>NC_090806.1:11393901-12816401 GCF_036512215.1 Solanum lycopersicum | reverse complement strand
CCTTGTTTGTCAATTGGCGTTGAGGTTTCCTTAGACAGGCGTTATTAGTATCTATCTTTTCGGTTCAGTTTTCTTCTTGGTTCATAGAGATTCCTTATCTCGTTGTAAGAAATGTTGTTATACAGAAGTTCTCAAGTACGACAATTCTTTCCACAAGTGTATTTTCAGCTTTTGGTCCAGATTCTTATGTTTGTTGTGATTCAACTGATGAGGTTTCTTATGGGTGTGACCTTGTGTACATTTGGTAAGTAAGTTCTCGGTAAATTATGAATCTTTCCATAACCTTGTGATATGCTCATCTACTTTCGGTGTCTTGCTTCTTACCTTCTTTGTTTTCATTTCTTTTTACTTATCACTCCACTTTCTGTTTTCAGTTGGAAGGATGTATATACTACATAGCAAGCAGTATTGGAGGATAGTAGGATATACACCATACATAGTGAACAGTATGGGGGATTAGAATTTCAGTTTGTGAAGGCAAGTGTTTAGTTAACTGGTCATTTAGGTGGTTGCATGGAAATCTAGATATTGTTAGTGCTTCGATAAAAAGGGGGTATCTAAATATTGTCTACGTCTTTCGTAGTGACTTCCATAGTGGTTTGGGTTTTGCGAGTTTGCACTGTTCCTTCTTTCTGTGTTTGCAGTTGTGGTCTTGAAGAACTAAAATTCTTCTTTCCGTGGGGCTACTTTTGTTTGTGATTTATGTTGAGGTTCCATTTGGTTCAAGCTCCTGCGAGTGCCGAATTTTCAGTTCAGTTCTCTTCTCTTATTCGTATGAATTTATTTTTTACCCTCTTCGAAATGGTACTATTCTTGTAGTGAGTTTATCTTTGTATGTCAGTGGTGGTTACCGCACATGGTCATATCATTCAATTTCTGGTTCTATTATTGGATGCACTATGTGTAGTCATAATCACTATTTTCAGTCTCATTGTGTTGGGTAATGAAGTCTTTTTTTTTTCAAAGTTACCTATTTAAAAAAATTACACAAACTGAAGCCTCTTTTATTTTTGGAAGTCTCTCCCCTATTATTTTTTTAACATGCCTATTATGTTTCAGATATTTAGTCATTTGAGGAGTTTCTTCAAACGGTCAGCTGCTATGTAAAACTTTAACGTAAAAAGAGAGATCTTTCACACTTTTTTTCTCCATGAAACATTGCCATTTGAACAGTCTTTGCATCAAAGAGCTAGCGGCAATTTATTGGAACTAGAGCAGTCAAGTAAAAAACTTAGCTCATCTTTTGTGAAAAAGGTCATATACTCAATACATAGGTAACTATTTTTTTCTGTGTAAAAGATCTTCTCATGAAATATACCATTGTCAATCCATCACATATTAAATAACCGTGCAAGTTGGGAATTTTTTTTTAACAAATCTTGTTCTTCTAAATAGTCTGCCAAGTTAGGGTTTGCACTAATTTTCTTAATATGGTTGAAATTACCACTGATTATAAAGGTAACCTTTGATCTGTTTTTCTGTGTTATATATCATTGGTGTATGTTGAGTGAAATGTCACTTCAGATGGTATGTTTTGTAAAATATCCAAGAAAAAAAATGAAAAGAAGTTTTTAAAAAAATGTTACTTACCTGATAGTCTGTTCAGCAAATAGACACTCCACATATTAGTCACTGATGGTTTCATCACTTTGTTCCCCTCATGTTCTACTACCATCGATAGTTCATTTTTTATTTTAGAAATTGTTCCTTGCTCCTTGGGTTTCTTGTGTTGGTGATTGAGTAGGAACCTTGCACAAGTAAATGGGATCTTCTATGAAGACCGCTTCAGATCGAGTTGTGACGGTCACGAAAAACTGATGTTGTCTTTGCCTTCATTCATAGAGGATAACTCTTCATTCACATGTTGCACTTTACTTTTGGCTGTTATACGTTGGACATCGTATGATATAGAGCACTGTGCTTTAATTTCTTGGTTGTATCATTAGGGAACAACATTTTGGTGAAGAGGGTTCCAACTATGATTTCTGTTGCAGGTTCCTAGGAATTCTTTTGGAATTCTTTTGTGAGTCTGGTTTCGGTTAAAACCTATCTTTTTTCTTCCTCTTACCCTAATGGCGGTAGAGATGGCAGCTTCTTTCTGATGGTTAGAGGTGTTTGATGGTGGTTGCATGTGTGAAATAATTTATTCATGTCTTGTGATTTTGATTATATCTCTATACTTTTTTGAATCTGGTAACATGTGTGTATATATATATATACTAGTTCTGAAGTCGTGTCTTGCACGTTTGACCTCCATTACTGTTATAATTTATATAGACCCAATTCTTGTTGATATAAAATTGCTGAACATTTTGGAAGTATTGCAGTATGTGTTTTCGTGCATATAAAATAAACTCTTTTTAGTGTTTACTTTCTGTCCGGAACATGAATATCAACATTTTTTTTGGAGGGGGGATATGAGCAACTTGTAAGACTAGAACAATATTTTTACCAATTAGAATTATCATTTAAAATTCTAAGCCCCAAGGCTTAAGTTTCTTGGGATATAATACTCCAACTATCATTAAAATAAAAATGAAGGGAACAAACCAATAAGAAAAATAGTGACTAATAAAAAGATATCACATGAGAACTATTAGATGATGTGTTTTCTCCAACAATCATGAAAATAAAAAATGAACGAAGGTACAAAGCTATAAAAAAAAATAGTGACCAATAAAAAAAATGTTACATAAGGATGATGAAACACAAAGTGCCGTGGAATTTATATTTTTTATCCAATTTATCAAGGGAGAAACTAAGTACATGAAAGGTTGTGAATGAATGTGTTTAATGATAGAAGCTTAAAGGTTTAACAATCAAATTCATTAAGAAATGGAAAATGATAATTTGTAACACTAATCATGTATTTGGTCAAGTTTAATTGTCATTACTCATTTAATTTTAAAAATTAGTAGATATTTTGATTTAAAAAATTAGTGAAAGGCATTTTCGTAATTTAACTTTGAACTTGAAATCTTCCCATTTTTTTTATATAATATAATGTGTGTGTGTGAGATATGAATTAGATCTGCACCATGAAAGTGCTATCTACAATTACAAAAACCCAACCATGCTTAGGACTTATCATGGAGGACAATTTGGAAAGAGAGGAACTACAGAATCTTTGAAGACAAAAGCAATCATGTGCAGAAAATAAAGATGAATTGTATTCTTTTGTTCCTTTTTTAATGTATAGAAAAATATGTAGAGGAGACTGAATCAAAAAAAAAAAAATTATTATTATTATTGTTGGCTGAATATCAGCCATATGTATAAAGTGAGAGTCTTTTTATTTTTGTCGTCTTGCGTCGGCTGAAAAAAGCCAAATGTACAAAAGTCGTAAAATAAATAGTTTGTCGGCCAATCATGTAAAAAGTTTGTCGGCCAATTATGTAAAGTAAATAGTATGACGGTGTAATTTATGTGTATAAATAGAGGAGCTTTCCTCATAAATAAAACACACCTTCATCCTTACATCTCTCTTCTTTCTGAATACTCTCTCTTTACGCTTCCACCCCCAAATTGGTATCAAAGCTAGTTAATTAAATAATTATGGAGAACAAACCAAATATGTCGGAAGATCTACAAAAAGAGGTATACCATTTTATATTCATGAGTAGCTAAATTAATTTATTCCTGAAAATCTCTTGTTAATTATAATTTTTTATCATGTTTGAATAATGTTATAATAACCATCTTTAGAAAGTTTGCTACAGAAATATTCTTCGAATAAGTATGCCCAGACTATGCCATCCTAAGGTTGAAACCGGTAGGCAGAGAAGGCCGTTTAGGGGAGTAAACAAAGTTGAGGCGCTGTTAGAGTAACTAATCAAAGAAGAAAGCTGTAGTAGTGACCAGATGAGATGATTATTAAATTATTATTTTTGCATAATAAACAAGTATAATTTATTAAGAGGTTGGAAGGAATAAAATTTTAGTGAAAAATGAAAATAATAAAAATGGAAACCTACCTATTAAACGATGATGTTGATTATAAGATATTATTATTCTATATACTAAAAAATTTGAATACTGATATAAAAAGAGAAATTTATAATAAATTATTAACATATGAGATAATAGAAATAACAACTCAAGGTTGGACTAAGTTAACCATACAAAGTATACAAGATGAACTTTATTATGACATATACGATTTATATGATGATTTAGATATTGGAGGTTAAATATGACTGAACATTGGCTAAGGCGATATGGTAGAAATTACAGGTTAAAAAGGGTAAGATATCCAGATAAATTAAGTAAGCTTTTTAAAATATTATATAAAAGGTTATGATAAATAAAAATAAAAATACTAAAATAAAAAGAACTAAAATAGATAAAAAGGTAAGAAAAATATGAAAAAAATTAAGATCTTTATATATAGAATATGAACTATCACAACTAGTCAAAATAGATAATGATAGAAAAGATCAATTGATAAACATAATTTCAAAAACAGAATATAAATATGTCTGCTATTTGAAAAAACAGTATGAACAGAGAAATCTATAAACAACAATTAATAGAAGAAATAATGGAAAAAATGGCTGAAAAAGAACAAGAATTACAACATAGAAAAAGAAGATTAGAAGAAAACATATTAGCAGGAGTATGTAATAAATCATTACTAGCACAAAGAAAAGATATATCCATGTTAAAATTAGAATTAGATTGTCTTGAATATGAGTTACAGCATAATATAATACATAGATTTTAATGAATAAAGAAGAATTTGCAGTAGACGAAAAAACATACGAAAATCAAGGCGGAATGATAATAAAAATAATATTTTCAAATCTAGGAAGAAGATATAAAAAAATTGGAAATAATTTATACTTAATGTTAGAAAAAGAAACGGCAAAATTAGAAGATAGTTTAACAGCTATGATAAGAATAACAAAAGAAAACGAAGAAATAGACAAATCAAGAGAAATTGAAAAAATAAAAATACAAGCAAAACAAGAAGTACAACAATTAGAAGAAATAAAAAATACAAGAATAAGTGAATTAGAAAAAGAACTAGCTAGGTTAAAATTATTATATGAAAATAAGCAAAAACAAAAGGAAAAAGATAAAGAGCTTGAATTAACTAATGAAATAAAAGAAATAGAACAAAAATTAAATGAAGATATTGAGGTAAATGAAGTAAATGAAATAGATGAAAATGAAAATGACCAAAAATCAGAAATAAGTGACATAAGTGAAACATATACAGAAATCTTAGAACAGACAAATAAACTAAAAAAATTAGAAATAAACACAGGAGATATGAATAGACCTAGTACGTCAAGAGTCAAAACCCCAGATAATAGTCCCAGAAATAGCCCTAGAAGTAGTCCTAGGTGGACACCACCAACTTATTATACAGAAAGTTATCAACAATCAGATAGAAATAATGCAATATGGAACAGTAGATTAAATAAAAATTGGATACCGAAACCAATAAGTGAACAATATAATTTCTTAGATTTAGATTGCGTCACAGACATAAATAAAGCAATATTACTATGGACAGGAAATATATCTAAGCAGTTAATAGATAACAAAATAGAAACAACAAAAACGCCAAGATATATAGAAAGAACATTCATAGGAACGGCAAAATTATGGATAGAAAATCTACCCCCAGAAAGTTTAGAAGTACTTAGAAATGATAAGAAAATGGATGGATCCCCATCAGCAACAAATATAGATATACTAGACAAATATGAATCAGCAATAAGAAATGAATTTGGAGGTATGACCACGGATATAAGAGAACAAAATAGGGAAAAAATAATAAATAGACAACTTATGACAAAATTAGCTATATGTAAAATGTGTTATATAGAAGAATATACTTGTGCATTCAAAGAATACTATTACAAATCTAAATACAATTTAGACGAAGCAAAAGAAACAAGAAAACAATATTTTACAAAATTACCAGAACCGTTTAGCACAAAAATAATAAAGGATTGGAATAATGAAGGAATGGTAGATACTTTAGGAGCTAGAATAAAATTTCTATCTCAATGGTTTACACAATTATGCGAAAACCAAAAAGAAAAATTAAAAATGGAAAAAGTACTAAATAAAAATTTATCATGTTGTAAAAATAAAATGGCACCACAGTTTGGGTGTACAAATAAGAAACAAAAATCTAGAAGATATAAAAATTATAGAAAAAAGAAAACTAAGTATAAATATAAACAACCAAGACGAAGATATTATGTAAAAAACTATAAAATAAAAAGACCATATAGACCAAAAAGAAAGATATCCCAATGTACATGTTATAATTGTGGAAAGATAGGACACATAGCTAAAGACTGTAAATTACCCAAAAATTCAAAAAGAAAACAAATTGCAGAAATAGTTATAGGTAATGACGAATATATGCAAATAGAATACATAGACTATGAATTAAGTAAAAACGATAGTATATATGAAGTATCAGATATAGAAACTGAAAATGGAGAAGAAAAACTAGATAATGAAATAGAAGAAGAGGAAGAAATATAATGTCTGAAAACGAAATAATATCTAAAGAGAATTATGAAGATGAAGAATCATCACACCAAAAAATCATATTTGATAATACACTTTTTGAACAAATAAAAGGAAAAGAATTAGATTTAAGTGTTGAAAAAATACTTGACATACCTATACTAAAAAACTTTTTTAAAAGACAGAAAGAAGAATATTATGTGGTTAGTCAAAAAGAACATATCATAGACGGAAAATATACAAGTGGAAAAGCATATATACCTATAATAAACAAACGAATAATAAATAAAGAAATACAAAACATAAAAAATAAAGAAGCGATAAAATATGTACATTTAGGAGGAACGGAAATACTAATAAAAGCTTGTTTCAGAGAAGGAATAGATACGCCCATTGAAATATATTTAGCAGATGATAGAATAAAATATCCTATAGAAAAAAGCGTAATAAGTGCAGTTAAAGGAAATTTAATATACCAGAAATTTAAATTTATAATAAGTGCTAATTATACAGTAGCATTAACAGATACAAATATAGATAAATCATTAGTATTATATTGGAAAATGTCAGGAATAGAATTAGCACCAGGAAGTAAGGTATTCACAGCAAGATGTAAAAATCTTTATATATTAACAACAAAACATAAAATAACAGCAAAAAATAAAATTGATAAAATAAAAATAGAAAATCCTTTTGAAAGAATAATTACGGTAATAGATAATAATGACTATAGTTATAAAGAAATGGATACAGAAGAAGAATTGGAGATAGTAAAAGAAAGATTAAGTACCTCAAGTACACCAAATATAAACTCATTAAATATGATGACTAGAGCTTCCTCATCAAGAATGAGTTCATCTAAAAGAAAATATGAAATATCACAAGATTTAGGAGAAATAACAATATATCATTATTTTATAACAGGAATAATGGACCAAAGAAAATATAAAATCTTGATAAACACAGGACAAGAAGAAAATCATATAACAAGAGAACTAGTATTAGAAGAAGAAATTATGAAAACAGGACACATATGCCCTGGATTACCTAGTGAAATAATAAATACAAATGAAGAGACAACAGAAAAAGAAATAATTATAGGAGGAATTCCATTGAAAATACAATTTAAGATATATGAAGGAAATCATAATATCACATTAGGAATAAAATGGTTAGAAAAAGTTAAACCATACAGCATAGAAAATGAACAATTAACAATAACTTGCCAAAATAAAAAAATAATTATAAAAAGAACCAAAAATGATTAATGAAAATATTCATACTTGCAAAAATTATTGTAGAAGGATATCACAACAGATATTATACACCTATGATAGATACGGGAGCAGAAGCGAATATATGTAAATATAATTGCTTACCAGAAGATAAATGGGAAAAATTAAAAACACCTATGGTAGTAACATGATTTAACAATGAAGGAAGTATGATCAAATATAAAGCAAAAAATATAAAAATACAAATATGGGATAAGATACTAACAATAGAAGAAATGTATAATTTTGAATTTACCACAAAAGATATGTTATTAGGAATGCCATTTTTAGATAAATTTTACCCTCGCATAATAACAAAAACACACTGGTGGCTTACTACGCCATGTGGCTATAAAATAGGAGCAAAAAGAGTAAAAAATAAACAACGAAAATCTATAGAATGGATTAGAGGTAGTGAAAAAATAAACCAGGAAATGGAAAATATAAGTGAAAAACAAATATCACAACTAGAAATCATTATATTTGCAATAGACAAAGTTAAAATAATCAATGAACAGCTAGAACAACTATATAATGAAGACCCATTACAAGGATGGGAAAAACATAAAAC
This sequence comes from Solanum lycopersicum, assembly GCF_036512215.1. NCBI lineage: Eukaryota > Viridiplantae > Streptophyta > Magnoliopsida > Solanales > Solanaceae > Solanum > Solanum lycopersicum. Next base: position 12,808,061 of record NC_090806.1, on the reverse strand, counting down.
AAAAATAAAGATTGAACTAATAGATGAAAATAGTATAATAACACAAAAACCATTAAAATATAACTTTGATGATTTACAAGAATTTAAAGTACATATAAATGAATTACTAGAAAAAAATTACATACAAGAAAGTAATAGTAAACATACAAGCCCAGCATTTATAGTAATAAAACACAGTGAACAAAAAAGAGGTAAAAGTAGAATGGTTATAGATTACAGAAATCTAAATGCTAAAACTAAAACATATAACTACCCAATACCTAATAAAATACTTAAAATAAGACAAATACAAGGATATAATTATTTTAGTAAATTTGACTGTAAATCAAGATTTTACCACCTAAAACTAGAAGAAGAATCTAAACAATTAACAGCATTCACAGTGCCACAAGGATTTTATGAATGGAATGTATTACCGTTTGGATATAAAAATGCACCAGGTAGATACCAACATTTTATGGATAACTATTTTAACCAATTAGAAAATTGTATCATATATATAGATGATATATTATTATACTCCAAAACACAAGATGAACATATAAAATTATTAGAAAAATTTATACACATAATTAAACACTCAGGTATAAGTTTAAGTAAAAGTAAAGCAGAAATTATGAAACCACAGATAGAATTTCTAGGGATACAAATAGATAAAAATGGAATAAAAATGCAAACTCACATAGTACAAAAAATTATCACTATTGATGAAAATATAGATACAAAAAAGAAATTACAATCATTTTTAGGATTAGTAAATCAAGTAAGAGAATATATACCAAAATTAGCAGAACATTTAAAACCATTATACAAAAAACTCAAAAAAGATATTGAATATCATTTTGACAATAAAGATAAAGAGCACATAAAAAATATTAAAAAATTATGCAAAAAATTACCAAAATTATATTTTCCTGATGAAAATAGAACTTTCACATATATAATTGAAACAGATTCAAGTGACCACAGTTACGGAGGAGTGTTAAAATATAAATATGACAAAGAAAAGGTAGAACACCATTGCAGGTATTGCTCAGGATCATATACTGAGGCACAAGCAAAATGGGAAATAAATAGAAAGGAATTATTTGCATTATATAAATGTTTGTTAGCATTTGAGCCATATATAGTTTACAATAAATTTATTGTAAGAACAGATAACACACAAGTAAAATGGTGGATAACAAAAAAGCTAGATGATTCAGTTACAACAAAAGAAATAAGGAGATTAGTATTGAATATATTAAATTTTACATTTACAATTGAAATTATAAAAACTAATGAAAATCTTGTTGCAGATTACCTATCAAGAAAAAGGAACACAAACTGAACCAGATACAACAGAAGAAATACTCAAAGCTATTACTACACTTTCTACGAAAGTAGATAGTATGAATAAAGAATTACAAAATTTGAAAACTAATAGTCAACAGCATGACTATAAATATGCGGAGCTATGTCGATCGGAAGACACAAAAATTCCAGAGCTACAAGGAGACGATGGGATACTCCAAAAAACCCATAACATTTGTTTAAATGCAGCTACAGCCAGCACATCTACAGCAGGGCAATCTACAAAAAAGGAGGAGACTAAAATAAAATACACAAATACAAACTTGAATAAGTTATTCTCAAAACCATATACTCCTCAAGGTACCCAGAAAGATATATTCATACCACCACAGGTAAATACCTACAAAGCCAGCCTAGATTCAGATAAACAAGCATATAACCACATTACCAGAATGTATATAGAAAACATATACAAAGTACAGGCTTTTCTAAACAAAAACCCTAAAGCCAAAAATACGAGAAACCCTGAACAAGACTACATAACCCAACATCTACAAGGATACAATAAACTAATTGCACAACCAGGAACGAATCCGAACCTAGTAGCAACTTGCTACAATTACGGACTTATAAGCACAGTATATACTATTACAGGAGACGAAGTAGCTAAAATACCTGAGCTACATAAGGCATTTCTGCAATATAAAAGAATAACAAAAGGAACTTTATTTTATATAAAGTTCTACTCAGCAACAGCAGAGATACTATATGAAGAAATTAAACCTACAATACAAGTTATTAAGATAGGTTTAACTAGAGATATGATAATACCAGAAAAAATAGATACACAAGAAGAGATACAGAGGGTGGATATCCCAGATTTTTATGCAAACAAAAGGACTATTGGGATAACTACTATATTAAATGAGTTATCAAACAACTACCTAAATGAAAATGCAATTTGGAGTTATTACAACAGAGATCAAACAATGATATACTCCAATTGTAAAGACATAAGAGTAGCAGATATGGAAGAAGTACGACAATGGATATTAAGTCTACTGAAGCCAGAACAAACACCTACAACAAGGGCTATTAGAAAAAATTTCATTTCTCAAGACTTGATGACCAGATACTGCAAACTAATTGGACAAAAGTATCCAGACCATCTATGTTCAAAATGCAATGGCGAAGATAACTATGTCTCCGGAGTACAACTGGAATAGACTAAGAAAAAGAAGATAAAAAAAAAATTATTATTATTATTATTGTTGGCTGAATATCAGCCATATGTATAAAGTGAGAGTCTTTTTATTTTTGTCGTCTTGCGTCGGCTGAAAAAAGCCAAATGTACAAAAGTCGTAAAGTAAATAGTTTGTCGGCCAATCATGTAAAAAGTTTGTCGGCCACTTATGTAAAGTAAATAGTATGACGGTGTAATTTATGTATATAAATAGAGGAGCTTTCCTCATAAATAAAACACACCTTCATCCTTACATCTCTCTTCTTTCTGAATACTCTCTCTTTACGCTTCCACCCCCAAATTGTACAAGCTAGGATAAGTTCCCAACACTTTTTTTTGTCTCATTGCACTACCATTATAGTTCCAACACTTAAATAATTCACAGCTTGTTGCTGGCATATACCATCTTAGTCCTTCCAATTTAAAAAAAAGTCGCCACACAATGTAGAAACCAATGGCTATTGTTTTCTCCAGTTGCACCACACATACAACATTAAGAGCATAGATGAAATCCCCTTCTTCTCAAGTTTTCTTGAGTGAGACATGCTTCTCTTTCTACAAACCAAGAAAAAAATAAGACTTTGTAAGGGGCCTTAGTCTTCCAAATGAACTTCCATGACCACTGGTCAAATTGTGCATTTTGTCTAATCTGGTAGTTGTATGCACAAATTTGACAGTGTAGACTCCATCACTTTAAGATTTCTAGCACAACCTATCCTCAGATTCTTTGAAGTCCTGGAAAGATTCCAAGATCTTGAACAAGGCCACGATTCTTTCCAATTCCAGTCATGTAATAATCTTATAAAAGTGATATTCCAGCCATGTACTCCTTTAGCTGATTCAAGGTTAATATCTGGAGAAGTTCTGTTTCATCCCATTACTCTATAAACATCCCTGCTTTGTCATAATGGGGATGTCAAGCAACTCGGGTACTTTTCTTCTGCTAGTTGTCTTGTCTGATCTAGTGGGTTTCAATTTTGTCCCAATTGCAGGTTTCTACCCCATGGTTTGTAGGTGTTGGAAGCTGGTAGTAGGGAGGAGTCAAAGATAATTCTTATGTGGTTTTTATCATTATTATCTGTTCATTTCCTCGGTGACCAGAGATGGTTGATGATTTATTGGGTATTTACAGAATTGGATAGGTCTGTATTTGTTGGAGCAGTTGTACTCTTAAGTTCTGATTTTGCTCTATAATTGTATGGAGAATGAGCAGATCTGTCAGTTTCAGAAAAGAATGTCTTGCAGAATACTTGGCCTCTTGTGCTTGGAAGTTCTTGAGTTTGGAGATTTATTTTGAAGTTTGATGTAGCTGTAAATTCTCAATTTTGTTGGTTTCCTGAGGTATCCAAGAACTTCCTGTTTAGGTTATGCCAATTTCTTTCGGGTTTTGCCTGAGGTAGTATGATGGTTTTGTTGGATGTCAATGATCTTTGATTTTGTTGTAACAAAGTAAACCTCATCTCTGGTACTAGCATCACATCATCTTTTCTTGCAACTTCTCCTATGGAGCACTATAAGTACAAGTTTCTGCGTTTTCCCTTGTAGGTGTTTCTATCTATATTCCATGTTGTTAGGCGATTGGCTCATTCAAAATCACGTAGAGGGTCTCTCTTCCATGTTTTCTGGCTTTCTTTATGTGTAACTGCCCATGAGCTTTAAATGGCGTGCATAGGTGTTATGACTAGTGGAATTTTTGTGTAACGTGAGCAAATTTTTGGTTGCACAATGATATTTTGCTATCCAGCCAATGAACCCACCAAACATGAGAAGGGATGAGATCAAGGAGGTTCTAAGAAGTAGTCAATTATAGTCATACAGTGGTTTGATAATGTTCTATAGTTCGGCTTATGTTTTATAAGCATTCGTTGTATTTGCTGATTTGGATCTCTTACCTGTAAAATAGCACTACAGATGTGAGTGTAGTGTTTGTGAAGTTGAGAAGGTATTAGCATCTTGAAGTAGCGTGGAAGCTTTGGTTTCAGTTAGCTTGGGGTAATTTTCTCTTTTCTAAGCTGCAGTTATCTAAATTTGCCAGTCAAGAGTTATCAGCTCAGAGATCTTGGTTTTGGAATTCGGATCGACCTCTCAGAGGTCGCAGACAAGCCTCATCTTCCATTCATCACATTCATCTAGTTAAATTTACAGAAAATTTAAAAAAATTTATACGTATGAAGTATACATAGACTTCATATAATTATTAACTAGATACATCATATACTAAGTTCAACATAAGATAACAACCTTTTAACAAAAAGAATCAATTTGAAACTAAAGATGAATATATCATAAATAGTTTGCCAAACATGGCCTTATTACAAAGCTTCAAAATGAAGGTGCGAAAGAAACGCTAGGGACGACACCCACTAGCTATGTCTAAAACTTAGGCTAGACTAAATCTGTAGCATCCTCAATCATGAGGACCTACCAAATGGTTTGAAGAAACACTGAAGTCCAAGCCGCTGCAAGTGTCGTCAACCTGTCCTCTGACCTGCACCTATAAAAATAGTAAATAGTAGGGGTTAGTACACCACTTGTACTAAGTATGGGTGTATGCACATATACACACAACGCTATGCATGATCAAAGAAAGCTCTTCTGTATGCACACATACACATAAGGCTATGCATGATCAAAGAAAGCTCTTCTTAAATAACATGTGATTTCTGGATAGCGTAGTGACTAGACTTTCCTAAATCGTTAGATGTGAATTGTGGTATGAATATGATGTATGTTAACGCATTCAATGCACACAACTCATTATATATATGATTACAAAAGATTAGTATCATCTACATAATTTTAGAACAAGAATGATCTAATGTCATTACTTGAATCTGATTTCACCTCCTGATTGTCTTGCACAAAAACCTTTGGTATCATTCAATTCATTATATTTCATACATTGAGGAACTCCAACCTTAACTGACATAGATCATGTGAGTATCATGAAATCCAGTGTCTACCCCACACCGAAAATACGTGGAATCACCGGCCAAAGTTACCCAAAACACGCTAGCGTGCATGGGAATTGAACCCCGCTAGATCCCTATATTGGCAGTATATGTTCGATGACTAGGATATATAAGGAGATCCATACCCGGGCATGCAAGAAAGTATTATCTCATGAGAGTTACGTGAACCTCCGCCTTTCCCGAAAGAAGGCATCACTTCTCATAGCTAGCCTATCGGTGCTCAGTATAAAGTTCCATTTCATTCAACACGTACGTCATGGAAGTTGGCTTCTAGTATGAGTACATCATAGCTCAATAGATGATTTCTCATCTCATCATTAGTATTAAGTATACATCAGTCTCAATACTTTCATTAGAGTGTATATAGAGACTAGTCTATTCATTATCTTTACACTCTCATAGGTGAGTACGTTTTGGTAACATTTACTTAGTCTCATTTGAGATTGGTATCATCTTTTGCATTAGCCTATTATCATGTTTTAACCACATTCATTAACATTAACACATTTTCTTTTCATAATTACTCACCCCTTTACGTGAATGTTCATTTCTTCTTTATCTTCTAGTATTGACTCAAGCATTATGGAGGCTTGCTTCTAGGTTGAAATTTACTTACTCTATTGATGATTGGCCCTCCTTACTTTACATTGATGAAATGTGAATTTTCCATACATATCATCCTTTGTTGTTAATGAGACTGGCTCACACCTTCTAACACCTTCATACGTGACTATTCTTTTAACATAGTAGCTTAGGTATAGGTGAGACTTGTCTCACTTCCTTTAACACCCCATTCTGGTAACTTACTTACTTTAGGACCCTTTAATTATGTTAAAACTCACGTTACTTACTTACTTTAGTGTAGTAGATTCATATCATCGTTTATGGACAATGAGCACTTGATTCAATGAGTTTCATGAGTTCGTATGTCATTCTTTTAGAGAATGTTGGGAGTTGTCCCAATGAGTGGCGTGCCCTTGATTATGGGTTCCTTGAATTAGTTCAGAAGTGCTTATATAATCATTTGATACTCTAACTACACAAGACTATCATATGATTAGTATTGACCTCAACCTTTGAATATTAAACTACATAACCATTTTTATTTGCATGTGTCAGTTCTCCGTATGTTCATATTTAAATTTTATATGTATGAATCATTAGCCAATTTTTTTAATTATTTAACATAATATTATAGTCATTTACATACATCACTTTTAGATAATGTATTGTCAGCCATTTTATTGGCATACAATTAGTATTGGCATAAACACATGGGCATAGATTTCATAACCATATTTGTTGGCATAAGCCAATTTTCATGTGCAACATGCTTAAGTTTTTATACATTATACATTAGCCAATCTTTTACTTATCTAGAGATAACATTATAGCCAATTTTCATTTAAATTTTGAATAATGTTTTTGTTAGCCATTTTATTGACATAAGACAAACATTCTCTCAAATTATGATTTCACGAAGATCCTTTTTAGCTTACCTTATAACATAACTTTAGGCATAACATTTTTTAAAACATCTCGGACATCATCGTATTAGAATTTGATGATATATCATCTTTATAATGTCATATTAATAGCAAGTGCGCACAACAGACCGTAACATCTTCATACAATACATTTTTGGACATATCTTTAACATAGTATCATTTCTTTTAATTCACATAATAACAATTAGCATCAAACGAATCCAATTAATAGATTCATTCAATCATTATTTAATCAAATACACATTAAGATCAGCCAACACCACATACCAAAAACATGATTTCTAACCTATTAGACTTTGAAAACGTAGCAAGGATACTAGGGTAAGGAGTTCGACAAGAATGACGGGAAACAACCCTAGTTTTCAAGATCTTTGAATCATTCGAAAGAATGTTCTCTTGGAGAAAAAAGTACAGGAGAGGAACCCATACTTAAAGTAGAACTTAATCTACGCAGACCACCTTGAACGAACCTTGAAGAAACATCGATGAAACCTTGAAAATCATCTAAGAAATTTTTCTGTTTTTTCTTACGTTTTGTTCAATGGTTTTCTCACGCTTACTTTCTGGTTTCAGTCGTGTATTTATTTGAGTTTGAACGTGGTGTTCAGGTTTAGGAACTAACGTTGATTTATTCAACTTAGGGTTTAATAAGTTAATTAAATAAATTACTTAACTAATTACTAAAAACCCCCTCATAAGTTAACTAAACATAGGAGAACTTAACACTTAGTCAAATCTGGAAATTGGTGTTGACTATGGTTCTGGTCAACATTTTGACTTTATATTAATAAATAAAATCCTTAATTTAATAAATTTAGGTACCTAGGGTAAGTATTAAAGAAACCTCAACTCATTAAAACCAAAATTAACCATTTTGGGCCATCCTAGGTTAAGTACTAGGATGTTTCTTGAGTTGTACTAGGTTAGTGTAAGAATTTCAGTTTGACCCATTTAATTTAATTAATTAAATTGCTAATTTAATTAATTAAGTGACCTAGGGTGATTACTAAATTACCCTTAAGTACATATAACCATAACTAATCCTTTGAATCATCCTAGGTTAGGTACTAGGTTGTCTTTTTCTTATTTTAATCGAAATCTAGAAATTGTTTTGTGATTTCGGTTTTTCCCCTTTAAATTAATTAATTAAGTTGATAAATTAATTAATTAGTTAGTCTAGGGTAATTACTAAAGTACCCTTAAGCCTTGATGAGCTTAACTAACTCTTTGGACCATCCTAGGTTAGGTACTAGGTTGTCCCTTTCTTGTCTTAACCGAAATCTGAAACTTTCCTTTTTATTTTCGTTTTTTGACCTTTTAAATTACTTAATTAATTTGATAAAAATAATTAATTAGGTAACCTAGGGGAATTACGAAAGTACCCCTAAGTTTTTAGGACTATAACTAACCTTTTGGACCATCCTAGGTTAGGTACTAGGTTATCTCTTTAACTAGTACTAGGTTAGTGTCAACCCGGTTTTGATCCTAAGTTGTCGGGTGCACTAATGGTTCCAATTCGGTTAGTCGTAGGTTATTTAGTTATTGGCAGTTGGTTAGAGTCTATAATTGGTAGGGAGGTTAGTCCTCACATGAAGTGGTCCCTTGTGCACGTTTTCCCCCATAACTACCCTAACTGAATTCGGTTAGGGTGGTCCCCTTCTTTGGCAGCTTCTTCACATGTCTTGCACATGTGCTTGCACATGAGTTGTTTGCACTTTCCTAACTAACTGTTATTTATGGTTCATCTTGGAATGTTTACTTATTGTCCCAAGGATCTTCACTATGTCCTTGGGCACTGTTTAATCTACATGATCATTTTAAATGATGATTAAAATGATCATGTGCTATGGTACTAGGCTTGACACTTGGATGCGTATTACCTAATTTGTGAGTTAAGGACTTAAATATTAATATAGCTTAGGGTCTTCATTGCAAGTACATTTCTCTAACAAGCTCATTAATACTTAGAAAAATTGGCTAACATCCTTTAAGCCAATATTTTCTAATATGCCTAATATTTTTCTTATTTCGGTATTTTATAGAAATTGGCTGATATTCCTGACCCAATTTTCTATACTATGCCCAGTATTCCTCAATATTGGGCATTGGAATGCATATGTATCCCCAATATGCATTCTTACAGACTTATTGGGCTCTTAATTAGATTTGTAATTTTTTCGAAATGTTACATTATCCCCCCTTAGGAACATTCCTCCCCGAATGACACTACACATCTTTTAAAATAACGAGGGGATTTTTGAATCTTAATTTAATCATGCTTAAACTTTTCTCTTTTGTGAATATCTGATTCACACTTAGTTAGATGATGCATACCATTCAAACTTACCTGAAGTTTCATATTTGAGATCGAGGAATTTCCTTCTCAATCACACTTAACTTAATGCACATCGCAAATCATGCAAAACAAAATACATGCTTATGCTACACAAAAACGGCAACATAAAATGCAACATAACTTCATTTTAACTCACATAGTGCTATTACAAGACATAAGATTAGGGCCTTACTAGACCAAATCCACTAAAGCACCTAAACTTAGAGTTTCTTAAACATAAACCAGACTTAGGAAGAGCATATCTAACCTCTTAGATAAAATCTTGTTGGCCTTAATATTTGAACCTAATGACGCGCAACTTAATTTCAAAAGGACTTGCCAATATACCATCTACTTCACTACATACCCCTTCGGCCTTAACAATGTCTCCTATGGGAGTACTAACTAGAAACGGTTCATGTAAGATCTCAGGAAGTAAGTCAAATTGATTAGCCACAAAAGGAGTTACCATAGAAATAGTAGATCCTGGATCTAATAATGGATAAACAGGAAAGGAGAAGACAAGCAAGTTACCATTATCCACATCCGCGGACTTCTCTTGTGCTTTTCTTCCTTTCAACGCATAGTTACAGTTTCTCTTGAGGGGTTCAACTACAACATTTTGCCGAGACTAAGAATCTGCCTTGGCCTGTTGGATTTGAACCACACCCTTCTCATTTTGGCCCAACTTATTTGGAAACTGAAGCCTTACTACCCTATTTCTATAGTCTATTATAGCATAACACTTATGAAGCAAATCCATGTCTAAGCCATATTCTTGAGTTGATATGCAACCCAACTTAGCCTTCTCCTCCTCATCAATACTCATAGCAGGCTTTTAGACATTACCATACATTCCCCTCCATGAGAACAACCACACTAACCACACGTCTTTCGTCCACGTTGGGCATTTCCATTATGGCCCCTTCCTGGGAAGGCCAGATCTTGAGCCTGACGCCTTAGACCGCTTGTCCATCCTAATTGTTTTGTGTATTGTTCTACACATTCACACAATGAGGAAGTTAGATGCTAATATTGACACAAAGTGCCAAAGATCTAGATAGCACGATAAAGAGTAGAAAAAGGGAGAAATTACTATCATCACGTAGTCTCTAAGTCATGATTGTGATGCGCTTCACAACCATATGCTAAAAACTACGTAACATGGTTGTGTTGATCTTTAAATCCTAGATAATTTAACCTCATTCTATGATACCAAGTTTGTCACGACCTAGATTCTGGAATCCGAATCGCAACCGGCGTCGATGACCTCCCTGAGGTCGCAGACAAGCCTCATCTTACATTCATCACATTCATCTACTTAAATTTGCAGAAAATTTAAAACTTTTTATGTGTATGAAGTATACATAGACTTCATATAATTATTAACTAGATACATCAATACTAAGCTCAACATAAGAGAACAACAATCTAACATAAAGAATCAATTCGAAACTGAAGATGAATATATCATAAATAGTTTGCCAAACATGGCCTTATTACAAAGCTTCGAAATGAAGGTGCGAAAGAAAATCTAGGGACAACATCCACTAGCTATGTCTAAAACTAAGGCTAGACTAAATATGTAGCATCCTCGAAATCATTAGGACCTACCAAATAGTTTGGAGAAACGCTGAAGTCCAAATCGCTGCAAGTGTCGTCAACCTGTGCTGTGACCTGCACCTTTAAAAATAGTAAATAGTAGGGGTTAGTACACCACTTGTACTAAGTATGGGTGTATTCACATATACACATAAGGCTATGCATGATCAAAAAAAGCTCTTCTCAAACAACATGTTATTTCTTGAAAGCCTCTTGACTAGACTTTCTAAATTGTTAGATGTGAATTGTGGTATGAATATGATGTATTTTAATGCATTCAAAGAATACAACTCATTTTATGTATGAGTACAAAACATTAGTATCATCTGCATAATTTTAGAACAACTCGGGCGAAGATTTGAGTTTTGATCCTCCTAGGACGAGAGCTCTTCTTTGTACACTTAAATTAGTTTTCAGTCTTTTTCTTCTTGTTGTTGTGTTGTTCAATAACTCCTTTGTTCCTATGTTTAACTTACAAGTGCAATGATACATTGTAGTCCCATACCCATAATGAATCGATGTAAGTAATCCAAGGACGAAGGAATGATTTGTCTGCCTTGTAGTGAGTCATTCTTTACACTATATATTCATTACCGTTCATAAGCAATTCTCTATTAATAATTCCATTGATTTCATTACTTTCATGTTTTATATATTATACATTGCATATACATGAGACTTGGGAATCGCTGATGTAGCATAAGACATCTCAAGTGAGGGCCCAACATATGGGACATCAAGCCGAGGGCCTTCTTTAGCAAACATAGATTCTGCTTCATTCGTTCATCCGTACTTCACATTATTCATTTCATGCATTCGTAGGGTGATGTAAACACCAGCTATTCCTACGATGAAGCTTAAGACTCTCATCGGGATCATGAAGTGCAATGACCAAGAATGACCTAATGTCATTACTTGAATCTGATATTACCTCTTGATTGTCTTGCACAAACACCTTCGATATCATTCAATTAATTCTCTTTCATACATTGAGGAACTCTAACTTTAACCGACATAGATCATGTGAGCATCATGAAATCCAGTGTCTACCCCACACCGAAAAGAGGTGGAAACACCGGCCAAAGTGACCTAAAACATGCTAGTGTACATGCGAATTGAACCTCGCCAGATCCCTATATTGGCCGTATAGGTTCGAAGACTAGGAGATATAAGGAGACCCATACCCGGCATGTCGGACAGTTTTATCTCATGAGAGTTACGTGAACCTCCGCCCTTCCCGAAAGAAGGCATCACCGCTCATAGCTAGCCTATCGGTGCTCAGTATAAAGTTTCATTTCATTCAACTCATACGTGATGGAAGCTGGCTACTAGTATGAGGACATCATAGCTTAATGGATGATTTCTCATCTCATCATTAGTATTAAGTATACATCAGTCTCAATACTTTCAGTAGAATGTACATAGAAACTGGTCTCTTCATTATCTTTACACTCTCATAGGTGAATACGTTTTGGTAACATTTATTTAGGCTCATTTGAGATTACTATCATCTTTCACATTAGCCTCTTATCATGTTGTCACCACATTCATTAACATTATTACATTTACTTTTCATAATTACTCACCCTTTTACATGAATGTTAATTTCTTCTTTATCTTCTAGTATTGACTCAAGCATTATGGAGGCTTGATTCTAGGTTGAGATTTACTTAATTATTGATGACTGGTCATCCTTACTTTACATATATGAAATGCGAATTTTCCATACATATCATCCTTTGTTGTTAATGAGACTGGCTCACACCTTTACATGAGTATTCTTTTAACATAGTAGCTTAGGTGTAAGTGAGACTTGTCTCACTTCTTTTAACACCCCATTCTGGTCACTAACTTACTTTAGGCCCCTTTAATTATGTTATAAATCACTTCACTTACTTACTTTAGTGAAGTAGATTCATATCATCGTTTATGGACGATGAGCACTTCATTCAATGAGTTTCATGAGTTCATATGTCATTCTTTTAGAGCATGTTGGGAGTTGTCCCAATGAGTGGCATGCCCTTGATTATAGGTTCATTGAATTAGTTTAGTGCTTATATTATCATTTGATACTCTAACTACACAAGATTGGCATATGATTAGTATTGACCTCAACCTTTGAATATTAAACTACATTACCATTTTTGTTGGCATGTGCCAATTCTATGTATATTCATATTTTAAATTTAATATGTATGACCATTAGCCAATCTTTTAATTATTTAACATAATATTGTATCCATTTACATACATCACTTTTAGACAGTGTATTGTCAGCCATTTTATTGGCATACGAATAGTATTGGCATAAACAATTGGGCGTATATTTCATAACCATATTTGTTGGCATAAGCCAATTGTCATGTGCGACATGCTTAAGTTTTTATACATTATACATTAGCCTATCTTTTACTTATTTAGAGATAACATTATAGTCAACTTCCATTTAAATTTTGAACAATGTTTTTGTTAGCCATTTTATTTACACAAGGTAAACATTCACTCAAATTATTATTTTCACGGAGATCCTTTTTAGTTAACCTTATAACATACCTTTAGGCATAACGTGTTTTTTAAACATCTTGGACAACATTGTATTAGAATTTGATTAATATATCATCTTTATAACATCATATTCATATAAATTGTGCACAATAGACCGTAACATCTTCATACATAATATTTCGGACATATCTTTAACATAGTATCATTCTTTAATTCACATAATAACACTTAGCATCAAACGAGTCCAATTAAAAGATTCATTCAATCATTATTTAACCAAATACACATTAAGATCAACCAGCACCACATACCAACAACATGATTTATAACCTATTACACTTTGAAAACGTAACAAGGATACTAAGGAAAGGAGTCAGACAAGAATGACGGGAAACATCCCTAGTTTTCAAGATCTTTTAATCATTCGAAAGAAAGTTTTCATGGAGAAAGAAGTCCAGGAGAGAAAACCATAACTTAAGTAGAACTTAATCTACGAATACCACCTTGAACGAACCTTGAATAAACCTCGAAGAAACCTTGAAAATCATCTACGAAATTATTCTATTTTTTTCTTGCGTTTTGTTCACTGTTTTTATCACGCTTGTTTTATGGTAAGTCGTGTATTTGTTTGAGTTTGAACGTGGTTTTTAGGTTTAGGAACTGACCTTGACTTATTTAACTTAGGGTTTAATAAGTTAATTAAATAAATTAATTAACTAATTACCAAAAAAACCTCATAAGTTGACTAAACATAGGAGAACATAAAACTTAGTCAAATCTGGAAATTGGTGTTGACTATGGTTTTGGTCAATATTTTGACTTTATATTAATCAATTAAATCCTTAATTTAATTAATTTTGGTACCTAGTTTAAGTACTAAAGTACCTCAAGTCATTGGAACCAAAATTAACCCTTTTGGACCATTATAGATTAAGTACTAGGATGTTTCTTAAAATGTACTAGGTTAGTGTAAGAATTTTGGTTTGACCCATTTAATTTAATTAATTAAATGGATAATTTAATTAATTAAGTGACCTAGGGTCAAAGATTAGTTATGGTTATAACGACTTAAGGGTAATTACTAAATTACCCTTAAGTCGTAATAACCTTAACTAATCCTTTGAACCATCCTAGGTTAGGTACTAGGTTGTTAGGTTGTCTTTTTCTTGTTTTAACCGAAATCTGGAAAATGTTTTGTCATTTCAGTTTTGCCCCTTTAAATTAATTAATTAAGTTTCTAAATTAATTAATTAAGTATCCTAGGGTAATTACTAAAGTACCCTTAAGTCGTTAGGATCTTAACTAACTCTTTGGACCATCCTAGTTTAGGTACTAGGTTGTCCCTTTCTTGTCTTAATCGAAATCTGAAAATTTTCTTTTATTTTCGGTTTTAGCCCTTTTAAGTTAATTAGTTAATTTGATGAAATAATTAATTAAATAACCTAGGGAAATTACTAAAGTACCCCTAAGTTGTTAGGACCATAACTAACCTTTTGGACCAATCATAGGTTAGGTACTAGGTTGTCTCTTTAACTAGAACTAGTCAACCCGGTTTTGGTCCTAGGTTGTTGGGTGCACTAATGGGTCCAATTCGGTTAGTCCTAGATGATTTAGTTATTGGCAGTAGTTTAGAGTCTAGAATTTGTAGGGAGGTTAGGCCCCACATGAAGTGGTCCCTTGTGCACGTTTTCCCCCATAACGATCCTAACCGAATTCGATTAGGGTTGTCCCCTTCTTTGGCAGCTTCTTCACATGTCTTGCACATGTGTTTGCACATGGGTTGGTTGCACTTTCCTAACTAACTATTATTTATGGTTTATTTGAGAATATTTACTTATTGTCCCAAGGATCCTCACTATGTCCTTGGACACTGTTTAATCTACATGATCATTTTAAATGATCTTTAAAATGATCATGTGCGATGGTACTAGGCTTGACACTTGGACGCGTAGTACCTAATTTGTGAGTTAAGGAATATAATATTAATTTAGCTTAGGCTCTTTATTGCATGTACATTTCTTTAACAAGCTCATTAATACTTAGAAAAGTTGGCTAACACCCTTTAAGCCATTATTTTCTAATATGCCCAATATTTTTCTTATTTGGGTATTTGATAGAAATTGGCTAATACCCCTTACCCAATTTTCTATACTATGCCCAGTATTCCTCAATATTGGGCATTGGAATGCCTATGTATCCCCAAGATGCATTCTTACAGACGTACTGGGCTCTTCATTAGACATGTATTTTTTCTAGAATGTTACAGTGTTCTAATCTTCGTACTAGCTAATGTACTTTCTCCTTCGATGTGTTATAATTTGTTAATCTAAGTGCACATTGAATTTTATGGAGAGGATGAGTGTTCTGTTAGGGCAGCGGTATCACTGGTCGAGTTTTTGCAATTGAGTAAAACTAAGTTCCTCAAAATTATTGTCTCCTCTAACATGTATGAAATAAAGTTACTGGATATAGGTAGATCTACAAGGTAATATTCTAACAAGTATAGGTTGTGAAGCAGCTTTCTATTTTGGTTTGTCATGATGTGTTAGGTATCTCTTTCTTTGGCTTATCTCAAATTGTTGTCTCCTCTCACATGTACGAAATGCAGTTAACAGGTTTAGGTTTGAAGGAGCTCTCTATTTTGGATTGTTATGTTGAGTTGAATATCTCTTTCTTTGGCTCATCTCACATGCTTATTTGGAGTCTTTTGATTTAGGATTGGTATCTGTGGATTATTAATCTTGGATGTGATAAGCTTGAGTTCAGGGAAAACAGGAGATATTTCCCCTCTCAAATTTTTACTAATGGAAGTTTCACTTGATGAAGCATTGTGAAACTTAATGTTGTGTTCTCCTTTGTGGTAGATGTGAGAGCAGGAAGGACAAAGATTCCATGCTTGTAGTGATGGAGCTAGTGTAAAATTTGATTTCAGGGTATGTATAGTTCTTTCTTTGTGCACATACTTCGCAGCTAGCTCCAAAGCTGGAGAATCTGCTTTCTGAATATTATGGTATGAAATTGTTATTTTGACGAATGTGATTTCTTCATGGTATGTGGTAAGATAGAAAATTGATATTCACGTATTACTCAAACACTCCTCCCATTTCACAATTACCCCATTCTCATAAAAAGACTAAGGACCAGTTGGAGGCATGCATCTCTAAAGTAATACCTTGTCATTTGAAGACTAAAGTCATGTTTTGCACCAGCCAGGGCCAAAAGTTGTGTGTTGACATTTTTACTTGGTAGCTGCTATGCATCTATGAAGTGTAGTATCTTGTCATTGGAATCATGTGCTGCATTAGACAGGCCCAAAAAGTTGTCTATCACGTGACATCATATATGTGATAATATCATTATTTTTGTCGAAGCACAACTATCTGCAATGTAAGATGTGAGGATGCTCCACTGTATTCTAACACCGACTTATTTTCGATGAGGTTTGAGCAATGTAACAAGTACTATGAGATATTCTCCAAAAGAACCTACTAATTTGTGGATGAGGAATTAACCTACTGACTCGCTTTCATCCTTCCCGTTCATAGACCAAGGGAAACTCTTTTTAGTAAGTTTTAGTGTTCCAATAACCAATAAAAGGGCTATAATTCATTAGTTCATAATTTCTAACTAACTCGAATATTTTTTATTTTTTATTTTTTATTTTTTTACTCAATTTCAGAAAAAATAGAAGAATAAAAAAAGAGGGGCGAAGTGCTACAAAAAGAACTCTGTTTGATCTAAGTCTATCTAGAAGAGGAGATCATATGAAAACGGTTATAGCATACAATATTATTCTGGCAAAAAGTATAAAAAAATAATAAATTATTCTAGCACCATGACTAAAAATTTTGGTTTGACGATGTAATTTTCTCCACTTCTTCCAGTTATGAATGTTGCCTAGAAGTGCAGTGCCAAGTGCCAATGAAATTTTGTTTGTTAGTTCTATATGATCTCACATTGTTTCGTGGCTTTTTGCCTTGTGGTTTCTTTTGTGGTAGTGTTGTTTTATTGATTACGACATTTTGTGTATAGGTAGACCCTTGTAACTCCGCCAGTTAAATCAGTCGGTCCCAAGCCTGGACTAAGGAGGACGGGGAGGTTTTCAAGTTGCAATTAGTTTGTCTGATCTTTTTAATTAACAGAAATGTTTCATAAAAATTAATAGCTTATTGGTGAAAAAGAATTTTTTTAAAAAATTTTACTTGAAATTTCTAATTGGAATTGATAGTTTTTTGGTGTCTATAGATGGTTTCCAATTCAATATTCAACTAGAGATTTGTTTTAAGCCTGGAAATGTATGCACATGTCTATTGTCTAATCAAGAATCATCAGTGTGCTTCTCTTTTAATTAAGCAGATGACATCGTGTACATATATATCCTCAAACGGCTAATTCGTTGATTGATCACCCACTGCAAGCGGATACTCTTTTTAAATGTTTTTTTTGTTTGCGAGGTTGTTCGTGGATGTTGCTGGTATTATTTGGCTGATAATAAGTCTGTTCATGTAAGTTCCTATGTCAAATTTTATAGTTGTGAATTGTAACACTGGATGCAAGAGCACCCTAATATCATGTGGCTTACAAAATGAGTGCAACAGGTCATTAAAAACCTCGTAAGTTTAAGATGAAGTATGCCCTAGTATTTGGTCTTTGAAGGCCAATTGAAAAGTTTTGTAACTTATTCTTTCAGGTTCCTCATGAAGGTATATAAAATGACGTGCTCAAATTGTAACATCATTCTTTAGCTGAAGTGGTTAGTGAAGTTGTTTCTTTCTTTTCTTACTTCCATCGTGAACTTGTTCACTTGTAATCCGTCTAATACGAAAACTTCCTTTTTTAAATTTAAGTTTTTCCTGGTTAGATGCTTTTATCACACAACACATTTGTATATAAATGTTTCAAATAATAATTAATGGGCATTAGAATATAAGAAGATGTTATATGTCGGGCTACTCTAAGCATTATCCATGTTGTCATGCGAGGGGCATTCTCTAAGCAGTATCCATGTTGTCATGTGAAGGGAATACTCTAAGCAGTAGGTCAAATTAATACATTGATTTTCATATTAGAGGGGGACATAGAAGGAGGTGAAATCTCATCATCACATGGAACTTGGCATTTTTGTTTGAGCATGTTGCTTATGATGTTCTTTCTTTTTTCTGATGCACTATTAGTGTTCTACATATATTAAAATTTTACAGGTCTAATTCATCAAAGTATCTTATTCTGGGTGTGACAGTCACATGATGTATTACTAAAAGACATTGCTATCTTTGTGAATATTCAGAGAAACCACTGTATCTGGCTTTTTAAGGGTAGCTCTCTCTTGCCCGATGGTACTGAACAACATATGGGGGATCTATGTTTCACTGTCAGCGAGGCTTTGGTAAAGCATCACGGTAGCAGAGCAATAGGGCGCTTAAACTAAAGAGCTCAATTGCAGACACATTTCTGACTTGTTCTCAACATGTGGAATTCATTAGCTTGATGTGGTACATGTACATTTTTAAGCTTCAAGGAATCATAACTATGTTTTTGAAGATTGTTAGTATTACATTGGTAAGACCTATTAATTTTACTCTCAAGCTGGCAAGGAGATAATTAACAACAATATGAAATAGTTATGGATGTTTGATGTGAGAGGGAACTTACTGTTGTTTGGCCAGTAATATTCTTTTTGGAGGTTTTTGATTCCGTGGTAGAAAGGAATTTACTTATCCTTTTGTTCTCTTGTATTTTTGCAGTACCAAGGTGTAGTAAGTAATTTAATAGACTTCTTCAGGTATGCATTTTCTGGGAATTATAGTGGTCTTTTCTAACGAAGATGTGGTGAACGTGATGGAGGCACTTCATTACTAAATAGTGTACTCACCCTGCTTCTGACCATGGCATGTTGGTAATATACTTGATGAGATGTCTGTGAGTTATGAATATTATTGAGGTTGGAAATTCCTTCACCCCCTCCCTCCCCCGAGGGTTATCGCAGGTGTTCTCTTTCTTGTAGGG
The DNA here is from genome assembly GCF_036512215.1 of Solanum lycopersicum. Classification (NCBI taxonomy): domain Eukaryota; kingdom Viridiplantae; phylum Streptophyta; class Magnoliopsida; order Solanales; family Solanaceae; genus Solanum; species Solanum lycopersicum. Next base: position 12,788,597 of record NC_090806.1, on the reverse strand, counting down.
GTGGGCATTCTGTTCTTCAGTCTTTCGGTATTTATGCCCACCCTACTTCCATGTGATCTTGTATTAATGGTCACTTGCTGCCCTTTCAATTTTCCTTGTGGAACTTCATGTAGGTCAAGTTTTGTTCTCTCAAGTTTTCACTCATTTTTGTGTGATTCATTTATATATGCAAAGAGGTAATAGTGTTTAAAGTTTATTAGTATGTGTGATCTTGTCATTTGTGGTGATTGTCGTGTAGTTATGATTGTAATGGTTTTCTTTATGATGATATTTGACATTTTGCGTAAGAGTTGTTCCCTATCTTGTATTATGGAAGGTGTGGTTGGTTGTCTGTTCTAAATAGGTTTTCAGAGATTTGAAGATATTACCTTTTTATGTTTGATCAGTGGAGTGGAATCCTAAAAGTACCTGGTTGCCAGATGTACATATTGTTTTTGTGAAGGCTGAACTTATCGGAGCTATATGAAGTTGACATGATCATTTCTTTAGCTTTTAGGGTTTCAAATGAACAGTCAAAGTCAATCAATTTCACATGTTTTGTGATGCGTTTAATTATATGAAAAGAAATTCAGAAATTCAAAATTTGATTTTTTTCAAACACCACACTATAATTAGATTTTTAAAAATATTATACGGTGCTTTAAGAAGCAAGTTATAGGAAAATAGACTTAGTTAGACTAATTTAATATTATTCAACTTTTGATCGTGTATGTCTAGCGAGACTGAGGTTTTAATCATACTTCAAGCTATTTATTGTTGTGTGTATACATAGTTTATTATTATTGGTTGGATTTTCCTTCATCTTGATAGGATTAAATTTAGCCTTCATAGGATTTTCCACAACTTGATCACTTCAATTCAAAGTATATCATTATCAAAGTATTTCTTTCACAGGTGTACTCTTGAAGAATAACTTTGATTCTGCATCAAGAAGTCAAAAACTTAAAACCTTGTTGTCGTATGATTTGATCTGAATTCACATAGTGTTCAGAGCTAATTGGAGTGCCACAGTCAAGATACTAGTAGACTATGCCTTCCTTTTTATTAGATTGAGATTGAATACGTAAATTTATGTTGATTTGAATGAATTGGGGGAGAGTGTTCCTTTTTTTCCCTACATTAGATACAATGCTTTCGTTCGACTATTAGTATTTTCAGGTGTAGTACCATGCTAGTTAGGGATTGTATCTGTTCCATGTTGTTGTGACTTGATTTGTTGTTGTTACTTGTTATATATTTGATCATGTTCGGTCTTAGACTATGATTAGACTAGTTTTGCCTTAGACTTTTAATTGCTTTTTTTCTATGACGTCAATTTGGACATACTAGATTCTTGTAGACTCGAGTATATGACTTGAGTCTATAGTACAAGTCGTAGTCTAAGCGTTTACAAAGATTTATGTATCTTCTATATTCTCTCTCTATTTTTGTCGCTATGGTGCATTGTCAAAGGTTTTTTTGCTATTGAGGCGTCCTTTACTTTGGATAAAGAGATAAAGGAAATTGATGATAAATGTTGTACATATCTCTCTATATATATTATAGAAAGAAGAAAAGAGAGAAAGAAAGATTCTTTCCTTTATCTTAATGTGCTATCTCATGTATTAATTATCTTTTTCAATTGGGGGAGACGACTGAGTGGACTAAAGCGGCGGATTGCTAATCCGTTGTACGAGTTAATCATACAGAGGGTTCGAATCCCTCTCTTTCCGTTGATGAGTTGTTTTGTTTTTCAAATTTCGAAATCATTTATTCTTATTCTTAGTTAAATGTGTGGAATAGACCAAATCCTAAGAAAATTTGAAAATCAAGCAAGGAAAAGCATTTTTCATTTTATTCTTCACGTCCAGGATTACGTCCAGAATCATTAGATTGGAATCCAAAGATTAAGATAAGAACAAAAGATATCACTATTGTGTCAATGAAGAGTTTGAGAGTAAGCATTACACAATCTCCAAGATGATTTTTTTTTTAAAAAAGAAGAGAATAGATCATCCATCGCATATCCTAGTTTTACACCAAACAACCAAGCTCTTTCTCTAATAGAACTTTCATAAATTCTTTTATAATAAGAGTTTGTCATTAAACAAATTTTTAATATATATACACTAGAGGAGCCTAATAAGATCTTTCTCTAGAAAGGAAAGCGCCAAAAAAGAAGGAAATAAGTTATGCCGGATTTCTCGTGACTATCCAAGAATTTCAATGTAAGATTTCAAACGGTAAAGTTTATCTGATTTTATTGATTTTCTAATTTTTTTTCTCAAATAAATCATAAATTTTGTAGGATATTATCAAGTATCTCATCGAAAACTTACAATAGCTTGCCAAACAAAGGATAAGAGAAAAAAGATAGAAGTATGACTGGCGTAATATCTACAATTGGATTTAAAAAAGCATAGGCCTCAGCCCTCAGGCAATTTTTCGAAGAAAAAACTACTCGCATAAAGGATCGAACAAAGACAGATATTGTTCAAACTAAAGGCATTAAGCATAACAGACTATTTGTTCTTGGAGATAGTTGCATTTTAGTTGAGTTATTTTATAAGGAAAAGGAAAGTAAGGTAAACAAAAAATCCTTATTTTCTTTGAACCCACCTTATAAAAAAATCCTCCTTTTCTTGAAGGAGAATCGAAAAAATAATATTGTCATAATATCTTAATTGAATTTTATGTAATGATCAACAATTTAAGTTGAATTCAATATATACACATACCAAAAACATAGAAAAATCTGAATACTAAACTAATCGATTTTATAGATATTTGGGCTAGAGTTGACAAACAAATATAACCAGTAATATACTTTATTAGTATCACATATACATCTAAATGGGGTGTGGCCAAGTGCTAAGGCAAGAAGTTTTGGTCTTAAAAGATAGGTTTTTTTAGGCTTGGAGCCTTTTGGTAAACTTTTTCTGAGTGGTGAAGGGTGGCCTGGTATTGGTATTTGAGATACGTCCATATGAGTGCATCGACTTGATAGGAGGATTTGATATAATAGATTCTATTCAGAGTTGACACACCCCGTCACTCTTGCTAGCTGGGAAACTTATATCCCCGGGAGTGTACTGGATGGTTGGGCGACCTAGAGAGCCTTTGAGCTAATATTTGAGTAATTAAACCAAAGAAAGAAGTTGTATTACTAAATCATGAGCTACGTATATTTTTGGGAGTGGTATTGAGAACCGATATGGGGATGCGAATTCATAATAACTCAAGTTTCCATAAACCATGTAGTCATCATGGGTATTAAAGGATCATACTTTTTAGATGATCACTTAAGTTAACCTAGTGTATAGACTAAGTTAAGTAGTCTTATATGAAGGCAAAGTCTAAGACAATTCTTGCAGTGTATGAAAGACGTTGTATCACCCCTTAGGATCATAGTGGTGGTTGTCGGATAGAAAATCTCCCACAGAAACTATGTTACTTCATTATATAAGTACATTTGAGTTTGTTATTGCATTTTCTTTAATGAACTAAGTTTTTACACTGATTTACAAGTTTTATATATATTACATGTGTCTTATTTCTTTACATTGAGTTAAGTTATTCATTGAGTATGAGAAGAGGCAAGGTAAGTATTCCCTTCATATTTTTCCACGCTTAAGTTGTGTTTAGCATTCTAATGCACATAACCAAACGTGTTGATGCTAGTTGACCTACATCATCTTATGATGCTGACACAGACAACTAGGATCGACATTTCGGCGCATCATTGATCCAGTGAGCAGTTCAAAGTCTTTTGGTGAGTCTCCTTGCACTCTGGAGGATCCACTTCATTGTTTTCCTAGTTTAGTCCTTAGGATGTTGTTGGGTTTGTCCCAAAATCCATCTCAGTTCTTTTTAGAGGCTTTATAGACAGTCAGATGCTAGTCTTTTAAGTCTTATAATTATCATTTATTATGTACTAAGACTTGAGTTGCTATTTTGTGCTAAGTTTAATGTTTACTTTTAAAAGGTTCTAAGTTATCCTTTAAACAAATGAGTAAGTGAATTTTAATCTGTGTATTAATGTTTTAAGTCTTCCGATGAGTAAGTAAGTCAACCTACCACAAGCCTATACCTTGGACGTGGCCGACACCCTATGACCATTGTCGGCCTTGATCGAACCCTTAGTCTGGCTCACTTAACTCAGCGGAAGACAAAAGATATAAGTCAAGGTGATATCGTAAAAAAAATACTTACCCAAAATGGAAACTGCAAGTCTTATCATTTACAAGTGTAATGAAAAGACCAAAAAAACTAATATTATGTGCCTATGAAGCCTCTAAAGTAAAGATGGATGTTGGTATAGGACCCCCAATCATCCTAAAAACTTGAAGCTAAAAACAAACAACTTAATGATGAAGATGTCCTCCAGAATGAAAGGAGGCTCACCAACTGACTATGAGTTACTCACTGGATCAATGGTACACTGAATGCTAATCCTAGTTACCTATGTCTGCATCATAATACAATGTAGGCTAACCGGCATCATTATAATGAGTATATGGGTACGCGAGTTAGAATGCTTAAAAAACTTAATCTTGCAAAGGACTAAGAAAGAACACTTACCTTGACTCTGTTCAACTCGTGAACAACTAACTCATTTCAATATATATGCAACTCAAACGTATGTGCAATATAAAAAAAACTATTTGAAAACATGATGTAAACTATGAATGTATAAAAAGATACAGTTAAATATGAGATATATGTAAAAGTACAAATAAATTGATGTATATAAGAATACAAAAACTTTTGTGGGAGTTTCTCTAACCGAAAATCATATTTTAAGAGCTACAGTGATAGTACAACGATCTAAATCACGCTTCTAACGCATCATATACCTGGCCAAAGGTATAAGACTTGAACTTCCTAATGGATCTATTGCGAAAAGGGTTCATTTAAATAGTATAACCCTTTGCTATCCATGGAGACTACATGGTTTATGGGGGATGTGAGTTGTTTGAACTCTCCCACATACCGGTGCTTAATACTACTCCAAACAATATGTTGGCTCATATGATTTAAAGACATATTGATTCTGTTGTTTGAGATTAGTGATCAAAATACTTAGCTCAAAGGCTATCTTGGAAATCTTAGTTTCCCTGCTTACTTCATTTAGAAAGCTATAGTTCTTTTCTGAAAACTCGCCCTAAGGCTCCTTGGAAAATCAAAGTTTCTTTACTTGCTTAAATGTGAGATAAAAACATTTTTAAGTCTCTTTGGAATATATAGTCTGCCTATAACTCTGAAGAAAAGTACTTCAACTTAACTCTATACTTAGCTGGAAATTTGAGTCTTACAACAAAGTTACAATGTTTGAATAAGACTCTTGAAAACTTTAAGAACTTTACTTTGACTTGCTTCATAACTTTTAGACTTGAATTTTAACTTCTTTGACTTTGATATTAAATTTCCTTGAATTGAATTGTGAATTGAAGGTGCATGATCTCATGTTTATGGATGATTTCATGATGTTTAGATGTAGCTTAGAGTGTTTGAATAAACAAAGAAATGTGGGTACATCACATAGGAACTAGTACGAAAAGATGGGGAATGAATGGGGTCTCCGGGCATCCTTGGTGCTCTGAGACGTGCGGGACGCCAGATCCTGACGGCCAAAATCTGTCCTAAGGGGCACTGCCTGGTGCGACGTGCCAGGTATTGACAAATAGAGTATGTCCAGTAGCGCTCTGTGCGGCGCCCCAAGGCCTTACAGATTGGCGTTTAGACTTTTCTTCTCCGTTTTTCATCTAAACCCTCTAAACTTCCATGGATATTTTCGTGAACATTTAGAATCATTAATACCCTCAATACCCAATAGATTAGACTAAAAAAACCAGAAAAAAGAATCAAATCAACTAAAGGCATGTAACAACTCAACCAACAAGAATTCAATAATGTTCTTCAAGAACTTGACTTTTCATAATTCAATCTACTCAAAATTTGCTTAGTTAAGCATGTTTGTGTGTTTGTGAACTAACCCAACACGAACAGATTTCACATACCTTAATAGGGATCACCCCGATGAATCCCACTCGCAAAACCTTAGCGTTTTGATCTTTCTCACTTCTCCTTCTTCTCTTCTCTTTTTTCCCAAGCCCTAAGCGTGAATTAATTATTCTAAAACTGACTTAAGGCTTAATTTTTACCCCAAATAAACCTTTAAAAATCAGGAAATAGATGGGTGAAAACACTACTTTGCCCTTACTTAAATCCGAAATCAGACAATACCTATTTCAACAACCTAATTTCTGAAAGACATATCGACCTCATATGATATCAAAATTGAGAAAACATAGTGTCGCTAGAAATATCTTTCCAAGAATTTTCCAACGATATAAAGAATTAACTCTAACTCATCTTGAGCTAGAAGTTATGGTCGTTTGAAAATTACCAAAAGTGAAAAGTTTTAGTTTCTTAGCTTATTCTTGGCTATTATTAGTTATGAGACATTACAATATCTTCCCCTTGGGAACATTCGTCCTAGAATGAGATTTATTTCACTTAGATAAGAATAGAAACCTCAAGTTTAACACTCAACAATCAAAAGCAAGTAACATCATGCTTGCTCATAGTTTACAAAGTAATGAAAAGGCAATTAGTACCTTGATCTATAATCTCTCCTGATTCAAAGAGATGTGGATATCTATTATTCATATCCTCTTTAGATTCCCAAGTTTGTTCTTCAACGAATTGGTTCCTCCAAAGGACCTTTAGTGACGCAAACTCCTTCGTTTGCAACTTGCATACTTGGTGATCTAAAATCTGAACTGAAATCTCTTCTAGGATAAGCTTGTACCAAAGATTCACCCATGCAGTTCTTTAACATAGAAATGTGAAACACTAATATAGTATTGCTAACTCTTGAGGTAGCTCCAACTCATAGGCCACACGACCAATTGTTTTGGAGATTCTATAAGGACCAATATATCGCGGAATAAGTTTACCCTTCTTCCCAAACCTCATGACACCCTTTATCCTATGAGGAAAGTTACTCTTTTCGATCCATGTCTGGCCCTTCCTGGGTATGGATCACGGTATACCGGCGACTTTGTCCTTGAATTCATTCTATTTCATATCCACCGATCCATGGAAGAGACCAAGGAAGAGTAAGATAGATTTAGGTCCGGCAAGTGGGTCTAGAATAGATTCCCCAACGGGTCCTGACTTTTCAACAACAGAGGCGAAAATTTACTCTTTCAAGTCAAAGTCAAAGTCGGGTAGACTAAGGTGGAGTTTATTTCACAGTTGTTCCAGGGATATGGGTATAGAGTGAATTCTATTCACTCTTAATGAACTGGAGTGCACTCCTTATATCATAAATATAAAATTTAGTATGGTTCCCCGATAGACTCGTAGACCGAGTGAGTTTCTGCCGATCCAGATGAGCCAAAGATTGAGGACTATGAGGGTACGGTGCTATCATTGTACTTTGTTTGTTGCACATGGCCTAATGTACACTTGCCCCCTTTTTCTCACTCTTTTGGTGGTTTGTCAATTTGAATCTATTTTCTTTATGCTACCGAAAGACGAAAAGGGGAACCGACTCGTTCCTTCCTTGCGGAGGACGAATCAAGGCCTGAAGTTGGTTCGTCGAGCAAAAGGAGAGAAGGATCAACAAGGATTTCATACCCTATGCTAGTTCTTTTTCTCTCTCCCCCAGATATGCCTTTAACAAGTCCTCCACCTATTCTCGTGTGATGACATCTATGATTGTTAAATTAAGGAATGAACAGTTATGGGTGAAACTTTTGATATACCCAATCATCAACCTCAAACTCCAACAACCTTCTCCTAACATTTGTTTAGGATTTTTAACGACTCTGTGCCGTTTTCAATCTTCCTTGAATCACCTTCACCTTTGCCAAGGCTTGGTGAACTACATCTAGTCCTATCAACCCGGCTTCACCAACTTTGAACCACCCAATAGAAAATCTGCATCTTCTCCCATAAGGAGTTTCATATGGAGCCATTTGGATGCTCGAATGGTAGTTGTTGTTGTACGCGAAATCAATGAAAGATAGGTGTTTATCCCATTTACCCTTAAATCAATCACACAAGCCCTCAATATATTTTCTAGGGTATGGATAGTGCACTGCTTGCCCATCCGTTTGAGTATGAAAGTGTTCTTAAGTTCACCTTTGAACTTAAAGCTTTCTAGAAAGACTTCCAGAACTGAGCAGTATTTTCTGCACTTCTATCTAAAATTATTGAAAATGTGACTGCATGAAGTCTTACCACTTCTTTAGTGTTCAAATTCACATAATCTTCCGCCAAATGAGTGTTTTTTACCGACAATAAGTGAGTTGATTTTGTCATTCTATTGACAATCACCCAATTGAATCATGCTATCTGCAAGACCTTGCCAATCCTGTGATGAAGTCCATATTAATCATTTCCCACTTTCATTCCGAAATCATTATATACTTATCTAAACCTCCAAGCCTTTGGTGTTCTACTTTCACTTATTGGCAATTTTGGCATTCGGCAACAAACTCAACAATGCCTTTCTTCATGCCTTCCCATCTGTATACCTCTATCAAATCGCAGTACATATTTGCGGAACCCGGATGACCGGAATATTTGGAGCTATGATCTTCCTCCATAATCCTATCTTGGACTCCATCCACCCTAGGTACACACAATCTACCTTGATACTTTATCAAATCATTTACCCCTTTTTAAAAAGCCAATGCTCTTTGCTTATGAACATTTGCCTTCAAATTGAGAAACATGGGGTCTTGGTCTTGCTTTTTTCACCTCTGACACTAGTGATGATTCAACCATATTATTCACCACTATTCCTCCTTCTGTGGAATCCATTAGTCTAACTCCCAAGCGTGTGAGTGTGTGCACATCTTTGCATAACACCTTTTTTTCCCTCAACATTGGTGGTACTCCCAATGGATAACCTGCTTAATGAATTAGCAACCACATTAGCCTTACCTTGGTTGTAAAGAATACTCATGTTATAATCCTTGAGTAATTCTAACAACATGAACGTTGTACAAGCAGTGATACCATATCTTCAAGGCAAATAACAGAATAGCCAAATCTAATTCATGGGTTGGATAATTCTTCTCATGAACTTTCAGCTATCTTGAGGCATAAGTTATAACCTTACCATTCTGAATTAACACACAACCTAAACAAACTATTGATGCATCACAGTACACCACAAAACCTTGAGTGCCCTCTGGTAAGGTCAACACCGAAGCAATAGTCAACCTCTTTTTCAACTCCTGAAAGCTTTTCTCACAAGCTTCAATCTATTGAAACTTTATTGTCTTATGAGTTATCTTGGTCAAAGAAGATGATATATATGAAAACCCCTCAATAAATCTTCTATAGTAGACAACTAAACCAAAGAAACTCCTTATATCTGTTGTATATGTGGGTCTAGGTCAACTCTGAACTGCTTCAATCTTTTGGTTATCAATGGTAATCTCATCACTGGAAACTATGTGGCTCAAGAATTCCACAAATAAAATCCAAAACTCACACTTGGAGAACTTGGAATATAACAACTCCTTATCTTCAAAGTCTGAAGAAATATCGTGAGGTGACTAGCATCATCTTCTTCATTCCTTGAATATACTAGTATGTCATCAACGAAGATGATAACAAACATACACAAATAAGGTTTAAAGACTCTATTCATAAAATCCATGAATGTTGGAGGCGTATTGGTCAAGCCAAGGGATATGACCAAAAACTCATAATGCCTATAGATATTTCTATAAGTTGTCTTTGGAATATCACATTTCATAACTTTCAAATGATGGTAGCCTGATCTGAGAACAGTTTTCGAGCCAGATAAAAACTTTATCTAACAAATCTTTCAGTTGTTCTTTCAACTATTTTAACTTTGCCGGTACCATTTTATATGGTGGAATAGAGAAAGGACGAGTATCTACAATGATGTCTATGACGAAGTCTATTTCTCTCTTACGAGGGACTCCGGGAAGATCATAGGAAAGACTTCTAGAAACTCTTTCACTACTGGAATTGACTAAATAGGAGGTATTTCAACACTATAATCATTAACTCGGACTAAGTGATAGACACACCCCTTAGAAACTAACTTACTCGCCTTAAGGTACAAAATCGAACGACCCTTAGGCAATGATGAACTACTACTCCACTCTATGAATGACTCATTAGGAATCTAGAACTTGACAACTCGAATCCTACAATCTATTGATGCATATCAGGCATGAAGTCAGTCCATACCTAGAATGACATCAAAATCTACCATGTCTAACACTACTAGATCAGCCATGGTTTTCTTGTGATTTATAGAAATTGAACAATCATGATACATTTTTTCCGCTAGATTAACTCTCTAACAGGGTAGAAACACCAAAAGTTTCACAAAGTTTCAATGGAAAAATCTCAAATTCAAATGCAACATAAGGAGTTACAAAAGATAAATTTGCTCCTAGGTCTAACAAAGCATAGAAATCAAAACTAAAGACTTTGATGATACATGTGACAACATCTGGCGAGTTCTCTTGCTCTTGGCAGCTAGTGAATGCTTAGAGGCAGTTTGCCCCTCTACCAGCACCAGAAGTGGCTCCTCTAAGTGCAGCCCTGTTGGTGGAGAAGCTGATGAAGACTGAGTTTTGTTGCCCCCATTACTATCGCCTTACTTGTTCTTTGGACACTCCATGAAATGCCGGTGTTACCATACTTGAAGCAACTCGTGGAGCCCTCATTAAAAACACCAGAGTGATTCCTACCCACTTGGTGCAGGGAGATGGCTTACTTCCTCCATGCACCACACTACCTATTTAATATGCAGTCTTAGCTTGGGAGTTCAGACCATGATGTTCAACTCTATCTCTAGCCACAGATGCATTAGCATTGATAGCGCAGGCCCCTTTTTCTTTTGAAATTGTGGCCGATTCGAATCACTTTTCTACTGCCCAGACTCATTCAAGTCTTGGCTTTCTTGTTTCTTTACTCTTGTCTTTCGTTCAGCTTCTCCTCCTCTACCTGTTGTTCATAAATCATCAACCTTTAAATGTCCATGTCTCCAATAAGTGTTTCAGCCTGACCCTCTTTTCTTGAAGAGAGACCCAATATGGCAACGAACAAACTCATCCTACTCCTCATGTCCTTAACCATCTTCAGATCATAACAAGATAGTTGGGTGAATTTTAATCCATACTCACAACTTGAGTTAGCATACCGATAGCCTCACGGAACTCAGTGTTGGTAACTTCCGCTTGAGGTTTCACTTCAGGTGCATTGGGTAACTCTTGTTCCTAAGGCTCAACATTCCTCCTAGCTGAACGACCTATTGCTGCTCTTTGTGGAGGCATAATTATCTGCAACACGTGCAAGCACGAATTAGAGAGAGACATTTACAGATAAATTTTAACGCATGAACGGGAATATGAAAGAAGTGAGAAATTCTTAAATGTTGTAGGCTTCTTATCATAGATGTGGAGCGCTTCACACTAATGACCAAGACTCTATAGACACGGTTTCATAGACTACCTAAGACTCTTGAACTCTGGTCTTTGATACCAAGTTTATCACGCCCTGAGCTTACACCCTGGACGTGGCCATCACGTAATGACCATTGCTTGCCTTGAGAAAATCCTTGGTCTAACTCACTTAACTCAGCGGAAGACATAAACACAAGATATAACTTAAGGTTATAGCTTAAAAGTAATACTAAGCCAAATGGAAACTTCAAGTCTTATCATTTACAAGTGTAATGAAAAGACAAAAGAAACTAATACTATCAATTTATGAAGCCTCTAAAGTAAAGATGGATGTTGGGACTAGACCACCAATCATCCTAAAAATTGAAAGCTAAAAACAAATAACTAAATGAAAAAGATATCCTCCGAAATGAAAGGAGGCTCACCGACTGACTTTGAGCTACTCACAGGATCAGTGGTATGTCGAATGTTGATCCTAGTTACCTGCGCTACATCATAATATGATGCAGGTCAACTAGAATTAGTACATTAAATGTACGAGTATGTGAGTTGGAATGCTAACAACAATTAAGCTTGAAAAAGAGTAAGAAGGAACACTTACCTTGACTTTGCTCAACTAATGAACAACTAACTCATTTCAATATATAGGAACTTAAAAGTATGTGCAATATAAATAAAAACTATCAGAAAACATGTTGTAAACTCTCAATGTATACAAGAATACAGTTAAATGTAAGATGTATGTAAAAGTACAAATAAACTAATGTATATGAGAGTATAAAAACTTATGTGGGAGTTTCTCTAAGTGACAACCATCACTTAAGAGTTACAGTGATGATACAACGATCTACCTCACACTACAAGCGAATCTTATACCCGACCAAAGATATAAGACCTGAATTGCTTAATGGATCCACTAGTCTACTACAAAAATGGTTCATTTATAAAGTATGACCCTTTTCTACTCATCGTGGCTAATGGTTATGGGGGATGTGAGTTGTTAGAACTATCGCTCATATCAGTGCTCAATAATACTCCCAAAAATATGTTGGCTCTTATGTTTAAAAAACATACTGAATTTGTGGTTTGAGATTACTGCTCAAAATACTTAGACCTAAAACTACCTTGGAAATCTTAGTTTCCCTACTTGCTTCGTTTAGAAACCTATAGTTCTTTTCTGAAAAATCTCCCTAAGGTTCCTTGGAATATCGAACTTTCCTTACTTGCTAAAATATGAAAAAAAACATTTTTAAGTTTCTTTGGGAATACATAGTCCCCCTATACCTCTGAAAAAAAGAACTCCAACTTAACTCTTTACTTAGATTGGAACTTGAGTCTTAAAACAAAGTAACAATGTTTAAATAAGACTCTTGAAAACTTTATGAACTTTACTCTGATTTGCCTATTAACTATTAGACTTGACACTTAACTTCCTTGACTTTAATCTTAACTTTCCTTAAATTGAATTATGGATTCAGGTTTCATGATCTCATCTTTATGCATGATTTCATGATGTTTAGATGTACCTTAGACTGTTGGAATCAACTAATAAATGTGGGTACATCAGTTAGGAATTGGAAAAAATAGATGGGGAATGAATGGGGTCTATATGCGTCCTTGGCGCTCTGAGAGACGTGTGGTGCCAGATCTTGATGAACAGAATCTATCCTGAGGGGCTCTGGCTGGCGCAGCATGCCACGTCCTGACGGACAGAGTCTATCATATGGGGATATTGCTGGCGCGATGCATCAAGGCCTAACAAACGGGAGTTCCAACTTTTCTTTTCCATTTTTTATATCTAAACCCTCTAAAATTCCATGGATCTTTACCCGGACACATAGAATCACTAATACTCCCAATACCTAATAGATTAGACTAAAAGAAACCCAGAAACACGAATCAAATCAAATAAAGGTGTGTAACAACTCAACCAACAAGAATTCAACAATATTCTTCAAGAACTTCACTTTTCATCATTCAATCTACTCAAAATTTGTTGAATTAAACAATTTGGTGTATGCGTGAACTAACCCAACTCATAAAATCTCACATACCTTAATAGGTATCGCCCACGACGAATTCCACTCGCAAAACCTTAGTGTTCTTGAATTTCTCCCTTCTCCTTCTTCTCTTTTCTTTTCCCCCAAGACCTAAGCATGTATTGATCATTCTAAAACTGAATTAAGGCCATTTTTACCTCTAATAAACCTTTAAAACGAATTATGAAATAGATGGGCGAAAATACTACTTTTTCTTTACTTAAATTTTGAATTTGACTTTCCCTACTTTAACAATCCAACTTACAAAAGTCATATATCACTCAAACGATATCAAAATTAAGCAAACTCGACGCCGTCGGAAAGATCTTTCCAATCTTATAGAGAAATGACTCTAATTCATCCTAAGATTGAAGTTCTTTCTGTTTGAAATTGACCAACAACTCACTTTCTTGACTTTAGGAAATTTTCCAGATTTCCTTTTTCTTTCCAAAAGTGAAATTCTTTTGTTTCTTAGCTATTTCTAGTTACGAGATGCTACAACACCAAGGTTTGCTCTAGCTAGCAATAGTCTTCGAGTACTAATCCAGCTTAGGGTGTATGTTCGGGGCGTGACAAAATTTGGTATTAGATCTAGAGTTCAAGAGTGCCAGGGAGTCTATGAAGTCGTGTCAATAAAGTATTTTCTATCGGTATGAAGCACTCTATATCTATAATAAGTAGCTAAAACATTTAGAAAATTCCTCACTTCTTTCGTACTCACTTCGTGTGTTAGAGATTATCTTTAAAAAGTTTCTTTCTAACTCATGCTTACGCGTAACGAATTGTGAGTTAGGCATTGTTTGAGGAGGCCTTTTTGGGGCGTTTCTTTCCCCGTGATGTAACACCCAAAAAATTCTTTTAAACTTAGAGTCGAACCATTATTCATAGTGAGAAAGATTTTTGCAAGGAATTTTAAATTTCTTGAGTGTTTAAATCACTAGATGTTGCACCTTAGGTTCCAAGAGAAACTAAAGAGAAAAATATGTAAGTTATTCCTAAGTATTCATAAGTTTTGGGTCAAATTCAACTGGACCTCCCTTTTAGTACAAGATGAGTTAGGAGACCCATAAGGTATCAAAGTCATGTTTCCAACCCTCCAAGTTTTCTCAATTCCAAGCTCTGAGCAACAAGTTATGAACGATTTAATAATGACGCGCAAACCTGGTAGTAGCTCCGCAATGGCTCTATGACGCGAAGCCAATATGGACCTCACTGCCCGGTGAAAAATAGTTTGACTCCCAACTTGGTTTTATTTATTTCTTTGGGGTATTTGGTCCTAAAAACCCTTAGAAGGTCATTTAAATTTCCCTAAACATATAGAGAATCAATTTTCACAAATCAAACCCTCTCTTTCACTTCAAATATTCTACTCTCAAGAAAAATCAAGAAACACTAAGGCTAGGACTATCTTCCTAGATTTTGCTTCAAGTTGATCAAGAAGATGGTTCTTCCTGGTATTTAAGATTTCATATTGTTGGATTTGTTCACCCACACACCAATCATGTTAATTTCATTGAATTTAAGTTCTTGAAGGCTTAGAAATTGAATTCTTGATGGGTTTGTTGAAATTCGATAAATTCTTATTGTGTTGAATTCCTTGTGGATTTGATTAATCAAATTTTGTGATATTAGGTCAAGTTGAGAAGAATATAAAGTAATTTGAACATTTAATCGATTCTAAAGTTTTGGGTAACATATCCTATGAAATTTAGAGGATTTAGAGCCGAAAAATGAAGAAGAAATTTCGTCAGATGAAATCCGAAGGCAGTGGCACATCGCGAAGCTGGTTCCCAGATTTGAGAATTTTTGTTTCGCGTCACATAGCTGTTACAAGGCATTCTGCCTCAAAATAAAATTTCAAAATTAAATTTTTTAAAAACCTCTCAGCGTCGCGGACACACATTTAAATATTGATTTTCAATTTTTTTTTCTCATGTTTAGCTATCTAAAATCATTCCTTAACTTCATAATATCTTTCCAATCATATATCACAATCCTTGAATTCATAATTAAATTCAAAGACCAGTAAAGATCTAAGTCAAAAGTTGAGAAGTAAGTCAAAAGAAAATCATAATATTTTCAAAGTCTTTCACAGACATTTTTAACTTCGTTTTAAGATTTATGCTTCAAATTATGCAAAGAGGAAAAAGTAGAGTTCAAGAAAGCCTTTGAGTTCAATCGTGAATCCTTAGAGATGAACTATTAATTTGAACTAAGTTTCGATAAAGTAAGTAAGAGAATGAGAAAAGTTGTATACATGAAGTTCCATTTAGTTATGTATACCTTTGAGTCGAGTCGTTCATGTCTATAAATTCCACATTGACTACATAAATTTGAATATCATGAAGATGAGTAGTATCTTCAAGTTCTAAGTCTTGAGTGTTGAGTTCCTAATCCCCGTTGAGATTATATTTCTAATTAAGAGACTATTTCATGTTACCCATGAAGTCCTTGAGTTCAAGTAATAATAGCCATAATTCCGCATAAACCCTATAAGTCAAACTGTCTTAAGATGAGAAGTATTTTAAATTTCTCGAGTTGACTAGTTCATGCTCATACTGAGTTGAGTAGTCTTTAAATGAGTAGTATCACTGAAGTTCTTGAGTTCTAAGTATTGAATTATATCTATGGTTATTGAAAACATTGAATTGAGTCTTTCATGTCCATAATTCAGCATGAATCCTATATTAAGAAGTTTTTTTACAAATTGTTTTAAGACTTAAGCTTTGAAGTTGAGTAAAAATTAAGAGTAAAGTTCATTTTCTTTAAAATGATATATGGGAACTAAGTGTTCCCAAGATTAAATATTTTTGCATTTACGGTGAGAGGAAAGTGTGATTTCCAAAAGAGTTTTAAATAAGAAAGGAAACTGATAATTCCAAAAGAGCCTTTAAGCTAGTTTTTCAGTAAAAAGGGAACATCGATTCGGAGAGAGCTTTTAATCTAAGTTTGAGTAATTATATTTAATAGAAATAAAACTAAACATAACCTCCACTTCCTCGAACATATGAGGATGTACCAAGAGACTTGAGAGAACTCTACTTTCCAAGCTTCACCTCTAAGAACCTTCACTTCCTTCCACCAGTACTTGTTGAGATATATAAGAATATGGAGTTAGTACAAATAATGCACTAAGTATGGTAATATGCAAAATCATAATTTAAAGAGGACATTTTTGTTGAAACATATTTTTCATGCTATTTTGGTAAAAACTTCCTAAATCAAGTGTACAAGACATGATATAAGTCTTCATCAACATACAAGGAAGTACTTTCATAATTCTCATCATAAAACCACATTCACCAAGATATTCATAATTCATCTAGAACATATATCCAAGTTATCCTAAGACTCATCTAGGTCAGACATGAAGAAATCTTCCATATAACCTCTTCAATACACACCTAATTGATCCTTCAGACTACCAAAGATAAATATACTTCATTCCAACTCAACAAGTCAACACTCATGCAATTAAGAACTTCGTATAAAGACATTCTCTAGGAAAACTCCAAGTTACACTAGTGCAATATGAAAGCAGCATCTTATTCTGCTACTTCCACTTAGGCTCCTTAGGAATCACCCTAGACTAGGCACATGACATTCAAACATATACGTAGCTTTCATTAACATTAGATATAGACCAACATACTTCATTAACATTAGACATAAACCAATATACTTCATTAAAATCATATAGTAACCTATTCATTCATTAACATCACAAGGACACACCAAGACTCCCTTCAAATGTCTACTTGTGCAATGCATAGATGGCGTCCCATTCCACCACCTACCCTAAGGGGTCATTTGGTATAAAATAGAATAATGCAGGGATTAGCAATGCAAGGATTAGAAATGCAGGGATTAGCAATGCAGGGATTATTTTTATTAAGTGTCTGATTCATTGTTTCTTATCTAATTTTGTGTGTGGTTTAAAAGTTTTTTAAAAAAAACTTTCCAATTATACCCTAGAGTGATTATGAGATTTTGTATTTCATGTAATTGAGTCAAAGTACATAATTAACGGAAAATATTATTTTTTTATAACATTTTTAACTAGTTAGGAGAATGAAATTTTTATTGTCATGTTCACTATTTTCTCACTTAAATTTTGAGAGTAAATGATTGTCATCTTAATAAATTAGAGTTAATAACTCAAAAGGTCACACAACTATAATGATTCAAGAGAAAATTTATTGAACTTTGTTTTGTATCAATAAATTTTAAAAAACTCTTTATCATAAAATAAAAATATAAAATACAGAAAAATTAATTAAACTATTTTTATACTCGGGATGTGTGTGTGTGTGTGTATATACACACACTCTTGTTTTAGACTACTTGTGTAATGTTTAATGAACTTTCATTAAGAGACAATATTTTACTTATGAATTGTTCTTAAATTCATACATCAACATTAACATATTAGTCGGATTATAATATTTTATATTAATAATAAATAGATTAAGTAATTCATATTTTAGTAACAAAAAATTATATATGAATAATAAAATTTGTATGCTAATTTATTTAAATAACTTTATTAGTATAAATATAAAATCAAAAAAATAAATAAAATATTAAAAGTATTTGAGGGGTATTTTTGTCTTTACGTAGAATAGCCCCATGGTATTAGAGCTAATACCACCAAATGGAAGGTATTAGTAATACATCACATAATACCATATAGGATGTATTAACTAATCCATGGATTAGTTATACATAGGCTCACATTCCTACCAAACACAGTATTAAATTATATCACATCTAACACATGGATTATTTCTTTTAATACAGCCTACCAAACGCCCCCTAAGTAGTATACCCTTAGGAAGACCTAGTCCATTTCATTCATTTGTGGGGCCTAGATTTAATCGACATAGACCATGAGAGTCTAACATGGAATCCTGGTATTAACCTCTAACGGACAAAGGATCCCCTCTTGCCTAAGGTAATGTCATTCTTTAGCCTTAACATGGATCTCCAATAGCTAGTCCTATGCGGGCGCATAGTTAAGGGACACGGAGATTGCTTATAAGTACTATATCTCAACTCACGAAGAACACTCATATCAAGAGATACATTGAGTACAACATATCTACTCATGAAGAGTATCCATCCCTTTGTCAAATCCTCTCAGTGATTAGCATGAATCTCTGTGGAGTTTTAAACATTCATTTCATTCATTAGCTATATGTTAAAAGATTACTACTAAGTACTACATCTAAACTAACAAAGAGTAGTCATTACTAAGGGTTACTTTTGAATATTACATCTCAACTCACAAAGAGTATCCAACCCCAAACCTATCTTACATTAATTGGAATGCCTTAGGTATAGTGAGGTTACTACTATACACTACATCTAAACTCACGAAGAGTGTCCATTCCAAAATCCGCATTTTTCTTCATTAGAGTTCTATTGAGAGAACCTCCCAATAGACTTCTCATTCATTCAGTCATTGTGTGTGTAGGTGAGAAAGCCTTTCACTTAATCACCATCATTCGTGACCATTTCCTTCTAAACATGATCATACTACTTTCATCAGAATGCACACACAATCATATCTCACATTAACATCATACTTCAATTAGACATAGTATCATCAAGACACACATGCATAACTTCATAAGACATATCCTTGCATATTCATCATAACATCACCTTCACATTCAATCCCTTCAAGGACATGATAACAATTCACATATACATATTCATATACATTAACTAAACACTGCCACCATAAGTGAACCATACCACACAAGATCAATTCAAGAAGACTAGAACAATTTAACTAAACTTACCCTTAAGCCAAGCCTTGATCAATTTATTTCCAATTATCAAAAAATTCATCATAATCAGGCATAATTGGAATTGTATAATCATAATACAACATAGCATATACATAATTATAACAATATCTAATCATATTCATCGATCCCACTTCATATGCCAAAATTAGAGAATTAGGATGTACATGAGTCCATATATTTTTTTTAATCATAAATTCATCCATTATCATTGAAAACATCATAATTTATCCATTAAAACCTTTTGATGCAAGGACCATTCTTAGAATTCACAATAGAAGAAGAATTTAGGATTTTGAAACCTTTTGAAAAGCCTTTGGATTTGCTCCTTAAATTAGAGAAGAATGAAGGATGTATTACCATACCTTATTATAATAAATTACACAAAATTTGATGAAGAAAGTACTAAAAATCTTCAATGCTATTTTTACATTGAGTTCAAGCATCAATGGAGTCTTGAGAGAGTTTTGTTTAGGAGAGGGATTTTGATTTTGAAAAGTGAAGTCTAATTTAAGTTTTACGTTTATAAATTAACTAATAAAACTTTAAAACACCTAAAATAACCATCAATGACTTAATTGCGATGTGTTTTGAATTTTCCAATTCATCCCTCATTTGGACGAACCCTGCAGAAAGTTGCAGGTGTCAAACAACGGACCCCATAAATGGGGCGTTGTTTGAACAATAGGTCGTCCTGCTGGCCGTCGTTTTGGTTATAGGCCCCTCATTTGGTGTCTAAGATCCCATAACTATGTATGGATCCACACCCCTTTTCACAGGGAGTTTTTGACCTACGGGGCGTTAATCATGGGCGTTGTTTGGGGGCTGTTTTGGCAGCTTTTTGTCAAACATTTAGGTCCTCCTCAAGGAACTTTAGGGTGCTCTTTGGGGAATCGTACCTGGACGTTTCGAACCTAAACATGAAAAATAGATACTAGATCCCTTTCAACTCATATTAGGCTCTAAACGACACATTAAAACAAATAAAACATGTAAAGGCACACTAGCACACACAAGACTAGTTTTTGAACGTCTTGGTTGTCCCTTGGCGTTCAACTTCAGAACTCTTTGAATTGAATTATAAAGTTATTCTTCATTATTTTAACACATCATTAACTCATAAACACGTTTGAGGATCTATATTAACGTAGTTCATTTTGAGGGTTTTTACATGGGTGTCCTGCCACAATAATTCTATCTAATAATCTACCATAATTGTATATGTTTTTACTCTCAAATCCTTAATATTCGTAAATCATTATACATGCTTTACTCGAAAAGCAATACATCTCATAATCATCATATATGTCTAAATCTCAAGACATGTCTAACCAAATTTCTCATATATGCTTCACTCTCAAACAATTCTAATCATACTTCATCATATAACCACAATATTTAGCACTACTAATCATGATTCATCATATAAGCTTCAATTCAAATGTATCTCATCAATCCTAGATTAAATACATCTAAAAGACCACAAATTCTCTTTTCATGGCATAAAACTCATTTACATTAATTTTATATTTCTAGACATTGGTTAGGCATATGCAATTTAATACTAAAATCATTAAATAATCAATTCAAGTATAAAAAAATCATTATTCCCTCAATTGGATTAACATTCATCAATACCCACAACATTGGAATAAACCCTAACTCAAATTAGGGATTTCATCTTCTCATTCGGGAAAAATTAGGGAATCCATAGATGGAAGGAATCCATAGATAAAAAAAGCTATCATACCTTGATCACAAATCCCACAAATACTTGAGGATTGGATACTTGACCTTGAGCCTAGCTTAAACTCTTTCTTCTTCTTCTTAAAGCTCTATAGAAAGAAATATTTGAGAGAAGAACTTTGAGATTTCTTTTTGGTTTTGTAAATAATGCCTTTTATGAAAGAGTTTAAGGGTTAAAATCACTTATATATGGGTCCTAGGCGTAGGCAAAACGACCTAGATTTAATCTAATTAATTCCTGAAATATCTATTTAACCATCCACTTAACAGTGCACTACCCATCTTCACGAGGGGATCCATGAGTCGTGCCCCCATCATGGTTACAAAATAGTGGCTTGGTGATACGCTCAAACTTACTTCTCAAATAAGAAGTAAAGCGGTCGTGTCAAGTAAATAACCTAACTAGTGAGGTTGGGATCGTTCACACGAGGAAAATAGTCTAGACTTAACTTCAACCTATTATTACTATTGTTTAATCAATGACTTCCTTGGAAAGTAAAAAACAATAAAAGGGGGGTTTCTAATTCTAAATGAATGAAAATAACTAACGCAATTGAAAGAGACACTTGAAAGCTTTGAATGTTAAATTTTAATCAATTAATCAAAGTAACTAGGGTTTACGTATTCCCCACAGGTTCATTTACGTATTCCCCACAGGTTCATAACTTGATAATTCTAACTATAACAATTCTTTTCTAGTATTTTGCATGCAAAGTGATAAGTTATGTATTTCTAAATCCTTGGTCCGGCATCTAGAAAATCTCACTCCGCACCTTGGTCTGGCTATGTGTGTTGCTTTCCTAACCCTTATCTTTACCTCATATTAAGCATCGTATTCGATATTTGACTAAGTTATTACCTCGTACCAATCAATACTAGCCTATTAGATAGTATATACTAAATCTATGTTGATAATTCTTTTCCTATTATCTACCTCCTTGGTCCGGCAAGTAGCATTAAGGCGAGTTCTAATGTTGGCCATCCGTTAAAAAGACTTCTAAGCGAAAAAATTATTAACACATGCAAGACACCATTCTCGAATTGTTATTTTAGTTAGGTTTTATCTCATTATTTGCCTATGGTTCCCACAACCCTAGTTATGGAGTTTAGTTACCCATAGTCATAATCACAATATTCAAATATATTATATAAGAATTCATGTACTTACTTCAATGAGAAAAAGTAAAATCCGAAAGTTTTCTTGATTAATCACCAAAAATCACCAACAATCACTTGCAAGAATCTCAAAGTAATCAAGAATCTCACAAAAACTCTAATGATAATCAAAAGTCTTACACTAATACACAGAGTCTAATAATGATCCAGACTCTAACCTAACAGAGTATAACTATCCGGAGTCTAACCTCAAAAATGAGGTTTTTCGAACTATTTATAAAAAATAAAACTTAATTAAACAAGGACTCTATTTGATGGAAATCTTCCAAAACGCGGCTGGGTCGACGGACCTCGCTACGGATCGTCATGGTCACGACGGACCGTTATGGACTCCGTCGTTCTTCTGCTGCTCTTCTTCATTACCCTCGATGGCAAGTATGACGGACCGTCATAGGCACAACGGTCCGTCGAGGGACTTCGTTCCAAAAAACATCAACTCTTGGAATATAGGTACTGGGACTACTTCTCTGAACTTCATGACGAACCTGCAGGACGGACCATCATAGACACGACGGACCGTCAAAAGCTTCGTAACCCCACACTTTGTCAGACTTCCCCATCTTCCTTCAGTAGCTGCACTACGCTGCCACCTACGGACCGTCATAAGCTCCGTAGGTGGTCTCTTCTGCATTTCTTCACTCAAAATCTCCGCATTCAGCTTTTGACAGATTTCCTGCAAAATAATAAGAAACTTATATAAAAATTAGCACAAAAAGGCTTTTGGACACGCTAAACTTAAGGAAAAACTATTAATAATACCGTGAAACCACGGTATATCAACACCCTCAACTTAAATTCGTTGTTTGTCCTCAAGCGACGCACTATGACTCAATACACAATCTTTGTACAATAGTATCCATGTTTCATCCTTTGCAATCATTTGGCTATCAATCCCGATTAATCTCATCAAATCTATGCATGCTATCACTATTAGGCTTGAATTATGTGGGATCAGCACATGACACAGACTTGCCGTGCACTAACACCTATCCTCTTCAATTTCTCACCAAGGTGCTAACAATTCCGGCATTGCAACTAGTGTCCTCACTTTAAACAAAATCCTCATTTTTCACACAATGATTTCAGTTTGAGTATAAGGATTACTTTTCAACACTCGCTCTCAGAATGAAGTCACACTCATTCATACCTATTGCCATAAGCTTGCCCTTATTTTGATTGCCTTAAGTTTGCTATACAACCCTTAGGATCACGATAGGACTTTCTTAGCTAGTAACATAGGCTCAGGGTCAGGTAGGGTATATTTAGGGATACTTTAGTGACTTTTTGCCCTCCTTGACTTATCGGCTAAACCGTCCACTTTCTATCATTTTATCTCGCCCAGTTTCTCATATTCTTTCACCTTGCTATTTTCTCTTCTTTCTTCATTTGTGTAAGTGACTCTCTTCTTTTCTTGCATGTATTTCTTGTCTATTTTTCTTTTTCTTTACTTTTCTTTCAACTAATTCTTGAGTCACTTTACTTTTGTTCTTTCTTTCTCTTTGTTCTTTCAACCCCACTTTTCAGAGCATTCCTCATAATAGTCATCCTCAACTCATGGCTTTGCCATGAGTCAAGGTACACAATACCCAAAGTTGGGTCATGGACATAACGAAGGTTGTTTACTGCATTAGCCACCCTCAACTTATGCTTTTGTCATAAGCTGAGGTGCACATATCCAAGGAGGGACCAGGGCCAACACATTGTTCCCAGAAAAGATCAGTTGGGGTGAAAAAGAAAGGTCAAATTTAAGCTCAGATTATTTGGATCAAAGAAGGATAAATTTCATTTGGTTTATTTTATTTAGGCTAGAAATGGGCTATATTGAATAAGGGCCTATGATCATTTCCTAATTGTCTATTACAGCTCACTTTTAGCAGCACTAACCAGGCAAGTTCTAGCTCAGTACCAATAGTGGACTATTCAAATTTTCCTCACACTCACTTGACATCTATTCACTATACCAGATTAACAGACACCTAGTTCGAATTTTAGACTTAGGGTAATGCAACGGTGTACCTCTATGTCATGCTTAGGGCCACACAATTATCAGTTACTATGCCTAGTCATGCATCATTTTCCAGTTTATCAGGATATGATTTTAGCCATCATGCTCCAGAATTAAACTATGTACAAAAGATATAAACATGTCGGTTCAACAGAAAAAGTAATCTGTCTTTTGGGGAAAAAGAACAAAGGCAAGAAAACCCCAAAAGAGGATAGTGAATTGGGCTACTCAGACTTCACCCTACCACTCACTTTCCATTTACCCCACCCCCAACAAAAAAACATGCAATTGTCCCCAATGCATAAAAATTTAAATACTAGAGTGGTAGGTGAAGCAAACCTGTGGCGCAAAGCGCCGTCGATCAGCAAGCTGGTGGGTCCGGTTCCCCGGAACCCACGTACTCTGCAATCTGGACACCCTCAGTGGTTTCCTCAGCAAAAACTGTACCATCATTAGTGCCTCCTGCTATCTCCACAGTGCGGGAGCTAGACGCCCCAGCCGCTAACTCTAATGCTCTCATCTGGTGCGCCTCCTCCTCAGCAAGTGAGGCTCTCCTCGCAGCCTCCATCTCTCGGCGCTCCTTTTTTCGTGCTCGCGCCTCGTCCTCTGCTTGACCCCTGCGCCTCTTGGCATTCTCTCGAGGGGGAGGTGGTGGAATCTCTGAAGTGGCAAATAGGTCCGCCAACACTATGTCTTCAGCAAGCTCGACAGAAGGGGCCTCAGACTCCGGCACCCTGGCCTCTAAGATCGTGTCGATGTCTGCATGAAGATTGTCAACTGCAGCCTGAAGAGTCGACACATCCACCGGAAGGGCTGGTCGGGCTAACACCCTCAACTCAAAGGCGTCCAAGCGCTGGCTAACCTCAGCGATCTTCCGCTCTGTATACTGGACCATTTTCCACTCTAGGCACTCTTCTGACTCAGTAATCGACTTCTGCATCCACGGCTAGATATGATGCAGAAGTGTAGCCATTTGTGCCATTAATTTTTGGACCCTAGCAAGTGGGACCAGTGCCGGTAGAGGGGTTGTGCGAGAGGAGCTCGGGGCAGTGCTACTACCCGGGATAGACTCGACCGAGGTAGTGTCAGTGGACGCCGCCTGTGTAGCCGTGCGGGCCTGGGCTACCGTATCAGTAAGATCATCGGCAAGTGGGGGCAGCTCTGGATGGGGCCCTCTGTATGGAGCCAACTCATTGGTCTCACCTCTGATGAGGCCAACGTCAGCAGTGCTCTGCGGGGTCTTGAGCTGATCTACGTGCCATATAGGCACACTTGCGGACCTGCAGAGAGCAAAGATCATGCACGGGAAAGGGTAAGTAGTAGTGACCTTGAAATCCCTCTCGTGCATGACTATCTGTAGAAGCCACGCGAAGTCCACCTCGTACCCGGCTATCATCGCCGCCATCAAAATTGCTCGATCCCATGTAACGATATTATTAGCAGTTGTGGGGGAAAGGTAGTGAAGGATAATCAGCCACAAGAACTTCACCGTGAAAGTGAGGTTGGCCTTCTTGATGTCCCCCTTTGGCTCAATTACCCAGTCGGCACCCTCTCCATCAACTAACAGGTGCAGGGCCATCCACCTCTTGGTGGTATCTCTCGGTGATGGCTCGTACAGGAACTAGCCATCTTTAACAATCTGCCAGCGATAGTCAAACTCGGCAGTGAGAGGGGTCCGAGTAGCATCAACACCCTCGCCGTATAGAAACCGGCGGATGGCAAGCAGGGAAATGTCAACCTGCACGCCCCGTACTCGGACCTGCTCCAGTAGGGCATGTTTGGCGGGGTCAGCCCGCCTATCTATCTGTGATCGGAGAGTTGCTACGTAGGATGCGTAGAACTCTCGGACCATTTCTTCACTGTCCACTCCAAGCGATTCCTGGTGAAGAGATTGTGGATCTCAAGCATCATCAGGAGACTCCCTGTAAGGACCCGTCGCTCCAAGGTGAGTGTTCGAGTCATCACTCCTTTATCAGTCAGGAACTTGGCGTCGGAGTAGACTTGAAATCGCCCGTCGACACACTATCGGTTGGGCTGGTCAGTGGCTGGGGTGGGGGCTTGAGCTGGTGAACCTGATGTGGATTCCGAACTGTCATCCTCATCAGGCGAGGCCGACGCTGCAGCGGTGGAGGATGCGGGAACCTCAGCAGAGTCGGAGGCTTCCTCGGACCACGATACTCCTAAAGAGACAGACGCTCCTTCTTCATTTGTGGCTGACCCAGAGGGTGTGCCGGTCAGTGTGCGCTCCTCATCAGACTGGGAGGCATTGACTACGCCGGACGCCACCTTTTTGGGTGTGGCTCTGGGAGCATGTGCAGCACGGGAAGGGGTGGAAGTGCCTGGGGGCACATACTCGGGGTCACGCTCATCATACGAGCCAATGACCATGCGGGCAGACGGGGCGACAGACTTCGATCGTCCACGTGCATAGATTCGGTCTTGCTTGGGTGCCATAGTAGATAGTACATGTAAAGGATCAATATTAGTATGAGAAGTGGCAAACAAGACAAGCAAAACAACAAAAACAATTAAAATAGTATGTCATTACTATGGTAACAAGGACACACAACGGGCCTGGTGACAGCTCGTCATGACTATGACGGACCGTCATGGGGTCCATCGTGTTTTACTTAAACTACGTATATATGGAGAACCCTGAATGAGAGTCTCTGACTAGTATGACGGTATATGCAGGACGGACCGTCACAGGTACGACAGTCCATCGTAGGTGTCCGTCAGAGGACACTGAGAAAAAAATGAGAGACCCTAGGGAGAGGGGTCTCTGACCGTTATAACGGTCATACAGGACGGGTCGTCGTGGGTACGACGGTCCATCACATGTGTTCGTTGAAGGACACTTGGAAAAAGTGAGAGACCCTGAGAAGAGGGGTCTCTGACCATCATGACGGTCATGCAGGATGGGCCGTCGTGGGTACGACGGTCCGTCACATGTGTCCGTTGATGGACACTTAGAAAAAGTGAGAGACCCTCACAAAAAGGGTGTCTGACAACCAGAATGGTTGTGCGGGACGGACCGTCGTGGGTATGACGGTCCGTCAAATGTGTCCGTTGGGGGACACTTGGAAAAACGTGGGCAGTGGGGTGTTAAGGCTTTTGGAACGGACCCTACGACGGTCCGTCGTGGGCACAACGGTCTGTCATCGGGGTCTCTTTCTGTAGATCAGTGACAGAACTGGCGTACTCCATTCATCCCCGATGAACCCACATCGAACTTGTAGTGTTATGGACCTACATTTTTCTAACCCAACTACCTAGGAAACTAGTAATGCGAAAGCACCTGTAAACATGGCAATTTCAAAAACATTTAACCTAGGTTAGACAGACTTTTATATAAAAGAAACGAACATATCACGAACAACTAAGCTAATACTAATTAATAAACAAAAATGCAAGATAAATGAGTAGAAATTAGAGACACATACCTTAGAATTGGGGAAAACACAAAGGACAAGTACTCGGTGACCAGGAAGACACCCACAGCAGCAACTCCGACTAGTAGATTATCCCTTTTAGGCTTTGGAAAATTGTGGGGGGCAATGATCGGTTGATAGAGGGAGAGATTGTGGAATTTGAAAAGAGAGGGAAATGGGAGGAATAATGAAGGAATGGGGTGAAATGAGGGGTTGGGAAGTTTAAATGGTGAAATTTTATAATAAACTCCAATCGGGTCGGGTCGGGAAGGCCTCATTAATCACGCGACGATTCCCCGACGACGGTCCGTCGTAGTTGTGACGACCAGCGTTGGTTCCGTCGTGTGTGCCCTAGTTTGAAAATAATAGAAAGACGTACCTGGTACGACGGAGGCATACGACGGTCCGTCGCAGGCGCAATGGTCCGTCGATGTATCCGTCAGTGACTGCTGCAGAGTAATTTTCTGCAGTATTTCCTGGTGATGTGCCTACAAATTTAAAAACCCATTTGTAGAAAAAAAATACCATTACTAAAAAGACTATAAGTATTGGGTTTCCTCCCAACAAGCGCCTGATTTAATGTCGCGGCACGACTGGGGACACTTGATTACTCAGACTTCATGAAGATGGTATGCCTCTATCACTTCATTCCCCGATGCTTTATGCCCAAAATAGAGTTTTATTCGATCTCTATTCATCTTAAACCGCTCCCTCCTTGGCTTTTAACTCAACTGCTCCATGAGGGAATACTTGGGTAATCAAGTAAGGGCCAGTCCATTTGGACTTGAGCTTTCTCGGAATACAAGCGACCCTAAACTGTCTACAAGCACTAAATCCCCAACCCTAAACTCTTGTTTTTCACTTTTTTGTTCATTCTCCATCTTCATCTTTTCTTTGTGGGATATGGAGGATATTGGTTGGAGCTCACCGCTCTGCCTCATAGTCCTACACACGTTGAAGGTCGCTTCTTCATTGTTCAACCGAAATTTCATCTACCTCTTTTCAATATCAACTAAGGCTCTACCTGTAGCAAGAAATGGCCTCCCAAGAATAACAGGCACTTCAAAATCGACTTCACAATCAAGAATAACGAAATCAGCCGGAAAGATGAAAGACTCCACTTTTACTAGCACATCATGGAGTATCCCTATAGGTCGTTTCACTGTCCGATCATCCATCAGTAGCCGCATTACAGTGGGTTTTGGGTCACCCAAACCCAACTTCTTGTAGATCGAGAGGGGCATGATATTTATGCTTGCCCCCAGATCACATAATGCTTTCGCAAAATGTAATGACCCAACTTTACAAGGAATAGTGAACGCACCCGGATCTTCTTTATTTTCTACGAGGGATCTTGTAGCAATAGTACTACAATGCTACAGTCTATCATCATCCTCAAAAGTGACCGATCTTTTCTTGGTGACCAGATCTTTCATAAATTTGGCATAACCGGGCATTTGTTCTAGAGCTTCTACCAAAAGGACTTTGATAGAAAGCTGCTTCAACATTGTTATGAAACGCCGGTATTTACCATCCTCGGTCTTTTTCACTAATCTCTGAGGGAAAGGTGGTGGTGGCCTAGGCATGGGAATTACCTTCATAGGTACTTCTGCATCTTTTCCATTACTTTCCTCTGCTTCACCACTACCCTTTACCAAATTATCATTATCCTTTCTCACATTTTCCTCAGTAGACGGCATAGGTGGGTCAATGGTTTGCTTACCACCCCTAGTAGTGATTGCCATATAGTGCGCATCATTCTTATTTTGGACAGTGTTGCTAGGAAGAGTGCCCGGTTGCCGTGTGTTCACTATCGCAGATAATTGGGCCATTTGAAACTCGATCTGTTTAATCGATATTGCATGTGTGTCAACTTTTTGCCTAATACTAGCTAAATCACACCTTAACTCTTTAATGTGCTCATCACTAGCATCGAACCTCCTCATCAATTTGTGCAACATATCCTCAACTCGCGTCATACTATCTCCACCATCCCTAGGAGTAACTTATTATGACCCTCACGGTTATAGTTACCATAGTTCCAACCTTGGTTCCCTTGACCTTGGCGCAAATTATCTTGATTTGAGCATTGGGCGCTTGGTCGGAAACCCCCCCCCCCCCCCCCTCTGCTCATTTACTGCATAAGTATCCTCCGCATAATAGCATTCATCATTAGGGGGTGGTGGTTTAGCCAAGTAGTTGATTGCATTAATCTTTTCTGCACCCCCAGTGACATGTTTTAGTACCAACCCAAGCTCAGTTCTCATCTGAGCCATTTATTCACGAATCTCATTTGTGGCTGGGTTGTGAGTGGACTGCACTGTGAAGGTGTTTCTCCCTGTATCAGACTTCCTAGTACTCCAAGCTTTGTTATTCCGGGAGATTTTCTCTAATTTTTTGGCAATTTCAGCATAAGGACATTCCCCATAAGATCCACCTGCTATAGTGTCCAACACCGCTTTGTAATTATCATCCTGTCCCCGATAGAAGTATTCCTTCAGTGACTCATCATCTATACGGTGATTTGGAACACTTCTCAAGAATGAGGTGAATCTATCCCAAGAACTACTAACTGACTCTCCTGGTAGTGCCACAAAGTTATTCACTCTATCTTTGTGGTTTAGTTTCTTGGAGACCGGATAGTAGCGTGCTAAGAATACATGCCTTAGTTGGTTCCAAGTGAAGATTGAGTTGTATAGGAGCTCAGTGAACCACATAGCATCCTCTCCCATTAGTGAGAGAGGAAACACTCTGAGACCAATTACATCTAAATCCAAATCAGGCCTCCCTACACAAATTTTACACAGTGCCTTACCTTAGCTATATGGGCATGTGGATCCTCAAAAGGTAGCCCTGAAAACAAACCTTTGGCAGTGAGCATTTGCATCAGGCTACTAGTTACCACAAAGGTGTGGCCTGTGGGTAAAGGAGGCAAGATAAGTGGCCCATCCGAGTCTGCTATGTGATCATAACCTCTATAGTATGCTTGGGGCCGTGGAACGAGATTTTGTCCTCTCTGTTGGTGTTCAACCGGAGCATCGGGTAACATCTGACCATGAACATCAATCGGAGCTGGGATGTTCTGGTTCGGATCATCATCATTTATTCCCAAGTTTCGATTCATATTGCGTAGTGTATTCTCTAACTCGTGATCGTAGGGAAACAAGGGTTCTCTTCCTCTCCGTGTATTTGGCATACAAGGAGGACAGTTCTAAAAAAAATCAAAAACAATAAAAAAAAGTAAAAGCAAGAAAATATCAATTAAACTATAGTAATAAGTTCAAGTTAATCTAAAAGCTATATTCCCCAGCAACGGCACCAAAATTTTATACGCTCAAACTTACTTCTCAAATAAGAAGTAAAGCGGTCGTGTCAAGTAAATAACCCAACTAGTGAGGTTGGAATCGTTCCCACGAGGAAAATAGTCTAGACTTAACTTCAACCTGTTATTACTATTGTTTGGTCAATGACTTCCTTGGAAAGTAAAAAAGCAATAAAAGGGGGGGTTTGTAATTCTAAATGAATGAAAATAACTAACGCAAGCTTTGAATGTTGGATTTTAATCAATTAATCAAAGTAACTAGGGTTTACGTGTTCCCCACAGGTTCATAACTTGATAATTCTAACTATAACAATTCTTTTCTAGTATTTTGCATGCAAAGTGATAAGTTATGTATTTCTAAATCCTTGGTCCGGCATCTAGAAACTCTCACTCCGCACCTTGGTCCGGCTACGTGTGTTGCTTTCCTAACCCTTATCTTTACCTCATATTAAGCATCGTGTTCGATATTTGAGTAAGTTATTACCTTGTACCAATCATTACTAGCCTATTAGATAGTATATACTAAATCTAAATTGATAATTCTTTTCCTATTATTTACCTCCTTGGTCCGGCAAGTAGCATTAAGGCGAGTTCTAACGTTGGTCATCCGTTAAAAAGACTTCTAAGCGAAACAATTATTAATACATGCAAGACACCATTCTAGAATTGTTAATTTAGGTAGGTTTTATCTAATTATTTGTCTATGGTTCCCACAACCCTAGTTATGGAGTTTAGTTACCCATAGTCATAATCACAATATTCAAATATATTATATAAGAATTCATGTACTTAATTCAATAAGAAAGAGTAAAATCCGAAAGTTTTCTTGATTAATCACCAACAATCACTTGCAAGAATCTCAAAGTAATCAAGAATCTCCCAAAAAGTCAAATGATAATCAAAAGTCTAACACTAATACACAGAGTCTAATAATGATCCAGAGTCTAACCTAACGGAGTCTAACTATCCGGAGTCTAACCTCAAAAATGAGGTTTTTCGAACTATTTATAAAAAATAAAAACCTAATTAAACAAGGACTCTATTTGCTAGAAATCTGCCAAAACGCGACTGGGTTGACGGACCTCGCGACGGATCATCATGGTCACGACGGACCGTCATGGACTCCGTCGTCCCATACTTATGCAATTTCTTTTGTTGCTCTTCTTCATTACCCTCAACGGCAAGTATGGCGGACCGTCATAGGCACAACGGTCCGTCGAGGGCCTTCGTTCCAAAACACTTTAACTCTTGGAATATGGGTACTGGGATTACTTCTCTGAACTTCATGACGAACCTGTAGGACGGACCGTCATAGACACGATGGACCGTCACAAGCTTCGTAACCCCATACTTGGTCAGACTTCCCCATCTTCCTTCAGCAGCTGCACTACGCTGACACCTACGGACCGTCACAAGCACGACGGACCGTCATAAGCTCCGTAGGTGGTCTCTTCTGCATTTCTTCGCTCAAAATCTCCGCATTCAGCTTTGGACAGATTTCCTGCAAAATAAAAAGAAACTAATATAGAAATTAGCACAAAAAGGATTTTAGACACACTAAACTTAAGGAAAAAGTATTAATAATACCATGAAACCACGGTATATCACTTGGCCACCACTTCCTTAACCCCTCAAAACTAAGTCCCCACCACGAGCCTTTCCACGGCCAATAATAGCTTTCACGAGCCGTGAAATAGCTTGTGTGGAGGGGGCTATTTTGGGCAGATTTCACCTAGCCACAGCCTAGCCCACCACGATCTGTGGTCCTCAGCATTGTCCATTACGGTGGTCGTGAGAAGGTGGGAAATGTCTGGGGAAAATTGGGCTGCCCTAGCCCTCTTCCTTGGCTCTAGACCTCTCACATAGACTTAGTTTAGGCTACTAGATTCCAAGGTCTTACAATATAGATGTCTCTACTTAAATCAACATGACTCTACTAGATATAAGTGTTGCACAAATAACACCGTTGAACCTAACGCTCCTACACCCAGTGTCACAACCCAAAACCAGGGTCATGATTGCCCCCAACTATTTTCCACTAGTAGGTTAGCCAACCCATATACTAAAACTTGTAATAATAGGCCTAGGGAGCGTAAGAGATAGAAGGAAACATAATGATACACAATTAAGATAGGATCAGTGGAAATAGAAATGAATATATATATATATATATATATATATATGCACAAACACACAACCCTCAAACAAGGACAAAATAAGATATCAAACCCCAAAACATGGTGTATTCTAGAGAAAAATTACTATAAAACAAGAATAAAGACTAGACATGTACAAGAGATATATAATTTATCTCGAAATACAAAAGACTAGCAAAATTCTATAGAACAAGATGAGTCAACCATAAGTGTCAATAAGCTCACTCTCAATCTTAAAAATATCATCCGCAGCGTCGTGACAATCAATGCAACTAACAAGCACTTTGATTTGCATCATGAAAATAGATGTAGAGTGTTCTATGAGTACTAAAACAACACGTAGAAAATATATATCATTGGCAGTTAAGCGTGCGATTGCAATAATAAAATAACAAGCGAGTATCACAAGTAACATAGTGAAAGTAATGGCTTAACTTAACATGCATGAAAGTAAAGCTACTAGTAAATAATGAAAGCGACAAAGTTATCTAATCCTAACAAGTCCACTATAAGGGTAGAACGCACACACAAGGCATAATAATGATAAAACCTTGAAACAATAACCTCACAGAACTCATAGTATCATAAGGGACTAAATGTAAAACATCAACTACAACACATAACTCTTACTGTTATCTTTATTCTCGAAGAAGTGATACTAACTTCTTATTACAATTCTCGAAATGCACTTCAAACTCAGAATTATTACAACTGAATAATTACTCCAAACAAACTAGCTTTGAAAGAAAACCTAATTTAAGTTCTTTTTTTTTGTTCTTTAAATGCCCTTTGTCATTTCGTTCCCCAAGCTAAATTCTCCGAAACTCTTTAGATACATATTCTTATCTTTCCATCGTACACCTACTCTTTTATGGCTGAATTCCTTTATACATTGAAAATTCTAATTGATTCGATAAGGAAAATATTTTAGATATATCGAATATCT
Organism: Solanum lycopersicum; assembly: GCF_036512215.1. Taxonomy (NCBI): domain Eukaryota; kingdom Viridiplantae; phylum Streptophyta; class Magnoliopsida; order Solanales; family Solanaceae; genus Solanum; species Solanum lycopersicum. The sequence goes on along the minus strand of NC_090806.1, from coordinate 12,754,513 downwards.
CCTTTTATAGAATCCCACACTGATTCTAATTTTAAATCAACACATTTTCCGTTGAATCTTTGAAATGTGTGGAAGTGGTTCCTTGTTTCTGCTTCCATCACCGGAACTTGGTTCCTTCTTGTACTTTGTCAATTATCAAAACTTAAATGTTGAACTTGACTTTTAATCATTAACAAAGCAACAAATAGTAGGAAAACAGTATAATGACCAAATAATACTACAATCGAACTACACGAAACAATCAACAAACTCGAAGAACAAGACACTATTATCACAACACTATGACTACTAGTAAGGACTCCAAGACAATGAACCTTTCCTACTAGCATGGTTGTAGTCCTACCTAATAGCATGGATACACTCCTACATACTAACTTTCTTTACTAATTCATTTCCAGCGTGTCTTCATATCTAACGTCATATCCTCAATAATCTACAATTGATCATGTTCTATCTAATCACCTCTCCATAATACTTCATTGATCTACCTCTATTTAATTCATCCATACCCAACCTTTCACACATATGTACTAGACCATTCTTGCATCTCTTTATCACAACCTGAAATATCTCAACCTCATTTTCCACACCTTATATTCCATTGAATTTAATCCTATGTACCTTATCTGGGAGTCTTGATTCTTAATCCTATATCTCCTTGTAAATCAACACATCCAATTCAAACTTCTCATCACCACCATTATCATCTTCTAAATGTAGAGCTCTTGATTTGCCAACACTCTGTCTTATACAATATAGCTATTCTAACCATTACTTTGCAAAACTTTCCTTTAATATTAGCTAACACGTTCTTATCACATAAGTTACTAGATGTGAGCATCAATTGCATCCATCCTTCACCATATAGTGACTAACATCTTCGTCTGTCTATATATCACCTTGCATATTAGGACTAAGATACTTCAAACTACCTCTCTTTTGGATAGCATATGTATCAAGTCTCACTTTCACATCAGTCTCATGTATCACCGCACTAAACTTGTACCCCAAATATTTTTATTTGGTCCTGTTCAACCTAAGCGCTTACAATTCAAAGGTTTGTCTATCTTCCTCTCCAACTTATCATTATCCTTATGAGTCACTTCAATCAAACAATTGTCATCTGCAAATAACATACACCATGGAAAAACACTTTGAATTTTCTATGTCAAACCATCTATCACCAAGACAAAACAAAATGAGGTTATTGAATTACTATACATCATTCTGTATTTACAATCTTTGTAGTTAGTTAGTTAGTATTGTACAGTCAGTCGGTTGTTACTTAGTTTGTAACATTTTCCATTAGTTAGTTGAGTAGTTAGTTACGTCGACATCTACTTTCTGCTCTGTATATATAACTCTGATGGACTGAATAGAACTTCATTTTTTCCATCTCACAAATAATTATTCATCTGAGTTTTCTCTTTGCATTGATATGGTGGAAGCCTCCACTGTTGAAAGCTCCATTGTCACAGTTCAAATTCACTAAACTTTACATGGTATCAGCAATCTAGATCTAAAGACACTCATTCTCTTTGTTATTCTGGTTTTTTTTCTCAACAGTTCCATTGATAGCGCACTTGTGATAATCAACTATGGCGGTATGTGATACCTCTAATTCTACTAAAGTTGGTAATGGAGATATCACTTCTGCTCCAACTTTGATTGATTCGAACAATTTCATGTATATGCATCCATTTGATAATATAGGCGCGATGCTCGTACCAGTAAGTTCACTGGAGTGGTTTATCGTTCATGGAGGTGTAGTGTTTTGTGATCGTTGTCTGTAAAGAAAAAATTAGGCTTCATTACTGGTGAGTGTTCACGTCCTAGATATGATCATCACACCTACAGACAATGGGAAAGGTATGAAGATATTGTTACGCCATTGATTTTAAATTCATTGACCAAGGAGATTGTAGATAGTGTTGGGTATGTTCAGAATTTTGCTGAGCTCTGGAAAGAGTTGGAGGATAGATATGGGCAAAAGCATGGGGGGAAATTATATCAAATTCAGCAAGAAATCAATGATTTGTCTCATGGATCCCTCGACATCATAGTTTTTTATACAAAGTTGAAGAATTTGTGGGAGGAACTTAACACTTTGAATACCAAAGCTCAATGTACTTGTAGTTGCACTTGTGGAGCAAAAGAAATTTTTTACAAGTGCGAGCAAGACAGAAGGATAGTTCAATTCCGAATGGGACTCAATGAGATTTATACGCTAATACGAGGAAGTATCCTTATGATGAACCCACTACCCGCCATGGAACAAGTTTTTTCTCTGTTGGTTCAAGATGAACGACAAAGGGAGACCAATCCTTCCAATCATCTTACTCTTGACTCGACTGCCTTGCATGATGCGATTGATAAGCGCACACGCTATAATACCAACTACTCCACCAACAATTCCACAAACTTGAAGTATAAGGACAGGTTTTGCAGTTACTGCACGAGAACTTGCCATCTCATAGAGAAATGCTACCATGTCCATGGTTATCCACCTGGTCACAACAACAGTCTGAACCAAAATAGGAACACTCAGTCAGCTCAAAGGTCTAACACAACTAGGGAACATGTACGATTAATCAATACTCTCAAACACCTGTTTGTTGTAGATGAAATAAGGGTAAGGCAGTGGGAAATGCAACCTGTGCAGCTGATCTAACTATTGGGAAGGGACCAATATCCACTTCAAGTACTACAGATGAAGAGATGTTCAATGTGAATCTTACAAAATAAGAATATGGTCATCTCCAAGTTGCACTCAAACATTTCCAGAAAGATTATGATGCTGAGTGTTCTACAACCAATCAAACATTTCCCTCTTTCATTGACTTTCAAATGACACAAATCAGTATGGCACAAAAGATACTCCAATCAATATAGACACTCCTAATGTTCCTTGCAATCTACCTCCTAAACTTATTGCACCTTCTTCTACTAACACCATTTCCATGCATCCTGTACTTTCTCCTATTCAAACTTAACCTAGGAGATCCATTAGGAGGACCAAACCTCCATCTCATATGGCTGACTATGTCCACTCCATCCCACAACTTATGTTCCCTACTACTCTAGTTGTTGACCCAAATTCAACTTACAACATATCTTCCCTTAAGGCCCTTTTTTTTCTAAACATCAACACTTAGCTCATACTGATCTAATTCATATAGTCAAGATTTTGCGAGAAATGTTTGCCTTGACAGGGAGCCAGAATCATACACAGAAGTTGTTATTGATCCTGCATGGAAACTGGTCATGACACAAGAGTTTGATGTTCTGCATTCTAATCACACTTGGGACTTGGTCCCTTTACCCCCGGGAAGAAAGTTATAGGTTGCAAATGGGTATACAAAGTAAAGCACAAGGCAGATGGCAATATTGAGAGATTTAAAGCTTTACTTATAGTGAAAGTCTACACCCAACAAGAAGGCATTTATTACATTGAGACACTTTCCCCTGTGGTTAAGATGACCACTGTTAGGGCTTTGCTTGCTAAAGTTGTTAAGAAAAGGTGGTCTCTATATCAGCTAGTCATAAACAATGCTTTTCTCCATGGAGATTTACATGAAGAGGTGTACACAGACATACCTCCTGGATTGGGTGTAACATCCCCCACTCTTGTATGCAGACTGAAAAAATCACTTTATGGCCTCAAACAAGCTAGTAGGCAATAATATGCCAAGCTAACTGAGGCTCTATATTCAAGGGATTACACTAATTCCATGAATGACTATTCTTTGTTTTATAAAAAGAAAGCCACTTCCACAGTCAATGTAGTTGTATATGTGGATGACATTGTTCTTACTGGTACAGACTATTGAAATTGCAGCCCTGAAAGCTTATTTGCACAATAGGTTCAAGATCAAGGATTTGGGCCTACTGCAGTATTTTTTGGGAATGGAAGTGTTACACACACAACAAGGGATCATTATCTCTAAACGAAAGTTTGTCCTTGATTTTCTTAAAGAGTATGATTGCCTGCACCTCAGTTCTCTCACCTCTCCATTTGATCCCAACATCAAATTGAGGGTTAAAGAAGTCATTGTCTTAAATGATGTCACATATCATAGGAAGCTTGTTGGGAAAATGAATTTCCTCACTAACACCTGGCTGGATATTGCTTTTAGTGTTCAGCACCTCAGCCAATTCATGCAGGAACCCAAGGAGCTACATTTAAAGTCTGCTTTCCATCTCCTTCGATATGTGAAATCTGATCCTACCTTGGGCCTGTTTATGTCAAAAGATGCTGATTTTTTTGTCAAAGGTTATTGTGATTCCGACTAGGCCTCATGCCCTGATTCTAGAAAGTCTGTTAGTGTGTATTTGGTATTGCTTGGGGGAAGTCCTATAACTTGGAAATCAAAGAAGTAGGAGACCATCTCTTTATCTCTATGGATACTGAGTACAGATCACCTCAAAAGGTTGTAGGTGAATTGGTATGGTTGAGTCGACTACTTTCTGAACTGAATGTCCCTTTTCCAAAGAACATTTCAGTTTTTTGTGACAGCCAGTCGGCTATGAATACAGCTAAGAACCCTGTGTTCCATGAATGAACTAAGCACATCGAGGTTGATTGTCATTACGTTCGACAAGTTCTCCATGAAGGACTTATCTCACTGCATCACACATTGCTACTCACAACCAGCTAGCAGATGTTCTCATTAAGGCTTTAACTGGGATCAAACATTCCTCCATTCTTCACAAGTTGGCAGTGTTATCTTCACCACCAACTTGAAGGGGTGTATTGAGTTATTATACATCATTCTGTATTTACATTCTTTGTAGTTAAATAGTTAGTACAGTACAGTCAGTCAACTTGTTAGTTAGTTTGTTACGTTCCATTATTAGTTGAGTAGTTAATTACGTCTACATCTACTTTCTTCTCTGTATATATAACTCTGATGGACTGAATAGAACTTCATTTTTTCCGTCTCACAAATAACTGTTCATCTGAGTTTTCTCTTTGCGTTGATATGGCGGAAGCCTCCATTTTTTAAAGCTCCATTGTCACAGTTCAAATTCACTAAACTTTACAGAGGTAATGAACTTAGTATACACCACATATACACCTTATCATCCAATCACCTCTATATGACCTCTCTAGAAACTGTGTCATAAGTTTTTTTAGGTCCATGAACACCATATATAATTTCTTATCCCCCCTCCCGGTACTCCAATTCCAGTCTTCTTACGAGATGCATGGCTATTGTAGTTAAGCGTCCTAGCATAGATATTCCGAATTGGTTCTTAAAAATAGTCATAATCCAGCAAAGCTCAACTATACCAAACCTTCACAGTGTATCTTAACAACTTGATAATACCCCTGTAGTTATTGCAGTTCTTATCAATGTCACCATTATTTTTGTACAATGAAATCATAGTACTCCATCTCTACGGTTTGAGCATCTTAGAATCTTCAAAATGGCATTAAGCAATTATGCTATCAACTCCATACCTCTAGGCATCCTACGAATAGACCATTTAAACTTTTCAATCTTTATACGCCTAAAACAATTATAATTGAGACAACTCTCCAAGTGCTCCAAATTTTCTAGTACGATGTCATTGTCCACCTCTTCATATCCTTCTAATAAGTACCTACTCCACCAGTTTTTTCTCGTCCTCATCTTTGATATTACTGTTAGGATCGGAAATAAGCAGGTGTAAACGAGGAAGCTAGCAATGCAAACCTCAAAAGACAACGAGTAAGAAGACAACGAGAAATATACCAAAAGACACAAAAATTTAACGTGGTTCGGTCAATCGACCTACATCCACAAAGGAGATGAGCAATCCACTATAAATATGAGAGTACAAAATACAGAGGGGAACAACCTCAACCAATTCACTCGGAATACATGGGAGGTTCACACAAGTAATAACGTATCAAACTTGTGACCCACAAATTCTCCCTCTAACCAAAACTCTCAAAGTCCTTAAGACTACATTGTGAATGTTGATTAAGTTAGAAGGAACATGCCTCTATTTATAGATTCTTAAACCTTTTCCTACCAGAAAAAGGATTAGTCAATCCAAAACCTTTTCCTAAAAGGAAAACCTATGATAAGAAATCAGGGCAAATAAAACCCAACAACTACCCGTCCTATTTTACATGTCACCTTTCGAATTTCAAGAGTCAAACAAATTTATCTTTGATCATAAATTTTTCATAGATTTTATAAACATTTTGAGTTATCAATTATTATGACTTATAGTACATTTTACGTAGTTTACAAATACATAAATTTCATTTCAGAATAACTGATGATTTCATGCATAAATTTTCGTTCAAACATAATTGTTTGACTGTTAAAACTTAAAAGGTGTCAAATAAATTGAGACAAAGGGAGTACATTTCACTTGGATCAAAGTTTTAGTCCTCTCTCTAGCCTTGGCTAGCCTGTATGACCTCTTAACCTCACCTTTGTCCTCTAATTTTACGTATAAGTCTTCAAAAGGTTGTTGTTTTTACCGTCGTAACTGTTAAGTTAGCATCCTTCATATACTTCTCCCTCTTAGCGATAAATACATTCAAAAAAAAATTCAATTTTCTGTTGAAGTTAGTAGTAAAGGTTATTTAATATATGAAAATATATCTTTCTTTAAAAAAATAGTGGACCAATGTTGCTCAAAAGTATGTTTAAGATCATTTGTATGAAAGATGATTTAAATAATTTGAGTTACAAAACAAACAATAATAATTTTTGGGTAATGAACACACTCAATAATATAAATTTAGAGGTAAAATTAGATAGACTTAATAATTATATTTTAAATAATTAAGAATAAAATATTTATTAAGTTGAGTATAGTGATATCCAAGTTAGATCTTTAGAGCACTATGAATGTTGGTTCTTTAAGACTGATGATGTAATTTTTGCAAGGAATTGGAGACAAGGGTAGACCAAGAAAACCCATGTGTTAGAGCAATGATTCTTTGATATGCCAATTTGTTTAAATTCAAAAGTTCATATTGATCGTAATGATAAAGTAAGAAAGAAAATTAATTATATCCTGATTTAAAAAGTAAACAAGTAATATGAAATAAATATCTAATTTAATAAGTGAATAAATAATATTAAATAAATACTTTTAATAAGATGTTCATCTAATCTGAGACGTGAAGTTGAAGTTGTTTGTTATCCCCTCCATCCACAATTGTTTGTCAGGGTAAGCTCATGCACTTACCTCAAAGAGAATTTAATAGAAGATGTAATTTGAATAATATAATTTTACTATATCAAAAATCTACGTAACTTTTTAATTGAATAAAATAAAATAATTATTAATAACAAAATTTTTAAAAAAAACTAATTATTTTTTAATTTATTTAAATTGATAATTAATTTTTAATATGTAATTTTAATATATCTGTCAAATAATTTTAGGGAGTATTTCCTCCTCTACTAGTGCACATAAGGAAATCTTCTCATATATAATATAATAATATAAAACTTTTAGCATTACCCTAGATAAAGAGATCTAAGAATCCCTAAAGTTGTCAGACGTATCAATCATGAAGATTTAATTATTTTTTGCCACCATCCCAGCTATTATACTCAATGTGCTACCACATGTTTCCAACAGTTCTTTTCAATGCATTATTTACAAAAATTTATTAATTGCATGCAAATATCTATATATTGTAGATAGGTTTCTATATTAATTCAAACACCAATTGACTTCTTTGGGATATAAAAATGATTTCTCCATCTTCTTGAAACTTGTGCCCAATTTTTTTCCCTCTATAGTTAATATACTCGTTTCCTCTCGTCAAACCAATTGTCCACTATTAATTTGCATATTTTTATATAAATTATTAATAAAAAGATAATTTATTATATTACTTTTTAAATATAATAAATATATATCTTGAAAAATATAATAGTAAAATAAATATAATTAGTGATAAGGTTGATTGATGAGAATTAAGTATAAAATTATTCATTGATTTTATAAAGTGAATAAATATTATTTGACATCTCAAAATAGTATAGTAGGCGATTATTGTTAAAAAGAAAGAGTAATAAAATACGAGAATAGTTTCAACTAAAAATTTGCACTTTGCATAATTAATTTGAATAAACAAGATATCAAATATGGGAACGATAACGTCTTCTTGAAGTGATTAAGTAATATACTATGGCTCCTCTTGATATTGATTCTAGCTTATGCAAATCTATCCAAAATCATTCGAATTGGTAATAGAAAATCTAGGGCTATTGCAATGATAATAATCATAACTCCTTGTCTAAATCAAAATCTTGAACCATCTGTAAATAAATTTGTTTTTTACCTAGAATTATATAAAGCTTTAGATTAAAAGTCTGTTTAGATTGAATTAAAAAAAATTGAGAAGTAATATTTTGAAGTCAATTTTAAATGACTTTTAAGTCAAAAATAAATAAAGTAGGGAGACTTCTACTTTTAACTTATACAAGTCATTTTAAATTTATTTTAAGTTATTTTTAAATTTTGTAAACACTCCAAGAAGTTAAAAGTAACTTAAAATTTTGATCAACTTTTAGTTCAATCAAACATACACTAATTATAGCGCTTGATATTGGCTTTTTGGGACATGAATTCTCAATTAGTAATTGATTATGGAATATATTAGTGTAGGTGAAGTGTGTTTTTCACATCTAAGCACTTGATAATTAAGTTCATTGAACAAGGTATAAATTAGAGATAATATAATAAAATATTAAGCTTTACATCATCTATAATAATACTACTAATGACACACTACGATAAAGTTAAATTAATTAGGATCGACTAACAACGAAGCATGGTGGACCACAATATCACTAATTAGATAAGCAACTAGAGATTAACAATAATAAATAATAACTTGTAAGAGAGCACCTTCCAAGCTCTACAAAAATTTATCAAAAATTAAGTTAAAAGTCATTAACTCATTATGATAATCACCAATATGATGTACATATAGAAAATATGAATTTAAAAAATAGCGCGTTTTAGTTAGGGCTAGTAAATTAAAAGTGTAATAATTAGTTAGGTGGAAACCTTGTAGTTGACTAAAAATTAGACATTATATGAAGGTCAAATTTATGTCACTTTCTACGTACTATTCCCTCGCCCTCGTAACATTGGCAAAGCTAAAGTATGTGTTAACTGAAGCATAGTTAAAGAACACATTAATATATTATACCTAATTAAGAGATAAGTGAAATATAAATATGCATGTGCATAATATATATAGTGTTAGAGTATATGTGTTTACTAACCGTCAATGGATCAGGTCCTTTCACATAATGAAAATGCGTAAAATAAATATTTCAAAGTAGAACAAACAAGATTTTTTTTTGTGGAACCCCCTTGCTCAAGGGGGTAGAAATCTACAACCTGTCTTCACAGGATTTTCAATTCAACTTCATTTCACTCAAAACAAAGAAAAGATTCAGATTACGCGCTGGTAATATAGGAATTAACCTATTGATTTCTTCCCCTTTACAGTAACAACTATGCTACCCAATGAGACTAAGAAATACCTCTGTTGCCTACTACATCAACTACCTCTAGCTGATATAGACTTCACTATCCTAACATAGCTAAGTATAGCTTATAACTTCGGAATCATAATCAAGAACTTGACATTGATCTAATTCTTTTATAGCTTAGGGATCGATCTTACAAGAAAGAGCATTGAAATATAAACCTAACATTTAAGAACAATGATAACTATATCACATCACTTGTTGTTCCTCGGCTAATATTTCGTTGAGAGAAAATGGGTTTTGCTTTCAAAATTCTGATTTGTAAAAACTTGATTTGTATCAATGAGGAATTGACATTATGGACCAGACACAAACTATGAGACACAACCATTGGGTGGAAGTCTCGCACTACATAGGACGCGCACCAATCACAAAAAGTGTTGCAGAGTTGCAGTTGAAGGCTTTTGATAGTTGTCGTTTTCATGTACAGAAAACTCAATCTCTCCTACGATCTATTCCCTCATAAGATCCCAAAGTTTGTTGAATCATCAAAACTTTAAAATCATCTCAAAATAATATTTTCTCTCTTTTTTTATGATGACAAACTTATTTTCATCTTTTGTCCCACCTTGTTACCCCTTTCACTTTTTCTCCTTATCACCAAACAACCAGGTCCGCTTGTTGATTTTCAGTGAATCTCATATGATATCCAATACCTACATTGTTAATTTTCCCCCCTTGAACATCATAAAAATAGTTAAAGCACTAAACCAAGTGAACAGTAATGATAAATTCATGGTCACTTAGGCAACACAGAGCATAAGAATAAGAGAAAATGCACAAAGTAATGAGACAGTTAGTTGAAATATGGTTATATTTCATTACAAACATAAGGAACACATTAAAAAACAGAGGTGAGAACACATTACCCACTAAGCAAAAAAATACAAGGACATGGAGCTAGAAAAGTAGATTAGGATGAGGGAGGCTTGGAGGTGAGAGATTTGAGGACAAGGGATAAGCAAGCATCTATTTCTTCATGGTGCCTGAGAAGCCTTTCCTGAAGTTCAACATTCTTGTCTACTAAAACTTTGTTCTCAAATTTCAAACAAGTTATTGTTGTTGCACTAGGTCCCTCTAATATATTGCCACCTGCAGATGAATATTCAAACGAGCATTATTTTCTTCCTCGTTTGTTGATCCTGTTCACTCAGCAGTTCAGATATGTTTCTCTTTTTCCCACCTTTCCTTGAATATATTCACATTGAATGAGAGTCTCCATAGAGATAGTTTGCTTTACTATTCCTTTTACTCCATATCCATGAGGGATTCCAAAATGCCTAAACACCCAAGTCAGCAAGTGCCCCTACCCCCAAGCCATGTTTTTTATCCTTAAAGACATAATCATATGCATATGCTCAAGCATGATTGTGAGTAAGTTCATCAACTCCAATGTATGCAAGACCTCAATAAGAAACAACTACGCAACATAGTTGAATATTCGCTTTTCAAATCCGAACACCAGATCTTTGTTAACAAATTCAAAAGATAGTTGATACTCATCCTTAAGTTACTTCTTCGAGATACCACACAATTTTGATTTGTACATTTTTTTATTTGAACTACAAAGTCCTTTGGTGGTGACTTTCCAACGACTGTGATTATACCCTCAAGAGGCACTCATAGAATTTCTACAAAAATTTTGTCACTTACATGGAATTAGATATCCTCTATCTGAGCATTCAGACTCCCATTCTCATTTAGCTTCATCATGTAGTATAATTCCCTCAGTTCATATTTGTGCACAATTGGTACATGGTCAGTGAAAAAGTGTGTTCAACTTTGAATTTCGCTACGTCAACCAGACATCTCATCCCTGGTTTGGTATTTGTTTCCATATCAGACACTCTTTCACTTAACATTTTCTAAGATCTCAACTCTCTCTTCCTGTGAATACAACTTATCAACTTTCCTATTCTTTCCTACTGAACCAGGTCCCTTGACAAACATGGGATATGATGCATCAACTAGCTCAGGAGAGGATTCTTCTCTCTTCCTTTTTATTATTTCTTTTTGCCTTTCAGTAGCAAGGAACTTCTTTAAAGTATCATTTTTTTGTCCATGGTTTTTTGGAGGTCTTTTTACTCGGTGCTTCCATTATCCTTCCCTCGGTCGCAGAAACAACATCTGTAGACACTATTTCACTCTCTTCCATATCTTTAAAATCATCAACCAACTCTACATCAGTAACCTGATCCTCATTCACAACAAAGTTTTTCCTTCTTCTCTAGTTCTCCTAAGTTATGGTTTTGCTCAGTTTTATTGCATCTCCCATCCCTTTCTGAGAAGTACTCCTTGTATGATAGGGCCTTGGTTTTTATCCTTTGATCATCGGTCACCTTTTCCATTCTTATAGAGATTGCAAAAAATTTATTTTGAACTTTCTAATGCATAGGTTGGTTGTCGTCATTATTATCACTCTTCGCAGGTACATTAGAAGAACCAGATCCCTTTATTGCCTGAACTCCTGTGGTTGAACCTTGCCTTTTCTGTACTCACTTTATTAATGATGGGTCATCTTGGTCGTCCTTTTTAACTTTTTCCTCACCCTAAACAAAAGTCAAACCAGAAATAAGGTTTGATCAAATTTTGGTGGGGAACCCACAAGAAGAGATTTAGACTTAGCCAAAAACTAGGGTTCCTCCTCCAAAAGTGATGTTATGTTATCTTCCCGCGTTTCAATAAGAAAATTAACCACTCATTCATCACATATAGCAAGAATATTTGACTTTGCACATTTACCTTCAGGAAGATCTCCGTCAAAATTTAGTTTAGAAAAGGTAGGATGCATCGAATTGGTTGAGACTCACCAGTAGCAAAGATCCTTTTCTCAAACTTAACCTCAGTAGTATCCTTTAGGGGATGAGTTTCGGGATCATTGAGATCTAGAGTATCAAAAACTACAACGGAGGCTGTTTTTAAGATGGTTCACCACCATGTGTTTGGGTTGGGAGTTCTTAAACCAGAGGATTGGTTAAAGTAGGACTAGAAGATTCATTTCCTTAAACTGGAGAGATGGTCTAAGTTGGGTGTAGGGGAGTAATTTATTCCAAGGGGGTGGCAAACATTTTTGGATCAACTCCACTAAGGTTCTCCTTCATTTTGATAGTAAGAAAAAAAATCTAGACATTTTTATGAAGTTTTTTTTAAAAAAATGATTATTTTGACACTTACTGACTTTGGAAAAAATTTGAAGTTTTGGGAAGAACTAAGAATAAGGGGGTATGAATGGGAGTTAAAATGTGCATCAGGTCCCTATACATGTAATGAGTTTTGGTATTCAAAGTATGAGAGAACGGTCAGAATCTAGGATGTTAGTCATGTGGCAATTTCATTGTTTTGTATGAAAAATTAGAAATGCAGTGTTAAGAATGTTAACCTTCGTGAAAGGACCGAGTCCCTCTCTATAGCTTAAATGTAATTTCCCAGATCTTTCCTAAACTTCTTTTTACTTCAGCCCTTCTGTTATGTGTGTGTACTACAAGAGGTATAGAACTGAAGATACATTACTGAATTAAGTTAAACAAACAAAACTGACAACAAGGATACATGCTCCCTTTGCATAGTCATAATAGATTTGATTGCTTCAAGAAGGAACAACTCGGTCAAATTTCAACATTGCCAAATTCAATTTGTGTTTCTCAAACATGTCACACTCATAGATTTAGTACAAATGTAAAAGCAATGTGATCGTCAAAATAATTGCATGTTGATATTACCTTTGTTAACATTATCCCTCAAAATGTTGTGCCTTACATCAATAAGCTTAGTTCTTCTGTGATGGACTCAGTCCTTAGCCATATCGAGAGCAGTTGTGTTGTCACACATTAGAGGGATAGTTTGAATGATCATTCCAAAATCCGTAAGTTGTTTGATCCTTAGGAGTTCAGTGCAACAATTTACAACTACTACATATTCTGCCTCAATTGTTGAAAGAGAAAATAAATTTTGTGTTTTAGTACCCGAAGAACTGAGAGACGACCCAAGAAAATGAGTAGTTTCTAAGGTTCTTTTCGATCAACTTGGTACCCTGCATGATTACCATCACCATATACAAGGAGCCTCCTAATGGATATAATAGAACTGGGTCCCATGTCTTCTTCAAATATCTCAAAATCCTCTTAGCAATTTTCAAGTATAAATCTTTAGGAAAAGATTGGAATCTTGCACACATCCCAACAATGAGCACAGTATTAGGTCTACTAATAGTGAGATATAGTAAAGATCCAATGATTCCTCTATACATGATTTTATTCACACTTGGACCAGGTCCGTTAGCCTCCATCTTTGAGTTGGTCACTTTAGGAGTATCATGGGTTTGGCATACATCAAGTGGAAACTTTTCACTAGATCTTCGGTACATTTTTCTTGAAAATGGAGGTTGCATTAGATGTTTGCTTGATCTACAAGCCTAAGAGGAAACTCTACATTCCCATCTTTCTCATTTTAAACTCACTACCCATGAGTGCAACAAACTCTTCACACAACACCTTGAAGGTATCTCCAAAGATAATATCATCGAGATATACTTGAATATTCAGTTATTCCTTTCCTTGTAATTTCATAAATAGAGTATCATTGATTATTCCCCTATTCAACCCATTCTCCATAAGGAACTTGGAAAGACTTTCATATAATGCTCTTGGAGCTTATTTAAGTTCATAGAGAGTTTTGTCCAGCTTAAGTACATGATATGTATTATTATAATCTTCAAAAGTTTGGTGGTTTATTCACATAGACCTCCTCCTTCATGTACTCGTTCAAAAAACCAACTTTTCACATATATGTGATACAATTTGAAGTCCATGAAAGCTGGAAAAGCAATGAGTATACTGGTGGCCTCCATCTTTGACACAAGGGCAAAAGTTTCATCAAAGCTAATGGCTTCTTCTTTATTATACCCTTCTTCCACTTGTATGGTTTTGTTCCTTATGATAACTCTATGATCATCAAGTTTGTTTTGGTATACCCACCCAGTCCCTATGATAGTTTTATCAATTAGTTAGGGAATCAAGTGATATACCTTGCTTCTTTCGAACTAATGTAGCTTTTCTTGCTTTTAGTTTACCCAATCAACATATTTCAATATTTCCTTAATTTTTTTGGTCTCTATAGATGATATGAATGTTAAAAATGCAACCAGATTTTTTGTTTTGGATCTCTTGTACATTAAAGAGTTCATTGGAGAAATCATACTATCTCATGGATGGCATGATTTATGCTTCCATCATGTATCTCATTCAAACTGAGTTCAATCAGCTTATTCAACTTCACCTTCTGGATATGCATTTATATGTTTACATTGTCATCTTATTCACTGTTGTCCAATGCACCATGTCCCTTATTAGGCTTATCGTCTTCATTAGTTTATTCAAGAATTGCTAGTTTTTAAGAGGTTATTCTTTATCAAATTCATTATACTGAGTATCTATCTAAATTTGAAATTAACTCTTCAATATCATATCCTCTTTTCTCTGTAGATTCTCAATTTCTCTAGATTCATCAAAAGTCATATTAGACATTCTCTAATGCACATTGTCCTTTTCTTATATACCCGATAAGCCTTGTTGTACGAAGAGTATGTAAACCCCAAAAATATTCTAAGCTAAGCCTCGAACCATTATTTAATTACTTGTAAAATTGAATCGGGTGATCCTTTAGTTACTCATATGTGTAAAGGTCATTTATTTGGTATTCGAATAGATTTGGATAGACATAAGGTCGTAAGAAACCCCAGCACAGAGTTGAAATCTTTATTTTAGATTAGGTTTTGACTTAAGTTTCTACTAAAGGTCAACTCCAAACGATCATATATCCCAAAACATAATGAATTAGGTGTCCTATGACTTACCGAATTAAAGATCTTTGGATCATCTTTCCAACGCCACCAAGTTATTTTTATTTCAGGTTGGAGTAAAAAGTTGACCATTTTACCAAAGACCGTCAAAATAGATTTTTCTGAACCTATGAACGATGACTCCAAAATGATGGGTCGTGGTTTGAAAGACAACCCATCTTGTCAAGTTGTCAATGTAATACCGAATCAATCTTTTGGATCCAAATCCTATGAACCCAATCGACGTTCCGTGGGTGGACCGACTAGTCATTGTTTGGACTCGTAAATGGACTTTTGAGCCTTAAAATTCAACATTTAATCCACGGATGGGATCTATGGTCCGTGGGTCAAACCACGACCAGTAGATGGTCTCATGGATAGTTTTTGAAAGCTTTTAAAAAAGGGTATTAAGTCTTTTCAACCTCTCTAATCCTACCCCGTGACTTTTTTTTCACCTAATTAAGCTAAAGAGTGTAAAGAAATTATTTTACATTTTATAACAATTCAAAGACTTAGAGCAAGGATTCAAGAGGAGAAAAGCTAGTATTTTCTCAAATTTCATCAATTTCTCCAACAACTTTATTCTTCCTAGGTCTTTAAGGCTATCATAGTGATCGACTAAGTTCGTCCTCACTCTCTACATCTAATTTTGATCGCTAAAGAATAATATAGGGTTACATTCTCAGTTTTTATAATTCTTGAGATGAGTTCAGTCTTGAATTCCGAGTTGTTATTCCTAATTTTTGAGTTGCTATATATTATGTATTGATATTCTTAAGTTGATCATTCATACCCATTTTTCAGTATGAACCCTATTATTTGAAGTATTCACTGAGTTATTGATGAGAATCTTTTTAACCAAATAATTATCTTAAATTGATTTTATCATAAAGTAAAAAGGCATTTTTGAGGAAGGTTTAAGAGGCATTTTGAATAAAGCTTAAGGGAATTATTGACTCCCAAGTTTATCATTTTTACCGAGAGAAAAGACGAACCTTGATTTCTAAACAACTAATGAGTTCAGAGTTAATTTAGAGCAGTTGCCTCTTTTAAGAGGATAGTTGAGAAATTATCTCAAACTAGATAAAGATCAATGTTTTGTACATTGAGGAAGGTAAATATTATTGAGATTAGTATTGAGCACGCATATGAGGGAGATTTCACGCAACTCACGGCCCACATAATCCATGTATTGTCATCATAGATACAATACTATACTTTTAGATGAATCCTAAGTTCCTAATGGCAGAGCTTAGTAGATACACTTAGTTGAGGTGTTGTATATCCCTGCACGATATAGGAAATTTCTAGCAGTGTGGACAAAATATTGTATCATCACTTAGCTCATCATGATGGTTGTCGGTTAAAGAATCTCTCATAGAGTTAAAGTGTTTCTTATATATCACTTATTATGCTACCGTTCAGATAATGAAAGTGTTTTTTTTATAAAGTGTTAATGATTTCACTTCCTTATTTATTTATATTCAGTTGAATATATATCTACATCTATTGCAACCCTTTCTTTTGGTTGTTTTCTATTCAGATATATTGCATACTCGTACATTCAATATACAGATGTCAATTAACCTTCATATTTCATGATGCAGATACAGGTATTCAGGATCACTAACAGGCGTTTCGTCGAGATATTTGTGCTTAAGATATCTTTGGTGAACCTCCTTGCCTTTTGGAGGATTTCACAATTTACTTTCATGTTATTGTTCAGTTGCCTTGAGTCTTATCCTGAATTATATCCTTGTATTAGATCTACACATATAGTTAGAGTTGATGAGTCTCTCAGTATTTCCTTTTGTTTGAGACATTTTGAAATTATTTTGCAAAGTATTATTATTATTATTGTACTTAACCATTTTCAAACAATTGAGTTGAGTATTCACTTGAGTTTTGAATGTTAATAAATATTATTTTTAAAGCTTCTTTATTCTTAAGTAAGTTTTCCGCTAAACAGTCATCCAGACCAAGGGTTTGCTTGGGGATGAAAAACTTTTATCGTGCGTGGTCCACGTCCAGGGTGTAGGCTCGAGGCATGACAGGGTATCCCACAAATACTCCTTCATCACTCGTGTTCTATGCGTTTTTCGAACTATGCCTTCAAGAGGAGCTTCCATGAAAAGGAATATGAATGTGGAAACTGTAGCACCACAAGCTCTTGTTGATCATTTGTCCATAAGGTCACTCATGCATAATTAAGGGTTGTTTTCCAAATGCTGGCCTAAGCCATGATTGCTCAAGCTAACTATGAGGTTGTATCTCCCACGAACCCAAATGTTGATATGATGGCAACTAAAGTCCAAGACTTCACTCAGATGAAGCCTTTCTAATTCTATAGTGCAAAGGTGGATGAGGATCCACAAGAATTTGTTAAGGGTATTCAAAAGATTATCAAGATTATGGGTGTCACTCTAGTATAAAGTGTGGACTTGGTGCTTACCAACTGAAAGGTGTTGCCCAGATTTGGTTCAATCGGCAAAAGGAAGAAAGGGCTATTGATGGGGTTTCTATGGATTGGGATAAATTTAAAGGTTCTTTTCTAAGTAGATTCTTCCCTCTCGAGATGAGAGAGGCAGAGTTTAAAGAATTCATCAACTTAAGATAAGATAGTTTGAGTGTGAAGGAATAATTCTTAAAGTTCACAGAACTTTCAAAACATGTTATGGCTATGGTGTTGTCTCGAGGGCTCGAATGAGAAATTCCATTTTCGGTGTCTCACAGATGATTCTAAAGGAGTGTAGAACCTCGATATTGATCAATGAGATGGGATTTTAAAAGTTGATGACTCATGCTCAACAAATTGAGGGATGAAAGTTAAAGAGAGTGCGTTGACATTTTTATTATGTGGTTTTTCAAGTGGCATCCCTCAAAGGATGTGACTAGAGCTCTACAGGAGAGTGTTAGGACGCGTTTTATGGAGTCTTATCACTCTTGGCATAACTTTTCATAGAGGATATGTCATGTCATGTTTAATGAGTTTAAGGTATGTGATTAGTTATATAGTATTTTAGTTCAGTTTAATATTATTTAGTATACTTCTAATCATATAAATATACTCATCTTATTTTCAAATAATGTGTACTTGAAAGAGAAAGTATAATATGATCATTGCAACCACTTTTAAGAGGGGGTCAATCTAGCTAAAAAAAAAAGCTCAGAATTTAAAGATATGTGAAACTTGACTTTTTCCAAGTGTCTTTGAAGAGTTGTCTTGATATTGAAACATAGATGAATTCAAGGCTTTGTCTGAATAATATCAAGAAAGCTAGAAACAGTGTTAAGAGTGGCTTGTGTATATCGAGGGTGTAAAAATTGTTGGAACAATAATGAGGAAGATGGAACATTTCTCTAACTTTAAACTTCTAAAACATAGATTTAATTAAAGTTAATTAAAATATTAGTTGATTGTCATCAGAAATTATATTATTTGTTCGTAAGGAAAAGCATTGGACCACACTCTCCCTTGAAAATGAGGTTTTCAAGAGAACTCATGTAAAGAAGAAGAACAATGAGCCGGATCTGAATGATTGATTGAGGAAAGGGTTGAACAAGATTATTTAAGTTAAAATTTAAATTTTAAGATAAAAAGCATAGATGTATTACGTATATATTTGATATTTACTTTTGTTTTTACTATGCAAAGAGATTATCTATGACAATTGTTTAAGTTGAGCCAAACTCAAGAATTTCTAGGAAATTAGATCCAGCTTACACCTGAACAAGCCTATTAAATTTAGAAGGTAAAAGTCATAGAGGAGACAAATAAGAAGATTCTATGGTATAGGTTCTAGGAACGATTTGCGACGCATTCAGTCAGGACTAGAATAAATTCAATCATCACGCCAAGCCAAGTTTATCGACGATATTTAGATAATTGTTATTTCGCAATCAAGCACTTAGCATACATGTGTCTCGCAAAAATTCAAAGCACAACAAATTGCTCAAAATAAAAGCATGAGCAAAACGGTAGAAAAATCAAAAAATAAGTAATTAACATCGTTCAGAGGCGCAATGCATCTCGTTCTCCAAGATGATTCTCTAGTAGCAAGGACCTAAGATTGATGATGAAGTCAAATGCATAGCCTCCATCCTTATTATCCCTTAGTGAACATTTTATTTTTTTTAAAAAACCCAAATTTTTAAAGACTTATAAGTCCTTATATTATGATTTTAATGTTTATGAATATTTAATGAAGTTTGTTATTATACTATGTTTATATATTTATTGTTTGGTTTAGTTGGAATGGTTAAATTGAATTTATATGAATTTCTAATTTAATTATAGGTGGTCATTAGAAACAATCGGTTTCTATGGTAAAAAATGTCGAAACGAGTCCTTTTTTCCATCATTTTTTTCAGAATTTTCTTAAATAAAATTTTGAGAAAAATGGCATCATTTGTCGCTTTTTTTGAAAAAATAAATGACGTTGTCCGTCGTTTAGGAAGAAAAGATATTTTTATAAAATACGTGATGTATCGTTTTAAAGCGATGTTGCCCGCTGCTTCTTTAAAAAATGACGAGGTCAAAAGGGACGAAAGTGGCGGCATCTCTTTTTTGTCCATTTTTTCCATAATAATGTTGAGTAGCTAATTAAGTGTACAACTGTTGATTAGTGTTAGTTAATTATTGATTAGTGTTAGTTAGTTGTCAATTAGTTTTAATTAACAGTAAGGTTAGTTACAGTTTGTTATTGAGTTAGATAGCTAGTCACGTTTATATAAAGCATTGTAAAACATCTTTTTTAGTTAAGCTGTATAGTGATAATTCAACTAATACAAAATTTCTTCTTCTGTCTCTAAATCAGTTCTTCTTCTTTAGCTTGGTTAGAATTGTTGGATTTAACATGATATCATAGCAATTGGGAATGATTTTGAGGGTTTAATTATGAGGATTTTATAGCTTTGTTACAATGAAATTTACAAGAATTAATTTATGGCGATCGAGGATGCATTTGCAGGAGAATCGAGCGGTAGAGCAACAAGAGACGCCATTAATAGAAGCTTAGTCACTCTTAATCATAATCATCTTTTGTACTTGAGTTCTTCTGATGTACCAGGAGCTTTATTGATTTGGATTCAATTGACCGGAATGGAGAATTACATAATTGGAGTCGAGCAATGGAAATTGCACTGCTCGGAAGGAACAAATTGGGATTTGTCGATGGATTTGTGTTGCGCAATGATTTCAAAGGAGAATTGAAGAAAATTTGGGATTGCTACAATGCTATCGATCTCTTGGCTTACATATAACTTGAGTAAGAAACTGCTTAGTGGAATGCTTTATTTCTCCAGTGCACATGAGGTATGGCTTGATCTCAAAGAGATATTTGATAAGGTCAATGGATCAAGGTTGTATCAGTTGCGCAGAAGTATATTTACGCTTACACAAGGAATTTTGTTTGTCTCTACTTATTACAAAAAATTGAAAAACTTGTCGGATGAGTATGATTCAATTTTGCCTCCACCTAGTTGTGATTGTTCTTAAATTTAAAATTTTGGGATTTCCTCCACCTAGTTGTGATGGAGTCTTTGGCAAAATGTATCAGAACAAGTCGACCACAACAATTCAACAATAGACAAATTCCAAAGAGGAATTATCAGTCCCTTTATTGTGACTTCTGTAACATGAGAGGACATGTTAGGAAAGACTGCAACAAGCTAAAAAATTTGATCATTGCCAATCAACTGGACATGTGAAGGAGAATTGCTACTTGCTAATTGGATATCCTGACAATTTCAAAGGAAAGAAAAAGGTCAATGCAGTTATTAGAGGCGGATCAATGCAATAATAGGACACTCACACTTATATGCAGGTCCTTATGGACAAGATGGCACACATAACTACAACAAGACAAACACCTAGTGCTTAGAACACACAGGAGCAGTGGCTAGAACTGTTACACAAGTCCTCACCACAACAGCTTCAACTCATGCTTGAGACATTGCAGGAATGCAACGCTCAAAGCAGTGTCAACATGGCAGGTAATTATACTTTTTATTTGAAGTGGATTATAGATATAGGGGCCTCAAATCACATGATACATAATCATCATCATTTGATTAATGAGAAACTAGTAAATAGTAGAGGGAAGGTGCAACTACCTACAAGAGAATCTGCTATAGTTTCACACATTGGAAGTGTACAACTAAATGAATGTGACATGATTAGTGAAGTCATGTGCATACCAACATTCAATTTTAACCTATTGTTTCTGAACAAACTGACAAAAGAGTTAAACTGTTATGTTTGTTTTTCCCTACTCACTGTATTTTTTAGGACCTCTTGTATGGGAAGGTCAAGGGATTGGTAAAGTAGAAGATGCATTGTTGACCAGAACTTTTGCACAAGAGATTACGACATGTTCCTATGGGAGTACTTCGGAGAATAAATGAGTTTAATGCTAGTAGTTGTTTTACTATTGATCATTGTATTGTCTGTCCACAAGATAGGAAAACTAGAATTCCATTTTCTCATAGCAGTACTATAGTATATAATGTCTTTGACTTGGTACATATGAATGTATGGTGCCCATACAAAGTCACTACTAACAAAGGAATGAGATATTTTCTCACTCTAGTTGATGACAAGTCTAGGTGGAGCTAGAAAAAATTCTTGCTTTGTTTGAAGTCTGATGTAATTGTTTTATTGAAACAATTTTTGACCACGATAAAGAACAAGTTTGGAAAGTGTGTTAAGGTATTCAGGTGTAATAATGAAGGTGAATTTTTGAATTCTAGCTGCTGTGAATCATTTGTCTCTTGGGATTATTCATCAGAAATCATACTCACACAGTCCACAACAAAATGAAGTTGAAGAGAGGAAGCATAGGCATTTATTAGAGACTGTCAGGGCAATCAAATTCCAAAGACATTTACCAAATATGTTTTAGGGAGAGTGTATTGAACCGGGAACATATATTATCAATAGGATCCCACTGTCTGTTCTGAAAAACAAGTCATTATATGAAGTATTTTATGGTAAACAGCCTTCTTTGTCACACCACTGGGTGATAGGTTGTCTTGCTTTTTCTACAAATTTGAACGTGAATGATAAAATTGCACCTAAGGTGAGGAAAGTTGTGTGCTTGGATATGCTACTAGTCAAAAGGGATATAAGATACTAGATATTGAATACAAAAGTACATTTTGTCAGCAAAGATGTCAATTTTCATTAGGATGTGTTCCCCTCACAAACTTCAGGTCCAGAACAGGACAAAGATGAAGGTGTTGCATTATCTTATTTACTAATGGAATATGGTAATCTTACACCTTGAGTTGTATTCAAAAATACAGTGGATGCCCCTATAACTTCAACTCAACAGGATGTTGTCACTAACTCTTCTTCTCATGGTTCAACCAACCATTGAATCTCAAGATCAAGCACCCTTGGTTTCTTCTCCTGAACCAATTATTTTAACAACTCGGTTACCTGTTGTTACAAGAAAATCCAATTGACATGCAAAGCCCCCAATCTTGCATACAGATTACATTCTATCAAAGAACAAACATGTAGGTTATTGCTCCTATCGTATTTGTGTTGGACTACCAAAGTATCACATCTACTTACAGAAGTTTTGTCACTAAATTTTCACAAGAGAAGAAACCTGCTTCTTATGAGGTGGTTATACAAGATCCTAGATGGATTTTAGATATGCAAAGTAAGATACAATCATTGGAAGACAATCATACATGGGAGTTTAAACTCTGCCTAAGGATAAGACGGCAATAGTATGCAAATGGGTATACAAGATTAAAGACAGGGCTGATGGATAAGTTGATAGGTTCAAAGCAAGTTTGGTAGCCAAAGGTTACAATCAAAATGAAGGCTTGGACTATCAGGAAAATTTTTCTCGTGTCGTAAAAATGGTGATTGTTAGATCAGTCATAGCATTAGTAGATGCACAACATTAATAAATACACCAAATAGATGTATTCAATGATTTTCTTCAAGGAGATATGACTGAAGAAGCTTACATGGATTTGCCCTTGGGATTTGTCCATCAAAGTGAGAAGGGGACAGGGACCGTATGCAAGCTTACAAAGTCACTTTATGGACTTAAACAAGCCAGCAGACAGTGAAATATCAAACTGACCACAGCAGTAGGCAACTCAGGCTTCCAGCAGAGTCATTATGACTATTCTTTTTTCACAAAAAATCATGGAAAAAGGTTAGTAATGGTGCTTGTTTATGTTGATGACCTATTGATAACAGGCAATGACCACAAGTTGATCTTGGAAACAAAGAAGATTCTTCAAGACAATTTTCAGATTAAAGATCTAGGTGAGTTAAGGTACTTCCTAGAAATTGAGTTTGCTTGGAAAAAAATGGAATCCTTATGCATCAAAGAAAATATTGCCTTGAACTGATTTCAGATATGGGGTTATCTAGTTCAAAGTCTATAGATTTTTCTGTTGAGTTGAATCAGAAGCTCACAACTGCAGAAATTGATTTACACTTCCCTTCTACTAATGAGCAGGATAAGTTGCTGAGTGAGCCTGAAATTTATCAAAGATTAGTTGGGAGATTACTTTATTTGACAATGACAAGACCAGACATTGCATTTGCAGTGCAACTACTAAGTCAATTCATGCACAGACCCTATACATCCCACATGAATGCATCATTAAGGGTGGTGAAATATATTAAACAGACACCAGGATTAGGGAAACTTATTGTCAGGATTAGGGAAACTTATTGTCAGGATTAGGGATGCTGACAATCATCTTACTGCATATTGTGATGAAGATTTGGAATCATGCCAAACAATAGGAAGTCCATAACAGGATACATGGTTACGTATGGAACTCACTAATTTCGTGGAAGGCCAAGAAATTGTACACTATTTCAAGGAGCTCAGTTGAAGCTGAGTATAGGAGCTTAGCTTCAACAGTGGCAGAGGTTGTGTGGTTGGTTGGTTTCTTCAAAGAACTAGGGGTTCAAGTGAGGTTGACAGTACACATACAAATCATCCATATAGATAGATGTCAATCAAGGGTTTCATGAACGAACTGAACATATAAATATTGATTGTCATTTCATTAGGGAGAAGGTTTTAATGGGAATAGTTCAACCAGTGTACTTAAATACAACAGAACAACCTACAAACCTATTTACTAAAGGACTTACATGTTTGCAGCATAGCTATCTACTTACCAAGCTAGGAATGAAGAATGTTTTTCATACACCTAGCTTGAGGGAGGATGTTGAGCAACTGGTTAAGTGTACAGTTGTTGATTAGTGTTAGTTAACTATTGCTCAGTGTTAGTTAGTTGTCAATTAACAATGAAAGTTAGTTACAGTTTGCTATTGAGTTAGATAGCTAGTCAAGTTCATATAAAGAATCATAAAGCATCTTTTTTAGTTAGGTTGTATTGTGATAATTCAATTAATACAGAATTTCTTCTTCTATCTCTCAATCAGTTCTTTTTATTTAGCTTGGTTACAATTGTTGGATTTAACAAATAATACATCATGTATCTCTTTTGGCTTTCTTTTAAATTTCACGCATTTGTTTTAGGCTTTCTTTTTAATCTCACACATTTGTCTTAGTTGTGAACACTATAACAATCTTAGTAATAAATTTGAAAAGGACAAAGTAAAGTTAAATAGAAACCCAACTTATAAATCTTTAGTCCCTTTTCAGTTTACGTGGTATTTTTCATTTTTTATGAGTCAGTTTGATTGTTTTGGAAACTAAATTGAATTAGATTTAATTAAGTAATTAAGAATTAAAATGTTAAAAATTATATATAAATACTATAAATTGTAATTTCTCATGTTGATATGAAAATATCTATATTTTTAAAATATTGATCAAAATTTATCTAATTTGAATCTCAATAAGTCAAAAATGTCATATTAATTGAGACTGAGGGAATAAAAGGATGCTAGACATCATGAAATACCTTTTATTTAGTTAAGTCTATTTTCCTGAACATAAGTATTTATTTTTTTCGTAAATGTAAGTCTTAACAGTTAAGATATACTTCTTTTGTCCCAATTTATGTGAGGCATTTCAAATTTTTAGATTCAAATAAGTTTAATTTTTAACGTAAATTTTTTATATATTTTTTAAATATTTTGAATTATCAAATATTATGACTTATAGTACTTTTATATATAATTTACAAATATGTAAATTACATTTTTAAAAAGTAAAAATCTCATAGTCAAATTTTTGATCAAATATAAATTATTTGACTCTCAAAAAATAAAATGTCACATAAATTAGTTTAGTAGTTGGCAGAGAATATGGGAGGGAGCAGAATCGATGGATTTGTAGGGAAGTCATGTCCAGTAGTTGAAGTGGTTAGTTTCATGACAGCAAGTTAGCAAAAGGATGTAATTTGCAATGTTTAAGAAAGTTAAAAGGAAGACTTTTTTATTTTTATTTATTCTGATGACACAAAGATGTGCTTTCTTAGTTTATTTTTATTGATCATATTATATTTTTTGAAATTAAATTAGATTATATTAATATATTAAATAAAAAAATTAAATATTTAAAAAACTATATGAAAAGTATTATAAATTGCAGTTTTTTGCATATTTATATGATGAAATAATGCATCTGAAAATGTTAGTCAAAGTTTTTATAGTTTAACTTTAAAAATAGAAATCATGATCAATAATAATGAACGGAGGGAGAATTTGAGTTTGAAGTATAAAGAAAGGGATGTCTTTAGCGATTAACTCATCTATTTTCATTCGTTTTAATCAACAATATTATTTTGAAATAACAAAATCAACTTGTTTATTACTTAAAATTCGTAATTCTTATATCCACTTTTAATTGTCATGAAAGTTCATTTGATCAATTTTCAAAGTTAAATTAAATTACATTAATTTGATATTTTAAATGAAAAAAATAAATGTTCAAAACTATACGAAAAAACTATAAATTATATTTTTTACGTATCAATATGATATAAAAAAGAAAATTACATCTTAAATTTTTAATCAATTTTATTATTATTTGACTCTTAAATGACAATTAAAAATGGACGGAGAGAATATAATTTAGTGAAACTGGAAGATTTAAACTCCATGTTTTAGCACTTGTTTTTGTTAGATTTACTACAATCAATCTGGTGGTGTGTTTTTCACTTTTCTGATGAAAAACATCACATTTAATTTACGCTATAATAAATAATAAATATGATAATATATTTACACAAAAAAATATGCTAGCATCGTTTCTATTTTAGCAGTAAGTAATGTTGATTTTATAATTATAAATCTCACAATATAATAAAAGGGACTGAATTTGGCCCATCCATTAAATAATTAGCGTACAGAAAATCACAATCACAATATAATATAAAATTTGATAATGAGATCAATCTTTTTTTCTTAAGAATCTTTGGATGATTTTTTTTTTTTTTAATTAATGGTAGATGCAGAGAAGCAAAGTGACCCTTAACCCTTTATGGGAGGATTTGGTACAAGTCCCTGTGTACTATATATAATAAAATAATTAATTAGAGAATCTCATTTTTTATAGGATTGTGTGGTTGATTTGGTGTCTAGTTGGAAGTGTAGGATGGTTTATTTTATTTATTATTATTAATTTAATTAATGCCAGCAAAACCCCAAATAAAGAGAAAAGAATAGCATATTTCTTTCAAGAGATTATTATTATTAGAGTATTAATTAAGATAAATCGTGTGGAGTAATGCATAATGTAGTTTTGCATGTGCCCACAATCTATAATAGATATGTTCTAACATCTCTCCCCACTTATTTTTTTTTCCATCCTGTATAATTATTTATTTAATATTATTAATTAAACTATGATTATTACTGACATGAAGCTGTACGATCTATATTATAGGTCTATTTGAAGGTAACACTCCTAATAAGATTTTTTCTATATATGAATTCAAATTCAAAACCTCTAATTAAAAACATTTAGTTAAGGCTCAAACAGTTTCATTATTGTAGCACAACTCGAGTTGATGTCTTGTTTAAATACTAGTAATTGTTATTCTATCTATTATATTCAATTATTCTTTTTCATATATTACTACTTATAATTACGTATTACTCAAAATGTTCAGGCTCTACAAATGTCAATCTAATTTTTTTTTAATTTTATGTTCAACACTTATATTAAAGTCAAACTAAATCTAAATTTGCGTTCAAAAATTTCATATTAGAGGATAAAATGCACTCTAATAAAGACGATTAATATGGTTTACTCACTTTGTATTGTTAGACTTTTTACAATAGGGTGTGTTAAGTACTTTCTATAGAATAGTGGGTTATTTTCTTTTTTATTTTATTTTATTTATGTTTGATATATAAGTAAAAAATATTATTCTAAAAAGATTTGTGTATAATTTTAAAAAATATTATGGAAGGTGAAGGTGGAGGGTATGAGGTGGTGTAAATGGCTATGGATTATGGGCGATGGAACGATGAGTGAAGATCAGGTGTATTAAAAGATGTGAAGGATATTATCAATGTGAAATATCATTTTTATTAGAATAATTATAATTTTTATTTTTAAAAGACTTATTATCAAAAAAAAATTGACCAATCCAACCTTAAAAAAATTAAAACTTATTCTCAATACACTCATATTATTATTGATAACCCAATAAATATTCCGTTGTACAGACCTGGGACAAACAAAATGGTGATGAAATTTTAATAATGTTTCGTGAGACAAACTTTGGGGTCTACATGTCAATATTGTTCCACTTTCCTAAGTAAATATTCTATTGTGATTTTGGAGTAAGAATAAGATTACTTTATTAAAGTAATTAACTTAAAATGTGGTATTCAAGAACACCTAATTTTAGAGAGATTTGCCTAAAAGATTTCTTTTTAAAAAATGGGTACAGATATTTACTCATGAATTTAAATTTTGAATAGAGTAAAACGTGTATTATTATACATATTTTTTTAATTGTTATTACATGTCAACTTGATAACGAGGAATAACTGAATTCCTACCTTTTATATTACGTAATTACTATTGCTAAAAATAAATCTTGATCTAAGCAAATAACGTCACATTCTATACACTCTGGCCCCACCCCACTTCCCACCCTATCTAATAAATATATATTAAAAATAAGTAACTAAAGAAAGTCACTTATTTTTCAAAAATATATATATATTTTAATAATAAAATTCTCCCCATAAACAAGTTCTACATAAATATTTTCCATGAAAACACTTTCTACACCCTAAGTTAGCAAACCTTAAACATTAGTACCTTACAGTTATCCCGTGAATGGACCATTAAAAAGTGACTTCCTATGGAATGACAAGAGAAGGAAGAGATCTGAAAGAGAATATGACACTTTTAGGTAGGTGTCTTCAAAATTGAATTAAAATTGATAATTCGAATCAGAATAAAGTTAATAATTTATTTATAATGAATAATTGATCTAGTAATTTTTGTAATGAGTTTTATTTTTTTAATTATCGAATTATTGATTATTAACTGTTTGAGATTTTCTTTAATGATTAGTCGATATCTCATAACAAATTATATTTATATCATTCGATATAGAAAGTCCTTAACTTAGGCTTTAGCTTCATATTTTTATTTTTGAGCTGTCTCAAACTCTCAATTTATTTTACGATTTGTCGGAGCTCCTTTACGCAAAATGCAATTTGTCACTTATGTGCATGGTTTATTTGATTTGACACCTTATTTATTAGTGATTTTTAATTATTTTTTTTTCAAATCTTAATAGTTAAATCGATAATCAAATTGATAACGATCTAATCAATTGATTATTGATGAGCCACTATCTTCATATTTTTATAATGAAATAGCATATTTACAAACTGAAATAATCAATAAATCAAATTAATAAACTTTAAAATCAAACTAAACCGATCGATACACTGTCAAAAAAGATTTGTTTTCTTAAATTGTAATGTCTAGAGTTCACATGTTTGTTTAACAAATGAGTGGATTCTCTCTTTCCACCACACAACAACTCATAAAATATGCCCCACAAATCATGCGTCTAACAGCTTTGATTAGATTATGATTTACACCTTTAAAATTCTACATTACTTCCTACGATTATGTTAAGTATATTTAGCATACCCTAAGTAAGTCATTTTGGTAAAATATCTCTTTAATATATGCATTAAAATTGTAAAAAATCTTTGAAACTTTTTATTAAAAAATTATCAAAACATTTACTTAGATAAGGGTAATTTTGTAAATAAAAATAAATCAATACTTCTTTTATAAAAAAAACAATTATTTTGGAATAAATTAAAAGACCAAAAGATCATTTAAAAGGGAATGAAAGGGAGTCATAATTTATTTCTTTACTAGTATAATTTATCCTTCAGATTTGGATTCAGATTCTGAAATAAATTGCATGAATTGTAAAAAAAAATAATTTACAAGTGTCCCCTCAATTTATGTTCGAATTTTAGAGATACACTCTGAATTTATTTTATTAATATTTTTTTATCTTTTTTCGTCCTACGTGACACTATCTTGTAAGCCTAATGCTGATTGACTTTTTTTTCAAGTTAGTGTCACGTAGGTCGAAAAAGGATAGGAAATTACTTATAAAATAAAAGAGTAATAGTACCTTAGTATATTATAAGTGTGTATCTGAAATTTCGAATATTGATTAAGGGGATAATTGTGCATTTTTTCTAAAAAAAAATGTTATATTGTTCACATTAATTACAATTGTGTTGTTATCTTAAACTCATATACATTCAAGATCTGATTCTCATTAAATTATTATTCCTTACACGAGACTCATCAGTTTTCAAATAATAATAATTAAAAAAAAAAAGTTGTTCTTTTAACAAAAAATAAATAAAACCCCAGCTGTGGAATTATTTTTAAGTATATTTAGCATGTATGTTTGCTTCATGTAATTGGTTATAAGGTCAAAAAGTTTCATTAATCCTACAAGACAATCCCTACAAAGTAGCTAATAAAGATTTCAAGGATCTATAATTATTATATATTGTAACTCTTCAGGACCATTTGGTTATAAATATTAATTATTATAAGTATATTTTGGGATTTTTACTTTTTTTTTTTGTTTTTTTTTTGGAAAAATCTGTTTAATCATAACATTTATCTAATTTTGGGAAATCTTTGTTTCTTCTTTTTTTTTTTTTCAAAAACTCTAAAATCTATGAAAACAACAACAATAATAATAATAAAATGATTTTCGCTAAAATGTACTAATGTTTTCTTCTTGTATCAATTTTTATAGGTTTGTGAACTTTTAAATATGCAGCTTTTATGTCTTTTTTTTTTTAAAAAAAAAGGTTAAATACACATGTTGAAACTAGGGGTGTATAAAACCGAATCGAGTCAAATCGGTAAAAAGAAATCCGACTAGTGATTTTGTATAGGAACAAAAAATCCAACTATATTTGGGTTGGTTTGGTTTTAACTAAAAAAACAATCCGAGATCAAATCAACCCGACATTTTATATGTAATTTTAAAATTTTATTGTATACATAAAAATATTTACTTTGATATC
Source organism: Solanum lycopersicum (assembly GCF_036512215.1). Lineage (NCBI taxonomy): Eukaryota > Viridiplantae > Streptophyta > Magnoliopsida > Solanales > Solanaceae > Solanum > Solanum lycopersicum. The sequence continues at coordinate 12,723,642 of NC_090806.1, read as the reverse complement.
ATTTTTAAATATTTCTTATATTATTTCATAGCTTTATCTTTTAATATATCATTTCAAGTTTAAAACTTAGAATTCGGAATGGTTCAATAAAGATTATAGTTCATAGATGTTGATCATTATAATAAAACTTAAATCAAAATCAAATTAATATTAATGCAAGAAGAAAATCAATTAAACACTAAGAATGACAATAATATTGAATATTTGTTTTTTAGCTTTATATTGGTTTAGACAATTAAAATACATAATCTAATAATAATTTTTCTTAAATATTTAGTAATGTAACTAATATTTATCAAACTTAATTTAGCATGATTTAGTACTTTTAAATTATGATTAGTTTCATATGACTTTACAATATTTATTTTATATGATGATTTCATTATTATTTTTTATTGAATATTTTTGTGTCATCAATACTAATCTCATATTTTGTGTTATTTTTTTAAGAAGCACCTTAGATAATTGTATTTTGGTTGGGCTAAAGAAATTTTGGAGCACAAGTTAATTATTTGTTTGTATGCACACATAACCGAAAAAATCCAAATATCTGAGAAAATTTGAAGTTTATTAGTTTGGTTTGATTTATAAATTTAAAAAATTTGGCACAATGGTCCGATTTGGTATTTGAAAAACCCGAACCAACCTGAGATTGAAAAATCAGAAAAAATCCAAATTTTATTAGTTTGGTTTAGTTTATAAATTTAATTTTTTTACACGAATAATTTGGTTTGATATTTGAAAAACTCAAACCAATCCGGTCATATACACTCCTAGTTAGAACTTCAATTCAAATTTCACCAAATTTTGTTGGAAGTGAGGACCTTGATCGGATGACAACAATCCCTCACGTTTAATTTTAAAATTGTGAGTTAAAATCAGCAAAGACTAAAAAGGTGAAAACTCTTAATTAAGGACAAAAATTAATTAATCAAATAAAAATCTATGTCAAACGTTAGATAATTCTCATATGATAATGCACATTTACTTACGAGAATCAAACAGGACCATCGACACATTGCATCTTACTCATCTAGATAACATAATTCCTCATATTTCTTCCAATTTGCGTATAAGCAAATTATTAAATATTTCTCCCTTCAGTCCAAATAAAAATATAAATACATTAATCAAATGTCAAATGGTTAAAATTATCTTCTTCTTTTTTCACTCTTTTCAAACTCTTTTTAAAAATAAAAATAGTCATTATTTGCGATATAAAAGTAGCTAAAAGATCCATTAAAAAGAAAGATAGTTCTATAATCCATTAACCAAAATAATTTCACTATAAAAAAGTGTCAACAATCATTATATTGGACTAGACGGAGTACTTCAACGGAATTAATAAAATGTCAACACATAAAGGGTGTTCAACCAATAGGGTATAAAATCTATTTTCAAAACAAATAATTATCACCCATACAAAAATTTTAACGCAAATAAGATGCACGCTATAATATTATAGATTATCATTATTATAGTCAATTCCCAAGAGAGGTAAGAAAAAAATAATTAATAAAAGGAGGTTAGTGAGAAGAAACGTGGAATCGAAGCACATAAGAGAAAAAAAAAAGATTTTGTATATATAATTGCATTAAATTAATATGAGTTTATGATTGAAGGACAATCAAATAAAATAATACTACCTCTGCTTAAAAAAAGAATAATTTCTTTTTCTTTTGGAAACACTACATGATATATTTAATATTATATTTTTCCATTTTTAATTATTATGAATTTTTTTTAGTGTTAAATTATAAAAACTTTAAATTACATTTTATGATATATTTTTGGTAAAATGTACAAGTATCCCTCAACCTGTCCGAAATCTCAAAGTCACACTTATACTATACTAAGGTCCTATTATCCTCCTGAACTTATTTTATAAGTAATTTTCTACCCCTTTTTGGCCTATGTGGCACTAGTTTGAGAAAAAAAGTCAATCAACATTGGACCCACAAAATAACTATACTAAGGTCCTATTATCCTCCTGAACTTATTTTATAAGTAAATTTCTACCCCTTTTTGGCCTATGTGGCACTAGTTTGAGAAAAAAAGTCAATCAACATTGGACCCACAAAATAGTGTCACGTATGCCGAAAAGGGATAGAAAATTATTAATAAAATAAGTTTATGGGGTAATAAGACATCAGTATAATATAAGTGTGTCACTGAGATTTTGGGGATAGGTTGAGGGGTACTTGTGCATTATCCCAATATTTTTTCTTCATATGTGTGAATTAATGTAATCTAATTTAACTTTGAAGATTAATCAAATTAACTTTCGAAAAGCGTAACATAACAAATAAAAAAAGGACGGAGGGAGTACCACAATATTAAAGTGCATTTTCATACATTTATTCTAACTTTAATTTAGGATAATACGATTGATAAATCTTTTTTACTTTCCTAAATTTTGTACTCAAATCAAGAAAGATTATTCTTTTTTAAACGGAATGAGTAATATCGAAAATTTTTGGAAGTTGACAAAAAAAAGAAAAAAAGACTAAAATAATTAAAGGGCATAAAATCCAAGCAAGTATAAAATAAAATAAATGAAATGAATCTGATAAATGTAAATAGACAATCTGATCCAGCAATGCATTAATTATAAAATTATAATAGGGAAGTTGGAGATCATATATAAAAACCCCTTTTAGGAGATCTCCTTCCTCTTCACAAACAACTACTTGACACACAAATTTATTTGTTAGTTCTTATTTTTTGGAAGAGAAAGAATGGGAAGTGGTTATTTTGGTGAACCAAAGTTGGGAAATGAAAGATCATCATCATCATCAAGAAAGAGCAAAAAGAACAATAATTTAGAGAAGCCAAAACAACCACAAAGAGGTCTTGGTGTTGCTCAACTTGAGAAAATTAGATTACATACTCAAATGGGTTGCAATACTTACAACCCTTATTCATCAACTCCATCATTCTCATCATATTCATCATCAACCTCTTCTTATGCTTTTACACCACAACAAACCATTATGGTACCCCTACTTTTTATCTATCTATCTATCTTTTTTTTTTAAAAAATCAATTCCAATATTATGGGAAGAGAATGCACATTCATTTTTATTTGATTCTAATCCTTGTGGATTAAAAGGTAGACTAGACTGGACCTGACGGCCGACCCTCTTAATATAATGACTTGTTTTTTTGTAATAGATGAACATTACATAATTACAAAGTGTCCTAAACCAATATGACAAAATTGTACCATATGTTTGGATACTAAAAATTGAAATTTTTTTATGCTATTTTGGGAACTATGTATGTGTGCAACTACAAGATATTTTTTTCCCTATCTATGAGTGATAACAAATCTTTCTTTGATTTCAGATGGGATTGGGGGACATTGAAAGAGCAAATATTAGATATGGAGATTCCCAGCTACCTTCTACACCTAGGTACTATTTACTTTATTAATTTTCCTACTTAATAGAAAATCAGTTTGTACTTTATAATTAAGGGTGTGTTGAAGGAGAATATTTTTCTTTTAGAAATTAATTGTGTTTTCCTACTTATTTTCTTGTATTCTCTAGTGCAAGTGAAAAACTATTATCATAAAAGTAACTGTATACATAATTTTTATAAATACTAAACAAGATGGGGATCAAGGTGAAGATGAAGTTTGTTAGAAGATGAAGAGAACACAGTCAATATATATAAAATGTTAATAGTAGAGTCAACTTTCACTAAAGAGCTTATTTTTTTTGACCGACCTAAATGTGTTTTGTCACTTGTAATTCCTAAAAACCTTATCATGCTCAATATCCTTCATAAATAAAACTTTACACATATATGTTTTTGGATCGTTTTTTTTTTCATAAATGAGTCATTTCATTAGGACTGTTATTATTACCCTTAGCTAATATATGATTTTTTTACCTTTTATTATTATCACATTCAGTGCTTGGCATCCTGGCACAGTGTATGAGCCTCATCAATTTGCTCAGCCAAACATGAACAGATATCTACTTAACCTACAAATAGAGGTATATATTTTCTTGCATTTCTCAATCAAATAAATTGGAATTTTCATATTATTTTTGTAATGTCTTATAGTTTGATGAATGAACTACAGGAATCAATGGAGAATCGAACCAGAAATAACTCAATTGGATCAAGTACTAGTCATATCTCTGAATCAAACGGCGACCATGAATTAGATTTGGAGTTGAGGCTTTCAATTTAATTAATAACAACAACTCTGTGTATGGATGATCATCATGTTATAAGCGTATAGACTTTATGTAGATTTTAGAGTAACATTTCGCTTCGTTTCTTAACAAAAATTTATGGAAATTTGTTACTCTCTTCTGGAATAATTGAAGGGAGTTCACTATCAGAAAACATGTTGCACTTGCTTGATAGTATTTCATTAGGGTATATATGGATAATATAGCAAATTAAACATCTAACAATTAATGGCTTTTCTATTTCATTTCTTATAACCTTTTATATATTTATCAGTACTATTCATGATTTTGAAATGCTTTTTTTTTGGGTGGTATGTAGACACGTAATTTTGACCGAATTTAAATTTAACATCAACTTTTAGAGCATAAATAATTTTATCAATCTAAATTGAATATATTATAATTTTATTTATTTATTTATTATTTTCATTAAGTTTATTTAAAAGATATAAGAATAAACAACATAAACATAATTTTTATTAGATAAATTTATTTTGATAGTTGAAAAAAAATAAAAAAAATAATATATATATATATATATATATGTATATGTGTATGTATATGTATATATATATATATATATATGTATATATATTACATATATTATTTAAATAAACTAATATTTCTTAATTATGTCTTTTTTGTTTTAATTATCCATTTAAATATTTTTATTTATTTACTCAAAACAATTAGCAATTAATATAATTATCATTTTCATATATATATATATATATATATATATATATATATATATTTAATATTTAAAAAAAAAGGAACACACACACACGATCCCTCCCCACTCCCCACTCCCACTCACACCCCACGTACACCTGCACACACTACACAAAACATGTATATATATAAAAAAAAAAAAAAGATCAGAAAAGAAAAAAAAAGGAGAAAAACACACGAGAAAAAAAAGAAAAGAGGAAAACAAAAAATCTGCAAGTAAAAAAAAAAAAGAGAAGAAATAACAAAGAATTTTTTTTCCGAAGAACACACGCACAAAGAAAAGCACAACTAAAAATAGTGGAGTTCGAGGTTTCAAGTTCGTGGTTCTTAAATTCTTTCTTTTTGTGAAATAATTTCCACAAGAGGTAATACTAATTTTATTTTGTATTAGTTTTATGTCATGATAATGCGAGAATGAATCGCAATATATATTAAAGTTGTTAAATTTCGCGTATGTTTAAACCATTAATATTTATTCATGTTATTGTATGAAGTATGTTCAAACGTTCATATCAGTTTATGTTTAGATCCTTGGTATAATTATATTTAGTGTGAAATTATTATATCAAACCACGATTTATTTTATATTTAAATAACCCATAGTTTATTTTGTATTTAAGTAAAAATATTGTCCAAGTCATGTAATTTTTAATATTTAGTTTATAATGATAACAGGTGTATCTATTATGTAAATATATTAATTTTAGTTAGTAGAATTTTTATTTAATGTTAGTGACGTAAAAAAAATCGAATAAAGAATGAAAAAATATAATAATAATAATATAAAAGGAAAAAGGGAAAAGTTAAAAAAAAATAAACTGTGAAAAAGAACATACAAAAAAGAGGGAAAAGAGAAAACAAAAAAAAATAGAAAAGAAGTATAAAAATAATATAAAAAATTCAATTGAAGAGGAAAGAATTTTTTATATTTATTTTTTGAAAGTTTCTTTGTCCAAACAAAAAAAATTAAGTTGAAAAAAAAAAACAAAAACAAATAAAACCTTGAAAGTATAAAAAATAATAATAAAATAAATAATAATAATAGCAAAAGATAAGAAAGTAAAAAAAATGTAAAAAATAGAATAAAAAATAAAAATAATAATAAAAACAAAAGAAATAATAATAATAAAGAATATCTTATTTTATTCTGCTTTGCTTGATTTAATTTAGATGTGTATATATATATTTTAATTAAAGGGCATAGATTAATAAAATAAGGTAGTTTTAATATATTTATATAAGTCAAAGAATGAGGGTAAATATATTTGTCTTAATAATACAATATTCATAAATTAGTTTAAGTCATGAATGTCCATAAAGCGACCGTGCTAGAACCACGGGACTCGAGGGATGCCTAATACCTTCCCCTTGGTCAACAGAATTCCTTACCCAAACTCGTTCGCAGACCAAACAAAGAGTCATTTCCTTTTGATTAGGGATTAAATAAAAGGTGACTTGGAACACCGTAACTCAATTCCGAGTGGCGACTCTGAAAAGCTAAAATAATCCCCTAATTAATTACGTCATTTAAATTGGAAAAACCCATACGCCGCCGCGCGAAAAAGGGGGTGTGACATGGTAAATAGGAGATGATATATTATTACTACTACAACTATTAGAGGTAAAATTGGTTGTTTAAGCGAAACAAAAGAGTTCTTACTTGGCTATGTCACCTTCATCGATTTGAAATAAACAACGATCGAACTTCTCAAAATATGAAGTAGTTAACTTGCTTAAAAAAAAGTTTTCTTGAGTATATAGTTCCTGAAATGTTTGCTGAACTGCATTCTTTGCAAACACTAGAAAAAGTATCTAAAAGGTGGGTTTTGCTCCTAAAGCCCTCCTTAGGAGGTCTGCCACCCTATTCTGCTCTGAAATATGTGTATTGGCAACGCTTCTCCACCTACCCGGTCATTTTTGAAAAATTTCTTAAAATTATCACTTTGTTTCTCCCAATGTTAATTCCAAGTCTTCTATAATTGATTTGAAAGTTGATTTTGAATTTGAGTAAAAAGTTGAGAAATTGGTTAGTTTGTGAATTTTAAAGGCTAATCTGTTAAGAAAGTGACTTTGAGGTCTTTTCGAGTTCTGAGATTCGGAATTAAATTTCATCGATTTCACTAGTCTTGAAATGTGAAACCCCAACCGTAAGAGTATTCAATTTTTTATTTCAAATCTTTTTGAGGATTTGAGATCCTAAGTTGTGAAATAAAATTCAATCTTTGGGTTGACTTTGGTCAACATTGAGGGCTCGCATGCTCGGATCGGAATTCGAGAGCTTGCTTAGATTTGGGGGGATGATCTTAGGCATAGGTGACGTCTTGGTTGATTTTGAGAGGCCTCAAGCTTGTTTTCGCCTTTTTAGGTATTGAGTTAGTTTCTTATGATTTTCATGAATGTCAGATTAGGGACACCTCATATTCGTGTTTTGACGGTTCCGTTAAGTTTGAACGTCGAGTATATTTGATTTGCATGTGTGGTTTATGTGTACGGATTTTCGAACAATTATGAGGGTCCTTTCGATGATTTTTGAGTTCTTGGTGTTCTATGGTTTAGTGCAACCCTTTGCGTTTGTGGAGCTTGTGGTCGCGTTTGCAGAAAGGATGGGGTAAGAACCCCTCATTTTGCAGAGTCTTGAACACATTTGTGGGAGGTCAATGGGTTGATCTCCACGTTCGTGGAAGACCTACTGCATTTGCGAAAGTTCAACTCATTAAAACCCGCATTCGCGGAGGACCCTTAATAGTGTTTAAACCTAAATTTTGGGATTTCTTACCCATTTTGATTTTTGGAGCTTTGGAAACTTGGTAGATGTGATTTCAAGTGGGGGTTTTAAGATAAAATTATTGGCTAATATTTTTTAACAATAAATCTTTGATTACCCATTATTATTATTATATTATTATTATTATTATTATTATTATTATTATTATTATTATTATATTTATGATTTAAATCAAGATTTTGAGTTGATAAATTGAAGTTATTCAAGAACTAATTGTGTAATGAAGTAAAAGTGAGTTTGTGAACTTATTTTATGTCCTTTTTGAGATGATTTTCCCTAATTAGTTTCTAAAGTATAGAATAATGTTTTCAAGTATTCAATTTTGAATTCAAACCTTATTTTTTGAATTGGGTTTGTGTTGATTGATCCAGTTTTCAAGAGAATTTGATATAGGTATTATCGTTTTCAAAATAGGATTGTGAATACTTCCTTGTGCATAGATTGTGTGGCTTTAAAAGTGATATAGAGGGAGAGACTCAACTATTAGAGTGATAGTTGATTGATTTAAGACAAGTGGGTTTCTAAACTTTGTATTCTAATAAAATTCATTTACTTCCTTCGTTGATGGTGTGTTGGTAGCAATGGTGATGGGTTGAAGGATTTAAATTGTCCACTTACTAATATTTAAATGAATAAAAAGGGGTAGAAATGAAAAATATATTATGTGATGAACATGATCATGTAAATAGCTTTATTTGTTGTTAGAGATTGATTGATGAAATCCTTGAAAGCATAAATGCAGATTTGAATTGTGCAATTTATTGTCTCTTCCTTGTGGTGTGATATTGATGTGTGCATTGATCGTTGAACATCGTGATGAGACATATGATGGCTGTTATGCGGAGGTCTTTGCTGGCAAGTGTTATTATACAGAGGTCTTTGCCAGCGAGTGTTATTAGACCAAGGTCTTTGGCGGTGAGTGTTATTAGGTTGAGGTCATTTTCGGCGAGTGTTGTGATGTCGAGTTCTTTACCGACGTGTGTTGTGATGACAAGGTCATATTTCGCAAGTGGCTACAAAGTCAATGGGAAATGGTTCTTACAAGAGACGGACTATTATGACTTGATGTACATGATATTTATATGTTAGTTGGTGGTTAATTGTTAGCATACTTGTTGTGTGTGATTAAATTACTTGATTTTGAGGTTGACTTATTTGATTCTTTTAATTGTTAAATTGTGGTTATTGGACTGTGAATATTGGGCTTTTTGGGTCATATTGTAGAATTTCTAGGCTAGATTGCTTTTTGTGAAAGTATTGAGGAGGTTCGGTTGGAGAGTCAGGGTTATTCACGTTCTAGCTAGTCGCTTTGATTAGTAGGTTATTTATTAGGTACTATATTGTTGGTACTCACCCCTTTGCTTCTACACTTGTGTAGGTTTCGAGCCTAGACTCAGGTGATCTTCTTCTCCTCTTGACAATTGTGGTTCGTAAAGGATTTTGAGTAGTAGCTGCTTGTCATCATGAAATACCCTCTTTCCCTTTCTCTTTAAGATTTGTTTTACTTGATATTTAGACTTGTATTTGTCTTTCCAATTTTGTATTTTCATAAGTGTCTTGTACATGTTACAACTAGGTTTTGGGGGTATCGTATAGAATAAATAAGTTTTTCACCTTTGTATTTGTAGTCACTTAAAATTTATCAAAAATACATTTATTTAAGTTGTTTGGATTATATTAAGTTAATTAATATATTAGTCCAAATAAATATTATGGATTAATATAATTGATTTAATTATTTTAATTCTGATAAATATGAATTTAATTAAAGTCCGCTACATAAAGCTCATATGATATTTCAATTAAATCTGATTGGCTGAAGGGAGTCCGGTTCCAATCACAACTCCTCTATTCTAAAACTATAAATAGGGTTCTCATAATTTAGAAAAATAGAACCAAGAATTCTAAACAAGAAGCTAGAGAAAGCTCGTGGATCAAAAGCTATAAATTTCTCTACAACTTCAAGAATTCAAGAATTCAAGGATTCAAGAATTCAAGTGTTCAAGTTCAAGATTTGAAGAAGTCAAGATCAAGTTCAAGAACAATCAAGATCAAGACACCGGATTCAACATCAAGCTCGAAACCCTTGAATTCAACTAGAAAGTCAAGATCAAGAAAAAATTCAAGTCAAGATCAAAATGAAGTCCAAGATCAAGTTTAAGAAAAATCAAGATCACCGGATTCAAGATCAAGCCTCGAAGCCTTTGAATTCAACTAGTCAAGATCAAGATAAAGTTCAAGTCAAGATCAAGATCAAGTCCAAGAGCAAGATCAAGATAGAGATCAAGATAAATCCCAACTTGAAATTATATTTGAAAAGGCGAATTCAGAGGAATCATAGATATTGTAACACTCGCACTTGAAATAATAAATCGATTGTTGCTATAATTTTCCATTCTTGATCATTGTTTTCTCGACACCAATTTTATTGTCTACAGTCTTGTTCTTATTTTACTGTATTTCCGCATTTATTTCTTTTTGTTAGGTTGAGGTTGATTTTTCTGGGTAGGAATACACAAGTGACGTTACATCTATTTTTGAGTTGAGACAAAATGATATCAGGTTCATAAGTCTCAAATGTGTACAATTCAAGTCTAGGTAGAGTCTTGAGGATCAGTAAGAAAACATTGTAATTATCTTAAGAGGCTACAAAGATTTTTAGAAAACTTCATTTTGTTCATCCTTTCTTATTGTGCGTGGTTGCATTCGTTAGTGCTGAGTTACCGCGTGTTGTTTTGACATATGTCGAGGACTAGGGCTTCTATTTCTAGTGGTAGGGGGGAGGCAGTCCCCGAGGTTGTTCTTGAGACCAGACTAGGGATAGAGATAGGGCTCGAGCTACAAACTATGCTTGTAGAGTGGTACCGAAGGCCATGTCCGTGGAGAGACACTAGCTAGAGGTAGAGTTGAAGAGGCTTCTCTTAAACCACAGTTTGACGTTGCTGAGGTTCAGGTTCCTCCTAAGTTTATATGAAAAAATATACTAAAAAATTAGTTTGTTACAAACCATCGTATCCCATCATATAGTTTGAATTACATCATCTAAATTGTGTTCCAAATAATTTAGTATTCCAAATTATCAAAACAAATTGTATTTCACAACACATATATTCAATATTCAGTTTGGATCAAATCAACTAACTTTTATTCCAAATAAATTTATATTTGAATCATCCCACAAAAATATTTACAATCATTCGATCAATCAATAAATCCAATCATACTTTCATTCCAGATAAATTTGAAACAAATATGTATTATAAAATTATTTGTATTTACAAACATCTTATATTCAATATACATGCTGGATTGCATCACCTAAATTCTATTCCAAATAATTTTGTATACCATTAATTCAACACACAAATTCACAAATTTTTTAAATTCATTTAATATTGTATTTCAAACAAATTTACAATGTAATCAGACGATATACATTATTAGTCATTGTTTTGATAAATGATTACTGATTTTAGCGGTACTTTTTATTTATTATCATTTTATAGCAATTAAATAATAATATTATGTTAAATCTGCAATTTGTATTATAAGTGAATTATGTTTGCAATATATATGTATAATAATTGTGTATTTTAAAAAAATATATTATACTTGTTTGGTAAGAAATTGACACATTGTATTATAAGTGTATTAAAATATGAAATAAATGTATTATATCCATCAATAAAACTTGTATTATATGTAAATGATAAATTATTCATTGTAATGTATATCTAAAAATGATCAATTATTCATTGTAATATGTATTTAAAGTGTATTAAAAATGATCAATTAAAAAAAAAACAATAGATATTTTTTCAATATAACATGTTTTCCCTTTTATAAACGGGACAAAAAGTAAATATCACACTGTGTGTACAAAATCTCCGAAAGCATGATGGGCTTGTTGGAATTGACGACCCGACCCGAATGAGAGGAGCATGGATGGGATGATGGTCCGGATAAGGATAGAAACCCCCACCTTTCGTTTCCCTCTTCTTTTATTAGCCATAAAACTCACAAACAGGAAGGAAGAGTTGGTGTGCTTGAGAGTCTGACCCCTATCCCCTCCTCCCTCACCAGCAACTTCATTTCAGTTACACTATCTCTTGTTTCTTCATATATATGCATACAACCCACCCTGTCAAAGGTTTGATTTCTCACTTCAACTTCCGTCTCTGTTGAGTTATTCTTTCACTAATCATTTTGAGTTTTTACTTACTGTACTAGTTGTGCCATAATTGATGGGTAATGATCAATTATATGCACCCATAACAATTGATTCAATTTCTTAATTTCAATGTTCAGAAATGTTAATCGTTCTACCACACTTGGAATTGTTAAATATTTAGCTTCTAAGTTAGAGTTTCTGGTATGATAGTTAGTGAATTTACTTGCTTCTTTGCAAAGTACATATTATATATATATATATATATATATATATATGTATGTATGTATGTATGTATGTATGTATATGTATATATATTATTAGATACTGAATTGCATTTGTGTTTGTCAATTCTCAAGGTGTAGTCTGTTTTTTTTGATGAATTTTTAAATATTTATAAACTGCTAAGCCTATATGTTATAATCATTCTTGTTTATGGAATTGCTTATGATGATTTCTCAACCACAATCTGTAAGTTCAAGAGCAAATTTATTAATTTTTCTTTTTTGAGTGCTTTTCAATGAATTACGCCTAAATGACAAACGTATGAGACTATCCGTTTATTTTCAGCAACTCGGGCTTTGCTGTTTGTTCTATATGCTTATAGTATTTCCGCCATGCTGCAGCTGATATCCTATCACACTATTATTAAATGATATAGTCATGTTTTCTTCTTTCTCTAACCGTTTTTTTAAATATATTTATCAGGTGTTGAACAGATGATCTAATCCTTGTACTTCACAAACCTTAGCAACCCCAAATATTAATCAACATGGCTCCAATGGTTACAATTGCAACTACCAATGTATCAGTTACTCCAGGAGCTGTCCTTCTCACGAGAAGGAATCAATGTTTATCAAAATACGATGTTTCACGAAAATCCAGCAAGCAGACTTTACCTACCCCAAAATATATCCTGCCCCTGTCAACATCTATTAAATTGTTTCCCCATTTTAGAGTTGGTTGCATTTTACGACATAAATTAAGAGGTCTCGTAGTATCAGCAACTGAAACCGATGTAGCAGTGGAAGAAGTAGAAGCAACTGCTGCAGATGATGGATCTGGTGGAGTTGCTGAAGCTTCATCTGATGCTGCTGAAATAAGTGAAGAATCCTCTGTATCAGATGTGAGTCCTAGATCTGTTCAGTCTAAGCGTTCAAGACCTGCTAGAAAGAGTGAGATGCCTCCTGTGAAGAATGAAGACCTTATTCCAGGTGCAACTTTTCCTGGAAAGGTCAGATCGATACAGCCATTTGGTGCTTTTATTGATTTTGGAGCTTTTACGGATGGATTGGTGCATGTTTCTAGGTTGAGTGATAGTTATGTAAAGGATGTAGGAAGCATTGTATCTGTTGGACAAGAGGTTACAGTGAGATTAGTTGAAGCAAACACTGAGACAGGGCGCATATCTCTCACCATGCGTGAAAGTGATGATCCTAGTAGGCCACAGCAACAGAAAGATGCTCCAACCAATAGTGACAGACCCCGAACTCAAAGGAAGAGCACACAAAGGAACAACCAAAGGAGAGATGAGAAAGTCTCAAAGTTTGTCAAGGGGCAAGATCTTGAGGGCACTGTAAAAAATCTAACCAGGTCTGGTGCTTTTATATCTCTTCCTGAAGGAGAGGAAGGGTTCCTGCCAGCATCAGAGGAAACTGATGAAGTGTTTGGAATTATTGACAGTGGCTCTTCACTAACAGTAGGCCAAGAAGTTAATGTCCGTGTATTGCGCATTGCCAGAGGACAGGTAACTTTGACCATGAAAAAAGAAGAAGCTGCTTCAGAGTTGGACTCAAAGCTCAACCAGGGTGTTGTCTATTCGGCAACAAATCCCTTTTTATTGGCTTTCCGTAGCAACAAAGAGATCTCTTCATTTTTGGATGAGAGGGAAAAAGAAGACGAACAAGCTGAACAATCAAAGGAAGATGCACAGGAATCAGATGCGGCGACTATTAAAATAGACGTGTTGCCTGAAACTACAAGCATAGAGGAAGAATCAGTAAATGCTGCAAATGATGGTGTTCCGGAAACTATAAATGGGGAGGAGACGAAACAAAACGTTGATGAAGAAGTGGAGTCAGCTCCTGAAGGAAGCACATCCACAATTGGTCAGCAAGCTGAGGTGTCACCTGTAGGAGATGCTGAGGAAACTGAAGCTGAAACTGGCTCATATGAGCAAGCAGCTGATCAGATCTCAGCATCTGAAACTGTGGTGGGTGAGGAGGTCGTAGAGAAACTAACTGATGATAATGTAAATGTGGTTGCAACTGAAATACCAAGTGTCACAGAGGCTGTCAAAGAAACAGAGGAAACTAGTGCCAGTGAGAATGATAGTATATCAAGCCCAACTGGGCAATCTGAAGCTTCTTTGGAGAATAGCAAGGATGAAGGTGTCTAATAAGAAATTTTCCAGTCTCCCCTCTGATTTATTACATCCTTTCATTCTCGCTTGCATATTTATGAGAAACAATTAGATACAACTATTTCAACGTTTAGACAATTTTGTTATCCAAATAAGGTTTGGTGCATGGTATAAATACACTTCACTCATTATGTGGGGAACAATGTTATCAAAGGCGCACTGAAGCCTTGAAACGAGGCTCAAAACGTGTTTGAATGCTTCCCCTCGCTTCATGTGCGCTTTAGTGTTGTCATAAAGGCTCTAAGACATACTTTTCCTTGTGAATGAGCATTTCCTAAAGAGGTGACGCTAAACCATTGATATTTCACTTTGTTGTAAAAATAATCAATTTCTTTGTCCATATATTTGCTATTTATGCTTATAACTGTTAGTTTGGAATATATATATATATATATATATATATATATATGTTTGTTTGTTTTCTCCATTTGCGCCTCTTCTCAGTAAATCCCACACTTTATTTGCACATTGCACTTCAAGCCCCAACGAACCTTAGAACTTTTCTTGCACTTTTTGCTTTTGATAACGCTGCTGAGGAAGAGATGAATGGTAATGATATGAATCAATCTAAGCAAAGGCACTTTAGTATAGTTCATGTTGATAATTTGGTATATCCTTCTTCTGTTTCTTCTTCTGATTGCATCTTGTTCAACATACACAGTTTTCAGTTTCATATATGGAGAGCTTTCTGGTGACCGAGACATGTCCTTTTCTTTTGATTGAAATAACGACAGGATGATGTTCTTGCTCTATGTAAACTCTTGAAATCAATTACTTATAGGACATAGTGTTGTGTTAGCCTGTTAGGTGAGAAAGATAAACTTAGGACGAGTTACCAATAAAATAGCTGACAATCCAATTTTGTACACAGAAAGTCAGGACGGTGTTGGAGTTTTAGACACTCAAGTTGAAAGTGCTCCTTCCGTAGGGGAACAATCATCTGATACCGCTGCTCAACAGGAAGAGGGGGCTCCCAACACTGATCAAGATATTGCGAACTCAAGTGAGCAAAATGGGACTGCTTCATTAAATGAAGCCGCAGCAAAAGGTTTTGCTTTTATTTCCCTTTCTATTCTGGGATATTTCTGCTGTTAACTTGTTAAAAAGGAAATACCATTCCTTACAATAAAATTTGCAGATCTAGTTGCCAAACATTTGTATTAGTTGGTAGGATGTGAAAATTCATGGCTGAGTGATGAAATAACTGAAACTCCAAAGATTAAGAAGCTTGTTGTGTTTTTCTTTTTTTTTGGGGTGGGTGGAGGGGTGGGGAGGGGAAGCCGGGTGGTGCTTCATTTACCTACTTGGAGAAAGAAGTTGCATTAGAGGATATTAACTTTTTACACATTTACATTAGACTGCATGCAGATGCTTCACTGAAACTGTGAATCAGAGAAAATGGAAGAGAATTTCTTCTCTCTACCTACCTGGTACTTATAGATCTCTTTTTTAATATGGTAGTGGTATCCAACCTAGCTTGAGAACAACTCGACTAATACACAGGATATCTGCTACCTCCCACCAGCACAGTGATTGGTTATCCACCACAGTTTGGGCAAATAGGAAGAAACACAACTCGACTAATCCACAGGATATCTGTTACCTCCCACCTTCACAGTGACTGGGTAACTCTATCCACCACAGTTTGGGAAAATAGGGAGAAACCACCTAGTATTTTTTTTTGCCTCCCCCTGGGCCATTGAACCTGTGAACTCATGGTTCTCAAGCCACTTCATTGACCACTAGGTCAGACCTTTGGGTGGTCTTACTAATATTAAATCTATTATAAACATATATCTTAATTTGATCCCAGATAATTCATCTGAGTTAAAAATCTGCTTGTTCTGATGCCTTCATCATTCAATTTTGGGAGAATAATGAAATGACGAGATTTGTGCTAAAACACATATACCTGCTCATCAAATCTTTTGTAGAGATCTAATTCATTAAATAGCTTATTGAAACAATAGCAGTTACTACTTGTAGCCTTAATTCCTAGCGAGTCAAAGTTGGCATATGAATCTCCTTGTCCATGTTCCTTTATTTTGAGTTGGATAGTAAAAACATATATAGAAGAAAAAATGGATCTAACACAGTGGATATCCTGTTGAAACATGGTAAATTAATTCATTTCCAGAGAACATTTATGAAGAAAGAGATAGCAATGAGATTAGTCTTGAAGAGGATTTGGATGCTAATATCCAAAAGTGTCAAATTTGTTGTCAAAAAAAAAAGTGTCAGATTGACTCTCCTTATTGTATCACATAAAGTCGTAGAGTCTTGAATTATGAATATAAATTACAATGCTGAAGAAGGGCGATCTTTATAGTTAACGCTAATGGTTGTCAAAATCTGAATGTATCCTAGTTTGCCTTTATAACTGAAATCTGTAGGGTTGTAAAATTTAACCTATTTGTTTCTTCCTGACACTACCCCTTTCAGTCCATCTATAATTTATTAATGGGGCCAGTTACTTTCAGAAACTCTATTATGTTGTGCAATATCCGACTTCCTCTGCTTTCCTTATATCTTGACCTTCTTTTTGTTGGTCTGTTTGATTGATTCCGCCAAGCTATTTGTAATATTAATTCAGATTAACTGAAACAAAGAGTCTGGCTATATTGTTCCTTGATATGTCTATGTAAATTGTCATTCATCGAAGAATTAGATAGTACTTTTGTATCGAAACAAGAACTTTCACATTCATGTCTGGTCACTAAGTCCTGTCCTCTGTGTATGCAACAGCTATTTCACCTGCTCTTGTGAAACAATTGCGTGAAGAGACAGGAGCAGGAATGATGGACTGCAAAAAGGCTCTTACAGAAACTGCAGGTGACATTGTTAAAGCGCAGGAGTATCTCAGGAAAAAGGGCTTGGCAAGTGCTGATAAGAAATCAAGTAGAGCTACAGCTGAAGGCAGAATTGGATCATACATCCATGATAGCAGAATTGGTGTCCTGGTAGAGGTTAACTGTGAAACAGATTTCGTATCGCGTGGTGACATTTTCAAGGAATTAGTTGATGATTTGGCCATGCAAGTGGCTGCATACCCTCAAGTGCAGTATCTTGTTCCAGAAGATGTGCCAAAGGAGATCATCAACAAGGAAAGAGAAATCGAAATGCAGAAGGAAGACCTATTATCAAAACCTGAGCAGATCAGATCCAAGATTGTTGATGGGCGGATAAATAAGAGGCTTGAAGATCTGGCATTACTGGAGCAGCCTTACATCAAAAATGATAAGATGGTTGTAAAGGACTTGATCAAGCAGACAATTTCAACGATTGGTGAAAACATCAAAGTGAAGAGATTTGTGCGATACAACCTGGGAGAAGGTCTTGAAAAGAAGAGCCAAGACTTTGCTGCAGAGGTGGCTGCTCAAACAGCAGCTAAACCTGTCTCCTCGCCGGGAAAAGAGCAACCAGCTGTTGAAGCCAAGGAGACTACTGTCGAGTAAGTTTCTAATTTCTTGATAATTACTTCCTATCAATATATTGTGTTTCTTCAAACGCTGAACAACCAGAAATGTGGCAGCAGGGCATTCCATGACATGTCAAATATATAGTTTTATTACATTAATTTTCAGTTTGCTTATTGTTGTTACTCAACTTCTCATTATTAAATGATAGCTTTAGTTTTCTGCCATCTTTAGACTCCAATACTGCTTATACAATCTTCTAAACCTAAGTACACGTTTCACTTCAATAATTTCCAAATAAAATCTGGTTCCAACATCATTATGGAAGAGCTAATCTGAAATAACTGTCAGAAGACTCTGTCTTTCTCATCTTACTGTATAACTCCATGCCAACATTTTATCCTAAACCGTTTCCAATCCCAAAACTCCTATATTGTTTTGTGTCTCACTGTTAATTTCTGTTTTATGGATTCTAATGCAGGGCTCCGAAAGCAGCAGTTTCAGCTGCTTTGGTTAAACAGCTGCGAGAAGAAACTGGAGCTGGGATGATGGATTGCAAGAAAGCCCTCTCCGAAACTGGAGCGGATCTTGAGAAGGCACAGGAATACCTCCGAAAGAAGGGTCTTTCAACAGCCGATAAAAAGTCTAGCCGACTTGCTGCTGAGGGGAGAATTGGTTCATACATTCATGACTCTCGCATTGGTGTGCTAATTGAAGTTAATTGTGAAACCGACTTTGTTGGGAGAGGTGAAACATTTAAGGAGTTGGTTGATGATTTGGCAATGCAAGTTGCAGCATGCCCACAGGTGCAATATGTATCTATCGATGAGATTCCAGAAAGCGCTGTCAACAAGGAAAAAGACTTGGAAATGCAGAGAGAAGACCTTAAGAACAAGCCTGAAAATATACGGGAGAAGATTGTTGAGGGCAGGGTCTCCAAGAGACTTGGAGAGCTTGTTCTTTTGGAGCAGCCTTTCATAAAAGATGATAGTGTTCTTGTGAAGGATTTGGTAAAGCAAACTGTTGCTGCTCTTGGGGAGAACATAAAAGTTAGGAGGTTCGTTCGATTTACTCTAGGCGAGGAAGCCAAAAAAGAAGGAATAATTGAAGAGCCAGCTGCTGTATGAAGCTAACTCTAACTTGAGATGAGCAAAGCATAGGAGGACACTCTACTTGTGGGATGAAACAAGTTATAAATCTTGGGGTTGAGCTATTTTTGTATAATGTAGTCCATACTTGATGTACTGTGAGGCGATTAGTTTTCTTCTCTTTTACTTTCTTGTAGATTTTCTGGTCATGTGTCTTGTATTTTCATCACAAACTAGGAGTTTCGGAAGCCATTTTAAAGCAAACATGTAAAAGAGAATCTTTTGATTAAAGAAGAGTTTTTCTGTGACTATTTTTTTAACATTAAACTTGTCAATTTATGAGGAATATTGCTGGAGTGGTTGTCATTTTGCCTGCTTGATGTGATGCCTTTTCCTTCTCATGTCACACTTGCAGTGATTTTGGAATCTAAATGATATGTATAGAAATGATGGCCCCAAAATAGGGGATTTTAAAAAAAAAAGTGACTTTAAGGTTTCAAAATAAACGGGCGGTTACATAAGTTTTAAGTATTGAGTGTAGGTGAAAATTATGTGATTATGATTAAAAATTGTGGAGTTGCTCTCAAGTTTATAAGTTGACAGTTTGGTCTATTAAATTAAATGACGGGTAAAAAGATAAATTGACTAAAACCTAATTTAATCAATTTTGTTGGGAATTAAAATTGGAGGGAAGCCACCAGTGAGCTGTACGTATTCCTCCTCTTCTTATTCTTCTTTCTTCTTCCTCTTTTTTTCTTCTTCTTTAATTAATTTCTTCAGGAACAATAAATGAAGGAATTATTTGTAGGTATTAATTGTCCTGGTAAACGAGTCGAGAAGAAAAATTTATAAATTTGGCATTGAAAGGATGGTAAGAAACAAAGAGGGTCGGTAGAGATGACTGTCGAAAAAAATATTTTGTATGATGATTTTATTTGAAAGGATGTCAAACCTCAATTGTTGGGAGAAAATTCAGTTTGTTGCATTGTTCATCAATTCTATCAGCTACGTTGTGAATTATGTAGTTGTGATTTAGAAATAGATGACGCAGTTAAAGTTCTGTATTAATTAAATTTTCATGTGTAGAAACATATATGCATTTCTTGCAAACTCATGGGGAAAAAAATGATTTTTTTGTGATTTGTACTGATTTTTGAATTTGTTCTTTATAAAATATTTTATCTAAAACTTTTTTGGCATTTTCCATTGCTAAATCGTTCAATTATCGATTAACCCATCCTAAAAGTGACATATATATATATATATATATATATATATATATATATATATATATATATATATATATATATATATATATATATATATTCTGTTGAAAAAATTGCAACAGACATGTCATATGTGACAACATATGTATTATACAATGGTCTTTTGGAGGTTAATTCAATCAAATTGTCACCTAATTCAACATGTAACACTCATATATAGTCTTACAACATGTCTAAGTACAAAATTATGGTCTAATACAACTAGCACCATCAATTATTTTTACAAAGACTATCATACCACTAGTACATCATACAATGACCAAGTAATTTCATATAATAGTTTTATAACAATCTTGTAAATCGTTTTTTCAAGTGTTGTAACATATTTTTGTTGCTTAATTATGGTTTAAAGTACTAAAATTTGATCTAATTTGACATTTTTTCATTTCTAATCGCTCAATTTATCGATTAAGTATCCTTGAAGTGACATATGTGGCAACGTATGCACGTTCTGTTAAAAAAATTGCAACAGACATGTCATATGTGGCAACATATGTATATCCTAAAATGGTCTTTTGGGGTTAATTCAATTAAATTGTCATTTAATTCAACATGTAGCACTAATATATAGTCCTACACCATGTCTAAGTATAAAATTATGGTCTAGTACAACAACCTCCATCAATACTATCAATTATTTTACAAAGCATATCATACCATTAGTTCATCATACAATGACCAAGTAACTCCATATGATAGTTATGTAACATCCTTGTAAATTGTAGTTTCAAATGTTATTGCATATTTTTATTGTTTAATTATAATCCAAAGTTCTAAAATTTGATTCAATTTGACATTTTTTCGTTCCTAAATCGCTCAATTTATCGATTAAGTCATCCTTTAAGTGACATATGTGGAAACATATGCATTTGGAAAAATTGCAACCGACATGTCATATGTGACAACATATGTATATCCTAAAATGGTCTTTTGGGAGTTAATTCAATTAAATTGTCACTTAAATCAACATGCAACACTCATATATAGTCCTACAAGATGTCTAAGTACAAAATTAATATGGTCTAATACAACAACCTTCATCAATTCTATCAATTATTTTTACAAAGACTATCATACCACTAGTTAATCATACAATGACCAAGTAACTCAATATGATTGTTATATAACACCCTTGTAAATTGTTGTTTCAAGTGTTATATATTTTTATTGCTTAATTATAATCCAAAGTACTAAAATTTGGTTCAATTTGACATTTTTCCGTTCCTAAATCGCTCAATTTATCGATTAAGTCATCTTTGAAGTGACATATGTTGCAACATATGCACGTTCTGTTGGGAAAATTGCAATAGACATGTCATATGTGGCAACATATGTATATCCTAAGATAGTCTTTTGGGGGTTAATTCAATTAAATTGCCACTTAATTCAATATGTAACACTAATATATAGTCCTACAACATGTCTAAGTATAAAATCATGGTCTAATACGACAACCATCATCAATTCTATCAATTATTTTTACAAAGACTATCATACCACTAGTTCATCATATAATGACCAATTAACTAAATATGATAGTTATATAACACCCTTGTAAATCGTTGTTCCAAGTGTTATAAAATATTTTATTGCTTAATTGTGGTCCAAAGTACTAAAATTTGGTCCAATTTGACATTTTTATTCAATTCCTAAACTCGCTCAATTTATCGATTAACTCATTCTTGAAACGACATATGTGATAACATATGCATGTTCTGTTAGAAAAATTGCAACCGACATGTCATATGTGGCAAGATGTACATCCTAAACTGTATTTTTAAAAAAATAAGATAATAGTTCAAAAGGAATAACAATCCAACCATCTTACAAACAAATAAGTGATAAAACCACTAAAAAAAGTCCTGATTTAATACCAGTAAGTACTTCAAAATTCTAATTTAATTTTACCTTAGAAGATATCAACGATAAACTAGAAATGATGAGGGCAACATCACTTTTTTAGAAGAAAATCGCAACATATAACCACTGATGTTGTAGAAAACATCGCAACAACTTGAACTGTAAAGGAATAATGGAACGAGAGAAAGGAAAGAAGAGAAAAGAACACGGAAATTAGTAAAAATAAATTAAATTTAAAATTTGAAACGAAACGACCTTTTATAGAGGAGAGGAGAGAGGGAAAAAGGAAGAGATGATTGTTTAAGACATTTTTATTTTACTTTTTAAAATTTTTTTGACAATTCATAGTGTAACTAACATCTATTGCCACATATATCCTTTTTGTTGGGGCACATGCATATAATTCTATAGTGTCTTTACAACAGAAGTTATATATGTTGCCACAAACAGCACATTTCTTCCTTTCCGTCATAATTGATATTTGTTCCAACAAATAAAAATAAAAATAATCATTAATAGTAATATTATCAGCAAAAATGAATAATTGGTGACAATGCAATGTTGCCACATATCTCCATTCTGTGACATGTGTTACTACATATCTTCTTTTTGTGACATATATTGCCACATATATCCTTTCTGTTGGGGGCACATGTAGATAATTCTATGATTTTTTTTGTATATATTACACATTTCCATCATAATTGACATTTGCCAACAAAATAATAATAATAATGATGATAATAATAATAATAATAATAATAATAATAATAATAATAATAATAATAATAATAATAATATCAGCAAAAATGAATAATTGGTGACAATATACTCAGTATTTACATATCTTCTTTCTGTGACATAAGTTGCCACATATATTCTTTCTGTTGAGGCACATACAGATAATTTTGTAGTATTTTTTACAACATAGGTTATATATGTTGTCACATATACCACATTTCTTCTTTTCCATCATAATTGACATTTGTTCCAACCAAAAAAATCATTTATATTGTCAGCAAAAATGAACACTTCACCAATTGTTTTTATACAACTTATCAACAAAAAAGGTAATTCACAACGGTATACATAACATCAATCTAATCAATGGTGAATATTGTTACTTCACATCACAATTGACGACTTCATTTTTTTTCTCTTTCTCTTTCGCTTTCTTTTTCACTTTCTCCTTCTCCTTCTCCTTCTCCATCTCCTTCTCCTTCTCTAGGTCCTTCTGCTTCTCCTTCTTGTTCTCCTTGCCTTTTGGGTTTGAGTGTGATACTGAAATAGTCACTGTTTTTTTTTCTTTCACTAATTATAGATAGTGATTGAGAAATAAATTTTTTCAATTTCCTACACTTCAAATATATGTTGGACAACTGAACAAGACTATATTTCTAAAATCATATGAAAAAAATGATCACAAAAAGATCAACAAAAATAACAAAAAATAAATTTTCACCGAATGTTAACAATACATATAGATTTTTTCAAAATTATGACTTTTTGAGTTTGTTAATTTTCTTTCAGAAATAATAAATAATAGGTACCATTATACTCATTTTTCACATCTATAGAACGATTTATTCTTCATTAGCCCAAGAAAAAAACTTAGTATTGTTCTAAAATTGTAAAATCTCTAAACAAAATGACTTACTCATTTTAAGTCGAACACAATCTTCAATTCAGAAAGAGGAGAGAGTCACAACCAGAGATGAGGAGGAAGATAAGATAATGGGGGAGAATATTTATTTTGATAGACGGATTGTCGAATTTTATAAGGAAGAAGAGAAGAGAAGAGAGAACATTGGGAGAAGAAGAAGAGAAAATCCTATTCTCATTAACATCTTTTTTAAAAAATGGATTTGATAGAATTATAAAAGTTGAAAAATGGAGTGTTTTTTTGTATTTTATAAAATATTAGAAAGTTTTGAAAATGTTAATTTGGTCCCAAATTTACTTAATTACATTTCAAGAGGATTTGACCATCTCTTTGTCAATCTTTCACCTAAAAAAAAGTATCTATAGGGGCCTTAGGAAGGGATCTGACTTAATGCCTGTTACCATTGCTTTGGATAACATAGGTTTTTCCTACACTATATAGTCAACAATCCCAGCAAGAGAAACAAGATAACATCGATACACTCGATCCACCAATAAGGACTCACCATTGTGTCATGATCCAAAAATGAACATGCTGAAACTAGTCTATTCCTACCATGATAAGTGAGTGTCTACCCAACAATGCGAAAGAAATGTGAAAAGTAAAACAAGAATAACATAAGAGCAGAAAACTTAGTCATTCCAGTAAATCCTCCCAAAACATGATTGTCAAATGTACAAGACACTAATATAAATACATAATTAAAATATAAGTACAGGTGTCATAGTCTTTATCTCTAGAATTAATCAAAGCATAAAGTAAAAAGAACAAGAGAGACCCACTTGGATGATAATGTAAGGACCCTTAAAATGAATTAAGGTGCTTAGAGCCTCACACGTGTCTACAAAATTTTAAAATATGTTAAACCAGTGTTTTACAATATGCATGTTTAATTTGAAGTCGTTAGGTCAAACGTCCAAGAACGTCCGATGATGTTTGAAAGTAAGCCTTGAGATGTGCATGTGTGTCTTGGTGTATCTTGACATGTTTTACGTGTTCGTTTTCTTTGAAATTGATATGGAAGGTCCTTAAATTGTATATGATTGTATATACGTTGGAAACATACGGGTACGACTCCACAAGGACCCCGCAAAAAGGCCCTCAAGGAGGACCTAAAGGCTGCCTAGACACTGCCATGACAGTGTCAATCGACGATGGATCGACGCCCCGTCAATGGGGGGTAGCTTAAAACTTATATGGGTGAGCATATTCTCCCAAAGTCAGCCTCAATCACCATCGACGGAGCAACAGGACAGGTCGTCCCTCCATCGACGCCCCGTCGATTAGCTTTTGTAGGTGCTGCTTGTAATTGATTTATAACATGAAAACCCTAAATTACTATAGACGGTTATTTTATGTATTTTTGGGTATTTTAAGTTGATTAATAACATGAAAATCCCATACCCCATTCATTTTTCAAATTTGACTTTCCCCTCTAAAAAAGAAACCTCTCTAGAAACCTCCATTAGAGTTGAAGCTCAAGAACAACCATGGTGATGGATTCTCAAGATTTCTTCACCAATTTTTTGTGGTCCTTTTCTACAATTAGGTACGGTGATGCTTCATCCTTATTCAATCTTTCTTCTAAGGCGTCCCTTTCAAATGTTTTAAATGAAGATTTCATTAAACCTCCAATCTTTCAATCTAGCTGTGGGTTCTTTCTCAAATTGTTTTCAAAGGATTGCTTATGTCAAATTGATGATCATATACTGTTTTTCATGTTGAATTCAATCCAATTTCATGATGAATCCATGATACCTACCAAATCTTGATTTAACTATGTGATAATTATTATGATCTTGATGTTAGGGTGATTGTAATGTGATTCAATTATGATAAATTGTTTATAGCTACTGCCAATTATGTAAATTGATGGTGATTTATTGATGTGTGATCAATGATGGTCAAGGTTTAGGGATTGGGTAAATTGATCTATATTACTCTATTTTCTATAACCTTGATGAAGTAGTGTACCTAATGTGATCTTGAAACCATGATGTTGAAGTATGATTTCGTTTATGTAATGTTACCTTTAGCTACTGTTTTATACGTATATTGATGTTGAATTATGGGAATTGATAAATGATGATCAAAGCTTGGTTACTTTTTGTCAATCCTTATATGTGATGTGATCATGACCTTAAAGGTAATTGTATTATGAAGGTGTGATGGTGATGATCACCAAATGTGAAGCGTTATGCCTAGTCTTCCATGCTAGTTGTGACCTAGGTTGTATTGCTAATGTCATAAGCATGTGAATAACTATGTTAGGTGTGGTTAAGGTGCTACCATTGATGAAGTAATAATGTTTAATGTACCCTACCTATGTACCCTTATATGCATACGTGTTCTTAGTCAAGGTTAGGAGTCTTGGATACAAAGTGAAGTTACCTTGTATCCTATACTAAATTATGGTGTGTGGTCTATGTTTGAATGTACATTGTGGTCTAAAGAGGGTGACTGACTCAATGTGTTGTTGATAGCCATAATGTGATCATGTTGACCAATGTACACACACTCTTACCTCATGCATGCTTACAAGTAGTATAGGTTCATGGTGTCTAATGAAAGGGTGTTCTCATATGTACTTGTGTCTACTACCATGCATGTAAATATATGTCCATGAAGTATGCTATGTATCACTTAACTAGGATGATTTGATAGGTGTACTATTATGGACAAGGGTATGGGACCCTATCTATGCATTTCACTTATGTGCCTTGATAGGGTAGTTCCTAGGTTGATTCTATATGACCATGAATATGAATGCATGATTAATCTGTGAACATGTCTTATGCATGAATGAAGTGAAGTTTGAACATGTGTGGCTTAAGGGTATTTATGTGAAAGGTTTGCTCACATATATGCACACACACATGAAAACATGTCCATTATACATGTATGATGATCTAGTCAATAGAAGGGCTCTTGAAAGGTGTTCTTAAGGGTATCCTAAACTAGATGATGCTTGAATATGCTATGTCCATGTGAAAGGTTTTCTCACATGATTTAGGTTGATGAACTCCCATTTATGACCTATGATCTAAGCATATAGGAGGTCAATCTCCTAAAGCCTACTTTTATAAAGTAATGATTAATAATGGCTTTTCAATAAAGAGAACTTAGCCTAGCACTGAGTGAACTAGAAGATGAGGGGTGCCCTTTCCCAATGTGGGAAGGCTTATTCACCATAGTCCTCACAAGGTGGATAACTACAATGTCTCAATAGGCATAAAGAGGGTTTCCATATATGCCTCCTAGTTCCATAATTATGTTTCCCCATACGACCTAGCTAGTGGATCCATCTAAAATTCTAGAATGATATTCATGTCTTACCTTGGGAAGTAAGATACCCTCTCTTGGTGTGAGGAGATGACATCAAATTCCATGTTTAGCATCCATGGTCTTAGTGTCGATTAAGACTATAGTTTCCCTAAAGTAAAATGGACAATGGAAGTAAAGCAAGGACCCTAACTAGGATAACCTAAGGGAAGTTGCTTAGTGTAGGTGAGGCTATGAGACTTTACCTATGCATTGCAGAAGTAGCTCCTAAAAGGAGTTCTAGGAAGGCTCTCTAATGTATATGTATATGTTTATGTTCATTATGTGACATTGTAGTGTTGTCTACATGTTGTGATGATATGCATGGTATAAGTCTTAATGAGTCTAGATAATGTGGTCTTACCTTATACGCATAAAGTGGGTCTTATTGACTATATAGCGAAGGTCTTGCTTGTCATGTATGAAGTTGTCTATACTTGTCCTTTGGATGCATGAAGTAAATGGTAGGCTTGTAGTCTCTTTGTAGGTTTACTTAGTATGTGTGAGATTATGGGACTTCACATGTACATTGTACTAGTAGGATTAGAATGAGATTATGAGTAGGGCTCTATGATGTTTTATGAAATGAAGTCCAAGTATGTGTTGTTGACTATTTCCTAGAATGATGTTATTGATAGTGTTGACTTACGTAATGTCTTGGATTAAGTCTTATATGAGGTTTATGCATTATGTTGAGTTGTATGTGAAGTTTGTACTACCATGATAAGCTATGCCTCTATGTATATGTATATGTATATATATTTGATGATTAATGAAAATTGTATGTATGATTACCTTGTGGCCTTAAGGTGATGTTTGAGTGTGGATAGTGTAATGAGACATTAAATAATACATTGCACCAAGTATCACTAGAGGGTTACTTGGAAAGTTAAAGAGTGAAGAAAAAAAAGAGCTTATTGTGAAATAAAAGAGAGCACACTGTAAAGGAAAATGAGTTACTGTAATGTGATTCAAAATGTGACATAAATGTCATGTGTGATTTTATGTGATGTTATACTATTGTATATGCCTAAATGAAGCATGTGAATTGTATGATTCTTATGGTATCAAAGTTTTATGAAGTTTTCACAAAAAAGCATGATGCATAGTTTCAAAGCAAAATGTCCCCCTTTTAAATGCATGGTTTCGCATGGTTGCCATACTTAGTACATTCTTGTACTAACATTATTTTTCTTTACCTTTTTACACAAAGTGTAGGTTATGAATGCTTAAAGGATGTCTTGTGAAGGGCTTGATATGTGTTTCCCAAGCTCAAGGAAAGGGATCCTTAAGTTCAAGGATTTCCTATGTCATTGTTTTAAGTAAAGTCTTGTAATAGTTTAGTTATGATTTACGTTGAAAGGGTCGTGTCCCTATTATACTCTAATGATGTTGAGTCTACGAAGGAAACGAGATTTAGAGTCTTTAACTATGTATTATGATATTTTATATGTTAGAAGTGATGTTCTAGCATATGATGTGCTATAAAAGTTTTAAAATTTTCGCTAAATTTACCTGTGAAAATGCGATAAATGATAACTATAGGCTTGTATAAGATTTGCGAGAGTTCAAGTATGCCATGTTACTTCTAGGGGGTGCTTACCGGCCGTGACAGATAAACAACTACCTATCGATGTATCCTCAAAAGGCCTCAGAGATAGAACAAGAAATAGAAGATCATACGGGTCTGGGCTCGAAATCTACACAAGTGTAGAATCAAGGAGTAAGTACCAAACAACACAATGCTAAAAAACAACCTACTAAAAAGGCAAAACTAGCTAGAAAACGAGTACTCTTTTCATCACAATAGAAACTCCTCAAACTACAACCTACATATAAATCAGGCCAACCTAACCGTTTTACCATGCACAGTTCACAAGGCTCTACAATTACAATCTAATAGTCACAGTTAATAGCCAACAAGTATCAAGTATATCAATCACAAGTATCAAATGAATCAATCACAAGTAGCAAGTAAATCAATGACAAGTATAAAAATGCATCAAATCACAATAGTCAAACTCTTGACCAAACCATTTCCCTTCAGCTTTACATTATATCACTAGCCGGAATCATTTCCCCCGGCTTAATACCATATCACTTGCTAGAACCAGACCCCTTTGGCGCAATACCACTAACTAGAATCATTTTCCTTCGGCTTTTTTCCATATCATTAGTCGTAACCATTTCCCTTTGGCTTTATATTATGTCACTAGCCGAAACCATTTTCCTTCGGCTTAGTCAACAGATGTCTCATCATAGTGCAATGAAATCACTGCAGTTAAGCAATTTCATGCCATAAGGAAGAGACAACAATTCAAGAAATTCAAATCCACATTAATGTCATTAATGCATTTCACCGGTCAACAAATTTGGGTTCATAATAAGGAAATTCACAATACATTATGCTCAACACATTGCCTTTTCATCAATACATTGCCTTTTCATCAATCCATCTTTTATTCATTAATGTCAATGACGTGGAACAATGAATCCATTACCTCATTCCCTAACACACACAATGAAGGAAATACATGATTTCAGTAGATTTATAAGGCTTAAGAGATCACTTGATGGGCTAGGTCGGGCTGACCCATTTTTTGTGGGAAGAAAATGATTAGCCCAACCCACAAGTACGTGGGCTACGGGCTATGCTAAGCCAACCCACCTTATTAAAAGTATTGTTTTTTATAATTTTCTTGAATCAAATTATAATTTTTAAATATTATCATAAATATCTTCAAGACAATATTACATGTAACTTGTTAATCAAATCCACAAATAAAATTATCTTTATGATATTTAATAAGTTTGATTTCAAGTAAAAATATAGATAGCTAAATAGAAATATTAACCTAATTATTTTCTAATTATCATACTAAAACACAAAAACATGACAAGATTGTATATGGTAAGTCCAACGTAGTGATTCTCTAGAAATTTTATTTTGTGCAGTACGTATTTTATAAACATAATTTATATTTAAAGTTCAATATTTAAAATTTTAAATAAATTTTGAGTTTGGACTCTTGATATTTTTAATATTCTATTTTGTTTCTATTTTTTATTTGGCCCATGGGTCGGTCCTACTCATATTTCTCAAGTCTTACAGATTAGCAGACTTATTTAGGCGAGATTAAAAAGTCTTTTTCTAAATTGGGCCCCAAAAATCCTAGCACAATTGTATCGAATTATGGGTTAGGCCAGGCCGGCCTACGGGCCTAGCTCATATTGAAGACTCTATGTTTCAGTTGCTAACTCGATTGAATACTTCATTGAGTGCCAGTCGCGCCTCATTATTTTTGGGCATGACAAACTTGATATCAAAGCAGGTTGTATCTCAGGGGTCCACAAGTCGTGTCAACTAGAGTCTTGTTTACGAATGTATTATGCACCACACTAATGATCAAGATGCTAAAATACATTAAGGAATGGTTTCATTTCTTTCAATTGGTAGATCGTTCTATGGTGAAAAACTATAAGAACACATAAAATCTAAAATGTGCTATATGCTTCTTATCTAACATGCTACACACACTTTGGAGATGGCACAACGAGAGATAGGTACTTGTCGTTTCCTACTGAATCAAAGGGATAGATTTCCCTTGGAGGCACAAAGGGAATCTCCAGTGCCCCTAGTACCAGCTTCCCCTACACTTGTTGAAGCCCGAGAAGATACAATAACCCCAGCATCACCAGTTCCATTGTTACCTAAGAAAGCTAGGGACACAGGACCTCCAAAGTAGATGTTGTTCCTCCACCAAAGAATGTGGATAAGGGATGTTGTTCAGTTGCAGACTGGGATGGTTTAGTCAGGAGCAGATGCTCGAGAGACTGGTCAGAAAGATTGAAGGTATGAGAGTTTCTTCATTCGGCCCTCCATTATTTACGGGATTCAGTTCTACTGAGGATCCCCAGGATTTTATAGACCATATATACAAAGTATTGAGGGTAATGCATGCCAAAGCATCCACACAGCGATGAACTCTGGCTCTCATGGTACATACAATATATGGTGCATATCTCGTCAGACAATTAAACATGTGGCTATTATTCCTTAGGCTCATCTTCCCTTGCAAGACTAATTAGGCTGTTATTTTTGTGTATACACGTGAGTACAATGATTGCTTCCGAGATTGTTGGTCTTGTTTCTCTTTTTATGTTTCACTTGCCAAAAATTCAGAAAAGATTTATTTGCATGTAGCTATGGCTGGCACTTGGGAATTTTTTTTTTTTTGTAAAAAAGAAAAGAAAATCCAAACCCCAGTTATAAGCAAAAATATGTTTGATATAAAACCAAACTATTAGATTCAACAAGTATTTATGATTTCAGAAGTATGAAAAGTCATTTTTTTAAATCCTAATATGAAAAACAGAGGTCACAAAAACGGAAATAACTTTTAATTTGTTTTCAATATAACCTGCGAAATCCACTTTTTGAGTTTAATTTATTAGAGTAAAATCATTAATTTTTCTCGTTCATTCGACAAACTTCACGGAGAATTTAATGAAAATATAATTTACTTTATGTATGTAGCAATAATAACTTAAGTAGGTTGGGGCAGAAAACCCTGTTCAAAATGGGTAATTTTCAATTGAAATCGGGCAATTGGGGCTGATTTTGGGGTATATCTGTTGAATTTTGTAACAGCAAGGATAAATTTGACCAAATAATATACCGGAGGATAAGGCCAACCAATAAATCATTTCGACCCTTTTTCCCACATAAAACATGTACACCCTTTCTTCCAAAATAAAAACATCATCAGTTTACAGCATAATGGTCTATTCAAAAGACCAACATTTTCAGCAAGTGGATCTATCAGCCTTAAGTTCATGCCACAAACAAAACAATGTATCAAATAGGTCATTGTCGTCATCATTGTCACTATTTAGTCCACCATCCGTCTTCGAGATATCCAGAAGAGTCGTGAACCATTGCTCATGCAGTGTTGAAAAGTTAGCTCTTTGTTCAGAAGACTTAAAACTTTCTCTGTTCATTTTCTTCATTACTTGCGCCGCACTCAATGCAGATTCAACCACAGTTTTCGGTATTCCAGCCATAAGGGCTACTTGCATCCCATAGCTCTCCGGGCATGCTCCAGAGGTTAGGCGGTAGAGGAACACCAGTTCTTGCTCTGTTGGAGATGAACTTTGAGATTTCAACTTGAAAGAGCAGGCCATGTGTTGTAATGCCACATGTGGATGAGAAGCAAACTCTTTAGTGAGTGGATGATAATGTGTGGCAAACAGTAAGCGGCAGTTCACCGTCTCTACAAGGTGTCGGAATACCTGGACAGAATTTCTAACATGTCAAAGAGTACACCTCACAGTTTGAATGTATGAAACAAAAGCAAAGATGTCACGACCAAAATGACTCGAAGACAATCAACAGTCTTAAAGGCAAAGAATCTTAAAGGCATTGGCTGAGTCCCCAACTAGTTCGCTCCATTCTATATCTTGTGATCGTATACCTTTAGAATAGTTCACATACATAAAAAGCTAATTCAGATGGCAAAAATGAACACTTCAATAATTGCAGACAAACTAATATAGTATTTTATACCATGTCTTCAGGTAATACTTATTCTCAGTGACTCAATTAAGCTCAAGATATCATAGTAAAAAGCTGTTAAACTATAATCATGTATATGAGGTAGAGCACCTATCATTACACCAGTTAACTGGGAAAGACGGATCAAGTATCAGGTAAACAAATGCAAAAAAAAAAAAAAACACTCCCACAATCTATCACTAGAAAGAAATTAGAACTCTTGCATGCAGCTAATCAATCATCCAATAAAAGAAATTAATGGGGAATCTCACAGCATATGCAATAGCATATCCATCAAAAGTGCTTGTTCCTCTACCCAATTCATCCAAAAGAACAAGGGAATTATACGTAGCATTTTGAAGAACTGATGCGGTCTCCGTGCATTCAATGAAGAAGGTACCTGCAAAATGTATACAAGATAATCAAATAAATTTTAACCTGCATATTTGGTATAGATGTTTCTTGCTTGAGCTTTACACATAACACGGTATATTTTCTCCATGACATCATTGATTTAAACATCATCTTTATCTGTGATGCAAGCCAAAAATGAAAACGAACCCTAAACTAGGAACAAGAAAAGAAAAGATAAATAGCTTGACATAGGAAGATTCAAGCTTGACTTCATGTTTTGAGGCCTTTTCCTCATAAAGTCCAATTTAATTTCTTACCACACGATTTTCTTGGTACAAATCTTGATAAATAGTTTCTTATACATCTAATTCTAATTTTTTGGCTTTGTAACTTGATTTAAATTAGATCAAGTTCTTTATGTCCGACTTTGTTTCAAGCAATTTTCCTTTCTTGGGTTTATTTCATTTCTTTTCATTGTTAATTTTCTTGATTCAAGGCTGTTAGATTTTCTTTGAGTCAACCATTTTGACTCTTGGTATCCGTTGATTGAATCGATAGCAACTTTGGCCGAACTCTTGAGTGGTAAAGGCTATAGTGTGATTTGAGTGGTGCTAGCCAAGCACAAAGGAGTCCAAACATGAGTGATAGTGAGGAACTTTAATTACTAATCTTGTCTGTTCATATTGTAGGTCTTGGAGTTATAAGATCCCAATTTAAAATGACCTACCTTCTTTATGGAAGCTAGTGGAGAAAAGTATGAAAAGTGGGAATCCATGATGGAAATGGTTCTTGGGACTCTTTAAGAGAAGCTTGTTATTTATTGGAAGCATAATAGCAACAGAACAACGAAGGTGGGAAGCCCAATTGAGACTTGGGATGCATTGAAAAGGAACTTGAGGTACCATTAGTAGGGGCATAAAGAAATCAAAGCTGCTTCCCAAAAGAAGCAAGATTTCTCAAAAAGGATTTTTGGAGTTTCGTCCAATGATAATGAGAGACAAAAGATAGAGATAAGCAAGGGAGTGGATCGTGGCAACTCTAGAGTGGAAAAAGGAGAGGATGTGAGGAGTGAAGTGACCAAGTTGCCACAAATTTTTGCTTATCCTCTCTTTATAAGGAAGGATTCTTGTGTAGGTATATAAGCTTGGCGAATGGAGGAATACAAACTCCAACAAGGAGCCTACACTTAATGATGTGATCAATATGATAAGTCTCCTTAAACAAACAATTTGACATGCTTAAAAATATGTGAGTCGAAGCTCCGGTTCAAGGTAAAGAAAATCCTTCTTGTGAGACTCAAGTTACCATAGCTAAACTTGACACGTTAAATTTTTCAAATGAACAAAGTATGAGAATAGCTTGTCTTCATGTAAGCTTAATGATTCTTTATAATATAGTGATAATTTCTTTGTTGAGAATGTTCATACTCTAGTTGATCTTATTGATGACCGGATTAATCCTTCTTGCAAGGTTCATTTGTGTCCACCTAGTGTTGACACTTGTGCTCTGAATGATAGTTCGTTTTCATGTGATGAAGAGAGTACATACAGAGATTTGTTTGAAAAGAAAGGTAGCATACTTGAAATTCACTTGTTCTCCTATTTCTCGAAGTCCATTAAGAATATAGGGTTGGGTGAAGATTGTGCTAACTATCCAATTGTTGATATCAATCTCACACTCTTGAAAAAGGATGATCCTTTGGGTAAAGATAACCTTGATTTGCTTGATTATTTGAGAAGGTCAACTAGTGATGGTCCTTATGATGATGGTCTTCATTGTGACTCTTTGTATGACACCCCACCTTTACTTAATTCATGTAATGACTTGAGTTATAACCACATTGACGTTAGTGGTGATTTGTGTCAAATTGGGTATTATTCTTTGAGGAGGAGGAGGAGGGTGACACTTGTTTGAAATAGGGTACTTCTTTAGGCTGTCCTATTCTTGGTAATATGCTTGATGATATTTTGAATCTAATAGTAATCTTATGAGTGGACCCCATGGATGAAGTTATTTTGCGAGACACGTATCTTTATTATCTATTTGTATATGATGCTCTTATTTGTGTAGAGTGTCTCTTATATGACATGAGATCTAATGGGGTAGATGATTGTTGTCTTGACCATAATATGTGGATCTCCTTTCCTTTTGACCTCGGTGATTCTTTAAATTGTTGTGATTTGGTCGTGGTATCACCTTGGAAGTGGTTTGGTTTATCTTGAAATAGCGGATCAATTGTGATGTCTTCTAAATAAATGTGATATCGTGATCTAGGTATTTTGACACCATAAGGACTTTTACGACATTCTTATTGCATCATCGTGGGAATAGCCAAGCATTTTATGCTTCATGTGAGGATTTGTTCTTTGTGAGTAAAGTTGATTTTTGGATATATCACAAATTTGTGCATCCTTGGCATGTTGATAGGTTTGTTAACCCTCATGCTATGAGGTTCTTGTTGTTGTTTGTC
The DNA here is from genome assembly GCF_036512215.1 of Solanum lycopersicum. Lineage (NCBI taxonomy): Eukaryota > Viridiplantae > Streptophyta > Magnoliopsida > Solanales > Solanaceae > Solanum > Solanum lycopersicum. Next base: position 12,688,315 of record NC_090806.1, on the reverse strand, counting down.
TTGCCTATGTATTTGCGAGGTTTGAATTCAAGGAAAAATCCTTTTCAAGAAAGGGAGAATGATGCAAGTCGAGTTTCATTAAAACCTCGCACACGAAGCCAAGATAAGGAGTTTGTACATACATCTTTGAGTTGTTACTTTGGAAACTTGGAGGGTGCTTGGAATGGAGAGTTGAAGCTCAAGTACATGCTCAAGTTGAAGTACAAAGCTCCACTTAGAACACTACTCTGAAGAAGGGAGAAAGATAAGTATGCAAAGTGGCTATTTCTAAAATGCAAGTATTTTGTGTAAGAAGAACCTTATTTCACAAAGGGTATTTTTGTAATAATTAGCCTAGGCTATAAATAGTGGAGATTAGCTCCTTTAGAATTAAATTATTTTGGAAATTGTTGATATTCAATTTAATAGTAATACTCTTGAGGGAGTTAGGGCCAAGGCCATTGTTGATTGATATGTGGACGGGATTGCTTGCTTGAGGTTCATTCCTCTTGAGGATGTTTCTATCATATAGGTGTTTGTTTGGTGTTCTTAATAGGAGGTTTTGGGTTTAGTATAGTCATTGCTGCCTATTAGTCCCATTTTTGTATCATGCTTCCTATAGATCTGGTGTTTTTTAAAATAGGGTAAATGGGGGTATTGGTTGTCATATAGCCATGGTTCTCGACTATGTTGCTCGAACTCTTCAAAAATGTTTATAGGTGCGTGTCAGAACCTCCAAATAAGTGCATTTATTGAAGATCCGAGCCGGGTACAAAAGCATTTTAGGAGAGTCCGAGTAACATAGGGTCCAAATTCTTATCCACCTTGTGTGTTTCTTCTATCTTTTATCTTTTGTTCATCTTTGTTCTTGTTCTTAGCATTTATATTTTGATCTCCACATCTTGATATTGCATAAAGGTAATATTTATATTATGGAATCCCTGAGATGGCATCAAAGTGTGTCCAAGTACTTCCATCTTCATGAATAATCCTTGTAGTGTTTGGAGATCTTGAGTTTGACTCCTCGTGAATGGCCTTGATGCTAGCTTGCCAATGAGAGTAAGGTGCTTTCTACTTTCCAGCCCAAGTTCACAGCTTAACTTTTGACTCACTCAAAAATTCTGTAATAAAGTAGGAACTATGTACACATAAGAAGACCACCTGTCGCATTGAAAAGAACAGGCAGCCTTTTAGCATTGTGGTAATGATGGGATATTCACAAGCTGAGTAGTCATGATGAGGAAGACTATCGCTTGAATATTCCAAAAGCAGCCAATTATAGGCCTCTTTGCGTCCAACTAAATTGTCCTTTATCTCTTGTCTTTTATTTTTCTAATTTTCGTTCCATGCAGACAGTGGTCCAGTACAAATTGGAGACTGTGGCAGACATCTTAAACTAGACTTTTCCCAGTGAATTAGAGAACACATTCGTCCAAAGAATGAATGACTGTATAGATAATAAAACAGAAGGTAAAGAGGGGTAGGACAGATAGTTCAAATTTTTTTATATTACTTACTTTCACCAGTCATGATTCGATCAGTGGCTCCAAGACGTGTAAAGATGATGTCCACAAGTGAAAGCACACATGTTTCTCCAGGCACATAGCAACCCAACTGCAATAAAACAGATATCTTTGAACTCCAGAAGCCAAGTACTACTTAAATAAATAAATAAATGAGAGAATCTCTAGACCTAGAAAAGAATGAACCTGAGCCATTATGACAGCCAGACAAGAGGCACGTAAAAGAGTCGACTTTCCACCCATATTTGGTCCGGTCAATAGTAAAGTTCGAGGATAGCGGATATTTGTATTCCCTCCAAGATGGAGATCGTTAGGAACAGGAAGTCCCCCACTTTCACCAAGAGCATATGGATGCCACAACCCTTTGATGTTTAGTGTTGATCCACCAGTGTCATTGCAGATATTTGACGGCTTTGAAAGAGGCAAGATCACTGGTCTACACATGACTCCAGAAGAAAATTTTGCAGTAATGGAAAATGATCTTAATACATCAACACAACTTATGGCATAAATTAATTGAGACCACTCAGTAGCCTTCTCAATAAATAGCTCCATCAAAATGGATAGCGTTTCAGTATCAAAATCAGTAGCATTATGGTCCTGACACAGTACAAGAAAAATGAATTACAAACTCTAAGCATTGCATGATTAGGTTTATAATCCATATAACTACAGTTAAGCATCAAACTTAAGTACCAGATCACTACATAGGGATAATTGAGGGAGCTAAATTCGTGAACTGGTAAACTGTTCCTTCTTTTTTATTTTGCAGGGAGGGGGGGGGGGGGATATAGTGGTTGTTGACAGCTGTGGGGAAAGGAAGCAATTCCAGTACCAAAATGATGCTTTTATGTGGAATTAGCAAATTATTATTTGCACTGGGATTCCAAGACAACATGATCACCAAGCAAGGTGCCATATTATACATACAACCTAACGAGAACCTAACATGTCCCATAGTATTTGTCTCCAATTTGCTCTTAGGCTAGCTAATCAATAAAATTTTCAGAAATAAGCATAAACAATATTTTGATTATAGAAACAAGAAATAAAGTTGTCAACTGTCGAGTATAAAAGCAGATATATAGGTCAATCTTATATTATGTTTCCTAAAGCCTTCAAACGCCTGCTTCTTCCAAAAATTAAAAGGATTGTGAATGTAACAGTTATCAATCACAAAACATGAAAATACAGCTTTAAGAAAACTGTGACAAGATTAACGGCCAGACTCTAACACACATAATTAGACAATCAACAAGCAAGCACTTTCTTTTTCCTTAGAGGGTAGAGGGTAAAGGCCAGGCCTACATTCTCTGGAATTTTGAACCTGTATGCTGACTAGAGTCTCACTAGAAGCCCACTGAGGCAATCTCCAATACATACCAAAAAATAGTGAAAAACAGAAGAAAAGAATAGTGAGCACATTCACATACATCGAAGATTAAAAGCGATTTAAATACAATGGTCAAAATATTCTTGACATGGAATGAGCCAAAAGTATATTGTATCACCAACCTGAAAATTGGGGAAGTCACTATCAATTGCTGCTTCAAATTGGGTCAGGAACTTATCAAGACCATTGTCACCATCAAGAACAGGCAAGGATACAACTTTAGCTAGGGAAGCGGTCAGACATTCCTTCTGCAACAATCTTAACAAGTCCAGCCCAACCCGTAGCCCTTTAACGAGCAACCCAAACACTTTGATCTGTAGTAACAAGAAAACAACCTTGGGTGAAACAGAGCTTAAATTGACTACATCAATAGATATGAAAGGGCCATTTTTAGGTGATCAGGAAAATTTCTTCATTGAGGAGAAAAATACCATGGAACGAATTGTGCAGAAGCACATAGAACGTCATACTAATATTCATTATTTATATTCAATGAACATACGAAAATTTAATTAAAAAGAGAAGGAAGCTATTAACTTATAACAAGCCAACCTTTAATCTGAATGCCCCATTTTACGGTTTTAAGACTCTGTACAAGTCAATATTACAATTTGGGACTTGTTGGGATGGTTCAGGTTGGGACCCGAGAGGTCCAGGTAAGTTTAGGGCAAGAAAACCCAGATTTAAACTGTGCATCTTTTACTTTTTCCTGGTGCCAATGCGATCACGCTTGGGACGCGATCAAGTAGAAGGATTCTATCTTAAGGACCATAGCGCCAAGGAAGTGCCATTGTACTGTTGGTCTCAGTTGATCACCGCAATCGCGGCTGCTTGGGTACTATAGCACTGCTGGTCTAAAGGTTGTACATGCATATAAATTTCAGAATAAGGACCTTTTGCTTATTTGACTATTTATGGATCTTGGGAGCTCAAATCAAGGCAACTTTCAGTGGGGAATTCATCTACAATGTTGGGTAAGCAAGCTAAACACGGGCTTGATAATATTTCATGATCGCAGATTGAAGCTAACACCTAAAAGACGAATTTGAATGGTGAATTTGGGGATTCTGACCTATGTTTAAGAGTATGTAATTTGGAGATTAGAACATAGAACTGATGTACGATTGAAAACGTATTGAAGGGTAGTTTCAAAAAAAAAGTATTGAAGGTTCGGGCATATTAAATTATGTCAAACAAAGAAGAAAAATATTATTGTTAAACTAAGAACATAATTTAATTCGATATTTGACCGCGAGGTTTGGGGTAGACCTTTTGGGTTTATTTTGAATTTGACTGAGACTAAAAATATTTAATTGACATCAATGGATTCATCTGACAATTCAATAAGGCTAGAGTTTCGTCGGACTCGGGTAAGCTAAGGCTTTGGCCTCAACGGGGGAATTTTCCCAAATTGATATTCCCTTCTAGTCCATATTAAGTGAACTGTTGGAACTTTTTTCATAGTTCAAAATAAGTGAACTATTCAAAATTCAAGAGAATTGTTAGAACTTTTTCTAGTTTACATTTTCTAGGAGAACAGTTTGGAAATAATCAAAAGGGTAATAGTGGAAAGTAGCTTTGGATTTATGTCATTAAATATTATTCTTAAGGGGTGTGTCATACTCCAACAATTCACCTTACATGAACTAGAGGGAGTATTGTTTGACATATACTAAGTATATGAGAGTACCATAAATGTGAGGTGACAAGCATATATGCGACTACCAGAATTTTGATTGTAATACGAGGTATAGGGTATTATTGTCATACATGCTTTACATGTTCTTTTTTATACCGTGACTTTTTGAGCAATATACCGTGCTAGAACAATGTAATAAGCATCGTATTTACATGCTAAATTAACATTATGAGCTATGTGCATGTTTGATTACGTGTGTAGTTGTTAGTGATAAATTGTACATAAACAATAACATACCTAGTGTAGTCCCACACAGTGGGATTTGGGGAGGGTATTGCGTATACAGACCTTACCTCTACCTATGAGGTGATGTACAGAGGATTCCAATAGACCTCGGGCTCAAGACAGAGATAGTCTAGGAAAAAACTATATGGAAGTACAATAGACAGTAGATAGTAACAAAAACAATAGCGTAATAGTCTAACAAAATAATACTACAAATAAACTACACGGAATAATAGGTACTCAGTAGTCACTGAAATTGAAGAACAAGAATCTACAAGAGTAGTCCTACTACTACTAGTAAGGGCAACTGGCAACAAGACAAAGCACTCCTACCTACTAGCATGGACGCAACCTGGTCCTACATACTAACCTTCAACCCTAATCTATGTCCTCCACACCTTCCAAATAAGGTTATGTCCTTTTTAAGCTGCAATTGTGTTATGTCACGTCCAATCACCTCTACCCAATATTTCTTTGGTCTACTTCTATCTCTCTTGAATCCATCCATAACAAACCTCTCACACCTCTGCACTAGGTCATCCATGCATCACCTTATCACAAATCTAAATCATCTCAACCTCGCTTCTCGCATCTTGTCTTCCACCAATGTCACCCCCACCTTGTCTAGGATATCCTCATTTTAATTGTATCTCTCCTCGTATACCCACACATCCATCGTAATATCCTATCTCTGCCAATTTTATCTTTTAAATGTGAGAGTTTTTTACTAGTCAACACTCCACACCATACAACATAGTTAGTCTAACTACTACACTGTAGAACTTGTCTTTAAGTCTAGGTGACACTTTCTTATCACGGAAGACTATGCAAGCAAGCCTCTATTTCATCCACCATGTACCACTATAGTGAGTGACATGCTCATCAATTTCTCCATTTCCTTGGATAATCAACTCAAAATACTTGAAACTACCTCTCATTCGGCAGATGTGTGTCAAGTCTCACTTCTACACTAGCCTCATACATCACGCCATTGAACTTGCACTCCAAGTAATAAGTACAAAACCTAGACCCCTTTAGATTCTAGGGTTTGTCTCCAAATCTCCAACTTAGCATAACTTTGTTGCAAGTCTCATCAATCGAAACTAGGTCATCCACAAATAACATACACCATGACAACTCACCTTGAATATGTCGCGTAGTTGGCTAATATAGGATTTTCCAAAGAGATATTATTCATATCAAAATCTGATCCTCGAAGATCATAGGATAATTGTGGTAATCTAGAATATCCTATCTATGATTCATTCTCCTTATGTAGAATCATATATATGATTCCGTACAGTCACATAATTCATGGAATTTAGGTAATTCGGTTTCACAATCTCTTATGCACATTAAGTCATGTATATGTGATAAAAAGATGTGAATGAAATTATTCAACTATCTTATTTCACATGGTATCAGAGCTTTGGGCTTGTTCCTAACCAATTTTATTCATCTTGTCTTGAAAATTCCTTTTTTTTGCTATCTTTTAACCGCCCAAAGATGGAAACCATTCAAAAACCATGATAAAAAATGGTACGCAAATATTCCAGCCTCTGGAAATGTTTCAGCAATCATAGAGAATAACTCTACAGTTGAACTGGAGACTCTTATCGGTTGAATGGAAAAATTACCTAAAAAGGGCTCAACTACTTTGTACTTTTTAAAGGGTAAAGGGAAATTATAACAGCTTCTCGATACAGGACCATCTAAAGAAGACCTTACTTTGATGAATGGATTAACATGATGCAATGGTAATGTCTTGGTTATGGAAAGAACTTAAGAAACAGTAAAAGAAATTCATTACTTTTGCCGTAAAAAATAGGAAAGAATATTTCCACAGCATGAAAGTGAACGGGATATGATTAATTGGTGAATTTGAGGTAAATCGTCATTTCACAAAGAAATATTAGTCGTTGTCTTTCTAGCATTTTTCCAAAAGGGCAAAGTAATCAAAGCTGAAGTTGAGATGGCCAGTTTAGTATCATCAACTTATGTAATGCTTTTCAATAATAAATACATGCAGAATAGGACTATATTCATATATAATTAACACTCAATTGTTTATTTATACTTTTCATATGATAACAAGTCTAAGATAATGAACAAGTTTGAGAAATTTAAAGGTAACAACAAAATTGCCTCCAACCTTACATGGATTTATAGTAGAGGAATAAGGAATCTAACTAAACTAGAAAAAAAAATAGCATGCCAAGGAAAATCATTTGGTGGATGCTTGAATAGAAAGAAATCCAATACAAATGCCATAAAAGATATGTAGTAAAAGTTGGCAGAAGTGTGAGAATAGTGGAAGAATATAGAGGAGCTTCCCTTTGAGCTCCTACTTCTTGTAACTATTGTTACTCTCCCACAATCTTATTCTTCAATTTTGTTGTTACTTGTTGTTTCTTTTGCTTCAATTATTGTATTATTTGTTGTTGCTACTGTTCGTTTCTCCACTACTATATTTCCTTTCATACCCGGCTTGTTATGCTTTTCTTAAGCCAAGGGCTTTTTAGAAGTAGCCTCTTTCTACCCTCACAAGTTTAGGGTAAGATCTGTGTACACACCACCTCCGAGACCCACTTGTGGGATTACAATGGGTATGTTGTTGCTGTTTGTAAAATTAGGTCGTACGTCTAACACACCTCCCAAAAACTAGCTTAAAGGGAGGAGGTCTTCCCAAGCCTTATAAGAAGTCCACCCATCTCATTAACCACCAATGTGAAACTTTTGTCATTCTTCATCACCCGACCTCATGTCCAATGCTTAACATCTGTGGGCAATTTTTATTTTTTGGGGGGCCCTAACATTGAGTAAGATGGACCCTACTATAATATCATGTTAAATTAGGTCTTAGGTCTAACTCACACCTCAAAAGCTAAGCTCAAAGGTAGAAAGACTATTCAAGTCTTATAAGGAATCCACCTATCTTATTAACCACCAATGTGGACTTTTGTCATTCTTTAACATTGTTGTTATTGTTGTTTCTGCTCATTTGTCTAAAAAGCAGGAAAGATGCGAAAATGACACATAATTTCATCCAATACGCAATAAAGAGATAGTCAGTCCATTGTTTTCCCGGTAGTAGAAAAGTGTGAAAATTGCAAGAGATGCTCAAAACTAATTATCTGCTAGTCTTCTTTTTGGAAGCAAATTGAACTACTGTGTTTTTAACCACACAAACTAATAATTCAGGAAGTGAGAACTTTTGGAGAATAACTGCACGACAGACTAAGAAAACCATATTCTGATATTAAATAAGACTTACCCGCTGCTTCAATATCTTGGCACCAATCAAGGGCAGAAGGAGTGCTTCAGAAGATTGAATGCTAGCCTTAACCCGTCCAAGCAGCCTATCCAAATCTGGAAGCTTGCGAAGATATTGAGCAGTGGATAATGTAGCATTGTCAACAAGTTTGTCAACTACATCAAGCCTATGATTGATTTTCTCTACATCTTTGAGGGGGTGACAAATCCATTTTCTTAAAAGTCGCTTCCCAGGTAATGTAACACAGTTATCCAGATACCTGTATAAAGTACCTGACACACAAAGAAGAAAATACAATTGCCAGAACTGCCCCTTAGAATGAGTCAGAGCTTTGATTTGACAAAAAAAAATTGTACTTGCCTGATGGACTCCCATCGACATTATTGTTGAAGATTTCAAGATTGACAAGTGTCTGTCCATCCATTTTGAGGCAACCCTTATATACTTCGTATGATAGAATATCACCATTATGTAAGACCTCATTTAACTGTTAAATTCAGAACAATATATTCACCAAAATAATATAATAAGTATTACACACAAAAAATAGGCCATGGTTCTGAGACTTACCATCAATCGCTCTAAATGATTAACAAGACTCCCAAGAGCACATAAAGCAACATCATGGTCCTCTCCATCAAAGGCGTGATCCCACTTATTACAAGATCTTTTAAAGTAACCTTTCAAGTCGAGGAAATTTTTCACTTCTGCAGGATCAACAAAATCTGCACCTGGCTGAACTGGAGATAGAAGTGGTGCTGCAGGACCTAAAGGGACAAAGGATATTTATCAAGAGATCTAAGAAAGTGAAAACTCTACCCTCCCCCACCCCCAGCCTTTACTTTTTGCTCAACTTCTTCTCCTTTTGCTTTTCCTATTCTTTTCTTGATTGCCCCATGTAAATAAAAAATGATTCTGTCAGTGAGATTATAGCAGAATTCACGGTGAAGAAAATTCGTCCATATGTCAGCATTTTACAAATGCAGAAACAAAATAAAACTCAGGGTTTGTTTATCTAAGAGATCTGATGAATTGACAACTCCATCAACACCATCACCCCTCCACTCTGTTCCTAAGGCTCATTTCTTATCGTTTATTAAAATTTCTCAAGTTGGAAGCACCCATATCTGAAAAGCATTTTCAGCCCTAGAGACTTGCAACAAGAAAATAATTAGACATAGAAGTACTGTAGAAATTTAGAGATATTAGGGGCCGTCTGTTTGTTGGTTAGACTTGTGTACGTAATTAGTAATACATCTATTAGTTATGCAGGTATTCGTAATGTAGGTATTAATTATGCAGGATTAAATAATTTCTTTGGCTACTGATTTGCTATATTAAAAATTGATAAAAATTATATATTTCTTAAGAATTAAAATATTTATTTACAATTATACCCTTGACCTTTCTTACCTTTGTATTTCTTTTTTCTTTTTGCTATATCGTTTAGGCTAAATTATAGAAAGGAATTGGGTGTCACATTTCAACTTCCTCAAATAGTTGAACAAACGTGTATATATATACATAAGTTTGTTCTTTCTTTTTGAATGTCGTGGCTTTTTTTTGTCCCGGCCATATTTATAAAAAGTAATCCATGGAAGCTCTCAGATAATGAAGAAAAGCCTCTTGTTAGTTGACAGGAACTTCCTAGTTGATTGCCTTCTTGTATTGTCTCTATTGTATAATGAAGTAGCAGGAGACGTCATTCTAGATTTAGAAATGCGCAAAAAGGATTTGAATGTCTCCTAAAAAAAGTGGAGTACATTAGATTGAGAGTGATCAAGGGTAAAGTTGTCAATTACTAGAACCTTATTCCGGTATAACTTATTCCATCTTCTGCCCCCACATAAAATAATGAGCAAACTTATACTATTTAATTACTCATCATAACTATAGTTTGCTATAATTACCACTCACGACTAACATTATACGTTAATTACGTGGCCTGATTTCAAGTTTGTATAATTACCGCGTTTGTATATGTATAATTCGCCAAAATATACAAATACATATGTATAATATACAATTATCTAACCGATATACGTATAAAGTTCACCTCTCACTCTCTGCCCTCTCTTGCTCGCCTCTCTCCTGCCTCTCCCAATCTCGCTCGCCTCTCTACTTCTTCTCCCTATCTTGCTTTCCATATATACAAATACATATGTACAATATACAATTATCTAACCAATATACATATACAATTCACCTCTCTCCCATTCTCTGCCCTCTCTCGCTCGCCTCTCTCCTCCCTCTCTCAATCTCGTCACCTCTCTCTTCCTTCTCCCAATCTAGCTTGCCATATATACAAACGCATATGTAAACTATACAATCATCTAACCAATATACATATACAATTCATCTCTCTCCCACTCTTTTCCCTCTCTTGCTCGCCTCTCTCCTCTCTCCTCCCTATAACATGTAGCTACGAATTGTAATTATCAAACTATAACTATGGAGAGTAATTAGACTATTTTTGAGTGGCTATATGTGAAAGTTCCTCTAAAATAATACATAGATTAACTCATAATTTATGCATGTATTAGTCATGTTCTTTCCAAAAATTTTAACCAAATATTATGTGTGTTGAATCTTATACCTCATATAAAAATCCTACCAAACACGGTAAAGCTTATGCAACATTTTATACTTGAATAACTCATCCCTTCAAGTAACCAATTTAAGTTTGATCGGAAATTTGTGCATAGAATTATCAATTTTCTTATATGAAACTTTTATATTTGTAAACTACTTAAAAAGTACTCTAAGTCACAAGAATTGACAATGCAAAATATATAAAAGATATATGAAAAATTTACGGTCAAAGATAGACTCTTGTTTGAATCTCGAAATCCGAAAAGCACCGCATAAATGGGGACAGAGGGAGTATTATGTTAAATCGAAAGAGAGTGTGTGAGAGTGAGAAGGAGAAAGAAAGTCTACATACATAAAGAAACCTACACACTTAATTAAAACTTAGAATAATTATTTACGTATTTATAAGATAAATTATAAGAATAGAGACATACACACAATGAAGGAGTTTATGCACTAAGCCCAAATCACTATTACAGACTATAAGTTTATGATCTTGCAATGGAATTAAGTTGACATGTTTGGTCGATAAGTCAGCGACATAATAGCTCTTGATTGTCTTCTTGTACAGGAATTAAGGGAATGAACAAAGCTGAAAATGCTTTGGAAGGTCAGCAATGGAAGTGGGAATTTTTGTGGGAAAAGGGAACAATTGCACAACAAACTTAAAGGAATTTATGGAAAGGAAACCAATCAATTGCTTGGTTACAATAGCAACCAGTGAATGAACAAACTAAGCTCAAGGCACAGATTTGTTCAAGCACTACCATTAACATAAGGAATTCAAGCTGGGCTGCAATAAGCTTCTACAGCAACTCAACCCTTCACTTTTGAGTATTTGTGTTCCATTTCATGTTTTGAGGCCTTGCATAGGTTGGTATATATTGTTTGGAACCTGTTGATATAGCTTGGGTTTGAGACCTGAAGGGTTTGAATTGGTTCAGCACATGTTTGAGCAAAAACTAGTGTTTGTGCAAGTCCAAAGTTGGTGCGCTGGAATTGCGGAGAAAAGGACCGTATTTGCGAAGAACCTAGTCTGAGCCCATCATTTTGGAGACTCATTTTTTTAATGACCATGGTGTCTAAGCCAGCTTTTGCGCACATCGACTGATTCAATGGGACACCTTCCACCACCATAGGTTTCGAACATGGAAAAGTGATACGACCTGTAACAAAAAGGAAAGAACAATTTGTCCTAAAGATCAAATGAATTGAATTGCTCTTGAACAAATCACTCAAGAACCCTAGGACTCGTTTGATGTGAGGGATAAGAATAAATAGTCCTGGGATAAAAAATAGTCATGGGATAAAATTTAGATGTCTTTTTTGGTTGACATGTTTGGGAAAACTTATCCCACCATTTAAAGGATAGCGATGGGATAAGTTATCACATAATGATGGGATAAGTTATTCCATATATATGGTGGGATAAGTTATCCTAAGAAAACTACCCAGAATAGTTAATCCTGAGATAACTAGTTCCCAACCAAACGACCCCTAAGTATTCTTATTGAGTTAGAAAGGAGAGAGTTCTAGACTTTGAATCACCAATACAAAATGCTTACAATTGCTATAGTATTCATTTATATGTTGATGAATATGGGAGGGAAAGTTAGTTACAATTAACTTTAGGAAAGGCCAACTAATTGTGCAGATGAGTTGCATGTGACAACTAATTGATCCTGGATAACTTTTCAAACTAATTGCAGATGAAATGAATACGGAAGCAAAATGAGAAATGAAAACCCGCTCTAATTGTATCATATCAAATACCACCCTCTTCGAAAATTCTTTGTCCTCGAGGATTAAAAGGTGTGATCAGCATTACGTTATGTGTAACCGAAGAGGAATATTACTTTACCAAATATGTCAAACCAAGATCTTGGGTATTGCTTCAGTTCATACAAGGATTTCTTTCGTTTGGATACCTTTCCTTGACTTTGATCAGACCAGCAAGAATCTCCATGTACACCACTTCCCCAGAGAACCTTGTTCCACTTGACTAAATGTTTGACGGTGGAATCATTTTCCCATGTCCCTTTCCATAAGAAATCCCTCCTAATTTTATCAAGTCTTTGTATCACCCCATTAGGAATAGGGAAGAAGGACATCATATAATTAGGTAAGGCATCCAAAACTGAATTAATGGGAGTGACTCTGCCTCCCTAGGAGATATTTTGAGATTTCCATCTGGTAAGCTTTTTCTCACACTTTTCTATCAGTGGGTTCCAGATGTTCAAAGCCTTTGATTTGGCACCTAATGGCATGCCCAAAAACCCTGAGGCATTTGATATACAGGTTTGAGTTGTGGCTCCTCAAAAACCCTGAGGCATTCCTTCTCTCTGGACAACTTTATCATGCTATTAAGGCCCTCCATAACAATGATAAAAAGGAAAGGAGATAGGGGATCTCCGTGCCTCAGACCCCTTTGAGCAGGGAAAAAACCTTCTGGTGCACCATGTATAAGGACTGAAAATCTGATAGTAGAGATGCAACCTCCTTCCGAAACCCATACATGCAAACATCTTCACCAAAAACTTCCAGTTCACATGATCATATGCCTTTTCTATGTTTAGTTTGCACAAAATTCCTGCCTTTCCTCGGGTAATTCTTGAATCTACTACTTCGTTTGCAATTAGAATGGCATCCATTATTTGTCGATTTTTAATGAATGTCATTTGATGAGCATCCACTAGCTTGTCAACCACTTTCTTTAGCCTTTCAGTCAACACTTTGGATAACAACATATACACACTTCCGATGAGGCTGATGGGCCCAAAGAAAGACAGATTTTTCACATGATAATTTATATTGTATGATAGATCTAGGCTTTCACATCACACAAAGAAAGACACAGATTTTTCACATGATAGGTAGGACAAACTGCTTTAAACAATTAAAGATAGCTTTGATCAAAATCACAGTTGTTTCATGATACAGTGAACTTACAAGAAACAAGAAAATCCTCACCTGTTGATGAATACTTTTTCAGAGCTTTCTGGGCATCCTTTGACAAACCTGTTAAAATGGAGATGCGAGACAAGGAAGTCAGGCTCAACACAATTATTTCCAGAGAACAAAATAATCCTCCCAAAGTCTAATTTGACAAAAATATGTACCCCTTGCATTGAATATAACTTCCTTCGGTGACACCTACACATGCAACAGAGAGCAACATACAATTATCAACCAAGCAAATCACACATCTATTAAGTTACTCAAGAAATATATTAGATCTTTAAGTGTCGTACTTGCATCAGCAAAGCTTCCAAAGCTGCACAAGATGCATCATCCTCGACGGAACCAACCCAAACTTTCAGAGCAGCACAATCGACAAAAGCAAATCCAATAGTGGTTGAACCATTCCCCAGCTCCTTGCAAGTCTAATTCATAGTGAAAGAAGTACATTTAATCATCTGCCTCAGTTGAAGCCTCACGTTGTAACACAAGGATAACCATATGGACAACAAAAGATTTTAAAGCTTTCTTTTGATCATTTTGCCAGAGAAAGAAAACGACATAAGATTGCACAAAACTTTACTCTGCACTTACAATAGATAACTCTACTGTTGTGTAGAATTAACAGACTCTATCATGCCAATCTCAATTTTATTTAAAAAGATGCTGACCTCCTTGACGGCAAGAAGATGAACTGCATCAGGCCCAATATTACCCTCACTTGTCGTAGAAGGGGTGAGTACATGAACTAGTTTTCTACGAATAACCTGAAACCAATATTTCTCATTATCAAATCACTCAATGCCATGATGAACAAAGAGCAGTTTAGTGCTCATAGGAGAAACAGAAGAAATTTTTGATGCATTAATTGCTCCAATGTATCTTCTGTTACTTTGTTATCACATTTGGAACAGTTAAAGGACTATCACCAACCTCACCGCCCCAAGCATTACAAAATATTTTAAGAACAACCTAAACCCAATGAATTCATGCTGCACTTACAGAAGTAGAGCCTCTAGATTTTGCTTGCTCGGATGTTTCCAACTGTTCCATCCGTCCAACTTTGTACCTTCAAATTTGTTAGGTAAACTCAACATAAACGACAAGATATATTTGATGAGAATAAGACACTAAATAAGAAATTATCAACAGGGTGGTCAATTCCATTATCAATCTATTCCATCTTTCTCTAACTTTCCACACAATTGCTTTCTCTCTCTAAAGACTTTCTCTTTCTAGATTTTTTAGCATTCTGTGATGGAGATGATCGCATGCCCAGGTTCCCACTAACGAATCTCAACCAAAGACCAAGAAAGAGGTTGCATCTGGGCTGGGATATTCTCCCCGAGCCACCTAAGGTATTACATCTATCTTCAAATGAGATCTGTTTATTGTATCTTGTTTTCCGCTTTGGCATTGCTAGATCTGATTAAGGTTAAGTTATTTTTCACACCAGGTATGATAGAGACTCAAGTCTTTATGTATTCTATATAGTATCTTGAGTAAATCTATTGTGTTCTTTCTATAATCATATGGTACTTTTAGCTGGGTGTTTGTATTTCAATTTCGATTTTCATTTCTTCAGCATGAGAAAAAGAATAACTATATTTTACCAGATCTTTCTTTTTCTTTTCTGATAATCGCTTTATAATTAGATCCGATGTGAATTATCTATTTTTGAAATTTTGTGATTAATTATGATGTGTCAATTAAATCAAATTGGCTTCCTTTTACCAAAATTTTATGTGGAAGTATGTCATAATGTCAATAATCAATTGAAAAGCTCTCATGGATTTGATTACAATTACAAAAAGGGGGTGGTCAATATTGATTGTGCTTCTTCTTCTTTTTTTGAGAAGGAATATTTATTGTGCTTCTAAGATGGTTCTTATTTGAAGCAGACATTTTTAATCCAGTTATGTAAACTCACCTGACAAATCATAGTTGTGTTAACAACTATTTCGCGATTAGCCAAAGCTCTATCTAAGGCTAGGCCAAAAATAAACACTTGCTACTTCCAGAACCAGTTCGTGCAGAAGTCATTGGCAGGGACAGTTTCAAGCTCTGTCCAGGTTATATCTTCCGGTTTACCCTGTCTTTTAGTTCTTGTTCTGCCTATTCACTTCATTATTTAGCCTCTACTTATTTAGTTCTTGATTTAGACTCTATTTATTTAGTTCTTGATTTAGCCTCTATTTATTTAGTTCTTGATTTAGCCTCCATTTATTTAGTTCTTGCTTTAGCCTCTATTTTAGTTCTTGAGCAGCCTTTGTTTTCTAGTTCTTGTTCAGCTTCCTGTTTGATGTTCTTGTTCAACCTATTTAGTTCTTGATTCAGACCATGTTTGGATTGGCTTATGCCACATATTCCCAGTGTTATCAAAAGCAAAAAGCGCAAAAAATCTCCAAGGTTCGTGGGGGCTTTAAGCGCAAAGCACAAATAAAGCGTGGGCTTTAATGAAAAAAGGCTCAAAGGGAGAATATGATACAAATATATATGTTTAGTCCAAGACTAATAATTATAAACATGAATGACACATTTTTTACCAAAGAAATTGAAAATAATTAGTAATATAATGAAATATCAATTGTTTAGTGTCACTTCTTCATAAGAGGCTCACTGGCAAGGAAAAGTTTGCCTTGGAACCTTGATGACGACACTGAAGCGCACATAAAGCGAGGCAAAGTGCTCAACATGTTTGAGCCTCGCTTCAGGGCTTAAGCGCGCCTTTGATAACACTGCATGTTCCTCACCCTTTTGGCCTCAGATGGTTAATGCCTAACACTATCAGGGAAGTTCTTGAATACTGGAGCCACTGGAACGTTGACAGCACCATCAAAAAGATTTGGAAGATGATACCAGCTGCCATCTTTTGGACTATCTAGAATGAAAAAAATAGAAGATGTTTTGATGGCCTCTCAACTAGACAATCAATGCTCAAAGCCAAATGTCTTTTG
Source organism: Solanum lycopersicum (assembly GCF_036512215.1). Lineage (NCBI taxonomy): Eukaryota > Viridiplantae > Streptophyta > Magnoliopsida > Solanales > Solanaceae > Solanum > Solanum lycopersicum. The sequence continues at coordinate 12,671,715 of NC_090806.1, read as the reverse complement.
TATTTATATAGTTGGGTTTTTTGTCCCAAATGAATTCCCCTGATAGCTTTTTAGATTTTGTTTGCTCTATGATAGTGTACTAGAGATAACATACTACTGCTCACTCTTTTGTAACTACTTCGCATCTTCTTGATGCCATGAATGGAATAAATTACTTCATGTAAAAAAGTGCTTTTAAGCCAAAAAAGGTTAAGCATTTTTGGAGTGTTTGGGTAAACTAAAAAAGTGCTTATAAGCACTTAATATTAAGCTAAAATGATAAAAATAAACCAAAAGTCATAACTTAGAAATTCTACCTTATGGCTTTTGTTTTATAAGTCAAAAATTAAGAGTCAATCCAAACTTGCTGCTCTTAGCCACAGCTTTTTAGTTCTTGTCCTTCTTATGTAGTTCTTGATTTAGCTTCTATTTTTAATTCTTGTGCAGCCTTTAATTCCTAGCTCAATTTATCTTATGTCTTGTTCAGCCTTTGTTTTTAGTTCTTGATTTAGACTATTTATTCCGGAATTTTAGTACCTATGTTAGTGGTTTTAGGGTTTGATGGTAGTTTCCAAGTCCTTGGTTGGGGGAGGGAGCAAGGAGCAAGGAGCAAGGGTACTAAGGGAGCTTTTAGGTTGAGAGTTTGGTCTTGGAACATAGGGACTGTAACACCTCGCAAATTCAAATCTAAGGATCCAACCCATTAGTTGTAAGTGTATCAACTTGGGCCAGGTGATGTGCTACTTATACACGTGTGTTAAGGTTCATTCTTAAGTATGAAAAGTATATCAGATGTGGTTTAAGGTCATAAAGGACCTTCAGCACTAAGTCGAGTTCAAAACCTTCCTATCGGCTAAGTTTTTCATATTAGTTCGGTTAGCTTCAAACGATCATATCTTTGTTAGGTGGCTCACTACCTAACAAATTAAAGGTCTATGAGTCTTCTTTCCAACGTCACCAACCATTCGTGAATTCGATTCTAGAGTAAAAAGTTATGACTGATATACCAGAGATGTTTCAATCTGGCAGTGAGTGACTGTTCGTCACAAGTGTGACGGCCCATCACATGTGGGCTTCACACATGACCAGTCAGCTCATTTTTTTGGCCTAGTTATGACGGCCTGTCACCCAAGCGACAGCCTATCACTCGGACAACGGTAGAACGTGAAATTTCGTAGATTTTGTGTTAGAGAAGGGTATTTTTTATCCTAAAACCTTTGGGCAAGTTATCTTAATGACCTTACAACAATCTTAGGACGGTTAGACAATCAGTTTTCATCATTTAAACCATTTCATTCTCTCCCCAAACATCAACACTCAAGAATTTTCAAGAAACACCAAGTTAGGGTTCCTCTTCCAAGGTTCTTGATCTAGCTTTGTCAGGTATGTAAGGATATCATATTGAGAAACTAAGTTTTTCCTCATGCCCTACCAGTGTTATCAAAGGCGAAAAACGCAAAATAGCTCTAATGTCCGTGGGGGCTTTAAGCGCAAATAAAGTGTGGCTTTAACGAAAAAAGACGCAGAGGGAGAAAAAAATACAAATGTATATGTTTATGCAAGACTAATAATTATAAACATGAATGATCAATATATGACCAAAAAGATTGAAAAAAAGTTATAATAAAGTGAAATATAAATTTTTTAGTGTCACTTCATCACAAGAGGTTCATTGGCAAGGAAAAGTTTCTTAGAACCTTGATGACCACACTAAAGCGCACACAAAGCGAGGCAAAGCACTCAACACGTTTTGAACCTCGCTTCAGGGCTTAAGCGCGCTTTGATAACACTCTGCCTTACATCTATAATCTAAGTAAGATCGAAGTTAAGGTGTCACCCCAAAGTTCATGATTTCAAATTCTTTTATTTCGAATATGCTCATTGTTGATTCTATTATTGAATTCATTATAGTTTATGTTGTTAATGATCCTTGATTAATTTAGGGTTCATGCTATTCTACCACGTGACCCCTTCTTAGCTAAAGTTAGTTGAGAATCATGTCAAACAATTTCTTATGCATTGTTTTCATGAGCAAAGTATATTTCAAGAATGAAAGAAGTACTTCAGGAAGAATTTCAAGAAAGTATATTTTACATTCAAGATGCATATTTTCAGAAAGAAGATCTGCATAAGATCTACAGTGTTGTCATACAATACTAATAAGAATAAAAATAGAGCTATCCAATACTAGATAGGTTTCTGCCGGAGTTTTCCACCTTATTTTCTCATCTAACCTGAGTTATCACCTTACGTGATAGCTCACTCTTTACCTGTTCTTTAGTCTAGTATCTTCATCTAACAATGGGAGAAACAGGATCTATTTTAATGCGGGTTTCAAGTCGTTTGATATTACAAGATGGAAATCGGTAAATGCGGAGTGGTATGATTTATGAATGGGTAGAAAGAAGTCGTAAGATGATAAGGGGATCCTCCATGAGCCGCAAAATTATGGAGTGGATCTGTGTCATTCTAAGAGAAGCTTCTGGCGACAATAAGAAGACGATGAGAAGGTAGAAAAATGCTGAGAAAGGGGCTGAGTATTTCTGCACAAGAAAGTAACTATTAATAATGGAAGGAGATTTGTCCTAGTTATCCCAGAGTTAACCATTAATGCTGGATGGTTAGAATTTTTTTTTTTTGAAACTGTAACATTTGTATCTCACAGAGTACTTAGGTAGTACTGAAAAACCATATTTACAAAAGCAGAAAGTAAGTATAATCTATCCAAAAACTGAGCCAAATCTAAATGGATCCTAAAACATCTATGATTGACTCAGTTTCATTGGAGTAGACATTTGTACACCAAAAGCAGAACAACAATATTCACTTAAGCTTAACTTCCTGCAGGCTGTTGTTCCTATTCTCAAAACATCTCTCGTTTCTATCCCTCCATATAGTCCACCAAATACTAGCAGGGATCATCCGCCATCTTTCTCTGTTTGTAGCCCCAACTCCAGCCATCTCCCAATCGAATAGAGTCTCATCAATCTTGCTAGGCATACACCAAGATATGCCTCTAAGATTAAGGAAAATCTGCCACAGTTGCCCAGTAAAGTTGCAATGTAAGAAGAGATCTCTCACTGTCTCATTAGCCTTCCCACACAAGGAACATCTATTACATAGAGAGATTCCTCTCTTGGCCACATTATCAAATGTCAAGACTGCCTCCTTAGCTAGCAGCCATGTAAAGCATGGCACTTTGTGTGGCACTTTGATCCTCCAGATTTGCTTCCAAGGCCATTTGAAGTCTTGAATGCTACCAGTAATTTTCTGTTTGTATCCTTCTTTCACCTTGTAACTACCTTTGTTGTGCCCCTGCCACCATAAATAATCCTCGCCTGTTTGTATACCTTGAAAACTCTCCAGAACCTTAAACAATTCAAGTATTCTGGGAATTTCCCAGTCATTCAAATTTCTTCTGAAAATCAGATCCCAGCCTTATTGTGTCCACATTTCAGCGACAGTCTTCTGTTGGTGTTGAGCCAGTGTAAAGATGTCATGGAAACGATCTTTGAGGCTCATACCAACCATTTATCAAGCCAGAAACTGGTTTTTCTGCCATTTGGTACCTTGACAGTTGATTTGTTACTGAGAAAGGGCCAAAATATTCAGATGGATTTCCAAAGGCTAATCCCATAGGGGGTATTTACCGCTTTAATTACCCATTTATTTAGCTCCTCATACTTGTGGTTGATCACCCTATTGCCATAGTGCTTGGTCCTCTTGATGATACCTCCATAACCATTTCACCTTAAGAGCTTTGCTATGGTTTTTGAGATTCTTGATACCTAATCCACCTTGCATCTTACTTATGATGATGTTCTTCCACTTGACTAAGTGAAAGCCTTTTCTTTCCTTATTTCGTTGCCACAAGAAGTTTCTTCTAATTTTGTCCAACCTCTGAACTACTAACTGGGGAATATGGAAGATAGATAGCATATATGTAGGTAGAGCATCCAGAACAGAGTTTATCACTGTTATCTGCCTCCCAAGGAGAGGTATTGTAATCTCCATCTGGCTAGTTTGTTTTCACATTTCTCCACTATTGGGTGCCAAATGTCTATGGCTCCAGACTTTGCCCCCAAAGGCATGCCCAAGTATACTGATGGCAGAGTACCTATCACTCCTCCCAAGGTTTATGAGAGGTGTTCCATATCCGGAACCACATTAATTGGATACAAATGGATTTTGTTCCAGTTTATATGTAGTCGAGATATGGCTTCAAAGTAGACTAGTATAAGTCTCAAAATCAGCAATTGCTCCTCAGCCCCACAAAATATTAGTGTATCATCAGCATACTGTAGGTGTGTGATCTCCATGCTATTCCCAGCAACCTTACTGACTTCAAATCCCTGTATTCTTCCAGTTGTCTTGGTTATCTTCAACATATTGTTAAGCCCCTCCATAGTTATGATGAACAAGAAGGGTGATAACGGATCCCCTTGCCTGACTCCTCTGTGTGCATTGAAAAAGCCTTCAGGAGACCCATTGATGAGTACTGAAAACTTAACAGTTGAAATACAAAACTTGATCCAACCGATCCATCTGCTACCAAATCCCTTTTGTCTCAGCATACTTAGAATGAAATCCCAATTCACATGGTCATACGTTTTCTCAATATCAAGTTTTCACAGTATACCAGGTTTCTTCTGGGACACTCTAGAATCAATTGCTTCGTTAGCAATGAGCACTGCATCCATGATCTGTCTGCCTCTGATAAAAGCCATCTGTTGTTTGTCTACCAACTTATCCACAACTCTCGTCAACATTTCTGTCAAAACCTTGGACATTAGCTTATAGAAGCTTCCAATTAAGCTGATGGGTCTGAAGTCCTTGAGTTCCTTCGTTCCGATCTTCTTAGGAATCAGTGCTATGTAGGTTGCATTATAGCTCTTTTCAAACATCCCAGTTGAGTGAAAATTGTGAAAAGCCGCCATAAAGTCATATGCTTAATGATCTCCCAACATTTTAGAAAGAACCCCATTGTGTATCCGTCACGACCAGAGGCTTTGTCTATAGCACACTTTTTTAAACACTCAAGTACTTCTTGTTCCTCAAAATCTGCCTGCAATGCTTCATTTTCACCCTCAGTAATGGTAGGATGGTTGCTGATATTTCCAGAGGGTCTCCAATCTTCAGGTTCTATATACAATTTTTTGTAGAAAGAAATAATTTCTTCTTTAATTCTGTTTGGCTCTGTTATGGTCTCTCCCTGAACTTCCAGTTGATCAATATTGTTGCATCTCTTATGGGCATTAGCTGTTTGGTGGAAGAACTTTGTATTCCTATCCCCTTCCTTGAGCCACAAAGCCCTTGATCTCTGTCTCCAGGCCACTTCCTCATTCTTCAAACACCCCTCATACTCTATGAAAAGTGTGGCTTTTTTTTCTATCTCCTCCTCAGTTAACACTCTGTTGCTTTGATGTGATTCTAACTCAGCCATATGATTGAGAAGGTTGTTCTTTTGCAATTTCAGATCACCTTGTTCATTTCTGCCCCATTCTTTCAATTTCCATTTGAGGGCTTTGAGTTTGCATGCTAAGATGTAATCTGGCTTCCCATAGAATTCAAAATCATTCCACCAAACCTTGATTCTATCAACAATCCTTATTGTATCAGCCACCAATTTTCATACTTAAAATAGGATTTAGATTGTTCCCAATGCCCACATATCAGAAGTCACTCTTTGCATAGTAGTTTGCTTTATGTTGGAGAAAAAGAAATTCCATTCTGTTGAAGCCATAATCCTGTCTATCCTGGATGATTAGACATTACATTTAAGATTGAGAATTTCATTAAATGCGCTAAAAGATGGAAGTTGTCAGCCCGCCGAGAGTTACTGATCCAAACTACACATATGTGAGGGTTGTACGTGATAGTAAATGGCAGTCCAAAAAACTAAGAGATGCAGACAACACAAACAAGGATACTGGACTACTGAAGAAGTGTCTGTCTGGTAGGACAACCGGAAGGGAGGAGTAAAGTAAAACCATCCTTGACAAAGATAAGAAGATGGTCAACTATGCTCTGGAAGAAGGCTTTCAGGGTGAACATTCATGTAATGTATGGTGATAAGATCCTCTTAGAATTCCCCAACAAGCACATCGCTGAGCAAACCTTACAAGGGAAGTGACGTTGGAAGAATCAAACTTTCAGCTTGGAGTGGTGGAACCCAATGGTAGGGTGTGTACCTAATAGTATGATTTCCACCGGAACTTGGATCAGAATTGTCGGAGTCCCTTTCCATCTATGGTCACAAAAAGACTTCAAAGAAATTGGATCCTATGTGGGGGATGGGAGGCCACTGAAGAAGAAACAGAGCTGAAGAACCACATGAAATGGCCAAAAGAAGTGGCGATATCTAGAAATGGTGTTATGTACGATTTTCCGATATGGTCGGAAAGCAAAATCAGATTTGAAATATCACAGGAAATGGACAGCAGAATTGCTGAAGAAGAAAGGAGAGACAAGGACCCAGTTAATCCAGTTATCCAGAGGATAATAGACTGTTCCTACTGTTGTGAAGTACAGCAATCCCACTTTTCTAGGGATCTGCCAGCAATAGACTACGAGGAAGCGGTCAATTCAAAAGCTGCCATAGTGTTTAAAGAGGAGCGCATGAGAAGCATGTGACCACTTTAAATGAAATTGAAAAATTGGCCAACGTCTGAAGCCCAATAAAGATCCCATAGTTTCAAGAAAAGGGGGCCTGATTTCTCAAGCTTAGGCCATTTTTAATAACTTAAGGGATAGCAATGGGTTGGAACAGAATACAGACATCTCAATTGAAACTCCAGAAGTTCAATATCTCCCGGGAACAGAGCTAGCAACCATACAGATTAGAAAGCGATCGATAATTGAGGAGAGTGACACAACGAGTGTGTCCAAAGAACGGTAGAAGTAACAGTAGAAGGTGAGCAACAAATAATAGAAACAACTGACAGGAAGTTGGGGGAGAAAGAGACTGATAATATCGAAAATATATTAATTGAGGTTGGAGAGATAAATTCACTTACTATAGTAGGGGAATGGGATATCACGGAGGCAAAACCTCTGCAAGTCCAGCAACAACAATTGATAATATGCAAGGAAAGGGAAAAATTATTGCGGGTGAAGCAGAATATGATTAAACTGGGCAAAGTGCTTGGAGCACACTTTCAAGGTCATGAAGAAGAAGCTCTGGAACTACTTCTACTGGTGGATAGTTCTCGACAAGCCAGAAGAACAGAACTGTGAATTTTTGTAAGAAGGCAAGATTTAGAGGCTCTCAGGAGGCTGAAGAGTCTTGTGTCTTTTGATGTCAAATTCAAAAATAACAGGAATAGGAGCAAGGGGAGAAGTGAAACAAATAGTAATTGATGAAGATCAAACTTGTCTCATGGAATGTTAGGGGGTTGAACAACAGGGATAAAAGGAGATTGGTTAAGATTTTACTGATAGGATGGAATGCAGATATTATTTGTCTGCAAGAAACTAAACTGGAGGGAAATTTATTTGAGGAGGTGAAACAAATCTGGGGAGGAAGATGGGTTAAGTTTGCTTGCCTAGAAGCTAGTGGCACTAGAGGGGGTATACTATTGCTATGGGACAGCAGAACATGGAGGGGAGAAATCTTGGAAATCGGTGCTTACTCATTAACCTGCAAATTTGAGGCACAATTGCAAGACTTCTCTTGTCATATCACTGGGCATATGCTCCTAATTGTTACATAGGAAGAAGATTAGTATGGGAGGAGATAGGGGCAGTAAGGGGTCTGATGGAAGGTCCTTGAGTAGTATGTGGGGAATTTAATGTGGTCAGATTCATCTCCGAAAAGAGAAACTGTCTAAGAAGATCAAGGGGCATGAGAGAATTCCCTGATGTCATTGAAGACTTGAAGTTGATTGATATACAACGTGAAGACAACAAATTTACTTGGTTCAAAGGGGATAACCAGAACATAGCCTCTAGGATTGACAGGATCCTATTTTCAGAAGAATGGGATGAAAGCGTCAACAATTTAAAACAAATGTCACTGCAGAGGTTAGGATCTCATCACTCACCTATTGCCCTACAAGGAGTGTGGAACAAGAACAAAAACTACTTCAAGTTTGAAAATGGTGGCTTGGCACAGAGGGATTTAATGACAGAATTAAGGAGTGGTGGAGCTCTTTCAAGTTCTCTGGAAAGCCGAATTTCATCCTTGCTTCCATGCTTAAAGCTCTAAAAATAAGCGCAAGGAATGGAGCAACAGTGAACAAGGAAACCTGGGAACTAAAAGAAAGAATTTACTCAATAAACAGGCAGAGTTTGATAAAATAACGGAAGAGGAGACAGAAAGGAGGGCAACAAGTTTGTTGGAGTATGAGGAATTAATTAAAAATGAAGAAATATCATGGGAGGCAAAAGTCAACGTCATTGTGGTTAAAGGAGGGTGAGGAGAAAGCAGAGGAGCTCTTTATGAAAATTGATAATAATAAGCAAGGGAACAAGGTGGGCAAGGGAGAAGTCACAACAAACAAAAAGAAAGGAGCAAACGAATTAAAAAGCCTGGAACTGGATACAAAGTTCATGAGCTTTGGCACTAGAAGTAGAGGGGTATACGTGGCAATAGAACAATAATGAAGCTAAATATAGTGTCATGGAATATCAGGGGGATGAACTCTGCTAGAAAGAGGAAGTGATCAAAAATATTATGACGAACTGGAAGGCAGATGTAGTATGTTTCCAAGAAACCAAGGTGGTAGGGGAAATTGAAAATATTGTGAAGGAAGTATGGGGGAATAAATGGGTGAATTATGCACAGTTAGAAGCCAGTGGAACCAGGGAAGGCATCGTTATTGTGTGGAATAAAAGGGAGTGGGAAGGAGAAACTAGCAGTGTAGGGATGTACTCTAGGGATGTACTCTGTCACCTGTAGCTTCACAGGGATATGTCAAGATTTCAGCTGGCACCTCACAGGTGTCTATGCTCCAGATGATAGAGACTTGGTGGGAGATTGGTGCTGCCAAGGGGTTGATTGCAGGACCTTGAGTCCTATGTGGGGATTTCAACACTGTGAGGTACCCAACGGAGAAGAAAAATTGCAACAGAATCAACAAAGGAATGACAGATTTCATAGAAGACATGGAGTTAGTTGATCCTGAATTATCTGGGGGAAAGTACACCTGGAAGAAAGGAGACAGGCATACAACAGCAAGCAGACAGCCAGACTTGACAGAATTTTGATCTCGGAAGAGTGGGAAGCAAATTTTAGAAATATAAGGCAGCACATACTTCACAGATTGACATCAGATCACTCTTCCATCATGTTACAATGCGGCACTTGGGAAAACACAAAGTCATATTTAAATTTGAGAACTGGTGGTTGGACATAGAGGGTTTCAATGACAAAATTGAAGGATGGTAGAACTCCTTCAGTTTCATAGGGAAACCTGACTATGTCTTGGTTGCAAAGCTCAAAGCACTAAAAGAAAAGCTAAAAGAATGGAGCAAAACTGCACAAGGAAACTTGGGAACACAAATACAAAATGTCTTGAAACTCAGCTAGCTGAGTTAGAGAAGATACAGGAGAACAGATCCTTGAAGCCAGAAGAGATAATCTCCAAAACAACATTGATCAGTTAGTTTGAAGACATAGCGAAAAGGGAGGAAATAGCTTGGAGGCAAAGATCTAGGGAAGTGTGGCTAGAGCAGGGGGATAGAAACACTAATTTCTTCCACAGAACTGCAAATGCACACAGGAGAATGAATATCATCTCAAAGCTGAAAGTGGGAGGAGAAAATTTGACTGAACCAGACGAGATACAGAAGGAGATAGTAACTTATTATGAGGAACTATACTCTGAGCCAGAAGAATGGAGACCATACCTAGAGATGAGAAACTGTACTATGATTCATGAAGAAGAAAACAAATTACTCTTGGCACCTTTTGAGGAGCAGGAAATTCTAGAGAGAATAAAAGCATGTGCAGGGGACAAAGCACCAGGGCCAGATGGTTATTCCATGGCCTTCTTCAGCCAATGTTGGGACATTATTATACCTGGTGGCTACAGTTCAGCAGTTCCACAAGGCAGAGAAGTTTGAGAAGAGTATTAATGCCACCTTTGTGGCTTTGATTCCTAAGAAAGTGGGAGCTAAGGAACTGACAGATTTTAGACCTATTAGTCTAATAGGTGGAGTTTACAAGATCATTGTCAAACTGCTGGCAGAAAGGTTAAAGAAGGTGCTACACAGACTTGAAGACAACCAACAAATGGCATTCATAAAAGGTAGACAAATAATGGATGCAGTGTTGATAGCAAATGAATGTATTGAGTCTAGACAGAGAAGCAAGCACCCTGGAACTCTATGCAAGCTTGATAAAAGAAGGTCTATGATCATTTAAATTGGAATTTCTTACTACTTATCATGCAAAGGATGGGTTTTGGAGCCAAATGGATTAGATGGGTCATGGGTGAAATTCTGCATAAGCACAGTTAATTTTTCTATCTTAGTTAATAGAACTCCTAGTGGCTTCTTTTCATCCCAAAGGAGACCGAGACAAGGTGACCCCCGACACCCTTTTTATTCATCTTAGCGATGGAATGTTTGAGTAACCTAATTCACACAGCAAGGATGAAGCGCTGGGTAAGGGGCTTAGGGTGGACAGCAGCGCACAAAATGGCTTGGAGATTACCCATCTGCAATATGCAAATGATACTCTCATTTTTGAGAAGCAATGACAGGGCAAATGTCGATCCTAAGAGTAATGTTCATCATCTTTGAAGCAGTCTCTAGATTACATATCAATTGGGGGAAGAGTTACATTTATCCCATAAATGAAGTGGCTCAGGTGGAGAGTCTGGCAGGGGTTTTGGGTGGTAAGGTAGGGGAAATACCAACAATATACCTAGGTATGCCATTAGGGGGAAAGAGCAAATCAATAGGGATCTGGAATGGAGTGATAGAAAAATGCAAAAAGAAGCTAACCAACTGGAAGAGCCAATATGTGTCTAGGGGAGGTAGATTAACCATAGTTAATAGTGTGCTAGATGCAATACCTGCTTATATGATGTCTGTGTTCCCAGCACCAGACAAGGTCATATAGAGGATAGATGCTTTGAGAAGAAATTTCTTTTGGCAGGGAAATGAAGATAAAAAGAAGTTTCATCTAGTCAACTGGGAAGAGGTCACAAAGAACAAGAAAGAAGGGGGACCGGGGATTAGGAACATGAAGAAACTAAACAAAAGCCTAATGTTGAAATGGCTTTGGAAGTTTATGACAGGCGAGAATATGCTATGGAGAGAGGTGATCAGGGCAAAATATGAAATGGAGAATAGGTGGATGACAAAGATGGTAACTACACCATATGGATGTGGTATTTGGAGATCGGTAAGAAATCTTTGGCCTCTGTTTCGTTCTAGAATCAGATTCCAGGTGGGTAATGGAATGAAGGTGTCATTTTGGGAGGACAGATGGATAGCCCAAAGAACCCTGAAACAATTATTCCCAGACTTATATACACTAAGCTTTCAACAAAATGCAACTGTGGCTGAAATGTGGACAGGACAGGGGTGGAACTTACATCTTAGAGGAATCTAAATGATTGGGAGATGGGGAACATAGTGGCCTTTTATGATACAATGGGACAATTTAGGAATATGACTAGGGAAGAAGACAAGGTTGTGTGGAAGATCGGCAGCAAAGGGGTTTTCAGTGTCAAAACAGCTTACAAAGATCTCAATCATTCAAATTAAAATGACAGGATGGAGCTCTGGCCATAGCAGATGATATGGAAACCTAAAATCCCATACAAGGGTAAATTGTTTCACATGGTTACTAGCAAAGGAAGTAGTGTTGACACAAGAAAATATAAAGAAGAGGAAGTTCCAATTATGCTCAAGATGCTATTTGTGTGAGGAACAGGCAGAGACAATCAACCATCTCTTTTTGCATTGCAAATGGACTGATCAATTATGGAGAATATTCAGCAGCCTTAGGAAGATCACTTGGGTGAAACCAAGAAACATAGCACAACTCCTAAATTGTTGGACTAATATAGGCAATACTACAATTAAGGAGGAGAGATGGAGAATTGTCCCAACTTGTATATGGTGGACAGTGTGGAAAGAAAGGAATCAAAGATGTTTTGAGGGCAAGAAGAACAATTTGCAGAATTTCAAGATGAATTGTATCGCTCTTTATTATTTTTGGTGTAAACAGAAAGTTTTAGTACAGGTAAAAGAACTTTTTGATGTTATAGACTATTTGTGACAAAAAGCACAGATGGAGTCAGTCTAGTTTGTAATACTTTTGGAAGGGAGCTACTTTGATGTAGTATACCTGCGGATAAATAGGAAAAGAAGCTATCGTACTCAAAAAAAAAAATACCAAATTTTTTCCCAAGATGGAAAATGCACACAAAAGGTACAACAGCATTGACCAACTCATGATTCAAGGGGAATTATCTCAAGATCCAGGAAGATTGAAGGGGAAATTGTCGAATATTATAGAAAGTTATATTCTGAAACCACAAGATGGAGACCAGGTTGTTTATTTCCTAATTGTCCCAGACTAACAAATAAGGAAAAAGAGATGCTACGAGGGGGTTTTGAGGAGAGTGAAGTTCTGCAATGTTTAAAACTATGTGCAACAAACAAAGCACCTGGTCTAGATGGCTTAGCAATGGGTTTCTTCATAAAATGTTGGGAGATACTGAAGCAAGACATCATGCTGGCCTTTCAGAATTTCCATGAACAGAAAAGGTTTGAAAGAAGTCTCAATACCACTTTCATAACTCTCATTCCAAAGAAAAAAGGAGCCAAGGAGTAGAGGGATTCTAGACCAATCAGTCTAGTAGGCAGTATATACAAGCTATTTTCCAAAGTACTGGTAGAAAGGTTAAAAGCTGCGATAGCCAAGTTGATTGATCTACAACAAATGGCCTTCATCAAAGGTAGACAAATCATGGATGCAGTGATAATAGCTAATGAAATTGCTGACTCCAGAATAAAGCAGAAAAAACCTGGAATCTTGCGTAAGCTAGACATGGAGAAGGCATATGACCATGTTAACTGGGAGTACTTATTGGATTCTATGAGAAGAACGGGTTTTGGTCACAAGTGGATAAAATGGGTCAAATAGTGCATCTCAACAGTAAGATTTTCAGTGCTTATCAATGGCTCACCGGCAAGATTTTTCAGTGCACAAAGGGGTTTAAGACAAGGTGATCCTTTGTCACCCTTTCTCTTCTTAATAGCTACAGAGGGTCTTAATAGCATGATCAAAACAGCAAATCTGAATGGGAGGCTCAGAGGATTTGATGTGGCCAGAATTGGAGAAAGGAACCTGGAGATAACTCACTTGCAATATGCTGATGATACTCTGATATTATGTGATGCTGAAGAGGATCAACTCATGACCTTGAGGGTGATTTTGGTACTTTTTGAAGGGATTTCTGGGTTGCACATTAATTGGAAGAGAAGTTCCCTATATCCTATTAATGAGGTGCAAAACATGGAGATTTTGAATGCAATCCTAGGTGGGAACTGGGGAATCTACCCACCATCAATCTAGAGATGCCACTGGGAGCAAAATCACAATCAAATGAAATACAGAATAGTGTAATTGCAAGGTGTGAAAAGAAATTGGCAAGATGGAAGACTCACGATCTCCCTAGGGAGACAGACTAACTCTCATCAACTCAGTCCTTGATTCACTCCCAACCTACATGATGTCTATTTTCCCCATTCCAGACGAGGTTATTAATAGATTAGACAAGGTGAGGAGAAAGTTTCTCTGGCAAGGAAACAATGAAAGGAAGGGTTATAATCTGGTCAAATGGGAAGCAGTGATAACAGCGAAACGACAAGGGGGATTAGGAACCAAGAACTTGAAATTCCAAAGCAAGGCACCTAGAATGAAGTGGCTATGGAAGTATAGCAATGAGAACCAAACCCTATGGAGGAATGTTGTTAATGCTATGTATGAAGGGGAAGACCACTGGATGACAAAGAAATAACAACACCCTATGGAGTTAGATTATGGAGGTCTATCAGAACATTATGGAGTGAATTCAAAACCAAAATTAAGATTAAAGTTGCAAATGGTACTAAAACTGATTTTTAGAAAGATGAATGGCATAAGTCAGAAAGACTGGAAAATTTGTTCCCAGATATTCATGCATTAGTCTCACCAACAAAAGACTATTTAGAATTTTGGACACCCCACGGATGGAGATTCAACCTTAGAAGGCATCTAAATGACTGGGAGATCCAAAGAGTTGCAGATTTCTTAAATACCATCGAACAATTCAATGGACTGGAGGCAGGTTAAGATACCTTATGGTGGAAAGAAAATACGAAGGGCCAGTTCAAAGTAAGTAACGCTTATAGGTGGATGAATCAAACACCTCAATGCATAAGCAACTGGCCATAGAAAGGCACTGGAAAAATAAAATTCCACACAAAGTGGCCTGGTTTATCTGGTTGCTAGCCAAGGAAACAACTCTCAGCCAAGACAATCTGATGAGGAGAGGATTACCACTTTGTCCTAGGTGTTATTTCTGTGGGAAAAAGGCTGAGACAGTTAATCATATATTTCTTCATTGCAAAGTCACTGGACAGCTATGGAGGATTTTCTTAAATCTCAAAGGCATCTCATGGGCTATGCCTGGAAGATTACCGGAGCAATCCAGAGCTGGGAGGAAGCTGGCGTGCAAGCAAAAAACAAAGATAGATAGAGATTTGTCCCTGCTTGTATCTGGTGGACAATTTGGAAGGAAGGAATGTTAGATGTTTTGATAGCATAGAAAATTGTATGCAAATGATTAAGCTAAACTGCCTTTTGTTACTATGTTTTTGGTGTGATCAAATATATTCAAATGACACTATCTCCATAATTGATGTTCTAGATTCAATTTAGGTAGGAGTTAGCAGGATTTTGAAGTAAAATTTGTATATATGGTTTTCAGTACAACCTATGTAGTGTTTATGAGAAATATATGAAGTTACCTGTTCAAAAAAAAAAGAGTGCTGTCATACTTTTATGCGGGAAAGCAGAGGGAGTTCTCTTCTACTCATCTTCTCCTTATTTAGTAGTATTATTCAATATTCACATAGTATCTTATTCGTCATTTCTTCCTACAACCATTGTTTCATTTGCTTTGTTTATCCCCGGACCCACGTGATTACACTGGCATGTTGGTGGTGGAGGTGGTCAATTGTAAATTGTTACTAAAGAATAAGTCACAAGTCATGCTGAAAAGGTGACACAGCTATGAGCACGAGTGATGACTTGTTAAAAGATGACTAATACAAACAAACAGATAAGCAATTCTAACTACAGATAAACTAGCAGAGCCATTAGTAAGTAGGAATCGGAGATCAGAAGCAGCAAAAGCTATTATCATGTTCCTTAAAAAAGATACAGATCTCAAAAATGAGATTTCTAACTCTTACCCTCGCGCTAGGAGCTTCTGAACAGCTTCATCAATTCCACTTTCAGATATACCAACCTGAAAGAAAAGCAAGAAAATAAGTACATGAATCAGATTCCATAGACTAAGCTAAACCTGAAAATGATCAAAACTCCCTCTTCAAACATCCCAAGTGAACTAAGTACAGCATACCTGTCGACATTTTCCCACGCCACTTTGCGTCATTTTCCAATCAAGCTCCTTGTGACCAATTTCAGCATCTAGTTCATACAGCTCATAAAATTTTCCCTTTCAAAGCATTAATGTTTTAGAGAAAGCTATATATATAAGTAGCCTTGTGCAAAATTGTATTGAATTGAAGGAAAATAAACAGATAAACTTATTGCAGTATAAAAAATCAGATAAAGGCAAACCATAACTCACCAAAGGTAAATATTCTCTTCTTCTCAAGTCTAACCATATATAGGTTATCTATCCTAGCACTTACGGTGCAAGTATCTTTGCCTATATTGCCCTTAAACTTATATGAATCGATCCACATTACATTCCAAACACTTATTGTTCCCTGTATTTTCTCCAAAAAATAAATTGCAAAATGTTTTGAAACTATTCAAATATATGTTGCCCAAGCATCAAAATCAAATGAATACATGTTCCCAAAGGATTTTCACAAATAAATCTGTCATAATATTGGTTGGAAAATCCACAACATCTAATAAATATTTAGACCCAAAAGTTATGCTTTGCAAGATCAAAATGTACATATTTCAAGCTTCCAAATGATGTTTTCATTTTGCTAAGGTTTTACAATGAATTTATCTATGGCTTTCAAAATGTTAAAAGTAAAGGCTCATGAAATGGGAAGAGAATGTTAAGATTTTATGAGTTTTTCTTGATTTTCTCATATCTATAGAACTATGATTTCCTTCATTAATTGATCATACATGATTTTATAAGTTCTCCACTAAAATGCAACATGATTTGAAACCTAAAGAACTTAATGTGCAAGGAGTCGAATGCTATGATTTTTCGAATGGGCCAAATGTGCCAACCATATATTGTGTTTGGGGGCACCACTTAGTTGGCTGAGAGGGTATTGTCCACAGGGCCAACCAGAGGGCGAAGCAACTAAAGCAAAGTCTTTAGGCCCCAATTTTATTTTTTATGCGGTGTTTGATATTTTATTGTGGGCCCCAATTAATTTGGATTCCCCCACTTAACGACCATTAAGGAGAGAAGCACTTTCAAGAAAGACTATTTTCCATGTTGGAGCTTGAGCCCAAAACTTTTGGTTAAGTAAAGATGAGGCTCATTGTTTACCAATAATAGATTTATCGACTAATATATGTTTAAAAAAACATTGAGCATTTAAAAGTAGAAAAGTATTTTGTTTATTACAAAAAAAGGAAAACTACATAATTAGACATACTTCACATTACGTATCTTACCACTAACTAAGAGTTTCCAACGTGTCTTACACTTAGCTACATGTACTTTTGCTACCAAATACATAAAAATAGGGAGAGAGGCGAAACAGATTGGGAGGGAGGCGAACAAGATTCGTATATATCCCAGATACATGCAAATAACACTTGATACACACTAGATACATGTATCTATATGTTTCTAGAGTGATTCACATGTATCTGGGATATCAATAACCCCAAATGTATGAGAGAGTGGCGAGTGAGATAGCAGAAAGTTAACATTTTATAGACAACAATACACCAATGGTGATGGTGTATTTCAGTAGTAGTAATTACATCAGGAGTATACAGTAAGCAAAACCAAAAGATATTTATACCCCTCCTAAACTATCTAAAAAGTGAGTAATAGCCTACCTCTTTGGGGAGGACATGATTACACCAAAAAATAAAGGGTTGCACAACGGTTCAACTTCAAACTCTGGAAAGGGATGCTCTTGTTTTCGAAGCATCTCTAGTTCCTTTCCTTCCAAATTGTCCACCAGATGCAAGCAGGGACAATCTTCCATCTCTCCTCGTGACCTGATGTATTCCATTCTATATTACAGCATGCTAGAAAAATCTGAGGTGTGTCTTGTCATGGACCAGCTGATTCCCCTCAAATTCAAAAAGACCTGCCACAATTTCTCCATCACTCTGCAATGGAGGAAGAGATGGTTTGTTGTCTCTGTTTCTATTTCACAAATAATTGTCTTCCCTTTTTCATTAGATTGTCCTAAGTTAGAACTGCTTTCCTAGCTACCAACCAGGTGAAACAAGCCACATGGTAACAACATTTCAGTTGGCCTGTCAAAATGTCTATAAGTTGATTTCAATTGGAACTTCCCATTGTTGGCCGTCAACCATTGTAAACTGTCCTCCTTTGTGTCAAGGTTATTTGAATCCCCTATGAATGGCTATGAAGCTTATGTACCTACCACTTTCATAATGAAAAGTGGTCCTTCATGTTCCATCTCTTTATCGTCTTCCTCTTTTCTTCCATAGCTACATTGAAGACAAACACCACCACTTCATGACATAAATGCTAATAGTAACTTGTCGCATTAAATATCTGTTGCGCTCAATCCAGCCGAACCATACTTCTGAATCTTAATATCTCATAGTAATGTTGTAGGTTTTAAACCCTACATTATAAAAATCCTATCTTCCCCATATCTATTGAAAAATTCTGGCAAATTTCTCCCCTGGAGACGGAAAAAATAAAAAAGGACTAAAATTGACAATGCATAGAAGCGTGGTTTTTAACTCTGTGCGCACCAAAAGAATAGCGGCTATGGGTTTTCCTTGTCATAAAAAAAGGACTAAAATTGATAACCTCAAAAAAGTGCCTAATAGCATTTTTTTAGCTTCAGCTAGATGTGCCCGATCAAGCTCAGGTATATCATAGAGGTTCATAACACACTAGTATTGTTAAGTTCTTTTTCATTAATATCTCATCTTGCACGCACATATCCTTGTTTTGAATATGTAATATTAAAAGCTTAAGGAAGGAATAAGTTACCGATTTCAAAAAATAAACAAGCTTATGAAAGGAAAATGTTTAATGAAAGAAAAGTACTTCTTGGAAGGAAAAAGGCAATATTTTTTCCTCTTATGCATGTATCATGTTTCATAATTCATGTAACATTGATTCGCTCGATTAAGTCAACTTACTAAATGTCGGTCCGTCCCACTAACGTTTTGGGGTGTGGCATATCCCTCCTAGTTCACAACACAATATAAGTGACTTGAAAATTTACTCTAGAAACTCTAATCTCCATTCCAAATATTTAACTGAGTTTTGATTCAAGCACCATTATCAACCACCAATCTTATGAGTTGCAGGAACTAGTCCGCCCTTCACTTATTTTTTCTATTACCCACATAGTTTCAACAATGTAGGATTTTGTCACCAATTTTGCTTTTCAGGTAGATTCTTTGAACTAGGAACTTTGTATTCACACAAAAGAACTCATCAAGAAAGTAATGAAAAGAAATTTACAAACCCTCAAGTGGTGCCTCATACTCAAAATCCAAAAACAAACTTTCAAAAAAAATTAGTTGGTCTATAAACTCCATCAAAATATCTACTTCCCCCTTAAATCTTGCTTACACCAAAATACAAAAGACTAAGACATTTCATCTTGATCTTTTGTGTATTGCCAACCTTCTCGTTATAATATCTCTAATTCCTTTTGATAAAATAGTAATAGGTATATACAATTCTACTTAGAATAGAAATAGGAATAATATATATTGCCCTAGTTGGAAAAGGTGTTTATTGTAGTGTCTATAAATAGGTTCTCTCTGTAATAATATGCACAACAACAATTCAATAACATTTTTCTCTTATATTTCTCACATGGTATCAAAGCCTCTTCGATCCTGGTAGAAAATCAAATAGTTTCCGCTGCCAGAGGGTGGCTATTACTCATATATGCTGCCCTTCATAATTATGTTGGCAAAAGTTGGGTCACCGTTTATCTTTCCGATGACTATTTTCTCATATCTAATTTGTGTAACACCGTGGTGACTACTTTTTCATATCTAGTTTGTGTAGCACCGCGCCATCTTCCTGGTGACTTTTCATATTTAATTTGTGTAGCACCTTGCCATCCTTTCGGGGACTACTTTTTTTGCATATCTTATTTGTGTAGCACCGTGCATCTCTCCGGACTTCTTTTTATATTTAGTTTGTGTAGTAACGTAGATTTTTCTGAACTACTTTCTCATATCTGAGTTGCATATCATCATGTGTCTTTTCAGTAACTCCTCAGATTTGATTTGCATACTTCCATTCGTCTTTCCGGTGACTCCTCAAATCTGATTTGCATAGGGTAGTGCTATCATTCAAACCCTACCCATATAATATTATTTGTTTGATCGTGACTACTTTTAGCCATCAAATCTAATGCTCTTGTGTAATGTGTATAAGCATGTTCCGGCCAATTTTTGGTGACTTTCTTGTTTAATATTGACTCGTCTATTGATTCCAACATGATCCATACACTTTATAGAAGATTTTAAGCACTTCCAGCGATTGTTGCATTGCGAAAAAATTTATTTGGGGCAACCACCTAATTTTATTGCTCAGGGGAAGTTAAGTAGTCTTGTATGTCGATTGTGTTAGTCACGCTATGGTTTGAAATAGCGTGTGCAAGCTTGGTTTGGGAAGTTCAACATTGTAATTTATCACTCTATGATTTATCGGCATTATGCATCAAATCTGGTATTCATGAGAAGACTAAGCACATTGAGATTAAATGTCAATTTTGTGAAGTCGAGTGATCAACTTGCAGATATCTCACCAAGCTCTTCACCAGTCCTCGTATTAATTATATTTGTAACAAGCTAGATACATATGATTTGTATGCACTAGCTTGAGGGCGACTATTAGAATAGTAATAGGTATACACAATCCTAGTTAGAATAGAAATAGGAATAATATATAGTTTCCTAGTTGGAAAAGGTGTCTATTGTAGTGTCTATAAATAGGGTTACTCTGCAATAATATATACAACAACAATTCAATAATATTCTTCTCTTATATTTCTCACACCTTTCTACCATTGTGTCCACCAAATGCAAGCAAGGATATTTTTCCACCAATCTTCCTTTGATCATCTCTTTCCAATTCCTTGCCAGTGTGATTGGGACCTCAAAAGTGGTTTTGGGAATTGTCATGTTTACCCCGAGTATACAAACGAAAATGTTCCACAAATTCGTCGTTGTCATGCAATGCAAAAATAAATGGCCATTCACTTTAGCCTCTTGTCCGAACATATAACACCTTGAACAAATTTGTATACTCTTCCTTGTAGCACTTCAAGAGTTGGACAAGCTATTCTAATTACAACCATGTGAAACAAGCAACTTTATAGGGATCTTTATCTTCTAGATTAAATTCAGGCCAAACTATTGCCAAAGAGATTGATATTCCTCTCGAGTTACAGGACTTCACTGTAAAAACTCCTCTGCTATGAAATTTCCAAATTGGTTTGTTGAATGTTGTGGCAATGCCTGAAAATTAGTTTAAAGCATGTAGTAGGTTTTGCTACTCCTCCAACCTCCCAATCATTTAGTGTCATTTTGAACATAAGGTCCCAACCTTGAGGGCTCCAAAGGACCAAATCTATGTTATAGTGGCATTCTGTTGTAGGCTAATAATGTACAACTTAGGGAAAAGTATCCTCAAGTTCACATCACCTAACCAGATCTCAATTCAGAAACTAGCCTTCAAACCTTTCCCCACTCTAAAGGGCACCTTCGCATTGAAAGCAGTCCACATTCTCCTGATAGTTTTCCACAGAAAGCACACAAAAATGTCATTCACCTCTTCAATTATCAAGTTGCTCTATAAGCCATATTTCTCAGCAATGAACCTCCTCCATAATGCCATATCTTCACAACTGATTTTATGAGACTCAATCTACCTCCCAAGGATAGATACTTTTTTTAAACTGGCCTCCTAGGATAGATATTGACTCTTCCACCCTGTTAGTTTCCATTTACTTCTCTCCAAACTTCACTCCATACTTCCAACACTTCGTTCTTCGCTCAAAATGGCATACCCTAGGTATATGATGGGAAGACAAGCCACTTGATAGCCCAAATTTATTTTTTTAAATTACCGAGAAATTTGTCTGTGACCTACCCTTTGGACCAATCACAACCTTCTAAACTCGGCGGATAGAGGGTCTTAACCTCTACCCTTCTCCACTTAAATACCAGACTTTGCTTTGCATGATGTGGGCTTGAAACTACGACCTAAGCCACAAATCTTCCACCTTTTGCCACTCGAGCTAGGCCTTAAGGGCTACTTGACAGCCCAAAATTGTAGGCAAGGCTTTGCATATAACTCCCTATTCTCTATCCAGCTCAAGAAATCAACCATTACATTGGTTATTCTATTGCATCCTCCCCTTCTGCCATTGTTCTAACGGTATTGAAGTCCCCACAATGGGAATCATGTAACTCCATACCCTCTATGTTTTTCACCATAGATGGCTCACTACTCTTATTATCTTTTGATAGCCATTTAAAAGAAAGCTTTTGTTGTGTAACTTCTGATCCCTCACTCCTAAACCTCTCTTTTCCTTTACGTAAATTCATTGTTGGTTGTCATTTGTTCATGCCATGAACGGCCAAATTGAGCGGCTTAAGACTCATCTTATACCAAAGGGTACACTCAGATATTTGAACTTGATTACAATCTCATGGATAAAATAGCATATGTGTGCCTTTTTCCATCCATAGTTGTTGTTGGACATTAATAATGCTTTCGCACGATGACGTTGAGGATTAAGTTTATATGAAGCAACTAACCTAGTTTTGTTGCTCTAAGGGAGCCTAGTACAGCCTTACATGTTGTTTGTGCCGATCACTGGTCTGAAACAAACTCCTTGAGTCTAGTTTGGTAAATTCAACACAATAATTTAGGACTTTGACAGACTCTTGTTTAAGTTGATTACTCTATGTATTAATAACATTCTAATTCAACTCTGTGTATTCATTTGCTGGTTTATATTTATGATATCGTTATCACCGGCAATAATCAAGATATATCACTTATTTAAAACATCTCTTTTAGCACTTCAATACTAAGGATCTTCACAAATTGAAGTATTTTTTATATATTAACGTGGTTTGGTCCAGATCATGCATTGTTATTCACAACAAAAGTATGCCCTAGACATTGTTCAGGAGATAGAACTGGCAAAGTGTAGATGCATTGACACATAAATAGATTCAAATGCTAAACTACTACCAAGACGAGGGAAATCACTTGGTGTTCTTGGAATATATAAGCGGTTGATTGGTAAATTGAATTACCTTACAAATCACAATGACTAAACCTAACATTTCTTTTCTTGTGAGTGTTGTAAGACGGTTAATTTCTACCAGTCATAGTCATTGAATACAATTGTCCACATTTTACGATATATAAAGTCAATCTCAAGCAAAGGGCTAATCTTCAAGGATTAAGGTCATGGCAGATCGGTGGATATAAAGTTGTTGAGCAGGCAGGATCACCTCCAAATAAATGTTCTACATCTAGATATTGTATTTTAGTAAGAGGTAACCCAGTGTCCTTGTATAGCAAGAAACAGAATGTGATTGCTCCATCAATGTAGAAGCAAAATATCAAGCAATAGCTACAACAACTTATGGGCTAGTTTATATCAAACATTTGCATAAAATCTGGAGAGATCATTCAGATAAACTTGTGTGTGATAATCAACTAGCCCTTATATTACGTCAAATTGATATACCATGAATGGACTAAGCACATTAAGATTCATTGTTACTTTATTAGAGAAAAAGTAAAATGATTATATTGTAACAAGCCCAGTGTGTATGACTTATATGCATCAACTTGAGGGGAAGTGTTCCATAGTTAATGTATATAGTAGACTTAAGTGTCCCACATTTGAATAGCTGTATGTATACTGTGTAGAATATAAGTATAAATAGGGCTTATACAGTAAAGCTACGCATCTTAATACTATTTTCTTTATGCCTTTACTTCTCACATATGTAACCTACATAAAAAGTAAAGACCCGAAAATGTTGATAGATAAACTTGAAAGCAAAGAAACTAAAAACAAAACCATGCTTGATGGATAAAATTACATAAAGAGAAAAGAGCAAGAAAACAGTCAGAATTCCAAGAAAATCCTAGAAGTTATACCATCTAGCTACATCTTGTTAAAAAATTAACCTTAAGAGTAATATGATCAAAAAAATGGATGACCATGGCATATGGGCCAGCGAGACCATCAGTTCTTAAAAGAAAATGATGGATCATCTACGAAGAATGAGTCAAAGATTTAGAGATTGGATTAAACATAAAAAACCAAAGTCATGTCTTATGTGTTCCTAATAGTTGTTACTTCCCATGGACTCTACATGACAAACTTAGAAGAAAATCATCAAGTGGTTGATAATCAAATTCATGATAGATAAGACAAAGACTTTTGGGTAGTTATAGCCATAGCCACCATGCAATAAGAGGTTACTCAAAAACCACTAATGGAGGAAACAAAAATAAAAAAAACTAGGAAAAAATAGTGAAAATACAAAGAGGATGTTTTGAGAAAGATACCATTGTGTAATAATTTACTATCGTAATTTTCAAATATATGAAACAATACTTATGCAAATACCAATAAAGAAACTTAACCAAAAAATTATCTGAAACAAACTAATGCATAACTTAACTTGTATCTCAATTGTCACAGTAAATATCAATGCGCAATGCATTAGAGTCCACTCATATGGCAAAAATATCAAAAGAACAAGAAACAAAATTTCCTTAATGGCTTTAAACTTCAAAGTTCTTTTCCAAGGGTATAATTCAGGGCATGTAACAAGTGTAACCATATTATCATTGCCCAGAGTACACAGACCAAGTCCTACCATAATGATATAGAAGAAACTACATCTCAGATAATAATTATGGTTGTTCCCAAGTTCCAACTAGAAGACTTAAGGTAATTTATTTACTCAATATTCACAATCCTATCCATCTGAATCGTTACTATTTTCAGTTTATTATAGCTCAACTTCTTAAATATGATGAAGTAAAATCAGCACTTAACACTGTCTAAAAGCAAAATCTGATACAATAAAAACTTGTTGCACTGGAAAGAAAAAGAACAAACAAGCATAAAATTACGGGGGAAAGTCACTTTGCTTGAAGGAAGAATATACAAGAGGGAAAAGCAGAACTGACCACTTTAAAGAAAAGCACAATGTCAATGTATTTACATTTGACATCCCAGTACTGCTTCTGAGAAGCGGACATTTTTCTCAACACATCAGGTGGAATATAGAGTGTTTGCTTATCATAGAGTGGGTCCCCTGGCCTTCTACCATTCGCATCCTTGATTTGAGATGGATGAAGCCACTCAAACTTGCTAGTCATTTCAAACTCCTCCTCGAGATTCTTCCTTTTAAAATTCAAGCCCTTAAGACTTTTAATCCTCTTGCTTGCATTCAATGAAAAGCAATCACTCTTATCACCTGAGGAACAAATGTTGTCTTGGACTCGCTTTAATCCAGGTTCATAAGGTTGCATACTTGGTGTTTCTGGCTCAAAACCATGATCATCACTTGGAATAAGAGATACTAATCCTTTACCCTCTTGATTACCCTTTCCATTAGAACAGACAGAACTTCTATTAGTGTCTGATTGTAAGGAAACAGAAGCATTTCCCAGCCCGTCTGATCCTTCATTTTTTGTAAAAACAGAGGATATCTTACATGGATCACCTTTCGCAATATTCCTGTACACAACATCAAGAAGTAGTTAATATCATAACCCATCTCACAAAATTGTATGAATATTTTGCAGATACAATAAAACCAAATGATGAACAACATTTCAGCTGCAACATGATAAATAGCCAACAAAATAGCTAGGAAGCAGTGTGCATTCCATCACCCACAACAAAATAGAACCAAAATATAAGAACATGGTTATTGCAATAACTGAAAAATATTAACAACGAAGCATAACAACACCACCTTTAGGACTGAAATGTATACCCTTGGTTTCAGTGGTCAAAGCAGAAAGAAAAAAGCAACAAAAAAAAAGCAGCAAATGTACATAATTTCGACCAGGCTTATATTAACTAATTAGAATAGAGAGCCAAAAATTGTAACACATAGTAGCTCCAATTAAAGCAGAATTTGCAATAGTATCAAACAATTTGACAAAGGTAATTTTGACAAGGCTTTAGTAATAGAATGTATAGTATGAATAATACCATGAAAGGTAGATAAAATTATAAGCAATCAAATACTTAAATAGAAAAAAGCAAAAAGTGATACCGTGGTTTTTCTCTGTTAAACTTGTGCATAATAGAAGAGAAAACAGAAGAGTTATCCCCATTGTTGAACGGGAGCGGCACCTTCTCAGGAGGAGTTTCAATTCCCAATATTTCTTCCTTAAGGTCTATGGTGGAAGAATTCGGAACTGCATTTCTACTTGGAAATTTCCGTCCATTGATTGTGTTATCGCCGGAGCTTTGGTCCTCCGGCGAAGGTTTCTTGAGGTAAGAAAGTAAAGTTTTCTGCCGCTGCATTTTTAGTGGGGAAGAGAGAATTGGCACCAAAGGACTTCGCAAGCTGTCAACACCAAACAAATAGCTTCAAAATATTAAGACATGCCAAGGTTCAAATGGACTGATTAACATGAACAAATGACAGGTAAATAGCAAAAGCTTACTGAAAACTAACAAGGGGCAAATTTAGTATCAACAAAGCTTTATCATCACTTTAAAACCTACAGAATCAACAGGAACTCAGGAAAAAACTTAATAAATTGAATCCGGAGTCAATACAACACACTGACTGATCAACAAAGAAAAAGAAAAAGAAATGAGATGTAATATTACCTTTTCCTGGGGCGAGACGAAGTTGAGAGATACTAAAATCTAGACTCCAAACCTCTTGAATTAGGGCTTGAAAACAGGATAAGGATCAGGTACATTGAAATTTGAAACTCATATGCTGGGTCGAGAAGAAGAAGAAGAAGATGAGGGTCGGTCCAGTCGTTTGTACGTTGTGTGTGTGTGTGTTTGAAACTCATATGCTTGCCGAATTGTGTTCTTGTCTGTATTGGGTTTTGTTGCATTTTTGGGGCAATAAAACCGGGAGTACTAGCCTCAATTAGTACTCACTTAGGAGTCAATATGTGGTTATATTTGCAATTACCAAATGGCCATTTGGAATTTTTTTAGTCATAGTTGACTATTCGCCTAAAACTTAAATAAGACTAATTAATTAATGAGTGTTTAATCTTAACAAAATAAAATAATTAACTCATAAATATAAATTATAATTAAACTAAACTAATATATATACATATACATTATTTAAAAATTAAAAAATAACTTCAAAATATTTTTAATTTTATAAATACGAATTATTTCAAAGTTTGAAGTTGGAGAAATTCGATAGTTAATTCATATTGTGGAGGATTAAAATTGAGTGTCAACAAAGTAAAACTAAAATATATCAATCTAATCAAAATTTTGAAACGGATTTTTTTATATTTGATCAACATGAATTTTACTTCATATATTCTGTTTGGTTACATTTTCTCTTCATTAGCAATTTTCTTCATTGAGACTCATGCTTAATTCCAGTTTTTAAGCTTAAGGCCCCAACATACTTGGCCCTTTTTGGTAATTTTCAGTTTTGATTATTCTGCTAGTAATGAAGGTTGTTTTATATTGTTACACTAAATATATTTGTGCAATATTTATGTTGAAAAATAAATTGAATATTCTCCTCGTTTGAAAATGTGATATATTTCCTCATTTCCTAGGACAATCAAATATTCAATGAGCTCCTCTTTTAATTATCCAAAAAGGTAAAATTAATTAAAACAAATGATATATTATTTAATTTTTTGACAATTTATGATTTAAAATTCATATATTTGGGATTACAAGCATAACTAATTGAATTAATTGTATATGAATTAATACAACTAATACATGCATTGATAATGCATGCAATATTAATACACTCTATTTAACATTATTATTATACACTCTATCAAATGATCCCGTGACTTGAATATATATATATATATATATATGTGTGTGTGTATTAAAAATATGCTAAATTTGGACCAAAGTCAAGGAGATTTTTCCATTTTACTAGTAATCTCACCATCCCTTCATGTCCCAATCTTGACAAAATACCAATAATGACTTATATTTTATGTATTATCAACATTCTGATTCAACTTTATGTATTCATTTGGTGGTTTATATTTATGATATCGTTATCACGGGCAAAAATCAAGATGTATCACTTATTTAAAACATCTCTTTTTAGCACTTCATATTAAAGATCTTCACGGATTGAAGTATTTTCTATATGTTAAGGTGGTTTGGTCGAGATCATGCATTGTTATTCACAATAAAAGTATGTTGTAGACATTGTTGAGGAGATAGAACTGGCAAAGTGTAGATGCATTGACACATAAATAGGGGGAAAAAATTTAGTATAATTTTTTTTCAAATAAGTCAATTATATTTTTATATTTTTTATTAATAAATTACTCATTTTAAAATTTATCAAAAAAATAAAAATAATTTTTTTTGTTGAATTTAAGGTTACTATATTTATTTGTGAACTTTAAAATATTGAAATTTTTGGATCTAAGGTTACTATATTTTTTTTTTTGAATTTTTGGCATTAATTTTATTTTATTTTTTATATTTTTCCTATTTTTTATTAATCAATTACTCATATTTGGGATTTACCGAAAAAATAAAAATTAATCAAAATTGTTAAAAAGGAGTCGAATTTTTATTTAAAAAGGGATTGATTTATGGGTCGAATTAGGTGTTTATGAGTCTGAATTCCTCTCCATTTTCATATAAATGTCATGTGTTAAGGTCAAAATTACATGACAATTCCATGTGTCATTTAAATAAATGAAAAATGAGTTGGATATGTTCAGCATACCAACTAACGTCCATAAGGACACATTTGAGCCAAAAGTTGGACAGCGAGGGCATGAGTGACCCAAACTTTAAACGGAGGGTATATCTAGACCTTTTCGAATAGTTTAGGGGCATATTTGACATTTTTCTCAAAAAATAAATTGAATATTCTCCTCATTTGAAATTAGACGTAATATATTTCCTCATTCCCTAGTACAACTAAATATTCAATAAGTCCCTCTTTAACTATCCAAAAAGGTAAAATTAATTAAAACAAATGGTATATTATTTAATTTTTTGACAATTTATAATTTAAAATTCATATATTTGGGCTTTAATTTGAAAGCAACAAGCAATACTTAAATAAGCTCATTTAATCAATTCATTGTGGTCTCGTTTGGTAATCTCTGTGGTACAATGTATTAACAAAAATAATGAGTCATTAGCCTTGTGTATTATTAGTACCTTGTTCGATATTCTTTTTCAACCTGTGTATAACTAATGTTTGTATTAGTTATACACTCTAGTGTGTATTGCTAATACCATAGATTTCTAGATATAAGCAATGAAATGATTTTAATGCATAGAGACTCAATTATCCCTCAATTTTTTTTTACATCTTTTCCACCATAATAGTGAAGGGTATATCGTAAATAATTTTTTAATGCAATATATTTTATTTTTAATGCATCAAACCAAACAGTGCATAAAATAATTCATATACAATTAATACAAGCATAACTAATACATGCATTGATAATGTAAGCATTATTAATACACTCTATTTAGCATATATATGTATTAAAGATACTACTAAATTTGGACTGAATTCTAGGAGAGTTTTCCATTTTTACTCTTATGCAAGTAATCTCACCATCCCTTCACGTTCCAATGTTGATAAAACTCCAATAATGACCTTGTATTCATATCTTAAACTTATAAAGGAATTACTTTTACCAAATATTTAAGAAATCAGTTAACACTGAATCTATAAGACTATTATACAAGTATAAAATTTTATATGTACATGGTCGTCTTTGTTGGGTTTAAATAAGGTCTGAAATAAAAAATGAGAAAGAGATGTGGAAAACATGAAACCAAGTGGAGGAAAAATGAAAAGACATTTCTTCTATATTGCTAGAAGAAATAAAAAATTGTGTCCTTAAATTAACAAACACTTATTTAAACTGTAGAGGGTTAAGTAAAGGGTGCCTCTCGCGCTATCATCGTCGTCATCACTTGCTCAGCTTCGATAAATAATTTGATTAAAAATTTTTTAGGTAAAATTTATTGATCAATCTCATTAATTTGGAATTATTATTTAATTGATTCATGGGATTTTAATTATAGTCAACAATTTGCATAAAAATTGAATAAGACAAATTGATACTAATTAATCAACGAGTTTTTTGATCTTAACAAACTCAAACTATTAACTCAAAATATAAATTATAATTAAAGTTTTAACAAACTATTTCATTAAAAATATTTTGGTGAGATACGATTTTGAATATTTATAAAGGTAGTAGTCATATAAAAATTGAATATATAACATTATTTGAAAATGACAAAATAGCTATTAATACTAATTATTTCAAAGTTTGAAATTGAACAAAGTCGATAGTTAATTTATATCGTGGAGGGCTAAAATTTAGTTTCAACAAAATAAAACTAACATAGATTCATCTAATCAAAATTTTTTAATTGTTTTTAAAAAAGTTGATCAACATAAATTTTACTTAATATATTTGGTTTGATTACATTTTTCTCTTCATTAGTGCTTTTCTTCATTGAGACTTACGCTAAACTCCACGCTTTTGAGCTTAAGGCCCCAACACATTTGGTCCTTTTTGATGATATTAAGTTTTGACTAGTTTTGACTATTATACTAACAATGAAGGCTATTTAGTATGTTTATCCTTAGGTTGCGCGGATATTTTAAAATAAATATTTTTTTAATTTAAAAATGACAAATATGAATTATTGAGTGTATATATTTATATATATTATATATAATTATTTATTTATTATTATTTTCTTTTTTTAATAATATTTTGAAAACATTTACTATTTAAATATTATTTTTATATAGCTATATCAGCGATACTTTAAGTTTTATAATACATTATGTGTGTTATAAAGTATTTGTATTATAGTGAATGTCTATCATGTGGAGTCTCTTTTAGGATATGATTAAAGAGTCCTCCAACTTGGGGATCAAGTTAGATTTCTCCTATAAATAGAGTGCCCCTCTTCATTGTAAATTCATTCATCATCAAGAGAAATAACAAGTCTTCTCTTCTTTTCTCTCTATCTTCTTCTTCTTATTTAATAGTTTTATAACACGTTATCAGCACGAGACTCTAATTTCTCAAAAGTGAAGGTTAGATTTGAAGAATTAATAAAGGTATTATTTATTCTTTTGTTTTTAATGGCCAATCTTACAAAACTAGAGTTCACTGCCCTCCAAAGTTCGGGCAGGAACTACCTCTCATGGGTGTTGGATGCTGAAATCCACCTTGATGCAATGGGTCTTAGAGACACCATAAAAGAAGAAAATAAGGCATCAAATCAAAACTGTGCACGAGCAATGATATTCTTGCGTCATCATCTTGACGAGATTCTGAAAATCGAATATCTGACAGTTAAGGATCCACTTGTTTTGTGGAAAACCCTAAAAGAAAGATTTGACCACTTGAAGATGGTCATACATCCAAAGGCACGATATGATTGGATGCATCTAAGGCTACAAGACTTTAAGTCTATACATGAGTATAATTCTGCCATGTTCAGAATCACTTCTCAATTGAAATTATGTGGAGAAACGGTTAGTGAGATTGATATGATGAAAAAGACATTCTCCACTTTCCATGCCTCGAATGTGCTCTTGCAGCAACAATATCGAGAGAAAGGTTTCAAAAAGTATTCTGAACTAATTTCTCATCTTCTTGTGGCCGAGCAAAATAATGATTTATTATTGAAAAATCATGAGAATCGACCTACTGGATCTGAACCACTTCCTGAAGTGAATGAGGCGTACACCCACCATGCTAGGCGTGGAAAAGGTCCCGGTCCTAATCGTGGACGTGGACGTGGTCGTGGTCGTGATTATGGTCAAGAACATAATTCTAATCTTGGCATTAATCATTCATCAAATAAAAAGGAAAAAAGAAAGGATGAGAAACGTGAAGCAACTAGGGAAGGTTGTTTTCGATGTGGTGGAAGAGGTCATAATGCACGTGATTGTCGTACTCCCAAACACTTGGTTGAGCTTTATCAAGAATCACTAAAGAAGAAAGAGAAAAATCCTGAGGCAAATTTTATCTCTGAAAATCAAGTTGACATCACGCACTTGGATATAGCAGATTTCTTCGCACATCCTGAAGGAAAAATAGATCACTTAATTGGTGATGGTTCTGTGATATGGAAGAGTGATATTTTTTTTGTAGTATTTATTAATAAATTTCATGTAATGATAGTTGTTTGCATGAATATTAGTATTTTAAATTAGTTTAGTCGTTCATTAGCTTGTTCCTTAATTCTTAATAAAATAATATATATTTTTCATTGTTTTATTTATATGATTCTAATATGATAGAGTTAGTCAAATACTAAACTTTTATCACGTGTTTGTATTATATTAGGTCTTTAACTTGATCTAATGTTAAAAAACATGCAGTCTGTTATTAACTAGGATTAAATAATGATTTTATTTTATTTTCCAAACAACTCGTTTTTGACTTAGAGGAAACAATAAATTAAGGCTCAATTTTTAATATTTAATCATTAATTTATTCCTTTGAATATATTGTACCCTTTTGACAACACTAATATTTAATATATATTTATTTTGTGTATGTCATTTCATGTGAAGATATGGATAATTCTAAGAACATATTATCGAAATATGAAGATATTTGTTTGATTGATTCTGGTACAACACATACGTTATTCAAAAATAAGAAATATTTTTCTCATTTAAGTATGGGAAAAATAAATGTTACTACAATTTTTGGTAGTACTAATATGATTGAGGGCTTTGGAAGAGCCATTGTAATTTTGCCCAAGGGAACTAAACTCATCATTAATAATGCTATGTTTTCTCCAAAATCTAAGAGAAACTTGTTGAGTTTTAAAGATATCCGTGAAAATGGTTATCATATCCAATCAATGGATGAAATAAATCTTGAATATCTTGGTATCACCAAGTATGTCTCTGGGCAGACATGTGTTATAGAAAAGTTCCATGCTTTATCTTCTGGCTTGTATTGGACAAAAATTAGTGCAATTGAGGCACATTGTATAGTAAATAAGAAGTTTACTGATTCCAATACATTTGTACTTTGGCATGATCGTCTAGGACATCCTGGGTCAATAATGATGAGACGAATTATAGAAAATTTGAATGGACATCCACTAAAAGACCTAAAAGTTCTTTTAAATGGTGAATTTTCTTGTACTGCTTGTTATCAAGGCAAGTTAATTGTGAGACCATCACCAATGAAAGTTAAGATTGAGTCCCCTGCGTTCTTGGAACGTATACATGGGGATATTTGTGGACCTATTCACCCACCTAGTGGGTCATTTAGATATTTTATGGTTCTAATAGATGCGTCTTCTAGATGGTCTCATGTGTGCCTATTGTCATCTCGTAATTTGGCATTTGCAAAATTATTGGCACAAATAATAAGGTTAAGGGCACACTTTCCTGATAATCAGATTAAGTCCATTCGTCTTGATAATGCTGCAGAGTTTTCATCCCAATCATTTAATGATTATTGTTTAGCAATTGGGATAAGAGTTGAACACTCCGTTGCTCATGTTCATACTCAGAATGGTCTCACTGAATCATTAATTAAACATTTGCAATTAATAGCAAGACCATTGCTTATGAAAACTAAGTTGCCCACTTCTGTGTGGGGACATGTAATTTTGCATGCTGCAACACTTATTCGTCTTAGACCGACAAGTTATCATATGGTTTCTCTATTGCAATTGGTTATGGGTCAAGAACCTAATATATCCCATCTAAGAATTTTTGGAAGTGCTGTATATGTGCCTGTGGCACCACCAAACCGCACTAAGATGGGCTCTCAAAGAAGGTTAGGAATATATGTTGGGTTTGAGTCACCCTCCATTATACGCTATCTTGAACCATTGACTGGAGACATGTTTACTGCTAGATTTGCAGATTGTCGGTTTGATGAGACAGTTTTCCCAAAATTAGGGGGAGAGAATAGTGAAATGAAACGAGAAATTTTGTGGAAAAATTTATCATTGTCTCATCTTGATCCATATTCTTCTACTTGCGAACAAGAAGTACAAAAGATTATTCATCTGCAGAAAATTGCAAATCAAATGCCAGATGCATTTACAAATTTGAAAAGGATTACTAAATCACATATTCCTGCAGAGAATGTCCCAATTCGAATTGATGTCCCTAAAGGACCATCCACTAGTGTCATAGCTAATGAGTCAAAAACACACCTAAAGCGTGGTAGACCATTGGGGTCTAAGGATCAAAATCCTAGAAAAAGAAAGATTAAATGTCAAGATGACACTATGAAAGAATCTCATATGGAAGTTCAAAATTTGAATAAGTCTGATATTCATGAAAGAATCAATGAACTTGAAACTCAAGGAAATAATGAACTATCCATAAATTTAAAAGATGTTGAAACTAATATGAATCGATCAGAAATAGTGGTTGATTATGTCTTTGCATATAATGTTGCAACAAATATCATGCAAGATATTGAGGATCATGAACCTCAATCTGTTATAGAATATCGACAACGAAATGATTGGCCAAAATAGCAAGAAGCAATTCAATCAGAGTTGAATTCACTTGCCAAGCGTGAAGTTTTTGGACCTATAGTTCAAACACCTAATGGTATTAAACCTGTTGGTTACAAATGAATTTTTGTGCGAAAAAGAAATGAGAAAAATGAAATACAAAGGTATAAAGCATGCCTTGTGGCACAAGGATTTTCTCAAAGGCCTGGCGTCGACTATGAAGAGACATACTCACCCGTTATGGATGCAATAACATTGCGTTATCTCATTAGTTTCACAGTCCATGAGCAATTTGGAATGCATTTGATGGATGTGGTTACAGCCTACCTTTATGGATCACTTGATAATGAGATATACATGAAAATTCCTGAAGGATTTGCGATGCCTAAATCGTGTAATTTAAAATCTCAAGAAATGTATTCAATTAAATTGCAAAGATCATTATATGGTTTGAAGCAATCTGGGCGCATGTGGTATAACCGTCTTAGTGAGTATTTAAGTAAGGAAGGTTATACAGATGATGCAATTTGTCCATGTGTCTTTATAAAGAAAACAATATCGGAATTTGTTGTACTTGCTATTTATGTTGATGACATAAATCTTATTGGAACTCCAATAGAGATTCAAAAGGCAATTGATTATTTAAAGAATGAATTTGAGATGAAAGATCTGGGAAGAACAAAATTATGTCTTGGTCTGCAAATTGAGCATTTGACAAATGGTATTTTTGTTCATCAATCTGCCTACACAGAAAAAGTGTTGAAAAGATTTTGTATGGATGAAGCGCATCCGTTAAGTACTCCAATGGTTGTTCGTTCACTTGATGTGAATAAGGATCCATTCCGACCTCAAGAAAAGGATGAAGAAATTCTTGGTTCTGAAGTACCGTATCTTAGTGCAATTGGTGCACTAATATATCTTGCTAACACTACAAGGCCTGATATAGCTTTTGCTGTTAACTTGTTAGCAAGGTATAGTTCTGCTCCTACTAGGAGACATTGGAATGAGATCAAACACATTTTGCGATATCTTAAAGGGACAACTGATATGAGCTTATTTTATTCTGTTAATTGTAGCCCAAATCTTGTTGGTTATGCTGATGCAGGATATTTATCTGATCCACACAAAGCTCGATCCCAAACAGGCTATGTGTTTATATGTGGGGGGACTGCTATATCTTGGAGATCTACAAAGCAGTCCATCGTAGCCACTTCATCTAATCATGCTGAAATAATAGCTATTCATGAAGCAAGTAGAGAATGTGTGTGGTTAAGGTCTATGATACATCTCATTCGAGAGAAATGTGGTTTAAAATATGATAAAGTACCCACCACTTTATATGAAGATAATGCAGCATGCATAGCACAACTTAAGGGAGGATTCATAAAAGGAGATAGAACAAAACACATTTCACCGAAGCTTTTCTATACACATGAACTTCAAAAGAATGGTGATATAAATGTGCAACAGATTCGTTCAAGTGACAATGTGGCTGATCTATTTACCAAGTCTCTACCAACTGCAACTTTCAAGAAGATGGTGCACAAGCTTGGAATGCGAAGATTCATGTCTCTGGATTAATGTTCTCATTAGGGGGAGTGAATACGCGCTGTACTCTTTTTCCCTCACGAGATTTTGTCCCACTGGATTTTCCTTGTAAGGTTTTTAATGAGGCAGCCTAGATGCGTATTAATTGATGTGTACTCTTTTCCTTTACTAGAGTTTTTCTTTTCTTAAAGTTTTTTTTAGTAAGGTTTTTGACGAGGCACATCATCTATGAATTAGACATTCAGGGGGAGTGTTATAAAGTATTTGTATTATAGTGAATCTATCATGTGGAGTCCCTTTTAGGATATGATTAAAGAGTCCTCCTACTTGGGGACCAAGTTAGATTTCTCCTATAAATAGAGTGCCCCTCTTCATTGTAAATTCATTCATCGAGAGAAATAACAAGTCTTCTCTTCTTTTCTCTCTAGCTTCTTCTTCTTATTTAATAGTTTTATAACAATGTGCTAATTTTTGTAAGGGTAATTATAAGATTATTTTACCTTGACCAAACGTCAAATATTTTTAAGTGTTTATCCTTTATTATTATTTATCATACCGTTGGAATATTAAAAAATCTTCTTTTTTGTTAACAATTTATTAGTTCTAACATTCTACATGAAATGTTCAATATCACCAGATTAAATTACATGTTGATACATTTAACTAATGTTTTATTCAAAAGGAAAAATGCACAATTATCCCCTCTCCCTGGATTATGACTGAAATTTCATATACACAACTTAACTAAACGAAGATCCTATTATCCCCTTGAACTTTTTCTTTTTGTAATTTTGTGCAAATTTTGTCTTATGTGGCACATTCCGTAACTCCACATAATTGAGGAGCGTGAGAGATATTAGGATGTCAAGTAAGTAAAAAAGATACACAAAATTACCCAAAAAATAAGTTTAAAGGGGTAACAAGCCTTAATTTAGTTAATGTGTGTCTTTGATATTTCGGTCATAGTTAAGGGGTACTCGTGCATTCAAAATAAATAGATTCAATATATTGGTATATTAAACTAATGTTTTATTCAAAATCAAAAGATTTAATGACATATTGATACATTAACAATTTACTATTTTTAATTTATGTAAATTATAATAAAAGAATTATTTAGATGTAATAATGATCTTAATTAATACATCTGCTAAATTAGGTTTACTCAAGTGATTATTAGATACTATAAATTTTTATTTGAACTATATTAGAATATATATGAATGTTAGATAAAAAGAGTGTTATGTTGATTTGAACTTTATCCAATTAAACACATTATGTGTAACTACAGTTACCCGTGAAATTCAAGTATTTTAAATTTCAATTATGAATTAAATATTGTATCATATATTTTAAAATTGTAATTTTCAACTAAAAAGCTAATGTTGTTATATAATATTGTGAATAGTCTTAAGTTTGCTAAATGACTTATAGTTGTGATATTGTTCAGGATGAAATTTAGCACTTCCTAAATATAAATAAATATTATTTATCTAGAATTCAAAAGTTTTATTTATACTTCTCATAGTATTATTTTAAAATTTGATTATCCTTTTAACAATTTGTTTAGATATGAAAAGGTAATGAGACATTTTAAAACTGCTTATTTAAATTGTGATGGTCAATAATTTTGACATTAGTAGGGTTTAAGAAGATATAAATAATGGAGTTAAAGAATGATTTTTGCTAATTGAATATGTGTCTTATATGGTTAGCTATTTTTCAAGGATAAAACTAATTATATATCCTTTAAATTTTAAATTTTAAATTAATTACTAAAATTTCAAAAACTACCTATTTGGATATTGATTTGGATAACTATCATTTTCAAAAAAAAAAAAGTCAAAAAGGGAAACCTAATATGGAGTTACATTTTTTTATTTTGTTTTATATGCCTCCGAAAATTTGGTGAAGATTAATAATAATGGAAGCAAGGATGTCACTGGTAGAGCTGGAACTTGAGGGATTCTGGAACTGGAGGGATTTGTAGAGATCGTAATGGTAAAATTATCAAGGCATTTGCTCGAAGTATTGGTAGGGATACTAGCAATATGGCTGAAGACAAGGCTGCTCTAAATGGCCTGGAATAGTATTCTCAAAATGAGTATAGCAATGTAAATATTGAAATGTGATTCAAAGATTGTTGTTGAGATGATCAAAGTAAATTACAATATACCTTGGCAAATGAAAAATATCATTACTCGTATTCAAAATATTTCAAGTACTATTACTTGTGATGTTAGATATTGTTACAGAAAAGTCAACCAAGTTGCAGATGCCTTGGCAAAATGGAGTATTACAAATGAGGAGTTGTTTATTTCTGCACAGGCTCACATACCAACAATAATCATCGGACTTTACAAACTTGATCTCATACAAATGGAGTCTCTAAGACATAAGTAGAGGAAGAATTATTTTGTATAGAACTGATCTTGTTAATTTGTGCAAAACTTGTATAGTTTTTATCATAACCTTAGTATTGCTAAGCAGCTGCTGAAACAATGGGATGAGCTTAAGCTCTCCTTAGCTTTGTAATTTTATTCATCAATATAAAGGTCTCACCACCATATGGTGATAAATTTAAAAAAAAGTAACCATTTTCCAATAATATTTTGTAGTATTAACAGTTTTTATTTTTATTATTAGATTTTAAATTGATTTTAATAATTCATACATTATATACATGGAAAAAAAAGCGTAGTTCACTCTCTTTGAGAGAGTGAGAAGTAAAAAATAATAATTAAACTTTGATTTAAAAATTATATATTTATTTTATATTGGTCTTCTGTTTCTATCCGTTTTTTGTTTTAAAAATTTTTAAGTTCCCTTGCAGTTTTTGTTTTATTTTTTATTTTTACCTTTTTCCTCTTTTTGTTTTCTCTTCACCGGAGCAATACCTGCGAAACTCAGCTCCACCCTGAAATCATCGCCTTCGTCAGCTTCCCACCATAATTTGGTTTTCATCCTCAAATCAAACATTTTTCACGTTAGATCAATATTTCATTAGTGTGAAAAATTGACAATCACTTAAAATTAAAATCGGAAGTCTAAGAGGATCAAAGTTTAGTGTCATTTTACCTATCATCGAACACATACAAATAGAAGCGTTGCCCATCGGAGGTGGCGCCACAACTATGATAGTGCTAGTAGGGGGGGATTATTGATATTTCGAATGCTCGTGAGGTGGATGTAGGTGTGTTGGGGACTTACTCTCAATTCATACATTTCTCAATATATTTACTTGAGTTGGAAACTATTTTTGAATTCAAAGAGCATAGGAGGAATCACTAATATGTTATAAAAATGTTTGATGCTAGTTGAGGGGATCTTATACATGAGAGAGAAACTCAAGGTTTCTCAAATCTTATCAAGGACACTAGTTCGATAGAACAAAAGTGTGGGAAGATTCTTTACATTGTAAAATAGTCATGTTCATAGAAAGATATTAGTGGCCAATGACTTATGGACGTAAGAGAAGTGATAATCTTTCTATATTTAGTATGACAATGCCATTGATTCTCGAATAAATATAAGTAGAATATAACTTTATATGGAGAATCATTATCCTCAATCTTGTTGAGTTGAAGCTTCAAAGACGTTCATATGCAACATCATTTGTTTCACCAAAAACAGAAGTTGTGCGGAGAACCAAATATACAAAGGTCATGTGGATAGAATGTAATATGAAAAACACAGTGTACTTCTCTTGGTATAAAACTTAATATATGTCTACTTCTCCAAAAAAACATCTTTTTGAACAAAAACAACCTATGATAAAATCAAACAAAATATCAAGTTATTGAGTTTGATTTTTTCATGGGTTGTTTTTGTTAAAAAAGATGTTGTTTTAGTAGTGCATCGAGAGGCGCTCCATGATTTTCAAATTATATTCAAATTCACAAGCCCTTCGTATATGTGGCTATCCCTACAACTTCTGTTGGTTGGTAAATAATATTATACTGTAAGACCTACAAAGTCTCTTATCGTTGCTTCCATAGCCTTGACTACGTCGAATCATCTCACTCACAGCAGTATGATGTATCACCTATTGCAATAGAAAAAACTAATTCATTGGTAGACAAATGAATTAGAGTTATCAAACCTCTCTAATCTCTGAATCTTCTCTACCTCCTCCGAAAGTATCATTAGTGCATGACGGATTAGGCATGAAATCTCACCTTAAATTTGATAATCATCATGCCGTCATGTTGAAGTGCCTCAAATTGGTCCCTCTTTTAACTCTGGTAGGTTGCAAGACTAAGTTTCTCTAGAATTGCCTCTGAAAATTGAGTCCAATTCAAGGAAGGTGAACCACTTAGTCTAGAATTAATTTATGGCATCCACATCGTATTGCTCCACCAACCGAGGTTATGCAACATCTCATTACAGGTTACGTAGAACTCAAAAGCACTCCAGGCCTAATCTCGACTAGAATAAGTATGACGTATCTTGACAAATATATCAAACATATTTTTCTCCTCCAAACACATAACAATCCTACATATATGATGGGGAGAAAGATATGATAATGGTGAAACACCCATATTGTGAGACATAAGATTAGTTGGTTGTGTCTCAAAAGTCTAAAGGTCTCGATCTAGATTGGGGAGAAAGATATGATAATGGTGAAACACCCATATAGTGAGCCATAAGATAAGCTGGTTGTGTCCCAAAATTCGTAAGGCCTGAATCTATAAATTTTAATCTAGTGTCTTCAGAATAGTGAATAAAAAATACTTTTAAGATGAAAAGAAGTAATATCTGAGGCCACAACATTCTTCTTTGTCCTTAAGAAATTTAGTCCCTTAAGTGAATCACATGTTGTGAATTATTTCCTCATAAAATAAAAGAGATCTACTTGTTAAGGAGGTAGTGACATCTCAAGCTTTAGAGGACTCAAAAGTCAGCAATGAAATCATACAAAGACTTAACTTTGTTTATAAGAAAATATATGTAGAAGAAAAGAATCAATGAAAAAAATAAGGAAACACCTTACTATTAATAAATAGTGTTTTGTGTTGGATAGATACAAACTGACATGTTCAAAACACAGTCATTTCCCGAATAGGCATGACATTTGTTTGGAGGAAATGTCTATTTTAGGTCATTTCCAAATAATTTCATAAA
This sequence comes from Solanum lycopersicum, assembly GCF_036512215.1. Taxonomy (NCBI): domain Eukaryota; kingdom Viridiplantae; phylum Streptophyta; class Magnoliopsida; order Solanales; family Solanaceae; genus Solanum; species Solanum lycopersicum. The sequence continues at coordinate 12,630,936 of NC_090806.1, read as the reverse complement.
TTTTAAATCAATTTCGGTCCATCAATTAACTACTTAATTAATAATTCAGTGAATTAATATTAGGAAAAAAGTTATTTAATGAAACTAATAAATAAATTTTGTCGAAAAGTAATCAGTAAATCACATTGATTGAAAAATCAAAAGTCAAAATCGAGTTGAACGAGCGACGATGACGATGACGTGAGGGGCACTCTTGTCTTTAAACCTTTAAGAGCTAAAGAGAGTATTTCCAAATATAAGGACAAATTTTTCATATATTCTACCAATGATGGAGAATTGATTTTTTATTGTCTTTTCACTTAGTTTTCCCAAATTACCCAATTCACATCTTATTGAAACCCAACAATTCCCCCAAATTAATGGGGAATGAGTATAGTTAAAAGATATGCATGAAAATATTATGTGATCCGTAAGTAAGGATTAATTGCATCTAGATGAGTAAGTTTTCCTTACTGAAGATAATACCGAATTTACTCGGTCAATCATACATTGCTCAATATATTTACTTGAGTTGGATATTAGTTTTGTTTTCAAAGAGCATAGGAGGAATCTCTAACTTGGTCTAAAAATGTTCAGTTCTAACTAGTTAAACTCTTAATTGATAACATAGGAGCTCTTATATATGAAAGAGAAACTCAAGGTTTCTCAAACCTTCTCTTGCACACTAGTTTAGACTAAACAAAAATGTGGGAAGATTTTTTACAGAGAAAAATAGTCATGTTCTTAGAAAGATGTTAGTGGTCATTTATAAATTATGGCCAAAAGGGGAGCGATAAGCTTTCGATATTTAGTATGAAAATGACATGGGTTCTCGAATAAATATAAGTAGAAGATAACTTTACCAAGAGAATCATTATCCTCAATATTGTTGAGTTTAGGCTTCAAAGATCTTCATCAACAACATCATCTGATTTACCAACAACAGAAGTTGTGCAGATAGCCAAATATACAAAGGGCCTGTAGATTGAATGTAATCTAATAACAACGAAGTATCTCTCTTTGCATAAAACATAATATATGCATGCTTTTCCAAAAAACATCTTCTTGAACAAAAACAACCTATGATAAAATGAAACAAAATATCAAGTAATTGAGTTTGATTTTGTCATGGGTTGTTTTTGTTTAAAAATATGTTGTTTTAGATGCGGACATATATTATGTTTTATGCAAAGAGAGGCACTCCGTGATTTTCAAATTACATTCAAATCCTCATATCCTTTGTATATTTAGATATCCCTACAATTTTTGTTGTTTGTGAATGAAATGATAATGTAATACCTACAAACACTCTTCTCGTTGCCTCCATAGACCTGAATACGAATGATCTCACTCTCTGTAAAATGTTGTATCACCCATTGGAATTGATTAAACTAATTGAGTGGTATTCATATGAATTAGAGTTATCAAACCTCTAACTATTTGTCAATCTTCTTTACCTCCTTCGGAAGTATGATTAGTGCATGTCGAGATTAGGCATGAAATCTTACCATATACTAGATAATCATCATGCCCTATAATCATCATGCCCTAATGTTAAAGCCCCTCAAATTTGTCCCGCGTTCACTCTGTTATGTTGCAAGAATAAGTTTCTCTAAGAGTGCCTCTAAACATTGAGTCTTATTTAAGGAAGTTGAACCACCTAGTATAATATCACGATAGTCCATCCACCTCGTATTTCTCCACCAATCGAGGTTATGCAACATCTCATCACATGTAACCTAGAACTCAAAATAACTCTAGTGCTAATCTCTACCGAAATGAGTAGGGCAGATCTTGATAAATATATCAAACATATTTTTCTCCACCACACATATAACAGTCCTACATATAATATGGGGAGAAAGATGTGATAGTGGTGAAACACCCATATAGTGAGCCATAAGATTAGTTGGTTGTGTCTTAAAAGTCTAAAGGCCTCGATCTAGGATGGGGAGAAAGATATGATAATGTTGAAACACCCATATAGTAAGCCATAAGATCGGTTGGTTCACTACTAGAAAACATGCCTGTAGCAACAATTATTTAGCAACAGTTAAATATGTGTTGCAATAGATACTCATTCACGACGGTTATAACTTTCACAATAGACAACTAAACCTAATGAAACACTTTAAGAATTAAATTGTTATATTAGTACTACAACCGTTGGCATAGTATCTTTATATTGCAACCATTCTTACAAATCGTCGCCTTAGGTACTCTATGGCAACGGTTCTGCCAATTATTTTCCCTCAATTATTTCCCTCCTCCTATTTCACTACACTCGCCAATGTTTTTAAAAAATTAATTGTAAAAGTATAAGAAAAGGTAAATATCACATTATTTCTTTTTCATCTTAAAAGTTCAGACCATTCCTCATAGGTAACGACGACATTCTCTTCTCTCTCAAAAAGAACCTAAGAATTCATCTTCTTTTTCGTGGGTTTCACTTTAACCATTTTTGTTTGACTTTCCTTGTAGGAATCTACAACTTGTGGGTCTTTTTATTTGTGGGTTGTACGTTTTCGCAGCTACGTGTATGTTGTATTTCATCTTCTTCAAAGTTAGAAATTATTAGAATCTAGGGTTCTTGACAAATGGGTTTCTGTGAAGTTGTTGTTATTGCTAGATTTTATGTTTATAATTTTATCTAATTGTGCATTAGAGTGTATATCTTAATTTTTCTGAAGATTGAGAAATCTCGGCAAAAATGTTTAGATGGAAATTCTTAGTTTAGGAAGAGTTAATGTTATGAAAGATGAGTTTCGATTCTTCAATCTTCATGATACTCCGTTTGTTTAAAAAACAATGGCCTAGTTTGACTTGGAACGGAGTTTATGAAAAGATATAAGACTTTTTAATCTTGTGGTTCTAAATTAAAATTATGTCAAATGTACCAAAATGCCCTTTAATCTTGTGGTCTTAAACATTCCACCTGGTAAGTCAAAGTTAAAGTGTTGCCAAAAAAAGGAAAAGGGTCAACATGCAACTTCTCAATAACATCATATATCACACCATTAAAGTTCTCATGAAGACATATTCATGCAACATTTCCAATAAGAGGTCAACATGCAACTTCTCAATAACACATTAGGCATGCTCTACAAATAAATCTCATATAACAATATAGACATGCTCATTATTCAACCTCATGAAGCAAATAGGCAGCCTACACTACATGCACATGAACATGAGGAAAATGTTATGCATGAAAACTCATTTTCTCATTAACAAGGATTCAACCAACACATGCATAACATAAGGAGAATATTTAGAAACTCTTTTTTCACAAAAGACTTTAACATAAACCAAATTACTAGAGACGCTTAGTTTTAGGCTGAATAAGCACATAAGGAAAAGATAAGGGTATCTCACTCCAACAACCATACTATTCACCATACTCCCCCACTTAGCAGAAACCCTCTAAGGTCAACATAAACATAATATAAGGATTTCCCTCAAGGAACCTTCAACCTTACCAACACCTTCTCACCAACTCTTCAATATACTAGACCTCTTAAAACAACAACATCTAGTCTATCTCATAAAAACCAAAGACTCTCAAAAGTCTCATCATCTAGCCACAACATCCCCTACTAGGAGAAACCCACATTTACTCTTTCAAATATCTCTTCCTTCCTTTCTAAGGTCAGCTCTAAACATCTTCAAACCATCTCAACTATCACTCCCCCACTTCTCCAACATCACCTTCCATATCCAATCTAACAAGTTACACCTGATCTTTTTCTATCCCTCAATCCAAACCTCTTAAAGGCCACACTCTAAGGACCACCACTTAAGGAACAAGGTAAATACACCATATAACAAATCTCTTAGGAATTATTAGAACAATGAAGAAGTGAAACTTTCTTAGCACCCAATAGCCTCCTATTCATATTGTGTTGCGCTTCACATTATGAACAAGACTATACTAGATGTGGTTTAGGAGACAACCTAATATATTCCAAAACCTTATGCTCTGATACCAACTTTGTCACTACCGGAAAGCACCCCATAGAAGTTACCAGCATATGAGCCCCCGAGAAGTTTCGCACAAGCCTCTCGTATCAATGATTGCACAATATACTCCAAAATAAGTAATAATTTAAAACTTTCTTCCCACACGATTTTTTTTCCAGTAACACGCACGTGGAAGACGTTTTTAAAACCATCTACCTTTACAATGTCTCTTAAATTATCTAATACTTTGAATGTACACCATTGGGACTAAGCCCATAAAAGACTTAAAATAAAGACTAAAGACATGAAGGAACATGTTGGTCTTGTCCTCGAATCTATGAGGACTCACCAATACTTCATCTTCAAGCCTTAGAAACCTATCCATCATCCATGGCATATCAAGACTTCCAATTCCCTACACTTTAGTCCAAAAGGAAAAGAAGGGGTTACCACATTGAATGCACTAAGTACGGAATCCATGCAAAAACCATGAAAAACGGACATTTAGTATAGAAACACACTACGTTTCGATAAAAACATTCAAAAAAAAGTTTAAGAGACATAATATAAGACAATATAATTACATATAAGACATATTCAAGTAACATCAATCACATAACTATATTCACATAGACCCGTACTAAAGGTTATCCTAAGACCCACCTAGGTAAGATATGAAGCGGTCGCCCATACAACCCCTTCACACACACCTAGATGGTCCTCAAGACTACCTAAATTAAAGTTATTCCAATACATCACATAGATCATATTCAATAAGATAAGCCTTAGGTCATTTAGACTCTCTACCTAAGGTTACTCTAAGACTAACCTAATTAAAACATGAATAGACCGCCCATACACCCTTTTCAAGACTACCTAAGTAATCCTCAAAGTTGCCCTAGATAAGAACCTTTCTATAAAACATGCTTCATTAAGAGAACCTACTTTCATTAAAACCATTTTGAAAGATAATCATATGTTTAGAGGACTTTCTATAATGGTCTTGAAGAGGACATAGAGAACCCTCATCCTAGAATCTTCATAGCCTACTCGTGTCATGTATAGATAACTTCCCATTCCAATACCTACACGTTGTAGAGTTTATCCAACACTAGAATAAATCCCACATGATGAGAATAGACATTAACCGACGTCGACCATACTAGCTAGGCATAGAACCCGGAGTGTACCGTACTCCAATGGAGGGTGTACTACTTGTGAAGGGTAGAACTAGGACACATCCCATATAGGTACATGGTTTAGGAATATCAAGAGTTTCTTTGTACTTTAGTGTCAACTTAAGTAGAGTCACTCTCCAAGCTTATTCACTCAGTGCTAGCCTTGTTCTTATAGATTATGTTCAATCACAACAAGGCATATGAAAAAGTAACACTTCTTAGTCTTACCAAATCACAATACCTCTACCAAGGATGAGTCCACTAGGGCTACCACTCAATGGTCATAAGGATAGTGAATGACTTTCTTTGAGATGGTTTCATGTCATTTCAGCCAACCTATCCCTAAGTCCATCATTCACTTACGACCTTCAACTTCAAGGATATCATAACCTTCTTTTTATATTGAAGATTCCAAGTAAATGACCTTCTTTACATGTTCATGGTCATATAACCATCATTCATACACATACAAGACCAGGGTGCTTAAGCCTACCAAGTCATGAGATCACATATCCACATAACTTTCATGCATCAAGAAGAGGAACTTAGGTCTACCAAATCAAGACACAACATTCCTCATATCACATATTCATTATCATTCAAGTACCAAGTAGGGACATTAAGTCTAACACACAAGATAGCATATCAACACATATAGAAACTCGTCATAGTGTACCATAGCCACATATAATCATTTAAAGGACAACATGCTTGACCTCACCCCTACATATACAACATCATCATATTCCATCTCTTTAAGAAGAATCATAACATAATCAATCATACAAGATTATATAAGATTTTCAAGAGTACTTCACTGCCTATCCTCACATTATACAAGATTATACATATATAACATCATAACATCACCTCAAAATTTCACACAAATCATAACGCCTTATACATGATCACATTACTTCACATAAACATCTTCACATTATACCTTCATACAAGCCCTAACATGATACTACTACAATTTACATAATAATGCCGACAAGGACATGATCATCAAGTGATCAACACATAAGCACCACCACCATAAGTGGACCATACCAAGAAATTCTATATCAATTTCAATATAGAGAGATTAGGTCATATTACCACCTTTCAATCATCAATATCATCATTCATTATCCTTTTCAATCAATTCACTATACAAAGGTTCTTATCAATAGCCATATACACAATTCTAAACCAACATTCAAATCATACCACTGATCTAACAATATACACTATTAATATCATCAATTAAGGCAACCTATAAACAATCCAATTAATTTATACATAATTCAATAGCCCAATGCAATATACACATGAATTGACTAATATCAAGCTATCAATAGACCCACATTATATCCAAATTTAGAGATTTGAGAAGATCAAGGGTTCATGGAGATTTTCATTGGGAAACATCAATTATACATCAATAACATCATATCTCATTGTTTGAAAACGTTTCATGCAAGAACCCATGACTTAGAGTAGAAATTGGGCTTTTCCATAAACTTTAAAATCATTTTGAAATTGGCTCTAAGGTTATACCAAGCCTTATATAAAGAACTCACATACATTATTAGAATAAATCCAAAGAGAATTTAAGAAGAAGTCCATTGAAATCCATCATCCAAGCTCCATCTTGACCTTGAGCTCTCATGGAGGTTTTTTGAAGAGAACTTTGAGAGCGAAAGGTGTTAGGATCTAAATGAGAGCTAAATCACTTTAATACTCTAAAAACAAGTACACCTAAAACAACCGTTTACACAGTTTAAAAGACTTGGGTGAATTTCCCAAAACACCCCAAGCTTAGCCGAGTCTTGACAGCTTTTGCAGGTGCCTAACCACGCCCATCAATGATGGTCCGTCGTTTAGACCACGCTCCATCGTTTGCTGTTCGTGGTTTTGGCCTGCAGCTTAAAAATGAGCATAATTGCAGGCTCCATCGATGCCCCAAGTTGACAATCAGTCGTTTGAAAAAGTTGTTGTCGTTTTGCACTGCCAAACTGCTGCGTGGCAGCTTCAGCCTATGAGTTGGGGTCCTCCTCTGGGCCCCTTGTGGGTCCTAGGTGGAGTTGTACCCGGACGTTAAACCCCTAAACATGCTTATCTAGGTCTTATGAACCTCCCCTATCAATTTTAACACCAAAAAAGTCATGAAACGTGTAAATACACACTAGAACACATGCAAGCACATAAGGACTAGTCGTCGAACGTCTTGGTCATTCTTGGACGTTTGACTTCAAACTCAACCAGACTGACTTCAAAACTCACATACACATTAATTTAGCTATTTAACAGTCCTTAGAACACTAGTGAAGCTCAAGATTGATTTATTTCATTTTAGGGTCATTACACTTAATCAATATCAAACACATCATTGTGAAGCCTTAGAAAAGATGTTGAAGCCTATGTAATCTTGGGTGAGCTAACATGATATTCCACTCAATTTTTTGCAGTGGAAACACTTAGGGGGATCAACAGTAAATTGTGAAACCCTTTGTTTACAAATAATTCCACTTCAATATTTAAGACGATATCATATGCCTGGGTCCTAATCGAGATGAATCTAACACAAACCCTTCCTAAGAAGATTAAGATATCAGGACTAGATAGAAAAATGTTTGAGAAGGCAATCAATTATAAATAGAATTAATCATCTATAAATAGAGGAATATATTCGGCTATGAGTGCCTCCCGATAGGAACCAGTGTTAATACAAACTGACAAATAAGCAGGAGACACTACAAGGCAAAAGGTGCACGGACAATATGTAAAGGGACAAAACAGAGGAAATGTACAAGCTAAAAATCATATGGCCAAGAGACTTTAGCTAAAGAAACCTTAGGCTAAGAAAAAAAATGATGTGTCAGATATAAATATAAAACATGTCTTAGGTCTATGGAGACGAGACAACTTTGGGTATTTGCTATTTAATTAGCCTTTAATTAATTAAGTTTAAAATTAAATGATACTATAATAGACGTTGTATAAATAATACATCAAAACTTATGCAAGCACTCCTGTTAAATGTTTAAGAACAAATAATACATCAATAAGGTTTTACTTTCTTGAACTCTTTGTGAAGAATTGAAGTATTTCTTCGATATCATATTTGTGAAAGAAGTACTTTACAATAGTATATTTTGAGGTGATATTTGAAGAGTACAAAAAATGAAAAATAGTTGAAACGTACGTATAGGGATAGTGTCATTTTCAAAACTAACCAAACGAACCGTCTCATTGACGCCCATACTTTTGTATATATCCTTGTCCAAGAAATCTTAAATAAATAAGGGTGTGTTTGGTATGAAGGAAAATGCTTTAAAACAAGTGCATTTGTAACTTGTTTTTTCAAATTTGGTTGGAGAGTACAAAACATTTTCAGGAAGATGTTTTTAATATTGGTTGTGGAATGAAAAATAGTTTTCACATTTTTTTGGCTTGAGACTAAAAAATATATTCTTTAGGAAAATATTTTGTGATCCGAAAATCAATCCTGATAATTGATCTAGGACCCAACCCCGACACCAAACCTAGGACAACGCCTCGATGACCGTTCCAAAACCCGACCTAATAAAAAAAATTTATAAACAAATTTTTTATGATGGGGTCGTCGAGGAGGTGGGAGGGGGGGGGGGGGTTTGGGAAGGAGTATGGGTGGAGGTGGTATAATAATAAAATGGAAATGAGCCTAAAATACCCTTGAAGTATTGGAAATGGTACAAAACTACCCTCCATCCACCTATTGGCTCCAAAATGCCTACTCATCCAGCTATTGGCTCCAAAATATCCTTGTCATCCACCCTTGGATTCAAAATTGACCACTTATTTAATTGCTTTAAAATTAAGTTGTTTAAATATTTCTTTAGATACTTGGCGCTCAAGTATTAGTTATGATTTAATTTATTAAATAATTGATAAATCAACCCACTACCCACTCATTACTAACTAATTAACTCCGCACAATTAATAAACTAATATAATATCAAAATCGCCATAAACACTACTAAAACACGACGAAATTATAGATTCCTGAAAATGACATCCAATATTATTCGAGTCTGAATCAAAACCTCAATTAAATTTAGGTTGAGCTGCTTATATAGGAGGACACTTTCAATAAAATTCTCTTTCAAACTTGAATTTCAAATTTATGATTAAAGGTAAAGAAGTAGTACATTCTAAATTAATTCATGCACTTTTTTAAAATATAATTTTATAAATATTTATGATTTGTTTTAAAACCTTTACTATATTATTTTAAAAAAAGTTATCTATTAAGTAACATCACATAATCGAGACAGAGGGATAATTAAGATGAACATTGTCCGACTTTTAAGTTTATCGGTAAATTTTATTTAGACATTTGAATGTATTATAATTTACTTCTGTAGATATTTTCGTTCAAATTTCTAGAACACTCATTGGCAGTAGCTTTTTCAATTGTTGCATTAGTAATGGGGCGTATTTATTAATTGGGTGAGGTTTAATTAGTAATGGGTGACTGTAAATTGATTTATAAATTATATTAATAAGTTAAATTATAATAAATATTTGAGTGCCACGTATTTAAAAATATTTAAATAGTTTAAATTTAAGACCGTATAAAGGTGGATGTGTCACGACCCAAACCGGGTTGCGACTGGCACCCACACTTACCCTCCTATGTGAGCGAACCAACCAATCTAACCTTAACATTTCAATATAATATCAACAGAAAGTAATGCGGAAGACTTAAACTCATTAAATAAAGACCAATTCATTAACTTCTAAAATTCAACATCTATTATTCCCCAAAATCTGGAAGTCATCATCACAAGAACATCTACGATCAAATGACTAAACTAAGAGTATTCTAAAAGCTAAAAATTCATAAGAAGCTAGTCCATGCCGGAAGTTCAAGGCATCAAGACTTGAAGAAGAAGATCCAGTCCAAGCTAGAAGCATTAGCTCACCCTGAATTTTCGATGTAGTAAGACTGGCTTGAATTACTGCTGAGTTGAAGACGATGGCACGTTTGCTGCACTCCACAAATAAACAAGAAGAAAACATAAAAGTAGGGGTCAGTACAAAACACGGGTACTGAGTAGATATCATCGGCCAACTCAAAATAGAAATCAATATATACCGAGTAATATCATAAAATCAACTATGATACTCAACATGTAGCAACAACAAATACTATATCATTAACAATTACCGTCAAGTTCACACATGAGGACTCAAGCCTCGATACCATACTCATTTGGGAATCATGTTCATTAGATTGAGTATATTAACATCTTTCAAGATTCATTATCTTTATTTCTCTTGTGTCGGTACGTGACACTCCGCTCCCTCATATTCATTAATCCTTTTGTGTTGGTACGTGACACTCCGATCTGCTAAATCTACGTGTCAGTTCGTGACACCCGATCCCCTAAATCTACGTGTCGGTTCGTGACACCTGATCCCCTAAATCTACGTGTCGGTTCGTGACACCCGATCCCCTAATCTCCTTCCATCAATTCATCAAGCCTTCTTTCTTACCAAGGTATCATCAATCTCATTACTTTAGTTCATCAAGCCTCCTCCCTTACCAAGGCATCATCATTAAAAAGAGATTAGGTTTTTATCAAGATTTGGGATTCAATAACTTCATCATGCTTAATATAATCACAATTATATAATCACGTTCATGCATGCATACAATTAAGCACATAGTAGGGTTTACAATACTACCAATACATATCATTCTCTATTAAGAGTTTACTATGAAAGCATGAAAACCATAACCTACCTCCACCGAAGAATTGCGATCAACAAGCTATCTTCTCAACATCCTTGCTATCCTCTTCGTTTCTCTTTCTTTTTCTGTTTTCTCTTTGTTCTTTCTATTTTTCTTATTCAAACCCTCTTTCTTTTACCCTAATTAACATATAATCAAGTGTAAAAGATGGCAATAATAACCCACTAATTAACTTAAGGTTACCTCTTTTAACACCCAAGTAATTAGACTTATTAACATTAACCCACTAACCTTATAATTAAAGCAGGAATAGTCAAAAACGTCCCTTAAAACGTATAAAGAAATCCGACCCGGACTGGGATTGCGCAACTTGTGACGGGCCGTCGTGCCTGCGACGGTCTGTCCTGCAGGTCGTCGCAAAGTTCAGAGACCCAAATTTCCACCAAGGGTCTGTGACGGTCCGTCACACCTGTGACGGTCCGTCCTGCCATTTCGTTACGAAGTTCAGAGAGTCGATTTTCAGTACCCAATTTTCAGTTTTTCTAAGTGTTTTGAAACGAGACACCCTCGACGGTCCGTCGTGCCCATGACGTTCCGTCGTGGGTTCCATCGTCTCAGCCTATTTTTCCAGAAATAAAATCTGCTGCTCAAAACGACTAAACAGGTCGTTACATTAGATACCAATTTACCCATCGTTCGTCCCCGAACGATCACCAGAAGGAGAATAAGAGCGAAAAGGAGTACCTGAATCTGTGAACAGGTGTGGATATCTTTCTCGCATATCAACCTCCTTCTCCCAAGTGGCTTCTTCAACGGGTCGATTCTTCCATTGAACTTTGATGGATGCAATCTCCCTTGATCTCAACTTGCGAATTTCTCTATCTAGAATAGCAACAGGCTCCTCCTCATAGGACAAATTCCCATCAAGCAAAACTGAATCCCAACGGATAATATAGTTTCCATCCCCATGGTATCTTTTCAACATCGACACATGGAATACCGAATGTACTCCGGACAGCCCTGGAGGCAAGGCTAACTCATAAGCCACCTCCCCTACTCGCTTAAGTACTTCAAATGGACCAATATACCTTGGGCTAAGTTTACCTTGCTTACCAAATCGCATCACCCCTTTCATTGGCGAAACCTTCAACAAGACTTGTTCACTCTCCATGAACTCCAAGTCTCTAACCTTTCGATCTGCATACTCTTTCTGTCTACTTTGAGCCGCTAATAACTTTTCTTGAATAGATTTCACTTTATCTAACGATTCTCTCAAAAGGTCAGTACCCCAAGGTCTAACCTCAAATGCATCAAACCATCCAATGGGAGACCTACACCTCCTCCCATATAGTGCCTCAAATGGAGACATATCAATGCTCGAGTGATAGCTATTATTGTATGAAAATTCCGCTAAGGGTAAGAAGCTATCCCAATGGCCACCAAATTCTATCATGCATGCACGAAGCATATCCTCCAACACTTGAATCGTTCGCTCAGACTGACCATCAGTCTGAGGATGGAACGCAGTACTAAGGTCCAACCTAGTACCCAATTCCGCATGCAATGTTTTCCAAAACATAGAAGTAAACTGCGTACCTCTATCTGATATGATGGATAGTGGAACCCCATGCAATCGAACGATTTCTGAGATATAGATCTTGGCTAAATTCTCGGCATTGTAAGTCACCTTAACCGGAATGAAGTGAGCAGACTTAGTTAACCTATCAACAATTACCCAAATAGAATCAAACTTTCCCAATGTCTTGGGAAGACCAACCACAAAGTCCATTGCAATTCTCTCCCACTTCCATTCAGGAATGAGCATTCTCTGAAGTGTTCCTCCGGGCCTCTGGTGTTCATACTTTACTTGTTGACAGTTTGGACATTTGGCAATAAAATCCACAATGTCACGCTTCATTCTACTCCACCAAAAGTGTTGCTTTAGGTCACGGTACATCTTGGTTGCACCCGGATGTATCGAATACCTTGAACTATGAGCCTCTGTCAGAATAGTGTTGATCAAATCATCGACGCGGGGTACGCATACCCTTCCCTTAATCCTCAAAATACCTTCCTCATCGATTTGTGCTTCCTTAGCCTCTCCTCGCAACACTTTATCTCGGATCCGGATCAATTTTTCATCATTAAACTGCTTTCCCTTAATCTTGTCAAGGAAGGAAGATCTTGCCTCCACAGAAGCCAACAATCCTCCCTTCTCATTTACTTCTAATCTCATCAAGTCATTAGCTAGAGTCTGAACCTCTCTAGCCAATGGGCGTCTAGAAGCTTGCAAGTGAGCTAGACTTCCCATGCTTCCCGCCTTTCTACTTAAAGCATCCGCTACAACATTCGCTTTTCCCGGATGATACAAGATAGTGATATCGTAGTCCTTTAGTAGCTCCATCCATCTCCGTTGCCTCAAGTTCAAATCCTTCTGAGTAAAGACATACTGAAGGCTACGATGATCCGTGTAGACCTCACACTTAACCCCATATAAATAGTGTCTCCATTGCTTTAATGCAAACACTACCGCAGCCAATTCCAAATCATGAGTTGGATAGTTACGTTCATGCACTTTTAATTGTCTTGAAGCATAAGCAATCACATTCTTCTCTTGCATTAGCACTGCACCCAAACCCGAATAGGATGCATCACAATAAACAATGAAGTTCTTACCCTCTACTTGCAAGGTAAGGATAGGTGCGGTAGTCAACAAAGTCTTGAGCTTCTGAAAGTTTTCCTCACATTCGTCCGACCATACAAATGGAACATTCTGCTTAGTCAAGTTCGTCAATTGGGAAGAAATAGAAGAGAATCCCTTGACAAATCGACGGTAGTAGCTAGCTAACCCAACAAAGCTCCTTATTTGTGACACATTAGTAGGTCTTACCCAATTCTTCACTGTCTCAATCTTAGAAGGATCCACCATCACTCCATCCTTAGAAACCACGTATCCCAAGAAGGACACTGAATCTAGCCAAAACTCACACTTGGAGAATTTGGCATAAAGCTTCTTCTTCCTCAATAACTCTAACACCATTCTCAAATGCTCCTCATGTTCCTTCTTGCTCTTTGAGTATATCAGTATATCATCAATAAATACGATCACGAAGAGGTCCAAATATGGCTTAAAAATCCCGTTCATCAAGCTCATGAACGCAGCAGGAGCATTAGTAAGACCAAAAGACATCACTACAAATTCGTAATGCCCATACCTCGTTCGAAAAGCAGTCTTTGGCACATCCGTTGTCCGTATTTTCAATTGATGATAACCGGATCTCAAGTTAATCTTAGAGAAGACACAAGCACCTTGGAACTGATCGAACAAGTCATCAATGCGAGGAAGAGGGTACTTGTTCTTTATGGTTACCTTGTTCAACTATTGGTACTCTATGCACATCCGAAAACTCCCATCCTTCTTCTTCACAAACAAAACCGGAGCACCCCAAGGAGATGCACTTGGTCTAATAAAGCCTTTGTTTAACAACTCTTGAAGTTGGGCTTTTAACTCTCTTAACTCCGCGGGAGCCATTCTATAAGGGGGTATCGAAATGGGGCGAGTACACAGTTCAAGGTCAATATAGAAATAAATATCCCTATCTGGTGGCATACCAGGAAGATCTGCAGGGAACACATCCAGAAACTCACGGACCACTAAAACCGACTCAATCGAAGGTACTTGGGTAGTGTCATCCTTGAGATGTGCCAAGAAAGCTAAACACCCTTTACTAACCATTTTCTTAGCACGAAGAAAGGAGATGATACACACCGGATTGGAAGTGTAGTCACCCTCCCAAACTAACGGATCTGTCCCAGGCTTGGCTAACGTCACCGTTTTAGCATTACAATCCAAGATCGCAAATTGCGGAGAAAGCCAAGTCATACCCAGAATTACATCAAAATCATCCATTTCTAAGATAACCAAATCTACATAAGTGTTGCTCCCCACAAAGTTCACCAAACAAGACCTATACACCTTTTCAACTATCACAGACTCACCCACCGGAGTAGAAACACGAATAGGCATATCAAGTAATTCACAATGTAAATTTAGACCATTAGGAAATGAGGAAGATACATAAGAAAATGTGGATCCAGGATCAAACAATACAGAAGCCATGCAATCACAAACCAGAAGATTACCTGTGATGACAGCATTAGATGCCTCCGCTTCAGACCGCCCAGGGAAAGCGTAACAATGGGCCCTATCGTTCGTCTGTCCGTTGCCCCTACCATGTTGTGATGTAGTGGCTCCAGTTTGCCCATCACCTCGGCCGTTTTGGTGACAACCATTACCTCGACCACCACGTCCTCCAGAATGACGACCTCTACCATGACCACCTCTACCTCTAGCCATTGGGGGTCTATAACTCTGTTTTGGACAATTTCTCCTAATATGCCCAGTCTCCCCACACCCATAACACTCTCTGGAGTCAAGCATAGGTCTCTCAGAGAAGTGTTGACCGGTCTGAGGTGGACCCGTAACTACAGCCTGTAGTGAAGACTGAATGGGTCGAACTGAGTAACTTTCGGAACCTTGTCCTCTAGAGTAAGAACCATTAAACTCACCTCCCTTTCGAAACCTTTTTGATGTCGATGTCGTGGTGAAGTCATCTGGCTTCACTCCTTCCACCTCTATCACGAAGTCTACCACCTCTTGGAAAGATTTCGCTGTAGCCGCTACCTGTAAGGCTGAAATCCGCAACTCTGATCTCAACCCCTTCACAAAACGGCGAATCCACTCTTGTGGACTGAAACATAGTTGGGTGGCATATCTGGATAGTGCACGAAACTTAGCCTCATATGCATTGACCGACATCCTGCCTTGCTCTAGGCTCAAGAACTCATCCCTTTTCCTATCCCTCAATGTCCGAGGGATATACTTCTCCATAAACAAGCTAGAGAATGAGGCCCAAGTCATAGGTGGTGCCTCTGTTGATTGACACTCAATATGTGACCGCCACCACATTTTGGCGTTCCATTGAAACTGATAACTCATGAACTCAACACCAAACCGTTCTACTATACCCATCTTGTGTAGTAGCTCATGACAGTCAACCAGAAAATCGTAAGCATCCTCAGATTCCGCACCCTTGAAGACTGGAGGTTTCAATTTCAAGAACTTACTGAAAAGTTCATGCTGATCATTTGTCATTATAGGCCCAGTAGTCAGACGTGGAAACGTGCCTATATCTAATGAGGCATCCATACGAGCAGCCATAGTGGCTGCATGTTGTACCTCTGAAACCGGAGGTGTTGGTGCAGAAAACACTGGAGGCGCCTGACCCTGATCAGACAACCCACTAAGATAAGCGAGAACCTGATTGATCATCTCTGGGGTAGATTGGGGTGGCAAGTCCTCATTTTGCACTCGTTCATTTTCCCCGTCCTCCCCTTCTCTTATTACTTCCTCAGTCGGTGGAGGAGTCACCGCCCTAGCATCAAATGGGCTAGGTGCTCGTCCTCTCCCTCTAGAGGACGTCTTCCCACGGCCTCTACCACGGGAGAAGGGTATTTTGGAGTCAATAGGTGGATGAAGAGTAGTTTTATTCCATTTTTAATACTTTAAGGGTATTTTAGGCCCTTTTCCTGGTGACACCTCTTTTTCGCGCAGCGGTGTAAGGGTTTTTCCAATTTAAGTGACGTTATTAATTAAGGGATTATTTTAATTTTTTTAGAGTCACCACTTGGAATTTAGTTATGGTGTTCCAAATCACCTTTTTGTTTAATCCCTAATCAAAAGGAAATGACTCTTTGTTTTACGGTCTGCGAAATCAAAAATTGGGCAAGAAATTCTATTGACCGAAGGGAAGGTATTAGGCACCCCTCGATCCCGTGGTTCTAGCACAGTCGCTTTATTGACTTTTATGACTTAACTAATTTTTTGAAAATTCTATAATTAAAACAAATGTATTTACCCTTATCCTTTAGTTTACTTAAATATATTAAAAACTACCTAATTTTATTAATCTATGCCCTTTAATTAAAATATATATACGCATATAAATTAAATTAAACAAAACAGAGTAAAATAAGATATTCTTTATTTTTACTTTTTCGTTTGTTACTATTTTTTTTACGCTCTTTTTTTTTCTTTTACCTTCTTATCTTTTACTATTATTATTATTTTATTATTACTATTATTTTTATACTTTAAATGTGTTATTTATATTTTATTCAACTTAATTTTTTTTTGTTTGGACAAAGAAACTTTCAATTTTTTTCTTTTACAATTGCATATTTTGTTTTAACTTTTCTTTTTTCTTTTTATTATTATTATTATTATTATATATTTTTTTCCATTTTTATTCAATTTTTTTTTACGTCACTAACATTAAACGAAAATTCTACTAACTAAAATTAATACATTTACATAATAGTTACACATGTTATCATTATAAACTAAAAATTAAAAATTAAATGACTTGGACAATAATTTTACTTAAATATAAAATAAACTATGAGTTATTTAAATATAAAATAAATCATGATTTGTTACAATAATTTCACACTAAATATAACTATACGAAGGATCTAAACATAAAGTTGATATGAACATTTGAACATACTTCTTATAATAACATCGATAAATATTAATGGTTTAAGCACATGAAAAATTTAACAACTTCAATATATGGCAATCCACTTTCGCATTATCATGACATAAACTAATACAAAATAAAATTAAGTATTACCTCTTGTGAAAATTATTTCACTAAGAGAAAGAGTTTAGGAACCGCGAACTTGAAACCTCGAACTTCACTATTTTTTTTAGTGCGAGTGTTCTTCAGAGAAAAAAAATGTTTTCTTTGTTATTTTTCTTTTCTTTTTTCTCTTCTTCTTTGCTGATTTTCTTTTTCCCCTCTTTTCCCTTTTTTTTTCTCTCTTTCTTTCCCTTGATCTTTTCCTTTTGTGCCTTCCTCCTTTCTGATTCTCGTTCCTCTCCTCTTTTTTTTGTTCCCCCTCCTCTTCTCTTTTTCTTTGTACCCCTTTTTCTTCTTCTTCCTCCTCCCTCCTCCCATTATTAATGTATATATATTTATGTAAAATGTGTGTACATGTGTATGGAAGAGTTGGATTAGTGGAGTGGGGTGTGGGGTGAGTGGAGAGAAATGGTGAAGTGGGGGTGGGATAATGGGTAGGTTAATTTCTTTTAACTTATTTTTTTTGTTATAAAATAATAATAATATTAATTAAGAAAAATTAAATAGCTAGATAAAAATATAAAAAAAATTAAAATCACTAATTTATTAAAACTTTGAATGAATAAATAAAAATATACCTTAAAGTGTTATTCTAATTTTTTGTGGTTTTCATATCTTTTAAAAATAAACTTAATAAAATAAGATAAAAGTCAAAATATTTATAAAAAATATTTAAGCTCTAAAAAGGTATAAAACTTAAATTCGATCAAAAATTATGTGTCTACAGTTTGCCCCTCTTTGACTGGAAACCCGAAGAGTTTTCAGACAAAGAAGTAGAAAAAGGGACAAGTTTTGACCGAACTCTTTTTTGAAAGACCAAAATTTATGCGACCGAGTCCTTGTTTTGGTCAGCCTACGTATCCCAGGTTATAAGGGAATCAAGTCACGTGTAGTTCAAGGAGATGAGGTGATAAGTTGAATTAAGTGGGGTTCCCTCGAGGCTCTAGATCGCGACTCTTATCCTTACATAAAAATATAAAATTGAAAGCTAATAGTTAAAAGAAAAACAAATGTACAAACTTCTATCCATGCAGCTTTTCTTGAATCTTCACTTGAATTTTGACTTTAAGATATCACTTGATTTTTTGGTGAATATCTTAACCTAGAATTGGAATGGAGGCTAAACTTGCCACTTAGACGGAACTTTTGACATTCTTCAAAATGACAATTTGAAAAATGCTCTTGAATAGCTTCGTGTTTTCTTGATCAAAAGTTGAATAGTATAGGATGTGAGGAAGTCAGGCTGCTACATGCATTGAAGAAGCTAATTCTAACCATCATTGAATTGCTAAAAAAAAAATCTTTGTTCTTCAATTTAAAATCCATGTCTCGCTTGAGGAAACCTGAAAACCACCACAAACAAAAAATAATCAAAAATTTTGCCCCAGTTTTCATTGGGAAATTTTTTGTGAGTTATTAACAAATATAAATATAAAACATAAATTCCGACTAGTAAATGTTTAGTTTAGGGGAAAATAAAACTAAAAATCTAGACTAGGAAGTGTTTATCCTATGAGAAAGTAATTTAATCTCATTATTCAGGAGGGTCCTGCTAGTCCCATTATCCAAGAGGGTCCTGCTAATCCCATTATTCAGGATGGTCCTGCTAATCCCATTATCCAGAAGGATCCTGCTAGTGCCATTATCCAGGAGGGTCCTGCTAGTGCCATTATCGAGGAGGGTCCTGCTAGTCTCATTATCGAGGAGGGTCCTGCTAGTCTCATTATCGAGGAGGGTCCTGCTAATCCCATCATCCAGGAGGGTCCTGCTAATCCCATTATTCAGGAGGGTCCTGCTAGTCCCATTATCGAGGAGGGTCCTGTTAGTCCCATTATCCAGAAGGATCCTGCTAGTCCCACTATCGAGGAGGGTCCTGCTAGTCCCACTATCGAGGAGGGTCCTGGTAGTCCCATTATCGAGGAGGGTCCTGCTAGTGCCATTATCGAGGAGGGTCCTGCTAGTCCCATTATCCAGGAGGGTCCTGCTAATTCTAAATTTTATATTAAAGAATATTTTATCAAACAGAATCATCATTTAGAATCACCACAACATTTTTTATTTTTAATCCAGTTTGCACTAGAAAATATTTTTTTATAAATTACTAGTCATGAATGAGAAATACATGTTCCCAAAAGAAATGCAAGACAATATGCAATTAGGGAGTTTGTTCCCTAGAAATGAATGATGATATTTTGTTTTTTAGAAACGGTAGTGTATTTTTTTTAACAAATAAAATTATGCTCAATTTTTAAATTGATGAATTTTGAAAGTCTTTTTAATTAATCATTTTTTATTTATTATTTTTTTTAAAAAGATGATCCATTTTTTTTATCATTGATGGATATAAGATTTTATTTCTTGAGACCGATCCCATTGTGAGACTGCCTACGTATCTTATATAACAAGAATCAGGTCAGACGTAGTTCATTAAAACCTAAAATTATTATTTTTTTGTCTTGATTTTTTCTACAAAAGACATCGTTTGAGAAATGAATCAATTCATGGTTAACAATGTTTTGACTTTAGTTGGTACCAACAATTAGCATGACGTATATGAGTCATTTTCAACTACTTTCAGACAAATTTGAGGTCAACTTTGAGTAATCACTATAATTTCAAATGGTATCTCAAACATACTTAAGTGTTTACCTGAATTGATATTGTCTAAGTTAAGGGATAAAGTCATTCATATGTTCATGTTTCAAGTGCCCTCGCAATAATAAAGTCCTACTTCGCACAATAGAAGTGTTTCGATCTTAGGACTTTTTAAATCAAAGTCACTCACACTCGGAAAGATATTCAATGTATGAGATTGAGATACCATATGGTTGGCCCTTATGTAAGTATCCATTGATGTGAGAACACACAAAATGGGATCAAATAGGAATTATTATTGTCTTGTAACATAGGCTTGGAGAAGGTAGGACATTCATTTGGCGTAAAATGATTATTTCCTCCTTAAAATTTGCACAACATTCAATATTTTTTTTATATTTTTTTGAAATCTTTTTCCATTCATTTTTTTTCTCTCCTTTCATTTTTTATTATAGCTTTTTTGTCATTTTGCTTGAACTTGCACATACTTGTTCTTTTGACTTTGATATCCAACTTAGGTCTCGGTGCTGTTTATCTAATTGATAATACAAACATGGAGGTGAGATCCAGAAAATAGTGCATTTATGCTCTAAAAGTGATTCATGTGAAGTGGTGGTTATTCAAATAAAAATGTTTCAGGCTCAAAATGGGAGTCTTATGGATAAATGTCATTTGGTAGGCTTGAAAGACATAATCGGTTCAAAGAAAGCCTATAATCATTTCCTAAGTTAAATGTTGTTCACAATGTCACTTTAACCAACAGTTAGGCCATGTTCTAGATCAAAAGTCATTCCATTGAATTTTATCTAAAGCTCACCACACAATGCACAGGAAACAATGAGGTTGAATTCGTTTTAACCTTAACTCTAAGCAAAATAGTTTCTTAAGTATAATATAAATATATCAAGAGATACCAAATGAATTCTATAGGTCACAACAAAGTTAGTCCGTACTGTCAAATAGTTTAACACTTTATTATTTTTCTTATGCACAATTGTAAGAATTTTGGTACCAACCAAGTCAAAGATTGTTAAAAAAAATAAAATTAAGAAGATTCAATTTTTTGCCCCAATTTTTGTTGTGAGGACTCTTTAGATTTTTTTTTTGGTTGGACCGAACCTCAAAATAAGGTTGTCTACGTATCTTGTATAAAGCAAGAATCAGGTCGAACGTAGTTCCAAAAATTTGTAAAGAAATACTTCTATTTTTTAATTATTTTTTTAAAAGATCACCGAACCCGAGGAGGATTGCCTACGTATCTCATCGAGTTGAGAAATAGGTGTGCATAGTTTGTTAAATTTACCTTTTTTATTTATTTCTTAAAAAATATGTATTCTACCTTTCGAAAACTATTTTTATTTTTGTGATGTTGTTGTAAAAATACAAATATTAAACTTCTGAGATTCTACAAATAATTCTATATTTATTAATTTTGAGGAAAATCCTTTTTTTTGTTTACTAAATTATTCAAACGTTGATCGGCATTCAAATAGTATATTTGTAACATATAACACATACACTTGAACCCAATGTTGAGCCACATTAAATTTTAAAAAAAATGCATATGCAACAAATAAAGTGAATCCCATTAAGGACAATAAATGTTTGACACCTGGTTTACTAAGTTTAGCAAACTAATGTAATGAGTGTGTAGACAGTCTATAAAACGAGTGGACAACTCAAATTGAGAAGGGACAGTTTATCGGTAGCAGGGCTTTCCGGGCTCACTGTTTATCTTTCCCATCCTAAGATTTGTTATTATAGAATCCTTCCCAGGAGCATTGTCGCATCTCTGGTATCTCATGGTTTGGGAGCGTAATCGCATCTCCGAATAAAGTATCTCAGAAAACTCAAATTGGTGTTTATAGAAGACAATTTATATTGAAATTCAAACAATATCATAGCGGTAAACAAGCAAATATATACAACATCAATATAACAAACACAATAAAATTAATAACAGTCATATACAAGCCAATAGTTACAAGCTCGAATTCTAGTTAGTCCCCAGCGGAGTCACCATCTGTCACACCCCTTTTTCACGCAGCGGTGTAAGAGTTTTTCCAATTTAAGTGACGTTATTAATTAAGGGATTATTTTAATTTTTTTCAGAGTCGCCACTTGGAATTGAGTTATGGTGTTCCAAGTCACCTTTTTGTTTGATTCCTAATCAAAAGGAAATGACTCTTTGTTTTACGGTCTGCGAAATCAAAAATTGGGTAAGGAATTCTATTGACCGAAGGAAAGGTATTAGGCACCCCTCGATCCCGTGGTTCTAGCACAGGCGCTTTATTGACTTTTATGACTTAACTAATTTTTTGAAAATTCTATAATTAAAACAAATGTATTTACCCTCATCCTTTAATTTACTTAAATATATTAAAAACTACCTTATTTTATTAATCTATGCCCTTTAATTAAAATATATATACGCATATAAATTAAATCAAACAAAACAGAGTAAAATAAGATATTTTTTATTTTTACTTTTTGTTTGTTACTATTTTTTTTACGTTTTTTTTTCTTTTACCTTCTTATCTTTTACTATTGTTATTATTTTATTATTATTATTATTATTTTTTTATACTTTCAAGGTGTTTTATATATTTTATTCAACTTAATTTTTTTTTGTTTGGACAAAGAAACTTTCAAAAAAAAATTTCTTTCTTTTACAATTGCATGTTTTTTTTATATATGTTATTTTTATACTTCTTTTTCTGTTATTTTTTTTTCTGTTTTCTCTTTTCCCCCTTTTTTTTTTATATTCTTTCTCACATTTTATTTCTTCTTCTTCTTCTTCTTCTTCTTCTTCTTATTATTATTATTATCATTATTATTATTATTATTATTATTATTATTATTATTATATATTTTTTTCCATTTTTATTCAATTTTTTTTATGTCACTAACATTAAACGAAAATTCTACTAACTAAAATTAATATATTTACATAATAGCTACACATGTTATCATTAGAAACTAAATATTAAAAATTAAATGACTTGGACAATAATTTTACTTAAATATAAAATAAACTATGTGTTATTTTAAATATAAAATAAATCATGATTTGTTACAATAATTTCACACTAAATATAACTATACAAAGGATCTAAACATAAAGTTGATATGAACATTTGAACATAGTTCATATAATAACATCGATAAATATTAATAGTTTAAGCACATGCGAAATTTAACAACTTCAATATATTGCAATTCACTTTCGCATTATCATGAAATAAACTAATACAAAATAAAATTAAGTATTACCTCTTGTGGAAATTATTTCACGAAGAGAAAGAGTTTAGGAACCGCGAACTTGAAACCTCGAACTTCACTATTTTTTTTAGTGCGGGTGTTCTTCATAGAAAAAAAATGTTTTCTTTGTTATTTTTCTTTTCTTTTCGTTTTTCTCTTCTTCTTTGCTGATTTTCTTTTTCCCCTCTTTTCCCTTTTTTTCCCCTTGATATTTTCCTCTTCTGCCTTCCTCCTTTCTTATTCTCGTTCCTCTCCTTTTTTTTCGTTCCCCCTCCTCTTCTCTTTTTCTTTGTACCCCTTTTTCTTCTTCTTCCTCCTCCCTCCTCCCATTATTAATGTATATATATTTATGTAAAATGTGTGTACATGTGTATGGAAGAGTTGGATTATTGGAGTGGGGTGTGGGGTGAGTGGAGAGAAATGGTGAAGTGGGGGTGGGATAATGGGTAGGTTAATTTCTTTTAAATAATTTTTTTTATAAAATAATAATAATATTAATTAAGAAAAATTAAATAGCTAGATAAAAATATAAAAAAAATTAAAATCACTAATTTATTAAAACTTTGAATGAACAAATAAAAATATACCTTAAAGTGTTGTTCTAATTTTTTGTGGTTTTCATATCTTTTTAAAAACAAACTTAATAAAATAAGATAAAAGTCAAAATATTTATAAAAAATATTTAATCTCTAAAAAGGGTATAAAACTTAAATCTGGTCAAAAATTACGTGTCTACATTCCGTAAATAAAATATTAAAAACTTGAAATATTTTTCAATTCAAAAGCAATTCTTTTAGGAAAAGTTTTACAAGGGTGACCCGGGTGTGGGTGGGTGGATGGGGCGTAAAAAATGGAAACTTTTTAAATTTGAAAATACTTTCCAAAATATTTTTTAAAAAATTGATGGGGGTGGCGAGGGAGCGGGAGTGGCCTAGTTTGGGTAGGGAAGGGTGGAGGAGGCCGGGTGGATGGCTTAAAAAAATTAGAATTTAATTTAACATTATTTCAAAATCAATATTTTTAGGGGGCAGGGGGTTGGGGTAATAGGAACATTTTCCAAAAATAATCCATAAACTTTACGTTTTTATAAGAGGGGGGTTGGGTAGGAATAAAAATATATATAAAAATTTTGATTTTTTTTAATAGGAGAGTCAGGTACGAGGTATGGGTAGGGTAAGGAAAAACAATTAAAGGATGAAGTAGAGTTAAGAAACTATTCTCCTTACTTTTGGAGGGAAAGTCATTTTCCTTAAATTTGAAGAAAATAAGTTGATTTGAAAAACATTTTAAGTCAACCAAACATAGGAAAATTTGAAAATATTTTCCATACCTAACGCACTCTAAATGCTATGTCATGATTCAAAATTATGGTGATCTTAGTATCAAAAAGTGATCACGCTGAATAAAGCTAAAAGCAAGGTAGGTCTTCTCTCTGACTTTCACAGCCCAAGACCCCTTTTCTTATAATGGACTTCATCTTAAAAGGCTTTTCGATCTCTATAAGATTTAGTATAGGCTGTATAAATATCCCCCACCCCCTCCTCAACTCAAAAGGTTTTATTCCCATTTTAAGTCTTCCCTCAAACATTTTAGGTGAGACTCTTCTCAAATTTTTCTATTATAATATAGACTATACTATAAATTAACTTATGGATCATTTGTTTTAATATGTAAACATTTTAAAGTTCGATTCTAGATAGTTTAAGGAAATTATTCGGAATTCTTTAAAAGTCATCATCAATCTATTGTAAATTTGTTTGGAGTGTTCTTAGCAAGAATTTAAGGTATATCTAATTTTCAATACCTTCTTATAAAGTATGCCTAGTTTTCATAAACTCAATATTAAAGAATAACTATTTATTCAATTAAATCTTCTTATGAAATATCATTTTTTCTGGCATACTTTTTGTTTACCAATGTTATTTAACTAGACTTTATGTGAATGGGGGACAGGCTCGCATTAAGTCTTTTTTATTTCATTCTATACTATGGGCTATGTATATATACATGATTTTTCCTGCAATTGAAATAGTTGAACTTTCAAATTGATAAATTTTAACATGATTTTATTCAATAAATAAATTAATGACTTAAAACGTGATGGAATGACTTTAAACGTGATTTTTAAACTTGTGAAACGATTGCCTTCCTCTATCTATGTATATGGGGATTTTGAAAAATACATGGTTACTCTCGAGGTTGGTAGTACTTGGTCTAGGAAATATCTTGTCTATGTTTATTTGATTTACCTAAAAGTAAGTTATCTCATCAAACTATGACAGTTTGATTGATACAATTCTAAGGACAAGACTAAAAAATAACAAAACCAAATTAATAGTAAAGAAAATAAGATAAGAGGATAGACACAAGAAAGTAATCAAAGACAACAAATTCAATAGAAATAACCTTCTTTGAATATTAATTCGGACACTTGTCTCATTAAAAAGATATCAAGGGAATTAGAACTCCCAAGCGACCATTCTTTCTAATTTTCAACACAACCAAAAGCTTCAAGAAGACACTCAAATGTCTTGAGGAATAATAGTTTTAGGTTTGATAATAATCTACCTTTCAAAATAATAAGAACTACTACTTATACTAGTTAGAAAAAGGAAGATAATAGCTATTACAATTTTACCCTTAATCAAATTAGGGTTTTGTTTGGTTGTCTTCCTTTGATGAGACGAATTCATGAAAATTTATAAAGTAGCATGACCAACTTGTTCTTTCTCCTTTCTTTATTTATACCAAGCTTTTATAAATACATGGAATCCCTAGGATGATTCCATAAGGAACTGAAATGCATCTCTCTTTTAAGATTCGTCCTTTAACACTTGAAGCTCACGTGCTTGGCTCCTTGTGAAAGGCCTCAAAGCACCTTGGGATGCATCATTTGATTGATTTGATTTGACTTTGAGATAAAACGTGATTACCTTTTGACCTAATGTTTTCATGATTCTATGATATATGTGACTCAATTTTCGTTCTTGAATGTCCTGATACGATTTTAGAGAAAGATGATTTACAATTGGCTGAATTTTCATCAAACAATAATTGTAAGACTGTGTTGACATAATTTCTTTTAATCTTATGATGTGTTTGTATACTAATTAGCTACTTTATTTAAAAATAATGGGGTCTCATATAAAAGAGATGATGAAGCAGTGTGAATAGATCAAGAAAACATTGGCTCTACTTGAGCAATCTGGTTCCAAGAACTCTACCACAAGGGATAAATGCGATTCAACTAATAAATCATCTCCACGTACATCGCGTAAAGTTACTCCGCTGAAGATTAACTTACGCGATAATCTATACTACTCTCCTACATCTCCAATGATCATCCAAATAATGGTGACTGATGCTTCCTCTCCTGAGGAACAACTCGCAAATCTGACGAAGTTAGTTGAAGAATTGATAAAGCATTTACAACACCAAGAGTCTCGAATTGATAAGTTGATGGATAGGATGTAAAATTTTGGATGGAGAAGAGATCCATGCGCCTAGAAAGGATGCTGAAATTTCTAAAGGAATGATCCCACTCGACCGCTAGAAGGAGTTTATTGAAGGCACCATTAAAGATAGGTGTAAAGTCTCCACCAATGTATTTTCTCATATATACACTAAGACATACATTGTTAGGATTGATAACTTAAAAATGTCTGTTGGTTATCGACCTCCCAAATTTCAACAATTTGATCGGAAGAAAATCCAAAACAACATGTTGCACACTTCATGGAGGAATGTAATAATGCTGGAGATTGTGGAAACCATCTTGTCAAATAGTTTATCCGCTCCCATAAAGGAAATGACTTTGATTGGTACACAGATCTCAAACCTAATTCTATTGATAGTTGGGAGCAACTACATCATGATTTTCTGAATCGCTTCTATAGCACAAGGCCTAGGTGATCATGGTAGAACTCACGGATCTCACCAAAGGAAGGATGAATCGGTTATAGATTTCATAAATCGATGGAGGAACGCGAGCCTAAATTGCAAGGACAGGCTTAGTGAAGCTTCTGCAATCGAAATGTGTATAAAAGGAATGAACTGGGAGCTTCTTTACATCTTGCAAAGAATAAAACCAAAATCCTTTGAAGATATAGTTACTCGCGCTCATGAGATGGAGTTGAGCATGTCCTCTGTTGGAAAAGATATGAATATTATCCCTGTTCCTCGTGATGGAAGAGACAAGCAGGAACCCAAGGGATGGAGCAAATTTGTGCCTAGAAATGACAACAAAGAATCCAGGAGTGTTAATGTGTCCCCATCAAAGTTCACTACGATGAGGGCATAAAGCAAAATTTGAGAACGACTTTTCAAGCACGTTCAAATCAAAAGTCGACACTAAGGGAGATGCAAGGAAAAAAGTATCCCTTCTTGGATTCTAACGTTTCTGAAGTTTTTAATGAATTGCTCGAGTTAAAGTTCATTGACTTCCCAGAGATGAAACGACCTGATGAAGATGGAAAAGCTCATGACCCAAATTATTGCAAGTATCATAGACTTGTGAGTTATCTTCTTGAAAAATGTGTTGACTTCAAGAATAGAGTGATGTGATTGGTTAATGAAAAAAATGTCCTTGATGATGAGAAGGCTAGTTATAACCAGATCTTTATCATGTTTGGCTCACTTGATCCGGTCCAAATATGTATCACTGAAAAACATGAAGAAGATTCATTAGACCAGGTTGTTGATATAGATGGGGATAAAGGTTGGATTCTTGTAACTATGTGAAGACGCAACAAGTCAAGCTTATGAAAAAAATCATCCGAGCAACCGATTAGAGGGAAAATGGTGAAGAAATTAGAGAAGAAAAAATAAATCAAGTGCCCAAAAAGGGAAAAGGTATAAGCATATCACAACCAACAACCCCGACGTGCTGTGACTCTAGAGGAATTCTTACAAATCTCGTTCGACATAAAGTATACTCAAGACAATGTCGAGGCATCATGTTTCAATGCTGATAAAGAAGAAACAATGAAGGTTTCTTCTAATGGAAAGGAAGGAACAACGAGTGAATCCTCACCAAAAGTGTCTCCTAGTGACGAAGAAAAAACAACAAGGGAAATCTCAGCAATGATGTCTCTTTCATCTTCTGAAATATCTATTGAACTTTTTCCCAAGAAGCCTAAAATCATATTTACAGATAATGATATTCTATTTGGTGAAACACTACACAATCTTCCTTTACATATGGTGGGTGATGTGTTATAGAAGAAGATAAATAGAATCTTAATAGATAAATGATCTAGAGTCAACATTTTGCCTATTCGCACATTGAAGGAACTTGACATCACAACTGGGGAACTTAGTGAAAGTTGTATGTTGATACAAGGATTTAATCAAGGGGTACAGAGGTCCGTAGGATCTATTAAATTAGAGATCCATGTGGAAGATTTATCAAGAGCATGGATGCATATGATCGACGCAAAGACATCATACAATATATTACATGGCAGGCCTATGGTACGTGAGAATAGAATTGTCTCATCTTCTTACTACCAATGTTTGAAATATTTTGAAAAGAGGAGTTGAAAGGAATATAGTTTTAGATGAAATTCCTTTCACCGAAGTTGAGACACACTTTGCCGATGCAAAATTCTATTTGAGAAATTATGTTGTTAAAGGGTCCAAATGGAACGATGTCAAATCAATCAATTCTGATAAGATCACAAGCAAAAGAATTGATGCGACTATCAGAAAGGTGAAAATTGACAATAAAGACCCTTGTTCCGTTCTTAATTAAGGGAAGATCATGTCTTCAAAGAAAAAGCTGACTTCTATACTTTGTTATGTTCCAGAAGGGAAAAAAAGAAGACCAATCATCTAATCTTCAAGAAAATGCATTGAGAGGGATAAATCTTCCTATTAGATGGATTGATGCAATAAACTTGCCTTCAAAGTTGCTAGAAAAGTCAATCCCTAAAAATCAAGTGGGAGATGTGGCACTCCCTACAACACGCACACGAGAAGATTTTGATCCCAATGCTTACTATTTATTTGTGAAGGCGGATACAACCCTAATGAGCCATCGGTTCTAGGAAGACTTCCATCAGAACATACAACTAGGCAAGAATGTGAATGCCTAGGTTATATCTAACCATCGCCAATTATCATTTCGATAAGAAGGTATAGCAATAACGATATAACTTTTGAGGATGAGGTCGCTACTCGCAATAAAAATTCGTTCATCTTTGATCGACTTGGAGAATCGAATGCAAGAACTTCTTTGTTTGAGAGGTTGGGTCCATTGAAAAAGAAATACAAAAATCTGAGAAGTTATTGAAAAGCTAAAATGCCTAGTTCACATTTAATTGGAATGGATTTCAGAAGTTCGATTCCTTCTAGAATGAGGCGAGGAGTGGAACTTGTGACTTCGTGTAAAGAGGATCTCAAGGTAAAGGCTCACACTTTGGTTTACACCAAAGAGCGCAAGGAAGATGAAGAAAGTGTTGGCTCCTCAAATCATGTTACAATCCAAAATGAGTACGTTTCTTTGCCTCAAATGAAGATTGATGAAGAGGTATAAGATATTGTCTTGTGCTGTCATACATCTGTCAATGAAAATAATCATTTGGAAGAGGAAGATGATGGAGATACTCCACGGAACTTGAAGGAGTAAAGATCACAATAGATCCTTTGAAAGAAATTAACCTTGGTACTAATGATGCCACAAGGACCAACTTAGTTAGTGCATTTCTAGAAATTCATGAAGAAATCACTTATATGAATATACTCAAGAAAATAGGGATGTCTTCGCTTGGAGTTATAAAAAATGCCTGGATTGAATCCTAAAGTAGTTGTCCATCAATTGGCAATCAAAAATGGTTCTCCTCTGTTAAGCAAGCTCAAAGACATTTTAGGCCAGACTTGGTTCCATTGATAGGAAAAGAAGTTAACAAAATCATTGAGGCATGATTTATTTGTGAGGTCAAATATCCTACATGTATTTCAAGTATTGTTCCTATGAGGAAGAAGAATGGTCAAATTCGAGTTTTTATTGACTTTAGAGATCTCAATTATGCATGCCCTAAAGATGAGTTTCCTCTTCACATTCCAGAGTTGATAATTGATGCCACCATTGGTTATGAGGTGATGTTGTTCATGGACGGTTCTTGTGTCTATAATAAAATTCGTATGGCACCAAATGATGAATAACTCACCACATTTCTTACACCAAAGGGTATTTATAGATACAAAGTGATGCCATTTGGATTAAAGAATGTTGGTGACACATATCAAAGGGCGATGCAAAAAAACTTGCTCCATAAAAATGTTAAATTCTATGTTGATGACTTGGTGGTAAAGTCGAGAAAGAGGGGTGATCATTTGAAAGACTTAAGGATGGTGTTTTAGGTGCTACAAATATATCAATTGAGAATGAATCCATTGAAATGTGCCTTCAGATGTCTGAGTGTAGAAATATTCATGAGTAAAAAAATCTCTGAGGAAAGTTAGCCTACTTGAGGAGATTTATCTCAAATCTTGCAGGGAGATGTCAACCATTCGTTAATCTCACGAATAAAGGTGATCCTTTTAATTGGGACCAAACATGTAGCGATGCCTTTAAAAGTATCAAATCGTATCTAGCGAAACCTCTGGTTTTGGCAGCCCTATACCTGGAAAATCATTGATACTCTACATTGCAGCACAAGAAAGGTCTGTAGGAGCCCTGTTAGCTCAAGATAATAGTGAAGGCCAAGAAAACAATCTTTATTACTTAAATAGAACGATGACGCCAAATGAGATAAAATATTCGCCAATTGAAAAGTTATGCTTGACACTTGTCTTCTCTATTTAAAAGATGAAGCATTATTTTAAAGCTCATGTTGTTTGCCTTATTTCTAGAGTAAATCCCATCAAGTTCGTTATGTCAAAACCTGTCCTTAGTGACCGACTAGCAAGATGGTACCTCCAATTCCAACAATTTGAGATTGTGTACATCCCTAAAAAATCTGTGAAGTGACAAGAATTAGCGGATTTCTTGGCAGACCATTGATGATTGGGATTTAACTAATGAGCTTCCTGATGAAGATATGATGTCCATTGAAATTCAACCTCCTTGGAAAATGTACTTTGATGGGGTTGCACATCATGATGGAGCTGGCGCTGGTGTAGTATTCGTCACTTCACGGGAGGAGATTCTACTATTCTCCTTTACATTAAAGCAATGTTGCTCCAATAATGTCGTTGAATACCATGCTTTGATATTCGAACTTGAGATGTCTATCGACGTGAAAAAAATTACACCTACATCTTCTGGTGGACACTTGTAAATCGTGACTGCAACTGATTACTTCTCAAAATGGTCTGACGTTGTTTCTCTTAAATAAGAAAAGAAAGAGAATGCTGCAAATTTTATCCGAGTACATATCATCTATCATTTTGGCATCCTTCGTTATATAATAACAGACGATGGAAGGCCATTCGATAACAAGTTAATGAACAATATTTGTGATCTCTTTGGTTTCAAGTAGCGTAAATCTTCTATGTATCATGTTGCCGCCAATGGTCTTGTTGAAGCATTCAATAAGACCCTATGCAGCATTCTTAAGAAAGTTGTCTCCAAGTCCAAATGGAATTGGCATGAGAAAAAATGGAAGAATTTTTGTGGGCATATAAGACAACGTACCGCACACCAACTCAAGCAATACCATATTCACCTGTTTTTGGAGTTAAAGCTCTGCTTGAGTTTCAAATACCTTCCTTAAGACTTGCTATTCAAGAAGTGCTCACTGAGGAAGAAAATGCTAGATTGCGTCTTGCCGAGTTAGAAGTACTTGATGAAAAGAGGCTAGAAGCCCAAAAAAACTTTAAATGTTATCAAGCTTGTCTATCTCGTGCTTTCAATATGAAAGTTCGCTTGAGGTGCTTTAAAGTTAGAGACAAAGTTCTCGTGGTAAGAAGACCCATTATTACTTCGCACAAGTCTGGGTGAAATTTACCTCAAAGTGGGAAGGACCTTATGTTGTAAAAGAACAATATTTACATAGTGCTTACAAGATGTTGATGTAGATTGTGTAAGGATCGGCCCTATTAATGTAAATATCATAAAGAGGTACTACCCTTGAAGAAAGATGATGCTCCTTGAGGTACAATCCTAAACTACACGTCACTCCTAGCCCGCAAAAGTATAAATAGTGTGCGGCACAACAACAAAAAAAATCACTCAATCCCCCAGAACTATGTGGTGACTTGATCCTCTGCATTGAGGTACATAGGCACTTAGAACCATATTCTAAGTTCAGTTGCATGAGTGTGAAAAATCAAATGTTCCCACTTGATCTGTCACATGATAGTTAAAGCGAATAGTATTTTGCTTTATATTTTGTCTCATCAAACTTTAGACTTGTATGAATTATTGATGGGTCAATAGAGGGGGAAAGCCCTTATAAAATATGAGTTCCTTAGCGGTATGCTTGAAGTCTTTCAGTTAAGACAACTATGCAAATTGAAGTATTTAACTTCTCCGAGTTTATTAGTTGATGTATCCATATTCTCTAAGTATAGAAGTTGAAGTATTCAAATCCTCTAAGTATGAAAGTAAGACTTCAAGTATGTAAGTAAACGTCTTCGAATCCTCTAAATGTGCATGTCATTGAATTTCATGCCTTAAGCTAGCCTTATTGTTGATTTATCCTTCAACAGATCTTTAAATTTATATGCCTTAGCGTGGACAAACTTGTCCCTTTAAACCTTAAGCTAGAATTTCCACGGACTTATTCTGAAAAGGATCTTTAAATTTTCATGCCTTAAGGTAGACAAGATTTGTCCCGTTGCACCTTAAGATGTCCTTTTCACGGGTTTATACTTAATAGGATCTTTAAATTTACATGCCTTAAGGTGGACAATATTTGTTCCTTTGCACCTTCAGCTGGACTTGTTGCGGATTTATCCTTCAGCTAATCTCAAAATTTCTCTGTCTTAAGGTGGACAAACTTGTCCTTTTGCACCTTAAGCTAGACTTTCCACGAATTTATCCTTAAGAGGATCTTTAAATTTCCATTCCTTAAAGTGGACAAGATTTTTCCCTTTGTACCTTAAGCTGCCCTTTTCACGGGCTTATATATAGAAAGATCTTTAAATTTGTAGAAAGATCTTTAAATTTGTATGCCTTAAGGTGGAAAATATTTGTCCCTTTGCACCTAAAACTGGTCTTTTCACGATTTTATCCTTTCTTAAGTTGGTTAAGTATTCAATACCTTATAACACCTTAAGAGT
The DNA here is from genome assembly GCF_036512215.1 of Solanum lycopersicum. NCBI lineage: Eukaryota > Viridiplantae > Streptophyta > Magnoliopsida > Solanales > Solanaceae > Solanum > Solanum lycopersicum. Next base: position 12,597,307 of record NC_090806.1, on the reverse strand, counting down.
ATAACTTTTTTTTCAAGGCGGGAACGTTACACGACATTCTAGTAAAACCTCAAGTTGGTTAAGCATTCGGGACCTTGTAAAACCATGAGGGTATTACTTTTTTTAAGGAGGGAATGTTACACTGTATTCTAGTAAACCCTTGAGTTGGTTAAGCATTCGGGACCTTGTAACACCTTGAGAGTATTATTTTTTTTCAAGGCGGGAATGTCACACGATATTCTAGTAAAGCCTCATGTTGGTTAAGCATTCGGGACCTTGTAACACCTTGAGAGTATTATTTTTTTAAGGAGGGCACGTTACAGGTATTTTAGTAAATCCCCAAGTTCGTCAAGCATTCGTGACCTTGTAACACCTTGAGAGTATTTACTTTTTTTCAAGGCGGGAATGTTACACGGTGTTCTAGTAAAGCTCAAGTTGGTTAAACATTCGGGACCTTGTAACACCTTGAGAGTATACTATTTTTCAAGGTGGGAACGTTAAATAGTTTTCTAGTAAAGCCACAAGTTGGTTAAGCATTTGGGACCTTGTAACACCTTGAGATTATTACTTTTTTTTTCAAGGAGGAAACATTACACGGTATTCTAGTAAATCCTCAAGTTGGTTAAGCATTTGGGACCTTGTAACACCTTGAGAGTATTACTTTTTTTTCAAGGAGGGAATGTTACACGGTATTCTAGTAAAGTCTCAAGTTGGTTAAGTATTCGGGACCTTGTAACGCCTTGAGAATAGTATTTTTTTTCTCATATGAATATCTTATTTCCTATCAGACTAAGCATAGAAATCCAATCACTAGGATTATTAACTAATACGGATTGTGAGTATTCAAAAAAAGTTCTGAATCTGGGGGAACACTTCAATATCTGAAATCAAATTTATGGAAAAATTTAAAGCTAACTTCAAAAAATCATCTAGAATGATTCAGAAAGTATTAAATATTGAATTTCGTATATGTTGTAAACCTTTGTGTCTATGTCCGAAATAATCAAGCGTCTTGTGATTTCGTCGTTCCTACGTCAAGATATGAGAATATTTGTAAAGCCATATAAATCTAGAATTTCAGCATGACAGAATCTATAGCTCACTTCAAAAAATCATCTAGAAATATTCTGAAGGTATTAAATCTTGAATTTAGGATATGTTGTAGACTTTTGTTTCTCTATTGGGAATCATCATGCGGATTGTGAGTTCGTCGTTCCTACATTAATACACGAGAGTTTTAGTAAAGTCACACAAATCTGAAATTTTCAGCATAACAGAATCTAGAAATAACTTCAAAAAATCATGTAGAAAGATTCTAAAGGTATTAAATTCTGGACTGTGGATATGTTAGAGATTTGGAAGTATAGTTTCTAAAAATTTAGACCATTCATGATTTCAATCTTTCTACAATGATATATGAATTTTACACCTCAAACGTATCAAGCTATAGAAAAAGTGACGAAATTCAGAAAAACAAAGGGAAATTACCTTGAATTTTGCCCTTTTCGTCCTAGGCTCACAATATGTAATTGAAAATAAAATTTTGGAGACAATGTGTCTATTAAGAGATGTCATGTGGTGGGAATAAAATCCATCTCCTAGTTCAATTACAATTCCTTTTTGGCTTGGGCAATAAAACATATATATAAATATAAAATTGAGTAGGATTCCAATTCCTAGTTCAATTACAATTCCTTTTTACTATGGCAACAAAACAAATATATGAATATAAAATTGAGTAGGATTACAATTCTTAATTCAATATTAATTCATTTTTAAGTAAGGTGAACGGTCACTTCGAATGAAACAAGGAAATGTTTGTGGCGTTGAAATAAGTTGTAGTCTAATTCTTGACAAATTTGGAGACATGCAATGGTGGCTTCATCACAATACGAATAGAAGACGTAATCTTTTATTTTTAAAGAAGTGGCAATCATATCTTTGAAGTGATCGGTGAAATGTTAAATAAATAAATTACATGGATTAGTTTATTTTATTTGACTCAAGGTGAATTTAGTAACTGGTTAATGCTTCAAACCTAGTATCTAAAAGATAAAATATCTCGACATGACTTGAAGCTGGGGGCATTTATAATTATTTAAAATTTATTACATATAAATTTATAAAATTATCCGGATTATATAAAATTCATAAATATATTAGATCCAAATAAATATTATGGATTAATATAATTGAGTTGAATAATTAAGTCCAATAAATATGGACTGAATTAGAGTTTAAATTAAGGAAAACTTAGCTAACTAGTCAAAATTCAAGTATAATTGTTTGAAAAAAACACTTTAAAATAATTATTAAAGATGTCGTTATAGCAATACTTTTAAAAATATAATGTATCCCAGTTTAGTTCCTAATTAATTTCATATTAAATACATGTTTTCTCTCATATGTTGTTTTTATAGCAAATTATATATTTTATAATTATCCTCCTAAAATGCATTATATTGTCACTCCTCATCAATTTCACTTTCTCTCTATTCATTAATTTCATTCTCCTTCTTGTTATTTGAGATTCTTTTTAAAAAAAAAAATTAAAATAGAAAAAGATCAAATAAAATATTTACATCATATTCTCATTTAATTGGATAACTTTCTTTTGATTTGTATTTAGTGGGTTAATATCAGAAATTTCTAGTTTTGATTTGTATTTCTTTGACTGTTTATGTATTTTTGTGTCCAAATTTATTCAAATTCAGAATTATTTATTTACAAATTTTCTTTTGACTCTGATTTTTTAAGTAGATATAGTTACTATTTAGGGTAGGTTTTGTATTTTCGTGTTTACATTTTTTAAATTTTAGTTAATATTTAATTTATCTTATTTCATACTTAATTTATGTTCATATTAGTACCGTCAATTGTATTTTGTATGTCAATTGTATTTTTAGAATATTGTATTTATTTAAATGAAATAATAGACACAAAAATGATATTTATTCTTACTTAAATTGTATTCATATTAGTTATATATGTTTTTTTTTTAATTTTAATTATATTTTTAGCAATATTATATTTATTTATGCATATTGTATCCATGTGCATTCAAATTAATCATGGTGTATGCTATGTTAAATTCAGTTATCAACTGTATTTGTATTCAAAATAAATGTATTTTGTATGTTGTATATCAATTACTTGTACTCATGTAGTTTTATTTTTATCTTTTGATTAAACAAAAAAATATATTCTAAACTAATTTTATATTTTAGATGCATCTCGAAAATTGTATTCAAAAAGTTATTTCCTAATTGTTGATTAAATTCATTATTCACTTTTATTTGTAACTTTTGATTTAAGAAAAAGTTGTATTCTAACCTGATTTGTATTTCAAAAATTGTATTCTATAAGTTGTTGTCTATAATTGTTGAACAAATTTGTATTCCAATCAAATTTGTACTCCAATCATTCAATATATAAAAATATAACAATTCAATATAGAATAGGGATAACATCATCAAAATTATATTCAAAATAAATTTATATTCTAATTATCCAAAGTATAATATCATCAAATTTGTATCAAAACTAATTTCTATTCCAATTATTCAACATAAAGTATCACAACAATAAAATTGTTTTTGAATAAAATTTCAAAAAACTACTCTCATGCTGCATCATCACTAATTTTGATGAATTCTTTGAGATAATACGAGATCGATCATATCTTGAAAAATAAATGTGACTTTTTGATTGAATATTTCAATTAATTTCTTTGATCAATCATCAATTTCGAGTTTTATAGGAACACGAACGATGAATTGCTTCACTTTTGTATTTCATAATTGCTTCCTAGATCTATCAACAATTTTGAATTTTCCAAAAAAAAACAATGAAGAGCAGATACAATTTTAAATTTTAACGATGATGCACATAATTTGATCCTTATGCAATTTTGTATTTTTTAGGAGAGAAGGATGATGAACTTTTCTTTTGTAACTGATCCATGACTCTTGACAAATAAAAATAAAAATTCTTACACTACATTTATCCATCAATGATGATCAATCGACTTGACTTCTACGAAGAATGAGGATTATCAATGGAGAATTGAAAATTGATAACGGGATCTGAATACAATTGATTAATTCAAAAAAAGAAATATCCAACAAAAAGTGAGACAAATCAACGAAAACATAAATTCAATTTCAATGGAGTTATTCGAAAATAGATATTGAAAATATGTAAAATAATAGTGAGAGGTGTTTGAAAGAACAAGAGAGAGATGACACTTCATATTTTTCCGATTGTAACTAATTAATAATTAGAGATTTAAGCGATTTTTACCTTTTTTGAAATATTTTGTCCCATGATTTTCTCAATTTTGATGTTAAAGATTTGTATTCTTTCTAATTAAATAAATACAAAAATCAATCTAATTGCAAATCAAAATATTGTGATTTTAAATAAATATTAAAAGTGTTTACAAGAGATCTTATTAAATACTAAAATGTTGTTCTGGAAATTTCGTATTTGGGCTAGAATTTGTTAAGCCCAACTTTATCTCATTCTAGAGGCTCATCTTGGCACCACGTGGGCAAATGATGTGGCATGCCAAGTCAAATAAGAAGCCAATAGAATCTTGACATGTGTCAAAGATGACATGCCCACTCCATAAAGCCCATATGATATGTCACTTAAATCTGATTGGCCGAAAGGAATCATGTTCCAATCGGAACTCCACTATTCTAGAAACTATAAACACGGGTCTTCATAATTCAGAAAAGAGACAGAAAATTTTGAACAAGAAGCTAGAGAAAATCCGTGGTAGAAATGCCATTTAATTCTCTATTGTCACGACCCAAATCGGGCTGTGAGTGGCACCCACATTTATCCTCCTATGTGAGAGAACCAACCAATCTAAACCCCATTATTTCAAACATAATGAACTAAATACATCGCGGAAGACTTAAAAACTAATTAACAAAATAAATCAAATAACTTCTAAAAACTCAAACATTTATTATTATCCCCAAAATCAGGAAGTCATCATCACAAGAACATCTATCCTCAAATTACTAAAGCTAAGAGTATCTAGAAAGCTAGAATAAATAAAAAGCTAGTCCATGCCGGAACTTCAAGGCATCGAGACATGAAGAAGAAGATCCAGTCCAAGCTAGAAGCGTTAGCTCACCCTGAAATCCGGTGTAATGAAGACTGGCTAGATTTGCGGTTGAGTTGAAGACGGCGACACGTTTGCTGCACTCCACAAATAACAAGGAAAGAAACATACAAGTAGGGGTCAGTACAAAACACGGGTACTGAGTAGATATCATCGGACAACTCAAAATAGAAAATAATATATATCAAGTAATAATATAAAATAACCTACATTACTCAACATGTAGCAACAACAAGTACTATAATCGTTAATAAGTACCGCCAAGTTCACACATGAGGACTAAAGCCTCAATACCATACTCATTTGGGAATTAGATTCATTAGATTGAGTATATATTAACATCTTTCAAGATTCATCACCTTTATTCTTGTGTCGGTACGTGACACTCCGCTCCCCTACTACTATGTGTCAGAATGTGACACTCCAATCCCCTAGTTCTGTGTGTCGGTTCGTGACACCCGATCCCCTAATTCTACGTGTCGGTTCGTGACACCCGATCCCCTAATTCTACGTGTCGGTTCGTGACACCCGATCCCCTAATTCTATGTGTCGGTTCGTGACACCCGATCCCCTAATTCTACGTGTCGGTTCGTGACACCCGATCCCCTAATTCTACGTGTCGGTTCGTGACACCCGATACACTAATCTCATTCTATTAATTCATCAAGCCTTCTTTTATACCAAGGCATCATCAATCTCATCACTTTAGTTCATCAAGCCTTCTTTTATACCAAGTCATCATCAATCTCATTACTTTAGTTTATCAAACCTTCTTTTATACCAAAACATCATCATTAACAAAGGGTTTTCAAGATTTGGGATTCAATAGCTTCATCATGCTTATTTCATCACAATTATATAATTACATTCATGCAAGCATACAATTAGCATATAGAAGACTTTACAATACAACCCAATACATATCATTCGCTATTAAGAATTAACTACGAATAGTATAAAAACCATAACCTACCTCTACCAAAGATTCGTGATCAAGCAAGCAATTTCCCAAGCCTTTTCGTTTTCCCCTTCGTTTCTTTCTCTCGATAGATTCTCTTTCCCTCTCCTTGTTCTTTCTATTTTTCTTATTCAAACCCTCTTTCTTTTACCCTAATTAACATATAATTAAGTATCAAAAATGGTAAAAGTAGCCCACTAACTAATTTAAGGTTATCTCCTTTAGCCCTCAAGAAATTGTATTATTAATATTTACCCACCAGATTTATAATTATAGCAGGAATAGTCCAAAACGTCCCTTAAAACATTTAAAGAAATTCGACCCAGCCTGGGATTACGCAGCCTGTGACGGGCCGTCGTGCCTGCGACGGTCCGTCCTGCTGCTTCCGTCACAGAGTTCAGAGACTAGATTTTTACCAAGGGTCTGTGACGGTCTGTCACGCCTGTGACGGTCCGTCCTGCCACTTCGTCAGGAAGTTCAGAGAGTCGATTTCAGTACCCAAATTTCAGAATTCTAAGTATTTTGGAACGAGACCCCCTCGACGGTCCGTAGTGCCTATGACGGTCTGTCGTGGGTTCCGTCGTCTCAGCCAGTTTTTCCAGAAATAAAATCTGATGCTCAAAATGACTAAACAGGTCGTTACAATAGATACCAATTTACCCATCGTTCGTCCCCGAACGATCACAAGAAGAAAAACAAGGGCGAAAAGGAGTACCTGAATCTGTAAACAGGTGTGGGTATCTTTCTCGCATATCAGCCTCCTTCTCCCACGTGGACTCTTCAACTGGTCGATTCTTCCATTGAACTTTGATGGATGCAATCTCCCTTGATCTCAACTTGCGAATTTCTCTATCTAGAATGGCAATAGGCTCCTCCTCATAAGTCAAATTCTCATCGAGAAGAACTGAATCCCAACGAATGATGTAGTTTCCATCCCCATTGTATCTCTTCAACATAGACACATGAAATACCGGATGCACTCCTAACAGTCCTGGGGGCAAGGCTAATTCATAAGACACCTCCCCTACTCGCTTAAGTACTTCAAATGGTCCAATATACCTTGGGCTTAGCTTACCTCTTTTTCCAAACCGTATCACCCCTTTCATGGGCGAAACCTTCAGCAAGACTTGTTCACCCTCCATAAACTCCAAGTCTCTAACCTTTCGATCTGCATATTCCTTTTGCCTACTTTGCGCCGCTAAAAGCTTTTCTTGAATAGATTTCACTTTCTCTAATGAATCCCTTAAAATGTCAGTACCCCGAGGTCTAACCTCAAATGCATCAAACCAACCAGTGGGAGACCTGCATCTCCTCCCATACAATGCTTAAAATGGGGCCATATCAATACTTGAGTGATAGCTATTGTTGTATGAAAAATCTGCTAAGGGTAAGAAGTTATCCCAATGACCCCTAAATTCTATCACACATGCTCGAAGCATATCTTCCAACACCTGAATTGTTCGCTCAGACTGACCATCGGTCTGAGGGTGAAATGCAGTACTAAGGTCCAACCTAGTACCTAATTCAGCATGCAATGTTCTCCAAAACATAGAACTAAACAGTGTACCTCTATCTTATATGATGGAAAGTGGAACTCCATGCAATCGAACAATTTCTGAGATGTAGAGTCTGGCTAACTTCTCTGCATTGTAGGTCACCTTGACTGGGATGAAGTGAGCAGACTTAGTTAATCTGTCCACAATTACCCAAATAGAGTCAAACTTCCCCAATGTCTTTGGAAGACCAACCACGAAGTCCATTGCTATTCTCTCCCACTTCCATTCAGGAATGGGCATTCTCTGAAGTGTTCCTCCGGGCCTCTGGTGTTCATACTTTACCTGCTGACAATTTGGACATTTGGCAACAAAATCAACAATGTCGCGCTTCATTCTACTCCACCAAAAGTGTTGCTTTAGGTCACGGTATATCTTGGTTGCACCAGGATGTATAGAATATCCGGAACTATGAGCCTCTGTAAGAATAGTGTGGATCAAATCATCAACACGGGGCACACATACCCTTCCCTTAATTCTCAAAACACCTTCCTCATCCATTATTGCTTCTTTAGCCTCTCCTCGCAACACCCTATCCCGAATTCGTCTTGGTTTCTCATCATCAAACTATTTTCCCTTGATCTTGTCAAGAAAAGAAGATCTCGCCTCCACACTGGCCAAAAATCCTACTTTCTCATTTACTTCTAACCTCATAAAGTCGTTAGCCAGAGTCTGAACCTCTCTAGCCAATGGGCGTCTAGAAACTTGTAAGTGAGCTAGACTTCCCATGCTTCCTGCCTTTCTACTTAAGGCGTCTGCCACAACATTAGCCTTTCCTGGGTGATACAAGATGGTAACATCATAATCCTTCAGTAGTTCCATCCATCTCCTCTGTCTCAAATTCAAATCCCTCTGAGTAAAGACATACTGTAGGCTACGATGATCCGTGTAGACTTCACACTTAACTCCATATAGATAGTGCCTCCATTTTAATGCAAACACTACCGCAGCCAACTCCAAATCATGGGTAGGATAATTACGTTCGTGCACCTTTAATTGCCTCGAAGCATAAGCAATTACATTCTTCTCTTGCATTAGTACTGCACCCAAACCCGAGTAGGATGCATCACAATAGACAATGAAATTCTTACCTTCCACTGGCAAGGTAAGGATTGGTGCGGTAGTCAACAAAGTCTTGAGCTTATGAAAGCTTTCTTCACACTCGTCCGACCATACAAATGGAACATTCTTCTTAATTAAGTTCGTCAATTGGGAAGCAATAGAAGAAAATCCCTTGACAAATCGGCGGTAGTAGCTAGCTAAACCAACAAAGCTCCTTATTTATAACACATTAGTAGGTCTTACCCAATTTCTCACTATTTCAATCTTAGAAGGATCCACCATCACTCTATCCTTAGAAACCACGTGCCCCAAAAAGGACACTGAATCTAACCAAAACTCACACTTGGAGAATTTGGCATAAAGCCTTTTCTCCCTTGACATTTCCAATACTATTCTCAAGTGCTCCTCATGTTCTTTCTTGCTCTTCGAGTATACCAGTATATCATCAATAAATACAATCACAAAGAGATCCAGATATGGCTTAAAAATCCCATTCATCAAGCTCATGAAAGCAGCAGGGGCATTCGTAAGACCAAAAGACATCACTACAAATTCGTAATGCCCATACCTGGTTTGAAAAGCAGTCTTTGGCACATCCGTTGCCCGTATTTTCAATTGATGATAACCGGATCTCAAGTCAATCTTAGAGAAGACACAAGCACCTTGTAACTGATCGAACAAATCATCAATCCGAGGAAGAGGATACTTGTTCTTAACAGTTACCTTGTTCAACTGCCGGTAGTCTATGCACATCCGAAAACTCCCACCCTTCTTCTTCACAAATAACACCGGAGCACCCCAAGGAGATGCACTTGGTCTAATGAAGCCTTTGCTCAACAACTCTTGAAGTTGGGCCTTTAACTCTCTCAACTCCGCGAGAGACATTCTATAAGGGGGTATAGAAATGGGGCGAGTACCCGGTTCAAGATCAATGCAGAAGTCAATATCTCTATCCGGTGGCATACCCGGAAGGTCTGCGGGAAACACATCTAAAAACTCACGAACTATCGAAACCGACTCAATTGGAGGTACTTGGGTAGTATCATCCCTGAGATGTGCCAAGAACGCTAAACAACCCTTACTAATTATTTTCTTAGCACAAAGAAAGGAGATGATACGAACCGGATTGAAAGTGTAGTCACCCTCCCACACTAACGGATCTGTCCCAGGCTTGGCTAACGTCACAGTTTTAGCATTACAATCCAAGATTGCAAAATTTGGAGAAAGCCAAGTCATACCCAGAATTACATCGAAGTCAACCATTTCTAAGATAACCAAGTCTACATGAGTATTGCTCCCCACAAAAGTCACAAGACAAGACCTATACACCTTTTCAACTATAATAGACTCACCCACCGGAGTAGAAACACGAATAGGCATGTCAAGCAATTCACAATGTAAATTAAGACCATTAGCAAATGAGGAAGATCCATAAGAAAATGTGGATCCAGGATCAAACAATACAGAAGCCATGCAATCACAAACCAAAAGATTACCTGTGATGACAGCATCAGATGTCTCCTCTTCAGATCTCCCAGGGAAAGCATAACAATGGGCCCTATCACCTGTCTGCCCATTGCCCCTACCATGTTGCGCTGCAGTAGTTCCCATTTGTCCGTCACCCAAGCCGTTTTGGTGACCACCATTACCTCGGCCACCACGTCCTCCAGAATAACGGCCTCTACCATGACCACCTTTACCTCTAGCTATTGGGGGTCTATAACTCTGTTTTGGACAATTCCTCCTAATATGTCCAGTCTCCCCACATCTATAACACTCTCTGGACTCAAGCATAGGTCTCTCAGAGAAGTGTTGACCGGTCTGAGGTGGACCCCCAACTACAGTCTGTAGTTAAGACTGAATTGGTCGGACTGAGTAACCTCATGAACCCTGTCCTCTAGAATAAGAACCATTAAACTCACCTCCCTTTCGAAACCTTTTTGATGTCGATGCCATGGTGAAATCATCTGGCTTCACTCCTTCCACCTCTATCATGAAGTCTACCACTTCTTGAAAGTATTTTGCCGTAGCCGCTACCTGTAAGGCTGAAATCCGCAATTCTGACCTCAACCCCTTCACAAAACGGCGAATCCGCTCTTGTGGACTGAAACAAAGTTGGGTGGCACACCGGATAATGCACGAAACTTAGCCTCATATGCAGTAACCGACATCCTACCTTGCTCTAGGCTCAAGAACTCATCTCTTTTCCTATCCCTCAAAGTTCGGGGGATATACTTCTCCATAAACAAGCTAGAGAATGATGCCCAAGTCATAGGTGGCGCCTCTGTTGGTTGACACTCAACATGTGACCGCCACCACATTTTGGCGTTCCGTTGAAACTGATAAGTCACAAACTTTACACCAAACCGTTCTACTATACCCATCTTGTGTAGTAGCTCATGACAGTCAACCAGAAAATCATAAGCATCCCCAGATTCAGCACCCTTGAAAACTCGAGGTTTCAATTTCAAGAACTTACTGAAAAGTTCATGCTGATCATTTGTCATTATAGGCCCTGTAGTAAGACGAGGAAACGTGCCTATTTCTAATGAGGCATCTATGCGGGGAGCCACAGTAGCCGCATGTTATACCTCCGGAGCCTGAGGTGCTAGTGTAGGAAACACTATAGGCGCTTGGCCTTGATCAGATAACCCGCTAATATAAGGAAGAACCTGATTGATCATCTCTGGGGTAGGTTGGGGTGGTAATTCCTCATTCTGTACTTGTTCATTTTCCCCATTCTCCCCTTCTCTTACTACTTCCTCAGTCGGTGGAGGAGTCACCGCCCTAGTATCAGATGGGCTAGGTGCTTGTCCTCTTCCTCTAGAGGACGTCCTCCCTCGACCTCTTCCACGGCCTCTTGACGCTACTCTCCCTTGAGCTACAGCCCCAGTGGCTGGTTCAGACGCACCCTGTCCCGCCGGTGCTGGTGTTGGCGCGGTTGTTGCTCTAGTTCTAACCATCTGCAAAATAGAGTGAAGATGGTCAGATACCAATTTGTATCACCTAGATACCAATTGGATCCAAGTAATAGCACGAAAGAAAGAAAGGAAGAATGGAATTTTCCTAGAGTCTTATAGCCTCTCAAAGAAAAGTAAAGGCGTCCCCCTACCGTTCCTTAAGACTCTACTAGACTCGTTCTTGTGTGATGAGACCAACGAACCTAATGCTCTGATACCAAGTTTGTCACGACCCAAATCGGGCCGTGAGTGGCACCCACATTTATCCTCCTATTCTGAGCGAACCAACCAATCTAAACCCCATCATTTCAAACATAATGAACTAAATACATTGCGGAAGACTTAAAAACTCATTAACAAATTAAATCAAATAACTTCTAAAAACTCAAACATTTATTATTATCCCCAAAATCTGGAAGTCATCATCACAAGAACATCTATCCTCAAATTACTAAAGCTAAGAGTATCTAGAAAGCTAGAATAAATAAAAAGCTAGTCCATGCCGGAACTTCAAGGCATCGAGACATGAAGAAGAAGATCCAGTCCAAGCTAGAAGCGTTAGCTCACCCTGAAATCCGGTGTAATGAAGACTGGCTAGAGTTGCGGTTGAGTTGAAGACGGCGACACGTTTGCTGCACTCCACAAATAACAAGGAAAGAAACATACAAGTAGGGGTCAGTACAAAACACGGGTACTGAGTAGATATCATCGGCCAACTCAAAATAGAAAACAATATATATCAAGTAATAATATAAAATCAACTACATTACTCAACATGTAACAACAACAAGTACTATAATCGTTAATAAGTACCGCCAAGTTCACACATGAGGACTCAAGCCTCAATACCATACTCATTTGGGAATTAGGTTCATTAGATTGAGTATATTAACATCTTTCAAGATTCATCACCTTTATTCTTGTGTCGGTACATGACACTCCGCTCCCCTACTACTATATGTTGGAACGTGACACTCCGATCCCCTAGTTCTACGTGTCGGTTCGTGACACCCGATCCCCTAATTCTACGTGTCGGTTCATGACACCCGATCCCCTAATTCTACGTGTCGGTTCGTGACACCCGATCCCCTCATTCTATGTGTCGGTTCGTGACACCCGATCCCCTAATTCTACGTGTCGGTTCGTGACACCCGATCCCCTAATTCTACGTGTTGGTTCGTGACACCCGATCCACTAATCTCATTCTATTAATTCATCAAGCCTTCTTTGATACCAAGGCATCATCAATCTCATCAATCTCATCACTTTAGTTCATCAAGCCTTCTTTTATACCAAGGCATCATCAATCTCATTACTTTAGTTTATCAAACCTTCTTTTATACCAAGACATCATCATTAACAAAGGGTTTTCAAGATTTGGGATTCAATAGCTTCATCATGCTTATTTCATCACAATTATATAATCACATTCATGCAAGCATACAATTAAGCATATAGAAGACTTTACAATACAACCCAACACATATCATTCGCTATTAAGAGTTAACTACGAATAGTATAAAAACCATAACCTACCTCTACCGAAGATTCGTGATCAAGCAAGCAATTTCCCAAGCCTTTTCGTTTTCCCCTTCGTTCCTTTCTCTCGATCGATTCTCTTTCCCTCTCATTGTTCTTTCTATTTTTCTTATTCAAACACTCTTTCTTTTACCCTAATTAACATATAATTAAGTATCAAAAATGGTAAAAGTAGCCCACTAACTAATTTAAGGTTATCTCCTTTAGCCCTCAAGAAATTGTATTATTAATATTTACCCACCAGATTTATAATTATAGCAAGAATAGTCCAAAACGTCCCTTAAAACATTTAAAGAAATCCGACCCAGCTTGGGATTACGCAGCTTGTGACGGGCCGTCGTGCCTGCGACGGTCTGTCTTGCTGCTTCCGTCACAGAGTTCAGAGACTAGATTTTTACCAAGGGTCTGTGATGGTCCGTCCTGCCACTTCTTCACGAAGTTCAGAGAGTCGATTTCAGTACTCAAATTTCAGAATTCTAAGTGTTTTGGAACGAGTCCCCCTCGACGGTCCGTCGTGCCTATGACGGTCCGTCGTGGGTTCCGTCGTCTCAGCCAGTTTTTCCAGAAATAAAATCTGCTGCTCAAAACGACTAAACAAGTCGTTACATCTATAAAGTTACATGTTTAAGAATTCAAGCATCAAAGTTTTAAACCAATCAATATCAAGACCATCGAATTCAAGAACAAGCTGGAAACCCTTGAATCCAAGTAAAGGTCAAGATCAACATAAAGTTCAAGTTTACATCCAAGATCAAGTTCAAGAAAAATTCAAGATCAAGCTCAATAACCCTTGAATTATATTTGATAAGGCGAATTCAGAGGAATCATAGAGTTTTAAAACGATCAACACCATCGAATTCAAGAACAAGCTATAAACCCTTGAATCTAAGTAAAAGTCAAGATCAAGATAAAATTCAAGTCTAAATCCAAGATCAAGTTCAAGACAAATTCAAGATCAAGCTCAATAGCCCTTGAATTATATTTGAAAAGGAGAATTTAGAGGAATCATAGAGATTGTAATACTCGCACTTGAAATAATAAAATTATTGTTGCCATAATTTTCCGTTCTTGATTATTGTTTTGTCGACACAAATTTTATTGTCTACAAATACTTAATCGCAATTAATTGCTTCGAAGTTAAAAATAATAGATGCTTCTTAAGCGACCAGTGTGATTGTCTTAATATATATGGAGATAACATTATAAAAGACAATGTCCTAATATATCGAAAGAGGACGTTCTAAGAGCATAGCTGAAAAATATTAAATTTGATTAAAGGAGATATAATGGAATCTGATTTTGGTTTTGTTCAAATCAGTGTGTAGTTGAAGATGTACCATGTAAGTAGATTGCTCACATCTTTAGTTATCTAAAATCACCTAAGTTGATCCAAAAACGATGTCGTACCCATGTCGGATCCTCCGAAAATGCACTACTTTTAAAGGATCCAACACACATCTGATTTTTTTGAAGAGTCCAATCAACTCAGAAAAGCACCGCTGAAAAATAGTATAAAGTTGCTTAAAGGAAATATAAAGGGATCTGATTTTGGTTTTGTTCAAATTAGTATTTATTCAAGATGAACTATGTAAGTAGTTTACATCTTTAGTATCTGAAGTTTACTAGAACATGTATAAGTTGACCGGTACCATTTTTTCTTAATTTAATCTAATTGAATTGTCTGCTAATTTTCTTCCTAGCGATGCGCTATACTTGATCGTGTTGGCGAAATTTGTGCTGGATGTTTTCCATGTTTTTCATCCTTAATGTGGAATTGATGATTCCTTCCATCGTACTTCACGCGATTACATAATTTTTTTAGTTGTATAGTCTCATTACTCATATATGTGGTTTCAGTTGAATAATCTTGATATATTGAATCTTGACTTTGGACACGTGTCAATTAATAATCATATGGGTATGTTTTTGTTGTCCATTAAAGTCCAAGTTTTAGGGAATTGGCGAATTGCTAGATTTGTGGAAGAAGATAAATGTGTAGACAGGGCTAATCTGGTTAATTTAATATAGTAAATGTGTAGACAGGGCTAATTTGGTTAATTTAAGATAGTATTGCTTTATTACTAAGGTTAGAGTTCACAAAGTGATTTGCACCAAGTATGTGGTCGAATCGTCAATGAAGTGGATTGGCTTCAAATCCCAGTAGAGGTAAAGTACACTAGGTTGAGTTACATGCTGGTGGGTGGTAACAGTGCCCCGTTAATTGGTCAAGTTGTATGCACGCAGTCCCGACACTCCGATTATTAAAAAAAGAGTTCACAGAGTTATTATTCTATAGTAATTCCTGACACTCGTATCAAGCACTTCATCTTATAGTTTCATATATATATATATATATGTATCTTGACATAGGAATTTCTTCAACCTTGTCCTCTTTTTCTATTTCTTTTGTTTTCCTCATATGACTTTCATATTGATTTTTTCAGCCCTATAGGAATATGTATTTCATGAGCTTATAAAGTTTTACCAATAACATCCTTCCATACAATTTTTGGTCTAGCTTGTCCCAACACTTTTAAACTCCAGGGTTTCACTGTGAAAGTTGATGTAAGAAATATTAATCCATCTCAAGCAATATCATCTCATTTTATTATTTGTTTGCCACTTGTGTTGGATATGTAGCAAGAATTAATGGAAAATGGAGGAAAGATGAAAAGAGAGCAACTTGAAAAGTACGCATATGCTTTAGTGATCATCGGTGGTGGAAAGAAAATTAGAAGAGTTTAAATGTAGAAACACTCCTATAAATTGTTATAAGGGTTGGAAAGAGGGAACCCCTTCACATCGTCGTTGTCGCTCGGCTACAACTTGGGCTTTGGATTTGGATTTGGAAAATGATTGTTCGAGAGACTTTTTTGGACAACGTTTGTCTTAATTAATTATTTAATTAATTAAATTAAATGGCCAAAACGTTTTCAATTATTAAGTTGAGACAAATCAAAATGTTTCAACTTTTTAGTTGATTAACCCGACCCGACTCGAATCCGTGCCACCCGTTTTATCATAATCTTTCCCGAATTTATTTAAATTTTGCACCATTTGGAAATGATTGTTCTGAAAGGTTGCAACTTTCAAGATAAGTCAGGACCGGTTAAAAGGTTACAAACTTTCATTAATGATCGTGTGGATTCTGAAAGGGTTGCAACCTTTCTGAAAATGTTCTTATTTTATATAAATACCATTTATTCTTCAAAAATTTTCCTTCTGAGTTTTTCTGATTTATTCTTCTTCTTCTTCTGCACAAAAGTTTTGTTGTGTACTTTACTGGTGTTGAGTGGTTCCTGACACCAAAGGTTTGGGTATCAATACGCTGGTGATTGAGCTCATTCTATCATGGGAGAACATATTTCAAATCAAACCTCGAATATTAGAGGAGAATAATTTCCTTAAGGGGACATTGTGCATTCAGTGGGCTTGATATTTTTCTGAATAAAGATTCCATATAAGGTACGTTTATAGATTTTAGTAATTTCTAAATTAAGTTTTGTTCATCTTTATTACTGGTTCAATTAACTTTGGTTACTTCGTGTTTCTGCAAAGTTTTGTTTGGAATAAGTAATTCTATTTTTTAAACACAGATTGGAAACATTGTTAAGGAATTTATTTTTTTATTTTATTTTAATCAATGTTCTGATGGAGTAAAAAACCTTCGTGGTTTTATAATCCTTAAAGTCTGCAATTTTAAGTTATTGCTTACTAAGACTGTATCAATTTTTGTTTATCAGAAATGGCAAATGATAATGTTACAGTGGTTGTTGTTGCACCAAACAGAATTGTTGTAACACAAGCAGAGAAACGGGTAAATTTACTAGTGTGAATTTCAAAGGATGGGAAACGGGTATTTTCCTGGCTTACTACTCTTGGTATGCAGAAATTAACCAACGAATAAACTCTAATGCCTGCTGCTAGAACGTCAAACAGAGAAAACTTCATGATTATTCAAGCATGGAAATAGGCAGACTTTTTATGTAAATGCTACATTCTGAGTGCTTTAGAGAATGACTTATATGATGTCTATAGTGCAATGACAACTTCGAAAGAGTTGTGGTATGCACTTGATAAGAAATATAGGATAAAAGATGCATACTTGGAAAAATTTGTGGTCGCAAAGTTTTTAGACTATAAAATGGGAGATAGTAAAACTGTTGGATCACAAGTGCAGGAACTTCAACTTATTCTCCGTGATCTGATTATTAAATATACGGTAGTAAATGAAGATTTTCAAGTGACTGCAATGATCGAGAAGTTGCCACCTTCGTGGAACGACTTCAAGAATTATCTAAAGTTTAAGGATAATTAAATGAAGCTTGAAGATCTTGTGATTCGGCTCAAAATTGAGTAAGATAACAAAACCGCCGAATAGAAGTCTCGTAAGAGTTCAACAATCATTGGAATTAATATTATTGAGGGAGATCCTACCAAATACAAAAAGAGAAAAAATTCCAACAAACAGAAGTCAGAACAGGCCAAGAAGAAATTTAAAAGCAACTGCTACAAATGTGGTAAGACTGGTCATAGGTTTTCTAACTGTCGTGCTCCAAGAAAGAACAAAGTCAACATCGTGGAAGAGATGGAAGATGTAGATGACTTGTGTGCAATGATCTCGGAGTGTAACTTAGTTGGAAATCCCAAGAATTGGTTTTTCGACTCAGGTGCCACTCGAAATATTTGCTCTGAAACCTTTGCAACCTACACTCCTGCTAAGTACGATAAGGATTTTTTCATGAGAAACAGTTGACATTGAATAGTGTTCTCCATGTCCATACTGTTAGGAAGAATTTAGTTTCTACTGCACTACTCGTTAAGAACGGGTTTAAGTGTGTCCTAGTTAATGACAAAGCTGTAATAAGAAAGAAAGAGATGTTCATAGGAAAGGGCTACCTGAATGAGGGCCTCTTCAAACTAAATGTAATGGTTGTTGACAATATTAATAAGAATTCTGCTTCTGTTTACTTATTCGATTCAAATGATATGGAATGTCTGTTTGGGACATGTAAATTACAAAGCCTTTTAAAAATTGGTTACTTTAGAAGTATTGTCTGATTTTAAATACGACAAATCGAAATGTGAAATTTGTTTGAAAAGTAAGTTTGATAAATATCCTTATAAGTCTGTTGAATAACATTCAAAACCTTTAGACTTTATTCACACAAATATTTGTAATATGAAGTCGACACCATATCGTGGTGGGAAAAAGTATTTTATAACTTTTATTGATGATTGTTGTAACAACCCTAAAAACGAATAAGATAAATACCTAAGGTGATTTATTTATTATTTGAAATCTTAAATTTTAAGGGCGTAATGGTCCTTTCACTAAGCTAATTAAATCAGGTTTTTATTTAAATTAATAATGAGTCCTAGTTTGACTAATTCCAAAACTAAAAATCCTATTATTTTACTACTCTCTCTCACGATCTCTCTCATGTTTCATCCTTCTCTCCCCATGTTGGTTCTGCTAAAAACAACAAAGAACAGAAGTTATATAAAGAGTTCTTCAAACTTGAAGAAATCTTAAGAAAAACAAAGCAAACAAATACGTTAAGGCAAAGAGAAGTTGGGCAGCAAATTCATTGTTTGAAAATCAATTAAGGTATGGGTTTCTTTCCTCTTGGTCTCTTTTCCAAGTGACCCCTTAAGATTCAGTTATACAGTCCGAAAACTAGGATTGTTTTCCCCATTGCATGTCCCTGTGACTAGCTCCCAATGATTCGTAGGTTTGGTATGTTTGCTAGTAGATTTAGGTATGTGTGATGTTCTTCTGTTGAATGTGAATATGTTTATGTACGTGAAATCATGAAAATGACAATCAATGTATGTTTCAAGTTATGTGAAAATGTGTGCAAGTTTGTGAATGTGGCAAGGGCCTCGACTTGATTCCCAAAATTTGATAAGGTTGTAGTTGTTGTTTTGTGTGCATAAAACTATGAAAAGTTGTGATATTCATTTAAGGAAATGTGGCTGATTGAGTGACAATATTTTAGACAAATAAACTCATGAAAAATATGCCTAAAGATGTGTTAAAATGGTATATGATTACACCCTAGGAATCAAGTGAAAACTTTGATAAAAATTAATGGAAAATGACTAAAATTTCCAACAACTATGCAAGGTTAAATTAGATTAAAGTTTATTAATGAAAATCTGGAAAATTAACACATTTTAAAGAGGTAAGGCCACAAGGATTTGAACCTGTGACCTCACTTTTTGGCTACTGGAATTCGCGAGAAAAGGAGACAAAAACGGGGCTGGGGGAATCGAACTTGGGACACTGTTTTGGGAAAGGAGAGGAAAATTATTTAATTAAATAAATGAGAGGCATGGGAATCAAACCGACGACCTCCAGGTAGCGAGTAAAAGAAGGGAAAAATAAAGAAAAGAAAACGTGAGGCGTGTAAATCAAACCCACGACCTCAAGGTTGGAGAGGAGAATGGCAAAATTAAATAAGAAAAATAAAGTGAGGTTGTGGGGGCTCGATCCCACAACCTCACTACCAAAGCGCCTAGTTAAGAAATCTTTAATTAAAAATAAAGAAAGGAGGTTGTGGGGGTTCGAACCCACAACCTCACAGCCTAGTGAAATTAAAACTAAAATAAGGAGGTTGTGGGGGTTCGAACCCACAGCCTCACAATGTCCAGCGAAAATAGAGAATAAAATGAAAGAGGCTGTGGGGTTTTGATCCCACAACCTCTTGGTTTTGGCAACAAAGGGCCAAGTTATGTTAATGAAAAATAAAAAGGGGTTGTGGGGGTTCGAACCCACTACTCTTCGACCAATTTAAGAGGGAAACAAAGTAGACAATTAATAGTATAATGTTAATGTTGGGTTTCAATCCCGAGTCCCAATGTCATGGAGATTAAAAATAAAATCAATGAAAAATGTAACTGCTATCCAAGAGATTCGAACTTGGGTTTCCTTGCTCAAACTTTCGTATTGATACATAAGTCATACGTGAACAAAATATCCAAGAATAATCTCACCTACTTAGATAAAATCAAGATCTAAGCATATCTACAAGATACATAAGTATTGTAATACATAACCTTAGGAATGTATGAATCACTTAACGAACTATGAATAAAGCCCCATGGCTTGTATGTATAGACACATAAGTCTAACATACGTTCCAAAGTAAGTGAACCTGAAATGAATAATGAAATGATAAAATAAACAATGAAGTGATGAAATGAACAATGAAATGATGAAACCCTAGAAGGGTTAAGTAAGGGTGTGAAACACACTAAATGGCCAAGTGAATTGACATATGATAAAATGAACGTTCACATAATAAGAGGTGAGTAACTATGAAAAGCAAAGGTGCTAATGATAAGTAATGTGGTGACAACATGATATGAGACTAATGTAAATGATGAGAATAATCTCAAATGAGCCTAAGTAAATGTTACCAAAAGTGTACTCACCTATGAGAGTGTAAGATAATGAGGAGACCAATCCCTATGAACACTCTAATGAAATTATTGAGCTTAAAACTCTTAATACTAATGATGAGATGAAAAATTATCTAATGAGATATGATGTCCTCATACTAAAACCCAGCATCCATGACTTACGAGATGAATGAAATGGAACTTTATACTCAGCACCGATAGGCTAGCTTTGAGCGGTGATGCCTTCTTTCGAGAAGGGCGGAGGTTCACGTAACACTCATGAGATGAGACTATCCGGCATACCGGGTATGGGTGTCTTTATATCTCCTAGTCTTCGAACCTATACTGCCAATATAGGGATCTGGCGGGGTTCGATCCCCGTGTACGCTAGCATGTTATTGGGTCACTTTGGCCTGTGATTCCACCTCTTTTCGGTGTGGGGTAGACACTGGATTTCATGATGCTCACATGATCTATGTCGGTTAAAGTTAAAGTTCCTAATGAATGAATGAGGCCAGCCTCAAATGATGTACATGATGAAATGAATGATACCAAATGTAATAGGATAGGATAATCAAAAGGTGAGTTAGATTCAAGTAATGAGATTAGGTCATTCTTTTTCATTGCACAACGGACCTAATGAAAGTCTTAAACTACATCCTAGGTATAACTGGTGTTTACATTGTCCTATGAATGAAATGAAATGGAGTACGTAGGAATGAACGAAGCAGACTTTGTGTTTGCTAATGAACACTCCCTAGTTGAGGTCCCATCTGTTGAGCCCTCATTTCTGCGATG
This sequence comes from Solanum lycopersicum, assembly GCF_036512215.1. Classification (NCBI taxonomy): domain Eukaryota; kingdom Viridiplantae; phylum Streptophyta; class Magnoliopsida; order Solanales; family Solanaceae; genus Solanum; species Solanum lycopersicum. The sequence goes on along the minus strand of NC_090806.1, from coordinate 12,575,914 downwards.
TCTTAATGTCAAGTCCTTGATTCCAAGGTCTCATGAATGAATGATATTAAAGAAGTTATGTGCTACATGCAAATGTGTTGTATGCTATATGATATGTGCTTTGTGTAAATGTTATGTGTTGTGTGCAAATGTGAAACGCATGATGATGTATGTTATTCTCATGGGATAACTTTCCTATTCCAAATATGGAAAGCTTACTGACTTTTCTAATTCAAATTTGGAAAGCTCATTTACTTTCCCAATCCAAATTTGGAAACATCCCTAATCTCAATTTGGCAAGTCCACTGACTTGACTTCTAAAAATCATGTTGTTAGGAAAGAGATATTCTTTCTCATGCATGTCCTTGGTGTGTGCTTGCAAGAATCGATGGAAAATACACTACCTAGTGAAATCCTAGGCGTAGCACTCGCCAACGGAAACCTGCTTCTTTTAAACCACATTTTGTGGCGTTGTTGCTTGAAAGTGAGTCTTAAACATTTAAAGAAGCTACATCTTCATTTGAGTCAACTTATTGGAAAGAAGCTGTCAATAGTGAGATCGAATCAATTTTAAGTAATTGTACTTGGGAATTGGCTAATCTTCCTCCAGGAAATAAACCTTTAGGATCAAAGTGGATCTTTAAAAGGAAAATGAAAGTTGATGGAACTATTGACAAAAATAAGACCAGACTTGTATAATAAGGATACAAACAAAAAGAAGGTTTGGACTACTTTAACACATACTCTCCTTTAATAAGGATAACATCAATTGGGATGTTAATAACACTAGCGGCAGTGTATGATCTTAAAATCCACCAAATTGATGTAAAGACAACCTTCTTAAATGGAGAGTTAGAGGAAGAAATATACATTGAACAACCTGAAGGGTTTGTAGTTCCTGGTAAAGAAGAGAAAGTGTGCATATTTGTGAAGTCGCTTTATGGGCTCAAGCAAGCACCCAAACAATGGCATGCATAATTTGACCATAACAATATTGACAAATTTATTCAAGATTAACGAATATGATAAGTGCGTTTACATTATAAACATTCTGAATCATAAAGTCATTGTTTATCTGTATGTTGATAACATGTTAATAATAAGTAAAGATATTAACGATATAAATGCTACTAAGCGCATGCTATCTAGAAAGTTCGATATGAAGGACTTGGGAGTTGCTGATTTGATCTTGGGGATCAGGATTTTCAAAACTTCTCAGGGAAAACATTATCTCAATCTCATTATACTGAAAGAGTATTGGATAAGTTCAAGTACTTGAATTTCAATGTTGTCAAAACTCCAATTGATTTAAGCTTTAGATTTCAAAAGAATGAAGGTGAAAATGACTCTCAATTGGAATATGCCAGAGTGTTCAGAAGTTTGATGTATATTATGAATTGTATGCGACCAGATATAGCATTTGCTATTAGCAAACTAAGTCAGTTCAATAGTGATACGAATCAAACTAACTGGATGTCAATAAAACATGTGTTGGGGCATCAGAAACATACACTACACTATACTTTGCTTTATAATAAATATATGTTGTGATTGAAAGGATATAATGATGCAAGTTGGATCACCTAGTCAAATGAAGTAAAATCCACAAGTGGTTATGTGTTTACTCTTTGTGGAGGAGTAGTCTATTGGAAATTATCCATACATACATGTATCGCTCACTCCAAAATGGAATCTGAATTTTTTGCTTTAGATAAGGCTGGTGAAGAAACTCAATGGCTCCAGAATTTCCTAGAGGATATTCCATTTTGTCCCAAACCTATTGGACCTATTTACATACATTGTGATAGTCAAGCAGCAATAGGAAGGGGAAGGAAGCGTTATGTACAATGGTAAGTGTTGTCATATACGTCGGAGACATAACACTATAAGACAACTGCTCTCTAGTGGAATTATCACATTTGGCTATGTGAAATCAAGTGATAATGTGTCAGATCCACTAACAAAAGGCCTAGTGAGAGAGGCAGTTGAAAGATTATCTAAAGGAATGAGTTTACGGCTTAACACAAGTTAGCATGGCGGTAAATCTATCTAGAAAACTGGAGATCCCAAGATCTAGATTCAAGGAGAAAAAAAAAGTTGTGACTGGCGGTTCGGCATTGTCAATCAACTTAATCCATTCTCATGATGAAGACAATGTTCAACAGCAAGGTTAAGACTTTAAGGCTTGTTAATGAGTTAATAAAGCTTAAGGTTTTTAATGATTTGCTAAGTTTGAAAGATTTGACCAAATATGTATCTACAAGATGACACGGTTAAGAATCACCTGTGTGAGTGTGAAGTGTAAGCCACTTCAAAGAGAATTTTATGTCAAAAGCCTATTCTCTATACACTTATGAAACCAGGAGGTGTTGATGACTAAAACCAACACAACTGCAAGAACTATAAACACTAAAAGGTTAATTGTGTAACATATGATTGTCTAGATATAAACCAAAGCTCGACGGTTCAAAGATATTGCATCTACCGATTGATCGAGTATATCCGACATATGTTCACTACAGAAAGTCCAAGGGAAAACCTACTTATCTATATGCAATTAATCCTTGCCTGTAAAGTACACATTTGTCCGTGGATTCCTATGTTATAGCCATTCCCCATTAATGTGGGGGATTGTTGGGTGCATAGCAAGAATTAATGGGAAATGGAGGGAAAATGAAAACAAAGGAACTTGAAAAGTCCTCTTATGCTTTAGTGAAAAGGCATTTGTCCGTTACCAGTGGTGGAAAAAAATAGGAGAGTTTAAATATAGAAAAAATCCTATTAATTGTTACATGGTTTGGAAAGAGGGACCCCCCCTTGCGCCGTTGTCATTGTCGCTCGCTCATCTTTGGCTTTGGAAAATAATCGATGGAGAGATTAATATTGGACAAAGTTTATTTTAATTATTTAATTAATTATTTATGTATAATTAAATTAAATTAAATGGCCAAAACATTTCAATTATTTAGTTGAGATTAACCAAAATGTTTCAACTTTTTTGTTGATTAACCCAAACCGACCTGGATCCGCGCGACCCTTTATTTAAATCTTTCCATTGTTATTTAATTTTCCCTCCGTTTGGAAATGATTGGTCTGAAAGGTTAACTTTCAAGAGCATCCAGAACCGTTTGAAAGGTTGCAAACTTTCATTAATAATCGTGTGGATTCCGAAAGAGTTGCCATATTTCGGAACCTGTTCTTCTTGCCTATAAATACCATTTATTCTTCAGAATTTTTCCCTACAATTTCTTTTGATTTCTGCTTCTTCTTCTTGACAAAAGTTTTTTCATGTATTTTACTGTTGTTGAGTGGTTCGTCGACACTAGAGTTTTGAGTTTCAATACGCTGGTGATTGAGATCATTCTATCTTGGAAGACATATTCCATATCAAACTTCAAATACTAGGTGGGAATAAATTCCTTAAGGGGACACTATGCATTCAGTGGGCTTGATCTTTTTCTACTGTAAGTTTCAATATTGTGGTACATTTAGAAATTTTTAGTTTTTTCTAAATTAATTTTTGTTCATCTTTCTTACTGGTTCAATCAACTTTGGTTACTTCGTGTTTGTGCAAAGTTTTGCTAAAATCAGTAATTATGTTCTTCAAACACAGATTGACAACAACTTGCACCTTTAATAAAACTGATAATTTCTAACATTGTTTAATCAATATATAGAATGTTCATGTTAACATTCACCTTTTGTGAGACACTCATCTTGTGGATATGTTGGAACTCAAAGTCCGAGCATTCACTCTCATATAACATTGTAATGGCTTGTCTTCAACCATTTTGCAGAACTTGTTTTCATTGTATTGCATAAGAGAATGCCCTACATAAATGAAAACAAGTTATGCAGAGTGGTCGAAGACAAGCAATTACAATGTATTATATAAGATTGAATGTTCGGCCTTTAAGTTCCAACATATCCACAAGATGGGTGTCGCACAAAAGGTGAAAATAACATGGACATGTGACTACATTGATTAAACAATGTTTCATTTGGATACATTAATTGTAGTAGATTATACAACTTGCCTATTGCGCTTAATATGGAATATTAACATAAAATTGATTTTCTTTCCCATAAATCACGCATTGATTGATATCAATCCATTCCAATCCGTAACAGGTTCACAAAATTCAAACTCAAATTTTCATCCTTTTTATAAATTCAAAATCGTAAAAGATCTATGAAATAATTGTCCTTTGTGTTGTTGCTCAACAACCTATTAGCATCGATGGAACGCTTGTTGATTTTCATCCTTTTTTTACATATTTGTTTGATAACTTTCTTTCAAGAATCCCAAAAATGATGTGCCCTTGGATCTCTCAAGAAAAATGAAGCAAAAACATTTTTAATATGGAGGAGAAGAAATATGATGGGTTTATGAGGAGTTCACTCAAGATTGAAGTAATGGATGATACAACGATGATTGTTATTTCTCAAGTTGGAAAAGTTTCTCAATCGATAAAAATATCAAGGATTTTGATGAACATGAAGAAATATAAAGCAAATCCAATGGTTGGGATAAAAGTAAAAGTGGTGTTTGTGCCATTAATTCATTGGTTTCTTATCCGATGAAGGAATTATTTTTTGTATCATCTCCTTATCCGACACCACTCCCTCTGCCCCTCTCTACCATTGGTATATAGTTTTTCGGATATATCATTGTTTATAGTTTTGTTTTATCATTTTGATGTGAATATGCAAGGCACTATACATTAGTAGTAAACAACCTGCGTGTATAGTGATTTTGTATCTATAGATTATAACGTAGTCATTATTTTGCATTCGGATGTTATTTATATAAAAGTGTATCATCACAATATATTGTATATGATACATGCAATAAATAGATTAACAATTAAGATGGATCTAATATGTTTTGAATATCGAGTGTGTGTATCACAATTTGTATCAGATTATTATTGTTTAGATTATACATATAAATTGGGTAACAATTAAAATATGTAAATTACTTATTTTGATCAAGATTAATGTCGATGATACATTAATATATATATCAATCTTGGAATTTTTCGTTAATGATTGTATCATTGATAATTTTAACGTACCTATTATATGTTATAAGATGGTTACAAGATTGTGCCGATATATGTTAATTTTTTAGATATGTGGCTTTGAGAATTGGAAAAATATATTTCGTATAATGCATCACTGATTTTTTTAATGTTCGCAAATTGTTCCATGTCGTCTGAGTTTTTATGTACCAAGATTATTATTGGATAATATGTACATAACATTTGATAACTCTGACAAAAACTAAAAAGTGCAAATACATAACACAAAACTGTTTTGTTATAGGATCATGTCACATGTTTGAATCTTAGTTGCGACTCAAAATGATATGTAGATGGACTAGGGTAGAGGAGAAAACTCAATGTCCATGCACAATTTCGAAGCTTGGTTATACAAGTAAGATAAATATAGGCACATCTCTGGTGATGCTTTATGGATCTTTAGAAAAACATTTGGTTCTGTAAGGTTGTAGAAAATAATGTCAAAATTCAATTGTAGATTTGTGGTGTTTGAAACTTAATGGCTCAACACTTTGGTAAGAACAGGGAATATTTGACTGTGCAATGGCATCAGTCCATGATATGTGCAAAAAACATCATGTGTATTAGAACTAAAATTTGTACTTTGTTCAAATCAAGCATAGCATAATTAACACTATTGATATATCCACAACCCTAGGCAATCCCCTCATCTTCACTTTTCCCATTGTTTCTCCGGCCATGGCCAGTGAGACCACTGGTCAGTCACCAAAGGCTGGCCAGACTAATCTTCTTCCCTCTTATTCTAATTACCCACCTTTGCCTACTCACACAAATCCTAATAAGCCAATAAGTCTAGTTTGGCTGTAGTAAATCCAGATAATTGTCCAAACAAAAGATTCAATATGCTAATCTAACCACCTGTCAACTATCCCCATGAAGATGATTGACTATTGTAATGGAATCATATGGTTGAAGATGATGTTTCTAGAATAAACAAACTATTAAAAATCTTCAATATGCGGCTATATCCCCATAAAAGGATATTGGGACCAGCAACTCGTTTGCTACTCTATCTGAATGTACCACAAGATAGATCATGCAAACAAGAGAACACAATACAACTATTACAAGTGTAGGAGAAAGAACTGATCAAAATTAAGGAGAAAAGGAGTGATGTAGCAACCAGCCCTGAAGTACCTGCAAATCAAAGTAAGATATTAATGATCCAAAAATAGGAGTAATAGAAACAGGCACAAGGTTTGAAAATAAGCAAGGGAGTCACAAGTTAAAGATGGTAAGGCATGCAGTAAAAACAAGACTTCAGTACTAGAACAGGCAGTAGAATTGGAGAAGCAGCAATCCCTGGCATTTATGGAGGGTCCCAATAGTGGTGGATGTTGATGATTCATTGGTTATAACGGGGGCTAGTGACCTGTTGGGGTTTAGCAAGTGTGAATGGGAAAAGAAAAGAGAGAATATGAAAAGTGAGGGAACTACTTTGGAAGGAAAATGAAAAGTCATTTGCAAAGTGCAAATGAAAAGTCATTTATCGCATATCGGCAAAAGAAAGGGAAATTGTTGTCCTTATATAAGGAAACAATTCCTTCACTTCTTAAATAGCTAAGAAGAAGATGCATGCTCGGCCTCGGCCTCGGCTTCGGCTTCGGATTTGGATTTGAATTTGGATTTGGATTTGGATTTGGCAAATGATGTGATTGATTGATAAATTTTTTGGACAAAATTTATTTAATCAGTTTTTGTTAAATCAAATAAATCACGTTTAATATTATCTCTTATAAAATTGCGGGTAACGATAACATTCTGAAAAGTTGTTACTTTTTCTGAAAAGTCGTTACTTTTCAAAAAGTCGTTACTTTCCAAAAAGTCGTTATCTTCCTAACAGACACAATTTTCTGAAAATTTGTTATTTTTTCTAAAAGACACAACTTTCTGGATAAAATGGGTCTGAACAGATTTCACTGAACAGACACGTTCCTTGCTGAAAATGGCTATAAAAAGAAGTCAATTTTCGATTCTTCAAACACTAAAAATTTTTCCTTCTCTGCATTTATTTTTCTCTCAAATAAAATCAAAGTGTTGATCGACTGAGTCTGTGTGACTTGTTGCTGTTCTAAAGTTCTCTGAAGTTAAAAAAATTTGAGGTACCGCTGTTTCTTTAACAGGTTTAATCCATTTTATCTTTGGAGAAATTAATCCATAACCTTGGGTACAGTGAGGGGATCAAATTTCTTTGGGACACACAGTAGTTTCTGTGGACTCGGATTACTTTTTTTATTTTATGTATTTTTCTGCTTCATCTTATTTCTATTTCTGTTTATTAACCTTATAAATACAGGTTACTATTAGAATAACAATCTTATGAAATTTGAGAAAAAAATGACTAATTCAAGAGAAAAAAAATGCTTGAATAGTAAGTGCTGCAACAACATCGGTTGCACCTAATCGTTCAAATGCTGCCTTAGCGCCGGCTGAGAAACCTGCAAGTTTTCTGGAGTTGACTTTAAGAGATGGCAGCAAAAGATGTTCTTCTATCTCACTACGTTGAGTCTACAGAAGTTCATTAATGAGAATGTTCCTATTATGTCAGATGAAACTCCGACTGATGAACGATTCTTGGTAACAGAAGCATGGACACACTCAAATTTTTTGTGTAAAAATTATATTTTGAGTGGTCTGCAAGATGATCTGTACAATGTGTACAGCAATGCCAAAACCTCAAAAGAACTCTAGGATGATATAGAAAAGAAGTACAAAACAGAAGATGCCGGAATGAAGAAATTCATTGTGGCAAAATATCTAGACTATAAGATGATAGACAGTAAGACTGTAGTCACCCAAGTTCAAGAATTGGAGGTCATAATCCATGATCTCCTTGCTGAAGGATTGATTGTGAATGATTCTTTTCAAGTGGCTGCAATTATTGAAAAATTACCTCCATTATGGAAGGACTTAAGAAATTACTTGAAACACAGACGCAAGGAGATGACTGTTGAAGATCTCATAGTAAGGTTGAGAATCGAAGAGGATAATAAGGCTGCAGAAAAGAGGTCACGTGGTAATTTAGCAATATCTGAAGTAAATTTTGTTGAAGAAGATCCCACAAAATTAAAGAAAAGAAAGAAAGCATCTGGTTCAAAAAGCAATCCTCCTAAGAAGAAATTCAATGGAAACTGCTTTAACTGTGGTAAACATGGTCATAGGTCTAATGAATGCCGGGGTCCAAAGAAGGACAAGAAAAAGAAAGATCAAGCAAATTTGGCTGAATCCAAAGAAGAAATGGACGATCTCTATGCAATGCTTTAAGAATGTAACTTGGTTGGAAATCCAAGAGAATGGTGGATAGATTCTGGTTCCTCTTGCCATGTTTGGGCAAACAAAGAATTATTTTCATCATATACTCCAGCACTTACAGATGAAAAATTGTTTATGGCAAACTCCGTTGTTGCAAAGGTGGAAAGAACTAGCAAAGTCCTATTAAAATGATATTAGGCAAGGTGGTGACTTTGAATAGGGTCTCATATGTTCCAGAATTGAGAAAGAATTTAGTTTCAATTCCAGTTCCGACCAAGAATGGATTTAAATGTGTATTTGTTTCTGATAAAGTAGTAGTAAGCAAAAATGATATGTATGTAGGAAAAGGCTACCTTAGTGATGACATTTTCAAACTCAATGTAATTGAAGTTGATATGAATAAAGATTTTGCTTCTTCTTACTTGCTTGAGTCTAAATGTTTATGGCATGAACGTTTGGGACACGTTAATAAAAAAAACCTTGCGAATACTGATTAGCTTAAATATTTTGCCAAAATTTGAGTGCAATAAATCAAAATGTCAAATTTGTGTTGAATCTAAGTATGCTAAGCATTCTTATAAATCTGTTGAAAGGAATTTAATCCTTTAGAATTGATTCACACTGATATTTGTGACATGAAGTCAACACCATCACGTGGTGAGAAAAAGTATTTCATAACTTTTATTGACGATTGCAGTAGATATTGTTATGTATATTTGCAAAATGGCAAGGATGAAACAATAGATGCATTTAGGCAATATAAAACTGAAGTTGAAAATCAGTTAGATAAAAAGATCAAAATGATCAGAAGTGATATAGGTGGAGAATATGAATCTCCATTTGCAGAAATATGTTTAGAAAATGGAATAATCCATCAAACTACTGCTCCCTACACTCCTTAGTCTAATGGAATTGCAGAAAGGAAAAACCGAACTTTAAAAAATTAAAAATGCATTACTTATAAGTTCAGGTTTACCATAGAACTTGTGGGGGGAAGCTATCCTTATAGCAAATCGAATACTTAACAGAGTGCCTCACTCAAAGACAAGTTTAATTCCATATGAGAAATGGAAAGGTAGAAAACCCAATTTGAAATATTTCAAAGTGTGGGGGTTTCTATCCAAAGTCCAAGTTCCTATACCTAAGAGGGTAAAAATAGGACCTAAGACTATGGATTCTGTATTCATTGGATATGCCACAAACAGTAAGGCATGTCGATTTTTGGTTCATAAGTTCGAACATCCGGATATTCATGATAATACGGTAATGAAATCAGATAATGCTGAATTTTTGAACATATCTATCCGTATAAAACTAGACTTGAGTCATCTAGTGGGGGATCTAAACAACCCAGAGAAGAACCAAAAGAGAATGAACAAAATGATGAAAGTCCAAGACGCAGTAAACGTCAAAAGACATCTACTTCATTTTGATCAGATTTTGTAACATTTCTTATTGAAAGTGAGTCCCAAACATTCAAGGAAGCAATGTTGTCTAGCGACTCAACCTCTTGGAAGGAGGCTGTTAATAGAGAAATTGAATCAATCTTAAGCAATCATACTTGGGAGTTGGTAGATCTTCCTCCAGGGAACAAACCCTTGGGTTCAAAATGGATCTTTAAAAGGAAGATGAAAGACGATGGAACTATTGACAAATATAAAGCAAGACTTGTTGTCAAAGGTTTTAGACAAAAAGAAGGTCTTGATTATTTTGACACATACTCGCCAGTGACTAGGATTACATCAATTCGGATGTTAATTGCACTAGCTGCAGTATACGATCTTGAAATTCATCAAATGGATGTGAAAACAACCTTCTTAAATGGAGAGCTTGAAGAGGAAATTTACATAGAACAGCCTGAGGGTTTTGTAGTTCCTGGTTAAGAAAAGAAAGTGTACAAACTTATTAAGTCACTTTATGGACTAAAACAAGAACCAAAACAATGGGATGCAAAGTTTGATCAAACCATGTTGTCAAATGGATTTAAGATCAATGAATGTGATAAATGTGTTTACATTAAAGATACTCCAAATCAGGAAGTTATTTTATGCCTATATGTAGATGACATGCTTATAATGAGCAAAGACATTGCTAATATAAAAACTACAGTTTGATATGAAAGTTTAGGAGTTGCTTATGTGATATTAGGAATTAAAATTCTTAAAACTCCTAACGGTCTAGCATTGTCTCAAACTCATTATATTCAAAAGATACTTGAAAAATTCAAATTTTTGAATTTTAAAAGGGCAAAGACTCCAATTGATGTAAACCTTCATCTTGCAAAGAATAAAGGTTGAAGTCAGTCTCAATTGGACTATGCTAGCGCATTGGGAAGCTTAGTGTATGTCATGAATTGTACACGACCATACATAGCTTGCACTATCAGTAAACTGAGTCGATACACAAGTAATCCTAATCAAAATCATTGGTTGGCAATGAAGATAGTTTTGTGATACTTAGATGACACTCAAAATTATGCTTCACATTACAACAAATATCCATTCGTTCTTGAAGGATATAGTGATGCAAATTTCATTATTGGGTCAACTGAAACAAAATCCACAAATGGATACATTTTTACTATTGGTGGAGGAGCAATATCTTTGAAATCATTCAAACAAACATGTATAGCTTGCTCTACAATGGAGTCTGAATTCATTGCTTTAGACAAGGCAGGTGAAGAAGCTGAATGGCTCCGGAATTTCTTAGAAGATATTCCATTTTGTCCCAAACCAATGGCCCCTATATGCATACATTGTGATAGTCAAGCTGCAATAGGAAGGGCTGGAAGCATTATGTATAACGGCAAGTCTCATCACATAAGACAAAGACATAACTCTGTGAGACAACTACTCTCTAGTGGAATTATCACAATTGACTATGTGAAGTCAAAAGATAATGTGTTGGATCCACTTACAAAAGGCCTAAATAGAGAGGGAGTTGAGAAATCATCGACGGGAATGGGACTATGGTCGAGAACAAGTCATCGTGGCGGTAACTCTACCTAGAAGACTGGAGATCCCAAGATCTAGGTTCAAGGAGATAAAACAAAGTCATTGATGACGGTTCAACATTGTCAAAAGAAGAAAAAAATTATTATTATTTTATGATCCATTCTCATGATGAGACAATGTTTAGTAACCAGGATAAAGACATAAGGACTTTTTAATGGTTTCTAAGTTTGATACAGGGAATATCAAATGGTGTATCTATGGGATAACACATTTAGAAATCACCTATGTAAGTGTGAAGTGTAAGTCGCTTCAAAGAGAATCCGGTAAGGCAGTTCTTTAAGCACTTACTATCCAAGATGTGTTCATGACTGAAACGAACAAAACAATGAGAACTAAGAACAGTTCATAGGTTGATTGTGTGGCATATGTTGTCTAGGTATACACCAAAGCTCGACAGTTCAAAAATATCAAATCTACCGATTGACTGAGTATATCCGATATATGTTCACCATGGAAAGTTTAAAGGAAAACCTACTTATCCAGATGCGATTAACCTTTACCTACTAGACACACAAGTTTTTCATGCATATGTTTTAATAATAGCCTTCCCCATTTATGTGGGGGATTGGTGGGGGTTTAGCAAGTGTGAATGGGAAAAGAAAAGAGAGAATATGAAAAGTGAGGGAACTACTTTGGAGGGAAAATGAAAAGTCATTTGCAAAGTGCAAATGAAAATTTATTTCTCCCATATCGGCAAAAGAAAGGAAAATTGTTGTCCTTATATAAGGAAACACTTCCATTACTTCTTCAAGAGCTAAGAATATGATGCCCCCTCACGCCGTCGTCGTCGTCGCTCGCTCAGCTTCGGCTTTGGATTTGGATTTGGCAAATGATTTGATTGATAAATTTTTTGGACAAAATTTATTTAATCAGTTTTTGTTAAATCAAATAAATCTTGTTTAATATTATCTCTTATAAATTTGCGGGCAACGGTAACATTCCGAAAAGTTGTTACTCTTTCCGAAAAGTCGTTACTTTCTGAAAAGTCGTTACTTACCAAAAATCATTATTTTCCTAACAGACACAATTTTCTGAAAAGTTGTAATTTTTTTCCAAAAGACAGAACTTTCTGGATAAAATGGGTCTGAACAGATTTCACTGAACAGACACGTTCCTTGCTGAAAATGGCTATAAAAGGAAGTCAAATTTCGATTTTTCAAACACTAAAAATTTTTCCTTCTCTGCATTTATTTTTCTCTCAAATAAAATCAAAGTGTGGATCGACTGAGTCTCTATGACTTGTTGCAGTTCTAAAGTTCGCTGAAGTTAAAGAAATTTGAGGTACCGCTATTTCTTTAACAAGTTTAATCCGTTTTATCTTGGGAGAAATTAATCCATAACCTTGGGTACAGTGAGGGGATTAAATTTCTTAAGGACACACAGTAGTTTCTGTGGACTCGGATTACTTCTTGTATTTTATGTACTTTTCTGCTTCATCTTATTTCTGTTTCTGTTAATTAACCTTATAAATACAGGTTACTATAGGAATAACAGTCCCCAAATAAGAGTTTACATGATATTATCGGGAGAATTTTATAGAACATGAAGCAACAAGTGAAGAAAAATATTGAAAGATGCCAGCAAAGGGAAAAGTGAAAATTTCGTACCAATCAAAGAGGAGTGTGTTGTCTTAACAAAATCATAACCATGAAAGAATTAATTTGGAATATAAAGTCTGGTAGAACTCAGAAAGCATTTCAGAGAGTGCAGATGTTACACAAGTTTCATAAGTTTTCTTTTTGTGGCATTACTTGAACCTTTTCAGCATTTTAGATACATCAATAGATACAAAACAAGGTTAAGGATGAATCTGTTTTTATAACAGTAATGATCAAATTTGGGTTTTTATTAACTAGGGTTATGATGTTGGTATCAAAACAAAATCAAAGAGCTACCACTGTCGGCGGGTGGCTATTACTCATATATGTCGCCCGTCAACAAATGATTAAGTTAACAAAAGTGGGGTAACCATGTATCTTTCTGGGGATTATTTTCTCATATCTAATTTTTGTAGCACCGTACCATCATTTTGGTGACTATTTTTTCATGTTTAATTTGTGTAGAACCGTGCCATCACTTCGGTTACTACTTTTTCATATAATTTGTGTAGCACTCCTTTTGGTGACTACCTTTTTTTTGCATATATTATTTGCATAGCACCGTACATTTCTCTGGACTACTTTTCATGATTAATTTGCATACTACCGTGGATTTTTTCCGAAACTACTTTCTCATTTCTGAGTTGCATAGCACATATGTCTTTTCGATGACTTCTCAAATTTGATTTGAGTAGCTCCATTTGTCTTTCTGGTGACTCCTCAAATCTGATTTGCGTAGGGATGTGCCATCATTCAAACCCTACCTATATAATTACTCTTTTTCATTAGGGTCGTGCCATCATTCCGACCCTACCCATATTATTTCTCTTTTCCAATGGAGTCCTTCCATCAATTTGAACTATGCTATATAATTTCAATTTTCTAGGGTCATGACATCATTCTGAACCTACCTATATAATTTTACTTCATAGATTGTGACCACTTTTATCCATCAAATCTAATACTCTGACATATGAGCATGTTCGAGCCATGTTTTTGGGGACTTGTTTAATATCGACTCATCTATTGATTCCAACATAATCCATATACTTTATACTAAATTTTGAGCACTTTGTTGCTTAGGGGGAGTTCAGTAGCCTTGAATGTCGATTCACTCTATGATCTGAAGCAGTCTTTGCAGGTTTGGTTTGGGAAGTTCAACACTGGAATTTTATATTTGTGTTTACTAACATTATGCATCAAATCCAGTATTTAATGAGAAGACAAGCACATTGAGATTGATTGTAAATTTTGTGAAATTGACTTATCAACTTGCAGATATCTCACCAAGCCCTCATCGGTCCTCGTATTAATTACATTTGTAACAAGATAGGTATATGAATTGTATGCACAAGCTTGAGGGGAGTGTTATAATAGAAATAGATTTATACGATCTATAGGAATAGGTTTATAGAATCCTATTATAATAGGAATACTTAATAGTATCTTACTTGGCAAAGAATTTTATTCTAGGGTTTATAAATAGGGTATCAATGTAATAATGTAAACGTGACAACAATTCAATACTATTCTTTTCCAATATTTCTCACAATTGGCAAGGGATTTTTTTTATCAGGAGATATGGTGGGGTTGTGGGAACCCAAAGGACATACTAGTGTATGGTTTGACAATTAGACACAGTTGAGGGCTTTGCATTATCATGTGGATCTGAATCATGATCATAGTCAAGTGGAATCTGTTAGCCAATTGTTTAATGAGGATGGATGGGATCATACAATATTACATGACAAGTTTGATGAGGAAACGTACAATCACATTAACAGTGTCAAGGGAAATCTAGTTTTTACCCAGTTGGGGTATTTTAGAAAAAACAAAAAGGGTATGTTTGCCCAAGTCTGAATGGGGTCTTGGGTTTAGATCCCTATTTGATGCATCATAATCTCTAAATGCAAGACTTTGGTGGAGATTCAAAACACAGAACACTATGTAATTCTATTTCTAATGGAACAAATATTGTAAGAAACAAATTCCTATTTTGATGAATGGAGAGGGGGTCTTAGATGTGGAAATTTATGCTGGAGAACAGAGATAAGTTGAAATAGGTTATATGGTAGGAACCTGGGGAGGGCAGGAGGGGGGGGGGACACCTCTAGTATTTCATTTGACAATTGGACTAATCACGGTCCTTTGTTTCAACACCAAACAAATGTGCACTCTTGTCATGTCATGAAAAATATTGATGTTTTTCTTAATAAGCAGGGATGGGACTTTGCAGAGATAAAAACTTATATTCCTGAACATGTCGTCTCTCATATCAGAAATACCATGAATATGATCTAGCAATCACCTCAAAGTGACAAACCTTGGTGGACTGCTAATAGCACAGGCAAATTTTCTGCTAAAAGTGCCCGTCTTTTGAGAAATAAAAGTGATATATGTGCAGATCTCAGCCAATTATGGTGTAAAGGTCTTCCATTCAAGTTCTCTTTTCAGGCTTTGAGAACCTGGAAGGGACAAATGCCAGTTGTTGTTCTTATGCATAGTTGGGATTCAAATGTATCAAATCTGTGGCTGTTGTACAAATCCTGTGGTGAAAACTATAGAACATTTATTTCATAGGGGAGATACTTCTCAAAGTGTTTGGAGGTATTTCTCTGCTGCTACTGGTATTTCTTCCTTACGTTGTCTCAAGCAGAATATAAGAAAGTGGTGGAGTTTGGATGGCAATTCCGGAAAGAGGTAGTATATCAGGTGATTCCGATTGTTATTCTATGGTTTATTTGATAGAGGAGGAAAACCATTTTTCATGGTGGTACATTTTCTAGTGCCAAACTGATTTGGGAGGTAAGTGATACAATAACAAAATTTATGTTTCTCAGATTTAAGATCTCTTCTGAAGACAAGACCTGACATGCTTTAGTTGATTTACTGGATGAGTTCACACAATTAGTTTACTTTAAGATTGTTAAGTGGATCCTCCCTCTTGTGCTTTGGGTTATGTGCAACACTGATGGAGCCTCCAGGGGTAATCCCGGACCTAGTTCAGCTGCGTTTTGGATTAGAGATTCAAATGCAGAGATTGTGTTTGCCAAAGGAGTTAAAATGGACGACACCATTAACCTTGTTGCTGAGGCAATTAGAGAGGGCCTGATATTTTGTAGGGATCATGGAATTAGCAATGTGATTATAGAGCCTGATTCATTGCTCTAGTGAAAATGCAAAATGGAGTTTGGGAGGTCTAATTGACTATTTCAGTAGAGATTAGGTGTATCAAGGCAAACCTAAACTCTATAACAGTAAGGGCAAAACACCCTTGCTGATTTTTTTTGCTAAAACCTTATTTTTTCTTTTGCAGGTGGTTTTGTGTTTGATCGAGAAAATGATCAAATTGGTCCTTCATGTATAGGGGTTTCCTTATTTTGATTTTTAATATAATCTAGGTGATTGAAATAGTCCTTAATGTATAACAAAATGTGTTCAAATTGATTCTTTACCCTAAACTTAACAAATTTGTCCCCAAAAACTATTAAATATAATGGTGGGGCCAACGTAGCTTACAAAATCCTCAATCTTTGTCTTCTTTATTACTTCAAAATCATGATATAACACTACTTTATCAAGAACAAATAAAATACCAGCCATCTAAACATTTCTAATCAAAAGATAGAACCAAGCACAAGATAACATTACTTCACACTAAAAAGAACCCAAACTCACATGCTGAATCTAGTCATGTTCATCAATCGGTGAGCCACACTGGGAATGAATACATCACTTACATGGCTTTTTCAATCAAAAATACCAAGAAATAAATCAAAGTAGTACCCACCAATCAACAACCAAACTAGGATGGTACATAAAATTCACAGCAATTGCCCCAATAAAAAAATTCAAGAACTCCAATTCATCAATTAAACCTTGTTCTAGATTACCCACAAAAAATCCCCATCATCCCACACGTTGACCATTCTAGAGAATTAATTACTCCAAACAAAAAAAAAACAATAAACAAAAGAGGATTATTATAACCAAAGGAAAGAAATGTCAATAGATTAACAAAAACAATCATGTATTCAGAAAGTACCAAGAACAAGTGAACAACATAAAATGAAAATATTATGCCATTCAATTCATAGATTATACAATTAACTCAATTTTCTATTTTTGTTACATTCAACCAATGACTCTTGACGATCGATTTTATTCAACCTTTTTACAGTAATTTTTTTGTGAATTGTGTTGTTCGATGTTAGAGAAAATAGTGCTAGAATTCATGAAACTATTTCTTTCAGCTAATAAAGAACGCAAAATGATGGATTTTGTAAGTTATGTGGGCCCCACAATTATATTTAACATTTTTTCGTCACAAGTTTGTTAAGTTTAGGATAAAGAACTAAATAGAACATATTTTATTATACAATAGGGACTATTTCAATCACCTGAAATAAATTAAGGATTAAAATAAAGCAACATCAATACATGAAAAACCATTTTGATCATTTACAACAAATGGAAATTGTTACATCTTGACTATATGGGGATTCATAACATATGAAGAGTCATGATTTAGGTTCAGACTTATCATTTTAATTTTGTTAACATCCAATGTAGGCAAATTCTTGTGCCCAGCAAAATATTTTAAATAGAGATGTCCTACAGTCAGGGGCGGATCTATGTGGCCTCCGTGGGGGTGCCACAGTATCCATGATCTCCAAAAAAACGTTGTATATATATCCGTTTTGTCACCTAATAATATTGTTGTGAAATAGCTCAGCTGACAAAGGAGCGAATCTGTCACCTAAGCTATGCAGGTTCAAATTTGACCATCAACGCTTCCTTTTTTGTTTGCTCTTTTTTTTTCTTTTCTTTTTTTTTTCTATTCATTCTTATTTTTTTATGACTATTCTTTATTAATTCCAAGTGACTCCTTTTTTTTGCTTTTCTTTTCTTTTTCTACATTTGTTCTTACTTATTTATTTCTATTTTTTATTAATTCAAATTGACCCATTTTCATAATTAATTTTGCGTTTTTTAATTTTCTCTTGCACTAATTATTAATCTTTTGATATGAGTGTGACATGTTTATTTTTTTTATCAATTAGTGAGTAATGATTATGAGCATCGAATAAATATTATGAAGAATATATTTAAATAGTAATTTTTACAAAAACATAAGTTTCAAAAATAATTTTTTTAATTTAAAGGTTATTTCGATTTTCATCGACATTTTTGCTATGTGAGATTGACTAGGCTAAAACTACAATTTTTATTCTTTCTCAACTATATATTTCCAATAACACATAAAGTCAATGGAAGATGAATATATTATGTTAATACTATTAGATGGTTTATACAAGCTCAAATTTTAATGTGAAAAATCTTATTTTCCTAAAAGTTTCAGCGAAGAAGACATCAAATTCCAAAAAGGAAATAAAATTGAATTGTTTATTATATCTAATTACATAATATCTAAAAGAAAATATTACTATATGCATATTTGATCAATTCATTTATAAAAATAAATAAAATTAATACCCGAGTTATAATCCAAAATTAAAGCAACCGATCCTTTCATCTTACTTGAACGTTGTGGCACCCCCGACCTCCAAATCTTAAATCCGCTTTTGCCTACAGTTTGAAGCATTTTCAATCGGTTTGAGTATCCACACTTACACAAAATCAAGATTGGTAGCACTTATTTAACCCATTACTGAGTTGTTTAATGGGACTGAACCCATCATAATTGAGAATAAGGCAGGGGAGGATTTACGGGTATTGATATGATGGGTAAGATAAAGATCTGCAGTGAGTGTACTAATTTGAGTGAAGAGGAAGCTCAAAATTGTACTGTTTGGATCCATAAGATGCATAAGGGTAAGTAGAATCACAGAGTAGTCTTACCAAGATGTATACTTGCGCACGAATGGTCAACCTCATTACGGATAAGACACGCTTTCCAGACATCTCCATGGATGCTTTTTTGAAGCTTGAGTTCTATTTCTTTTCCTTTTTAGATACTTCCCTATTTAGCTAACGTTTGACTATAGTTTTCCAAATATTCTTGACAAATATTATTTGGGTGAAAATTTATTTGTATTTGACCATAGTATTTGGAAAACATATTTCATTTTTTAGAAAAACATGATTTATATTCACAAGTTTTAAAAACTATAACAACTAGTCATAAGTTCGTATTACAAGTTAATTGGATTTTCGTTGTAACAAATAACAAGTAGTATCCATGATACTAGAGAAATGTGATAATTTGGAGTGAGTATAACAAGTATCATTACATATATCGTGAAGTAGACAAAACAAATGACTTTGTTACCCTGAGCTGGTTGTTCATTATTTTTATCAATAACCATATCATCACTTTCTTATTCACCGAATATTCATCACCATTTTGGTGTTCACGTAAAAAAATTATGTAATACAACACAAACAATTACTATAGAAGGGTGTTTTTGTAAACATAAAAGTTTGATGTAAAACTTCAATTTTTAAAAGATTCCAAATAATAAGATTTGACCTAAATATTTAAAAAAAATTAGTATTTCAAAATTTGAAAAATTTACCAAATAATGACAAATTCTATAGACAAAATCTATTTGTCAAAATTTCCCCCAAATGATACTTGAAAAATCTATGGCCTAATAGGGCCTCAGTTTTGTTTCTTTTTGGATTGGGTCACTTTGAGCCTGATCATGTATATGCTTTGTTGCCTTGTTTTTAACAAATGGGCATCTTTGGCCAACTTTTAAACTTTTTTTTTTTATAAAAAAAAAAAACAAAAGTGATTGAAAGATCCCACTTATCAAATCAAATTTGCAGAAAGTTCCCTACAATATATTTTCTTTTTACAACTGATATTGAATAGTTAAATAGGAATTGTTAATTCTGGTATATATAAATAGTGTAGATATGAAAGCATTTATATATGATATTATTAAATTGTCTAGATATGAGAATATTCTTTAATCCCTAAAATTAGGCAGTTAGGAGATTGTTTGATATTTTATTATCTTTTGTACTGTTACTTTGACAAATGGGTCAAAGACAATTGTAAAGGGACAGAGTTAATGCCTAAGATGGTCACTCAACTATGCACTATTCTTTCAGAAAGTCACTCAACTTTCAATTTTCACTTAAAAGTCACTCAACTATGCATTTTTTTCTCAGAAAGTCACTCAACTTTGAATTTTAACTTAAAAGTCACTCAACTATCCACTCTTTTCTCAAAAAATCACTTAACCTATTAAATTATTTTTTAATTAAAAATACTGACATTAATTATTTATATAACAAATCAATTTTTTTTTAAAAATAATTAAACCATTTAGTGATCCACCCACCTAACCCGACCCATTAAAAAATATGATATGACCTGTTATATTTTGTCTTTAATCCTAAATTAATCCCTCTCTTTAAACCTTGAATTAGGATTTAAGACAAAATAAAATGGGTCATATCATATTTTTTAATGGGTAGAGTTAAGTGGGGTGGATCACTAAATGGTTTAAATGATATTTTTTTTAAAAAATTTGGTTTGTTATATAAATAATTAATATCAATAAGTTTTAATTAAAAAAATAATTTAATAAATTGAGTGACTTTTTGAGGAAAGACTGAATAATTGAGTGACTTTTGAGTTAAAATTCAAAGTTGAGTGACTTTCTGAGAAAGAAGTGCATAGTTGAGTGACTTTTGAGTGAAAATTGAAAGTTGAGTGACTTTCTGAGAGAGAGTGCATAGTTGAGTGACCATCTGAGGTATTAACTCTAAAGGGACATATATACTTATCCTCAACCTTTCATATCTTTAAAATTAGTCCTTTTTGCACCTGAATGTCCATATAATCTTATGTACATTAGCAAATTAACAAATAAATTGAAATGCGTTATAACCTTCTCTGGTGATTCTGTTCTTACGCACGATCGAATACAAAATAGACGATTGGAAAAGGACTTGAGTTACACGGATTGTACCAACTCTCTACCTCAAATACCACATGTTGCTTTCACATAGGCCATAGAAGTTATCTGAAGGAGGCCTCGTCGCCTTTACATGCATGGCAATGCGATTTCACAAAGGCACAATGGCGACGTAAACTATTTTTTAAAAAAAGTTTAATTTAATAATTAGAAGGCAAAAATATGGCTTTTTGGTGTTTATGAAAAACTGGCCTCATCTTCTTTCCTTTTTAACCTTCACTATCCTCTTCTCCTCTTCCGCCACGACTCTCTAGCCTTCTAGAGGACGAGACCTCGACAGTCAATTGCTCCTCAAACCTTTTCGAGTCGCGACATTACTCATGTACGTTTGTCGCTCCTTTTTTTATCTTCTTTTCTTTTTCTTTTTGTTCCTGTTCTTATCTTCTTCTCTACTTTGTTTTTCGGTGGCAATGCTATGCTTTTCTTTTTCATTTTGGATTTACTTAACTTATTTCCCTAGTCAATTTAATTCTATACAAATTAAAATAATATATTTAAATAAATATTGAATTCAATGTCATCTAATACTAACGAAAAGGGCATAAGATGAAACTATGGTATTCAAGAAAAAGTTACCAAGTTCAAAAAAAATTATGGTATTCAAGGACCAACAAATAGTTTCTAAATTATTGATATTATGATATTTATATATGCAATTAAATATTTTAAATTTTTGTTACTTAGCGCCTCAATTCAGAAAGACGAGTGCCTCGTTGCGAGGCGAGACAAACCCTTGTCGCCTTTCACCGCCTCCAATTTATCTATTTATCGAAATTGCAAAAGATGATTTCCAATTTGTCTAGTTCATCTTTGTTAGAATGTGAGTTGTGTCAGCTTGGTAAGCACACTCGTGCCTCTTTCCCAAAGCGCCTCAATAGTAGGACACCTCGATGTTTGAAATCATTCATTAAAATATAAAGTCCAAATCATGTTAGTTTTTCTTTAGGCTTTCATTATGTTGGTACTTTTATGAGATAAGTTTCAAAAACACACCAAAATTAAACCTTTTTTTTAAATTTCATACCTAAACTATTGAAAGTGTGAGTTTCATAACTAAACTATCACTTTTTAGTTTGATAAACACACTCTCTTTTATACCAATCTCATCATGGTGTGTGTGATATACTCTCTTTTATTTTAAAATAGTATCACATCACACTCTACATGGACAAAACATTCAACCTTGACAAAAAGTAGATAAATGACTAGTATTAGTCAAAATTAAAACTTAAAAATTACTATCCAAAGAAATAATATTTCTTTTATAAAATAAAATGTAAAAAAAAAAACTATTACCGCCCCTCGCCCCCCAAATCCCCCTGGCCATTTTTTTTAAGTTTTATTGTTTAACTTTCTTTTACTAAAGAATTTAATTCTTTTTACTTGTTCTCTTCCCCCTCCCCCCAACCCTCAAAGACAAATTTAAATAATATTTTATTAAAAAAAAATAAATCTACCCACCCCATCTAACCCTCAAATAAATGAGACTGTATTACGCACACCTCCGAGGTGTGTTTCTCATACTAAAAAGTGATAATTTAGGTATGAAACTCACACTCTTAATAGTTTAGGTATAAAACTAAAAAAAAGGATAGTTTATGTGTGTGTTTTGACACTTAACTCTACTTTTATTGATGACTATTCTCCGTGCACGTGGTTATTTTTGATGAAAATAGATCTGAGCTATTACTCTCTTTCAAAAAAATTATGCTGAAATTCACAATCAGTTTGGTATTTTCATTAAGAAATAAATCTGTGATGATGCCCGAGAATACTTCTTTATTTCTCTCTCTTCCTTTATGACATCCCTGGGCATATTGCACTTGTCTTCTTGTGCACATACTCCTCAATCAAATGGAGTTATTGAGCGAAACAACAGACATGTAACTGAAACAGCTCGAACATTGCTCATTTGCAATCATGTCCCTTTATGTTTTTTGGGGTGATGTCGTATCACTGCTTGTTAGGTAATCAATCGCATGCCTTCAACTTTTTGCAATCAGTACTTTATCTAGACTTAAAAATATCCCCTTCCTACATGTGTGCTTGCTTGCACCTGTTTTCTTCATAACCTTACCCCCGAAAAAGATAAACTTCAGTGCAAGGCTTTTAAATGTGTTTTTCTTAGGTACTCTCGTCTACAAAAAGGCTATAAATGCTTTGATTCCTCTACCAATAGGTCCTTGATCTTTGGATATGTTACTTTTTTTTTTAGACTTCTCCGTATTATCTCCTAATACGAAAAACCATAAAGCCATAGCAGTCTTTCCCATTCCAACTATTCCAACCCCCAGCTCCACCTTCAACTTTTAAGGTCTATTCTCGACGATTCAACCTCCTTCTAAACTTTCTAATCCAGATGGTATTTCTAACTTTGATGCAAGTACGCAAAGGAATCTTTGTGACTCATTACTTGATCCAACAATGTCTTCAGCTTTGGTCGAGCACTTATCAAATGATCTTCCTATTGCTCTTTGCAAAGGTAATAGAACTACGCCAATCAAACTCCTATTTATTCTTATTTAAGTTATCATCATTTGTCACCTTCGTATCATGCCTTCTTTACTAGTTTGTTGTCAGTCAAAGTTTCTAAGACTTCGGCAGAAGCAATGGTTCATCCAGGTTGACGTCAAACTATGATTGAGGAGATGATTTCTTTGCATAATAATGGTACTCGGGATCTGGAAAAACCATAGTTGGTTGTTGTTGGGTTTTCACAGTTAAGGATTTAAGAAGGTTGAAATAGTTTATAGGCATAGAAGTGGCATAGCCTAGTCAAGCTATTGCTATTACTCTAAAGAAATATGCCTTAAACAATTTAGAATATATTGGTATGTTGGACTTCAAACATGTCGGCAATCTAATGGATCCAAATACTAAGCTTATTCCAGGACGGGGGGATCCTCTAAAAGATCCTAACAAATATATGAGACTTGTTGGAGAACTCAACTATCTTACAATCATGCACTAGACATCTCATTTGTTAGTGTAGTTACTAGTTCTCGCAAATCATCTTGTGATAGTCAGTCTAATGCAGGGATTCACATATTGCGATATATCAAAAGCTCTCCTGGACAAGGTTTATTTTATGAAGATAAGGGACACACCAACAGTGTTAGATATTATGATGCATATTGAGCATGGTCTCCTTTTAACATGCAGTCCACTTTCGGTTATGGTGTTCTAATTGGAGGCAATCTAATATCTTAGAAAAGTAAAAAACCAACTTGTCGTGGCTGGATCAAGCATGGAGGAGGCAAAGTATCGAGCTATGTGAGCTTATATGGTTGAGACTCCTTCTTCGAGAATTGATTTGTGATAACCAAGCTACATTACATATTGCTTCTAATATAGTGTTCCCGAAGCACATTGAGATCGATTGTCTCTTCATTTGAGAGAAGATTGTGTCGGTAAATCACCACAAGTTTTGTCAACTTAAAAGATCAATTGCGGATATTTTCAGAAAATCACTCTGAGGATCTAAAACTTACTATATTTTTGGCAAACTAAGAGCATATGACTTATATGCTCCAACATTATGGGGAGTGTGAATTATGATATATTTGGATAGTGTAGATATGGGAATATTTCAATATGTTGTGATTAAATAGTCTAGATCTAAGTTGTGTGGACTCTTCACTTGCGTTGCTGCACCCGTATTGGATTCTCCAAAAATACACAACTTTTGGACAATCAGACATGCACCCACTGACTTTTTTGAAGAGTCCGAGCAACATAGATCTAGATATGAGAATACTCTCTATTCCTTTCCTTATTTACATTATCTGTAACAACTATTTTATCCCACAACGAATGATCAATTAAATCAATTCTCAATATCTCCTCCTCCTCCTTTTCTTCTTCGTCTTCTTCGAATTTCTCAAAATAGACAAAGTAAGAAAGGAAAATTAGATGTCGATTTACATAATTAAAATATAAATAGAAGTTTTAAAGAAATATTGAACATACCTATCAAGAATTTTAGCATGGACATCTAAAACTGGTGCATATGCAGTGAGGATTGCACTTCTGCCTTTTGGATGTTCACCCCTTTTTCATCTTAGCAGATGGCTGTTGAAGGTTTATTTTGTAAGAAATTGAAACGTGTTCGAGCCAAATAAAGCAGAACGGATTAAAAAATTATATGTGACTACCGAATAAACAATGAAACATAATCATGGTGGTAGACCCACTTTAAAACTTAAAGCTTTGTCCATTAATGATGATAGTATTTTCTCAATCCCTTTCAACAATAACAAATCAATTTGAGCTTGAAATTTTTTTTGAATTGTACACCAACTTCTAAGCTTGAAGTTTTGTGCATCAATGGTGTAGTATTTTTCAACTCCTTTTAATAACAACAAATAAATTTAAGTCAAAATTTTTTGATTTGATTGTAGACCCATTTTTAAGTTTGAAGCTTTTTCCATTAATAGTGATATTGTTTCCAACCCCTTCGAACAATAGTAAAATGATTTGAACAAAACAAAATGAAATTGGTTTCTTGATTTGATTGAAATAATACGCTTCTGAATTTTTGTTTGTGAGATTTGGAGGATGGTGCCAATGAACTAAATTGAAGAACATTTTTTAGAAAATTAAGGGAAAGGTGTCAAATAAGTCTCGTTTTTGTTTTTGGTGACGTATTAACTAAGAGATGGTCAAATTCTCTTTAAAATGTAATTAACTAATTATGGGACCAAATTAACATTTTCAAAACTTTCTAATCTTTTATAAAATTAAAAAAAAAACACACTTTTATAATTCAAACCAAATCATTTAAAAGAAAAAATCTTTTCATCTTCCTTTCTCTCTTTTCTCTCTTCTTTTCTTTCTTCCTTGGGGGATTGTTCATCTTCTGTCCTTAGAAATTCGAAATCCGTCGTTACTCTTCCTCTGCAGTTGTTACTCTTCCTCTCTAGTCCTCCATTACGCTCTCATCTTTCTAAACTATAATCGTGTTCGACTAGAAATGAGTAAGTTATTTTTTTGAAATACTTTACAATTTTTGAAGTTTTTTTCTTGGATTAATGAACAATAAAATGTTCTGTAGGTGTAAAAAATGAATAATCGACTTAATGGTGTGTATTATTTATCATTTTTGAAAGAAAATCAGCCAACTCAAAAAATCCTTATGTTGAGGAAATGTATCTGTTATGTTATCATTCAGTGAAAAATCATTTTTTGTTGATGTTGTTCTTTTTTTTGGTCATTTTATTGATATGACTTTAGAAATATAGTGTTATTCAGGCGTCCAAAATATATTTAGCGTATGTTGCCACATTTTAGTGGTATGTTGGTCATCTGTTGCCACATAAGATTCAAATGTTGCAATAATCTGTATGGATGTATCAACATATGATGCATATGTTGCTACATAAGATGCATATGTTGCGCAACAGTAGGTACATATTTGGCAACATAATGTTAATTTATCGCAACAGACTATACATCGGTTGCAACATACTGCTATTATTATTTTATAATGAATTGTAAAATCAAAAAAAAAATTATTTACCTTGTAGATAAAATGATACAGGAAGCTTCATATATGACAACAACTCAAACTTTTAACATAAATACTCTTTTTGTCTATGCGAAGAATGTGAGCAACAACATGATGATTTTATTAGTCGTGTTAAAAAACTCACTATATTTTTAAGGAAATGTCTCATAATATTGATGTGCAAAGATCCAAGAAGACTTCACAGCCTTTTAAATGTAGGAGGTTGAAAAAATCTATTTCTCAAAAACTTTCTATGATTATTGAGAAGAAAGAAAAGGAGAAGAATGCAAAGGAGGAGAAGGAGAAGGAGAAAGAGAAGGAGGAGAATGAAAAGGAGAAGGATGCAAAGGAGGAGAAGGATAATAAGGCAAAAGAGGAGAAGGAGACGGAGAAGAAGGAAAATGAAGAGACGGAGAAGGAGAAGAAGGCAAAATAGGAGAAGGAGAAGAAGAAGAAGGAGAAGGAGAAGGAGAAGGAGAAGCAGAAAGAAAAAGCAAAAGCGAAAAATAAAGGGAAGAAAGTCGAAGTTGTTAATTGTG
Source organism: Solanum lycopersicum (assembly GCF_036512215.1). NCBI lineage: Eukaryota > Viridiplantae > Streptophyta > Magnoliopsida > Solanales > Solanaceae > Solanum > Solanum lycopersicum. The sequence goes on along the minus strand of NC_090806.1, from coordinate 12,548,987 downwards.
ATGTGAAGCGACAATATCCATTTGAAGGTTTTAACATTGATGGCGAGCGTCCTACTGAACTAATGTCATCCTTCTCGCAATGGATAGACGAGGGGTCTTTACAAGCATCATGCAAAAAAGTATGTAAAGTAAGACCGTTTAACAATTACTATCTTCATGTTGCCCAATAAATAATGTATAACGATTACACAACTGCAGAGGAAACAAGGAGGATCACTACTTAGCCAATTGCTCAAAACTTGAATTTCACCAACTTGATTTAGTAGTTGCATTTCCAATGAATAAGGACCGGTACTTAATGTCTCAACCCAATAGGTGCTGGAATGATGAGGTAAATCCATGCCCAATATTATATGTATTATTTAGTACATGAATATATACAATTAAATTGATACACTTGTTTCATCTCTGTGTAGTATGTGGATGTCATATTTTACTATTTGTGTAAGAAGTCGAGGCAACAAATTCATTCTAAATATCAATATACCACCACTAGTTATTTTTTCAAAACACACATTGACAATTCTAGTGAATATGAGGATTAAATCATTGACATAATGAAAGGGTATGCTATACCTTCTGGAATGCCTTGGCACTTGACGGATGATGTTTATGTCCCTATAAATAGTAATGCGGAATTCCATTGGGTCTTGACAGTCGTATGCATAAAAGTGTATGATTATGCCCCCAAATAGGTCTAATAGAAAACTATCCTCCGAGATTCAAAAGATGGCTACAATGTTGCCAAAATACCTTGAGTTGAGTGGATTTTTAAAGAAAAATGAGCGAACAAACTGGTCAGTTCTTAAATGTTACCAAGGATAGAACAAATCTCACCCATTCAAAGTCAGTCATGTTACTGGTATTGCCCGAAAAGATAGCAGTAGTCTGTAAGTATCACAATATTATTTTTTCTTACAACTATCAAAATGTGATGTTATTATATTTTCTGATTAATGATATACCATGCAAAGATTGTGGAATTTTTGTTACTGCATACGTTGAGTATTTGAGTGATGGATTACAAGTACCATCATGTGGAATTAGTGCTGACACCCTTCGCTTGAGATATGCTTCACTCCTATGGAATTATGGGATTGTAACGGCTCGAAATGGTTATGTTAGTGACAATGAAGACCCAGAGATGCGTAGAACTAATGAAAAGCTAAGATAGATGAAAATGTTGTGTTTACAACCATTGACTACATAGGTGGTTATGCATTAAAATGTTTTTTATGATTGTTTCAATTTTGCTTAAATAAATGTCAATTGTGATGGAAAGGATCAAAATTGTATGTGGAAACAGAGTGAATCATCTATAGCAATAGATAGTATATGCGTCGCAACATATGTAATTTCTGTAGTAACAAACACGACAAAATTATATGTGGCAATAGATCGTATATATGCAGCAATATATAGTATATACGTGGCAACATATGTCACAGTTTGAATTGTCCTAATTAAAAAAAATAAACTACTTTAGATTTTATTTTCCTATCACCTCTCTCCTCCTCTCTCCTCTCCTCTATAAATGTTTCATTTCATATTCCAAGATTTATTTATTTATACTAATTAACTTCAGTTCTCTCCTCTCCCTTTGTCAGTACAATACAGTTCTCCTTCTCTTCTCTTCTTTTCTTCCTTGTTTCACATATCATTTTCTACAGCAAAGGTGGTAATTTGTTGTCCTCCTAATTTCTACTTTATCGTTGATATATGTCTTTTCAGGTAATATTTAATTAGGGTTTGAAATGCATATGCTTGCTTATATCCTTATTGCCCTGTTTTAACTTATGGTTGTAGCTCATTTTGGGGCTTTCAAATATTTTATTTTTGTGGTTGCAGATACAAATATAATTGCTCCTGTCAAAAGAAAACTTGAAATTGATATATCTGACCAAACAACGATCCAGAAGAAGGCTAGGTCAAAAATTTCTAGGAAGAGGAACGAAAATACTACACTTTTAGAAAATCTTGCAACTGAAGCGGTTTCTTCTTCTCAAGCAGAAGTAGAATTTTTTCAAAAGGAATATGAACAAAGACAAGTAGTGGAGGAAGAAGATGAAAAACAAGAAAAAGTTGAGAAAAAAGGAAAAATAAATGAAGTTCAGGAAGAAGAAGGGGAAAATAAAGAAGTAGTAGTTGTGGCATAACAAGAAAAAATAAATGAAGTTCATGAAGAAGAACAAGAACTTCATGAAGAGTTCAATGCTATTGGTGATGATGAGATTAAAATCATCAATGCAGATATTTTCCCTCTGCATCTGCAACCTGATGCTAATGGTGACAACATTATAAGATCAGTCCTGGGAAGACCTTTTGTCAAATTCAGGGATATCCTTAAGAGAAATAAATTGGAAGATTTTTTTAGAAATAGTTGTTTTTGTCATTTTCTTGATTTACCCATTGATCCACTTCCACGTTTTCCAATGATCATCGTGTATGAATTTATGAAAAGAAGGTTCATTTTTGAAAATCCCATTAAGAAGGATGAGATTCGGATTAATTATTGTCGCATGCTAGTTTTCTTTGGCATAAGAGAGTTTGCCATAGTTACAGGGCTAAAATGGCATCCTCCTGTTGATACCATCCTTGAATACATTGTTATAACATAACTACGAAGAAAGAAAGTAGTTAACGAAGCAGCAGAAGCAGGACACCAGTCACTGCCAACTGAGGAGCAGGACTTGATGTCTTTTGTTGGCAAAAGCTTTAAAAAATTCGGACTTATTAAGTTTGTTGGAATGGGAGGATACACCAAGGCAGCACAATGAGTCATTGTGCTTACTTTGGTTCACATAATATACTTTTGCCGAAGGATCCGGGCAACAACATACTTTTAAAGTATGTCAATTTCTGTCAAGATATTGAAGTTTTTAAGAACTACCCGTGGGGTCATGAGAGCTTTCATCTAACTGTCGACTACATGTTAAGGTCTTTAGGAGAAAAGACCATTAACTTGTTTGGGTTTCCATTGGTTTTCATGGTAAAGCTGAATGTTTTTAATCTTTCTATATTATACTAAGTAATAATTCAACATTTGATTATTGACATGTTTCCTTTTTTACAGGCCTGGACATTTGAAGTCATTCCTTATTTGACCCATCAAGTAATTGCAGAGGAAGAGATATCATCCCCAAGGATGATGAGATGGTTGATGACAATAACAAAAGCTACCAAAGAAGGGTGTATACCAGATCTTTTTAACCATGCTTTTGATGCAGTAATGTATTATTAGTATATTACAGGCATATGTTTCTTCATTTGTGTCACATGTTGCTACAGGTGATTCATCTGTAGCAACATTTGTGGCACATGTCGCAATAGAAATTCATCTATAGTAACATGATAATTCTTATTGATGACTCATTTTTACAATTTTAGTTTGTGCATCCATGGATTATTCCAACAAAAGAGGAATTGCAAATGTCATATCTAATAACTCTAGGGTTGGTTGAAACAAGTTAGTTTTGATCCTGTTGTGAATAGAGTTAAAATGGTGTTGGTTGGAGAATTAACCATCAAAAGAGGGAGAGAGTTCCTAATGAAGTCGTTAATGAATTAGTTGTTTTTGATGGTACTGTTGCTGCTGATGGTGCTTGTGTTGGTGTTGGTGTTGGTGCTGCTGCTGGTGTTGTTGCTGCTGATGGTGCTGGCGCAGGACAACACGAAGGGGCTACCTCTTGTAGAAGATGTTGTGGCTTTCTGTGTGACAAGTGTAAGAAACATTATGAATATTCTATCATGTATCTTCAAAAATTGAGTGAGCTGCCAATGAATTAAAAAACAAGAGGGGTGTGAAGGGAATTGTATCAAAGAATGTGCGGCATGCATATACTCCGCAGGCCAAGCGGAGAAAAGAATCATTTGCCAAGACAATGTAAAATTTGAAAAGGAAGATGTCTTGAGAAATTCCAAAGGCCATAATGGAGGAGAGACAAACTATAAAAAGTTGAATATTTATAGGCATCCCTCTGTAGCTGAAAAAGCCAAAGTGTTAAAGGTGACGAGTGCAAAGGATATTCAAATGGAATACGCCATGCATGTTTTTACCGGTCAAGATTTCAGGAACATGGGAATCCTAACCGTTTGGTGGGAAGAATGGGTGATCCTACTCTTTATATTATTAGTTATTTCTTATATCTTTTCAGTGACTACTCTTCCTAACTATTTAATATTATTTTTTTATTTCAGTATATTGACGAAATTCTTAACCTCATGCGTCAGAGGCATTGGAAATACCCGGAATACTATGATCCCATAGATAGAATCCTGGATCTCAACTTCTATACGAACTTCCTACATATATATGATCAAATGTGCGAAGTGGCAACAATCGTTAGTGGTAAAAGCAAGAGTCAGTTACTAGATGACTTTCTATAGGATGATGATATGATTGACTATGTTACGGGTATTAGGCCAACTCCTGGAGGCATGGATTGGATTGATGACTGCAACCTGATGGTTACAAAACATGACAAGTTTTTCACACTCATACAACCTATCTTTGAGCTACTGCCTAAATTATTGAAGAAGAGTGGAATAATAAATCATTTGCCAGAGAATTTGCTCACTCAACAATGTGAATTTAACGGTCGAATAGACCCTATGGTACAAAATGCAGGTGGATCAGCGTGTGAGTCATATTCCATTGTGTTCATTGTGCATTTGATTAGTCGGACAAAATTGCATCCACCCAGTTCACTATTATGTGAAAATCTAATTGAACGGATGCAATATGTTTGGGGTTATGGGATAACATCTCAGAGCTTAAATCCTTGACATTATGTTTGTAATTAAAGACAATGTTAATTTATCAATTATGTTATTTTATTTTATCTTAAAGACAATGTTTATTTTATCAATTTGTTTGTCACAACATGTTGCTACTGATGAGTATATGTAGCAACATTTGAGCCATATGTTGCTACAAATGATTATATGTAGCAACATTTGAGTCATATGTTGCTACAGATGATGCGCATATCGCAACATTCGTCCATCATAACATGTGGCATATGTTGATAAAGAGGATTATATGTAGCAACATTTGAGTCATATGTTGCTACAGATGATTATATGTAGAAACGTTTGAGGCATATGTTTCTACAGATGATTTTTTGTAGCAACATTTGAATCATATGTTGCTACTGATGCGTATATCACAACATTCGTCCGTCACGACATGTGGCATATGTTGCTACAGATGGTTCACATGTTGCAACATCTATTGCATTTGTTGATACATATGATTATATAGCAACATTTGAGTCATATGTTGCTACATATGATTTTATGTAGCAACATTTGAGTCATATATTTCTGCATATGATTTTATATAGCAGCATTTTAGTCATAAGTTGCTACAACTGATGCATATATCGCAATATTCGTCCGTCACGACATGTGGCATATGTTGCTACAGATGATTCGCCTGTAGCAACATTTGTTGTATTTGTTTCTAAAGATGATTATATATACCAATTATTGAGTCATATGTTGCTACAGATGATTATATGTAGCAAAATTTGAGTCATATGTTGCTACAACTGATGCGCATATCGCAACATTCGTCTGTCACAACATGTGGCATATATTGCTACAGATGATTCGCCTGTAGCAACATTTGTTACATATGTTGCCACTGATGATTATATGTAGCAAAATGTGATTCATATGTTTCTATAGGTGATTATATGTAGAAACATTAGAGTCATACGTTGCTACAGCTGATGCATATGTCGCAACATTTGACCGTCATGACTACATAATAATTTTTTGTTTGATCAGGAGTGCAAAACTACGTCTATTTAATTCCACAACTATGATAATAGTATTGGTTGTACACAAGTACATAATAAGTTTATATCCTCTACAAAATTCTTCTTGGTAATGCTTAAATATACAGTTAAAAACGAAGAACACTAACATTAGCTTCTAGATGCTACAACATTTGGTCTTTCCCCCATTCAGTACTTCTTTTGATATGACTTTCATCAACAGTGTCCAACTCTTTAATTTTGTTCGCCAATCGGAGAATAACAAACTTGAATGTATATCAATATCTTTACGATCCCTCCATCTAAAGAAGTTGTATGAATTCTCCTAAAATACAAACCAAAAAGAAATAAATTTTAATTAAAAAAATAAAGAGATCTGAAATCTCCAAATATTTTAGAAATAAACATACATACACGATATCATGGACAAGACCAAAATCTGTGAACTCGATTGTCTTTTGACCATGAAGTTTGCATTGAAAGTAGATCTCCATGTTTGCAATACATTTTAACATCCAACATAGTATCGTTTTTATCATCACAAATTCGACTTAGTATAGCATATGACATCATACCATGGGAGTACCAAAATTTGGTTTAACCAAAGGCCAATCAAATATAGAACAGTGTGACTAGGGAGTGACTGACAAAAAATCAAATAAGATCATTACATTTAATGTGAAGCGATAGTTCCTATAGGAGATAAGACATCCCAGGATAGAGAGAGAGAGAGAGAGAGAGGGAGAGTGAAAAAAGGAGCCAAAAATGAAGCGGCAAAGATGAAAAATTTGAAAACCCTATTCTTGAAATGAAAATGAAAACGTATTCTAAGAATGTGTTGGGCCTATTTTACTTTTTGTTAAACAGAATGGGCTTTGCCTATCATTGAGCAACTTTTAAAAAAGATCGATTTGTTATAATTATATGCCGCAACATTTTCATTATATGTTGCGACTTTAACAACAGAAACAACATATGTTGCTATAGATAAAAAATCAAGGAGACACTAATAGACGATTTGATAGATTTAGGAAAGGAAAAATGGAAATTTGAACCAAATTTTAGTGCTTTAGAACATAAATAATTAATAATAATATGGTATAACATTTGGAACAGCGATTTAGAAGGATGTTATATAACTATCATATTGATATACTAGGACAATGTATGATGAACTAGTGAGATGATTGTCTTTGTAAATATAATTGTTATAATTCAATGGAGATTGTTGTCAACGACCATAATTTGTTACTTAGACATGTTGTAGGACTATCTATTGGTGTTACATATCAAATTACGTGACAATTAATTGAATTAAGCCCCAAAAGACCAAGTTGTTATAACTATATGTTGCAACAATTTCATTATATGTTGCGACTTTAACAACAGAAACAACATATGTTGCTACAGATGAAAAATCAAGGAGACACTAATAAAGGATTTGATTGATTTAGGAAAGGATAAAATAGAAATTTGCACCAAATTTTAGTCATTTAGAATATAAATAATCAATGATAATAAGGTATAACAATAGAGAGTGTTGTGTACGATCATAATTTGTTATATCATAATTCGAAAATAAGTACAAAACAAGTGAAGGCAACGTTTTCACCGTATGTAATATGATATGTTATCACATATATAATTTTAAAATAAATACAAAAAATATTAAAATCAATATCGTCTTCAACACAGAATAAATTATTATCACACAGTAGTACACGGAAGAAATTTAACTAGATAATATAGTTACAAATCACAAATATACTATTCAAAACGAATATCGTCTTCATCATCACTTCCTCTGGGACAACCAATCTTACAGGCATTTTGTTGGGGTTGATGCACAGTGCAACAAATGGGTCTTACACTCAAATATGAGGTTCTTGCACCCACATTCGATTTAAAATGCACCGCAAAATGGTGTCGACATCTTCTCACTATTACTGACATTTATTTTCCATGTTGGCAATGTACATCAAGCCTTATCTCATAGAAATACCTCATTCAAAGATTGAAATTACGGCAAGCACATACTCTACACCACAATGGTCTCTTTCGACATACATCCCTACTGAAGTGGCTCCTCGTTTTTTACTATCATCCCAATGCCATATGAATCAATTTTTCTTCTCGACCTATTCACCACGACATTCAATCCCTACAAATAATGACATTGTACCTGAAGAAAATAATTAAAAAAACAATTACTAATTATGAAGAATAGGCATATTTAGCAACATATGAGTATTTTGTGGCGATATTTAAGTCATATGTTGCTACATATGATTGTTCTGCTGTGAAAAATAAATCACATGTTGCTACATTTTTAGCAAGATATGACTATTCTGTTGCGACTTGCTACATATGACTGTTCTGTTGTGAAAAATAAATCACATGTTGCTACATATGACAATAATATGTTATAATAGTCAACTGTTGCAACATTTATAACAATATGTTGGAAACGTGAATGCAAATTATTGAAAAAATTGCAGGTATCCAGATCAGATGAATGAATTGATTTTAAATAACTATTAATTTTACTTACCAGAAACAATGGTGTATAATGCTTATGTAGTAATTCCAATTCAACAAAACAAAATTTGGTCCACCAGTTACAGATTAGGTAAAAAACTGATTCAAGAAGAAGAAAGCACAAGCACTACCAGCTAAGACTCGCAATGTACGAAAATAAAAAGAAGAAGAGGAAGATGAAGAGAGCAGGAAGAAAGGAAAGCAAGCAAGCAAAGACGAGAGCAGAAGAAGAAGGAGAAGAGGACGAATACGACGGCTGGAGGCGGGGAAAAAAAGCTTTTATTTCCTCGTCTGGCTTGATATTTCCCACCAAAATTGGTTAAATTAGTTTTGGCATAGTCAATTTACCATTTTCCCCCTCATTTAATTCCCACCAAAATTTTTTAAATTAGGTATTGTGAAATTACCCTTTTACCCTTCATTTAATTCAGTGGACCAAACTTTCAAGTTATAAACTTGAGAGCAACTCAATAATTCTTAATCATTAATAACATAATTATCACCTACACACAATACTTAAGACTTATGTCACAACCCATTTATTTTGAAACCTTAATGTCACTTTTTTTAAAAAAAATCCCAACATTTTTCCTTTTATTTGATATTCAGTGGAGATGAACAACTATGACCTTTTATTTTTAAGTTTAAATATCATGCTATCTTAATTTGGGCGGTGGGTGGGTAATTTATGAAAAAGGGGTGGGTTTTCAATCTTTTGGATTAAAAAAATAAAAGTAGGTAAATTATTCAGATGATGACATGTGTCAATTTGCTAATCTTAGGAGTATAGGCAATCTAAAATATTGATGGTAAGAGTATATACAACCTATAAGTATAACAGAGGGTATTAACATACCATTTATGATAGTTTGAGGGTATATATGTCCTTTTTCCCATTTATATTTTCCCAATTAATATTTGATTAAGACTATAACAAAGAGATAATTCTACAAAAAAAAGTAATTTATTGTTATAAAGAATGGTGTTTAAATTGAGGCTTGAGTGTGTCAAATATTTAGCTTCATAAATTCTTTGTTTTAGAGATACATACATATATTTCAGTAACACAATTTAATTTTAATATATGAACAACATCGCCTTTGGTGAAAAATATTTCATTTCTTTAATTTTCTACCTTATCATTGTAGAATTGTAGCCTTCTCCTTTTCCAGCCGCATGCATATCATATAGTTGTTGTCTAATGAAAGTAACTAGAATCTTATAGAATTTATATTGTGATATAATATATCAAACCTTTTCAATAATAAAAATTACTAGATGAATAGAATTTAAAGTATTGTTTAGAGAATCTTTAATTTGATTTAAGATTATTTTATGGTCAATCACTATTTTCTTATTTATTTTTATGTAGCTAACTAAGAGTGTATCTTGTGACACAAAATTTTCTCAAATTCAAATGAACACAAAATAATAGGGAAAAAAAAATATATGGAACGATACATAGACAATGAAGAAGGAAGATGACAACATATTTCCACGCTATATTTCAATTTAGTTTTCCATTTGATTAAAATCTCTTGTCACCAACACTTTACTTTCTTCTTTCATTTTTACTTACATATCTAATAAAAATAATTATTATCATGTCTATATTATCATATTATAAGTAAAAGTGAAAATCTATTTTTGAAATAGGATTTAACATCAAACCTAATGATTCAATGGACAACGCTGATCCCCGTTGTCTAAGCAAAATTAAAAAGAAACTAATTTATTTGATGGTAAAAATAGAAGAAATAAAAACCAAAGAAGCAATATCTTACCCAAATAATGTGATATTTTCATATCTTTTTATTATTATTGTGTTTTCCACAACTTTTTGTCACTATTAATTTATGGAAATCGTAAGAAAAAATACAAGTGTAAATTTATGAATAATCTGTTACAATTTTTTTCACTAACCCTTTCGTATGCAATACCTCAAATTTCATTGAATTTTGAATTTAATCAATTGTTGCAAATAACCCTTAGATTTTTTTAAAAAGAAGAAAGAGTAGAAAACTTTCAAAAATTGCAGTTCAAATGTGAGAAGAAACCATCTATTTATACTAACAAATAGTAGTATGAATAGGTGATGTTACAAGCTTTCGAAAAAGTCACTGCTCATCAGAAAAATCGTAACGTTTTGTAGAAGTCAACTTATTGAAAAAGGTACAACCCTTCAGAAAATTCTCACCCTTTGAAAATATCACAATCCTTCGGAAAATTAAATTGAAACATTTATTTTTTAGTATAGAAGCCAAGTAAAAAGCACAAGAATAGTAAATTAAAGTGGTCAAGTAATGACCTGGGAAGGATCGATATCACCAGCGTGGATGCGCGGGGAAGTAGTAACCGTAATATCAACGAGGGTATCATCGTGAACATCCTAAATATAAAAGAAAGAAAGTTAGTACCAATTCAAATATAAAATCATACTATATTAGTACACACCTCGTAAGTACTTGTCATTCTTATTTTAAAAAATTGGGTTTTAAAAGGTATGAATGGAAAATGAAGAGTTGCGACTTTTATAAAAGGTTGCAACTTTTATGAAAAGTTATGACTTTTATTAAAGGTTGTGACATTAATAAAAAATTGTGACCTTTATGAAAGGTGACGATCTGTCTGAAAGATTGTGATTTTTCCAAAATCTTGTGACCTTTCCAGTAAGGCACAATAAAAAACATCTTCACACTACCCTTTATTTTCTATAAATTGAGGGATTTCCTTTTTAAAAATTTTTGTGGACTTCTTCTACTACTACTAAATCTAGTATTCTAAGTGTACTTTACTGCCGTTGAATGACTCAATGACATCACCATTTTGTGTATCAATACAGTGGTGATTGAGATCATTCTATCATGGGATGACATATTCCAAATCAAACCCCGGATACTAGCGAGGAATAATTTCTTTAAGGGGACACTTTGCATTCAATGGGCTTGTTTTTTTTTCTAGATTCTGGTATGTGTTACAGATTAAGATTTGTGAATTAATTTATGTTTTTCCTTTCTTCTATTCTTCACTGGTTAATTAAATATTTGGTAACTTCATGCTTTGCAAAGTTTGTTTGAATTGGTAAGATTCTTTATACACGATTGACAACAATTCTTCGTAAAGAAAAATATTTCCTATAGTTTTTCTAATATGTCTGTGATTCTAGTTTCTCTACTAGTTTTAATTTTCTAGTTGTGAAAATGTTCTTATATTTTTGTTGTGTCTTACAAAGTTCTTCAAAGTATTGTATGTTAGGAATACAAGATGAACAACAATGTAAAGGAAATTAGTATGTTAGGAATACAAGATGAACAATAATCTTAAGGAAATTATAATGCTGGTAGTATTTCTTGTATTTTGTTGATTAAGAGAAATAAATCATGGATGTAGAAGATAACTGCATTACTTCTCCAGAATTTGGTGCTTTGTTTAAAAAGGTCAAAGTGAGAATGTACTAGAAGAATTGGTGGTATTCTTGTTAAAGATTACATCAGGTAACCTTATTATTATTCACCTAAGAAGGAAAACAGTTTCTAAAGGTTAACAATTGTGATATTTATCATGCATATCTTTGGAAAAAAATCTGCAAACTGTATGGTTCTCGAATGAATTTTCCTTGGCAAATAGTGTTGCCTTTAAAATTCACTAGTTTGTAGAGTGAGCCATGCATATTTTTGTTTGATAAAATAGTATGTAAAAATGTTATAGTTGGAAGACAATGAAAAGGAAAAACATTTATAGGTGATAATCTAAGAATATGTTTTATTCTGTTTGGAATAATTTTTTTTGTAGTTTCGTACTCACAGTCAAATTGATTGTGTCTGATTATTGTAGATCAAAATTTTTTGTAGCTTTTTACTTTGAATAATTTGGACTTTGCAATTGCTCTTAAGAATATGAAAACTTCACATAATAAGTCACTGTTGTACTTTTTGTGTTCTATAAACTTCATTGTTAATTAGAAAAAAATGTACAAAAGTTTGTCTTTATTGTTAGTATTCTAAATACTAAGTGGTATGTCTATTTGTGATAGAGAAAAAAGACCAGCGACTTATAATTAGTGAGTTTGTGCCTCAATGGAATGAACTTTGACACAATTTAAAGATTGTCAAAGAGAATTGGAACTCTATAATTCTTTCATACAATAATATTTTCTAAAGAGTTTTGATATTGCCAATGGCATTTTGATAGTCTGGAAAATACGTGGAAAATGTATTTTCAAATACTTGAAAAATATTTTTGAGATCACATTTATAATATGGGGATTCTTTTCTTATGATAAAAATAAAACTAGACTTGGTGTCTAATTTAATTTTCGATCTAAGTTAATTTTGGAGCAAAAGATACGAAACTCAATGTTACTTTTGTATTATTTTAGACCACAAAATTCTTGGAGTATATGATGTTACTAGTATGAAACTACCAAATTATATGTATACTTGTTCAATATGGTTGAGTTCTTTTATGAAAATGTGTTACTTAAAATGTTGTGACTTCTCATTTAAAGATATGCCTATTATATATAATTATTTGTATATACATTGAAGGAATATTGATTGTATTGAAGTGTTAACCTAATAAGGAAATACATGGGAGATATATATAGTAGATATAGGAAGGAGTAATAATCCTAATAGGACTAGAATTAAGGATTACTAATCCTAATAGGACTAGGATTAGTACACAGTAAATACTAATATTATTTAATATTATTTATTTAATACTATCTGTTATTATCCCCACTCAAGCTGAGCGGAGCGGAAGCGAACGGAAGCTTGGAACTGAGGTAATCGTGCTGTCGGCTCGGGAGAGGCTTGGTGAGAATATCAGCCGGTTGTTCTTCAGTGGGTACATACTGCACAGTTATGGTGCCAGCCTGAACTTCATCGCGAACAAAGAGACAATCGGTATCGACATGCTTCATTCTAGTGTGTAGGACAGAATTCTTGGCCACACAGATGGTTGATTTGTTGTCACAATAGAGAGCAGGAACAGTGTGAGTGGCATGGAGTTCGCGAAGAATATATGTGACCCACATGGTCTCAGCAGCAAGAAGAGCAAGGGCGCGATATTCAGCTTCAGTCAAGGACCGAGAGACCTTGGGTTGTTTTTTTGTACACCAGGAGATCAGGTTCGGCCCCAAAAAAATGAGAAACCCCGATGTAGATTTTCTGTCATTTTTATCATTCGCCCAATCTGAATCTGAGAAACCCTGAAGCTCCAAGTCCCCGGGTCGAATGAGTAAACCACGACCAAGAGTGCAAAAAATGTACCTGAGAATGCGTTTTAGACAATGGTAATCATGTTCACTTGGTTGATGCATGCACTGAGCAACTCGGTTGACAGCAAACTGGATGTCAGGACGGGTAATGGCCAGATACTCTAGAGCCCTAATGAGGTTGCGGAAGTGGGTGATATCGACAAAGGGGGTGTTGGCTCCATTCGTAGACGAAGAGACTGCCATCGGTGTTGGTTGACTGGTGTATTTTTCCATTCCAGCTTTCTGCAACAGATCTCGAGCATATTTTGACTGATGAAGAAACAAGCCGCTGCCTGTCCGAGAAACCTCCATTCCTAGAAAATAATGTAACGGGCCAAGGTCCTTCATTTTGAAGATAGTATGCATAGCTCGAGTGACATCCTGAATGAGAGCTGCAGTAGAGCTTGTAATAGTGATATCATCTACATAGACAAGAAGAATGACTGTACCATGTGCTGAATATCGAGTAAACAGACTCGTGTCGTGTATGCAACACGTGAAGCCGAGTTCCTGGAGGAACGTTTTCAGACGTGTGTACCAAGCACGGGGGTCTTGATTGAGCCCATACAGAGACTTTTGGAGTTTGAAAACATGTTGAGGGAAGCGGGGATCAACATAGCCCGGTGGTTACGTCATGTAGATAGTTTCATCAAGTATGCCATGAAGAAAAGCAGTGGAAACATCCAACTGATTGATGAACCAATTGTTGCGCACGGCGAGTGACAGTACCAGGCGAATGGTTTCCTACCGAATAACAGGACTGAATGTCTCGGAGTAATCAAGCCCATACTCCTGATTGTAGCCTTTAGCAACCAAACGAGCCTTGTACTTGGAAATACTGCTATCTGCATTGTGTTTAATTTTGTACACCTATTTACAGCCCACTGGGTGCCGCCCATGGGGCTTAGGTACAAGAACCCAAGTTTTCTGATCATTCAAAGCCTTAAACTCGTCATCCATAGCATGACGCCAATAAACATTTTTTGAGGCAACAGAGTAGGTTGTTGGTTCACTATCGGGAAGGGGTGTATTTGGTAGTATGGTAGCCTGAAAGGTTTTGGGTTTAAAGATACCGGCTTTGCCACGGGTTAACATGGGATGAGTATTGGGGGGTGGCACGGGCGGTGGTGATTCGGGGGTGGCCGGGAGGAAATGGATCGGGTTGGAGATGTTGTGGGTATGGGGTGGTTCGGGTTGGTTGTAAGTGTGGGTGGTGGTTGCGGGTGTATTGTGGGTGACGGTCGAAGGGGTGATGAAGGGTGGTTGGGTAGTGGGTGGAGGTGTGGGGGAAGGTGGTGAGGGACCCTGTGAGTATGTTGGAAAAAGAGGAAGGATGCCAATGAATGATATATTTGTGGAGGAGGAAATAGACTCGTAGGGAAACTCATTTTCAAAAAATTTGATATGACGAGATATGTAGACTTTATGAGTTTGTGGGTCAAGACAGCGATAACCCTTGGAGGTAGGATGATAGCCCAAAAAAATACAAGGACGGGATCGGGGTTGTAATTTGTGAGTAATATGAGGGCGTAGCCATGGGTAGGCAAGACACCCAAAGACGCGGAGGTTGGTATAATTGGGAAGTTCTTGGTAAAAGAGTTGATAGGGTGATTTGGTGGAGAGGGTGTGACTGGACATTCTGTTAATGAGGTAGTTTGCGGTGGCTAGAGCTTCTACCCAAAAGGAGACAGGGAGATGAGATTGATGTATAAGAGTAACCACCGTTTCAATGAGATGGCGATGCTTACGCTCAGCCACCCCATTCTGTTCGGGAGTGTATGGACAGGATGTTTGATGTATAATTCCCAGGGATTGCAGAAACTGGCCAAAGATGTTATTTACATATTCCTTTCCATTGTCACTTCGAAAAAGTTTAACATGAGAATTGAATTGTGTTTTGACCATTTTTTCAAAAGTGACAAAGGTGGTGTATGCCTGTGATTTGTGTTTTAGTGGGTACAACCAAGTGTATTTTGTAAAATCATCCACAAAACAAATATAATAGCGAAAACCAGTAAATGAAGGAACAGCAGTAGGACCCCATAGGTCGAATGAATAAGTTGAAACGGTGCAGTTGTACGCTTCTCAGATAAAGTAAAAGGTAATTTGTGAGATTTAGCAATTGAACAGGAGTCACAATTGTTTACATGAATGGAAGAAAAACCTAATTAAGACATTAAAGAATTTTTTATTTGAGTAGACGGGTGACCCAGACGACTGTGCCACAACAGACTGTGGCCATCAGCCGAAAGAGCCACCGGAGCCACAGGAACGCTTTCTGAAACTGGGTGGGCAGACGAACTTGTGCCAGGAAGAACGTACAGACCATGCTCACAGGGGACTTGAAAAATCACCCTCTTGGTAGTATTGTCTAGGATCTGAAAATCATTAGAGGTGAACAAGAGTGAGCAATTATTGTCTTTTGTGAATTGGTGAACTGAAAGGAGATTGGTTTTAATAGAAGGGACGTGGGTAAGGTTACCTAGGTGAAAGATAGCGGTGGGGGTTTTAATGGTACCCGTGCCAGTGTGAGAAATATTAAGGGACTCACCGTTGCCAACAGTAATACCATTGGAGCTTTGATATGGTTTTGGAGAGTTAAGCTTGGATAGATCAGAAGTAACGTGCATGTTGGCCCCAGTATCCAACAGCCATTCAGAGGAAGGGCCGACTTGAGATGCATAATTGGCACGGTTATCACTATTTCGGCTATCCTCATACCAAAACCAGCAACGAACAACGGTGTGTCCTGTTTTCTGACAGATTTGACAAGTTGGACGATCTAACTCGTAAGTGACCTGCCCGCCGCTGCCGAAGGAGTGCAGGCTGTTGTTGCTGCCGTGCTGCTGACCGTCGTACGGCGGACGACTGCCCTGCTGACCGCCGCGCCCGCGGCCTCCGCTGTTTCTGCCGTAGCCACCGCGGTTCCCCTGTCGGCCGCCACCACGCCTCCCGCGATAGTTCTGGCTTGCGGTAAGGGCAGTGGCCGGCTCCATAACAGCGGCTTCTCGGAGAAGAATTTTGCTCTCCATATCCACGTTGATTTCTTCACTTTTTAGCCATGAGGAGAGAGTAGCCAGGTTAACGGGTGTTGGACTGATGCGAACCGCCTGTTTAATGGAGGAGTAAGCTGATGGGAGCCCCCGAACGACACACATGACGAGATCTTTTTCGGGAATGATTTCGTTCACGGTGTCGAGTGCTGTGATGATGGTGGAGACCTCGTCTAAATACTCCGCCATAGTTTTCGTGCCTTTGGTAATTGTGTGGAGACGATCACACTATTGAAAAATATGAGAGTGGGAAATTGATGCATAGCGTGTTGCGAGGGCCGTCCACAGGGCTGAAGCAGTTGTGCAGGATCAGACGTGTTTCAGAACCATGGGAGAGATGACCGCAATCAAACATGATCGGATCTGGCCATCCACGGCTTTCCAGGCGGCATGGGCCGGATTGGTTTTTTCTGATTTGTCCGTGGCGGTGATGACTGCCGGCGGCGGTTCTGTGCTTCCATCGACGTATTTGAGAAGGTAATTGGCCTCAAGGGCTGTAAGAACGGTGATTTTCCATGTAGGGTAATTTATGTCTGATAATTTTTCGGGAATCAGGGCATGAAGATGCCTGAGAAGGATTTTAACGCCAGAAGGAAGTGAATCGAGAGGATCCACCTCGGTTGTCATGGCTGCCGCCGCCCAAGAGAAGAGAGGGAACGATCGGTGCCCTAAAGAGAGAAAAAAAAAGTTAGAGAAAAGAAGATCTAGGTTTTCTGGCTCTTGATACCATGAAGGAATATTAATTGTATTGAAGTGTTAACCTAATAAGGGAATACATGGGAGATATATATAGGAGATATAGGAAGGAGTACTAATCCTAATAGGACTAGAATTAAGGAGTCCTAATCCTAATAGGACTAGGATTAGTACACAGTAAATACTAATATTATTTAATACTATCTGTTATTATACATGAATATTGGTGAATAGTCATTTGTCATGTTTTTTAAAAGAAGCATTTGGACTATATCTCCTTTATTTGACCCGATGAAACTTTGTTCATGGGTAGTTCTATAACAATTAAATTGGAAGTTATGGAAAGGTCCTTATGAAAAGGACATTTGACAAGGTGTTGACTCTAACAATGTTTGTATCACACACAACTTTAAGAAGTTTGAACAAAATATTTGAGAAAAAAAGCTACCTTGCGAAGAGCTTTTTACGCTAAATATATTTTTATTTGTTCTTACTTTCTTGAGCCAAAGTTTAGGACATGAGCACTTGAGGCTTGTCAATTTTTTAAAAAAATGCTTGTAAGGAAAATTAATCAACTTAGAATTTTTGTCTAACTTTGAGTGCAATAAATAAAAATGTCAAGTTTCTGTGAAATCTAATTATGCTGAGCATTCTTATAAATCTATTGAAAGGAATTCTAGTCCCTTAGAATTGATTAAACTGACATTTGTGATTTGAAGGCAATACCATCTCGTGGTGCGAAAAAATATCTCGTTACTTTTATTGAAAATCGCATTAGAAATGACTATGTCTATTTGTTGAACGGTAAGGATGAAGCAATAGAAACGTCTAGACAATATAATATTAAAGTTGAAAATCAGTTGGGAAAAAGATAAGAAGTGATAGGGATGGAGAGTATAAATCTCATTTTTCAGAAATGTGTTTGAGTGGAATTATCCATCAAAATGTTGCCCTATTCAACTCAATCTAATGAAAAACTGAACGTTGAAAGAAATGATGGTTGTGTTATTTATAAAAATTCGGGTTTACCACAAAACTTGTGTGGAGGAACGATCCTTACGACAAAAGGAAACAACACACAATTTTGTCTTTTTAGAAAGAAAGCAATTTTGTTTGTTTCAGACACAATCTATTCCATATGAGAAATGGAAAGGAAGGAAATCCAACTTGAAATATTTTAAAGTGTGAGCGTGTCTATCAAAAGTCCAAGTTCCTATTCCTAAAATGATTAATAGGACTTAAGATTGTGGACTGTAAATTTAGACTTGAATAGTCTAGTGAAAGTTGTAAATGCTCTTGGGAAGAACAAAAAGAGAATGTTCTTAACAAAGAGATTCAAGGGCGTAGTAAATGTCCAAGGATATCTACTCCTTTGAATATGATTTTGTAACATCTCTTGTATCTTCTGTAGACTCATCCTTTTGGACAGATGGTGCCAATAGTGAGATTGGTTCAATCTTGAGCAATCCTATTCGAAGTTGATTGATCTTCCTCTAGGAAATAAACCTTTCGATTCAAACTGAATCCTCAAAAGGAAAAGGAAAGTTAATGGAAATATTTAAAATATAAAGCAAGACTTTTTGTAAAATATTTTAACCATAGGTTTTGATCTTTTGGACATATACTCGCCGGTAACTAGAATGACATTCATTTGCATGTTAATTGTGTTAGTTGTGGTATATGACCTCCAAATTCATCAAATGAATGTGAAAACAACTATCTTAAACAAACAATTGGAGGAAAATAAATTTACATGGAAAAGCCCGAGGGTGTTGAGGTTCCTAGTAAATAAAAGAAAGTGTGCGAACTTGTTAAGTCATATCATGGACAAAAACAAGCACCCAAACAATGACATAAGAAATTTAACAAAACCATATTGGCAAATAGATTTAAGAATGATGGAAGTGATTAATGTGTTCACATTATAATCACAAGGTTATTGTTTGTGTGTATATTGGTGATATGTTGATCATCAATAGAAAAACTAATGACGTAAATGCTACTAATCATATGCTAGAAAGCAAGTTTGAAATGAAAAATCTTGGAGTTGCTGATGCAATATTAGGTATAAGAATTCTTAGAACTCCATAATGTTTAACATTTTTACGGTTTCATTGCATTGCAAAGGTACTTGAATAGTTCAAGTAATTGGATATCAATATTGTCAAGTATCCAATAAATGTGAAATTTGCATTTCAAAAGAGTAAAAGCGAAAGTGACTCACAATTGGATTGTGCTAGAGTATTGGAAAGTATGATGTATATTATGAAGTGTGCACGATCAGATATAGCATTTGTTAGTAATAAGCTGAGTCGGTTCACAAGTGATCCCAATAGAGTTTTGGGGTATTTAAAAAATACTTAAAACTATGTCTTGCATTATAACAATAGTCAACAGTACTGAAAGGATATAGTGATGCAAATTTGACCACCGAACAAATGAAGAAAAATCCATGAGTGAATATATATTTACTCTTTGTAGAGGAACAGTCTCTTGGAAATATTTCAAAAGAGACATGTATCTCTAGCTCTACATTGATCTTTGAGCTAGGTACTCAAGATAAGGTCGGTGAATAAGTTGAAAGGCTCCGAATTTTCTTGATAGATATTCTTTTTTAGCCCAAACCATTGTCATTAATATGCATACACTTTGATAGTCAATATGAAATAGGTAGGGAATGAAGCATGATTTATAACAATAACTCTCGTCATATAGGACATTGACATGATACCGTTAGAAACCTCTCTAGTGAAATTATCAGAATTGACTATGTAAAGTCAAAGGATAATGTGTCGGATTGTAATGAACTAGGCTTATATAGAGCTTCACTAGTGTTCTAAGGGCTGCTAAATATCTTAATGTGTATGTGAGTTTTGAAGTCATTTTGGTTAAGTTTGAAGTCAAACGTCAATGAACGACCAAGATATTCGACGACTAATCCTATTGTTCTTGCATGTACTTATCTGTGTGTCCTGAGTTTATAAAGTCCTTAAATGATGAATAATAGTATTTAGAGGCAGTGTATAAATCTTGGAAGAGTTTGAAGGACAAACTTCCAAGAACGTCCAAGACGTTAGAAAGTTAGTCTTTAGACGTGCTTGTGTGTTTGTCTGTGCCTTTGCATGTTTTGTGAATTGTTTGATGTTGGAATTGATGGGATGGGTTACTAATACCTAGACGTGAATGTTTAGGGGTTCAATATTCCTAGAGGAGGACCCAATCTCAAAGGCAGAATCTTCCTAGACTGTGTCAATTAACAACCAAAACGATGACCAGTCGATCAAACGACGGCTCGTCAACTTGGTCCATTGATGGAGCCTTGAAGGCTTCCCATTGGGGAGTTGCAGACCCAAACAAAGGACCCCAATCGACGGTGCGTAGACCAGTTGACAGTCCGTCAATGGGTGGGCATCGATTGGAACCTGCACTGCCTACAATTTTCTGCCAAGCTTGGGGTGTTTTGGGAAATTCACCCCAAGTCTTATAAATTAGGGGGCAGTTTAATTAGGTGTATTTGGGTATTTTAAGAGTATTTAAGTGATTAATCTCTCATTTAGACCCTAGAACCTAAGTCAAAACCCTTTCCCTCCCAAATTCTCTCTAGAAACCTCCCTCCATGAGAGTTCAAGGTGGAGCTTGATGATGGATTTTCAATGGATATTATTCTTCATTTCTCTTTGTATTCTTCTAATAATGTATGGGAGTTCTTCATCTAAGTATTGGTATCATCTTAGAGTCAATCTCAAAGTGATTTCAAAAAGATGAAAATATCCAATTTCTACTTTAAGTCAAGGTTTCTTGCATGACAGGTTTTCAAACATGATGTTATTGATATATAATTTATGTGTTCCAATAAAAATCTCCATGAATCCATGACCTTCTCAAATCTCTAAATTTCACTATAATGTGGGTGAATGATTAGGGCCTCATAGTAGTGAATTCATGTGTAGATTACTTTGGGTTATTGGTTTATGTGTATATCATGATTGAATGGTTTATAGGCTGCCTTAAATATAGTATATTGTTGAATTGTTGGCTTGGAATTGTATTGATGGCTATTTGTAAGAGCCTTTATGAAGTGAATCGATTTAAAGGGCTAAGGATTGTTGATGATGATGATGGAATGGTGGTAAGATGACCTAATCTCTCTTTATTATGTAGAATTAATATTGAATTGTACTGATTAGTATGGTCCACTTATGGTGGCATTGTTTATGTGTTGAATTTGTGCTGAGCATGGCCTTGTCAGCATTAATTATGTATACTGTTGTAGTATCATGTTAGGGCTTATATGAAGGTGTAATATGAAGATGATTATGTGAAATAATGTGATATTGCATAAGGTGTTATAGCTTGCATGGACATGTGAATTGAAGTATGGTGTGATGTAGGTTTGAGTCTTGTATAATGTGAAGATATTAAGTAAAGTACTCTTATAATGTTGGTTGGTCTTGTATGAATGCTAATGTCATGATTCTTCTCTAAATGATGGTATGTGATTATAGAAGACTAAGAAGTGTCTTAGGTGGTAATGTTGTGTATGTATGAGTGAGGTTCAAGTATGTTGTCCTTTAAATGACTATATGTTATTAAGAAAGACTATAGTGAGTCTGTATATGTGTTGATATGGTAACTTGTGTGGTATACTTAGTATCGCTACTTGGTATTTGAATGACATTGTTTTAGTGATATGATGAATGGTGTGTCTTGATTTTGTAGACCTAAGTCCCTATTCTTGATACATGAAAGCTATGTGAATATGTGATTTCTTGACTTGGTAGGCTAAAGCATCCGTGTCTTGTATGTATGACCTTGAAATTAGTAAAGAAGGTGATGATATCCTTGAAGTTGAAAGCCGTAATGGTCTCCTTCTCGTGTGAATGGACTTAGGGATAGGTTGGCTGGAACAACATGAAACCATCTCTAAGAAGGTCATTGAGCTATCCTTATTTACCATTGTGTGGCAGCCTAGTCGACCATCCCTGGTGAGGTGTATTATTATTTGACTGTGACGAAAATATGGTACCTCTTCATATGCCCTTGTGATTGAACTTACTTTATAAGAACAAAGTCTAGAACCGAGTGAGTATGCGTGGGTAGTGACTCTACTTAAGTTGATACTAGAGTACAAAGAAACCCTTGATATTCCTTAATCATGTGCCTACACGGGATGTGTACTAGTTCTATCCTTGGCAAGTAGAACATCTTCCATCAGAGTAGGTAGACTTCGGATTCCATGCCTAAGTAGTATGGTCTATGTCGGTTATTAAATATTCTCGCGTGTGGGATACATTCTAGCATTGGAGAAATATTACAATATTTAGGTAGTGGAATGAGACTCTATCTAGACATGACACGAGTAGATTTTGAAGATGCTAGGATGTAGGTTCCCTGGGTCTTTTCCAAGACCATTATATGAAGTCCTCTAAATGTATGGTTTTCTCTCAAAATGGTTTTAATGAAAATATGGCTTATTAGTGAAGTATGTTTTATAGAAAGGGTATAGCTTTGAGGATTACTTAGGTAGGCTTGAAGAGGGTGTATGGGCGGTCTCTTTATGTTTTACTTAGGTGAGTCTTAGAGTAGCCTTAGGTAGGGAGTCTAAATGATGTAAAGTCTTGTCTTATTGAATATAAGTTATGTGATATTGATTTATTGGAATAACTTTACTTTAGGTAGTCTTAAGGACTATCTAAGTGTGTGTGAAAGTGTTGTATGGGAGACCACTTCATATCTTACTTACGTGGGTCTTAGGATAACCTTTAATAGAAAAGTCCACGTGAATATGCTTATGTGATGAATGTTACTTGATTATGTTCTATATTTGATTATTAACTTGTTAAATGTCTCTTAAACTCTTTTATGAAGGTTTTATCAAAATTTCATGAAAGCATGTTTATATACTAAATGTCCCCTTTTTCATGGTTTTTGCATGACTTCCATACTTAGTGCATTCAATGTGCTAACCTCTTATTTTCTCTTTTTGACTAAATTGTAAGGAAATAGACATCTTGATATGCCATAGAGGATTGATAGATTTATAAGGTGAGTCCTCATCGATTTGAGGACAATACCCACATGTTCCTCACGTCTTTAGACTTATTTTAAGTCTTGTAAAGTATTATTCCCAATGTTGGTTATTCAAAGTATTAGATGGTTTAAAGACACATTGTAATGGTAGATTATTTTTAAGAAGTCTTCTGCTTGTGTATTAATTAAAGTATCATTCGTGTGTGAAGAAAGTTTTAGCTTCTTAATTATTTTTTATAGTATATTATGCGATGATTGGTACGTGTGGACTGTGCGGGACTTCTCGAGGTCCCAATCGCTGTGTGGCGACTTGAGGATGCCCTAAATTCTAAGGTATACCTACGGGTCATGAAATGGATCAACTTACAAAAAGGCCTAACTAGAGAGAAAGTTCAAAGATCATATAAGGGAATGGGTTTGTGGCTTATGACAAATCATCATGGCGGTAACTCTATATAACAGACTGGAGATCCCAAAAGCTAGATTCAAGGAGAAAAAACAAAGTTGTGAATGACTGTTCGATATTGTGAACCAACTCAACTCATTCTCATGATGAAGACAATGCTCAGGAATAAGGATACAACATTAAGGCTTATTAAGAGTTAATAAAGCATAATAGTTTTAATAATTTTCTAAGCTTGGTCGAGTTGACCAAATAGTGTATCTACGCGATGACAAGGTTAGAAATCACCTATGTGAGTGTGAAGTGTATGTCGCTCCAAAGAGAATTATTATCAAAAGCCTATTCTCTATATGCTCATAAAACCAGGAGGTGTTTATGGCTGAAACGAACACAATGCAATTAGTTCAAAGGGATACACCAAAACTCGACGGTTCAAAGATATTGCATCTACCGATTAACCAAGTATATCTGATATATGTTCACCATAGAAAGTCCAAAGGGAAACCTACTTATGTAGATACAATTAGTTCTCGCTTGTAAAGTATACATACTTGTTCGTTTATTTATCTTTGAGTCATTCCCATTCATGCGGGGGATTTTTGGGTTTTAAAATGTGTCAATGAGAAATGAAGAGTTGCGACTTTTATAAAAAGTTGTGACTTTTATTAAAAGTTGCAACTTTTATAAAAGTTGTGACTTTTTTGAAAGGTGATGACCTTTCCGAAAGATTGTGACTTTTTCAAAGGCTTGTGATGTTTCCGGTAAGGCACAATAAGAACCTTTTTGCACTACTCTTTGTTTTTTATAAATTGAGGGATTTCTTCTCATCTAAAAAAAAGAATTTTTGGACTTCTTCTACTACTACTAAATTTAGTATTTCAGGTGTACTTTACTGTCGTTGAGTGGCTCGCTGACACTAGTGTTTTGAATATCATCAATACACTAGTGATTGAGATCATTCTATTGTGGGAGGACATATTACAAATTAAACTTTGGATACTAAAGGGGAATAATTTCCTTAAGGGGACACTTTCCATTCAGTGGGCTTGATCTTCTTCTTTTGTTACGATTCTGGTATGAGTTAAATATTTTAGATTTGTGAATTAATTTCTGTTCTTCCGTTCTTCTATTCTTTACTGGTTCATTAAACTTTAGTAACTTCATGTTTATGCAAAGTTTGTTGGAATCAGTAAAATTCTTAAACACATATCGACAACAATTCTTTATTAATAAAAATATTTCATATAGTTTTCTAATCTGTTTGTGATTCTAGTTTCTCTACTAGTTTTAATTTTCTAGTTGTGAAAATATTCTTTAACTTTGTTGTGTCTTACAAAATTCTTCAAAATTTTTTTATAAGTATATTAAGAATACAAAATGAACAACAAAAAATAGATGGTGCTTTATACTTGTCATTTTAGAAAACCAACACATAATTACTTATTTGTTCGACACATTTGTCCTTAGTCATAAACCTTTTTTAAAAACTAAACCCTTGGTCATAAATGTGAAGAGATATTAATATGGTGCAACAGAGACAAGTATTATGTAGAGAGGAGTAATAAATAAGGGTAATTTAGACAATTTACTCTCTAGCTAATCTACATATCTACATACTAGATATTTTAAGGCTCGTATTACGGTACCAATATAATTTCACATATTTTGTTGAATAAATTAGATAAATTCACAACTTAAGATATTTTAGTCCTCTCTCGGATGCATTCATATTTTCTCTTGGATACATATTTATCCCTTCTCGAATTCATCCCTGCCCGTTCACGGGCCCAATATAATTAATTATTTTTTTTCAATTTTAAGTTAAAAAAATTATCTAAATTAATAACTTATTTTACTATAGCTTCTAAAATTTTTTACTATTTTAGAAATTTTTTTTACAAAAATCTCCTCTAAGATACATTCCTATCTTCTCTCACACACATCAGTATCTCCTCTCGGATACATTCCTATCCTCTCTTTAATTTGCAAGTTTCCTCAATAGCAATGTATCACGATCGATGTATCCGAATGTGTGCTGATTTATATGAAATTATTTAATTCTAATTTTTTTTTGTAATTTATAAAAAGTAGGGATATGATGTAATTAACTCTTTACACTATGAAAATTTTACTTTAAAATAATTTTTGCGACATATTTTTCTTTGTAGTCAGTTTCAAAAGAATGATGTATAATATATTTAAATAACATTTTGACTTTGAAATATTCATTTTATTCTTAGTAAGATGATTTATAGTCATATGAACATCTATGGTTTTTAGACCACAAGTTTTAAAAGTGCTTTTTTCTTTTAAAAATATCTACATGTTAAGTTAAATTAAAATTATATAAACCTAAAGGGAGTGAGTACAAGATTTAGATTAATTTTATATTTATAAAATTTAAGTTTTTTTTTAACTATTTTGCCTTTTAACAAAATTTAAAATGAAAATAGTTCAGAATTATTTTTATAGTTTTTTGTTTAATCAATAATCTATCAATAATAATCAAAAAATTTTATTTCGATAAGGTAATAAAGTATTTTAATTTTGAAATTTAAGTATTAATATCAATTAAGAAAACATTTATTTTTAAGTTGTAAAGCATTCTAATTTAATATTTAATGTGTCGCTTACTCTCGACGAATGAGACTGATTAATAATAATTTAAGATTGCAAGAAGTATAAATCAAGACTAAAAATGCAACTGACTATTATATGAAGGTCAATATGTAGTTTATCTATTGTGGAAGTTTCAATGTATATGATATATAATTCTATGCCAAATTAACTTTGTTTCCATATATTTATACTATTTTAAAATTTATCCCGTTAATTGGTTATGTGTTTTATTAAACTACAACTATGCACTCATTATTTTGTCATTTTCTTTATTCTTACATTATCAACTCTATTTTTTATCTCTTAGAATTGTTATCTTTGTTTTTTTTAATTAAGTGACCATTTTCTAAGATAAAACAAAATTTATTTTGGAGATTAAATAAATATTTATTTTGGAGATAAAATAAGAAAAAAGATTTACTAACCTACAACCACGAAGATCCACTTTGAAACCCAGCTACGAAGAAAACTTTGAAACTCTTAGCCGCGAAATGAGGGAGAAGGAGTAAAATCATTTCTTGAAAAAAATGGAATGAGGGGGAAAAAGAGTAATAAAGATTTAAAGATTTTGTTTATGTGGCAATGGAACCCTATTGGCATGCAATGTGGAATTCACATGGCATTTTATAACTTTCTTTAATAAGAAGGGCCCTCTTGACCCAATAGTTTGACGGAAAGGGTAGTTTTGAGCCGAAATATAGTTTAAGGGTAAATATAACCTATTTCAGATAGTCTAAGCGTATCTTTTACCATTTTCCTTTTAGTCTATGTGGCGGTGGAACCCTATTGGCGTGCAATATGACATTCACATGACATTTAGTAACGTTCATTAATAAGAATTGCACTTTTGACCCAATAGTTTGACGGGAAGGAAAGTTTTGAGCCGAAATATAATTTAACAATAAATATGAACTATTTTGGATAGTTTAAGGATATTTTTGACCATATTCTATTAAAACGATATGAATACTTATGTTTAAAAAATATTGTATATAATTTAAAACGAAATTACATAATGGAAGATGGTAGGTTATACTGAATATATTGTAGTAGCAATAAACATATATGAACTTTTTAAATTGTATAAATATTTTTTACATTATTATAATCAAACAAATATAAATTAATTTTTAAAAATTAAATGAAATGATTATGTGGAGTCACACATGAAACAAAACCTTTTGTGACTCTTGAAAAAGATTATTGTATTCTTCTAGAAAATTATTTTGACCAATAATTATACAATTATAAAGCTATTGCTTTGCCCTTAAAAATATTTAAAATTACAATATTGTCATTGATCGTCCTAATCATGGCTCTTCTACTTAATAGAAATATTTTTAATAGGAAAGGATAAAACCTCCACATTAAGCCAAGTGGCATATAACTCACCTTACTTTTCCAATGGCATTTTACAAATTTTATATTTGATCTTTGTATAGTTGTGTCAAGTTCCTTTAAATAAGCTTTCCTGGTAATTTAATTGAAGCCTTTCAGAACGAGGATAAACAAGAAAGGCGATCAGGGATCTCCCTATCTCAACTACATCTTAGGTAGGAAAGAGCCTTTTTTAGTTTCCATTTATGATTAATTAGGTTTATCACAAGTTTGGCAATGTCAGGCCTATCAATATTGTGGAGGAGTTTAATAACCATAAACACAAGGGTAGCGTTGATAGTTATGGAAGCATAATTTAATTAGTCGAAAGGGGGTGCTTGGGTCGAGAATTTGAGGTAAGTAATACTTTAAGCCTTAGAGTTTGCTTTACAAACCAACTTTAAAAATGTCTGTCATCTACCTAGTCGATGTGTTGGGACAAGCATGTTTTGACATAATACTAAACATTCTTTTATAAGTTATATTTGGTGTGATATTGGATGTCCTTCTTTACTATGGTAATATAGTTACTACGAGAATACATAAATGTTGTAATATGTTAGGGGCATATCTATGCTGCCGTAATATGTATTGGGCCTTGTCCATGCTGCCATAGTATAATTTGCGACTTTATATATGATATCATAGACTTGTCAAGGTGCCTGACTATATCCTTCACTGTTGTTTATGACAAGCTTTGAGTGTGGATTGAATTTTGACACTTTTAGAGAGCCCCACTTAGCTACCATATAAACTTAGTTCTCCTTAACTCCACTCCATATGAAAAAATATCTTAGTTGGTTGAACTTTTTCACAATACTTTTTGGAATATGGAATACACTCAACATATAGGATGGAAGAGCATTTAAGATCACTTTATTAGAGTAAATATACCTTCCAACAATATTATATTGACTCTTCCACCTTGCTAATCTCATGTCTCATCCCTCCAAAACATCACTCCACACTTCCATTTTTGGGATGTATACCATATGTTAAAAAATAATATTTATTAGAGAACAAATATTTACTCAACTTTAATAGATCATATATTCGTTTGTGATGTCTATTTACTTATATAGTAGATGATTTGGTGTGTAGAGTTTTAGCTCATACACAGATGATTATATCATCGGTTCTGATAAGTATAAAGTTTTTTGGTCACAATCTAGGATGAAAATTGGACATGTCATCGGGTACGATTGTAGCACAAGATTATATGTAATTTATCCAAAATATGCAAACGGTATAGTTCCAACTTCTTGTGCTAGTACATTTTGTATGTATTGAACAGGACCGAGTAGAAATAGTTGTTTTAGACTGACTGACAAAAACATATTATGTAAACTATTAAATGTACTTATATTCTTAATCCTCATATAACTATTGTGATATGTATATATTAATTATCGTTTTGATTTATTAAAAGGTAAGATTCTAAGATGGGTCAACATGTCAGGTAAGTTGGATGATAATAATATATATTGGTGAAATGATAAGTTAGTTGATGGAATCAATGTATCGTTATAGAGATTGATTGATATGCATTTTTGAGAAACTTATAAGTTTTCATCGTGTCAAATCTGGCAAGTGGATTTATGAGTCCGACACATGAAATAAGTTAAGTAGTGCTCTAAAGGAAATTAATCATTATGTTTAAATCGTCATTAATTTATTTATTTATTTATTTATTTATTAGTATCTGAAATCATAACATGGGAAATTACATAAGTGTTTAATGGGGAATTACGAAATAGAGGAGTGCAATTATGAATTTCTAGTGGAATGATTTGTAATTTACTATGGTAAGAATTATTCAAATTAATTATTTAGAATTATTTTCATAATAGGTTGTTTCTGTAATTAATTTTGTGGTCCCTATGATGCCCATATTTAACTAGAACTCAGAAACCTTTTTCAATGGAAAAAGGAAGAATAATATGGGTTTTCTAGTCTTCTAGAAAAACAAGGTATTCTAGTCATTTTGGATTAGGAAGAAATTTCTATAAATATGATTTTCCTAACCTAGAAAATAGAGGAATAAGTTTTCTATTCGATACTTGTCCACCCAAATATTGAAAGAGTTTGGATGTGACATGGGATCACTGTAGAAGACCATAATTATTGTTTATCTTGTAGATTTGCTTGAAAATACGTCTATCTTGTAGATTCGCTTGAAACTATCCGTTCACGCTTCGAGAGGTATTTATCGAATAAAATTTCAGTATATTTATGTGTTCTAGCATGATATATATTTTAGTATAAACAGTATTGATTATCTATTATTTATATAAGTAGTAAAGATTCTGATGAATCTCCGCTGTGCATATAGTTTTATAACAATTGGTATCAGAGCCTTACTTGCATCTATTTTGATAACTTTAATACGTTCGCATATACATATGTTGTTATATACAATAATATATTGTTTAATCGATGAAAGCCGTCAATCACATGAGGAGCATGTTTGGTCGTATCAATTTAATTGGATTATGACATATTCATGTTTTAAATTTAAATTAACAAGTAATGAGAATTGCTTGGTGTGTTTAATAAATGATGGCGTGACAGCAAACAATATTTGGCCACAATTTTCTTTACCTTGTTGAGTTTGAAGTTAGAGATGGCAGTGAGATTTTTTTTTTAAAAGTAGGTTAATACGTTATTAAAATCCCATTTGTTAATGTTGGCATTAACAATGCTAATATTGAATAAAATATTTATTTTAAAAATGAAGAGAGGACTAGAGTGGCGGCAAACAGTGCCAGAAAAGTGGTTTTTAATCCACAATATACACCCACCTAAACCTAAGATCTCTTTTTGTTTATTTTTTTATTTATTGTTTATTTGTTTTTTGTGTTTTTGACATTATTCTCTTGATTATTTAATTATATGAGCATTGTTTTGTTTCTCTTTGTATAATATAAATAATAGTAGTTAAGAATTAATAATGATTAGTAAAAGTGTTGTTAATGAATCTATTTATTTAAAATCATTGTAAAATTCTTATAAAATATTCTTTTTTATACATGTAGAAATAATTAACATATAAATTGAGCTAAATAGGATTCACGAAACTGATCTATTTATTAGAGTCATTAGAACATTCTCAATGTATCATATATAAATTGTTCTAACTCCTAAGTGAATACTAGTGATGAATATTTATTTACTTAAATCAAGATTCGTTTTTTAGATACTAGTAACACTTACTTATTCATGAGAAGAGATATTAAAGGTTTTCACCGGTTTAAAAGGGAGAAAACGTAATATTTTGAATTCTCAAGTGTATGAATTGAGAGAACAATTTGATATAAGAAGATGTTGTATGTCTTAGTCAAAGAAAAGGCACACAATATTCCTAATGCTCATTAGATAATTATTAAAAGAGAACAAAAATGTAAATCGAGTTATATTAATCTCTAACTATGCTTCAAACGATTAATTTTTCAAATTTTATCATAGTTAAGATGGTCATGAATTTTGTGATATCTGATTGACTTGAAATTTGATGGTTTAAACGAAAATTGTTTAGATGGTTTTAGGTAAATTTGTTGGATTAAAATTTGATTTGAATATGATAAGACCATTCTTTATATCAATTATGCTTATGTTAAATTTGAAAAATAATTGCACATAGTTATTTGACGAAAATTGATATGTGATAAGAATGTATGAATGTTGTTTTAATTCCTAAAGATGCTTAAATAACTTGAGTTTGAATTTGGTTATAACTTTGGAAATAAAGATTCTTCACAGATTCCAATTGACCTGAAATTTGGTAAGTTCATTAATAACAGGCTAGTAAGAAGTACTCATTGCTATGTGGTTATATTTTTTTGAGGTCGTTGAAATAATTTTAAAGTTGTTTTTTGGAATTAAAATGTGATTTAGTTTTAAATGACATCCTTTATATTAGTTTTATTTATGTTATACGTGGTAAGGATGTTGATCTATTCATTTCCCCCTAAATCGTTTGAATCTGAATTTGGTCAAGAGATTTGGAGATAAATATTAATTTTGAACTCCAATTGATCATTAATTTGGTAGGTTCATCAGAAACGATCAACTTTAAAATACTCATTGTTATGCAGTGATTTGGTAATTTGAGATCGTTCAGATGATGTTATTAGATAATTTTTATATCTTGATAAATTAATTTTACCGAAAAGTTACTCGACTATGATATAGCGGTAATAGAGTTTGTTCTTTATGGTCTTGATGACTAAATTTTAGTGAAGTATTAAGTTCATGTGGTTTCTTAGACCTTCCTCCATAACGGATGAAATCAATACAAGTCATTAAAGTTTAATCTCTAGTTTTGATTATCTGTATTGACTCTACTAAACTGAGTATTTGATTGGATCAATGGATGCAGGGATAATGATATTCGTTCGACTTAAATTTACAAATGCTCTCCATTTGAGTTAGCTTTTGTTTTAAATTTGTTGAAGTGAATATTTGACACCATATATGTATGTTGCGTGAGTAGTCATTTTTTCATTAAAATTTATTGTTCAAGATGCATTTATATTTATAAGGCGTATGTTGAATTTTAATATTTACCGTATATATTGTCACACCCCGAGCTACCACCGAGACGCGGACACGGGACCTAGGACCACAAGTGATCCCAAGCCAACCTTGTTGGCATGATTATGAGTATACTAAAGAATAAAAACTGACGCGGAAGCTAAATCATAATTTGAAATAAAGGATGAGGAATACCCATATGCTAAAACTGAGATATTTGAAATACCGACGAGTTTAATACAACGGAACTATTAACTCAACACTAAGCTGAAACTAACTATGTCTGAAATAAGCCTCTAACTGACTAGAAACGTTGGGACAAAAAGTCTAGCAAAACTGAAACTAAATCACTAAAAGACTGAAATGAACTCATGACTATTGTCCTCAGGGAATGAGGACTCACCACTGATCCTGCTGAACTGGAGATCGTGAATCGATCAAAGCGTGATGTGGATGCTGAGAACTTGAACCTACAGCACGAGAACATGTAGCTCACGTATGCTTCAATACTTGAAGGTACTGAACGTGTAGGATAGAGTAAAGCTAAAACAAAACATAACTGAACAAGAACCAAAATAAGTATAATAATATGAACATGATATATTGAATTCTGAGCGAACTGGATGCAATGACCAAATTTATAACATGCTGAGAATGAATAATAACTGAACTGTAAATATAGTCAGTGCATTAGAGTCTGACTGAACTGTGGGAGCTACTAATAACCGATAATAAAACGACATGAGCTAAATGTGGAGTCCGATGTATATGCCCCATCGAGAGGACTCATTTTACCCTGCTAGAGGTATTAAAGCATGCTGGCGTGATCACTAAACCGATGCCCACAGAGGGGACTTACAATCTACTTGGCTAGTAGTTCTGGGACTAATTGGGTACACTGAACCCTAGTCAAACTCAATATTGTGCTACTCACAATGAATTATGTAACTAACTTATTATGACTAAGTTTCTGTAAATACTGGATAGCTCAAAATTGAACATGCAAATTGAGAATGCAACAATTAATCTGGTAACTATGCATTTATAACTGAGGCATGTATATCTAAAGTAACTGAAATGTCTGACCTAGCATGTGTTTTTCAAGAACTAAAGAAATAAATAGCTAGGGTTCTGAAATTCATGTAATAATCTAAGTAATAACATGGAAATCTGATTTGGAACGTATAACTAATTAATTCATGAAGTTCTGTTGAAGTTCTAGAAAACTTAGGTCTAATCATGATATGGGAATCAAGAACTGACAGAAAACTAGGGACCCAATGGGTGAAAGGAACCTACTAGTGATATCCCATATACCTTGTGATGAAATTCACGGAAAAATATTTAAATTTTGGGACAGGAACTGCTGGAACCTTGCTGCATTCTTGAACTAGGGTTCTTGACCTTTTTCTCCTTTCTTGCTTCTAATTTTATAGGTTTTGATTTATGATTTTGACTGAGGTAAGTTTTATTTATATTTCTAGGCTTAAACAAACTAAAATCTGATGATTTAGGGTCAAAACGAAGTATCTTAGGATTTAAACAAAGTGAGAAAATACCAAAAGATCGCTGAGTTAATTGTTGTTTGACCAAACGACGACTTGGACTGACGGGCCGTCGTTCAATCTACTGTCCCTCGTTTGGGTCCGTAGGTTAGGCCTGTTCGACATAGCTTTACTAAAACATACATAACTTCTTACTTGGAGGTCTGATTTTACCAAACTCGGCGGCTATGGAATGTAATTCAATTATATATCATTTCGTAGGTTATGGGACACCTAATTCATTTTGTGCTAAGAGTTATGATCAATTGAAGTTGACACAGTAGCATATCCCCCTAATTGTCTGCTAATTTTACCTATTGGTCAATCGTGATTCTTGTCAGAGAGTGGGTAAACAGGGTCTTGATCAACGGACACAGACTACAGACTGTAGTCTTACTTACGGACCGTAGGTGTGTTCGTGAATCGACACTTAGTCAATTTTTCTGGGCTGCATCATGGGAAAGTTTCAATCACAAACAACAGATGTGCATTATGGGCCGTGGGTCAGACTACGGCTCGTGATGGTAACCGTCGATTGCACCTATAGATTTCTAAAAAGCTTATTTTTTGTTTATTTAGGATTCGGGGTGTTAGATACATCAACATGCTTTCTTTTGGAATTTTAAAATTTTGTTCTTTATTCTTAATTCGTGTATCTATTTCATAAAATGATGATATATGATAAGAAATACTGAGGGGGAAATATAAATTCTATTATGTCCAGACAATGCTTTCAACTAAATTGATCATACTTTTTGGAATTCGAAAAAAAATTTGATTGATCTGAAATTTTTGTAGATTCATAAGAATGACCTAGTAAGAGATTATTTTTGTTGGATGGTCATATGAGTTTTTGGTCATATTTGATTAAATAGTAGTGAAGTATTAGTTTTATGTTTTAGCTTAAACCTTCCTCCCCATCGGATGAAATTGATACAAGTCACTATGTATTAAATCGTCTAGTTTTGATAATCTATATTAACTCTCCAAAATAGAGTAATATAATATTAGATCAATGTAACTAGAGAATTTTCACTTGACTTAAACTAAAAATAGACTCTCCATCTGAGTTAGGTCTATATGAGTTTATGGAGTGAATAATCGGTCATTGTACATGTGTGTTGCATGAGTAGTTCTCTAATCCCATCGATTGACTATTCGAGATGCATGGATATATATGTATAAATGAGCCTTGAATATCCTTATTCAGGATTATTCAAAATATCATATCTATTTAATGTATTATGTCTCACATCCTCAATAGACTTTACGCACCCACTTAGTAGTACTTAAGCTTTTCTTTTGATAGGGAGAAAATGTTAATTCAAAAAATGCATTGTACATATACCTTGTTTCAGAAGGAATTATTTTTAGTTTCTAACTAGATAAGAGATGATTATTTGATATATTTGCTTGGAACTCTCCTATAATTGAGTTTGATAAATATTTCATTTATAGTGGTATGTAGTTGCGTGATTTTTTTATTAATATTATCTCACATGAATTGAATTTTATTAATCTATCTCATAAGAGAAAGTATCTTTCAAATTGAATGATACTTATTGTACACTAACATCTAAGTTATATATTTCGAAAGAACTTCGAGGTTGGTTAATGGATGGACATAACGGTTCATTGAAAATGAGTCACTTCCAACATGTGAGTTCTATTCAGAAGGAAAAATAACTAAGAGACTTTTCCTCATAAAAAAAGAAAAAGGTGGTAGTGATAAGTTAGAATTATTCTATCTTGATTTGTGATGTAAATGAACATTCGGGCAAGAGGTGACTTTGAGTATTCTAATATTTCCACAAACTGTTACTCATGAAATGAATATATTTTATTTTGATGTTTTGGCAGTCTAAATATCTTGATAAACTGATCAAGATATTTTAAACTAATATAGAGCATCATGAAAAATATATATAAAATCACTGTAATTGGATTGTAGTAACATAAACCTCTTTGTAGAGCTCATGAATCACTTATCTTATAGAATAATGGCATTTCAATTATCTACACCAGATACAAAACAATAGTTTGTGTAGAAAAGAAAATAAGTAGACTCTTATGAAGATAATAAGATTAATTATTGACTTATTATTAGTTATTTTGTTTCTTTTGGGATAGGTTCTAATAACTACATATCACATTCTTAATTCAATTTCATTCAGATCAGTACCTTGGACAACTATTGAACTAGTTGGATGACGTCAGTCTAATATGTGATGTAACGCTCTGATCTACTCTGGAGACGCGGACATGGAACTTAGAACCACAAGTGATCCTAAGCTAACCTTGATGACATAATCCTGAGCATACTAAAGATAATAAACTGATGTGGAAGCTAAATCATAATTAAATCTGAAAAGATGGGGAATATCCATATTCTATAATTGAGATATTTGAAAACAATGAGTTTAATACAAAGAAAATATTAACTCAATACTAAGTTGAATCTAACTATGTGCGAAATAACCTCTAAACTTGACTAGAAATACCGGGACAAGCCCCAGCTAAATCTAGCAAAAACTAACACTAAATAACTAAACACTGAAATAAACTCATGACTGATGTCCTCGAGAATGAGGACTCATCACTGAATTTGCTAAACTGGATATCGGAAATCGATCTATGCGTGATCTGGATGCTGAAAACCTGAACCTACATCACGAGAAAATGTAGCGCATGTATGCGTCAATACTTGAAAGGTACTGAGCATGTAGGATAGAGTAAAGCTAACATAAAACATAACTGAACAAGCATAATTGCAAGTATAATAATCTGACATGATAAACTGAAACATGTTGAAACTCAATACTGAATATACTGATAAATGGTCAATGCATAGAGTCTGAAAGATCTGTGGAGTTACTAATAATCGACAATAAAACCACATGAGATAAATGTGGAGTCCGATGTATACGCCCCATTGAGAGGATCCAATATACCCTTCCAAAGGTATAAAGGCATATTGGCGTGATCACTAAACTAATTGCCCATAGAGGGGACTTACAACCTACTTGGCTAGTAGTTCTGGGACTATTTGGGTACGCTGAACCCTAGTCCAACTCAATATTATGCTACTCCCATGGATACTGTAAATTAACTGATTATATCTAAATTTCTGTAAATACTGGATAGCTCGAAAGTAAACATGCAAACTGAGAATGCAACAATTAATCTGCTAATTATGCATTTATGACTAAAGCATGTATATCTGAAGTATCTCAAATATCTGATTTAGCATGTGTAATCCAAGAACTAAAGAAATACAAAGCTAGGGTTCTGAAATTCATGCGATAATCTGAGTAATAATATGATAATCTGATTTGGAACATAAAACTAATTAATTCATAAAGTTCTGATGAAGTTCTAAAAACCCTAGATCTAATCATGATATGGAAATCAAGAATCTGACTGAAAACTAGGGACCCAATGGGTGAAAGGAACCCACTAGTGAAACTCCACATACCTGGTGATGAAGATCACGAAAAAATACTTAAGTTTCATGGTTGTAACTGCTGGAACTTATTGCGTTCTTGAACTAGGTTTCTTGAGATTTTCTCCTCTCTTGCTTCTAATTTTCTAAGTTTTGTTTTAATGATTTGACTTAGATATCTTTTAATTATGTTTCTAAGATTAAACTGACTAAAATATGATGATTTAGTGTTAAAACGATGTAACTTAGGATTTAAATAGAGTGGAAAAGGTCCAAAAGATCCCTAGGAAGGTTGTTGTCGGACCAAACGACGGCCAGAACTGATGGTCTGTCGTCTATCCAACGCCCCATCGTTGGGTCCGTTGACTGGGCCTATTCGACATGCTTTTACTAAAATGAGCATAACTTTTGACTTGGAGGTCTGATCTTAGCAAGGTCGGTGGATATGAAAAGATAATTCAATCATCTATTTGTGGGTAAGTCATAGGACACCCAATTCATTTTGTGCTAAGACTTATGATCATTAGAAGTTAAACCAATTGCATTTTCCCTTATTTGTCTGCAAATTTTTCACCTACGGTCAGACCTACGTCCACCTGTGGATCATGCTGGCCATCCCTAGCTCTTGTCAGAGGGTGGGTGAAGGGAGTCCTGATCGACGATCATGGACTACTGACCGTCGTCTGACCTATGGACCGTAAGTCTGTCCGTCGTCCAAGACTTAACCAAAATTTCTGGGCTGAAATTTTTGGGAGTTTTTGATTCCATCGATGAATGTACAGGCCGGGCCGTGGTTCAGGCTACGGTCCGTCGATGCCACTGTTGGTAGCACCTGCAGATTTCTCTAAAAAACTAAATTTTGGCCTGTTTTGGCTATGGGGTGTTACATTATCTCCCCCTTGGGAACATTCGTCCTTGAATGAATACTAAACTATCTGAATAGAAGGAGAGAGCTGCAAACCCCACTACTAAACACTAAGAACTGAGTTTCTGACTAAATTGAGTTCTGAGTACATGCAATTGTGCTGAAAATGCAAGTACAAGCTGAGGGAACATGATTCTAGAACTGCATTTACACATGAATGACTGTAAAACTGAAGAGGAACTATTACCTCAAGTTGGAGTGGAATCGGAAGGAAAGAGGTAAGGATACTTGGCTGTCATGGATGCTTCTGCTTCCCAAGTAGCTCCCTTTACGGACTGACTCTTCCACAAAACCTTGACTGAAGGGATTTCTTTGTTTCTTAACTTTCTAACCTGACAGTAAAGAATCTCAACTGGTACATCCTCATAAGAAAGACTATCTTTCACCGCCACACTCTCTAAAGGAACTACAGAGGCTGGATCACCCACACACTTCTTAAGAGTGAGATGTGGAAGACCGGATGCACTGCTGCTAATTCTGCTGGCAACTCTAACTCATATGCCACCTTGCCAACCCTTTTCAAGATCTTATAAGGGACTACATATCTAGGGCTAGCTTCCCTTTCTTTCCAAATCTCATCACCCCTTTCATAGGTTAGACTTTCAGAAAAACCCAATCGTCAACTTGGAACTCTAGTTTCCTTCTCCTTACATCTGCATAAGATTTCTAACGACTTTGAGTTGTCTTAAGTCTATCTCTAATGAGTTGCATTTTCTCCATAGCATAAAGAACTGAATCTGGCTTTATCAAAGCTGCTTCACCTACTTCAAACCAACCAACAAGAGATCCACATCTAAGCCCATATAAAGCCTCATAAGGGGCCATCTGAATGCTGGAATGATAGTTATTATTGTAGGCAAACTCAATAAGAGGAAGGTGATCATCTCAACTACCTTTGAAATCGATCATACAAGATCTCAACATATCCTTTAAGGTCTGAGTGGTACGCTCTTCCTGCCTATCCATTTGTGGATAAAATGTTGTGCTGAGGTTAACTTGAGTACCAGGACCTTTCTGAAATGACTTCCAGAAATGAGAGGTAAACTGAGGACCTCTATCTGAGATAATAGACAAAGGAACCCCATGCAACCTCACAATTTCATTGATGCAAGGCTTCACATAGTCCTCCATCAAATCTTTAGTCTTGACCGCGAAAAAGCGAGAAGACTTAGTCATCCTATCAACTATCACCAAATGGAGTCATGCTATCTGCGAGTACGAGGTAACCCTATGATGAAATCCATATTGATCACATCCCACTTCCAAGTAGGAATATCGATCTCTTGAGTCATACCTCCTGATTTCTGATGTTCTACCTTGACTTGCTGGCAATTGGGGCACTTACTCACAAAATCTGCTATATCCCTCTTCATGTCATTCCACTAATAGAATTCTCGCAGATTGCGGTACATCTTAGTGGCACCTGGATGAATAGAATACCTAGAGTTATGGGCTTATGTAAGAATATTTTGTCTCAACTCGCCCACATTAGCGAAGTACACCATCTCCCCCTTGGGAGAAAACCTCCACTTTCTGATTATGGACTGCACCCTTCTGTTTGAGCAAGCTTGGGTCAGTGTCTTGCTTTTCCTTAACCTCCACTACCAAAGACGATTCTACCCCATTCTGAACTGTTACACCGCTGTCTGATATGCTCATAAGTCAAACTCAAAGCGATCAAGCCTGTGAACGTCCTTCACTAGCTCCTTCATTTCTTCCTCAAAATGGGCTACACTACCCATAGATAATCTACTAAGAGCATCTGCTACTACATTCGCCTTACCAGGATGGTAATGCACACTCATATCATAATCCTTAAGGAATTCAAGCCATCTCCTCTGGCGAATATTCAACTCCTTCTGGGTGAACACATACTGAAGGCTCTTATGGTCAGTGAACACATCTACTTGAACACCATACAAGTAGTGTCTCCAGATCTTGAGTGCAAACACCAATGTTGCAAGCTCGAGGTCATGAGTTGGATAGTTCTTCTTATGAACCTTAAGTTGTCTAGAGGCATAAGTTATCACCTTATCTCGTTGCATCAACACACAACCTAGCGCAACTCTGGATGCATCACAATAGATCACATAACCATCTAAGCCCTCTGGTAGAGTCAAGACAGGAGCTGTAATCAATCTAGTTTCCAATTCTGCAAAGCTTTTCTCACAATTATCTGACCATTGGAACTTGACCATCTTCTGAGTCAACTTAGTCAATGGTGAGGCTATGGATGAAAATCCTTCCACGAACCTTCTGTAATATCCTGCTAGACCTAAGAAACTTCTGATATCTGTAGGAGAGGTAGGTCTAGTCCACTGTTTCACTACTTCTATTTTCTGCGAATTCACCCGGATCCCTTCGCTAGATACAATGTGACCGTGAAAAGTAACGGATTGAAACCAGAACTCACATTTACTAAACTTTGTGAATAGCTGGGGATCTTTGAGAGTCTGTAAAACAATTCTCAGATGACTCGCATGTTCTTCCTCATTCCTAAAGTAAATGAGGATATCATCAATGAAGACAATAACAAACAAGTCCAAGTACTTTTTGAACACTCTATTCATCAAATCCATGAAAGTTGTAGGAGCATTGGTTAGTCCAAATGATATAACTACAAATTCGTAATGACCATAGCGAGCTCTGAAGGTTGTTTTCGGAATATCACAATCTCTGACTTTAAGTTGATGATGACCCGATCTAAGGTCTATCTTGGAGAAATGGCTAGCATCCTGAAGTTGGTCAAACAAGTCATCAATCCTGGGGATGGGATACTTATTCTTGATTGTGACCTTGTTCAACTGTCTATAGTCAATGAACATTCTGAGAGAATCATCTTTCTTCCATACGAAAAAAATGATTCACCCCATGGTGAAATACTAGGTCTAATGAAACCCTTATCTAGAAGGTATTTCAACTACCCTTTCAATTCCTTAAGCTATAGTAGAGCCATTTTGTAAGGAGGAATAGAAATAGGTTGGGTACTTGGAAGGAGATTGATTCCAAATTAGATTCCCCTTTCGGGAAGGACTCTGGGAAGATCTTCTGGAAACTCACAAACTACTGGAACTGACTCAAGAGTTAGGGTTTCAAGGATATAATCCTTAACCTGAACTAGATGATAGAGATAACCCTTAGATATCATCTTTCTGTCCTTAAGGTAAGAAATAAATTGACCCATAGGCGCTACGATACTACCTTTACATTCTAAGATTGGTTCGTCTGGAAACTGAAAACGAACAGTCCTAGTTCTAGAATCGACTGAGGCATAACATGAGTGTAACCAATCCATGCCTAGAATGACATTGAAGTCTACCATTTCTAACTCTACTAGATCTGCTGAGGTGACTTTTTGAGAGACTGTGATAGGGCAATTTCTATATACCCGTCTAGATATAACTTGATCACCGACTAGAGTAAAGACTGAGAAAGGTTCTCAGAGAGTTTCTGTACTAACATTGAATTGGACTGATATGTAAGGAGTTACAAAAGACAAAGTCATGTCTATTGTCTTTCCACTGAGTGAATCATATGTAAGTCACATCCTTGAGTTGGTAGGATGCCAATCTCACCTATCACTACAAGTTACTAACATCACTCAAAATATATATTTGACCTCATCAATGAACTTATGTGGGTCCTTACCAACTTGTGACCCTAAAAACTTAGGCGGATTCATCATAACAAAATCACAAAATCTAGCTGCCACTAATCAGTCATTTCTATTAGTAGGACCAGAACCTTCTGATTGTTCTATGTTCTCATACTTTGAGCCAAAAGCTTAATTGGTGCTCTGAAACTCAACATTTGAACTTTCTTATCTGGTACTAAAGGAACTATATTAGCATTCATTAGCATTCCATGCATAATCTCTATGAGAAGGCATGATCTTAAGCTCTCAATGTCGAGTTAGAATGGAATTATACCTTATGCACGATAAGAGTAACAAGAAGGTGAAGTTTTTCTTAAAACACTTCATATCCTCCCTCTCATTAGATATGGTGCACTTCACACCCATGAAAAGGACTCTACTTAGTGAGGCTTTTCAGACATCCTAGGACAAATAAACCTAATGCTCTGATACTAAGTTTTGTCTGCCCCGAGCTACCTCCGAGATGCGGACATGGAACTTAGAACTACAAGGGATTTCAAGCTAACCCTTCTGGCATAATCATGAGCATACTAAAGATAATTTGAAAAGATGGGGAATACCCATATTATATAACTGAGATATTTGAAAATAATGAGTTTAATATAAAGGAAATATTAACTCAATACTAAGCTGAATCTAACTATGTCTAAAATAGCCTCTAAACTGGATTAGAAATACTGGGACAAGCCCTAGGTAAATCTAGCAAAACTGAAATTAAACTCATGATTATTGTCCTCGGAGAATGAGGACTCACCACTAAATATGTTGAACTGGAGATCAAAAATCGATCTATATGTGATCTGGATGCTGAGAACCTAAACCTACATTACAAGAAGATGTAGCCCACGTATGCGTTAATACTTGAAAGGTACTAAGCATGTAGGATAGAGTAAAACTGAAATAAAACATAATTGAACAAGCATAATAGAAAGTATAATGATCTGATATGATAAAATAAATTCTGAGCTAACTGGATGCAATGACCAATTTATAATATGATGAAACTAAATACTGAAT
Source organism: Solanum lycopersicum (assembly GCF_036512215.1). Taxonomy (NCBI): domain Eukaryota; kingdom Viridiplantae; phylum Streptophyta; class Magnoliopsida; order Solanales; family Solanaceae; genus Solanum; species Solanum lycopersicum. Next base: position 12,506,112 of record NC_090806.1, on the reverse strand, counting down.
ATACTGATAAATGGTTAATGCTGAGTGTCTAATTGATCTGTGGAGCTACTAATAATCGATATTAAAACCACATGAGCTAAATGTGGAGTCTGATGTATATGCCCCATTGAGAGGACCCAGTATACCCTGCCAAAGGTATAAAGGCATGATGACGTGATCACTAAACTAATTGCTCACATATGGGACTAACTACCTACTTGGCTAGTAGTTCTGGGACTATTTGGGTACGTTGAACCCTAGCCCAACTCGGTATTATGCTACTCCATGGATTCCGTAAGTTAACTGATTATGTCTAAATTTCTGTAAATACTGGATAGCTCGAAACTTAACATGCAAACTGAGACTGCAACAATTAATCTGCTAATTATGCATTTATAACTAAGGCATGTATATCTGAAGTATCTGAAATATCAAACCTAGCATGTGTAATTCAAGAACTAAAGAAATACAAAGTTAGGGTTCTAAAATTCATGGGATAATCTGAGTAATAACATGATAATCTGATTTGGAACGTAAAACCAATAAATTCATAAAGTTCTGTTGAAGTTCTAGAAACCCTAGATCTAATCATGAGATGGGAATCAAGAATCTGACTGAAAACAAGGGACCCAATAGGTGAATGGAACCCACTAGTAAAATTCCACATACCTGGTAATGAAATCTACGTTAAGTTTCATGGCTGGAACTGCAGGAACTTTTTGCGTTCTTGAACTAGGGTTCTTGAGATTTTTCTCCTCTCGTGCTTCTAATTTTATATGTTTTGATTTAATGATTAGACTTGGATATCTTTTAATTATGTTTCTAGGCTTAAACTGCTCAAAAATGATGATTTAGGGTCAAAACGACGTAACTTAAGATTTAAACGGAGTGGGAAAGGTCCAAAAGACCCTTGGGAGGTTGCTGACGTACCAAACGACGACCACGACTGACGGTCCGTCGTGTGTCCGACGCCCCATCGTTGGGTCCGTCGACTGGGCCTGTTCGATAGACTTTTACTAAAATGAGCATAACTTTTTACTCGGAGAACTGATTTTAGAAAGGTTGGTGGCTATGAAAAGATAATTCAATTATCTATCTGTGGGTAGTTCATGAGACACCTAATTAAATTTTTTCTAAGAGCTATGATTATTAGAAGTTGATCCAATCACATTTTCCCTTAACTGTCTGCAAATTTTCCACCTATGACCAGATCTACAGACCGTGATGGTCATCCCTAACTCTTGTAAGAGAGTAGGTGAAGGGATTCTAGATCGACTATCACGAACTACGGACCTTCGTCTGACATACGGACCGTAAGTCCATTCGTTGTCCAAGACTTAACCAATTTTTCTAAGCTGAAATTTTTGGGAGTTTCTGATCCCATCGACAGTTGTGCAGGACAGACCATGGTTCAGGCTACGGTTCGTCGATACCACCGTTGGTAGCACCTGTAGATTTTTCTGAAAAATAAATCTTTGGTCTATTTTGGCTACGGGGTGTTACATGTGACATGTTCATGTATAGATTGTCTAGAACATGTGTTGAGTGGGAGGATAAGAAAATTGGAATTAAGAACAGAATATGTGTGTCAATTGGATATTGTAAAGATTGAAAGAGGATTTATCACAGTGTCCTAAAAAAATAAGGCAATTGTTAACATAACTGTCTGATTTTTTGAAAAGAATCTTTTAGTAAACCATGTTCCTAGAAGTAAACTAGTTTTACAGGAATTTAACAAACAAATAACAAATAATCAATTATAAATTCTAGTGCTCAAGAACATCTAATAGGTATGTAAAAATGGACTTTCCATTGCATTCAAGTTGTGGGAGCAATGTTACTAGACATAAGATAACTACTATCTCAAGTAGTGGGAATGATGTTGAACATATTAAAAGAACAATTTATGAAAAGTTTTTAATATTTCATTATTGAAAGATTTTGAAGATAATACTAAAACTCAAGAACATGAAAGTGTGATTAGAATAATAGTACTTAGTCGTAGTGGGAGAATCATAATAAAGATTGATTTGTTTTGTATATTTGAGAGAACCTTTATGATAGAGCTCCGAAAAGTACACTCTTGGAGGGTTTCATGATAAAGTCTCTCAAGATCTAGTACAAAATCAATTTGTTAGGACAAATCACTACTAGACAAAATTGCATGAGAAAATAGCTTTGTGAATTTTCTTTCGATAAGAAATAAAGGAATGCCTATGAAAGTTGTAAATGCATAGTTAAGAGTATAAGTGGGAGATTGTTAGGGTATATATTATTAATCATGTGTTTAGACATACTATTCTAACAATTTTCAAGATTAAATATCTAAGTGGGAGATTGTTAGGTATATATTATTAACTGTGAATTTAGATATAGTACATTATCACAATTGTGATGGTTAAAAGCCTAAGAGGGAGATTGTTGGGATGTATACTATTAAGCATATGTAAGAAATAATATTTATATGAGAATAAATATTTGCTCAATTTTAATAGATCATATATTCATTTATGGTGTCTATTTACTTGTATAATAGATGATTTGGTGTGTGGAGTTTTAACTTATACACAGAGGATTAATTCATCGGTTCTGATAAGTATTTAGTTTTTTGGTCACAATCTAGGATGAAAATTGGACATGTCATCGGGTACGATTGTAGCACAAGATTATATGTAATTTATCCAAATTATGCGAATGGTATAGTTTCAAGTTCTTGTACTAGTACATTTTGTATGTATTGAACGGGATCGAGTAGAAATAGTTGTTATAGACTAACTGACAAAAACATATTCTCTAAACGATTAAAGGTACTTATATTCTTAATCCTAATATAACTATTATGATCTGTATATATAATTATCGTTTTGATTTATTAAAAGGTGATTTAATATGTATTATGATAATAATATATATTGGTGAAATAATAAGTTAGTTGATGGAATTCAAGTCTCGTTATAGAGATTGATTGATATGCCTTTTTGAGAAACTTATAAGTTTTCATCGTGTCAAATCTTGCAAGTGGATTTATGAATCCGACACATGAAATACGTTAAGTAGTGCTCTAAAGGAGATTAATTATTAAGTTAAATTTGTTAGTAGTTTAATTTACTGATTAGTATCTGAAATCTTAACATGGGGAATTTCATAAGTTTTTAATGGGGAATTACGAAATAGAGGAGTGTAATTACAAATTTCTAGTGGAATGGTTTGTAATTTATTATGGTAAGAATAATTCAAATTAATTATTTGAAATTATTTTCATAGTAGGAAGTCTCGGTAATTAATTTTGTGATCCCTATGGGGCCCATATTTAACCAGAATTCAAAATTCTATTTCTATAGTAAAAGGAAGAATAATATGGGTTTTCTAGTCTTCTAGAAAAACAAGGTTTTCTGGTCCTTTTTGGATTAGGAAGAAATCTCTATAAATAGGGAATCTCCTAACCTAGAAAATATAGGAATAAGTTTTCTATTCGATACTTGCCCACCCAAATATTGAGAGAGTTGGGATCTGACTTAGGATCACTGTAGAAGACCATAGTTATTGGTTATCTTGTAAATTTATTTGAAGGTCCGTCTATCTTGTAGATTCGCTTGAAGGTATCTTTTCACGCTTTAAGAGATATTTATCTAATGAAATTTCAGTATGTTTATGTGTTCTAGCATGATATATGTTTTAGCATAAAAAGTATTGGTTATCTATTATTGATGTAATTAGTAAAGATCCTGATGAATTTCCGTTGTATATATAGATTTCTAACATCCATCTCTTTAATCTTTGCTCCAAGTGGAATGCCCTTATACTATGTAGGTGAAGTTGCTCTTTGACATCCCAGGTTATTAGCCAAACCTCTAGGTTATTAACTTGATTAATTGGATAAAGGTAACTTTTTTCTCAGTTCACATGAAGCTCAGACATGCCTTCAAATATGGTGATAATGGTTGTAATGTGTCTAATCTGTATTATCACAACTTCACTGAAAAACAAAAAGGCATTTGCGTACAACATGTGAATAACTCTAATCTCATTGTCCTTTTACCCTATATTTTAGCCTTTAAACTTTTTATCAGGTCATTATTATTTGTTTTTTTTTTTGCATTTGCTTTCTTGATCAAATTATTGAGATCTTCCTATCTAATTTTATGGGTGTTGTTTATCATTTCCTCAAAGCATCTTACATTTATTTCTTTCTACGGAGTCCATCAATTGCAAGTTGAGATTAACTTCCACTAATCTTCACCAGAATCTCTTCTTCTTATCTCATCCCAACTATATAATAAGTCCATAGTGGTCCCTGCACTACTTAGCACACACCCAAGTTACAGAAAGCATGACAAACAGGTTTGTAGCTACTTTGCAGTGGAGGATAATAAGTTCATTAACTTCTGCATCTTGATTACACATGAAGCACCTTGAACAGATTCGACTCCCTTTTTCTAAAGAACTTCATGATCGTCAAACATGCCCTTCTCCACACCAACCAAGCAAAACAAGATACTAGTGAGTGCACCACTATCTTCCTCGACCTGGAGATTATTATCATCAATCGTGACCTCGAATTCATATAGAAATAATTAAATAATTTCAGAAAAATGATTACTCCCTCTATTTCATTATACTTTGCCCATTTTGACTTGATACAACCTTTCAAGAATTTCATTTGGTGACCGCCCCTATGGGTCTGAATTCCTTGAATTTAATAGTTCGGGGTTTTTTGGGATCGACACAATAAGAGTGGCATTGAGCACTACATGAAATTTTGTTTTTAACAACCATTTGATAGCGACCAGACATGAATTCAGTTGTTGTAAGTCTACTTATAGCGAGAAATTTTCTTTCCAGTTGCTAATGTTAATTTATTTAATTGAATGTAACATCAAAATAATTTCCATTCCTTAAAGTGCAATCTCCTGTTGTTAAAAAGCTAGTTCAAAAGAAAAATAAATAGGGCCATATTTTTTTCCACCCCCAACTGCGCGTCTTTTAAAAATAAAACATGAAAAGCCTTAGATACAAATAAAATGAATTAGAAACACAAATCTCCACAGAACGGCCTTAGTTTTCTCTATTCAATTGGTACATTGTATGTTTCTTTATCGGGTACGACTTTCTTCTTCTTAATTCACTCAAAAAAGTGAAGAATTAGTTTTAGGAGGGTTGTTCTCTCCTCCTCTATTATTTACTTTGAAAATGAGATATTGTTATAGTTTGTTGCAATATGTTGTCTTTAGAGTTTGATTTTTCTACTTAATGATATCACAGAACATATGGAGAAAAATAGATTTTTCAATTGTTTAGAACCCATTTATCAATATGTTTGGGTTGTTGCAAGACTTAATTCAAAGTTCTATTCTTATTAGAGATAAGTAATCCTCATATGTAAAACATGTTTTTTTGATGAATGTTGTATTTTGAATTTTTTGCTGAAAATTTTTGAAAATTTAGATTACTGCTCTCTTTACATTTTTTTGGTATTGATATAAATTCAATCTCTATTTTCTCTCAATTTGGCAGCAACAATTTTAGAAATTACGTTGCTTCGTTATTCTGTAAGTTCACCTCATGACTTTGTGAGTTTTTCCCCATCTTAGTACGTAATGTGTAGACTCAACATACATTGTAGAATTATTGTCAACATTTAGGTTTGTTTGGTACGTAATGACATTCCTAGCTAAGCTCTCATTTATGTACAAAGACTTCAAATTGTACCTGGAAAAAGTTGAAACCATAAGTTGTTTTTAGCTAAAGATGCAGTGGTGAGAAAAGGAGGGAAAAAAAAGAAAATGAAACATGTGTTTGCTTCTTCTTCCATGATTGTACTTGTTATGCTAATTTTGTGTAATACTTTTAAGCATTTCTCATTTAATTTGGATCGTCTATCATTCTGGCTTATTGCTTTTTTTTTTAATCCTTTTGAGTTATTTCCAGATGATTAGCCGTTCGAAGCCAAAAAGAAGTATGAGATGTATCCTATATGCTACAACTTCCATCCATATATGGAGCAGTTACTCATCTTGCACAAATTTCAACATTTGTATGCATGAAATATTTTTCCTTTATAAATTCCAGCAACAAACCAACATATTCTTTCTTTTTTATATGAAAGTTCCCCAAATGAATATTCCCTTTGAGTGACTTAAGTATTTTCTAGAGGATCTTCTTTCACATTCTTGTGCAAAATTCTATGTCATCAAAGTAAGTGAATGAGGCAAGGACCTTAATGTAAAATATCCAAATTTTCTTACTTACTGAAAAAGTAAATTGTCACCCTTGGAGCAGATATATAATCCTGATCTTAATTCCTATACTTTTTATTCTTTCGCAGTGAAAGATGCCAATGTTATGACCTGCCATTGTGCCAGCTAGGTCAGTATTTTTTGGTGGTCGACCCCAAGTAGTTATGCTTTATATTTTGCTAGGGTATTTTATGCAACACATGCTTAGTTTTTCTTTCTTTCAAGTCAAGAGCCCTCTAGAAACAACCTTTACCTCCACAAAGTTACATGTAAGGTTTTGCCTACATCCAATCCTCCCTACACCCCACTTGTAAAATTATATTGGGTACGTTATTGGTTGTAGGAAAAGTAAAAAATTACTACGACACTTATAAATACTAGAATATTCCATAAATTAACCTTTAGATTTAATAAAAGAAAACTACAAGTTACTAAAATAGCCACTCTCAAAACTTAATTGAGCATTTAGACAAAAGTCTTCAAATATTGGTACTTTAAACACTAAGTATGACATCATCCATTATACTTTCAAAATATACAAGACCAACTCCAAAATTTTTAATATTACACTTTAGTTCCTCCACTCCTTCCATAATATTTTGTTTTTTTCTTTCATTATTTTCAGATCTAAAAATAATCAAAAAAGAAAAAAAAATTAAGCCCAAAAAAGCTCCCGTTTCCACCTAATTGTTATCGATTCTGACAATTTTTCCGGCAAAATCTTCTTTTCACAATTGACAATCTCCATTCTTGCTCATTACCTCTAGTGTTATAGCATATTTTTGACTTTTTGTAAAACTATTTTTAATCCATTTTTACTAAGGCTTGAAAATTTCACTGAATACCTCATTAGTAGATAGATTCCACAATTTAGAATCCCTACTAATAGATTTCTCCATTTCAAAGCTTGCGACTACCTATTACTTTCGATTTCATTTTTTGACCTTTTTTTGAATAATTTCGTATCAGTCCTTGCCAGTTATAGACCGATACCATAATCTAAGATCGATCATTGTGATTTATAATGCAAATAGCTACAGTAATTACTGTTAATGGTGATTATATGAATGTGTGTGAAAGGAGATTCTTAACTGTTGAATTTGAAATTATCTAGTAAAGTGACGATAATCATCCTATTTCATCGTAATGATTTATACACAACATGGTTCATATAGTAATTAAGATGTTGAAAATTAGATTGTGAGCCAAGCAAAGTTATGATTAGTTATGTGATGAATGAAAAGAAAAAAATACATTCCACATTCATAAAAAGAGAATAACCAATTAATAAAAAAAACTATTAAAAATTTATACAATTAAGTAAGTTTAAACAAGTCATATAATCATATAAGAGTGTACATATATTGAAAATAACGATCTGATATGTATGAGGATGAGTTGTAGTTGAACGCATGAAATCTCGAGAAAACATACTTTCACTTCAGTAAACATTATTTTGAGGATGTTAATTGTATAACCACTATCCATTCTCGTACATATATGATCGTCGTTCCCAATTTACGTAGATTCTTATATGATCATATGATTTGTTTAAGCTCATTTAGCTGCTTAAAATTTTATTGATTTATATGTATATTAATTAATTATTTTCTTTTTTGAAAATATGCTAGTAAGAGTTATAAACTCATACGGTATATTATTGATAAAACGTGTAATTTAGGTGTAAAGTTAATTCAGTTGATGGTCCTCAATATAGTATAATTTATGCTGTTATTTACTTTTTAATTATATACTAATATTTTGTTTATCATTTCACCAACCAACATATTCAATACAAATGATTTATCAAACATTCAATACTATATAACTACAATACAATTTTTATATCCACTTTTCTGTTTGTTCGAATCAATCTTCTTCTTCAAACAACTCTATGCTAGTCCAATAGAATCATTTCCTAATGGATAAAATTTGAAGAAATTTTGATCAAACACTTTTTTTATTTGGTTTGAATCCATTTTTTCCGGCGAATCTCTTGCCAGTAGCACTGAGGGCACGATTAAAATAAAACGCACTTCAACTTTTGCTCTTTTGTCAATTGACTTCATTTGATCAAGCTTCAGCCTTTCAATAGTAATGTTCTTATTCTTGATCACCTTGAAATAAAAAATGCACAATATTGAAAGATTTTTCTCCTTTTTTTTATTCTTAACACATCGAAACAACATATAACATATAATTTATTCATTGAATTTTAAATATTTCGGTAAATGTCTCAAGTGTTCAAAGCACGTTTGCTTGGAAACAACATAAAGATTTTGTGCAATTAGAAATTTTCTAAAATGACCACGATAAACTTCCATCTGTACTCTTACGAAAAAAATTCCAGGTGATGAACTTCTTCAGCTTTATGATTTTATGCTGCAAGCAGAAGAAACATATTCTTTAATGATTTTCTAACTTTATAATCTATAAGCAAAAATAAATTTGTAGTGATTAATCTATCGACCACTAGTTTAATAACTGAAACAAAAAAGTACTATATTAAACAGTCAAAGCAAGTTGCAATAATTCTAGACTGGAAGACCACAAAAGACAGCAATAAGAACATCATTAACGGCGACTAAAACGCAGAAAAAATTTCAAAATCGATAGACTAAGTAAACATAAAAGTTCAAAAATATTATAACCATTATTCAAAGCAAAACATAATTAAAGACGCAGAATCAAGAACATGAACTCAAACATATATCAATTTTTGACAAATTTAATCAAGAACAATCAAATTTTCATAGAAATTCAAAATTCACTAAATTAAAATGTAACAAAAAAATTTATAAAATGGAGCTAAAACTGTTCGGAAGAGATAAATGAACTAACCTGAGCACAAGAGGATAAATGTTTTGACTTGGGGAATAAGACCGGAAAAAAAATAGTTCAACTATTTGAGATACTAAAAAAAATAGGGAAGAAAAAAGATGTGTGAAGAGAGAGAGAGATTGTTGAATAATTAAATGGATTAAAAAGAGGAAAATATTTAATAAAATATAAAAAAGGCCTTTATTATATTTTTATAAACTTGTATTTGTCCCCCAAGTTCTAAAAGTGATGAAAAGTTCCTTGACCCACAACCCGACCCCACTTATTCACTTCTTTTTAACCTATCCCTAAAACCTAAATAAAAAAAATTAAGTGGCGATTGTGCAAATTAAGTTTTGGGAGTGTCCCCATTCGAATTAATGTCAATTTACTAACTCTATGAATGTTAAAATAAAAAGAGACTTAAATAACTTTCTTTTCTATTGATAGTTAGAGTAAGAAAGCCTTCACAAAATAAATTTCATATTTATGTCTTTACGTTTTTTTATTTCCACCAGGTAATACATGCTAGGTTGATATGTTTGAAATACTAGGTGCTTATTGAAAATAGTGTTCTCATCTTTTTAATGCTCCGTAAAAAATTATAGGGATGATGGTGGTGAAACCAATGTGAATGAAGCAAAGGCTACGTTTAAAGCACTATGAAAGTCGATGTTTTAGTTGTCACTGCTTAGTATATGACAATATAAAGAAGATGAGGAATATGAGCATCACCACGAAATAATAAATTATTTGGGATGAAGACTTATTCACAATGGTAACCATACATTAGGTTAAGAAGTATTTGTTATGAATAGTTTGTCTAGAGAATATATAACAATCTAATGTTTCTGATGAAAAGTATAGGTATGACATATTATTGCTGCTTGTTATTAAATTTATTTTTGTCGAACTATTTGACACTTTTTTCTTAGTGACTATATATAGTCTTTCAAAACTATGCTAAAGAAGTAAAACTTTCCAACTATATAATGTTGTCAGATAAGTTCAATTATTTCACAGTATTTTCTTAATGATTAGTCTTTTATAATGTTGTCAGATCAGTAAATATTTTCTCTTTTTCCTACTCATTATGGAATTTTCCTTCTCATCATGGAATGTCGAGAAAAAAACAGATCGATAAATTATCATATCTCAAATTTGTTGATTCATTCAACAAGAGAATTTCAATCAATATTCACACAGGAAACAATAAGAATGCTCTGATACCATTTGTATGATTTATAGACAGAAATCAATGAATGTGTACCGTATAGTTTCAAGCGGAAAATCGATGAAATTCGTTTCTTTGAAGAATTGCTCCAAGCCAAAATTGAATATCAAGGAAACAAGATATGATCCACAAACTAACTATATTTTTTGATAGTCATTTTCTTTTTTTTTTAAAAAAAGTTGTGTTCTGAGTTTTCCCATTTTTCTCTGTTTTTTTCCTTCTTTCTCCTGAGCGTAGGATTTTTTATATTTTAAAAACATGATTGTTTACGTTGGATCAGTTACCTAGTAACCGTTCCCACCCTTATTTTTTAAATTAAGTCTTATCTCTATTTTATAGATAATATTTCGGGTCGGATCGGGTCAGATTGGGTCAACTCGATTCACATGAGCGATCCATGACCCAAAATTTATATTCCCACTTCGCATATGATGGACAAGACCCACAACATCAACTAGACACACAATTCATACGATAAATAGTTTGTGCGACCAGTGAGCATTAAGAGCTTTACCTTAAGGTTTTACAAGCCCCACATAGGAATCTAATCACATACGTAAAGAATTCACTACATATATAAGAATATTATTACTTCACAATACCCCAGACTTCTTTATTCACTACTTAAGTAGTTACTTATTTGGCCCCTCATCCTCTCAAGGACATTAACTCGAGTTCATAGTTAACTTTATACAAACAATCACACTTAATATTAATATAGTTAGTGCAATAGCCAACTTGTGTATATAAGTTTATTATCCATTTATTGGTCTTTCCTTTCTACTCGAATTTATCTGCTCCAATTAACTACTTTCTTATACATGCTCTGCATTGTCGAATCATTCATGACTATTAGTAAATTGCTGAACTAGCAACGTTGATTGAAACTTCAAGAAACAGTAAAAGGTCAAAGGGTATTCATTAAAAAGTCAATTTAACTTTTCTGGGTCTCACACAATGAAAAAGTAGGGAATATTTCATTGATCCTTATATTGCTTGACACACGTGGTATCAAAAACACGTGTTTACAATGTTTTCACCTTATAATGGTGTATGTGTCTTATCCTTCTGATTATCTAACATCGTACAGACCTCGATCTAAGCACCTCAAGATGTTTAATCCTAGTTTTTCTTTTCTAGTAATCCTCAAAATCATCATTTTAGAGAAATATTTGTCTGCCTCATAAAACAAGTAATAATCGTGGTGAAATCTATCTCTTTAAGTTCCTCGATGTAATAGGTGATTGGCCGTGTAGAGAGACAATTACGCGACTTGTTCGACACACTTTATTTCTTATGAAATATTACATGCATACTACATTTGAACATAAATTCAATGGTTTTATTTATAGAAGAGAATATTATAACTATAAATCATTTTACAATACTAAAATATCATCATAATCTACATAAACCTACAGCCTTAACATGTTTTTCAAATAAGTCTCTAGTGATAGCCTTTGTAAAAGGATCAACTATCATTTCACGTGTAGAAATATATTGCAAAGTTATTTCTGCACTTGCCACTACGTCTCTCACAAAGTAATATTTAATGTCGATGTGTTTGGTCTTACTGTGATACTTAGGATCCTTTGTGTATGCGAGAGCCGCTAGACTATCACAATATAGAATCATGGGACACTTAGAATTCTTTGCAATACTCAAATGCTCAAAGATTTTTTTTAACCAAACAGTTTCTTGTATTGCAGAACTACAAGACACAAACTCTTATTCAATGGTCGAAGAGTTGTGCATGTCTGTTTCTTACTTTTCCATGAAATAACACCACCATTTAGTAAGAAAGCATAACCGGATGTTGATTTTCTTTCATCCCGATCACCAGCTCAATCAATATTTGTATAACCTCTTATGATTAAATCAGATTCACTATAACACAGTGTATGATCTGTAGTTCCCTTCAGATATCTGAGTATTCTCTTTACTGCTTCAATGATCTCTTCCAGGATTAGATAGATACCTGCTAACTAGACTCATGACATAACAAAATGTCTGGGTAAGTACACATCATAGCATACATCAAACTCCTGACCGCACTGGAATAGGGAACTCGAGACATAATTCCTTTTCTTTATCAGTCTTTTGACACAAGGCTTAAAGTTTCACCCCTTGCTACATGAGTATCCATGGATTTGCAACTATTCATTTGAAAATGTTCTAATATTTCTTTTATATAAGTTTCTTCAGATAAACTCAAAAAATTCTTAGAACGATCACTTTGGATCTTAACACCCAATATATAGTTTACTTCACACATATCTTTCATATCAAATGATTTTGAAATCCATGACTTGACGGTTTTTACATACTCCAAATTATTTTCAACTAATAAAATATCATTTACGTAAAGAGAGAGAATTACAAATTTTCCATTGGAATTTTTCACATAGATGCAATGGTTTTCATTGATCATGGTGAAATCAAATGGCATCACCTCCTTAAGAAATCTCAGATACCATTGATTTGAAGATTGCTTTAGTCCATAAATTGATCTTTTCAATTTACAAACTTTCTTTTCTTGACCTTTAACAACGAAACCAACTGATTGTTCCATGTAGCTTTCTTCGTTTAATTCTTCACTGAGAAAAGTTGCCTTCACATCCATGTGGTGTAATTCTAGATTTAAACGTGCAACAATAGCTAAAAATAATCGTATGGATGTAAACTTCACAAGTGGTGAAAAGTTTTCTCATAGTCTGTTCCAACTTCTTGAGTAAAACATTTTGCAATCAATCGTGCTTTGTGTCTTTCTATTGACCCATCTGATTTACGTTTAACTTTAAGAATCCATTTATTTCCAATAGCTTTACGTTACTTAGAAAGTTCAACTAGATCCCAGACTTTGTTGGTTTCATGGACTCTAATTCTTATTTCATCGCTATTAACCATTCTTCCCTTTCAGGTCTCGATAAGGCCTCATTTACAGAATAAGGTTCAATAAATTTTGTAGGAGATACAAGGAAAACATAATCCTTAATATCATAAGATCATTTAGGTACACCTTTTCTTGTACTCTTACCTGTTTGAAGTTCAGATTCCTCTATAGGATTTTGAGATTCATAATTCCAACTCGGACAAGAAATCATTTCTTGATCCGTTGAATTATCAAGTATGTTTGACAGATTACCTGATATTCTGAATTCAACATTTCGTACAAAGGCTCAACTTCACTTATTTCACCCTTTTTGGCAAAATTATTTTCCAAAAATCTGACATCTCGTGATATAGTTTCATACTTCCATCCTCATATCCTTTAGAGCATTCAGAGTACCTTATAAAAATACATTTCTTTCCTTTTAGACTTAATTTACCAGATTCACTGAAACGATCTTTAATATATGCCACATAACCCCTCGGTCGTAGATTATTCAGGTTTTTTATATGACCAGTCCAAAGTCATAAGGATTGGAAGACACTGCCTTAGAAGACACTTTGTTCAATATGTAATCCGGAGTCAATAATGCATATTCCCATAAAGAGATAGAAAAATTTGTTTGCGCCATCATTGATCTTGTCATGTCTAATAATGTTTTATTCCTTCTTTCAGCTATACCATTTTGTTGAGGTGTATAAGGAGTACTTAATTGTCTAATAATACCCTTTTCAGTACATAACTCTTTAAATTATTTTGACAATTATTCACGTCCTCGATCGATTCTTATAGCTTTTATGCTTTTATATTATTGATTTTCAACTTCATTCAAATATCTTTTAATGCACTGAAGTGCTTCAGATTTATGAGAAATCAAATAGACATAATCAAAATGCGTGAAATCATTAATAAATGTAATGAAATATGTAGCACCAGACCTTGTCCTAACATTTGTTGGACCATAAATATCAGAATAAATTAAATGAAGTTGAAACCCAACTTTTTTAGCCTTTTCAAATGGTTTACGTGTAATCTTTCCAGCAAAGACAATTTTCACAAGTTGACATTAAAATTCCGGTGAAAGAACCTAAATGCTCTTCTTTTGTCAACCTATTCATTTGATTTTTCCCTATGTGACCTAATCTAGCATGCCATGTAATAACATCAACATCATGGTTACTTGAATAACATGTAAAACATTATCTAGAGTTATTCTAACACCATTACGACTAAAAAAAAATCAAACCCAACATCTAAAAGAACAGATATAGACACTAAGTTTCGTCAAATCTCCGGAGTATATAGGACGTCATGCAACATCAAGGAATGACCACCACGCAAGTCAACTTTGCAAGTGTCTCTACCTTTGTCTTGAAGCCTATCATTATTTCCTACATTGATCCACCTTGATTTAGATGAAATTCGATGAAATTCCACAAACTCCTCTCTATCTAGACTCACGTGGTCGGTAGATCCTGAGTCTATATTCCACATATGATAAGATTCAGTTAGTAAAGAAGTGCTAGAAACTTATGTAGTTAGAGATGCATTATTTAGAAATTTTATTTTTTTGGGCTTAGTGCATTCACGAGTAAAATGCCCCACATTTGGAAATTGTAGCACTTCATTTTGCTCTTATCTCTCTTCTTGAAAAATCATTTTCCTGTCTTGGAATTTGGTTTCTTGTTTTTCTTAGAGGGTCTTTCTCTAGTCTCTTTGTCTTTTCCATTTCTTTTTAGTTTTTATTGCGCTTGAAACCTGATGATTTTGTACCACTTGACTCTTCCACAAAGGCATTAGAAGCAACCTTAGTAGAACAAAGTCACTCATCTTCAAGTTATACATGACGTGCAACATCGCAAAAAGTTTTGATGCTGTAATTATGGGTCAAGTTAACCTTTAAATGTTCCCAATTATTAAGAAGAGACCGAATTACTGCATGAACTTGTTGCTCATCTGAAATAACATGGATAACACTCTTGAGTTGATCTATTAACTTCTTTCTCATCTGAAAGAACATGGTTAACACTCTTGAGTTGATCTATCATGTTTGACATTACCCTAAGGTGTTGTTTTATATTTTGATCATGACGTTTTTTATAAGTGTCAAATTTGATAGTCAACAGCCGGAGGCGGGTACAAACGTATCCCCATACGTTCCTCGCAGATGTGCCCACATAGCATTAGCATTAGGGAATTCCTCACATTCATGTATGAGATCATCAACTACAGAACTAACTATTATTTCACGTGCGGTGGAGTTAGCCATTTTCCAAGCTTTGTAAGCTTCAAGATCCCTTCTGTGTTGTGTTGTATAAACCTCTTCTTGTTGATTCAAAACATGATTTATACCTTCCAAAGCATTTTTTTCTTCCATTACATACCATATTTTATGAGTCTAGATGTCGTAATTATCACTGCTAAGTTTTTCACCTTTCTTTAAGTCAACAATGATACTTTTGATGTCATGTCTATTATTGACATATAATTAGACAAAGAGTTTAACAATTATGCATGTGACATACACATTCAAGAAAATTAATTCTCATAATGGTTTCATATTTAAATGTAAAATCGAAAAGACACATACACATACAATCATCACCTATAAACTAAATATTAACCAAAATATGAAACCAATTCTTTAATGTATATATTAATATGTTGAAGACTTTTAATAACAAGGGTTTTTTATTCTAATTATAACATAATTTTGAGGAAAACAACAAACTACATAAGTTATATCTTGAATACAAATAAGCAATGAAATTTACAAGTAATTCAAAAACTAAAAGCCTCCCACAAGTCTTCAAGACAACAAATGTAAATCCTAAAAGGGTGACTGGGCCAAATGTCATGATAAATATCAGTCAATCTACCACTCCAAGGTTCACAGAGAGCTTCTGTTAAATAAACTATGGATATCCAATCTGAAATCTCCTTATAATCTGCCACTTAAGCCCATTTTATTTCAAAAAATGATTGAAATCATGTGCTGATATATTGGGGGACATATTCAATGAATTCAAACTCTTGAGAGATTTTTTGTCTCCCTTGGAACACCAACCTGTATGATTTCACGCCCTCGGAAACATGTCTTACGTAGGCTTGCTCTCCTACCTTGTCCCTTTGCTCGACTTTGAGAACTGTCACTTGGATTAATTTGAGCATGTTACTGTTCAGCCATATCTAAAATGGAAACAAAACAGAAATATGATCAATACCATTTAATGCGAAAACATATGTCACAAATTTATTGTTGGAGATAAAGAACCATTTAAGGAATTTAATGGACTAAGAGAATTTTTTAAGACCAATTTTAATATGCATTTCTTCTTAGTTTTATGAACCACTCACATTAATATTATTTTGGTTTAATATTTAATTATTAACTAAATTCTAATTCTAATTGGATAAGTGGAGAAGTGGAGAAGTGGGGAAGTGGGGAAGTGGAGAAGTTACTTCAACTACTCATTAACTCTTCCACTTTACCCACTACCTCTTCCAACTATCCATTATCTCCATTATTCACCATGATGGAAAGGTGAGAATGATGTTAAAACACACTCTATTTAAAGGGTCCTCTCTCTGCCATAAAGATATAGTTTTATCCATCAAAGATATTCATAAAGTATAAGACAAGAGAGAGAAACAACTTCTAAAGAACCAAAAGAAAAGACTTCCGCTCAATGAAGTCAATAATTACAATGGCAGATTCTAGTATGTATTCTTGACTGAAATATCATAGTATTAAATATATGTAAAAATCATATAGTTCTACTATACTTAATAATTAATATGATTTCTAAATTGTTAGATTGTTTATGTTTTCACAATCATTAAAAATACTTATATTTGGTATCAAGAGCATGATTTATGAACTAGTGATTTTTCATAAAATTAATTTCCTTATTTGAAAACGGTAATAGGTAGTATTAAGTGAAATAATTATTCTAATCATGATGTATTTTATTTTGAAATTATGCATATGAGATTAGTTAATCACCAAAGTGGTCTAATTTTGGAAGAATTAATTCAAAATAATAATGACTAAATGTATATTCAATTATCCATTATTTTGATGCTTATAACTGATATAACTTATGGTACATTGAAGTTTTTTGTTTGTAAGATACTTAGGGATTACCCAAAGGTTGATTATTTCATTTTATAACCATGAAAAACAATGAGATAATTAAAATGTGTCGTTAGTTTTATTTTTTTATCCAAAGATAATAAATATTATTGATTGACGCATTAAAATTATTGAATTACGTTAAATTCACATCTAAGCATCATTATGTCTATTAGTTGTATTTTGATGTTTCGCTCGAAGGAGGACATCAATATATATTTAAGAATTTATAAACTATTTTTGAATTTGATAGTAAGTATAAAATTTATAACTCAAAATATTAACAAACGAGCATATTATATTTGCGACATTTGTTCTTCATTTTCACTCTGCCTCTGTTACGACCTTTAACGACCTTAACTTCTCCAAATGGTGCGACCAGATCAAATTCCATCTCGGAGTTTTAGATCTCGATGTTGCACTTTACACTGAGAAGCCAACTGCGAATACTGAAACAAGCAGAGGAAAGGTCTTATTATAAGCAGCGGATCGATCTAACAGATTAGACATAATGTTTATGTGAATGAATATTGCGAGCAACATTAAGACTACTCTTCTCAAAACTGAAAATGCAAAAGATCTTTTGAAATTCGTGGAAGAATCCTCTCAAGCTGCTGATAAATCTCTTGCTGGGACAATGTTGGGTATTTTGACCACTATGAAGTTTGATGGTTAACGTATCATGCATGAGCATGTCATCAAAATAGCAACAAGACTTAAGTCTTTGGGAATAAAAGTGGAACAAAATTTCCTTGTACAATTCATTATCAACTCATTACCGTCTGAGTATGTCCCTTTCCAAATGAACTACAACACCATGAAAGACAAATGGAATGTGCATGAATTGCAATGAATGTTGGTTTAGGAGGATGTAAGGCTCAAGAGTCAAGGAACCCACTCCATTAACTTTTTAAGTCATTAAGGAGTTGGAAATAAAGGAAAGAAACAAGCTAAAGGAAAACAGAGGCACTATAGTGTTAACGAGTCCTCCTGTCAAGTACATAAGAAGGAACACAAGAATGATAAGTGTTGTTTCTGTGGAAAATCTGGACACTTTCAAAAATATTCCTGAAATTAAGGCATGGATCGAGAATAAAGGTAAGCCAAGTGCTTTTACATGTCTCGAATCAAATCTAACTGAAGTTCCTTATAATACTTGGTGGATCGACTCTGGTTGTACTGTTCATATTTCTAATACGATGCAGAGATTCCTTAAAACATAAACCATAAATCAGAATAAAAGATATGTGTATATGGGGAATATAGTGAAGGCTCCAGCTAAAGTTATAGGAACTTACCATTTAATCCTTGATATTGGGCATCACTTAGATTTACTTGAAACTTGTTATGTACCTTCTCTTTCAAGAAATTTAGCTGCTTTCTCTGAGTTAGATAAGACTGTATACTCATTTAATTTCGGTAATGGATATTTTAGTTTGTTTAAACATAATTATCTTATTGGTACTTGTACTCTTTGTGATAACTTATATAAACTTAATCTTGATAATCTATTTGCCGAAACACTATTAACTCTGCATCATGATATTAGAACCAAATGAAGTTTGGTGAACGAACAATCTCCTTTCTTGTGGAACAAACATTTAGGTCACATATCCAACGAAAAATTGGAAAGATTAGTTAATAATGAAATTCTTCCAAATTTGTCTTTTACATACCTTAACATATTTGTTGATTTTATTAAAGGAAAACAAACAAGACACACAAAGAAAGGAGCCACAAGAAGCACACAACTTCTTGAAATTATGCACACTGATACAAGTGGTCCTTTTGATATTACATCTTTAAGTAAAGAAAAATGTTTTATCACTCTTATTGACGAGTTTTCACGTTATGTGTATGTCTATTTATTGCATGAAAATATCAAGCACTAAATGCCTTAGAGGTCTTTATTACTGAGGTTGAAAGACAACTAGATAGAAAGGTGAAAATAATTAAGCCAGATAGAGGTGATGAATACTATTGAAGATATGATGAAAATGGACAACACCCAGGTCCATTTGCTAAATTCCTCGAAAAACATAGCATATGTTCTCAATAAACAATGTCTGGAACACCACAACAAAATGGTGTAGCAGAAAGGCGTAATCATACATAATGGACATGATTAGGAGTATTTTAAGTAATTCATCTATTCCTTTTTCATTGTGGATGTAAGGACTACCATTTATTTACTAATAGGGTTCCTAGTAAAGCAGTTCCAAAGAATACTTTTGAACTTTTGTCTGGTAGGAAATCTAGTTTAAGGCACCTGCATGTTTGGGATTGCTCAATAGAAATAAGAGTTTATAACACACAAGAAAAGAAACTGGACTCAAGAACAATCAGTGGTTTCTTCATTGTTATCCAGAAAAATCAAAAGGGTATAGATTTTACTGTCCTAACACAGTACAAGAATAGTTGAAATTGGAAATGCTAGGTTCATTGAGAATGGTGAATTTAGTGGGAGTGAGGAACCACGTTAAGTGAAAATTAAAGAAGTTAGGGTGAGGGTTTCTCTAACTTTTATTTCTTTTAAAGATGTTGTTCCTAAAGTTGTTGTACAACCTAACAATCAACAAGAATAACAAATTGATGCTTCTATAAATCTCAAGTAAGCAATTATTAATGGACCCGCAGTAGATGTCCACAAGAAGTAGGATTAAGAAAATCTCAAGACACACGAGACTTGCTAAATTGATGACTACTAGGTATATTTACACAAGTCAGAAATTTACTTGGGATTTGATAAGGATCCAGTTAAATTTTCACAAGCTATTGAAAGTAATATTTCTAATAGATGGATAACTGCTTTGAAAGATGAGTTGAAATCTATGGAACAAAATGAAGTATGGGACCTTTTTGAATTACCAGAAGGTTGCAAAAGAGTTAAGTGTAAATGGGTCTTTAAGACCAAACGTGACTCAACAGGAAACATCGAATGTCACAAAGCCAGACTTGTTGTAAAAGGTTTCACTCAAAAAGATGACATTAACTATAAAGAAACATTTTCATGTGTCTCTAGAAAAGATTCACTCAGAATCATAATAGCTTTCGTAGCTAATTATAACTTAGAGCTACATCAAATAGATGTGAAAACAACATTTCTAAATGGAAATTTTGAGGAACAAGTTTATATGAATCAACCTGAAAGGTTCTATTGTAATGAAAAGGAACACATGGTGTGTAAACTTAAGAAGTCATTATACAGACTTAAACAAGTTTCTCAACAATGGTATCTTACGTTTAATGAAATTATTGTCACTTTTAGAATTGTTCATGACATCTTGCTTGCCATTAATGATCTTTGTTTGTTGCATCATACCAAGAGATATCTATCTACAATTTTGAAATGAAAGATATGGGAGAGGCATCCTATATGATTGGAATAGAAATATTTCGAAATAGATCACAAGGATTATTAGGTTTGTATCAGAAAGCCTATATTGATAAAGTGTTAGGGAGATTTAGAATGGAAAAATGCTCATCAAGTACCATTTCAATTCAGAAAGGAGATAAATTTAATCTCAATCAATGTCCAAAGAATGAATTGGAACTTAAGCAAATGAATGATATTACTTATGCATCAATAGTTGGGAGTCTAATGTATTCCCAAACATATACTAGACCAGACATCTGTTTCGTTGTTGGAATGTTGGGTCGTTATCAAAGTAATCCAAGAATTGATTAATGGAAAGCTGCGAAGAAAGTGTTGCGATACTTGCAAGGAACTAAAGATCATATCCTAACTTATAAAAGATCTGATCATCTTGATGTCGTTGGATATTCAGATTCAGATTATGTTGGTTTTGTGGATACATGAAAATTCACATTTGGGTATTTGTCCCTGTTAGCTGGAGGAGCAATATCATGGAAGAGTGTGAAGCAGTCTGTTATAGCTGCATCCACTATGGAAGCTGAGTTTGTGGCATGCTTTGAGGCCACAGTTAAGGCTAATATTTCAGGACTTGGACTAGTTGACAGTATTTCCAAGTTGCTGAAAATTTATTATGATAATGCTGCAACAGTCTTCTTCTCTAAAAATGATAAGTATTCTAAGGGTGTCAAACATATGGAATTGAAATACTTTTCAGATAAGGAAGAAATCCAGAAGCATAAAGTGACAACTGAACATATTAGCACCAAACTCGTGATTGTTGATCCTTTGACGAAAGGATTACCGCCCAAAACATTTGTTGAACATGTTGAAAGAATGGATCTTATTAATAGCAATGAATGACTTTATGTAAAGAATATTATGTTTATGCAATTGACACTTTGAGCTCAACTATATATATGTTTCTGTCATTACCTGTTTTCTCTTGTATACGTTATGATGAGAATGATGATAACATGTTTTGTTTTAGATAAAGATATTCTAAGCATTGTGGTGGACCCATTATGTATTTGAAATATTGTGTTCGACAATAGATTAATATTTTAGTGCATGAAAGGGACTATGCCAAATAAAATGGTGTACAACTGCCATGACTCATATTAGTTTATTTACTTAATAATAAAAATAATATTGAATTTAGTATATGTGCACATTGTAATTAAAATGCTTATTAAATCATGAAGTAAATGATGTTAAGTGTATTAAGTGGGAGAATGTTAATTTTATAATCCACTCACATTAATATTATTTTGGTTTAGTATTTAATTACTAACCAAATTCTAATTCTAATTGGATAAGTTGAGAAGTAAGGAAGTGGAGAAGTTACTTCAACTACCCATTAAGTCTTCCACTTTACCCATTACCTCTTCCAACTATCCATTATCGGACTACCCACCATGATGGAAAGGTGAGAATGATGTTAGAACACACTCTATTTAATGGGTCCTCTCTCTGCCATAAAGATATAGTTGTATCCATCAAAAGCTATTCATAAAGTATAAGACAAGAGAGAGAAACAACTTCTAAAGAACCAAAAGAAAAGACTTACGTTCAATCAAGTCAATAATTATAACGGCAGATTTTAGTATTTATTCTTGACTGAAATATCATAGTATTAAATATATGTGAAAATCATATAATTCTACGATCCTAGATAATTGATAGTATTGTTTATGTTTTCACAATCATTAAAAAAACTTATATTTTAAAGTTATAATCTAGTCAATACAAGTAATCATTATTCTTCATTCAGTAAAAAAGATAACTCATGGCCTTAAAAAAATTTATAGTCAACCACAATTTAATTTGACTACATGGAAAAACATATGTTAAAGTAAATAATAAAATAAATACTTTTTTTAACATAACAATAAACATCAAAATCATTGTGTATTTTTCATTTTTTAAAAATCCTTATGATACCAAAGAAAATGGTGTAAGTGTAAGATTTTTTGTATTTTTAAAATAGGATGGTTTGCGTTTGAGCAGTTACCTAGTAACGTTCCCACCCTTATTTTTTAAATTAAATCTCATCTCTAATTTACAAATAATATTTTGGGTGGGATCGAGTTAATCCACATGGGGGTCGGATTGGATTAGGTCGATCCACATGGGCGATCCTTGACCCAAAACATACATCACAATCCCATTTTGTTGGTTAGCAAGTCGTTTACTCCTTCTTTCTGTAAGGTTCCTTTGAATGGCTTCGTGACCCTCCTGCTCATGCTCTATCTGTTCAAGCTCTGCCTGGTTTAGAGTAGGCTCTGCCTAGTTTGTTCCAGACTCTAAATATCCTAGTTTTGTTCAAAATGCTCAAGCTTTGCCTGTTCAAAATACTCAAACTCTGTCTGGGTTTTTTCGAGACGTTCAGGCTTAGCCTGGTTTTTTTCAGGAAGCTATTGTCGAGCTTCGGCTAGATATTTTTCTTGTTCCATACCGAAGCCTAGAGAAGAAGAAACCTGACTTTGGGTAATTTTTATTGCAGGCCAAAAACTGCCTGTTACAAAAAGCAAATAGCATATACATAACCAAAAGTAATATTATCCAACAATATAATTTTATTATATACCGTTCAAATGCAATCCATTTTTTACAGCACCATTTGCATTGATTCAAAATGTGCCACATCTATTAATCGATATGTGATACATTCATCCATTTTCTCCCTATTTAGACGTTCCAGACGGTCAACCATACATGTGATCCGACGAAGAGCAAATGCACTATCAATACTATCGAAATCATGAATTCGATCGGAAAACACCCTATTTATGCCACATGTATCTTTTTGACAACTACCCTAGCTGAAGAACAGAGCTTGTAGCTCATTATGGCGATAAAAAATGATAAAGGAGGATAGACGCAATGTAAGAGCGGTGAAATATTATTGGCAGTTTGGGGTTTGAAAATGGACATTTGGGTCGAGTGAGTTATGTAAGAGCGGTGAAAGATTATTGGTGATTTGGGGTTTGAAAAAGGAGAGTTGGGTCGAGTGAGTTATGTAATAGCGGTGAAAGATTATTGGTGGTTTGGGGTTTGGAAATGGAGATTCGGGTCGAGTGATTTATGTAAGACTGTATAAAGATTATTGGCGGTTTGCGGTTTGGAAATGAAGACTTTGACCGGGGGAGTTGGGGGAATGAGTTATAGGTGACAAAAAGTTTTAAAATTTTAAAAGAGTGATCCTAGTTTTAATTGTGAAGTCTAGGTGACAAATTTGTAATTAATTTTTAGAAGCAATTAAATAGATCCTCAAATTTTTGTTTTTACACTTTCACCTAAATTTAATTAAAACCCTAAATTTCTAAATAGGAAGATCCTCAAATCAGTTTTTTCAACTCGTGTTCTTTTCACTTTTTTTCTTCTAATATTCATCATTGGCTCATCTTACTCTTATTCTTCTTCTTCTTCTTTTTGTTTTTAATTAGTGTTGCAGATTATTGTAGATTTCTTATTTGAAGAATTTGAGAAGGGAGAATCTCAAATTTTAATCTAACATGTGATTTGAAAAGGTCTAAAGCTTTAGAAATTACTTCTTAAATGGTAATTCTCAATCATTTTAACAAGTTAATAGTATTGTGTGTGTGTATTACTCATTTTGAAAAATGATTTTTGTGTTATTTTTCTTGCCACTAATGTATAATAAATTTCAGCAACTTATATGACTGTTTCAGTAATTTATAACAATTGTTGAATGATGTTGTTGAATAATTACCGTAATTGCTATATCTATTTCAGTAGTTGTTGAATAACTTACAACAATTGTGATATTTTAATATAATTTTTGTTATGATAAATGTTTTTAGTTCTAAGTTAGAATATTTTCAGGTATCTTCAACGTCATTAATGGGAGATAGAATAGTACTACCAGTTGATTGTAGTGGTGATTGGATCAAGTCCAACAATTGTTATTTTGGCGTTGGAAGAGTAAAGAATTGCTCATCACATTTGCGATGATTGTGCATCGAGATATTGCATATGATGATTTTTCGAATAAAATTATTACTTGTTGTAAATTAAATTGTGAGTTGAAAGATATTGTGATCACTTATATCCATAGTTGTGCTGAAAAGCATAAGACGGCTCCTTTTATGATAAATGATCAACTTAGTTTAAGTACTTATTTGGAAGATGAATCTAGAGGTGCTTTAAGGATCTACATGGTTAAAATATTGGTGGAGAATCATAATTTTTGTGATAACCAACAAGTGTTGAAAGATGAATGTGGTAGGAGAACATGAAGGTCAAGATATTCTTCCTCCTGATGTTTGGAATAGATTGTCCATTATTGGTGAAGTTGCTCATAGGCAAGTACTATAAACTTATAAATTTACTTATCTCTAAAGTTTGATTCTCGTTGTACACTTAATTAATTTTTGTTATGATTGATAATTAATTAAATTCATGCAGTAATGCTTAAGAAGATAGAACATGCTTTTACAAAGATATGTCGTTAAAGAATAAAGAAGAATTAGATATTGCATGTGTCAAAAATGATTTAGATTGAAGAAGGTATTAATTTGTGTTCAGTGTATTGTGTGAAATGTGAGCATCCTAACTGGAAGTGGTGGCTAAGAGCGCTGAAAGTTGAAAATTCTGATAGATTTTATATTAAAAAGTATGAAAAGATGCATACATGTGGCTCAGAACATCTTACGTGTCATAATCCATACGTCACAAAAAAATTCATTGGAGCATACTTCAAATATAGATATCCCAAAGGTAAAGGTCCTTCTAGAAAAGATTTGAATAACTCTATCCGTATAGAATTGAGATGCAAAGTTAGTTATTGAAAGTTTTTGAGGGGTAGCGAGATTGCAAAGTCTTTCGTAAGAGGGACATATGAACATGGATATAGAGTGATTGGTGTGTACAGTCATAAGCTAAGGATACCAAACCCGAAAAGTAAAACTGCATTGAAGATTGATGAAAACAGCAGGTTCAAGTACTTTTTTGTGGCATATGAAGCTTGGATTCTTGGTTTCACACAAATGAGAAAAGTCATAGTTGTTTATGGGATAAGTAAATACGATGGTGTGTTGTTGTCTGTTGTTGCACAGGATGCGGAGAATCATATATTTCCGGTGGCATTTTGCATAGTAGACTCTGAATGTGATGCTTCCTATCGATTTTTTTGAGCAATTGAAAAGTTTTGTATTTGATACACCTGAATTGTGCATTATCTCTGATAGACATCAAGTTATTGGAAAAATGGTTTCAATTGTGTTCCCTTCAGCTCATTATGGTTGTTGCATGAGGCACTTATGAGAAAATATTTGAAATAATTTTCACAACGCGAGTGTTATCCACAACTTTCATAAGGAGGGAAAAGCATATAATATTGATGTACTCAATGATCATTTTAATTAGATAAGAGATTTGGTTCTGTTGCTTCCACACATGTTGAACGCATTGAATTTCACCGATGGAGCAGGGCATTCTTTCCCGGAAATAGGTAAACTACTGCAATTGTCTATACTGCTCTAATTTTTGATAGTTAACTATTTTAATTGCTGCAATTATTTATAGTAATTGTTGCAATTATTTCTGAAACAATTGTTATACAACAGTTATAGACACATACTATATGTTTCAGGCACAATATTATGACGACAAATATTGTTGAGTCGATTAACTCAATGTTTCTTGATGAAAGAGAATATCACAATACTGCTCTATTTGAAGCAATAAACAGGCGATAAGCAGAAAATTTCATGAGAGGCGTATGAAATTCATTAATGCACCAACCATCTTCTTTCCTTCGATAGAAAAAGACATTGAAAAAATAATTAATCTGGGGAATAAACTATTGATCCATGAAATTACTAACTACAAGTATATTGTCACCGGTCATGATGAAGTTGCAACAGTTGATTTGCTAGACAAATCTTGTACTTGTAAAGTTTTTGACATTTACAAAGTACCTTGTCCATATGCTATGACAACGATTCGATGGAAATATGGTGATTACTATGGGAGACACATTTATGAATACTCTTCTTCGTATTACAAAGTAGAGATATACCTTATTGCATATGTGGAGGAAATTAAATAGGTACCATCTGAAGAAACTGTTCTTATTGAGATTTTAAAGAGAAAAATATCTTCTCCATTTGTTAAACCAGGCAAGGTTGGAAGAAGGTCCTCAAAAAGACATAATGGAATTGGGGAATCATTTTCAAAGAAGAAAAATAAATGGTCTTTATGCGAAAAAATTGTTCACGTGAGGACTACATGCTCCGAGTGAAATCTTGCATAAAAATACATTGTTCTTCTTGTTTTTTGTGAACTTATTTGATCTTATAGTTTTTAGGTACTAATTGTTGTTTTTGTTGTTATTATTTATAAACACATTTGATCTTATCTTTTTTGGTACTAATTGTTGTTATTTTGATTAAGAGAACATATTTGATTTTATTGTTATTCTTATTATTACTTTATTACTTGTTGTAGAGAATTTTAGCAATTGTTGTATAATGTACAAGAACTTTCTTACTTGTTGTAGAAAAGTTCAACAACTTTATTACTTGCGGTAGAAAAGTTCAACAACTGTTTTGAAAAGTATAATAATTTTCATACTCGTTGTAGAAATTTAAACAATTGTTGTAAAACAATACAACTACTCGTTTAATTGTGTAGAGAAGTGTAGTTATTGTTATAAAAAGTACAATAACTTGCTTATTTGTTGTAACATATTACTCTAAAATTACAAGTTATTCTAGATTTTCTTTTAAAATTAGCCAAAAACATCCTATATATCATGAAATATGATTAATATGACTAATTAAGAATTTAAGTTGATTACATGTGAAATTACTTAATTGATCGTCTAGTATCTCAAATGACTATCTCATTAAACAAGATTACTATCTAATATAAAATTTATTATTAAATTAAATTGACACTATTCACTTATCATTAAATATTATTGTTATTACCAATAAATAATCAATTACTCATTATAATTTGATTACATGTGAAATTGTAATGGAATTGATCGTCTAGTATTTCAAATAGTTATCTCATTATACAAGATCACTATCTAACATAAAATTTATTTTTAAATTAAATCAACACTACTATACTTATCATTAAATATGAGAGTCTTACAACCAATAAACAATAAATTACTCTTTATACTTTAATTACATGTGAAATTGTAGTGGAATTGATCGGCTGATATATATCTCAAATAACTATCTCATTATACAAGATCACTATCTAACATAAGATTTATTTTTAAATTAAATCAACACTACATACTTATCATTAAATATGAGTGTTACAACCAATAAATAATCAATTAGCTAGTTAATTTGCTTACCTGCTAAAGAAAAGTTTAGCAATTACTATATAAAGTACAACAACTTTTGCTGTAGAAATGTTAAGCAACTACTATGAAAAGTACAATAATTTTTGTGCTTGTTTTAGAAATCTAATCAATTGTTGTAAAACGATACAACAACTTGATTAGTTATTGTAGAGAATTGTAGAAAGTGCTACGAAAAGTACAACAATTTGCTTAGTTATTGTAGAGAATTTCAGCATTTTCTATGAAAAAAATAATATAACAATTTATTAAATTGTTGTAGAAAATTTTAACAATTGGATGAGTCAAATCCTCACCACCTTCAATTTATTCACTAACAATATCACTATTTTATATTACTATAGAGAATTTTAACAATTGGATGATTCAAATATTCACCTTCAACTAATTCACTAACAACATCAAAAATATTCTTCTTTCGATTAAAATAGCAATTCATCAAATTGAAATATCATATTCACTAATGTACAAGGAAAGTAAATTAAAGTGTAGCAAAATAGTGGTAATAATGCAAATTCACGAGCAGCCCCTTCAATTCATCAAATTCAAAATATCATATTCACTAGTGTACAACAAAAGTCAACGGAAAATGTAGCAAAATAGTGATAAAAATGCATTTTTACAAGCAGCCTCTTCAATTCATGAAATTCCAAATACCATATTCACTTATGTACAACAAAAGTGAATGAAAAGTGTAACAAAATTGTGGTAAAAATGCATTTTCACAAGCTGTCCCTTCTCCATCACTCTTTCCGGTCCTTTTTGAATTCGAATAACCCCTTCATCTGCAATATTAAAAAAAAGAATTTGACATGTAAAAATTGGAATATATATATAACACAAGACGAATCTTAGAAAGATGATTATAATCTACCTTTATATCTTTGGACACCAACTCTTTTTCGATAATGGTCTCATTCACTTTTCCTTTTCTCTCTTTTCAAGCACTTGACAATACCTTAGAAATTTTCCTTTTTGTTATTTTAGCATAGTCGGGATTATATGTATGAGATATCTTTAATGATAGCCTAATACCTCTCTTAGACTTCATGGTGACGATAGCTTTCTCTAAAGACTCAATCTTAGCATTCATAGTGACAATAGTTTTCTCTAAAGATTCTACTCTGACATTCAATAAATCTACCGTCTCCTTAGTGGATGGAGTTTCTTTAAGACAAGGAACATTCTCATCGATAAGAGAAGATGTTTCTACTCCAAAACCACCACTAATATCACTGAAGTCTCCTCCTCTTTCGAAATCAACATCATCAGTACATCAATCAACATTTGGAGTAAATTCTTCTCTTCCTCCATCACCAACACCACTAAAAACTCTCTCAACAATTGGAGAAGATGCTCCTCCACCTTCTATATCAAGAGTATGCTCATCATAATTGATATCATTTTTTATAGCCACAAAATCATTCAAATCCATCTCAAGATTTTGAATCTTATCATCCTTGATCACTTTCATAGGCACAAACTTAGTGAAAAAATTCATTTCCATTTCACTTGATGTAGGAATTATCCATTGATGTACAATCTACATTTAAGAAATAACAATAATTAAAATATGATAAAGCAGTTGTTGCATTTAAAGCTTATTAAGTACTAGTTGTTTTAATTGTTCCAACAATTGTTGTAATAACTTAAACAATTGACAACAACTAATTAAACAAAGAAATACTTGTTGAAAAGGCTACAACAAAAATAAGAAAACAACAACTATTTGATTTTAACTAAATTTTTTTAAAGAATAACGTTTACCGAGTCATGAGGGGGATCAAACAACTCATTAATGTCAACTGATTCATTATTAGTTGTCAAAATTCCTCGGAAAATCCTTGGTGAATACACTTGTTTTGAACACACCTTATATTTATATATATAAAATCTTCTCATCAAGAGTCTTCACTACTTTCAATAGATGCTTTATTATAATATCGTAGCTAATACGACCACATGGATAAGAACAAAATGTTTTTCTGTCGGCGGACAGAAAAATCCATTTTTTTGGAATATTTGTATTGACATCTTTTCCACAAAGAAAGCTATGAACAAAATAAGGTAAGCACAATGATTTTTTTACATCTTTATTATGTATTTCATTTTGGAGTTGTTCAATAAACATATTTCTCTTGCAACTCTTTCCCACAACCTCAAGAATTTCTTTTTGTCTCATTTTTTATTATTTGACATATTTTTAAAGTCATACACATCTTCATTATGAAAATTTATGCCGGTGATGATATCAAACTCCTTCATTCCAAAACAATTCGGCATGCCACTATAATTTATCAAAATTTCTTCTTTTCGACGGCTATAAATTTGACGTCAAAGAAGTTGGTAGACTAAACTCATTTGAAATCTTATATGAATATCTTTAAGTTGTAAGTAATTTCCAAATATAGAAGATCGAAAGAACCTTAACAATTTGTTCTTTGCTTAACATCATTCTGAATTTGGAAAACTGACGTAACTCGGACTTAACAGCTAAACAACCACTTAATTTTGGATTCTTATCAATCATTGACTCCAAATTGTAACTTGCATATCTAATCGATTTCACAACGAAGTTATCAAGTGAAAGACTGATCGAAAAAGACTCAACAATAGGAGATGTCACCTTTTTTGGAATGGCTATATCATTTTGTTGCTCTTCAACTGCTCTATCATCTCTTTCTACATTTGTAGAAGAAATACCCATTTCATGTTCTCCTTCATCTTCTTCTATAGAATATTTCAAATTTGTGTTTTCTAGTTCTTCTTCTTTTCTTTGTCTTTGTGTTCTAATTCGCTTTCTATATGTTTTAGTAGGAGTCATTTGTTTCTCCTTGGAGTCATGGGTGCAGAATCTATATACAATAACAATAAAATCAAAATGTAATAATAAAAAAGACGGTTCGTTATCATTTAGATAATTTTCAAAGTTAGTTTCAAAACCACATAAAGAAATAGGGTAAACAATTATACATGTAGCAATTGCTGCTTTTCACTCACAAAATTTTGAAACTTTTACACGTTTATAACTTTCAATTGATATTTAAAGTTCCATTAAAAATCTCACACTTGACCTACCTGAATCTAATTTAAATGCAACAACAACAACTAAATCTTAAACCCCACTAGTTCGTCACTTTCTCATTGTCTATTTGCTTCTTATGTTCTTTAGCCTCTAATTTCTCTTTACTAAGTTTGAGATAGAGAACTCTCAATGAACTACAGAAATCTTTTTAGCAATGTAGGTGACAATTTGCACAAATATAATCATAAAAAAAATAACCCAATGGATTTTCAACCTTTACACTTTCAAAACCCTAACAATGAAAAAAATAAAATAAAAGAGTATTACCTTGAATGTTGATGACGACAATGACGAAGAGGACGACAGACGAACACGAAAATGAAGAAGACGAAGTAGACAACGGAAGATGAAGAGACGTCCCTAAACTTGTCCAACAATCTGAAAAAAACACAATGAAATATTAAGTATATTTTAAATACTTTTAAAAGTTTAAAAGTTTTGAATATTACATTTTAGTCCCAATTGACTTAATCACTATTTAAAAAAGAATTTCACTTAATCAACTTTTTTGGTCACCAATTTTAATTTGAAGACTTTTCTGTCACCTCCTTCTCAATTTTCTCGGGTTAGTTACGATGGACAGAGTTTAAAAAAAGGACATACAGTTTACCACGCCTAAATTTTTATCCTCTTTTCACGCTTTTCTCTTTCCTACTCCCATTTTTTGAGCTTTCATCATATCCCAAATCAAATATTTATCCTCAAATCAAAAAAAATCACTTTTAAAGCAAATTCTCCTCTTTAAAGCATCCATAAAATGAGTCTCTTCGCCCGGATCTTTACATTCAACGACATTGTTTGATTTTTTAGAGTTTTATCTTTTGTTTAGATCCTACAAGTTTCTTCAAATACTTATTTTTTTTAAAATTTTTATATTTTTTTCTTTGAATTCATATATAGGTATAAATTTGTTGCAATGTCGAAAACAAATACTCTAACTAGGATCATAAGAGGTACATACTATCCCAATAATTGGATGGTGAAAATACTCTTGTTTGATTTGTGTATAACTCAAATTCACTCAATAACTCAAATTCACTCACAAATTTCAGGCTCTATTATTGTGATAGAGATAGAGAAGAAATAGAATTTGAATGATGAATTATTAAAGTCGGGTTCTTCAAAAATGAAAGAAGGGTCAACAATGAAAGTGGATGAAAAAAGAGTTACAAGAGGAGGAAAGTAAAAGATGTTGTTTCAGGCATAATTGAAAAAGATGTAATTAATGAAGAAGAAAGGAGTGAAGAAGAACTAGAGGTATGCATATTTTTTAATTTTTTTGGGATGTAAAATAAGTGTATACATATATTCATGCAGTATACTGTAATTCGAACCAGAAAGGTTATGTGAAGGATATAGAATTTGAAACTAGAGATCGGAAACTGAAAATTTTAGATTAGGTGCCATAGTAGTATTTTTTTTCTTGGTTTGTTCATTCATGTTAATTTTTTGAGCTTCGTAGTAATGTTTATGTGCATACTAACCTCCTCAAATTCCACTTGTAAGACTTTAGTGGGGATATTGTTATTATAGCTCCGTATGAATATGAATGTTGAAGTGTTTCCTTTACCTGAACATGTCATTTTTTTTAATATGAGCATTAAAAGTTGCAAGTAATCTGGATGTATGATTGTAGTTAGTTATAAACTTGTAATGTATTCAACTTGCATGCAATGTTTATTGGTGTAACCATCTTGCCTTATGTTCTAACATATAAGATTTATTCTAGTGCATAATTTTACATAGTAGTTACATTTTAATAGAGCCTGAATAATTTTTTGTTATGTCATATATGTGTGGTTAAGGAGATCCTTATTTGTTAAGTTTGTGTATGTAGGTCCCTTAATATGTTTATTATTTTATGCTTCATTAATTAAGGTACACGTGAAATATTAGTGTACTTGTACATGTGATTGTTGTCTAGCATGTTATTCAATGTTTTTTCGTGTCTATTGTAACTTGTAAGCAATATCAATCTAATGTTCAGTAAGTCGGACAAGAAAGTCTATGTAGAGGATTTACCTTCCAATGTATTATACTATGACATACCTTTAGTGTGACATACTTTTACACATTGAATACCTTCTAGTGTTTTTGGGATTTTATTGTCATTTTGTTTTTTGAAAATGATTGTAGTTAAATGCTAGTTTACTGAATATGTGTATATTTTGTAGATTATTATTTGCATCAAATTTATTTCGTGTTAGTGCATATTTTATTTGAATGTGTTGTCTTGTATGTATGCATAAGATCATGTTAGTATGAAGTTATTAATGTAAAAAAAATATAGTTTCATATTTTAGTATTTGTTAATTATCGGGCATCAGATTTCATGTGTTGGATCGCCTGATCAAACCCCCGTGCGTGCAGGTTTATGTGAACCATAACATAGTTACAGATTTGAAGGGGAAGCTTACATCGATCCAATTCAATCGATTTAAAGATACATGTTTTGGAGCATATACCAAAATACACGTATGTAGGGAGCAACCACAAATGTTTAGGTTTTGATGGTATGTGAATTGGAGGAAAGTTTTCCCGATGAACTATTCTTTCGTATAAATCATAAAGCACTCCATTTTGATATGCAAAAATTTGTCATCATTACTGGGTTAAACTGCTTTGCTTATAAAGACAATTTATTGTTTGATACAAAGGAGCAAAACTGATTAATCAATCAGTACTTTGAGGGCAAAAGTATTATCATAAATGCAGATTCGATCAATATGTATAAAAACAAGGTATGGGGTGATAATAATGACGATGATGTTAAATTCACAATTTTATATTTTATCAGTACATTCATCTGTTTCGGTGAGAAGAGAAGTTCATCAATTCCAAGGATTCATTTTGATCTAGTTGAGAGTGGTTGGTACCATGAATACCCTTAGGGAAAAGATGTTATCACCATATCGGTCAAAAGTATAACCAAAAAAATGGATGCCAAAAAAATTATTATAGAATTGATGATATGTCTTTTGCAATGCAAGTTTGGATGCATGAATATTGTTCTACTGTTATTACGAATATTGTTGAAAAGATCAGTTGTATTTCCAGATTGGTCAATTCAAGGAACAGAAACAGCGGAATACATTATGAATTGCTCATGGAAGGAAAGTTTGGTGATAACGACAATCTGGTATTTAACATACTTTCATTATTCAATTAGTACATATATTTTTGTCTTTCAATATACTTATTAATCATAACTGTTTTGCATAGTTAAAATACAAAAACATTCAGCCCCCTTCACTTAAGGAGTTAAATACAAAAACATTCAACCTTTACATAAGGAGATTGCATTTTATCAACTTTCATAAAATATGATGCAATCACCGAAAATACTTTTCAAAAAGTTGGTGACAAAAATGATGATTTCACTTCAAAGCCTCAAAGTCATAAGCAACACAATAAAGGAAAATATAAACAAAAGGTAATTATTTCATTGTCCACATTGATCAAAAAGCACAATATGCATACATGTTTGAGTTGTAAGCAGAAAACTCCACCAGTATTGCATGTTTATCGTAAGGCAAAGAGTACACCCGTTAATTTTGTTTCTATCACGACCAGGGAGCACACCCTAGATGTAATCAGAGTCTTCATCCTCAGAGAAGACTTAGACTAGCCCTTAGCATTCATCATTACATGTCATAGGTCAAAAATGCGAAAAGTCTAATATTTTTATATAGTGACATGTACTTAGACTTCTCACATATCATATAGAGAGTTTAGATGGACCCCTCATTTAGGAAGTATACATATACTTCTCGTTTAGAATAAATAAATATATTAGACTCTAATAACTGGTCTTACATATAAACCATGTAAAAGAGATTACAACATTTGGACATAGCCATTATAAATATGATATGCCATTATAGGATTACACCAATAGTCTCAATTGATAAACAGAACGAGCAATTGTCTTTATATAGAATAATCCTACTAAGATAGATAGGTGGCACCATCTTCGAATCATTGAGGACTCACAAATAACTTGGGGAAAAGTCCAAGTCTTCTTGCAAATGTCCTCTAAGCACCTCAACGACCCTCAAATGTCCTCTAAGCACCTCAACAGCCCGAACCTACATATTAGTTGAAATACAAATAATATGAGCTAGTACATCCACTTGTATTAAGTATGGAAACATATGCACATAAACCATTTAAAACGATGCATGAAAGGGACCATTTCTTTAGAAACATACTAAGTCACTTTGAAAGCCTTCATGCACATACAAGAGAGCATATACAAACCAAGCATTACAACAACATAAGACATGTTCATAAATAAAGACAACATCATCATAAATCCATCTTAACATTTCATATTCATTAGTTCATATCATCAACCACAATAACCTTACCAACAATCTCATCCAAAGCCTACAAGTGCAATGCTCATGGGAAGTCTCATAACCCCACACAATCAAGTAAACAAGAAAAGGAACCATAAGTAATGACTTGATTCACATACATACCATCATGTGTATTCATAATCATATATATCAATTTAGACCAATATCATGTTCATTAAGGGAAGTCATCCTCATATAAGAGCAACATCATATAGAACCAACATATATACATTTAATGATATAATAAGTGCATAATAACATAAGAACAAACTCCTAGGACTCCACTCAAGACCAACTTGTGCGATTTATAGGTAGCTTCCCATACCCCTACACACTAAGAAGAACCCCTCAAGTCACCCTAGTTAGTGTTCATCTTTATTACTTCATTCATTCATTTTACTTTCGGGAACTATCACCTCAACCGAGAATAGACCATGTGAGCTAAACATGGAATCCGGTGTCATAAAAGCCTACACCGCAAGAAAGTGCTCTACATTCCAAGGTAGAGCCAAAATATGAACATAGCATTCTAGGTAGATCGACTAGCTAGTATTCATATGGCGGCAACATAGTTGAAGAACTAGAAGATATACTAGAAAGCCTCTTTATGCACAATTGCATTGTAGTGTCCCTCTCTTGAGAACCATTGTGAACCTACTTCCAACATTAAAAAAGGGACACCTCTCATAACTAGTTCACTCGGTGCTAAGATAAAGTCCCTTTTTGAAATGCCTTTAAGTCATTATTAATCATCAATCTTAATTAAGGTCATAGGAGACTAAATCCTTGTATAATCATTTCATTAGATCATTAGGTATAGTATGAGAACTTCCTTTATCACAAAAAATCATGAGTAAGATCACCACATCATAACTATATCATAGTAAGGCACATAAGTGATTCAAATTCAACCTTGTATCATCATACCCTTAAAATGATCTCACAATTCAACATATTCATGCCATTTTATCAAATTCATCATATCATCATTTTCTTAATCTAATCATATATACTACTCCAATTGAAAATCATCATTAAGTATAAATCATCATCATTGAAGTAAAGAACTCAAGATCCATAAAGTCTTACCACCTTCAAAAACCTTCATCAAGATCTTACGTTCAATGCAATAATTTTGATCCATCAAATAACTTACTATTACCATATAATATTAATCTATACAATAACTAAGTCAACTGTATCATCACTAATCAATTCAACTTTAATTCATAACTTAGGGTTAGGAAAAAGGGTTCAATCATGGTTTCTTTCAAAAAAAAAAACTAGGTCAAAGTCTAAGAACTACACCAATTAACACATAAACGGTCATAATATATCAATAATAATCAAAGGGATTCAACATCAAATCAATCTGAAAGGTCATTCACGAAATTGGAAGGAAACCTATGATTTTGTCATCTTTAGATACAAACTTTGAAGAGCCTATAGGGGAAAGATATCCCAAGAGTAAATAGATTTCATACCTTAGGATTCCTTGAAGATTGATGGAGAAAAGATTGAGTCTTGAAGCCCTAGTGAACCTTGAAGCCTGATCTTCAATGGGGTCATGGAAAAGAGAGAGAAGGTAGAGAGAAGGTGGAGAAAATTGGGTTTGGGATTATGGGGTGTTAAGTTAGTTTATGACTTACGGTAGTTTATATAATCCTTTAACTAACTTAATTAAACACACCTTAACCCTTAATTATTTAATTAACCAACTAACTAACTAATCTACTAAATAAAATTAGGCAGTGCAGACGATGGTCAAACGACAAACACTTGTCTACGGCCTGTCACCCTATCGACGGCCCCGTACTGCATGGGCGTTGTTTTCAACAAAGAGGCCAATTTTTGGCCATTTTGGGAAAATGACTAAGTGTCAACCAATGTTTCCATCGACGGAGTGTCGATCAAACGATGGCTCGTCGTTAGGCTCGTGGTTGCACACTGTTCACAAGACAGTTTTGGGGTCTAAATGTAGGGTCCTCTCCAAGGACTTTTTGGGTGGTCCTTGGGGAGTCGTACCTGGATGTTTCGACCTTAAACACACTCTAATGCATGTTTAACACTTTTTACCAAGTTTTAATAAATTCTATTTTTTAGAACTCTTGAACATGCCAAGGCACACTAGTTTATGTTTCACAATTCCCCAGACGTCATGGTTGTTTCTTGATGTTTTGATTCTAACACTTCTGATTTGGTTTAAATACATTATTTTAGGTCTAAAAACATTGTTTTAAGGTTTGGTTCTTCATATGCGGATCTAGAGTAAGTCATGAACTTTGGGAGTGTTAGATTATCCCCGCTTAGGCCCAGTCATCCCCGAATGACACTTAAATATTTTTGTAGGGAAAGGATACACTGAATACGCAGCCCAACCAACAACAATATATAATTATCATGAGTCAAATCTCATAGGAGTTCTTCAAAACTCCATTCAATACATAAATATGGCATTACACATAGCAACTAAAATCACAACTTATCATATATAGGATCTCAACATATCATAACATATAATGAGGAACTACCTTCTCAATATCAACATGAGCTCAAAAAAAGACATCAAAGAGTTACCATGCTATTCTTCTTCTCAAGACAATAACAACAACACTAAAATCTCGAGAAGGCAACTAAAATCTCGAGAAGGCAACAACGTACATTTCATATAAGTGCATGTAGAACATAAAAGCATATTACATAGAAAACTCATTTTCACTCAAACCTTTACTAAAACATGCACATACTTAGAAAGAGGCAAATTCATATTATTCATTATTCATATTTTTTAGAGGAACTACTAACCTCAAATAGGAAAAAGATGAGGATAGTTGGACTTTATGTAGGCCTCGGCCTCCCATGTTGCACCCTCAACTTCATGGTTTCCCCATAGAAACTTTACAGATCTCAACCAGAACCTATTCATAAGGAGGTCCTCATTCACCTCTAACCCTTCAATAGGGAGAATAGAAACCGGATCACCCAAATAGTTCTTGAGCATAGAAACATGAAATATCGAATGAACCAAAGCTAGTTCAGTAGGTTGTTTCAACTTGTAAGAAACTTCTCTGACTTTTTGTAATACCTCATAAGGACCCACATACTGGGGTCTTAGTTTCCCCTTCTTACCAAATCTCATCACCCCTTTCATAGATGAAATCTTCAAGTATACCCGATCACTTACTTTAAATTCAAGGTCTCTCCTTCTATTGTCGGCATAAGATATTTGCCTACTATATCTTATCATTCAAACATTCTCTATAGCCTCAAAGACTATATCGGGACAAAGGAGTGAAGACTCACCCAATCGGTGACCTACATATCCTACCATAGAGTGCTTCAAAAGGTGCCATGGCAATACTCGAATGGTAGCTATTATTATAAGAGAACTCAATCAATGGCAAGTGATCATCCTAATTTCCTGTGAAATCAATAACACAAACTCTTAACATATCTTCTAAGGTTTTAATGGTGCGTTCAGCTTAACCATCCATTTGAGCATGTAAAGCGATACTCAGTTTGACTTGAGTACCCAACCCTTTTTGAAAAGACCTCTGAATATGAAAAGTGAATTGTGCCCCCCTATCTAAGATGATGGACAAAGAGATCTCATGAAGTCTCACAATCTCATTAATGTAAATTTAGCTTATTCCTCCGCCGAATATATGTATACTTGACAGGGATAAAGTGGGCAAATTTCATCAACCTATCCACAATAACCCATATTGAGTCATTTTGCCTCTAGATTTGAGGCAACCTAACAACGAATTCCATATTAATATCCTCACTTCCAAGTAGGCACATTCATTACTTGAGTCAAACCACCCTATTTTTTATGCTCTGCTTTAACTTGTTGGCAATTTGGTCACCTAGAAACAGTTTCTTCTATGTCCCTCTTCAAACCATCCCACCAATAGACCTCTTTAAGATTACGATACATTTTGGTGGCACCCGATGACCGGAACGAATAGAATATCAAGAAATATTCCAAAATTCTTTTTCTCAAATCGTCAGCATCCGATACACAACCTACCTTGGTACCTAAGAATATCATCCCACTTGGGAGAATGACTCATTGAGCCTACGAAGCACCGACTCCTTCATTTCCATCAATAGAGGATCAAGGTGTTGCTTAGAATTTTCCTTAACCACTAAAGATGATTCGGAGTTATGATGAACAATAGAACCTCAATTTGTAGAATCTTATATTCGAACACCCAACTAGCCAATCTATGAACCTCTTTCACAAGCTCTTTCTTATAATCAAGGACATGTGCTACACTACCCGTAGTCATTATACTAAAGGCATCCGCCACAACATTTGCTTTCAAAGGGTGTTAGAGGACACTTATGTCATAGTCCTTCAGAAGTTCTAACCACCTCCTTGGTCGGAGATTCAACTCCTTTTAAGTAAAGACATATTGAAGACTCTTGTGGTCAATAAATATGTCCACATGTACCAGTAGAGATAATTTCTCTATATTTTCAAGGCAAACACCATGTCCGCTAATTCAAGTTCATGAGTTGGATAATTGTTTTCATGCACCTTGAGTTGTATAGAGGGATAAGATATCACCTTCCATGTTGCATGAGGACACAACCCAAACCTACTCGAGAAACGTCATAAAACACTATAAAATCCTTGTTACCCTCCGGTAATGTCAACACCAGAGCAGAGGTAAGCTTATCTTTCAAACTTTGGAAGCTTCTTTCACAAGACTCAAACCACTCAAACTTCACCTTCTTTTGCGTTAGTGTTGTCAAAGGAGAATCAATAGATGTGAACCCATCAACAAACCTTCTATAATACCCAGCTAAACCCAAGAAACTTTAAATATCAGTTGGAGCAGAAGGTCTAGGCCAATTCTTAACCACTTTCATTTTCTTCGGATCGACCTCTATACACAGGGGTGTCAAATGAGCGGGTTGGGTTGAATTTGGAAATATCAAAATGGTTGAATAGAAATCAGGTTGGGTTTTGACCCGCCAAAATTTACTTTGGGCTCAAATGGGCTAAAAATGTGTTGGGTCTTGACTCCCCCAATTTGACCCGATTAGTCTCAATAAATTAACATATTGATAATTAACTTTTATAATCACAATTTGAACTTTTGCTTAAGAATTTTTTGTTTAAAAAGTATTAAATGAATAGATAAATCCTAAAAATGTTAAGTAAATAGTAATTCATACTTTTAAATATCGAAACATATCTTAATAAAAAGTTTTAAAATGGGTTGAAATTGGAGATCGAATTGGGATCAATTGAGAATTCTCTTCAAATGGGTTAAGCTTGAACGGGTTCAGATTGAACCCATTTCAAATTATGTTGATCCCAACCCTTCAAATTTGTAACAACCCTAAAATGTTTAAGATAAGTAATGCTTAGTGTGTCTAGAATGTCTACGATTAGACCGGGTTCACACAGATTGATACGCGTAGAACCAGGCCTCTGAACCCTTGCAACAGTCAAGCCAACTAACTTGAGAAGTTATTTGTTCTAGGAAAGGTTGGGTCCAACCATGTAGGGCTCCCAAATATGAACATTTACCCAGATGAGTCTTTATCGGACTTAAAAAGGGGAAAATCTTATGTTTGGAGGGTCTAGGGATAAAATGGTCTTTTACCAGACTAAGGCTAAGATCGTAATTATTCTAAATATATATTTAATTAATTAACTAATAATATGGAGGGGTATTTTGGGGAGAGAGTGCCGAAAATGGGCTCTAAGAGTAAAGTCTTGCTCCACCAGGGTTCGAACCTAGGTGGAAGCAATGAATTAAATTGTTTTTATTTAAATGGGTAAATTAATGTAATTAATTAATATTATTTATTTAATGGCTTATTTAAAAAAAGGAGAAAAGGATAAATCATATTTTTAGTTATTAATTATTAAATTAAATTGACTAACTCTTGCCAACTATCCTAGTTTTAAGGGGCACTATCTCACACAAACTCTCTTACACACCTAAACCTCTCTCTCTCTCTCTCTCTCTCATCCATTTTGAATTCTTTGCTGAAAAAACAGAAAAAAATAATATTAGAAAACAATCAAAAGTTCTCTATACTCAAAGAACTTACAAAAATAATATACAAACAATCAAGCTAACTTAAGAAACGAAAATTTTACATCATCTTCTCGACGGGATCGTGTTGAAGGTTTAGTGGAGGATTTGGGTAGCACTTTAAAGGTGTGGAAAGCTACAACCAGGTATTGTTTTTCTCTCTTGGAATCATTTATCCAAGAGAAATTTCTTCCTACAAAATACAACGTATGAAACAAGAGTTGTCCCCTTTATTGTCGAATTCCTTGTCCCTAGTCTCCTTTCGATTTCAATCTAAATTAGGTTAGAAATCATGTTGTTGGTATGGTTGCTGGTAGCTAAGTGTGGAAATATGATGTTCTTTGTGACTTAGTGTTTAAAAATAGCAACCATGTTCAATGATGTCAACCGAAAATGATATGGCGCAATGTGTAAAATGATTGTTGTTGTTCTTAGTTTTGAAGTCTTAAAATGGCTTGTTTGATAATTGGAATTATTGTGCATAAGGTGTGTAAACTGTGATGTTTAAATGAAGTGTAAGGTGGCTGATCTTAAGTGGAAAAATCTATGCTAAAACAACAATTAATCTACTCCTAAAAATGCGTTAAACAAATTGTGAAAATACCACAAAACAAACGTATGAATGTCTTTAAATAAAGGCTAGAAAATTTAATAAAATTTCCAGCACTTGGTTATGGAGTTTTCAGCCAGAATACTTGAAGTTTGAGAAGTTAAAAAATAATTTTAAAACATGTGAGATAAGTGGGGATTGAACCCAAGACCTCACTACATGAAAGCTGGGAAAAAATGAGAGGTTGTGGGTTTCGCAGCCAAACAAGAGAATAAAATGGAAATTTAAAATTAATAAAAATAAAGGGAGAAGTGGAATTCGAACACACAACCTCTTGGCTAAAGGAGGAGACAAGGAGTTTAATTAAAATAATAATAATAATAATAATAATAATTATAATAATAATAATAATAATGATTATGATGATGATGATGATGATAATAATAATAATAATAATAATAATAATAATAATGAGAGGAGTGGGATTCGAACCCACCTCATCTCAGCCAACATGGGAAAAACATAGGAAAAAGAGAAATAAATGAATGTTGCTATGGGGGTTCGATCCCGGATCCCCTAATGCTTAAAATGCCTAAGGTGAAGTGAGGGGAGGGAAAAAGAAAGTAAAAATAATGTTAGTGAGGGTATTCGAAATCGGGTTCCCCAAGACGAAATGTAAATCCAAAATTAGGTGAATGAAAATTAACTAAGTCGGGTTCCCTTGCCCAATCCCGTATTGACATATAAGTCATATGTAAGTAAATACTTAATAAATGCGGACTCTAAAGATCAAAATAATTATCTTGACATATCTACAAGATGCATAACTCTTGACCACATAATCTTGGGAAAACATGAATCACATAGACAAGCTATGAATGCTGGCTTTTATGTGTTGACTCATAAGTCTAGCATAAGTTTAAAAGTAAGTGAATGTAAGATGTATGTGAAACACACTAAATGGCCAAGTGCATTGGCATATGATGAAATTAAAATTCATGTAAAGAGGTGAGTAATTATGAAGAGCAAATGTTCTAAAGTTAATGAATGTGGTGACATTATGATAAGAGGTTAATGTGAAATATGAGAGCAATCTCAAATGAGTCTGAGTAAATGTTACCAAAACGTACTCACCAATGAGAGTGTAAAGTTAATGACGAGACCAGTCTCTATGAACACTAATGGAAGAATTGAAGTTAATGCATACTTAATACTAATAATGAGATGAAATCATTTAATGAGCTATGATGTCCTCATCCTTGAAGCCAGCTTCCATGATGTATGAGTTGAATGTAATTGAACTTTATACTAAGCACTGATAGGCAGCTAGCTCTGAGCGGTGATGCCTTCTTTCGAGATGGGCGGAGGTTCACGTAACTCTCATGAGATTAGACTGTCGTGCATGCCGGGTATGGGTCTCCTTATATCTCCTAGTCTTCGAACCTATACTGCC
Organism: Solanum lycopersicum; assembly: GCF_036512215.1. NCBI lineage: Eukaryota > Viridiplantae > Streptophyta > Magnoliopsida > Solanales > Solanaceae > Solanum > Solanum lycopersicum. Next base: position 12,462,583 of record NC_090806.1, on the reverse strand, counting down.
AATATAAGGATCTAACAGGGTTCGATTCCCATGTACGCTAGCATGTTTTGGGTCACTTTGACCGGTGATTCCACCTCCTTTTGGTGTAGGGAATACACTGGATTTCATGATGCTCACATGATCTATGTTATTTAAAGTTACGGTTCCCAAAGAATGAATGAGGTCAGTCTCAAATGATGCACATAATGAAATGAATGATAGCAAAGGTGTAAGGATAGGATAATCAAAAAGTGAGCTATACTTAGGTAATGATGCTAGGTTATTCAAGAAATGAGCTATACTTAAGTAATGACGCTAGGTTATTCTTGGTCATTGCACCACATACCCGATAGGAGTCTTAAACTACATCCTAGGTATGACTGGTAATTGCACTAGTATATGAAAGAATGAAAAATAAAGTACGCATGGATGAATGAAGCAGACTCTGTGTTTTCTAAAGAAGGCTCCCTAGTTGAGGTCCCATATGTTTAGACCTCATTTTGGGAAGTCCTAACGTCAAGTTCACTATCCCTAGGTCTCATGGAATATGAAATAATGATATGAACTACATGATATGATATGTGAAATATGTTATGTACAGTTTGCAAAATAATAAGTTTGATGATGCAATTACACTCATGGCATGACTTTTCAAATCAAAATTTGGCAGGTCCATTGACTTTCCTAATCCAAATTTGGCAAGTCCACTGACTTGACTTTCCATAAATCATGTTGTTAGGAAAGAGCTATTCTTTCGTTCATGTCCTTGGTGTGTTACCCATACTTTGTATAAGTGTGTACTAATTCCATATAACTATCTATTTTTAGGTGCAGGCACAGGTGGACGTTAGATCGTATGGTACAATGTTAAAGCTATCCGAATGTGGAGCTTTCATCCGGACTTGGTAGTCTCTCATGCTTTCGAGGCTGTCTACTATTATTATCTAGCTTAGATGTAGGCCTTATATAGTGGAGCATGTTCCACTAGTGTTTCATTTCCCAGTTCATTTCAAATTTTGTATTGGTGCCATTTTGGCAAGTACACATTCAATGCACCTATGAACTATTTCTTTCATTTGATGATCTTAATGTTAGATGGTTGATTGTGAACATTTACGAATTTAAGTAGAATGACATACGAATCTTAAATAGCAAAATTTTTAAATTTTCTACAAAAATTTACCTAGATGACGTAAAGATGACGTATGTAGGCTTGTCTGCGACCTCTAAGAGGTCAACAACGCCGGTCTCATTTGGGGTTTAGATTTTGTTCGTGACAAAGTTGGTATCAAAGCACTAGGTTATATTTCGAGGAAAATAATTTCACATCAACCAGATTGAGTAGTTTCTAATTCATGGTAGTGAAGTGCACCACTATCCTGATTAGAGACTGCATGATGCGTAGGAAATTTTCCCTTATTCTGATCTTATCGTGCCTTATCTAATGTCTGATTTCTTGTTGTTATGAGCGTGTCTAAGATCAACTCTTGCTGTTTTTCGAGAATGAATACCAGGAGAAACATTGGTTAGAGGAGAGGAGGAGTAGCTGCTGGGAACAATCAGGTTCCACCCCAGGCTCCAACTGAAGGAGTGGCTATGCCAGTTAACCTCGATGGGTTGACTGATGCGATGGTGCGGGCATCTCTGGCTCAGATGGAATCGGCCATCACTATGCTGGCCCAGGCCATGACTGCCCAGGTCAACCGACAGAACGTTGAGAGGGAGAACCCATCAGTGTGTAGTACGGCTGACAGGCTGCGAGACTTCAAGATGATGAATCATCCTATCTTTACAGGTTCCGAAATTTCAGAGGATCCCCAGGAGTTTGTGGACGAGGTCCACAAGATTTCGGTGTCCATGGGGGCCACCGATATTGAAAAGGCTGAGCTGGCTTTCTATCAGCTCAAGGATATTGCACAGACTTGGTGCAAGATGTGGCAAGATAGTCGGGCGTTGAGAAAAGTTTTAGTCACATAGGAGCTGTTTACGATAGTTTTTCAGGAGAAATTCTTCCCCAAAGAGATGAGAGAAGCTAAGGTTATGGAATTTATCAACCTGAAGCAAGGATTGATGAAATTCATGCAATATTCCATGAAGTTTGTTAAGTTATCCAGGTATGCCACTTCCCTTGTGTCTAACAGCAGGGATGAGTTGAGCAGGTTTCTCAAAGGGATTACTGGAGATCTGGAGGAGGAGTGTCGGTCTGTGATGCTCCACCATAACATGGACCTCTCCAGGCTGATGGTGCGGTCCAGCAGGTCGAGGACAGTCAGAAGAGGAGGGGAGTTCGTGATGCTAGGAGGCCTAAGACTTATGATCAAGCAGGTCCTACCAATTGAGGAAAAAGGAACAACTTTGGTGTTTCTAAACAGCCCAGGTTCAAAAAGGGGCAACAGAGTTCTGGGAACTCTAACTTCCAGAGGAGTGCAACACCCAAAGGAGGCAGACCCGGTCCCAAGAAGGGCTATGGAGGTGATGTTCAGCGTCCCAGAAAGGATTGTGCTAACTGTGGCCGTCCTTACAGCGGAGAGTGCAGACAGGGCACTAATGCCTGTTACGGATGCGGTAAGAGTGGACACATGGTTAGGGACTGCCCACAGAACAGGGGTCAAGCTGGATGCAATGCTTAGCCTAGGACTAACCCACAGGGTACAGCAACAGTCGAGCCTTTTAAGAGGAACAGGTTCTACGTCCTAAAGGGTAGAAAGGAGCAGGAGAAGTCCGCTGATGTGGTCACTAGTATGCTGCAAATATTCTCATCTTCTGTTTATGCTTTACTTGATCCAGCGTCTACGCTTTCCTTTGTAACTCCTTTGCTTGCTCTCACTTTTGAAATATTGCTTGAAGTTCTGCATGATCTTATAAGTACACATTTAGGAGAAAATGTAAGGACTGATAGGGTATACAAGGATTGCCCAATAGTTACATGAGGTAAGACTATGTGTGCGGACTTGGTTGAATTGCCTATGCATGATTTTGATGTTATTCTTGGCATAGACTGGCTTCAAATTTGTTATTCATGTATGGATTGTCTTAGTATGGTTGTGAGTTTTCATTTCCCTAATGAAAAAGAGCTTGTTTTGGAGGGATACAATTTGAGTCGTCCTAATCCCTTCATTTCGAACCTTAATGCCAATAAAATGATGTCCAAGGGGTTATTCTGTCATCTTGTGAGTGTTAATGATTTAGACCACGACATTCCTTCCATAGACTCACTGCCTATAGTGGGTGAGTTTCAAGATGTATTTCCTGATGATTTTCCTGGAGTTCCTCCCCTAGAGAGATTGACTTTGGTATCGACTTAGAACCCGGTACTAAGCCAATTTCAATTCCTCCATGCAGAATGGCTCCAGCTAAACTCAAAGAGTTGAAGCTACAGTTAAAAGATCTCACTAATAAGGGTTTCTTTCAGTCGAGAATATCCCCTTGGGGCGCTCCAGTGTTGTTTGTGAAAAAGAAAGATGGAACCCTTAGAATGTGTATCGATTATTGGCAGCTCATCAAGGTCACTATCAAGAGTAATTATCCACTCCCCAGAATAGATTATTTGTTTGACAAACTCCAAGGGTCTAGTTTCTTCTCAAAGATTGATCTTCGTTCAGGCTACCATCACCTTAGAGTCAGGTATGAAGATATTCCAAAGATAGCCTTTCGTACCTGTTATGGTCACTATGAGTTCCTAGTGATGTCATTTGGTCTCACTAATGCATTTGCTGCATTTGTGGACCTCATGAACAGAGTTTTCCGTAAATACCTTGACTCCTTCGTCATAGTATTCATTGATGACATTCTCATCTATTCTAAAACCAAGGAAGATCATGAATGTCTCTTGACACTAACCTTGCAGGTACTTAGACAACATCGGTTGTATTCCAAATTCAGCAGATGTGAATTCTGTCTCAAGTTAGTGACCTTCCTGGGTCATGTAGTGTTCGATAAAGGTGTGGAGGTAGATCCCAGGAAGATTGAGGTTGTTAAGAACTTGCCAAAACCTCTTACTCCCACAGATATCCATAGCTTCTTGTGATTGGCTGGTTACTATCGCAGGTTCTTGATACACTCAAACTTACTTCTCTAAAATGAAGTAAAGCGGTCGTGTCAAGTAAATAACCCAACTAGTGAGGTTGGGATCTTTCCCACGAGGAAAATAGTTTAGACTTAACTTCAATCTACTATTACTATTGTTCAGTCAATTACTTCCTTGGAAAGAAAAAACAATAAAAGGGGGGTTTTCTATTTCTAAGTAAATGAAACTAACTAGCGAAATTGAAAGAGACACTTAACAGCTTTAAATGTTGGAGTTTAATCAATTAATCAAAGTAACTAGGGTTTACGTGTTCCCCACAGGTTCATTACTTGATAATTCTAACTATAACAATTCTTTCCTAGTATCTTGCATGCAAAGTGATTAGTTATGTATTTCTAAATCCTTTGTCCGGCATCTAGAAAATTTCACTCCGCACCTTTGTCCGTTTACGTTCAGTTGCTATCTTAATCCTTATCTTTACCTCATATTAAGCATTGTATTCGATATTTGACTAAGTTATTACCTCGTACCAATCAATACTAGCCTATTAGATAGAGTACACTAAATCTATGTTGATAATTCTTTTCCTATTATCTACCTCCTTGGTCCGACAAGTAGCATTAAGGTGAGTTCTAACGTTGGCCATCTGTTAAAAAGACTTCTAAGCGAAAGAATTATTAATACATGCAAGACACTATTCTAGAATTGTTATTTTAGTTAGGTTTTACCTCATTATTTGCCTATTGTTCCCACAACCCTAGATATGGAGTTTAGTTACCTATAGTCATAATCATAATATTCAAATATATGATATAAGAATTCATTTACTTACTTCAATGAGAAAGAGTAAAATCCGAAAGTTCGCTTGATTAATCAACAAAAATCACCAACAATTACTTACAAGAATCTCAAAGTAATCAAGAATCTCACAAAAAGTCTAATGATAATCATAGGACTAACAAACTAATCCAGAGTCTCACCTAATAATACAAAGTCTAACCTCAAAAATGTGGTTTTTCGAACTATTTATAGAAAATAAAAACCTAATTAAACAAGAATTCTATTTACTGGAAATCTGTCAAAACGCGGTTGGGTCGATGGACCTCGCGATGGATCGTCGTGGTCACGACGGACCGTCACAGACTTCGCCGTCCCATACTTGTGCAATTTTTTCTGTTGCTCTCTTCATTACCCTCAACGGCAAGTATGACAGATCGTCACAGGCACAACGGTCCGTCGAGGGTCTTCGTTCCAAAATACTTAAACTCTTGGAATATGGGTACTGGGACTACTTATCTGAACTTCATGACGAACCTGCAGGACGGACCGTCATAGACAGAACGGACCGACATAGACACGACGGACCGTCATGGACTCTGTAACCCCACACTTGGTCAGACTTCCCCATCTTCCTTTAGCACTTGCACTACGCTTCCACCTATGGACCGTCACAAGCTCCGTAGGTGGTCTCTTCTGCATTTCTTTGCTCAAAAACCTCCGCATTTATCTATGGACAGATTTCCTGCAAATAAGGAGAAACTTATATAAAATTAGCACAAAAAGGCTTTTGGACACACTAAACTTAAGGAAAAGGTATTAATAATACCGTGAAACCACGGTATGTGAACACCCTCAACTTAAATTTGTTGTTTTTCCTCAAGCGACGCACTATGACTCAATACACAATCTTTGTACAATAGTATCCATGTTTTATCCTTTGCAATCATTTGGCTATTAATCCCGATTAATATCATCATATTTATGCATGCTATCATTATTAGGCTTGAATCATGTGGAATCAGACCATGACATAGACTCACCATGCACTAACACCTATAAATTATGTGGAATCCGACCATGACATAGACTCACCATGCACTAACACCTATCCTCTTCAATTTCTCACCGAGGTGCTAATATTTCCGATAATGCAACTAGTGTCCTCACTTTAGAACAAAATCCTCATTTTTCACACATTGATTTCAGTTCGAGTATAAGGATTACTTTTCAACACTCTCTCTCAGAACAAATTCTCGCTCATTCATACATATTTCCATAAGCTTGCCTTTATTTTCACTGCCTTAAGTTCGCTATACAACCATTAGGATCACGATAGGACTTTCTTAGCTTGTAACATAGGCTCAGGGTCAGGTAGGATATATTTAGGTATACTTTAGTGACTTTTTGCCCTCCTTGATATATCGACTAAACATACCATTTTCTATCATTTTATCTTGCCCAGCTTCTCATATTCTTTCACCTTGCTATTTTCTCTTCTTCCTTCGTTTGTGTAAGTGACTCTCTTCTATTCTTGCTTGTATTTCTTGTATATTTTTCTTTTTTCTTTACTTTTCTTTCAACTAATTCTTGAGTCACTTTACTTTTGTTCTTTCTCTCTCTTTGTTCTTTCAACCCCACTTTCCAGAGCATTCCCCATAATAGCCACCCTCAACTCATGGCTTTGCCATGAGTCAAAGTACACAATACCCAAAGTTGGGTCAGGGACATAAAGAAGGTTGTTTACTGCATTAGCCACCCTCAACTTATGCTTTTGGCATAAGATGAGGTGCACATGTCCAAGGAGGGACCAGGGCCAACACATTATTCCTAGAGAAGATTAGTTGGGGTGAAAAAGAAAGGTCTAATTTAAGCTCAGATCATTTAGATCAAAGATGGATAAATTTCATTTGGTTTTCTTTTATTTAGGCTAAAAATGGGCTATATTGAATAAGGGACTATGATCCTTTCCTAATTGTCTATTACAGCTTACTTTTAGTAGGACTAACCAGGAAAGTTCTAGCTCAGTACAAATAGTGGACTATTCAAGTCTTCCTCACACTCACTTGACATCTCATCACTCTACCAGATTATCAGACACCTAGTTCGAATTTTAGACTTAGGGTAATGCAGTGGTGTACCTCTTTGTCATGCTTAGAACCACACATTTATAAATTACTATGCCTAGTCATGCATCATTTTCAAATTCACCAGGATATCATTTTAGCCATCATGCTCCAGAATTAAACTATGTACACAAGATATAGACATGCAGGTTCAACAGAAAAAGTAATCAGTCTCTTGGGGAAAAAGAACACAGGCAAGAAAATCCCAAAAGAGGATAGTGAATTGGGCTACTCATACTTCACCCTAGCACTCACTTTCCATTTACCCCACCCCCAACAAAAAGACATGCAATTGTCCCCAATGCAAAAAAAATTGAAATACTAGAGTGGTAGGTGAAGCAAACTTGGGGCCCAAAGCGCCGAAGATCAGCAAGCTAGTGGGTCCGGTTCCCCGGAACCCATTTCCTCTATAATCTGGACACCCTTAATGGTGTCCTCAGCAACAACAGCACTATCAGCAGTGCCTCCCGCTATCTCCACAGTTCAGGAGCTAGACGCCCCAGCCGCTAACTCTCCTACTCTCATCTGGCGCGCCTCCTCCTCAGCAAGCGAGGCTCTCCTTGCAGCCTCCATCTCACGACGCTCCTTCTTCCATGCTCGTGCCTCATCCTCCGCTCGACCCCTACGCTTCTTGACATGCTCTTGAGGGGGACGTGGTGGAATCTCTGAGCTGGCGAATAGGGCTGCCAACACTGTGTCTTTAGTAGGCTCGACAGAAGGGGCCTCACACTCAAGAAACCCTAGCCTCTAAGATCATGTCGATATCTGTGCGAAGACTATCGACCGCAGCCTAAAGGGTTGACATATCCACCAGAGGAGCTGGCCAGGCTAGCACCCGCAACTCAAAAGCGTCCCAGCGTTAGTGAACCTCAGCGATCTTCCGCTCTCTGTGCTAGACCATTTTCCGCTCAAAGCGCTCTCCTGCCTCGGTAATAGACCTCTGCATCCACGGCTGAATATGATGCAGAAGTGTAGCTATTTGCGCCTCTAATTTTTGGACCCTAGCAAGCGGGACCAGAGTGGGTAAAGGGGATATGAGAGAGGAGCTCGAGGCAGTGCTACTACTCGGGATAGACTCGACCGGGGTAGTGTCAGTGGAAGCCTCATGTGTAACCGTGCGGGCCAGGGCTACTATATCAGCCAGATTGTCAACAAGTGGAGGCAGCTCTGGACGGGGCCCTGTGCGTGGAGCCAACTCATTGGCCTCATCTCTGATGAGGCCAACATCAACAGTGCCCAGAGGGGTCTTGAGCTGATCAACGTGCCATATAGGCACACCTGTGGACCTGCAGAGAGAAAATATCATGCACAGGAAAGGGTAAGTAGTTGTGACCTTAAAAGCCCTCTCGTGCATGACCGCCTGTAGAAGCCACGCAAAATCCACCTCGAACCCGGATATCATCGCCGCCATCAATACTGCTCGATCCTATGTGATGATATTATCAGCGGCTGTGGGGGAAAGGCAGTGGCGGACAATCAACCACAAAAACTTCACCGTGAAAGTCAGGTTGGCCTTCTTGATGGCCCCCTTCGGCTCGGTCACCCAGTCGGCACCCTCTCCATCAACTGACAAGTGCAGGGCCATCCACCTCTTGGTGGTCTCTCTCAGCGATGGCTCGCGTAGTAATTGGCCATCTTTAACAATATACCATTGATAGTCAAACTCGACAGTGAGAGGGGTCTGATTAGCATCAGCACCCTCACCGTATGGAAACCAGTGGATGGCAGGCAGAGAGATATCGACCTGAACACCCTGTACTCGGACCTGCTCCAGTGGGGCCTGTTTGGCGGGGGCAGCCCACATATCAATCTGCGATCCGAGAGTCTCTACGCAGGATGCGTAGAACTCTCGGATCAGCTCTTCACTATAACGTCCCAACGGACGTGCTATCCACTCTAGTCGATGTCTGGTGAAGATATTGTGCATCTCAAGCATCGTCGGGAGACTCCCTGTAAGGACCCGCCGCTCCAATGTGAGTGTTCGAGTCATAACTCCTTTGTCATTTAGGAACTTTGCATTGGAGTAGACTTGAAACTGCCCGTCGACACACTACCGGTTGGGCTGTTCAGTAGCCAGGGTGAGAGCATGAGCTAGTGAACCAGGTGTGGATTCCAAACTGTCAGCCTCACCAGACGAGGCCGACGCTGTAGCGGTGGCGGGTGAGGGAACCTCATCAGATCCGGAGGCTTCCTCCGACTACGAAACTCCTAAGGATCCAGACGCTCCTTCTTCATTGATGGATGGCCCAGAAGGTGTGCCGGTCAGTGTGCGCTCCTCATCAGATTGGGAGGTAGTGAATACGCCGGACGCCACCTTTTTGGGTGTGGCTCTAGCAGAACGTGCAGCACGGGAAGGGGTGTAAGTGCCTCGGGGGCACGTACTCGGGGTCACACTCATCATCATAGCTAATGACTAGGCGGACAGATGGGGCGACCCACTTCGATCGCCCGCGTGCATAGACTCGATCTTGTTTTGGTGCCATAGTAGATAGTACCTGTAAAGGATCAATATTAGTACTAGCAGTAGAAAACAAGACAAGAAAAACCACACAAAATAAATACAAAAAAAATTAAAATAAAATGACATTTCTATAGTAACAGTGAAACATGACGGGCCAGGTGACGGCTCGTCGTGACTATGACGGACCGTCATGGGGTCCGTCGTGTCTTACTTAGACTTTGTTTATATGGAGAACCCTGAAAGAGAGTCTCTGACAAGTATAACGGTATGTGTAGGACGGACCGTCACAAGTACGACGGTCCGTCGTAGGTGTCCGTCAGAGGACACTTGAAAGAAAAAAAATATGGAGATTTTTAGGAGAGGGGTATCTGATCATCGAAAAGGTCATGCAGGATGGACCGTCACAGGTGCAACGGTCTGTCGTAGGTGTCCGTCAGAGGACACTTAGAAAAAAAGAGAGACCCTTAGGAAAAAGGTCTCTAACAACCAAAACGGTTGTGTAGGATGGACCGTCGTAAGTATGACGGTCCATCACATGTGTCCGTTGAAGGACACTTGGAGAAAAATTGGACTGTGGAGTATTAGGGCGGCTGGAACGGACCCAGTGACGGTCCGTCGTGGGTACGACGGTATGTCATCGGGGTCTCGTTCTATAAATCAGTGACAGACCTGGGGATGCCCCATTCATCCCCTATTGACCCAAGTCAAATTGGTGTTTTGACCTACATTTGTCTAACCCAATTACCTAGTAAACTAGCAATGCTAAGGCACTTATTTCTAGGGTTTTAACACGGCAATTTTGGGAATTTTTTTTAACCTAGGTCAGACAAAATTTGATAAAGAATGAACGTATCAAGACGAACTAGACTACTACTAATTGATACACAAAAATGCAATATAAAAGAGTAGAAATTAGAGACACATATTTGAGAATTGGAGAAAAACAAGAGGGAAAGGTACTTGATGATCAAGTAGACACCCACATCAGCAACTCTCCAATTAGTAGATGATGGCTTTTAGGATTTTGGAAAATATGGGGGAAAATGATCGGTTGAAGAGAGAGATGGTTTTGGAAGTTGAAAAAGGAGGGAAATAGGAAGATGAGTGAAAGAATGGGGTGAAATGAAGGGTTGGGGATTTTAAAGGTTGAATTTTTTTTTAACCCCAGTCGGGTCGGATTGGGTATGCCTCATTAAAGACGCGACGATTCCACGAAGACTGTCCATCTCATATGTGACCATCCGTCATTGGTTCCGTCGCGTGTGCCTTAGTTTGAAAGTAACAGCAAGACGTACCTGGCACGACAGATTCATGCGACGGTCGGTCACAGTTGAAACAGTCCGTCGCTGAATCCGTCAGTGACTACTGCAGAGTAATTTTTTGCAGAATTTCCTGGTGATGTGCCTGCAAATTAAAAACCCATTAGTAGAAAATGCTACCATTACTAGAAAGAAAAACTATAAGTATTGGGTTTTCTCCCAACAAGCGCCTGACTTAACGTCGCGGCACAACTGAGGACACTTGATTACTCAGCCTGCATCAAGATGGTATGCCTCTGTCACTTCATTCACCGATGTAGTATGCCCAAAATAGAGTTTTATTCGTTCTCTAATCACCTTGAACCGCACTCCCTCCTTGGTTTTTAACTCAACTGCTCCATGAGGGAATACTAGGGTGATCAAGTAAGGACCAGTCCGTTTAGACTTGAGCTTGCCCGGAAGACAAGGCAACCCAGATATTTCTAAAAGTACCAAATCCCCAACCATAAACTCTTGTTTTGCACTTTTTTCTTCATTCTCCTTCTTCATCTTTTTTTTGGGGGATATGGCGGATACCTATTGGAGCTCACCACTCTGCCTCATGGTCCTACAAACGTTGAAGGTCGCTTCTTCATTGTTCAACCGAATTTTCATCTACCCCTTTTCCATATCAACTACAGCTTTACCTGTAGCAAGGAATGGCCTCCCAAGAATAATAGGCACTTCAAAATCGACTTCACAATCAAGAATAACAAAATCTGCTGGAAATATGAACGGCTCCACTTTTACTAGCACATCATGGAGTATCCCTATAGGCCTTTTCACTGTATGATCAGCCATTAGTAGCCGCATCGCAGTGGGTTTTGGTTCACCCAAACCCAACTTCTTGTAAATCGACAGGGGCATGATATTTATGCTTGCCCCCAGATCACATAATGCTTTCGCAATATGTAATGACCCGACTGTACAAGGAATAGTGAACGCACCCAGATATTCTTTCTTTTGTACGAGAGATCTTGTAGCATAGCACTACAATGCTGCAGTCTATCATCATCCTCGAAAGTGACCGATCAATTCTTTGTAACCACATCTTTCATAAACTTGGCATAACCGGGCATTTGTTCAAGAGCTTCTACCAAAGGGACATTGATAGAAAGCTGCTTCAACATTGTTATAAAACGCCGATATTTACCATCCTCGGTCTTTTTCACTAATCTCTCAGGGAAGTGTGGTGGTGGTCTAGGCATGGGAATTACCTTCATACGGACCTCTGCATCTTTTCCAGTGCTCTCTTCTGCTTCACCACTACACCTTTCCACCTTATCATCATCCTTTCTCACTTTTTCCTCATTAGACAATATAGGTGGGTCAATGGTTTGCTTGCCACCACGAGTGGTGAATTCCATACAGTGTGCATCCTTTTTCAGATTTTGGACAGTGTTGCTAGGAAGAGTACCCAGTTGCCGTGTATTCACAATTGCAGATAATTGGGTCATTTGCAACTCGATTTGCTTAATCGATATTGAATGTGTATCGACTTTTTTCCCAATACCTGCTAAATCACACCTTAACTCTTTAATGTGCTTATCACTAGCATCGAAACTCCTCATCATTTTGTGCAACATATCCTCAACTCGCGCCATACTATCTCCACAATCCCTAGGAGTAACTTCACGATTTTGAGGAGGGACATAGGGCCCATTTTTATCCTTTCTGTTACCGTAGTTACCCCTGTTGAAGTTGCTGTCGCGGTTGTAGTTTCCATCTCGGACATAATGAACCTCACGATTGTAGTTACCATAGATCCGACCTTGGTTCCCTTGACCTTGGCGCCAATTATCCTGATTTGAGCCTTGGGCGCTCGGTCGGAAACCCCCATATTCTCATTTACTGTATAGGTGTCCTCCGCATAATAGCATTCATCATTATGTGGCGGTGGTTTCGACAAGTAGTTGATTGCATTTATATTTTCTGCACCTCAGTGACATGTTTTAGTACTAACCCAAGCTCAGTTCTCATCTGAACCAGTTCTTCACGAATCTCATCTGTGGCTAGGTTGTGAGTGGACTGTACTGCGAAGGTATTTCTCCCGGTATCTGACTTCCTAGTACTCCAAGCTTTATTATTCCGGGAGATTTTCTCTAATTTTTCAGCAATCTCAGCATTAGGGCACTCCCCATAAGATCCACCTGCTATAGTGTCCACCACCGCTTTATTATTATCATCCTATCCTCGATAGAAGTATTCCTTCAGTGACTCATCATCTATACGGTGATTTGGGACACTTCTCAAGAACGAGGTGAATCTATCCCAGGAACTACTAACTAACTCTCATGGTAGTGCCACAAATTTGTTCACTTTGTCCTTGTGGTTTAGTTTTTTGGATACCGGATAGTAGCGTGCTAAGAAGACATCCCTTAGTTGGTTTCACATGAAAATTGAGTTATAAGGGAGCTCAGTGAACCATATAACAGCCTCTCCCATTAGTGAGAGAGGAAACACTCTAAGCCCTATGACATCCAAGTCCAAGTCAGGCCTTCCTACACAGCTTTTACACACTGCCCTTACCTTAGCTATATGGGAATGTGGATCCTCAGAAGGTAGCCCTGAAAATAAACCTATGGCAGTGAGCATTTGCATCAGGCTACTAGTTACCACAAAAGTATGGCCTGGTGGTAAAGGAGGCAAGACAAGTGGCCCATCAGAGTCTTCTATGTTTTCATAGCCTCTGTAGTATGCTTGAGGCCATGGAGCGGGATTTTGTCCCCTCTGTTGGTGTTCACCCAGAGCATCGGGTAACAACTGACCATGAACATCAACCGGAGATGGGATGTTCTGGTTTGGATCATCATCATTAATTCCCAAGTTTCTATTCATGTTGCGTAGTGTACGCTCTAATTCGTGATCGTAGGGAAACAAGGGTTCTCTTCCTCTCCGTGTATTTGGAATACAAGGAGGCTGGTTCTGCACAAATCAAAAACAATAAAACAAAGTAAAATTAAGAAAATATAAACTAAACTATAGTAATGGGTTTAAGTTAATCTAAAAGCTACTTTCCCCGGCAGCGGCGCCAAAATTTGATACGCTCAAACTTACTTTTCAAATAAGAAGTAAAATGGTTGTGTCAAGTAAATAACCCAACTAGTAAGGTTGGGATTGTTCCCACAAGGAAAATAGTTTAGACTTAACTTCAATCTACTATTACTATTGTTCAGTCAATTACTTCTTTGGAAAGCAAAAACAATAAAAGGGGGGTTTTCTATTTCTAAATAAATGAAACTAAGTAGAGAAATTAAAGGAGACACTTAACAGCTTTAAATGTTGGGGTTTAATCAATTAATCAAAGTAACTAGGGTTTACGTGTTTCCCACAGGTTCATAACTTGATAATTCTAACCATAACAATTCTTTCCTAGTATCTTGCATGCAAAGTGATAAGTTATGTATTTCTAAATCCTTGGTCCGGTATCTAGAAAATTTCACTCCGCACCTTGGTCCGGCTACGTGTGTTGCTATCCTAACCCTTATCTTTACCTCATATTAAGCATCGTATTCGATATTTGACTAAGTTATTACCTCGTACCAATCAATACTAGCCTATTAGATAGAGTACACTAAATCTATGTTGATAATTCTTTTCCTATTATCTACCTCCTTGGTCCGGCAAGTAGCATTAAGGCGAGTTCTAACGTTGGCCATCCGTTAAAAAGACTTCTAAGCGAAAGAATTATTAATACATGCAAGACACTATTCTAAAATTATTATTTTAGTTAGGTTTTACCTCATTATTTGCCTATGGTTCCCACAACCCTAGTTATGGAGTTTAGTTACCCATAGTCATAATCACAATATTCAAATATGTGATATAAGAATTCATGCACTTACTTCGATGAGAAAGAGTAAAATCCAAAAGTTCACTTGATTAATCAGCAAAAATCACCAACAATAAATTATAAAAGTCTAAAGATAATCAATAATCTCTCAAAGAGTCTACAAAATAATCAAGAGTCTCCCAATATTCAAACGTCTAACAATGATCCAGAGTCTAACCTCATAATATAGAGTCTAACCTCAAAAATGAGGTTTTTCGAACTATCAATAGAAAATAAAAACCTAATTAAACAAGGATTCTATTTACTAGAAATCTGTCAAAACGCGGTTGGGTCGACGGACCTCGCGACGGATCGTCATGGTCACGACGGACCATCATGGACTCTGTCGTCCCATACTTGCGCAATTTCTTATGCTGCTCTCTTCATTACCATCGACGGCAAGTATGACAGATCGTCACAGGCACAACGGTCCGTCGAGGGTCTTCGTTCTAAAACACTTAAACTCTAGGAATATGGGTACTGGGACTAATTCTCTGAACTTCGTGACGAACCTGCAAGATGGACCGTCATAGACACGACGGACCGTCATGGACTCCGTAACCCCACACTTGGTCAGACTTCCCCATCTTCCTTCAGCAGATGCACTACGCTGCCACCTACGGACCGTCACAAGCTCCATAGGTGGTCTCTTCTGCATTTCTTCGCTCAAAAACCTCCGCATTTATCTATGAACAGATTTCCTGCAAATAAGGAGAAACTTATATAAACATTTTCACAAAAAGGCTTTTGGACACACTAAACTTAAGGAAAAAGTATTAATAATATCGTGAAACCATGGTATATCAGTTACTATCGCAGGTTCTTGAAGGGTTTTTCTTCCATTGCCGCCCTACTCACCGCTTTGACAAAGAAGAAAGTCAAGTTTTATTGGGTGGAGACATGTGAAAAGAGCTTCCAAGAGCTCAAGAACAGACTCACTTCAGCCCCGGTTCTTACCTTGCCTAAGTGTTGTGAGAATTACACTGTATATTCTTATGCATTTAGGGTTGGTTTGTGTTGTTTTCTTATGAAGGGTGGTAAGGTAATAGCCTATGCGTCCATACAGCTCAAGGTGCTATAGAAGAACTATCCAACTCATGACTTAGAATTGGCAGCGGTGGTATTTTCACTGAAGTTGTGGAGGCACTACCTGTATGGAGTACATGTGGATGTGTTCACAGACCACAAGAGTCTCCAATATGTGTTTACACAGCGCGAGTTAAATCTACATCAGCGGAGATGGTTGGAGCTATTGAAATAATATGACATGCACGTCCACTACCATACAGGTAAGGCTAATGTTGTAGCTGATGCTTTGAGCAGGATGAGCATGGGGAGTACAGCCCACGTTGAGGTTGAGAAGAAGGAGTTGGTGAAATATATTCACAGACTGGCTAGATTGGATATGCGGTTGGTTGACTCTACTACTGGGGTGTTTCGATCCATCCTAGTTCTGAATCTTACTTGGTATTTGAAGTCAAGAAGGGTCATCATCTTGATCCTGTGTTGATGGAGCTTAAGTACTCAGTTGACAAAGATGAATGAGTCTTTTGCCTTGGGAGGTGACGGCATACTTAGGTACCAGGATAGGTTGTATGTTCCAGATGTGGATGATTTGCGGACCATGATTGTTGCAGAAGTCCATGGTTCCACATATTCCATACATCTAGGTTCCACCAAGATGTATCATGATCATAAGCAGATCTATTGGTGGGATGGAATGAAGAAGGACATTGTTGAGTATGTGGCTAAGTGTCCTAATTGTCAACAGGTTAAGGTAGGGCATCTTAAGCTAGGCGGTCTGACTCAGATGATTAAGGTTGCGACTTGGAAGTGGGAGGCCATTAATATGGACTTCGTGGTTGGTCTTTCAAAGACTAGGAGGCATCATGACTCCATATAGGTTATTGTGGACAGAATAACTAAGTCTGCCCACTTTATCCCTGTGAAGTCTACTTATATACCCGAGGACTATGTGAGACTCTACATTGATGAGATTATGAGATGGCATGGGATTCCTTTGTCTATCATTTCAGATAGAGGAGCTCAGTTCACTTCACATTTCTGGAGATCTTTCAAGAAGAGTTTAGGCACGTAGATAAAGCTTAGTACTGCCTTTCATCCTCATACTGATGGGCAGGTTAAGCGACCATTCAGACATTGGAGGAAATGTTGAGGGCGTGTGTGATTGACTTTAGAGGTAGTTGGACGACCATTTGCCTTCGGTAGAGTTCTCGTATAATAACAACTATCACTCCAGTATTGGGATGGAACCTTTTGAGGCACTATATGGTAAGAGGTGTAGGTCTCCATTTGGGTGGTTTGAGGTTGGAGAGTCATCCATTTGGGGTCCATAGATCATTAACGAGGCCTTCAATAAGGTCAGAGTGATTAGAGATAGGTTGGCTACTTCTTACAGTCAGTAGAAGTCATATACGGATAATAGGAAGAGACCCTTAGAGTTTGATGTTGGTGACCAGGTCTATTTGAAGATATCACCTCTGGGATGGGTGATGATGTTTGGCAGGAAGGGAAAGTTGAGTCCGAGAAATGTTGGGACATATGAGGTCCTACAGCGTGTGGGTAAGGTGGCCTATGAGTTGTCATTGCCTGCGGAGATAGCTTTAGTTCATCCAGTCTTTCACGTGTCCATGTTGATGAAGTGCCTGGGTGATCCAGCATCGATTCTACCTGTAGAAGGTTAGGGGGTTGATGAAGACTTGTCCTATGAGGAGATACCTGTTGAGATTCTAGACAGACAGGTGAAGCGGCTAAGAAACAAGGAGGTTGCCACAGTGAAGGTATTGTGGAGGAACCATATTGTTGAGGGTGCTAGTGGGAGGACGAGGCCTAAATGAGATCCCTCTATGCCCATCTATTCAGCTCTTGAGGTTTGACTCCCTACTCTAAATTAGAAGTTTACTTATCTCTCCATTCTTTGTTGCTATTGCTTGATTCTGTGTAGTAACTTATGATCTGTTTGGCATTACGAGAAATAATTAGTAGTGTCATTCGGGGACAAATGTTCCTAAGAGGTGGGGTTATAATGTAACAACCCTTAAAATGTAGAAGATAAGTAATGCTTAATGTGTCTAGAATGTCTACGATTAGACCGGGTTCACACAGATTGATGCGTAGAAACTGGCCTCTGAACCCTTGCAAAAGCCAAGACAACTAACTTGGGGAGTTTGTTGATCTAGGAAAGGTTGGTTCCAGCTATGTAGGGCTCCCGAATATGAAGATTTACCCGGATGAGTCTTTATCGGACTTAAAAAGGGGAAAAGCTTAAGTTTGGAGGGTCTAGGGTAAAATAGTCTTTTGCCATGCTAAGGACAATATCGTAATTATCGTAAATATATATTTAATTATTTAATTAATAAGGTGGAGGGGTATTTTGGGGAGAGAGGGCCAAAAATGGGCTCTAAGAGTAAAGTCTTGCTTCACCAGGGTTCGAACCTAGGTGGAAGCAATGTATTAAATTGTTTTTATTTAAGTCGGTAAATTAATGTAATTAATTAATATTATTTAATTAATGGATGATTAAAAAGGGGGAAATCATATTTTTAATTATTAATTATTAACTTTTAAATTAAATTGACTAACTCTTGCCAACTATCCTAGTTTTAAGTGGCACTATCTCACAAAAACTCTCTCACACACCTAAACCTCTCCCTCTCTCTCTTCCATTTTAATTTCTTTGCTGCATAAACCGAAAAAAAAATTAGAAAATAATCAAAATTTCTCTACACTCAAAGAACTTACAAAAAAAATATACAAACAAGCAAGCTAACTTAAGAAACGAAAATTTTACAACATCTTCTCGACGGGATCGTGTTGAAGGTTTAGTGGAGGATTTGCGTAGCACTTTGAAGGTGTGGAAAGCTACAACCAGGTATGGGTTTTCTCTATTGGAATCCTTTCTCTAAGAGAAATTCCTTCTGACAAAATTCAACGAATGAAACTAGGATGTCCCCTTTATTGTCGAATTCCTTGTCCCTAGTCTCCTTCCTATTTCAATCTAAATTAGGTGACAAATCATGTTGTTGGTATGGTTTTAAGTAGCTAAGTGTGGAATACGATGTTCTTTGTGACTTAGTGTTTGGAAATAGCAAGCATGTTAATTGATGTAAGCCAGAAATGATGTGGTGAAATGCGTAAAACGTTTGTTGTTGTTCTCCGTTTTGAAGTCTTAAAATGGCTTGTTTGATGATTGGAATTATTGTGCATAAGGTGTGTAAATTGTGATGTTTAAATGAAGTGTAAAGTGGCTGGTCTTAAGTGGAAAAATCTAAGCTAAAACAACAATGAATCTACACCTAAAAATGTGTTAAACAAATTGTGATAATACCACAAAACAAACGTATGAATGTTGTTAAATACGGGCAAGAAAATTTAATAAAATTGCCAACACTTGGTGATGAAGTTTCCGGCCAGAATACTTGAAGTTTAAGAAGTTTTAAAATAAATTTTAAACATGTGAGGTCAGTGGGGATTGAACCCAAGACCTCACTACATGAAAGCTGGAAAAAAAATGAGAGGCGTGGGATTAGAACCCACAACCCCTAGGCTAAACAAGAGAGTAAAAGAGAAAATTTAAATTAATAAAAATAATGGGAGGAGTGGGATTCGAACCCACCACCTCTTGGCTGAAAGAGGAGACCAAGAAGAAATTTAAAATAATAATAATAATAATAATAATAATAATAATGAGAGAAGTGGGATTCGAACCCACCTCCTCTCGGCCAACATGGGATAAACTTAGGAAAAGAGAAATAAATGAATTTTTCTTTGGGGGTTCGATCCCGGATCCCCTAATGCTTAAAACGCCGAAGGTGAAGCGTGGGGAGGGAAAAATAAAGGAAAAATAATGTTAGTGAGGGGATCTAAAATCGGGTTCCCCAAGCCGAAATGTAAATCCAAAATTAGGTGAAAGAAAATTAACTAAGTGTTGTCCAAGGGATTCAAAGTTGGGCTCCCTTGCCCAATTCCGTATTGACATATAAGTCATACGTAAGTAAATACTTAATGAATGCTGCCTCTATAGATCAAAATCAATATCTTGGCATATCTACAAGATGCAGAAGTCTTGTACCACATAATCTTGGGTAAACATGAATCACATAGACAAATTATGAATGAAGCCTCATGGCTTGTATGTGTTGACTCATAAGTCTAGCATAAGTTTATAAGTAAGTGAAACTAAGATGTATGTTATGAAATAATGTAAAACCTAGAAGGGGTAAAGTAAGAGTGTGAAACACACTAAATGGCCAAGTGCATTGGCATATGATGAAATGAACATTCATGTAAAGGGGTGAGTAATTATGAAGAGCAAATGTGCTAAAGTTAATAAATGTGGTGAAAACATAATAAGAGGCTAATGTGAAAGATCAGAGCAATCTCAAATGAGCCTAAGTAAATGTTACCAAAACGTACTCACCTATGAGAGTGTAAAGTTAATGAAGAGACCAGTCTCTATGAACACTCTAATGAAAGTATTGAAGTTAATTCATACATAATACTAATGATGAGATGAGAAATCATATAATGAGATATTATGTCCTCATGCTAGAAGCCAACTTCCATGATGTATGAGTTGAATGTAATGGAATTTATACTGAGCACTGATAGGCTAGCTTTGAGCGGCGATGCCTTCTTTCAGGAAGGGCGGAGGTTCACGTAACGCTCATGAGATTAGACTGTCGTGCATGCCGGGTATAGGTTTCCTTATATCTCCTAGTCTTCAAACCTATACTGCCAATATAGGTATCTAGCGGGGTTCAATTCCCATGTACGCTAGCATGTTTTGGGTTTCTTTGGCTGGTGATTCCACCTCTTTACGGTGTAGGGAATACACTGAATTTCATGATGCTCACACGATATATGTTGGTTAAAGTTGAAGTTCCCAAAGAATGAATGAGGCCAGCCTCAAATGATGCACAGAATGAAATGAACGATACCAAGGGTGTAAGGATAGGATAATCAAGAGGTGAGCTAGACTTAAGTAATGACACTAGGTTATTCTTGGTCATTGCACAACAAACTCGATGAGAGTCTTAAAATACATCCTAGGTATGACTGGTGATTGCACTAGTATATGAAAGAATGAAAAATGAAGTACGTATGAATGAATTAAACAGACTCTGTGTTTGCTAAAGAAGGCTCCCTAGTTGAGGTCACATATGTTGAGCCCTCATTTTGGGAAGTCCTAACGTCAAGTCCATGATCCCAAGGTCTCATGACATATGAAAGAATGATATGATCTACGTGATACGATATGTGAAATATGTTATCTATTGTTTGCAAAATGATAAGTTAGATGATGCTTGTTACACTCATAGCATTACTTTCCAAATCCAAATTTGGCAGGTCTATTGACTTTCTTAATCCAAATGTGGAAAGTTCACTGACTTGAGTTTCCATAAATCATGTTGTTAGGAAAGAACTATTCATTCTCGTGCATGTCCTTTGTATGTTACCCATACTTGGTATAAGTGTGTACTAATTCCATACAATTATCTTTTTTTAGATGCAGGCACAGGTGGACGTTAGATCGTACGATACAACGTTAAAGCTATCCGTACATGGATCTTTCCGGACTTGGTAGCCCTTATGCTTTCGAGGTTGTCTACTGTTATCATCTAGCTTAGATGTAGTCCTTAGATAGTGGAGCATGTCCCACTAGTGTTTCATTTCCCACTTCATTTCAAATTTTGTATTGGTGCCATTTTGGCAAGTACACATGTAATGCAGCTATGAACTATTTCTTTCATTTGATGATCTTAATGCTAGATGGTTGATTGTGAACATTTATGAGTTTAAGTAGAATGTATTATACGAATGTGTAACAAAAAATTTAAAATTTTATGCAAAAATTATCCTAGATGAAGTTAACCACGCCGGTCTCGTCTGGGACCTCTGAGAGGTCAACGACGCCGGTCTCGTCTGGTTCTAGATTTTGGTTGTGATAAAATTCTGGGTGGGTTGGGCGGGTTACCTATGTTTCGGTTCATTTTTGACACCCCTATCTATACCCTTACTAGATATAACATGACCAAGAAACACAACTGATCTCAACCAAAATTTACACTTACTATATTTAGCAAAGAGTTGATGTTCCTTAAGGACTTGCAATATAACCTTTAAATGGCCCAAATGCTCATCCTCACTCTTAGAATATACCAATATTTCATCAATAAATACAATTAAAAAAGCATCGAGGTAATTTTGGAACACCCTATTCATGATATCTTTAAAAGCCGTCAGAGCATTAGTCAACCCAAAGGACATTACTCAGAATTCATTATGACCAAATCTAGTTCGGAAGGCCATTTTGGGAATGTATTCACCTCTCACCCTAAGTTGGTGATATCCCTACCTCAAATCAATTTTTGAAAAGTAGATTCCCTTTGGAGTTGATCAAACAAATCACTAATCCTAGGAAGAGGATAATTATTTTTTATCATGGCCTTTTTCAATTGCCAGTAGTTAATACACATCCTAAGAGACCCATCCTTATTTTTCACAAACAACACCCAAGAACCCCATAAAGAAATACTAGGTTGAATGAAACTTTTGTCTAGTAAATCTTTGAGTTGATCCTTCAACTCTTTCAATTTGGTAAGAGCCATACGATAGGAGGAATTGAAATGGGGTCCTTAACTATGGGGACCGACTCTAAAGGAGGTATTTCGGAGTCTCGATTCTTTACCCTTACAATATGGTAGAAACACCCCTTAGAGATCATTTTATAAGCTTTTAGACACAAAAAAATTCGACATCTAGGGCTTGAGTTTCCCCCTTTCTACTCTAAAATGGGCTCATAGGGAAAATTGAATTTAACTACCCTTGTTCTATAATCTATGGAATCAAAACAAGCATGCAACCAATACATTCCCAAGATGACATCAAAATCAACCATATCAAGTTATACCAAGTAAACATGAGTAACTTTATTGGGCAACATTATAGGAGAATTTCTATAGACTCTTTTAACTAATCGAGTCACCCACCAAAATAGTAACCGAAAATGGTTCAATTAAGATATAGAGAAATGTATCAAACTTTATGGCCACTAAAGATGTCACAAAAGATAATATGGAACCAGGATGAAGTAAAGCATAGAATTTATAGAAAAGAGGTGTAACATACAGGTGACAACATCAGGAGATTCCTCTTGATCACCCTTAGAGCGGAGAGCATAGAAGTTGTTTTTCTTTGGAGCATCGGTACTAGGACCGCTTGATTGAGCTTGACTACTCCCCTTCTCTTGAACCCTCACATTTGGACAATCCCTAACCTTATGTACACTCTTTCCATACCCAAATCAATTATCCGTCCCAACTAGACATTCACCCATATACATTTTACCACATTTTCCACAAGTAAGCTTCTTACTTGGTGAATTTCCACCTATCTTTTTGGGACCTCGGGTTAGACACCCTATCATCACGAGCCTTGGTATTTTATAAGGAACTTGGTTGGATAACTTTTTCTTGAACTTAGGTTTGTCTTAAATTTCCAACCTTCCCTTAGAAGAACTACCTTAATAAGAATTTTCCCTCTTAGCATCCCTATTCTTCACTCTAAGCCTAGTATCTTCAACTTGTTGAGCATGCAACATCAAACGATAAATTTCCATATTGTCATGAAGCATAGCCGCACGACATTCTTGTACCAAGTCTTCGGATACTCCCTTCACAAAGCAACTCATCTCATCCCTTGGGTTAGACACCAAGGAAGGGGAATATTTAGACAATTTAGTGAAATTCAAAGAGTAATCTAGCACACTCATACCTTCTTGAATAAGGTTGATAAACTCTTCCACTTTAGCCTCCATTTTATCCATTGGAAAAAATGTATCAAGAAAAGCCTTCTTGATTTCCCAAGTCACGGGACCCGCTCTCAAAGCTTTATTGTCTGTCCATTGAGTATACTAAGTTTGAGTCACATCTTTGAGTTGATAAGAGGATAACTTGGCTTTTTCAATTTAAGTCACCCCCATAGAAAACAAGATCTTATAGACCTCATCAAGAAGAAAGTCTTGGGAGTCTTCACCGACTTTTGTAACGCCCCAAAATGAACTAAGGTGAACTAGAGCCTAGTGAGTGTTTCTTGAGTCAATTTTGTTTTAAAATGATTTACTTTAGTGTTCTTAGTAAGTGTGTGAATTTTTGTTAAGTTTAAAGGTCAAATGTCTGAGAATTTCTATGACGTTCAGAAGATATGCCTTAGATAGCGCTTGTGTGTCTTGATGTGTTTGAATGAGTTTTATGTGTTCGTTTTAATTGAAATTGATGTGACATATTCCTAAGAACTAGATGAATATGTTTAGGGGTTTAACGTCCGGGCACAACCCCACCTAAGACCCACAAGGGGACCTAAGAAGAAGAGCCCAAGATTGGAGTCCAAGCTGCCTAGTAGTGTCCACTAACGGGACCAGTCGACGGCCAGTTGACCAATCGACGGCTCGTCAAATTGGGCCGTCGATTGTCCATGCAGGTATTCAAGGTTTGAGGGCTGCATATTCCACCAACGGACCCGCACCAACGGGGTGTTGGTTGACCAACGGCCCGTCGTTGGTAGGGTCGTCAATAGTCGCTGAAAAAGTTGTAATTCCCTGTGAAGTCTTGGGGCGTTTGGTAAATTCACCCCAAGTATTTCATGACCCTAGGAATTTTAGGTTTATTAAGTATATTAGAGTATTTTAAACCCCAAGACATAATTTTACACTTCATTTCCTAAAACCCAAAATCGTCTCCCTTGGAATTCTCTCTCGAGTCTCTTTGGAAGATAGAAGTCAAAAAGAATTATGAGGGCTAGTTGGGACGTGTTTCTTCACAAAAATTAGTGGGTTTTCCTTCTCATTGAGGTATGGTATCCATCCTTGAACCTTTTTCCATTCAAGGAGTCATTTCCAAAAGATTTCAAAAAGGGTTTTCAAACTCAACTTTCTTCTATCTTTGATTTTAAGCGTGGGTCTTCTTGTAAAAGTGTATTAATGATTCAAATGTGTTTATTCTAATATGAATCGATGATTTTAATTTTAAAACCCTAATAAACTCATGATTATGCATATTTCAAACTTTTAGCTTAAGAAATTGATTTAATGGATATGTTTGTGTAGGGTATGAACTTTGGTTTTCTTGTGTTGTTACTTTGGTTTAGCTACTGACATAAGAGCCTTATTATAATGAAACATTGAGAAAATGATTATATATGGTGATGGCTTGGTTAATTGGTGAGTTGCTTATATTGTATAATTCCTATTATAAATTGCTCTTGAGTGGTATGGTCCACCTTCTTGGTTGCAGTGTTTATTTGATGAACTTGATATTACTAAGTATGTATTGTGAGTGTGCCTTTTGAAATCGTAATATGTGAAATGAAGTGATATTAAAGATAAATCTTGTCTTGTGTCTTGTGAAGTTGAATTACATGTTTTGCTTATGTTATGTCAAAATGAAGAATATGATTATGTGAAGCATAAGAAGTGAGTGATTTGATGAATATAGAACTAAATCATGAATAAAAGTTGATATAAATTAAAGGGTGCCTATGTGCATGGTGTACTCACATGTACACACACACTCACCCTTGAATGAATGTATGAAGCTAAGTTGAGTAAATAGAGGAGTTTCGGGGTGAACACTCTTCGTGAGTTGAGATGAAGTGTTTAGTAGCAACCTCATTACATCCTAAGAGATTTCTAAGATGGGTCTGAGGATGAATGCCCTTCGTGAGTAGAGATGTGGTGTTAAATAGTTATCCTCAACCTATAGTTTATAATGTTTAAAATCTGTGGTGGTTATGTTTAGAACTGATAGGATATAAATAAGGATGGTTACACTTCGTGAGTTGACGTGTTGTATTCCAATGTACCTCTTAAGATGAGTACTCCTCGTTAGTAGAGAATGAGTTACTAAGTAGCAATCTCCTTATCCCTTAACTATGTACCCGCGTAGGTGTAGCTATTGGGAAATCCATCTAAAATCTAAAAAGAATTACCATACTCTATGCAAGTGAGAATCCCTCATCCGATAGGGGTTAATGTCGGGATTCCATGTCTAGCTCTCATGGTCTATGTCTATTAAGATAACCTCCCACAAAAGTAATGAATGTGTTAAGTCTTCTAAAGGAGTGTTCTACTTAGGGTAGGTAGTGGAATGAGACGCTATTTATCCATTGCATTAGGTAGGCATTCCGAAAGG
The DNA here is from genome assembly GCF_036512215.1 of Solanum lycopersicum. NCBI lineage: Eukaryota > Viridiplantae > Streptophyta > Magnoliopsida > Solanales > Solanaceae > Solanum > Solanum lycopersicum. The sequence continues at coordinate 12,436,873 of NC_090806.1, read as the reverse complement.
GGAGTCTTGGTGGGTCTTATTTTAATTGAATGAACTAAGTCTCCTAAAATAACATAATACTTAAGGTAGGTGGTGGTATGGGACTCTATTTATCCATTGCACTATGTAGGACCTTCGGAAAGGGTAGTGTTGGTGCCAAGTCTTCTAAAAGAGTGTAATACTTAGGTTAGGTGGTGGTATGGGATGACATCTACTCATTGCACTAAGTAGGCATTCGAAAGGGAATTCTAGCTGTGTTGTTTGGGTGCTCTTCTATTGTATTGCCTTTGGGTGGTTACTTATTCTCCCGAGGTGAGTATGCCAAAAAGGGAGGTAGTCTTGAGGGTTGCTTGGGTGGGTATTGAAGGAGGCATATGCATACTTTCTTTATGTCTCACCTTAGTGAGTCTTATGATGACCTCAAATGGGGAAACTAATGATGTTTATTTTATCATTGGCAATGCTTTGAAGTTCACTACTTTAGAGTCTTTTAGTTCACTGTAAGGGTTAATAGAGTCACTGTAATATTTAGTGATTTTACTGTAAAGTGTATTCCTTGGCTAAAATTACGGAAATTATTCTCTAAGTGTAAAATGATGATTCTTATGATGTTTTGCTTTTATATTCTTGAATGTTTTACTTGATTGGCATGAAATGTTATTTTACTATGTCCCTTTTTGCATGTTTTTGCAGATGTCATACTTAATACATTGTTTTATACTAACCCCATACTTTTCAATACTCTATAAGTATAGGGTTGAAGCTTTTGAAGGTTTGACGGTGAAGCTAGGAAAAGTTCCTCTCAAGACAAAGTATGTCCTCATATATTCGAGAGAATAGTTCTTTTCTTAGTTTCTTATTTGAAGACTCATTATGTATTTTATTTTAATGTAAAGGGGCCGTGTACCTAAGATATTATGTTGTGTCTTAAGTTGGCTTGTGACGATGATATTCTCTAAATATTTATGAAAGACTAGTTTTTGTTAATTGTCTTGAAAAGTTTTAATTCTGCACTACTTTTCATGTCTTATGTAATGAACGATAGTTAAAGGGTTTGTACAAGACCCCAAAGGGTCAAGTATGCCTTGCCACGAACCGAGGGTTCTCCCTAACTTCTAGGGGGTGCTTTCGGGTGGTGACAACCATAGACCTAAAGAACATAGGAGGATTCATCATAGTGAAGCCTCTCAAACGAGAAGCCATGGTACTAGCATTTTGGTGCATACAGGGTCCAACTTCCCTATTTGCATGAGTCGTCATAGCTTAAACTTAAGTAGTTATGGCTTGTGCTTGAGTAGTCATAAATTGAGCCAAACTTAGAAAAGCCGACCTTATCTCTCCATCCGTCATAGCCGGAGGATTGATCGAAGCTTGGCCATCCAAAGGAACTTGTTCTTGAGGAGGAGCGTTATTGCCTTGTGGAGGAACTTGGTTGTCTTGGGGAGGAGCTCCCACATTAGCAATCTCTTCTTGAACCCTTCTTGCGGCTTCCCTTCTAGTAGTCATAGCCTATAACCACAATAAAAGGGTTAGATGAAAAATGATACCTAGAATTAAGACTCTTAAGGCACGACATAGGATTACCAAATAGATGAGAATTTTCTAAGCATCACATAGTCTCTCATTCATAAGTGTGGAACTCTTCACAATTATGAATAAGACTCTACATAGACGTGATTTACTAAGACATCAATCTTAAGGTTGATTAACTTCATCCTCTGATACCAAGTTTGTCACGAACGGGGAGCAAACCCTAGACGTAATCGGCATATTCATCCTTAGAGAGGACTTAGACGAGCCCTTAGCATTCATCATTACATGTCATAGGTCAAACATGTAGAAAATTTAAAACTTTTACATAGTGAAGTGTACTTAGACTTCTCACATAACATATAGGGAGCATACATAGACTCCTCGTTTAGGAAGTATACATAGACTTCTCATTTAGAATAGACAAATTATATAAGTGTCTAATATCTTGTTTCATATATAAACCATCCAAAGAGAGTACAACATTTGGACATAGCCATTACATGTACGATATGCCATTATAGGTATACAACAATAATCTCAAATGATAAAGGAAAGAAGCAATTCTTCAAACATAACAATCATACTAAGTTAGATAGGTGGCACAATCCTTGAATCATTGAGGACTCACCAATAACTTGGGGAAATGTCCAGGACTTCTTGCAAATGGACTCTAAGCACCTCAACGTCCCAAACCTATATATTAGTAGAAATATAAAGATTATGGTTTAGTACATCCACATGTATTAAGTATGGAAACATATGCACATAAAACCACTTGAAGACATGCATGAAAGGGACCATTTATTTAGAAACATTCTAAGTCATTTTGAAAGCCTTCATGCACACACAAGAGAGCATATACAAACTATGGATCACAACAACATAAGACATGTTCATAAATAAGGACAACATCATCATAAAGCCATCTTAATATTTCATATTCATTAGTTCATATCATCAACCAAAAGAACCTTACCAACAATCTCATCTCAATCCTACAAGTTCAATACTCATGTGAAGCCTCATAACCCCATACAATCAAGTAAACAAGAAAAGGAACAATAAGTAATGTGTTGCTTCACATACATACCATCATGTGTAGTCATCATCATGTATATCAATTTAGACCAATATCATGTTTCATTAAGTGAAATCATCCTCATATAAGAAAAATATCATATAGAACCAACATAGATACATTTCACGATATCATAAATGTATAATAACATAAGAACAACCTCTTAGAAATCCCCTCAAGGTTAACTTGTGTGTTGCATAGGTATAGTTTCATACCCCTACCCACACTAAGAAGAACCCCTCAAGTCACCCTAGTTAGTGTTCATCTTTATTACTTCATTCATTCATTTTACTTCCGAGGACAATCATCTTAACCTAAAATAGACCATGTGAGCTAAACATGTATATCAGTGTCATGAAACCCTACACCAAAAAAATGCTCCACTTTCCAAGGTAGAACCAAAACATGAACATAGCATTCTAGGTGGATCCACTGGCTAGTATGACTATGTGGGTAACATAGTTCAAGAACTAGGAGATATACTAGAAAGCCTCTCTATGGACAATTGCATTGTGGTCTCCATCTTATGAGAACCATTGTGAACCTACCTTCCCACCTTGGGAAGGGACACCTATCATAACTAGTTCACTTGGTACTAAGCTAAAGTCCTTTTTGAAATTCCTTTAAGTCATTCTTAATCATTAATCTTAATAGGATGAGAACTTTCTTTCATCACAAATCATCATTAATGAGATCACCATATCATAATAATGCACACAAATGATTCATATTAAACATTGTATCATCATACCCTTAACATGATCTCACAATTCAACATATTCATGGCATTTTATCACATTAATCATATCATCATTTTCCTAATCTATTCACATATAGTACTCCAATTGAACAACATCATCAAGTATAAGCCATCATCATTGAAGTAAAGAACTCAAGATCATAAAGTCTTTCAAATAGCCTTTAAAGGACTTCTTCAAGATCTTACCATCAATCCAATAATATACATCCATGAATTCACTTAATATCAGCATATAATACCAATATATACATGAACTAAGTCAATTGTATCATCACTAATCAATTTAACCTCAATTCATAACCTAGGGTTAGGGAAAAGGGTTCAATCATGTATTCTTTCATAAAACTAGGTCAAAGACTAAGAACTATAACAATTAACCCATAAATAACAATAATATATAAATAATAACCAAAGTAATTCAACATCAAATCAATTTGAAAGGTCATTCATGAAATTAGAAGGAAACCTATGATTTTGTGATCTTTAACATCAACTTTGAAGAGCCTCTTAGGGAAAGAGATTCCAAGAGTGAATAGATTGCATACCTTAAGATTCCTTGAATATTGATGGAGAAAATATTGATTCTTGAAGCCCTAGTGAACCTTGAAGCTTTGTCTTCAACGGGGTCCTGGAAAAGAGAGAGAAAGTAGAGAGAAGGTTGAGAGAATAGGGTTTGGGAATTATGGGGTGTTAAGTTAGTTTATGAACTTAACCCTTAATTGTTAATTAACCAACTAACTAAATAAACTACTAATTAGAAAATTAGGCAGTGCAGACGAGGGTCAAACGACAAAGAGGTCAACTTTTGGACATTTTAGGATAATGAATAAGAGTCAAGAAACGATGTCGTCGATGGAGCGTTGATAAAACGACGGCTCTTCATTTGGCTCGTGGTTGCACACTGTCCACAAGACAGTTTTGGGGTCTAAATGTAGGGTCCTCTCAAGGACCCTTAAGGAGATCCTTGGGGAGTCTTACCCGAATGTTTCAACCCTAAACACACTATAATACATTTTCAACACCTTTTTAACAAATTTGACTAAATTTCGACTCTTAAAACCCCTTAAAACATGCCAAGGCACACTACTTCACATTTCACAATTCCCCGGATGTCATGGTCATCTTTTGACGTTTTGATTCTAACACTTTTTATTTAGTTTTATTACATTATTTTAGGCCTATAGGAAGTATTTTAAGGTGGATACTTCATACGAGGCTCTAGACTAAGTCATGAACTTCCGGAGTGTTACAGTTTCAACCCCTTGGAGAATAATGATTTTCAAGAATAAGTACATCATCAAAAAAATTTAAAGGTTCAAACATCATATCTATTATTGTAATATTTTGTTACATTTATCAAAAAAAATATTTATTATTGTAAATTTCTAAGATCGAATATTTAAATTCATTTTTTAAGAACACGTCAAAGATAAATTTTAGGAAAATTATTATCCTGTGCAGATTCACATACAAGACCCTTTTCCAATACATGAACAGTCTAATGGCAAACAGCTTGTTGAAATGCCATCATTTGAGGTACTGTTTAAAGTTTATTTTATTTAGTAAGGGTGTTTCAATGTGTATTCAATTATGTTTTCAAAAATAAGTAAATACCTTATATAAATTGAATACTTATGGTTTATCAATAAAGTTATAAGTTGTGTTTACTTATTTCTAGTTGTTTTGAAATATATATACTAGGGTATTTACTGATAATAAAGTACATTCCAATACCAACAATATATATGATACTTTTTAAGTATACCTCCTGGAAATAGAATGCATTATAATACTATAAATACATATGTAACTTTGGTAGAACTTTGGTGGTAGGATACACATTAGATTTTGTAGGTATTAATTAGTGTAATTATGAAATGATCTACGCATATCAAATTATTTATGTGAGACATACTAAATAAATATGTTATTTTTGTCATTTCATTTCAAATAGGAGCCACTAGTGCCTTATAGGACGATAGGATCGAACAACCACAGTCACAATAAATCCCAAAAAATGTGTTGTGCTTCATCAAGAAGTTCTGGTTCATCTAGAAGGGTGTTGTTTATGATACTACACTCAGACCATCTTAAAGTAAAAAACATCCATATTGATGGAATTATTCTCCATACTTGACAAATTTTGAATCATCATCTGATAATTAGTAGTGTTGTCTTACCTCCCCCTCCCCCTCCCGCTCTACTTTTTTAGCGTACACAATTTTCATGAAAAAATTATGAGGAAACAAGTCAAGAATATGTTTGTTCTAATTTTTGTGTCTGTGTACACAAAATATCAAGCAGCTCTTTTAATGTGGTAAAAATTTACGGAAAGAAACATCCTTTTGTTTCTGACTTCATACGAGGGTTGTATAATTATGATCTTTTTGACAATTATGCAATGTGGATTCATGAAGGTCTCCTTGTTAGAAATATGAATAAGTAAGTATTTTTATTTCATATTATTATCATTTGTACACATAATATACTTAAATTTTTATTCGATTTGTTATGTAAAGGATGCATGATAAAGATGGGTATAAGAATAAAAAGGTAAAATTGGCATTTGATATGGATTTAGGTATTCATCACATATCAAACAAGAATTGGTTTTACTCTCTGTCTTATGATAAACAACTTCTGAATGATAAGGTAAAAATATGAATATATACGTAAAAGGTATTGCTCCTGTTTATAAGATGTGTACATACATTTAATGATTTTTTATAGCATATTGATGTGGTTCTATATTACTTGCGTAAAAAAAGTAAGTACAACATTAGTAGTCACTACACATAAAATATTGTTGACTGTATGTTCAAGTCAATAATTGCTGAAATTGATGTCGCATATGCTCAAGTTGGAAGCAAAATATGTATTTCAAATGTTGAAAGCGACATACGTGATTATATAAATGGGTATAGGTTGATGGCTGTCATTCCATGGAATACAATCGATTATGTGTTCAGGTATATTCCATTCACTTTTGTCAGGACGAGGATACACACGCACTTCACATGTTTTCAATATTGCTTCTGGCTTGTAAAAGTCTGAACAATATTCATCTGGAAGCATGTCGTTTTTGTTTAACACCCTCCACGCATGTATGCATGGTATTTCGTCAACTTCAAACTTGTTGCAAGTGCAATTATTCTTTTCCAAGCATATGATATAAATCTTTTCTTTATCACTTACTGAATTAATGTAATCAGCTGCTGGAACAACCTAATATCAATATATCATTTCATTTATACACTCCTTATGAAAGCAAATACACTTTAAATACTTACGTAAATGAATACAAAATCAACTAAATACGACAAATGTTATTTTTCTCATAAATATTGAACTTTTCTTCAACATACATACCGTCATACGCCCAGATTTTGATTCATTAAGCAAAAGCATCTCCTGAAACTTCTTCCCAGGTATTTTGAAAGTTCATGATGAATTTTCTGATTTGTGCAATTCCATCTAGAAAACATCAAGTGAACTTATTCAAGAAAGTCAAATATTCGTAATTCTCTTGTTGCTACTAACATCGAATTAACACACTCAACAAGATACGACGTTATCACCCGACCACGAGGAACTGGTACATACAACCTTGACCACTTCTCACATCCAACAAACTCTAAGTAGTTTTTCACCCTTACATCAAACTGCTCAACCCTTTCATTAGCTTATCAAATTATGTTTGAGTATACTCTTTTGCCATAGTATAGAATACTTCACTCAATTGCTCATTTGCTTTTCGAAAATTCTTGCATACATTATCCCACGAGTTTCATATGCAGGCATAATGTTGGATATTGTTGGATACAATAGATACAGCCTTTATTATGTTTTTATGTCGGTCAGATACAAGTTCTCTCTTTCCCCATAAGCTTTTGAATTAATCAAAGAACCATGTCCAAGTAGTAGCATTTTCTGAATCAATCTTTGTATGTCAAAGGTAATATATTTCCTATTAAAATGTATAAAAAGGGTGAATAACAAATAAATAAAATTAAAATGTATTTATGTATCTAAAATAATTATCCCTTACATCAACAAGTCTTATATACAAAGTACAATATAGTCATTCAATAAGGAAAGTGGAACTAGAATTAGAATCAATCATCTCCATCATCGAACTTGAGGGCTCATCAACTTAGGAATAGCAATCCAAGTTTCTTCAACAAAGGGGTAGAATCACCTCAACGGTCCGAACCTACACTTTGTGTAGAAAATAAAAGAGATATGGGTTAGTACAAACAACATATACTAAGTATGGAAACGTATGCAAGTAAAACATTTGAAAACATGCACAACATGAAATTTTGTTATAAGAATTCTACTTTCACATTAAAATTCTTTAAGCACATTCTAAGAAAAACATATAAGTCCATACCATGACAATAAGACCTATTCATATTCACAAGTAACAGCATAATAAAGCCATGATCAACATTTGATATTTAGAGTCCATTTCATCAATACATCACAAGACTGTACTCATTACACCAATCCAAGTCTACTAGTGCAATGTGTATGTGAAGCCCCATGACCCCACATAAACCAAGTAACCCAACAAAGAGATCACAAGAATTGTCTTTTTCCTTACACATCATCATGATAAGTGTAGTCAATACCATGCATACCAATTTAGACTAACATCATGAACATCAAATGAAACAAACATCATGCATATCATATGAGACCAACATCATGCATATCTTTCATAACATATAAACATAAAGAACCCACCCGAGAATTCTCCTCAAGGTTCGCTTGTGCAATGTATAGGTAAAGTCTCATACCCTTACCTACACTAAGCAACACTTCTTAAGTAGTCCTAGTTAATGTTTGTCTTCTTAATTTCATTCATTCATTTAAACATTTGGGAAAGCTTCACCATAACTGACGTAGATCATGTGAGCTACATGGAATCTGGTGTCAACCCCTCAAATCGAAAAGAGGGCATCCTACTTGACAAGGTAAGACAACAACATTCATAATAGAATCTAGATGGGTCCACTAGCTACATCCTATGTGGTCTTCATAGTTAGGGGATATGTAGATTGTTACTAGAAACCCTCTTTATGCTAGATAGCATTGTAGTTTCCATCTCATGAGAACATAGGAGGAATTTTCCTCGTGAAGAGACCCCTATAAAGCATATTCTCTTGGTGTTAAGCTAAATTTCTAGTAATTCGGATAATTAGCGAGTAGTTGTTGATTGTCGTATTATTGTGATTATTTGTAGATCGAGACTAAGTGGAAAAAATTCATAAAAGGAAGGAACAAGTTTTCAAGATTGTTTTGAGGTAGGTGATAATTGTGATTTCATGATCGTGTGATGAATAAATATTCTTACTTCATTATGATACTTGTATGTGCATGAATTTCGCAATATGTAGCATGATGTTGCAACTGAGATACATGAATAATATATCCATAAAATCATGATGTAAATATGTGATCTTTATGAGGTACTTGTAATTGGGATTGTGGTATGTGAATATGGATCGGATTCACGTTCCGGTAAGCTATCTTGGATCGGATTGCCACGTCCGATATAAATATTGGATCGGATTGCCACATCCGATATAAATATTGGATCGGATTGCCACGCTTCGGCACAACTATAGGATCGGATTGCCACATTTCGATAAGCTAACTGGCATCGGGTACCACACCGGTGCACTAACAGTTTCAGTTTGGGTTGTGTGAGAGGATCAATGTTGTGTGAGAGGATCAATGATGGGTTTAAGCATATGAAATATGTTGTTGAATTGTCTTGTTGATAATGTTGTTATGTTTATATATATATATATATATATATATATATATATATATATATATATATATATATGCATGTTATTAAAATGTTCTTTTGACTTTTTTATATTGCACTAGTGGGATAGTCATGTGCTCCTACCAGTACACAGTGGTTGTGTACTGATTCTGCACTTGCTCTTATTTTTTTTAGTACATGACATCTTCGAGCATCTATTGACAGAACTAACTTAGGAGATTACAGATTATCCCATCGACTTCAAGGGCGAGCTATATCTTTTAGGCTTCCATGGATTTTTCTTTAGTCTTTGTCCACCATTCCGACTTAGACCATTGTTTTAGTTATTTGGGTAGTTCATTAGTATTTTTTTGTTTAAACTTGGTTTTCGTTAGTAGTTTTGGTAAAATGACCTTCATATATTAGGTTTATTTTCCTGCAAATTTTAGTTGTTAGATCTTTTGTTTAGTAAAGAACTTTGCTTTTAGTTATTTATCTTGCTTTCGTAACTTAAATGCTTTAGTTTTTGAATTATTGTGACAATAGTATAGTAGTAGTGGTTCTCCCACCAGATTATAATTGTAGGTGCCAATCACGGCGGGTTTTGGGTCATGACAAAGTTGTTATCAGAGCCAAGGTTCGTTGATCTCGATGTACTAGAACGAGTATAATAGAGTCTCGCGAAATGGTACAGGGATGACCTTTTTTATCTGAGAGGATATAGGACTTCAGAAAATCTCTTTTTTTCTCTTGTATCCTTCGTGCTATGACTTAATTCCAATTGGTATCTTACTTCTTAAATTCTTCTGTCCGCAGATGGTTAATACTAGGTATAATGGTGTTAGGCCCGTAGCTTATGTTAATGCTCTAGGAGAAAAACGTGCAATAAGAGTCGCGGTCGAGGCAGAGGTAGAGGAAGAGTTAAGGTTAGAGGTTGTAGAAGAATGACGCCTGTTGTAAATGAGATGCTGATTGACAATGTTCCAGTGAATGAGAACCCTCTGGCACACAATAAAGAGATAGAAGAGAAAGTTGAGATTGAGGATGTTGAGGAGATTGAACAAGAGGAAGGAGTGCAGGTTGAAGTGATAAGGATTCGTCCCATTGATCTGGTGCTATCTCAATAGATCATATCATTCTTTAAACGGTTAGTTAGTCTGGGAGTGCTTCCACTCACTCAAACCCCTACTAACCCTTCGGTAGTTAAGAATGTGCCCCATATGGGTGAAGTGGGACGTAACAATGCCTTCTGTTGTCCTTTGTTTTGTTCTATGATGTCCGGTAATGAGCATGATATGTTGACCTAGTTTCTAAAGCTTAAGCCTGCAGTATTTCTTGGTTCTGAGACTGAAGATGCTTATGAGTTCATCTTGGATTGTTATGAGAGGCTGCATAAGTTAGGCATTATTCACCAACATGGGGTGTAGTTTGTGTCCTTTCAACTCCAAGATGAGGCTAGGCAATGGTGGAGCGCTACATGGAATGCACTGACTTGGACCCAATTCCATGCCTTGTTTCTGCAGAAGTATGTACCTAGGACCTCCAGAGATTACAAGAATGATGAATTTATGGCCTTAGATCAAGGTGGTATGTATGTGGCTGCTTATGAGGCAAAGCTTCGTGCTTTGTTCAGATATGCTATATAGTTGGTTAATATTAAAGAGGAGAGGATTCGGTTATTGGTTAGAGGTTTGAATTCTAACTTGCAAGTTTTGTCTGTCCACATGACTGCTACAGCGAAGAGTTTCAATGAGGTGAAAGATTGTGTTAAGAAAGTGGGGGTGAGGCGAGACAGTTAAGCCAAGACATTAACCAATAGGGCTAAGAACTCTGGAAATTTTCAGGCTCCTGTGCTAGAGGATCTGTCAACCAATGCTCGAGGCCAAGCCAATTTAGTTCGACATGCCCGCCTTTACAGGTAATTATGCGAGGACTCCATACAATAACTTTCAGGACAGTCAGACTATTCTGCATGCGATATGCAAAATACCTTCTAGCGTCGCACTTGTTTAATTTTGGGAAACTTGGACACATGAGGAGAGAATGTCCACACCCGCATGTGTTCAAGTTTGGAGAGCGGCCTTCTCGAGCAATGTTTTCCATGGGAAATGATAATGAAGGTAGAGGCATCCACAAGGTGGGTGAGGAATTAACCAACGAGGACTCTGAGGTAGATAAATGGGTAACAAAGGTAGAGGTAATGCGCAACATGGCAGAGAGGTAGCTCGTGTTGATGATAAAGCTAAGTGTTATGCTTTTTCAGGCAAAAAAGAGGCGGAGGCATCTGATGCGGTGATCACAAATATGACCGAATGGCTAATGCATTATTTGATCCGGGTTCCAACTATTCTTATGTGTTTATGAGATTTTCCTCTGAATTTGAGATGTTGTTTGATGTCTTTGATGCCCTAATTTGTGTTTCTACATATGTTGCAGACTCAGTTATAGTCACTAACATTTATCGTGCTTGACCTATCTTGTTTATGGGATTTTAGACTTGGGTTGATTTGGTAATTTTGGATATGGCTGATTTTGATATTATCTTAGGCATGACTTGGTTGTCCCCCTATCATGTGGTGCTTGATTTGAATACTAATTATATGACTCTAGAAATTTTTGGAAGGAAAAGATTATAGTGGGAAGAGGTGTACAAGCAAGCAAGCAAGCTAAGATTGTATCCTCCATCAGGGCTAGTAAACTAGTAGAGCAAGGTTGTTTAGCTTATTTGGCTCATGTTAGGGATGATGATACTGAGGCTCCGTACATTGTGTGTATTCATGTGGGTGTCTAGTTAGAGTGAAGTATTTCCCCACGACTTGACTGCATGCCTCCAGATAAAAGACATAGATTTTTTAGTTGACTTAGAGCCCAGTACTCGTCCCATTTCAATTCCTTTGTATTGCATGGATCCGGTAGAATTGAGGAATCTTAAGTCTCAAATTCAAGAGCTTCTTGATAAGGGATTTATCATTCCTACTTTTTCCCCATATGGTTCTCCGGTTTTATTTATCAAGAAGAAATATGGTAGCATGAGGATATGTATAGATTACCGGCAATTGAATCAATTCACTATTTGGAATAGGTACCCCTTGCCTAGAATAGATGATATTTTTGATCAATTGCAAGGTGCAACAATATTCTCTAAGATTAATTTAATATCCGGATAACATTAATTAAAATAGGTCGGAAGATGTACCCAAAATGGCATTTAGGACTCGTTATTCGGCATTATGAATTTTTGGTGATGTCATTTGGGTTGACTAATGCCATGCAGCGTTTATGAACTTGATGAATGGGGTGTTTTATCCATTTCTTGATTCCTTTGTGATAGTCATATACGATATTTTTGTTTATTCGAGCAGTGAAAAACAACATGGTGACCATCTTAGTACTATTTTGTGATATTCTTGGGAAGCAATGGTTATATGCAAAAGAATTACCAATTCTAAATTTTGGTTAAAATTAGTTGCGTTTTGGGGGCATGTATTGTTAAAAGAAGGGGTCGGGTTAGACTCTCAAAAGATTGAAGCGGTTAAGAATTGGGTACGACCAGGTGCGGTTACTAAAATTAGAGTTTCATGGAACTCGCTAGTTATTATCGTGTTTTGTTAATAATTTTGCTTCAATTGCTACTCACTTAACCAATCTGACCAGAAAGGAGGTACATTTGAATCGATTAAGAAATGTGAGGAGATCTTCCAAAAGTTTAATACTCTTTTGACCACCGCATCCATCCTAGAATTGTCGATTGAGGGTAAGGATTTCATTGTTTATTGTGATGCTTCACATTTGGTTTAGGCACGGTGTTGATGCAAGATAAGAATATCATAGCTTATGTCTCATGTCAATTGAAGGTGCATGAGAGAAATTATCCCACTCACGATTTGGAGTTAGCAGCAATGATATTTACTCTCAAGATCTGGCGACATTATCTTTGTGGTGTTAAGTGTGGTGTATTTGTTGATCATCGTAGTAATAAGCATGTATTCACTTAAAAGGATTTGAATTTGAGACAGCGGAGATGGATGAAATTTCTCAAGGATTATGATGTGAACATTCAATATCATCTGAGTAAGGCTAATGTGGTGGCAGACACATTGAGTAGAAAGGTGGTAAGTTTTGATAGTTTAGCTTACTTGAGTGTAGCCAAACATCCTTTAGCCAAGGAAATCCAAGCCTTAGATTCTCAGTTCATGCAGTTGGGAATCTCTGAAAAAGGTGGGGTGTTAGCTAGTAATGAAGCTAAGTCCATGTTAATGGAGAAGAACAAGGCCAAACAATTCGAAGATGGGAATTTAGAAGAACTTAGAACGAAAATTTCAATTGGTAAGTCCCAAGAGACCACTCTTGATATGGATGGGGTACTCAACCATAAGGGTGGAATTTATGTAACTCGAGTGGTTAACTTAATTCAAAGATTATTGGTGGAGTCTCATGGCTCGCGATATTTTATCCATCCGGGTGTGACCAAGATGAATAGAGATTTGAAGTGAATTTATTGGTGGTCGGGGATGAAGAAAGACATCACGGAGTTCGTGGTGAAGTGTCAAAATTGTCAACAAGTGAAGTATGAGCTCAAAGGCCCGCTGGATTACTTACAATTATGCCAATTCCGGAATGGGAGTGGGAAAGAATAGCTACCAATTTTGTGGTTGGTCTTCCCAAAACCCTGGGGAAGTTTGACTCTATTTGGGTTGTGGTTGATAAATTGACTAATTCAACCTATTTTATTTCGGTAAGGATAGATTAAAATGCGTAACAACTAGCTAAAATCAATGTGAATGAGATAATGAGGTTTCATAGGGTTCCACTTTATATCATCTCATATTGTGGTACCCTTTTCACCTCCAAGTTTCAAAGAAAGTTGCATGATGAATTAGGTATGAAACTCACCTTCAGTACAACCTTTCATCCCATACAGATGGACAATTGGAAAGTATATTAGAATTTGGAAGACATGTTGAGGTCTTGTGTGATTGACTTTAGAGGCTATTGGTATAAGTTCTTACCACTATGTGAGTTCTCTTACAATAATAGTTAATACTAAAGCATTTATATGGCACCATTTGAGTAGTCATATTAAAGGGGATGTAGATCACCCATAGGTTTGTTTGAGGCTGGAGATGTAAAACCTTTTGGGGTAGACTTAGGGAAGGATGCTCAAGATAAGGTGAGGAGGATTTAAGATACACTTCTAGACGCTCAGAGTAGGCAAAAGAAATATGAAGATAATAAGGTGAGCGACATTGACTTTCGGACTGGAGAAAAGGCCATTCTGAAGGCATCATCCATGAAAAGGGTGATGAGATGAGGTAAGAAGGGTAAGTTGAGTTTGTGATATATTGGTCCCTTTAAGGTTGTGAAATGCATAGGACTGGTGCCGTATAGATTGGCGCTACCCCTAAGTTGTTCAGAGTACATCACGTATTTAATATATTTATGTTGAAGAGTAATCACGCAAATTGGGACTATATCATTAAGTGGGATTCAGTTTTGCTAGATAAAGACCTCCAATATGAAGACAAACCAATTGTTATTCTAGATCGTAATGTTTGTAAGTTGAGGACCAAATAAATTAAGTCTGTGAAGGTTCAGTGGAATCATCATCTAGTTGAGGAAGCTACTGGGAGACTGAGAAGGACATGCGAGACAAGTATCTGTAATTGTTCATCGATTCAAGTACTACTTCACTCTTTCCTTAGCCATATTTTCATATGTTTTTTCACTCGGGGATGAGTGATGAGTAAACTGGTATCTATTGTAACGATCGGTTTTATCATTATATAAATGCCAACGAGGGTGAATCGTGGCCAAAAAAACTTTTTCGTAGTGTTAGCAATTTTTTTAACCTTGTCCAGATTTGGAGGAAATCAGAGTCATCAAAGTCTAGGAAATTCTGGTAATACCCAGGTAGAGTAAATATTAAATCAGTTAGAAAACTCGTTAATGAATCCCTACGACTTTACAGAATTAATTTTGGATAAGTAGATCTTTTGAAATTGATCTTGGCGTTAGGGGCATTCTCTGAGCATAGTGAGTAAAGGTGTGTTGCAGAAGAGGGGAATTAAACTTCCCCTAAGAGATCATTGTCCCAAAATTTTTCGCTGCAACGGGATACATTCAGGGGATGATACGGGAATTAAATCGTAGAATTTTGGGATTTTTCAATGAGAATCACTGGTCCAAAAGGTATTGTTGCAACGAGATGGGTGCTAGTGCAGCGATGTTGCTACAACAAGATGGGTGTCGATGTAGCGGGACAGTCGCAAATAAAATTGTAAATAAACCCCTAGATGACCTTATTTGGGACTTTCAACTTTTTGACCTGAAGAATGACTCCTGGGCTATTCTAACTCATGTTCCCCATTCCTGAAGTTAAAGGTAAGATTTTCACTCTCAAAATTCACTTTTCAATTCGTATAATGTAATAGAATGGGTCAAAATTGATGGGTAAGGGTTTCCTAGTAGATCCTATGGTGCAATTAACCCTAATTTGACTAGTTAGGATCATGGGTATGATCTAGGGCTCATAGAATTATTAGTAATATGGATAATTAGCAATTGGTAGTTGATTCCCGTGTTATTGTGATTGTTTGTAGACCGAGAACAAGCAAAACCAATCTGGAAAGGGAAGGAACAAGTTTCTTAGGGTTTCAAGCTTGTTTCGAGGTAGGTGATGGTTGTGATTTCATGATTGTATGATTTATGCATGTTTTGATTCATTGTGATATTTGTATATATATGAATGTCACAATATTGATAACGTTGTTGTAACTGAGATAGATGAATAATATAACCATTAAATCATGATGTAAATGTGTGATCTTGATGAGGTACTTGTGATTATGATTGTCGTGTGTTAATGGGGATCGGATTACCACATTCCAACAAGCTAACTTGGATCAAATTGCAACGTTACGGCATAAGTATTGGATCAGGTTGTCACATTTTGGCACAACTATGGGATCAGATTGCCACGTTTTGGCAAGCCAATTGGGATCGGGTACCACGTCGGTGCACTACAGTTTGAGCTTGGGTTTCTTGAGAGGACCAATGATGTTATAAGCATGTGAAATGTATTGTTGAATTGTGATGTTGATAATGTTATTGTGTTGATATATATGCATCTGATTATAAGGTTTGTTCGACTTGTTTACATTGCACTAGTGGGATAGTTGTGTGATCCTACTAGTACACGGTGGTTTGATATTGATTCTACACTTGCTCTTATTTTTATTGAGTACAGTGCATCTTCATGTAGCTATTGACAAACCTCGCTTAGGAGATTAGAGATTATCGCATTTACTTCAAAGATGAGTTGCATCTTTTGGGTTGCCGTGGAGTTCTATTTAGTCTATGTCCACCATTCCCGGACTTACACCATTTTTTTAGTTGGATAATTCATTAGTATTTTCTTGTTTAAACTTGGCTATCGTTAAAAATTTTGGTACATTGACTTTCAGATCTTAGGTTTATCTTCCGCAAATTTTAATTGTTAGCTCTTTTGTTTAGAAAAGAATTTCGCTTTTAGTCATTAAATGCTTTAATTTTAAAAATTAATGTTATAGTTGGATAGTAGAATGGTTCTCTCACCTGCTTCTAAGTGTGGGTGTCAATCACGACGAATTTTGGATGGAGACACTGAGGCATACATGATTTAACTTGTTAGAAATAAACTCGACATCATGTAATAACAATTTTGAGAAACTATTGTTCATTGAATTTCATTGCTAAATATATCTATCATACGATTTTCAATATTCATGGAAACTAATAATCTATTATTGATCACACTAATAAAGCATGCTCATCTACTACATAACCAACTATATCTTTGTTAAAATAGAGTCCTTAGTCCACTAACCCATCAGGATATGATATAACACATGAATAAGAGTTATGCAACAAAATATTAGTAATTCAAGTCATATAACATCTACTAAATGTGTCCTTACTTAGAATGCACGTCAATAATTCATTCATTTCAACACGGAAAAACTAATAAACTATCTCTCGAGCAAAGTAAGAGAATAATCATAATATACCTTGAAATTCTAGAAATTGTGTCATAAACTCTTAAAAAATTACATTCCTTTTTGAATAGCCTTGGAACTCTCCTATTTTATGGAAAATATAATCTATATGAGTGTAAAAGTCTATCAACACCAATATTTTTATTTTTTAAATTTTTTATGGACCAATGATCCATTTATTTCCCATAAAGAAGTATCCTACACAAACAGGCCAAAGAATATCCCAATTTAGAACAAATGTAAAATAGCACAAATAAGAAAATAAAATGAGAACTCGATCTTGGTCTTGATGAACAGGAACTTGTCATTCCCCAAAATAGGGTTTTCTAAATAAAGCTCTCCATTTATCACTCTCATATACTACGTCGGCTTCCATGTTTCTGGCTCCCTTCTCCCTTTATTTTCCCGTGTTTCATCTTCGGGTCACTAACATACTTCACCCATGGAAAAAGAGGATATAATGACCAGATAAGGCATTTTTAGAAATTTTCGTAAAAATTATAGTTTTACCCCTTTCGATTGTTGTTTAGAGTCATTTATGATTAGTCGGTAAAGTTGGTTAGATAATTTTAATTTCTTCGATAACTACGGTTATTTAATTGATAGATATATATTAATAACTTATTTATTTAGTTGGTGGTTAATGGGCAATGTCAAAATCCTTTTAATATCTATATTACTTGATCCATATTAAAATAAGTTAATAAGGTTTGTAACTTTTAATACCTAATTATTTTAATTTAAGAAAAGGAAAGGAAAAGAAAGAAACGGAGAGTATGTATAAACCTAAACTCATATGTGCAGGGGCATGGAGCCGCCGACGGAAACAATATTCCACGTAATAGTTTTAACTTTCTTTTCGCTGAAATTGACTCTTTCTTTTCTAATTAATTAGTAGCTAAATTATTACTATTGTTAAATGTTGGCTGGAAGACAGAATCAATCACACAGATTTGGGGGGAAAAAAGAGTTAGAAATTTGAATTACAAGTGCATGCAATCATAGGACAATGATTAGGGGTAATCATTAGGGAGTTAAATAAGAGTTAGAGGTAACGTACTGGCTCCTTTGTTCTTTTAAACATGTCTTATAACCATCATATTGTTTATTATCCTAGTTGATACATTATTATAAAAAAATTTGGCATATGGAGTGAAAGTATTGTTATTGTTGTTATTATGAATTATAATGGCATTGGAAATTGTGGAAATAAGTTGAATTCATGTAATATCCTTAAGAGATGTTATAACCACAATCTTGATATATCTATTTTTAGTTAAATTATTAATAGTTATTGATTAATACACGTGATTGGGCACAAGAAGATTTATGGATAATTCTGTGTTCTCTGTGGTTTAGGCAGTATCACTGAATTTTACTTTGCTTTTGAATTTTTGTTAGAATTATCATATTATTATTCAAGTTTTGATATATTTTGATATATAATTAAATAATTTTCACGATTCGAACTTTGAAATCCGAATCGCAAGCGGCGGCGTTGACCTCTCAGAGGTCACAGACAAGCATCATCTTCCATTCATCATATTTATCTAGTTAAATTTGTGGAAAATTTAAAACTTTTTATATGTATGAAGTATACATATACTTCATATAATTATAACTAGATACATCATATACTAAGCTCAACATAAGAGAACAACCATCTAACATAAAGAATCAATTCGAAACTGAAGATGAATATATCATAAATAGTTCGCCAAACACGGACTTATTACAAAGCTTTGAAATGAAGGTTCAAAATAAATGCTAGGGACAAAATCCACTAGATATGTCTAAAACTAAGGCTAGACTAAATCTGCAGCATCCTCGAAATCATGAGGACCTACCTGAAATGGTTTGGAGAAATGCTGAAGTCCAAACCGCTGCAAGTGTCGTCAACCTGTCCTCTGACCTGCACCTATACAAATAGTAAATAGTAGGGGGTTAGTACACAACTTTTACTAAGTATAGGTGTATGCACACATACACATAAAGCTATGCATGCTCAATGAAACCTCATCCTAAGCAACATGTCATTTCTGGAAAGTCTAGTCATTAGACTTTCCTAATTTGTTAGTTGTGATTTGTGGTATGAATATGATGCATTTTAATGAATTCAAAGCACACAACTCATTTTCTATATGATTAAAAACATTAGTATCATCAACATAATTTTAGAACAACTCGGGCGAAGATTTGAGATTTTTGATTCTCTTAGGCCGAGAGCTACTCTATGTACACTTAGATTATTTTTCAGTCTTTTTCTTCTTGTTGTTCTCTAGTTCAATAATTCTTTTGGTCCTATATTTTGCTTACAAGTGTAATGATTCATTGTAGTCCCATACCCACAATGAATCGATTTAAGTAATTCAAGAGTTTAAGGAAATAACTTAACTACAATCTGGGGCATGAATTTATTTATAAGTCAATACTTATTAACTATACTCATTCTTTTCTTGATTGCATAATGTGCATAGATATTGGGGCATATCATTAAAGCTTATGATCTTGCTTACTTTGGGCATGAATTCTTTATAAACCAATTTTTAGTGATTATTCCTATTATTGTATTATTGGCCTAATGTAAGAAGTCATTATAAGCCAATCTTATTTGGCTAATATCTTTTGCTGATTGTATAAACTCATTATAAGCCAATTTATTTGGCTTTATCATTTTCATAACATGAGGATTCATTATTAGTTATGCCATTTACTTATTGTAAACTTTATTAGACACGATTTGACTATCCTTACAACAACTTATTCATTACATCAAGTATTCATTACATTTCATAACGTATTCTCTATTGATTATGTCATTGATTTCATTACTTTAATGTTTTATATATTATACATTTCATATACACGAGACCTTGGAATCATTGATATAGCATTAAGACATCTCAAGTGAGTGCCAATATGTGGGACCTCAACCCGAGGCCCTTCTTCAGCAAACACAGAGTCTGCTTTATTCGTTCATTCGTACTTCACATTATTTTTTCATTTATTCGTAGGCTAATGTAAACACCATCTATACCAAGGATGAAGTTTAAGACTCTCATTGGGATCATGAAGTGCAATGACCAAGAATAACCTAACGTTATTACTTGAATCTGATTTCACCTCCTAATTGTTGCACAAACACCTTTGGTATCATTCATTTCATTATCTTTCATACTTTGAGGAACTCCAACCTTAACCTACATAGATCATATGAGCATCATGAAATCCAGTGTATACCCCACACAGAAAAGAGATGGAATCAACGGCCAAAGTGACCCAAAACATGCTAGCGTACATGGGAATTGAACCCCGACAGATCCCTATATTTGCAGTATAGGTTTGAAGACTAGGAGATATAAGAAGACCCATACCTGGCATGCCGGACAATCTCATCTCATGAGAGTTATGTGAAACTCCGTCCTTCCCAAAAGAAGGCATCACCGCTCATAGATAGCCTATCGGTGCTCAGTATAAAGTTCCATTTCACTCAACTCATATGTCATGGAAGTTGGCTTCTAGTATGAGGACGGCATAGCTTAATAGATAATTTCTCATTTCATCATTAGTATTAAGCATACATCAGTCTCAGTACTTTCATTAGAATGTACATAGAGATTGGTCTCTTCATTAGCTTTACACTCTCATATATGAGTATGTTTTGGTAACGTTTACTTAGGCTCATTTGAGAATGCTCTCATCTTTCACATTAGCCTCTTATCATATCGTCACCACATTCATAAGCATTACCACATTTGCTTTTCACAATTACTCATCCCTTTTACGTGAATGTTCATTTCATCATATGCCAATGCATTTGGCCATTTTAGTGTGTTTCACACTCTTACTTAACCCTTAATAGGGTTTCATAATTTCATTACATACATCTTAGTTACTCATCCCTTTTTACGTAAATGTTCATTTCATCATCTTTTAGTGTTGACTCAAGCATTATGGAGGCTTGCTTCTAGATTGAGATCTACTTACTCTATTGGCGACTGGTCATCCTTACTTTACATTGATGAAATGTGAATTGTTATTTCATATCATACTCAATTTACATTTATGAATGTGAATTGTCCTTACATATCATCCTTAGGTGTTAATGAAACTAGTTTCACACATTCTAACACCTTCATTCGTGAGTATTCTTTTAACAAATTAGTTTTGGTGTAAGTAAGACTTGTGTCACTTCCTTTAACATCACATTCTATTCACTTACTTAATTTAGACCCATTTAATAATGGTATAACTCACATTACTTACTTACTTTAGTGTAGTAACTTCATATCACCATTTATGGACGATGAGCACTTCATTCAATGAGTTTCATGTGTTCATAGTTCATTCTTGTGGAGCATGTTTGGAGTTGTCCCAATGAATGTCACGTATTTTGTTATGGATTAATTGATATTACTTTAGAAGTTCTTATATTTGATACTCTTACTACACAAGAATTGACATATGATTAGTATTGGCTCAAGATTTGGGATGTTAGACTAGCAAATTCATTCTTTTTGACATAAGCCAATTTTTACGTATGTTCATATCAAAATTTCCATATGTATGAACCCTTAGTAAATATTTTAATCATTTACATAAGTTCCTAGCCATTAGCATATATTAATTCTGATTAAATAGAGTTAGCCAACATTATTGGAACCAAATAGCTAATTTATTAAAGATATGATTTCATAGATGTCTTTGAGCCAATTCTTAGTTTATGGATTTTAGTGTAACGTTTTAAGAACATATTGGACAGAATTATATTAACATTTCATTGCTTTAACATCTTTATAACATCACAACAACAGCAAGTCAACATTCAGCCAAAGACACATATTCACTTAACTCACAGACTTGACTTAGCATATTATCGATCCTTACTTATCATGATAAGATTAACTTTACGCAATTACAAGTTCATAACTTCACTAGATACTAATCATTCAAGAACAATACATGTTAATAATAGCCAGCACCACATACAAACAACATGATCTCCAACCTATTCAACATTGAAATTGAAAAGGATACTAGGAAAGGGAAGTTCAACGAGAACGACGGGAACAACCCTAGTTTTCAAGATCTTGTAAATCGTTCGAAGGAAAATACTATTGAAGAAATAATTCCAGGAAATAAACCCATACCTTAAGTAGAAATTAATCTACGAAGACCATCTTGAACGGAAACTTGGAGAAACCTTGAAATCTCCTAGGAGAATCAATGGAATTTTCTGTTTTTCTTTCCCTCACTTGCTTACTATTTTGCGTCCTTTTTTTCTATGAGTTTGAACGTGATTTTTAGGTTTAATAACTAATATTTAGTTATAAAACTTAGGTTTAGTAAGTTAATTTAATAAAATAATTAACCAATTACCAAAACGCCCCTCCTAAGTTGACTAAACATAAGAGAACATAACACTTAGTAAAATCTGGAAATTGGTGTTGACTATGGTTTTGGTCAACATTTTGACTTTATATTAATCAATTAAAATCTTAGTTTAATTAATTTAGGTGCCTAGGTTAAGTACTAAAGTACCTTCAAGTCATTAGAACCAAAATTAACCCTTTTGGACCATCCTAGGTGAAGTACTAGGATGTTTCTTGAGTTGTACTAGGTTAGTGTAAGAATTTCGTTTTGATAATTTAAAATAATTAATTAAATTACTAATTTACTTAATTAGGTGACCTAAGGTAATTACTAAATTACCCTTAAGTTGTTAGGACCATAACCAATCCTTCGAACCATCCTAGGTTAGGTATTAGGTTAGTGTCAACCCGATTTTGGTCCTAGGTTGTCGGGTGCACTAATTAGTTTATTTCGTTTGGTCCTAGGTTAGTTAGCTATTTAGGGCAGTAGGTTAGAGTCTATAATTATTTAGGAAGTTAGTCCCCACATGGAGGGGTCCCTTATGCACGTTTTCCCCCCTAACTACCCTAACCGAATTCGGTTAGGGTGGTCCCCTCCTTGGCCACTTCTATGTCTTGCACATGTGCTTGCACATGGGTTGGTTGTACTTACCTAACTAACTATTATTTATGGTTCATTTGGGAATGTTTACATATTGTCCCAAGGACCCTCACTATGTCTTGGGTACTGCTTAATTTACATGATCATTTTAAATGATCATGTGCTATGGTACTAGGCTTGACACTTGGATGCCTAGTACTTTGTGTGAAACTATTCTAAACGGATTTTTCTTTTATCTTAGAGTCTTCATTGCAGGTACATTTAATTAACAACAATTTTGGATTGGGGTGTGACAACCCAAAAAGTATATTTCTTATTTGTATATGGAAAATTGGCTAATATCCCTTAGCAAATTTTTCTATACTATGCCCAATATTTCTCAATATTTGGCATTGGGGTGCCTATGTACCCCTAATAGGTTATCCTAAAGGCATACTAGGATCTTCATTATTCATATGATTTTCCAGAATGTTACAATAATTGAGTGTATTATACTACATGAAAATTATTAGGGTTATAGTGTTTGGATAAACTACGACTTAATCCTAGACTTGAAACTTAGAAAATATGATAGTTGAAATGTTATTTGGCATCAACATTTAAGAACTTCATTATAAATGATAGTGAATTGTTGAGTCAAGGCTAAATACATAGTAATGTGGGTGATGTTAGTTTCAAAATCTTATTGAAAATATGAAATTGAATAGATTACATTGATTTGGAAGCTTTATGAAAAGTGAAGGCTCAAGTCCCGGAGTGATTGTTCGAATATTTGAGGCAAGTGGATATTCAAACTCTTGCTAAGTGTATGGAATGCGTGTATTTACTTGTGGTATGTGTTTGGGAGTAATGGGATTGGGTTGACTTGTCCACCTTGATTAATTTTAATGATAAAAATGGGTAATAAAAGGCAATGTGATTATTTGTTTGTATGTGATGTGTCAAGAATGGTACGAGTACCGGTGTTATAATGGGAAGGTTTATTACTATAGAATGTGGATTGTAATCCGAGAATGACAAAAGATATGGGCATTGACTAATATATTATTGATTTGATTTATTATGTCTGATTGTGTTCTTTACCGAACCCGTATAATTGTGAAAATTGAAGTGATTATATGTCATAGCGACATTTGATTTATTAAGATGTTGTATTGACTCCTTTATTTGATATCATATTGTGCACATGCATTGACATGAGACTCGGTATGAGTAAAGGTCTGACACATGGAGATCGTCCGTGTTGAGAACCAGATATGATTATTTGGGCACGTGGAGATCGTCCGTACAATAGAAGAGTTATGATTATGATTTGGGAACGTGGAGGTCGTCCGTGTGTAATTTGTTTGATTTATGATAGTGCGTTGAGATCGTCACACAAACACGTGAAGATCATCTGTGTCTGTATATGGACCTCGCGAGTCCCCATGGGTCATGAACTATCGATATATTTCTGAGGAGTATCATGTTTATACGATTGAGAGAGAAATTGGTATTCTGAGGCATATCACTTCATGGTGTCATATTACATTGCATCCCATGACATTCTTCATTCTTGATGATTATGTGTTTTATTGGTAGTTGGGGAAGTACTTGATATTCGATTACCTCTATTTGACGAACATGATCTTGTGTGCTGATGATATTGTGATTATCTTTTTATGAGAGTTGTGATTTTGAATATTGAGTTGTAGTTGAGGATGTGTAATTTGTTAAAATGATTATGATGAGCTAGGTGCTATGAAAACTGTTAACTGTTAGGTTGAGCTAATTTTTATGCAGGTTGTAGTTGTGGAGGTTCGATTGTAAGGAGTACTCGTATTTTATCCCCTTAGCTTATGTTTAGGAGTTTACTTGCTGGGTACCGTGTTGTTTGGTACTCACCCCTTTCTACTACAATTTTTTGTAGGTTACTAGCCCGGACTTTGTGATATTTTTCTTCTCCTTGTCTGAGGCTTCTTGGATATCTGTGAGGTAGTTGTTTGTCGTCTCAATGGACTTACTTTCTCCTTACTTATGACCTTGTTCTATTCTAAAAACAAGTTCATTTGAGGCCAGTGTTTCTTTTGAATCAATTGTAATACATTAGAGGTTGTACACGTGACAACCAGATTTTGGGGGTGTTTTGAATTGATTCTGAAATTTCCGCATTTTATTGCAATGGTTGAGTTTTAGGCTAACTTTTCTTGGTGGGATAAGACAAGTGTCATCACGTCCATTTTTGGATCGTGACAACATGGTATTAGAGCCCCATGTTCATAGGTCTTACGTGTGTATAAGTCGAGTCTAAGTGGGGTCTTGAGGATCGGTATGGAGACGTCTATACTTATCTTTGAGAGGCTATAGAGACTTTTAAGAAATATCTTCATTTATTTTGAATCTCTAATGTGCATCCTTTGTCCGTTTTAATTCTTACCTCCTCATTCCATTCCTTCTCTAGTTTATCTGATGACTCCTGCGTATTTCCTCATGTGATTAGTTGTTGTGTCATGTATTAGTTGAACGTTAGATTTGGGTATTAAGGTCGAAGTGGAATATTTATGAAAAGAATGTGTGATCATATTTAAATGTATTGAGTAAGGTTAGTTATCCTAGTAAAAAGAATAGTAATTGTATGGTATGTATCTTACTTATAGTGGTTTAACAATTGTAAATTGAATATTGAAAATATGGCAAGATGATGGATGTGTAACTTTGAAAACTATAATTAGTAAAGTTATCATAACATGAATGGGTTTCTTAGAAAATGATGAGAATGATGTTCCACTAATTAATGTTTTAATCTTTCATAAATTGTGTGTATATCAAAGAGGGTCATGATACAACTAAAACAATGGTACTAATAGGTACTTGGTAAGAATTATAGAGTGTGTTACTTTTATTGACGACCAAACCGACGAAAGAATACATATAGTTAGGCTAGATACGGAATGAATTTGGTAATATTTATAGTTATTCGATAGGTGAAAATGTGTGGGCTATTTGAATATGATCTTCTCGGTAGGTATGATGTGTTCTAGTAGTGGATCTAACAGTCTTTCACGAGTGCTACTAGTGCTATATGAAAATGGAAATATTAATTGTAAGCGTAAATATTAATTGTATCATATGCTCATATAATCATATTTGATGTTGCATTCATATTTGAGAAACTAACTAGGTTGTTACTGCAGATTTTTGTTGTTAAGCGCGCGTATAAGAAAAATTTTAATGGTGACTTAATGATACGATATAAATGTGTTAAACTAAAACTGAATCCTGAAGGTTCTAAATGATGACCAGTGATTTCATAAGGAATGGATAGATGCCAGAATGACAAACTTATGGGTAAAGAAAGTCTCAAATAATATATTTGTGTGAATGTAATTGATGATTTTAGTAACAAGTGCATATAAAAGTTAGGTTAGTCCTTTGAATTTGATTGGTATAACTGGGTTTATGGTATCATATTAATGAAAGGATTGACTTTGGGTGTGATTCAATGTTGTACCTCAATTGAAAAGTACTATTAGTTTGGAATTAGTTCGATATGTTTTAAAAGTGAATCATACCTATCATGGGATACTTAAACGAAAAAAATTAGAGGTATGTAGTTTAACTTTTTAGAGCGAGGAGAGAGCTAGGATATTTACTGTGATTACAAGGGTTAGAGATGTATTTTCGGTGGAATTTGGGGAATTGAGTTCAGAGACTCGTGGTTCCGTCTGTTTTGCTTTAGTTTAGGTGATAATGTTATATGTTATTCATATATGTTAAAGACTATTTGATAAGATTTGAGGAAAAAATGTACATACATTCATCTATATTTGAATTTTTAGCGAAAGATATTATAAGGTCGCTAGAGAGGCGATATATGATAAACTATGATACATAAATTCATAAAAATTTCAAGGTATGAGCTAATGTTAATAGATAAAGGAATTGAGTTACATAGTTAGATTCAAAATTCAAGTTTTTCACTGTGAGTTTAGATTTGTGGCAGTGTGTTTTGTCAAAGTATGGATTGGTAAGGTAAGAAATGATCGATCTCATTGAGTATGAAGCATTTGGATGCACTTAAAAATAATTTGAGTGGTACATTTGATAACTTTTGATTGTTAAAGAACCTAAGGAATGGTTTCATCTAAAATTTTTGATTTAGAGTACAAGATAAAATATCATTGATTGTTGGAAAAAGTATAAGACTTGTAAATGAGTTAGCAAAAAAAATTAACAAAATTTTGATGTATTGAAGAATTCAAGGTATTATACATTCCTGTCATGGGAAGAATTTAAGAAAAGTGAAGGAAAAGACCTCTCGTATAAGCCCTTGGTTTGTAGTTGAAGAATTTATTGAGTTTTTTATCTATAAGTTTAGATATGATTGTGAGATATGAAATAGTACAGAATTACTAGGAATTATTATCATCACCTTTTCGAAAGATTGAGTTTTGTTTGGGTGACAAGTAATGATGTGGGGAAGATTATATGTGGTTATGTTGAGCTAGATTATTCAAATTATGATAGGTAAATTATTGATGTTCAACGTGTAGACCTACAATTTTACAAAATTAATGAGGATTTCGAAAAAAATTGAAACTACTTTGTAGATGGGATGATACAAATCGTTTTGATGTGTTACATAGGCATTTAATGGTGGGTTGAGTTTATAGTATATATAATTATTGGGTGATGAAGGATTTCTAAATTTTGGCACGAGGCATATGACGAGTGTAAATGGTAGTTAAAAATGATATGTGAAGTTTGTGTGAAGTTGACATTAAGTGTGATTCAATTATTTTACTTCGATAGAAAAGTATTTTTAGATTTGAAATTAGTGTTATCAGTGTTGGGGGTGACTTTTTTAGATTTTGCTTCAGGGGTCTTTTTGTCTTTTTCCACTTCACTTTAACCCTAAGATACGTCATTTTGACCCTAATCATCAGATTTTAGTCATTTTAAGCCTAGAAACATAACGAAAACTTACCCTAAGTCAAATCATTAATAAAAACTTAGAAAATTAGAAGCAAGAAAGGAGAACAAGGTCAAGAACCATAGTTCAAGAACGTAGCAAGGCTCCAGCAGTTCCAGCCCCGAAATCTAAGTGTTTCTCCGTGAATTTCATCATTAGGTATGTGGAATTTCACTAGTGGGTTCCTTTCACCCATTGGATCCCTAGTTTTCAGTCAGATTCTTAATTCTCTTATCATGATTAAACCTAGGGTTTCTAGAACTTCGATAGAACTTCATGAAATTATTAAATATATGGTCCAACTCAGATTGCCAAGTTATTATTCAGCATATCGCATGAATTTCAGAACCCTGGCTTTGTATTTATTTAGTTCTTGAATTACACGTGCTAGGTCAGATGTTTCAATTATGCAGTTATACATGCTTCAGTTTTTAATGCATCATTGTTAGATTAAATATTGTATGTTCAATTTTAAGATATCTAGTATTTACAGAAAATTGAGACATAACCAATTAACTACATAAATCAATGGGAGTAGCACAATACCGAGTTGAACTAGGGTTCAGCGTACCCAATTAGTCCCACAACTACTAGCCAAGTAGGTTGTAAGTTCCCTCTGTTTTCAATCAGTTTAGTGATCACGCCAGCATGCCTATATACCTCTAGCAGGGTATATTGGGTCCTCTAGGTGGGGCGTATACATCGAACTCCACATTTAGCTCATGTAGTTTTATTATCGGTTATTAGTAGCTTCCATAGTTCAGTTAGACTCTTTTGCATTGACCATTTATCAGTATACTCGGTATTTAGTTTCAGCATGTTAGAAATTGGTCGTTGCATTCAGTTGTCTCAGCATTCATAGTCTATATCATGTTCAGATTTTTATACTTGCGTTGTGCTTGTTCAGTTACATATTATTTCAGATTTATTTTATCCTACATGCTCAGTACCTTTCAAGTATTGATGCATACGTACGCTACATCTTCTCGCGATGTAGATTCAAGTCCTCAGCATCCAGATCAGGCATAGATCGATTTCCAATCTTCAGTTCAGCAGATTCATTGGTGAGTCCTCATTCTCCAAGGACAACAGTCATGAGTTTCATTTCAGTCTTTAGTCATTTAGTTTTAGTTTTTGCTAGATTTAGCTGGGGCTTGTCCTAGTATTTCTAGTCCACTTTAGAGGCTTATTTCAGTCATAGTTAGTTTTATCTTAGTAGTGAGTTAATATTTTCTTGTATTAAACTCATCAGTTTTCATTTATCTCAGTTATAGAATATGGGTATTCCCATCTTTTTAGTTTAATAGTCTCCGCAATAGTTTATATTCTTTAGTATTCTCATGATCATGCCAGCAGGGTTAGCTTGGGATCACTTGTGGTCCTAGGTTTTGTATCCATGTCTCAGTGATAGCTCGGGACGTGACACTGATACTTATTTAGAGTCTTTTATGATTAGTCGGTGAAGTTGGTTTGATAATTTTAATTTATTCGATAACTACGGTTATTTAATTGATGGATATATATTAATAACTTATTTATTTAGTTGGTGGTTAATTGGCAATGTAAAAATCTTTTAATACCTATATGACTTGACCCATATTAAAATAAGTTAATAAAGTTTGCCACTTTTAATACTTAATTATTTTAGTTTAAGAAAAGAAAAGGAAAAGAAAGAAACGGAGAGTATGTATAAACCTAAACTCATATGTGCAGGGGCATGGAGCCGCCGACGAAAACAATATTCCACGTAATAGTTTTAACTTTCTTTTCACTGCAATTGACTCTTTCTTTTCTAATTAATTAGTAGCTAAATTATTACTATTGTTAAATGTTGGCTGGAAAAGAGAATCAATGACATATATTTGGAAAAAAAAAGTTAGAAATTTGAATTACAAGTGCATGCAATCATTGGACAATGATTAGGGGTAATCATTAGGGAGTTAAATGAGAGTTAGAAGTAACGTACTGGCTCCTCTTGTTCTTTTAAACATGTCTTATAACCATCATATTATTTAGTATCCTACTTGATACATTATTATATAAAATTTTGAATATGGAGTAAAAGTCATGTTATTGTTGTTATTATTAATTATAATTCCATTGGGTTTACGAACTTGATTATAAATGATAGTGAATTGTTGATTCAAGGCTAAATACATAGTAATGTGGGTGATGTTAATTTCGAAATGTTATTGAAAATATGAAATTGAATAGATTACATTGATTTGGAAGCTTTATGAAAAGGGAAGGCTCAAGTCCCGGGTGATTGTTCGACAATTTCAGGCAAGTGGATTTCTAAACTCTTGCTAAGTGTATGGAATGAGCGTATTTCGTTGTGGGTTTTTTTTTCTGAGCAATGGGATTGGATTGACTTGTCTACCTTAATTAATTTTAATGATAAAAATGTATAATAAAAGACAATGTGATTGTTTATTTGTATGTGATATGTCGAGAATGGTACGAGTACCGGTGTTATAATGGGAAGATTTATTACGATAGAATGTGTATTCAAATGCGATAATGCCAAAACATATGGGAATTGGCTAATATATTATTGATTTGATTTATTATGTATGATTGTGTTCTTTACTGAACCCGTATAATTGTGATAATTGAGGTGATTATATGTCATAGCGACATTTGATTTATTAAGATGTTATATTATCTCCTTTATTTGATATCATATTGTGAACATGCATTGACATGAGACTAGTATGAGTAAAGATCTATCACGTGAAAATCGTCCGTGTTGAGATCGACTTATGATTATTTGGGCACGTGGAGATCGTCCGAGCGATACAAAAGCTATGATTATGATTTGGAACGTGGAGATCGTCAATGCAAAATTTGTTTGATTTATGATAGTGCGTTGAGATCGTCCGCACAGACACGTGGAGATCATCCATGTTGGTATCTGGACCTCGCAAATCGCCCATGGGTCATGAACTCTCTATGTATTTCTGAGAAGTATCATGTATATACGGTTGAGAGAGAAATTGGTATTCTGAGGCAAATCACTTCATGGTGTCATATTGCATTGCATCCCATGACATTCTTCACTCTTGATGATTATGTGTTTTATTGGTAGTTGGGGAAGTACATGATATTTGATTACCTCTATTTGACAAACATGATCTTGTGTTTTGCTGATATTGTGAGTGCCTTTTTGTAAAAGTTGTGATTTTGAATATTGAGTTGTAGTTGAGGATGTGTAATTTTTTAAAATGATTTTGATGAGTTGGGTCCTAAGAAAACTGTGAACTATTAGGTTGAGCTGATTTTTATGCAGGTTGTAGTTGTGGAGGTTCGGTTGGTGTGTAAGGGGTACTCCTATTTTATCCCCTTAGCTTGTGTTTAGGAGTTTACTTGCTGGGTACCGTGTAGTTTGGTACTCACCCCTTGCTACTACAATTATTTTTGTAGGCTACTAGCCCGGACTTTGTGATATTTTTCTTCTCTTTGTCTAAGGCTTCTTGAATATTTGTGAGGTGGTTGTTTGTCGTCTCAGCGGACTTTCGTTCTCCTTAGTTATGACCTTGTTCTATTCTAGAAACAAGTTCATTTGAGACCAGCGTTTCTTTTGAATTAATTGTAATACTTTAGAGTTTTGTACACGTGACAACCAGATTTTGGGGGGTGTTTTAAATTGATTCTGAAATTTTCGCGTTTTATTGTAATGGTTGAGTTTTAAGCTGACTTGTTTTGGTTGGATAAGACGAGTGTCATTACGTTCCTTTTTGGATCGTGACAGAGGATATATATTAGATCGCAAAGGTAAATCAACCTTATTTTTTATCTACTCTCAACTATTGTTGACCTTAGTCTTTCCTTTTTGTAGATGCTAAATCTGGTGGAGATGTTTGGAGTTCAAGATGAACTTTCTAGTTGCATTTAACCATGAAAATCCTTCTGGAGGCTTGAGTATATCAACACACACATTTATATATAAATTCAAGTCAAAAACCTACTCACAAAGATAAACCTTAGCCCCTAAAATTCAAAAATTTAAAATTGATTTCAAAATTATATTAGTCATTGTGTTAAAAGCTCATGCTCCAAATCTTAACTAAATTTGATCATTAATTGATTCTCAAATAAGGAAGTTACATCCAATTTACCTTAGGGGCTTAAACAATATTCCCCAATCCAAACACAAATATTTTCTTTTGGTAATTGTTAATCTTATTACTAGATGTGTCATTGTGTACAATTTGAAACTTTGGATATTGAAATATTCCAATCTCCAAGCCCTCTACTTCTAAATATTACTCACACTTGTATACTATTATACTATTCTAAGGATAGAAATTAAGTCTATGCAGATATCATGTTAGCCTAGGTATCATGATAGCTCTATGATGTGTCTAGGATAATTAGTCAGCAAAAGATGTTTGTGGTCCTCTATGGACATATCTAACATACAAGTCTAAAGAAACTTATCTTGAGTGAACAGTTGCATGGATTGGTCGATTGTATTGAGAATAATAACCTTTAGCCAAGAAACTTATAGATCTAAATGAAATACCACTAAAATTGTAAGACCTACAAACTCTCTTCTCATTTCCTTTATAGACCTGGCTACGAATCATTTAACTCTCCGTAGCATAAAGTATCACCTATTGAAATGGAAAAAACTAATTGAGTGGTAGCCATATGAATTAGAGTAATCAACCCTCTAACTAATCTCTGAATCCTCTCTACCTCCTTTGGAAATATCATTAGTGCATGACGAGATTAGGCATAAAATATCACCTTATACTTGATAATCATCATGTTCTCATGTTGAAGCCCCTCAAATTGGTCCCTCTTTCATTCTATTAGGTTGCAAGACTAAGTTTGTCTAAGAGTGCCTCTTAAAATTGAGTCCAATTAAAGGAAGGTGAACCACCTAGTATAGAATCAATATAGACAATCCACCTCGTGTTACTCCACAAACCGAGGTTATGCAACCTCTAATGACTGGTAACTTAAGAACTCAAAAGCACTCTAGTCCAAATCTCCACTGAAATGCGTTGGACATATCTTGATAAATATATCAAAACATATTTTTCTCCTCCAAAAACATAGCAGTCCAACATATAGGATGAGGAGAAAGATATGATAATAGTGAAACACCCATATAATGAGTCATAAGATCAGTTGGTTGTGCCTTAAAAGTCTAAAGGCCTCAATCTAGGATGGGGATAAAGATATGATAATGGTGAAACATCTATATAGTTAGTCATAAGATTAGTCCGTTAAAGAAAATGCAATAACATACTTAACTTTGCTTATATAATAAAGTAATATAGTTTATCATAAAAGACATACCATGGTCCCTCTCAAAGTCTACTTGTGCAATGCATGAATGAAGTCTCATACCCCATTAATACTAAAAAGAACCCCTTGAGGGACCATACAATTACTACTGTGGCAATTTATCTAACCGACAACGACACTATGAGCCTAAGTGGTGATACAGCGTCTTACCCACGCTGCCAAAACTGTCCGAAACTTTGTTGTCATATAGAACACTTAACTTAGTGGATCCACTAGCATAACTTACGTGATCATCTAAAAAGTATGACCCGTTAATACCCATGATAGTTACATGATTTTCATTTAAGACTTAAGTTAATATGAACTCTCATCTCCACATCGGTGCTCAACACTACTCCCAAAATATACTTTGACTCATGCTTTTGAAAACAACTTCCTTATTTTGTTTAAGATAATTACTCAACACTTAGCTTTAGAAAGCTCTCATGGAATCAATGTTCCATTTTTCTTGCTCAAAACTCTTTTTGAAATCTTAGTTTTCTCTTAACGTAAATGTGAAAACATTTCTAAACTCTTATAGAATACTTAATTCCCTTATAACTTTTGAGAAATGAACTCATACCTTTACTCTTTGTTTAGCTTAAAACTTCAGTCTTAAATCAACTCTTACGAAATATTGTTCCCTTATAATTATTTGAAGGAAGAGCATCGACTCTTTAAACTTTACTTAACTTTATACTTGAGTCTTAAAACAAAGTTAAAAAGTTTATGAAAGACTCTTGATAACTTTAAGAAACTTTACTTTTACTTGCTTCTTAACTTCTAAACTTAACTCTTAACTCCTTTGACTATGATCTAAGCTTTCCTTTAATTGGATTATGGAATCAAAGTTCATGATCTCATGTTTATGGATGATTTCATTATGTTCAACTTGGAGGGTTCATGCAAAATTATGAGCATGAACTACTCAACTCAAGGACTCAAAGACACTTCTTATCTCAAGATTGTTCGACTTGTAGGGTTCATGCGTAATTATGAGCATGAACTATTCAACTCAAGGACTTCATGGGTAACATGTAATAGTCCCACGATTAGGAATATAATCCCAAAATGCATAAGGAACACAATACTCAAGACTTAGAACTTGGAGATACCTCTCCTCTCAATGATACTCAATTTATGGAATTCATACGGAAGTTATGGGCATGAACAAATCGACTCAAAGGTCTAAGTACTTATATGGAACTCATGTATAAAAATCTTCTCATTCTTTTACTTACTGCCTCAAAACTTAGTTCAAATTGATAGTTGATCTCAAAGGATTCACAATTGAACTCAAAGACTTTCTTGAGATTTGCTTTTAACTCTCTGTTGAATGTGAATTATGAATTCAAGAATAGTGGTTCATAATATGAAGGATCTAGGTGATATTTTTGGCTCATGAATACATACTCTTCACTCTTATACTCACTTTCTTGAGTCTTGAAACATGTTACTAGAAGTTGTAGAGGACTCCTTAAAAGGACTTTCTTAGAACGTTTGAAAGAAATATCAAAAACATAACTTTCAACTCTACCTTGAATTTGAATTATGGATTCAAGTTTATCAACATGTTAGGAATTATTTTAAATAGGAACAACAAGGTTGTTGAAGAATCTTGGATAAGAACTTGAATAGAAACCTTGAAACCCTAGCTTCAAGGTAAACGATCAAGAAAACCTTTCTTGAGATTCTTGAAATCTGTATGGCCAAGAATTATGATTTTCATTAGTAAAGATGAAAATATGATTGTCTTGAAACTTTTATTAGTCAAGATATCCGTTTCGGTTTTCTTGGAGGAAAAAAACAAAAACAATCATTTTTAATGTTTTTCCGTCGACTAATTCGTAACAGCATTATAGGTTACTAAAATAGTCATAATTTTTTACTTAGAAATTTGATAGACGCCAAATTGGTGGCGATGGAAAATAGATTCAATTACCTTTAATTGGATAGGTTATGGCTCATGTAACTCTTAATATTCTAAGAGATGTGGGCATTTAAAGTTGACCCAAGTAGAATCTTACATCAAAACTTTATGAAACTTCAAGAACACTTATCAACAACTCATCAAAAACTTAAATCCTTAAATTTCAAGAAAAAAATTACGGTGAATAAATCAAGATTGGCATATCGGTGAACTAACCCAACACTATGGAAGATTACATACCTCTAAGGGACCAAACCCATTGCGAAAATCCTCAAATAAACTCAAGAACGTCGTCGAACTCCTTCATCCTTTCCTGTTTTCTCCTCTTCTCTCTTATCTCTTCTTTTCTCTTCTTGAACTCTCAACTAAAACCCTAGGCGTATATTACGATTATTAAATTAAAATAATAGGATTAGACCCTTTAAACCTTTAAAAAATGAATTAAATCTGATTGGATAAGGAAAATACCATAGTACCCCTTACTAATTTTGGGTAACCTTCCTTAACTGGACAGCCTAACTTCAATAGGTCATATCTCACTCATACAAACTCGAAACTTAACAAACTCGATAGTGTTGGAAATATAATTCAAAGATATTTCCTATGCTGTCTTGTATCACTCCTAGCTAATTTTTTGCTAGGAGTGATGGTAGTTTGAAGTTGACCGAAAACTCATACTTAACTTAACTCTCCAAATTTCAGATTTTTGTTATTTCCAATTTAGTTATTTTTGGTGATCAAGATGCTACATCTATTCACCTGACCTTAATACTTAAGAAATTTTTAATTCTTTGATATAATTTCAGTCACTACCAAGAACGGTTCGAGTCTTAGTTAAAAAATTTCTAGGGTGTTACATTATCTCCCCCTTGGGATCATTCGTCCTCGAATGATGGATGGACTTGGTATGGAATAGGTTACTCTCATACTCTTACTATATTTAAGCTTAAACCAAATCCTTAAGTTCGGATTTTATACGTATCTGTAGGAAATATCATCCCAACACTTTTACTCTTTACCACCACATTCAATTTAGTACTTTAACAACTCCATGAACTCCTACTAACCCTCCTTTGGAACCAACAACGGCTTAACTATTTCTCATAGCTAAACCTTATCATCCCAATCACATTGGAACTCATTACTATCTTATTCTCACCATTTGTCTTGCTTTCTCATCTTATCATATCCCCCTTAGGTATGAAGCTAGCACTTGAAAGCTATGGACATATTATACATTAACAACTCAATTATGCTATCTAGGCACACATGGAAATCATAAATTAAATGGGAACCTCAACCGGTAACATACCATCTCGGCAAACCTCTTAATGTTTTTGTTACTCTCATGATTAAGCCACACTTCGGTGTTCTTATCTAAAAGTTTGTGTCTCTCACTTATACCACTCATACTCATCACAACTAACATCTCAATTTCTTAAAGTCTTCCATATTAAATATTATGACTAACATCATCATCCTCATGTTTTCATTATTTGAATCATGACACTCATCTCGAATTCAAGCTTAATGCTTATTAGTAAATCCAAATATCAACACGATTTTGTCTGCCATGCTATGCCTCATTACTTGATCAGTTCTATAACCTTATGAACATCATGACCCTCTCAAACAAATCATAACCCTAGCTTAGATCTATCACCTCATGAATACTTTTGCTCTTCTATTGAATACTTATACTTGGTCATTATTAACACAATGAGACATCACCATAAACTCCTTTCTAGCTACAATACACCTTACCTCATATGATGGAATCTTTACAACTCACGACTTCTTAGTCTACCCCAAAGAAAATGATCTTTATTATTAATGTATTGGGTGCATAACTCTAGTAACTTAGCTGCTTCAAAACAATCTCCCTTTTTAGGATTACTAAAACTCTACATACTTTCCTCTAACTCTGGGTTCTTTCACTACTACTACTCATGATCTCATAACTCATGCTACTTTTCAAGTGAAAATCTTACCCAAGCTCTAAACACACTTTCTCATAAGGATCCCATCTGAAAAGAGGCTAATAGAAAAAAGTACAGCTCAACTTTAGCTCAAATGCACGATTCATATGAAGGCATCACTTTGAAACTGGACACTTAACTTACTCTTGGACTTCTCTCAATCGCCTCTGAAGTCTTATGACTTTCTCAACGCTCTTGCTAAGAACAACTTATCCATAAGGATCTTTACACGTCACTTTTCAACCACCTCAAGTATGATGGGTAGTCGGATGAATCTGAGGACGCACGAGTAAGAATAAATCTCTATGACTTACCTTTATTGCATGATTGAGAGTATTAAAGAAGGGAAACTTTACTTAAATGTTTGTAGTCCCTCATTTTATTAAAGTGGGCACTCACAACCATGAACAAGAATGTACTGACACGGCTTGATAAACACCCTAAGACACTTGAACTCTCTACTCTGATACTAAGTTTGTCACGACCCGAGTCTACACCCTAGATGTGACCGGCACTCAAGAACCATTATTGGTTCCCAAGGGAACCCTCATCCTGGCTGACTACAAGTAGAAGACTAACTTACGCAGGCAAAAGGTTAAAGTAATTATAAAATTCATGAAATTGAAATACAAAACTTTAACTCAAAGAAAACTCTAAATAATATAATATATTCAATTCTTCATAAAATAGGCAACTCAATTCTTTAAAATATTTAATAAAATAAATGATTAAAACAGACTCCTCAACTGTACTGACCATCTATGAAGCCTATAACTAATGATGATGGAAGTTGAGATAAGAACCACGACCTCCTAACTAAACTGAAAAGTAAATAAAATCTTCCGAAAGCAAGGAGGCTCACCATAGCTAACTCTAACTACCGGATGTATCGATGAAACTCTTATTGATGATTCTGAATACTTGTGTCTATATGATGAGAAGATAGGGGCAAATGGCTTAGTACGTGAAATGTACGAACATGTAATGCGAATTATAAAGCAAAGCATAAGCTTGATACTTGATAATAAATGGAAACATACTTACCTATGCTCAAACTTAAAACTCAAGGAGTACTCAAGAATACTCTAAGCTATTCAACTTACTCAAGGATAAGATACTCAATTTAGAGATTAGATACTCAACTCAAAGATATGATACTCAACTCTGGATACTCAGCTTTCGATACTAACCTCAATATAAACCAACAATACACATGCAATATATAAAAAACTTTATCATATATTATTATAAGTGGGAAGCTCCTAACCTCAAAGTTGAATTACCATTTTACTCTTCACTTAATAATTTTTTCTATTTTTTAAAATGTTAAAGTATTTTAATAAATAATTAGATAATAAACTTTAAAGTAA
This sequence comes from Solanum lycopersicum, assembly GCF_036512215.1. Taxonomy (NCBI): domain Eukaryota; kingdom Viridiplantae; phylum Streptophyta; class Magnoliopsida; order Solanales; family Solanaceae; genus Solanum; species Solanum lycopersicum. The sequence goes on along the minus strand of NC_090806.1, from coordinate 12,398,210 downwards.
TAAAGATATAATAAAAAATAAATAGTCATCCAAACAAATGAAGTCCAAACATTTCAAAACATCTCTTATTTAATCTTAAGTTAAAGAATTTGAAGAGTTCCATTAATAAAATTATATACATGATTTTCCAACAAAATACATTATTTTGATGTCTTCTCGTGACAAGAGCATGTGAATTGATTTATCTCACAAAATTTTTCTTCAAATTTTTCATGTTTCTTTTTATCAATAAATTTTAGACATATATGTATGTAGATAGAACTAATATTACATGTTTTGTTTCATTTTTTTCATCAAAAATTTATGTTTTTAACGCAACAGGTTATAAATAATTCTAGAGAGTTTTTCATTTGGACAAAAAGTCTGCTCAACATTCATGAGGTAAAACAAACCTACTTGTGTGAGAAAGAATACATATGTTGTTTCGTTAATTTATTGACGGTAAATTCTTGAAGAATATAGATATCTGAATTAGAATTTAATCATTTCAGTGCATTCGATGCATTCTTCAAGAAGGTTAAAGGCGTCATGGACATTTATTTGTTGTTTGATAAGTATTATTTTTCATTTCAATGTTGCATATTTTTACTTAGTTCATTGTTTGTTACATTCAATTTTTCAATTGAAAGAAGGTAAAGTGACTACTTTTTCTTGAATAATGGTAATGAAAAAGAAAATAAAATTTTCATTTGCATGTTTGATGTACAAATCTTCTTTTAAAGATTATGTTTGTTATAACAAGTTGAATATCATGTAGTGAACACTCTAGGTTATTGGATAAGAGAATTGAATAATTCATGTAATTAGTTTTTTTCTCATAATTAAATCTACAAAAATTAGCACGCATTACATTTAATGTGTTTTTTTAGAATTTATAAATGATTTACTACTTGTATGAAAATAAAATCATGGTGTAATTTCATATTTGTAAATAAATACCCCTAATAAGGAAAGAAGAGGAAGCGTTGAAGAAGAAAAACGGTATTGCTAAATATTTTTATATTCTGCAACTTTATGTTTTTATTGATTAAATTTAAAACTTATTATTTCATTTATTCTATCTAGAAAAAAAGTATTTGGATAAAAAAACTCATAGATTCAAAGACTTGTCAATTAATCTAAACTCATATGTAAAAAATAAGAAAAATCAAGACACATAAAGTTCACACATGCCATTCAGTGAACTTAAAGAAACATTAAAATTCGTCATTTTAAGGAGTATATACTCGTTTTAATTTTTAAACATAAAATAGTATTATTAATAATCTTTATACTTTTTTTAAAAAAAAATGTGTATTGATTGATGTAGGTACACGAGCGGAGGGCGAGCCCAGAAATTATTATTATTTTTATTATAGAAGATCTTAACTTTAAAATAAGATTATGATTCTATCATTTTACTAATTTAAATATTATTAAAGAAATAATTAATAAAATATTACTTAAATAATACTTACATGGTATTAATCCATTATGTTTCTAAGTAGGATTAACTAAAGAAATGTTTTATTTGTTTTTATTCTAAAATAGAGTTTGGTAGATGAAGTGTTTCGTAACAACAAAAAAGAGTAAATTATATCTGAAATATCCTTTAACATTAAAGAACAAAAATGTCCTTTGAATTACAATACATCTTAATATGGCACATGTTTAGATTTTAGTAAGAAACTTTACATATTTCCAACTTTAACCAATCTAATTCTAATAGACGTTATGTATATCATCAATTTCTAAATGACTTTTACAATTCCAAACTTGTAATTATAAATAGGGATAATGCCCAAGTACTCCCTCAACCTATGCCCGAAATCTCAGAGACACACTTATACTATACTAAAGTCCTATTACCCCCCTGAACTTATTTTATTAATAATTTTTTACCCCTTTTTAGCCTACATGGCACTATCTTGTGGGCCCAACGATGGTTGACTTTTTTTTCAAACTAGTGTCACGTAAGCTAAAAAGGGGTAGAAAATTACTTATAAAATACGTTTAGGGGGGTAATAGGACCTTAGTATAGTATAAGTGTGTCTTTGGGATTTCGGGCATAGGTTGAGGGGGTACTTGTACATTTTCCCTTATCAATACCAAAAAATTATCTTCAAACTCACTTTATATTAATGCATACACTTAGTTATTCCGATGTATAATGGTTGATGAATGATTATTGGTCGATATAATTACATTGACACATTGTTCAACACAATTACTTTTTGTTGATACATACGCTTTGTTATTCTAATGTATAATTATTGATGGATAATTGTTGATGAATGTAATTGTTCGTCACATATGCAATAAAAAAGAGATAGATATGTTTGTGCTTTTGTTAGTTATTGAGGAAATTCCTCTATTCTTATAAACTAGAACAATTTCTCTCTTTAATTTTTGTTATTTAAAACTTTTAGAATTCATTAGCTATTTTATTGTTTTTAGTCTACTCGATTTCATTTTATTTTCGAATTATTAGCTAATTTGGTGTTACTCTTTCTCTTTTGATTACTTAATTTTATGAATAACTATTATACATATTGTAACTGTATTTAAATAATTTACAAATATTTATACTAAGTAGCAATACAAATATATTTTATATTCTGAAATTCAATTTTTTAAGTATGCATACATTTTGTAGTAATTACAAGAGACAAACGCGCAACGACGTTTTCAAAATCTAGTAAAACAATAAAAGCAACACAGTTCGTTAAAGTAAATGCAATAACAAACTCAACTTTACATATATAATAAAGTAATATAGTTTATTATAAGAGACATACCATGTCCCATCTCAAAGTCTACTTGTGCAATGCATGAATCTCATACCCCTATTTATACTAAGCAGAACCCCTTGAGAACCATGCAATTACTATTGTGGGAGTTTGTCTAACTAGCAACCACGACTATGAGCCTAAGTGGTGATACAGCGTCTTACCCATGCTTCCAGAACTTATACTTTTCCGTCATGTAGAACGCTTAACTTAGTGGATCCACTAGCCTAACTTACGTGATCATCTAAAGAGTATGACACGTTAATACCCATAATTGCTACATGGTTTTCATGGAGACTTGAGTTAATATAAACTCTCATCTCCATATCGGTGTTCAATACTAATCTCAAAACATACTTTAGTTTATGCTTTTAAAATTAACTTCCTTCTTTGGGTTGACATTATTGCTCAACGCTTAGCTTTAGAAAGCTCTCTTGGAATAAGTGTTCCCTTTTTTTTAATCAAAAGTCTTTTGGACATTTTAGTTTCCTCTACAGAATACTTAGTTCCCTTATAACTTTTGATAAATGAACTCATGTCTTTACTCTTTGCTTAGCTTAAAACTTGAGTGTTAAATCAACTCTTACGGAATACTTAGTTCCCTTATATTTCTTTAAATGAAGAAATTCAACTCTTTACTCTTTATATAACTTGAAAGTTGACTCTTAAAACAAAGTTAAAACATTTATTAAAGACTCTTGAAACTTTAAGAAACTTTACTTTGACTTGTTCTTAACTTTTACACTTAACTCTTAACTCCTTTGACTTTGATCTTAACTTTCCTTTAATTAGATTATGGATTCAAGGTTCATGATCTTATGTTTATGGATTATTTCATGACATTCAACTTGGAGGTTTCATGTGGAATTATGAACATGAACAACTCAACTCAAGGACTCAAAGACACTTCTTATCTCAAGATTGTTTGACTTATAGGGTTCATGCAGAATTCTGGGCATGAACTAGTCAATTCAAGGACTTCATGGGTATCATGTAATAGTCCCATGATTAGGAATATAATATCAAAAGGAATAAGGAACTCAATACTCAAGACGTAGAACTTGGAGATACTTCTCCTCTCAATGATACTCAATTTATGAAATTCATGCGGAAGTTATGGGCATAAACAATTCAACTTGAAGGTCTAAGTAACTAGATGGAACTCATGTATAAACATCTTCTCATTCTCTTACTTACTTCCTCAAAACATTGTTCAAATTGATAGTTGATCTCAAAGGATTCACATTTGAACTCAAAGACTTTCTTGAGTTCTACTCTTAACTCTCTGTTGAATGTGAATTATGAATTCAAGAATTATGGTTCATGATATGAAGGATCTAGGTGATATTTTTTACTCATGAATACACACTCTTCACTCTTATACTCACTTGTTTGAGCCTTGAAACAAGTTACTAGAAGTTGTAGAAGACTCATTAAGAGGACTTTCTTAAAACGTTTGAAAGAATTCTCAAAAACATAACACTCAAATCTACCTTGAATTCGAATTATGAATTCATTGTTATGAACATGTTATGAAAGATTTTAGATAGGAAGAACAAGGTTTTTGAAGAATCTTGGATAAGAACTTGAATAGAAACCTTGAAACCCTAGATTGAAGGTAAATGATCAACGAAACCTTTTTTGAGATTCTTGAATTAGTTTCTTGAAATCTTTATGGCCAAGAATTATGATTTTTATTAGTACAGATGAAAATCTTATTGTTTTGAATTTTTTATTAGTCAAGAAATTCGTTTAGGGTTTTCTTGGAGGTTAAAAAAATAAAAAAAAACCATTTGTAATGTTTTCCTGTCGGCTAATTCGTAACAGCATTGTACATATTACTATAAATAGTCATAACTTTTAATTCATAAAATGGATTGATTCGAAATTGGTAGAATATTACATCAAAACTTAGTGAAACTTCAAAAACATTTTTCAAGAAATCATCAAAAACTTAAATCCTTAAATTTAAAGAACGAAATTACGCTAAATAAATTAGATTAGCGTGTGGGTTAACTAATACAACACTATGAAAGCTTATATATCTCTTAGGGTTCAAACATATGGTGAAAATCTGCAACTAAACTCAAGAACGTCGATGAACGCCTTCATCCTTTCCTATTTTCTCCTTTTCTCTTCTTTTCTCTTCTTGAACTCTCAACTAAACTCTAGGCGTATATTAGGATTATAAAAGTGAACCTAATAGGATTAGACCATTAAAACCTTACAAAAAATGAACTAAATCTTTTTGGATAAGGAAAAGACCAGAATATCCCTTACTATTTTCGGTAACCTTCCTATACTGAACATCCTAATTTCACAAGGTCATATCTTACTCATCCGAACTCGAAACATAGCAAACTCGGTGGCGTTGGAAAGATAATTCAAAGATATTTGTTGTGGTATCTTTTAGTACACCTAACTCATTTTGTGCTAGAATTTATGGTAGTTTGAATTTTATCCAAAACTCATACTTAACTTAACTCTCCAAATTTCAGATTTTGTTATTTTCAATTTAGTTATTTTTGATACTCAAGGTGCTACATCTATTCACCTGACCTTAATACTTAAGAAATTTTTAATTCTGCGGTATAATCTCACTAACTATGAAGAACGGTTCGAGTCTTAGTTCAAAATTTTATGGGTGTTACGAATGTACTGATGTCAGTCGGTTTGCGTCGTATATCATGATGCAGACGCATGTAATGGAGATCGGCATTTGGTGCATCGTTGATCAGTTGAGCAATTCAGAGTCAGTGTGAGACTCCTAAAATTTCGGAGGACATATTTTATTGCTTTATAGTTAGTTCATTAGGATGTTGTGGGGTTTATCCCAACATCCATCTCAGTCATTTTAGAGGCTTCATAGACAGTTAGTAGTTCAGTGGTCTTTGCATTATCATTCTTTATGTTAAAGACTTGGTTTGTCATTTTGGCCAAGTTGAATATTTAAATCTTTATTACATTCCCAATTATCTTATTATTCACTTAGTTCAGTTTTTTGATCATTAAGTTATTGATTGTTGTCTTCCGCTGAGTTAAGTAAGCCAGACCAAGGGTCCGCTTGAGACCAGCAATGGTCATCGAGTATCGGCCACGTCTAGGGTGTAGGCTCGGGGTGTGACAAGACATCTCATTGCAGCTTTTGTGGATTTAATAGGGACTTTGGTATTCCCACGAGAACATGAATGTATTGGCACTTGAATATGTTTTGTGGCTTGAGTATTTTTCGAGAGAGTAGATGGCGAATAACTCACTTTGATTACCATGATTTTAGCCAAAATATTTCAAGCTATTGGAAAATATAAAAGGGGTGAAGCAAACTTTTTTAGAAATGTGCGCAATGGAACATTATTACCAATGTAAAAAAAATGAATACCATATGCCTTAGTAACACAAATAAGATTAACACTTTTTACTAGGGGATGGGACAGTTTGTGTCTTCGGTTATAATGATGACAGGTATGAGTTCCTGGCCTCCCGCACTAGTGACCAAATTCAGTGTAAATATCCATTACTTTTATGTTCCCTACCTACGCAGAAGGTTTAACTATATCGGGCTTATTAGGTTGAAAGGTCTCTAGACATATGCTCCAATGTGCGTGCTTCAACAGTTTGGTCAAGCACAAGTAATTCATCTTTGAGCAAACATCAGGATTTCTAAAATTTCATTTGGACAAAACTTTGAAGTCCCTGGATCTGGAAGATTCTTCATTAATGGGACAATATCATCATGATAGATATAGAAATGGGCCAGAAAGAGAAATTTCGAAATATCAGGTATGGCTTCGAGAAGATCGCAATAGCATAAGTCCAGAGGGTGAGCAAGGTTTTTGAGGATATTGGGACGACATCTGGATTAGACATTCTCGTCTTGGAACAAAAATAGTTACTCTTGAATTGTGGGCTCAAATGAAAAATATAATGCAATATTTTAATAATGTGGGAGCGGGGCCTAGCAACGTTGGAGCATCATCTTCACTTCCTCCACCAGCGTGATTGAGAGCAAGATTTAGGCCAAGCCTTAGATTTATCTTCATACTATTTCATCTTTTTATGTGTGATTAGTTTATTTTCTCTTTTGTTGTGCTCTTATATTGGTATTTAATAAAAAATTTGACCTTTTTGTTTTCCAAACTCGAATTGTCACAAATATTAGGCTTGGACAATATATCAATTATCATAATCATGTTATGTTTGTCATTTAGGTCCACATTTGGCAAAAAAGAGGTCTTGTGCATATTGGGATGCATTTTCTTCTTTTTTTTTATTTTTTGTTATGTGATTTACTAGTTGCGTGATACATATTTATTCTCTATTTATCTGTTATTATTATTTAATTATCTCCCAATTATTAATGTTATTGAAACAACAATCACCTACTTTATACAGATATTTCTCTCTTTTTTAAGGTTTTCTTTCTTTTGATTTATTTCTCCCAAAGGTTGATTTGTGTTGACTACCAACTCGTGAATCACCCATACTTTATGAGATCAAATCAAAATGGTTTGGGACTTGTCACTATCTTGAAACATCAACCCGAGACTTCGGAAGGAATGGATTCAATCCCTTATGATGAACACATTGCCAATCTAATGCCAACAAATGGCAAATATGCAAAGTGAGATTGATCGACTTCGAAAACTCACCAATTTTTCCATCACTTTGAACACACCACTTTCCGAGCATGGAACAAACACAACTACTCCACCTCTTTTTCCACATGTTGACTCTCTTTATCCTCAATACTTTCCACCAAATCCTTCCCTTCACAAGACCAATCCAACTGCTTCCAAACAATCCACCAACCCTCAAAAACCTAACTTTCAAAAAAAAAAAATCTGCAACAAGCCAACCCTTTACCCTTCACTACCCCATATGCATGTCAAACCTCACTTACCCAAACTCCAGTCATCCAAACTAACTCACTGAACCAAACTACTCCACTAACCCAAACAACCCGAAAATACCAAGTGGCCCAACATATACTAGCAGCACACACTGTAATCCCTGACATGCCATATGTGCCTCAAGTATATGTAGCGAAGGCTCAACCTTTCATCACTCCAATGACACTCATGCCTGAAGTCGATCCATATGAAGAGATGGATAAATAATCAAGGTAAAAAAACATATGACAACGTAGCAAGTTGAAGGAAGCTTTCAAAACTATCCAGGTCCATAAGGGGGTGAAGGTCTTGAATATGAGGATTTATGTTTTCATTCCGATGTTGAGTTGCCTGTGGGGTATAAGGTACCAAAATTTGATGTATTTGATGGGAAGAGAAATCTCCGAGCTCGTTTAAGGTCGTATTGTGACAAGTTAGTTGGAGTGGGGAAAGATGAGAACATTAGAATAAAGTTGTTCCTAAGGAGTTCAATAGAAGGTACCCTTGATTGGTATACAAGTCGCGCAAAAATTCATGGATAGGTTCAAATTTAACACTACTTGATTAAGTTTGAAAAGAAAAAAAAAAGGCAACAGAGTCATTCAGAGAGTATGAGATTTGATGGAGAGAAAATGCCGCAACCTCCATTTTTATACAATCCCAAAAAAGATGCAACGTACTATGAAAAGATGATAAGTGTTGTAGGACAAAAGTTCTTTGAGGTTGTCAGGATGGAAGAATTCATGAGAAAAATATCAAAACTGGAAGAATCACTAATTTGGCAGCTCTGCAAGCAACAAGTAAAGCAATTCAGTCGGATTCAATTGGAGTGTCCACTGTCATGACCATCCAGAAACGTAGGCCAAACCAAATATATTTGTTGGAAAAAATGATTCTAGTATCTCATTTCATATTATTTTCTATATTCATCATGTTAATATCCAATTTATTGCCTTATAAATCAGTATTAGTATTTGTCTAAATATGGCAGTAAATGTATGTTTCCTCTCAATTCTATTACCATTTATTTTCATTAAACAGCCTTGTGGCCTTTTAATTCTTTTAAAACGTCGGTGATGATTTTTCTTGGCTGCATATATAGATTCCTCTAGCGTTCTTATTGAGTGGAAAATGAGAAAAGACAATGAGTGATGCTTATTACTTCCTATACTATTTTGTTCGGGTTATATTAGTAAATCTGACTCTTAATTTTAGACTAGAAGAGTTTGTTGGATTGTGGAAAGTATACCGATATCGGGTGAAATATCTTTAAGGATAGTGTCTCTCAACACGTCTTAAACTTTGAGAAATTCGTGATGTAGCATAAGATTTGATGAATTCAGTACAAGTATTTATGATAAAGATATTTTCCGTAAATATGTACAACAATATTGACATATCAAAATCCATTACCCCAACCTTTCTACTATAGTGAGTATACCCAAATTCCTCGACCTTACAACCAACCTTCACCTCCCTCTTACCTAGTTTACACCACCCAACCAACGTATAATCCACGTAGAGCACCTGCCTATCCAAATTTCATCATATAACTGGCATATAATGGCTAATCATTAATTGTCTCCCTTACTTTCTATCAAAAAACCCATTTACCAAGTGAATAAAATTCAAACAAATAACATGTACTCCTTTTGCGCTTCATAATTTCCTTCCACGTTGAAAATTAACTAATTATAATTATTATACATGTATTTATGGAGTGGTAGAAGTAGTCTCACTACGAATTGGGAACCAAAATAAGCTACAAAAATATAAAAGTAATCAAAATAAGTCATTATTTTAGTAAGTAACTAAAATAAGTTTAGTGAAAGAAAAAGTTCCACTATATCCAATAATCTAAACGTTTTCCGTTAGTGTCATAACGTTTATTTTTAATATATAACGGAACTTTTTCCTACACTTTATAAAGTGGAGTTTTTTCTTCCACTTTATAAAGTGGAACTTTTTATTCCATTTTATAAAGTGAAACCTTTTATTCCACTTTATAAAGTGGAACTTTTTATTACACTTTATAAGAAGAATATTTTTCACGTCTTGAAGAAGCTTCAGAGTTGTCATATAAACTATATTGATTTTGATATGTCATTAAAACGGAAAAAAATATTTCATTATGCATTTTTATTTTTTTATTCTGAAAAATCTTTCAATCTCTATTTAAGGACGTTTATATATAGTTGATAGCACCTACAAACACAAAGTCTTCTATATTTGTTCATTTCAATCTAAAAAATGTCTTCTACACCTAAAGTTAAAGTTTTATTTTATTTGGATGACGAAATTATACATGACGGAAATACCGTTTATTATAATTGTCCTCCCAAACACAATGCTAAATATCCAATTAATGTCCGATATCATAAATTTATTTCATCAATTTATAAAAGAATGGGCATAAACAGTAAGGATTATAATTTGATTATAGTCGAAAAATACCCTACTTCATTTTATCACAAGGACAAGAAAATTTTGGAGAGTGGATTATCTATAATGACAAATCGTTGACCAACTTTTTGACGGTTCCAAATGACTATATAGATCAAAGCAAGTTAACAATACTTGAAATCTATGTTAGGAAGCAGCCTAAGATTAGTCAACAACGTTCTCCTTTATCAGTCGATGTCCATCCCTAATTAGAAAATCGTAATAGCATTAATGGATTTCCGATAACTCCATCTACTGATTTTTCTAAAATGACACATTATCAAAATATTTTTATCAGTCGATATGATTTTGATTTAAACGAAACTATCAATGAAAGTGATCGGTAATGCTCAACTATTATATTTCGATTATTGTTTGTTGATTTTGTCAATTATTTATAAATTTATATTATTTATTACTATTATTATTACATATTTTGTAGTGGTTTACCTCAGCAAGATGGGAATATTGCTCCAAGTTATGGACTAAATAATTATTTTGGTCCCTCACACTTTGAAATGACGAAAAATGTTGGGACATCCTAAAATTTTCATGTCTCGCCTACTTTTGATGCAGATGATTATCACTATTTCTAACACTTGTTTTTTTTATTTGAGTAAGTTAATTGCATGAGCCAAATATTTATATATTTTTTACATACATAGGGAAAATAATACACAAGATGAGCCCATTGATCCTGTGAATATCGATGATCGTGACCTTCCTAATTACGGCTCACCTTCAGGTAGTGATAGTGATGATTTGCCTAATGCTGAGGAATCAAGAGATAATGTTCCATTTGGGGCATCATCTAGTGATGATGATTTTTTTACTCCCAATCGATCGTCAAGACTAATGTCCATGAATCCGTTTCGTAGTCATGAAATTTTTTATCTTGATCATCTCCCGGATAGTCCAGATATCTTTGGTGGTACACATGATGAGTATACATCACAACGTATGTGGCATGAACCAGAAGATTTCATGTTTGATGCTATTTATATTGAAAAAGACATGTTATTTAATTCAAAGAAGCAATTGCAAAGAGCAGTTAAACTTCTTCATTTGAAGATAGCAAGGGAGTATTTTATTATTAAATCGACAAAGAGATCATGACGACTTGTTTGCAAGCGTGTAGAACAAGGGTGTCGATTTAGGTTGACTTCTTTTTTGATAAGCATACTAACATGAAGAAAGTTGGAAGATACATTAAAGAACATACATGTGATATGGCTACGTGCCTCGAAGGACATTTCAACTTGGATGTTGAGATGATCCTCCTTGTTGATATAGAAAGAACGCAAGGTACTATATTATCCCTAGATGATTTTTATTTAATTAGGAAATATTAATTTTTTATTTGATAATTAATATTATTATTAATTTCTGGTTTTCCATCAAAGATTGTCAGACAACTGTTCTTAAAGCATATGACATTTCAGTAAGTAAAAGAAAAGTCTATCTTAGTTGCAAGCGGGCTTTTGAAAAAGTTTATGGTACTTGGGAGGGTTCTTTTGCCTAGTTGCCGAGGTTCATGAAGCTTTGAAACACTTCAATCCTGAAACAGTAATCAATTGTATGTTGATAGTCAAGACACATATTGGTGCAGAAATAGTCAAACAATAACATCCACCATATGGGAAAATTATAGAAGATTTGTTGATATTTTTTGGAAAAAAAAATAATTATCAGAAAATGTTTCAACTTAAAGCTAGATAAAAAGATAAATTTTTGTGTACTTTATGACATAGATACTTTTATTTTGTCTTATATTTTACGTTAGTCTGCCTCTTAATTTATTTTATTTTATTTTGATATGATTTTGAAGTAGTGTTACTATTAAAACTTTTATAGGATGTGTAAACCTAAAGTTTTCTATCAATGAATTTTGATGTCTTCCTAATCAAAACTAAATTAAGTCTAAGGTTGAAAGTAAATCAAACAAAAACCACATATGAAAAAAGAAAAAATTTCCCTACAAGTACAAGGCTGCAATCTTACCTATTTTTGCAACTAAAACAACGAATATGAGTTGTATATTGTCGGGTTGTGTTACTCAAAAGTTTTGATTTGTTTAGTGTGGGGCCTCTTCAAACTGTTGGATTGGGACCATCTTCAAAGTAAATTTTTTTTGAGAGCCATGACACTAACGGGAAATGTTTAGAAAATTGGATATAGCGAAACTTTTTTTTCCACTAAGCTTATTTTAGTTACTTACTAAAATAGTAGCTTATTTGGTTACTTTTATATTTTTGTGGCTTATTTTGATTCCCAACTCTCTCACTACTAATTTTAATAAAATATTTTCATTGACCACCAATTAAATCAAGGATAAATAACGAAAATCACATCTTTAAGTTATCTTATTATCATTATCCCCTATCAGTTTTATAAATTCCCAAAATTCATCAAATTTATGTATCAACGCATTAAATTAATCTCACGCATTAAATTAATGTATCTCGCACATCAGATTAATGTATCATGTATAAAATATATATCATATTGGTGTATCATGTATAAAATGTAATGTATCTTACTTAATGATTAATGTATCTGGCACATCAGATTAATGTATCAACGCTTATATTATTGTATCAGTTTGAGTGATTTTTATAATTATAAACCTATAAGGGAAAAATAATAATTTTACTTTAAAAATATGTGATTTTTGTCATTTTTCAATTATATAGTCAAGAATTGTCTTTATAAATCTTAAGAATTGTTCTTTCAAAATAATTTTCTCATAAATGAATTTACTTGAGGCAAATTTGTGTGCTTTTGCCCAAATATTTTCGTTATAATTTTCAAAATCTTAAGAATTGTCTTTCAAAATTTCCTTCCACTTACCATTAGTCAAAGGCGCTTAAAGTAAAGAGTAACTTTCACATATAGCAAATACAAAATTCATATTTGTATGCTATAGCAAAATTTGCATAATTGTGTTTCATAGCAAACATAAATATGTATAATTCGCATACATATACAAAGAAACTGTCACGACCCAAAACGGGTCGCGACTGGCACCCACACTTACCCTCCTATGTGAGCGAACCAACCAATCTAAACCTTAACATTTCAATATAATATCAACAGAAAGTAATGCGGAAGACTTAAAATCATTAATAAAAACCAATTCAATAACTTCTAAAAACTCAACAACTATTATTATCCCCAAAATCTGGAAGTCATCATCATAAAAACATCTACTTCAAATTACTAAATCTAAGAGTATCTAAGAAGCTAAAATGCATAAACAGCTAGTCCATGCCGGAACTTCAAGGCATCAAGACATGAAGAGGAGGATTCAGTCCAAGCTAGAAGCATTAGCTCACCCTGATATCCGGAGTAATAAAAACTGGCTAGAGTTGCGGTTGAGTTGAAGACGACGGTACGTTTGCTGCACTCCACAATTAACAAAGAAAACAAATACAAGTAGGGGTCAGTACAAACACAAGTACTGAGTAGGTATCATCGGCCAACTCAAAATAGAAAACAGTATATATCAGGTAACATCATAAAATCAACTAATATCCTTAGCATGCAGCATTTACAATTACCATAACCCTTGGTTACAACACCAAGCACATCAATGAGGACTCACGCCTCCTCATCATACTCATTTGGAAATTAGGTTCATTAGATTGAGTATATTAACATCTTTCAAGATTTATTATCTTTATTCCTCTCGTGTCGATATGTGACACTCCGCTCCTCATATACTATCCTGGTGTCGGAACGTGACACTCTGATCCTCATTCTATCCTGGTGTCGGAACGTGACACCCGATCCATATTCTATCCTGGTACCGGAACGTGGCACCCGATCCATATACTATCCTGGTATCGGAACGTGACACTCCGATCCTCATATACTATCCTGGTACCGGAACGTGGCACCCGATCCATATACTATCCTGGTGTCGGAACGTGACACTCCGATCCTCATATACTATCCTGGTACCGGAACGTGGCACCCGATCCATATACTATCCTGGTGTCAGAACGTGACACTCCGATCCTCATATACTATCCTGGTACTGGAACGTGGCACCCGATCCCCTAATCTCACTACTTTTATTCATCAAGCCTTTCTTTATGCCAAGGCATCATCATTAACAAAGTAGATTAGGGTTTCTCAAGATTTAGGATTCAATAGCTTCATCATGCTTATTTTATCACAATTACATAATCACATTCATGCAAGCATACAATTAAGCATATAGAAGGGTTTACAATACTACCAATACATATCATTCGTTATTAAGAGTTTACTACGAATAGTATAAAAACCATAACCTACCTCCACCGAAGATTCGTGATCAAGCAAGAAATTTTCTCAAGGCTTTGTTTTCTCTTCGTTTCCCTCTTGTCTCGATCGATCCTCTCTCTCTCTTCTTGTTCTTTCTATTTTTCTTATTCAAACCCACTTTCCTTTACCCTAATTAGCATATAATTAAGTATAAAAGAATGATGGATTAACCCACTAATTAACTCAAGATTACCTCTTTTAACCCCCAAGTAATTGAGTTATTAATATTAAACCACTAACTTTATAATTATAAGCCGGAATGGTCCAAAACGCCCCTTAAAATAATTATAGAAATTCGACCCAGCCTGGGATTACGCAGCCTGTGATGGGCCGTCGTGACTGCGACGGTCCGTCCTGCTGCTTCCGTCACAGAGTTCAGAGACTCAAATCTCTGAAGAGTCTATGACGGTCCGTCACGCCTGTGACGGTCCGTCTTGCCATGTCGTCACGAAGTTCAGAGAGTCGATTTCAGTACCCAAATTTCAGAATTCTAAGTGTTTTGGAACGAGACCCCCTCGACGGTCCGTCGTGCCCATGACGGTCCGTCGTGCCCATGACGGTCCGTCGTGGGATCCGTCGACTCAGCCTGTTTTTCCCGAAATAAAATCTGCTGCTCAAAACGACTAAACAGGTCGTTACAATAGATACCAATTAACCCATCGTTCGTCCTCGAACGATCATAAGAAGGAAAACAAGGGCGAAAAGAAGTACCTGAATCTGTAAACGGGTGTGGGTATCTTTCTTACATATCAGCCTCTTTCTCCCAAGTGGCTTCTTCAACGGGTCAATTCTTACATTGAACTTTGATGGATGCAATCTCCCTTGACCTTAACTTGCGGACTTCTCTATCTAAAATAGCAACAGGTTCCTCCTCATAAGACAAATTTTCATCAAGCAGAACCGAATCCCAATGAATGATGTAGTTTCCATCCCCATGGTATCTTTTTAACATAGACACATGAAATACCGGATGCACTCCGGACAGCCCTGGAGGCAAGGCTAACTCATAAGCCACCTCCCCTACTCGCTTAAGTACTTCAAAGGGACCAATATACCTTGGGCTTAGTTTACCTCTTTTACCAAACCGCATCACCCCTTTCATGGGCGAAACCTTCAGCAAGACTTGCTCACCCTCCATGAACTCCAAGTCTCTAACCTTTCGATCTGCATATTCCTTTTGCCTGCTTTGAGCCGCTAAAAGCTTTTCTTGAATAGATTTCACCCTCTCTATTGAATCTCTCAAAAGGTCAGTACCCCAAGGTCTAACCTCAAATGCATCAAACCAACCAATGGGATACCTATATCTCCTCCCATACAATGCTTCAAATGGGGCCATATCAATACTTGAGTGATAGCTATTGTTGTAGGAGAACTCTGCTAAGGATAAGAAGCTATCCCAATGACCACCAAATTCTATCACACATGCACGAAGCATATCCTCCAACACTTGAATCGTTCTCTCAGACTGACCATCGGTCTGAGGATGGAACGCAGTACTAAGGTCCAACCTAGTACCCAATTCCGCATGCAATATTTTTCAAAACTTAGAAGTAAACTGCGTACCTCTATCTGATATAATGGAGAGTGGAACCCCATGCAATCGCACCACTTCCGAGATGTAAAGTTTGGCTAACTTCTCTGCATTGTAAGTCACCTTGACCGGAATGAAATGACCGGACTTAGTTAATCTATCAACAATTACCCAAATGGAGTCATACTTACCCATTGTCTTGGGAAGACCAACCACGAAGTCCATTGCAATCCTTTCCCACTTCCATTCAGGAATGGGCATTCTCTGAAGTGTTCCTCCGGGCCTCTGGTGTTCTTACTTTACTTGTTGACAGTTTGGACATTTGGCAATAAAATCAACAATATCACATTTCATTCTACTCCACCAAAAGTGTTACTTTAGGTTACGATACATCTTGTTTGCACCCGGATGTATAGAATACCTTGAACTATGAGCCTCTATCAGAATAGTGTTGATCAAATCATCAACGCGGGGTACACATACCCTTCCCTTGATTCTCAAAACACCTTCCTCATCGATTTGTGCTTCCTTAGCCTCTCCTCGCAATACTTTATCTTGGATTCTGCTTAGTTTCTCATCCTCAAACTGTTTTCCCTTAATCTTGTCAAGAAAAGAAGATCTTGCCTCCACACAAGCCAATAATCCTCCCTTCTCATTTACTTCTAACCTCATCAAGCTGTTAGCCAGAGTCTGAACCTCTCTAGCCAATGGACGTCTAAAAACTTGCAAGTGGGCTAGACTTCCCATGCTCCCTGCCTTTCTACTTAAGGCATCTGCCACAACATTAGCCTTTCCCGGATGATACAAGATAGTGATATCGTAGTCCTTCAGTAGTTCCATCCATCTCCTCTGTCTCAAATTCAAATCTTTTTGAGTAAAGACATACTGTAGGCTATAATAATCTGTGTACACTTCACATTTAACCCCATATAGATAATGTCTCCATTGCTTTAATGCGAACACTACCGCAGCCAATTCCAAATCATGGGTCGGATAGTTACGTTCATGCACTTTTAATTGCCTCGAAGCATAAGCAATTACACTCTTCTCTTGCATTAGCACTGCAACCAAACCCGAATAGGATGCATCACAATAGACAATGAAATTCTTACCTTCCACTGGCAGGGTAAGGATTGGTGCAGTAGTCAACAAGGTCTTGAGTTTCTGAAAGCTTTCCTCACATTCATCCGACCATACAAATGGAACATTCTGCTTAGTCAAGTTTGTCAATTGGGAAGCAATGGAAGAGAATCCCTTGACAAATCGACGGTAATATCTAGCTAAACCAACAAAGCTCCTTATTTCTGACACATTAGTAGGTCTTACCCAATTCTTCACTGTCTCAATCTTAGAGGGATCCACCATCACTCCATCCTTAGACACCACGTGCCCCAAGAAGGACACTGAATCTAGCCAAAACTCACACTTGGAGAATTTGGCATAAAGCTTTTTCTCCCTCAACATTTCCAATACAATTCTCAAATGCTCCTCATGTTCTTTCTTGCTCTTTGAGTATATCAGTATATCATCAATAAATATGATCACAAAGAGATCCAGATATGGCTTAAAAATCCCGTTCATCAAGCTCATGAAAGCAGCAGGGGCATTCGTAAGACCAAAAGACATCACTACAAATTCGTAATGCCCATACCTGGTCCGAAAAGCAGTCTTTGGCACATCCGTTGCCCGTATTTTCAATTGATGATAACCGGATCTCAAGTCAATCATAGAGAAGACACAAGCACCTTGTAACTGATCGAACAAGTCATCAATGCGAGGAATGGGATACTTGTTCTTAATAGTTACCTTGTTCAACTGTCTGTAGTCTATGCACATCCGAAAACTCCCATCCTTTTTCTTCACAAATAACACCAGAGCACCCCAAGGAGATGCACTTGGTCTAATGAAGTCTTTGCTCAACAACTCTTGAAGTTGGGCCTTTAACTCTCTTAACTCCGCGGGAGCCATTCTATAAGGGGGTATAGAAATGGGGCGAGTACCCGGTTCAAGATCGATGCAGAAGTCAATATCTCTATCCGGTGGCATACCAGGAAGATCTGCAGGAAACACATCCAAAAACTCGTGGGCTATCGAAACCGATTCAATTGGAGGTACTTGGGTAGTATCATCCCTGAGATGTGCCAAGAACGCTAAACAACCCTTACTAACCATTTTCTTAGCATAAAGAAAGGAGATGATACGAACCGAATTGGAAGTGTAGTCACCCTCCACACTAAAGGATCTGTCCCAGGCTTGGCTAACGTCACTGTTTTAGCATTACAATCCAAGATCGCAAAATTCGGAGAAAGCCAAGTCATACCCAGAATTACATCAAAATCAACCATTTCTAAGATACCAAGTCTACATAAGTATTGTTCCCCACAAAAGTCACCAAACAAGACCTATATACTTTTTTGACTATCACAGACTCACCCACCGGAGTAGAAACATGAATAGGCATGTCAAACAATTCACAATGTAAACTAAGACCATTAGCAAATGAGGAAGATACATATTAAAATGTGGAGCCAGTATCAAATAATACAGAAGCCGTGCAATCACAAATCAAAAGATTACCTGTGATAACAGCATCCGATGTCTCCGCTTCAGACCACCCAGGGAAGGCGTAACAATGGGCCCTATCGCCTGTCTGCCCGTTACCCCTACCATGTTGTGCTGTAATGGCTCTAGTTTGCTCGTCACCCTGGCTGTTTTGGTGACCACCATTACCTCGACCACCACGTCCTCCAGAATGACGGTCTCTTCCATGACCACCTCTACCTCTGACTATGGGAGGTCTGTAATTCTGTTTTGGACAATACCTCTTGATGTGTCCAGTCTCCCCACATCTATAACATTCTCTGGATTCAAGCATTGGTCTCTGTGAGAATGACGAAGTCTGGGAATAACCTCCAACCTCAGAGAAATGTTGACCAGTCTGAGGTGGACCCCCAACTACAGTCTGTAGTGAGGACTGAATTGGTCGGACTGAGTAACCTCCTGAACCCTGTCCTCCGGAGTAACAACCATTAAACTCACCTCCCTTTCAAAACCTTTTTGATGTCGATGCCATGGTGAAGTCATCTGGCTTCACTCCTTCCACCTCTATCACGAAGTCCACCACTTCTTGAAAGGATTTTGCCGTAGCCGCTACCTGTAAGGCTGAAATCCGCATTTCTGACCTCAACCCCTTTACAAAACGGCGAATCCGCTCTTGTGGACTGAAAAAAAGTTGGGTGGCATACCTGGATAATGCACGAAACTTAGCCTCATATGCAGTAACCGACATTCTACCTTGCTCTAGGCTCAAGAACTAATCTCTTTTCCTATCCCTTAAAGTCCGGGGGATATACTTCTCCATAAACAAGCTAGATAATGATGCCCAAGTCATAGGTGGTGCCTCTGTTGGTTGACACTCAACATGTGACCGCCACCACATTTTGGCGTTCCCTTGAAACTGATAAGTCACAAACTCAACACCAAACCGTTCTACTATACCCATCTTGTGTAGTAGCTCATGACAGTCAACCAGAAAATCGTAGGCATCCTCAAATTCAGCACCCTTGAAGACTGGAGGTTTCAATTTCAAGAACTTACTGAAAAGTTCATGCTGATCATTTGTCATTATAGGCCCTGTAGTCAGACGAGGAAAGGTGCCTATTTCCAATGAGGCATCCATGCAGGGAGCCACAGTAGCCGCATGTTGTACATCCGGAACCTGAGGTGCTGGTGCAGAAAACAGTGGAGGTGTCTGACCTTGATCAGATAATCCGCTAAGATAAGCAAGAACCTGATTGATCATCTCTGGGGTAGGTTGGGGTGGCGATTCCTCATTCTGCACTTGCTCATTTTCCCCATCCCCGCCCTCTCTTACTACTTCCTCAGTCGGTGGAGGAGTCACCGCCCTAGTACCAGATGGGCCAGGCGTTCGTCTTCTTCCTCTAGAGGACGTCCTCCCGCGACCTCTACCGCAGCCTCTTGCCACTGCTCCTCTTTGAGCTACAATCTCAGTGGCTGGCTCAAATGAATCTTGTCTTGCCGATGTTGATGTTGGCACAGTTGTTGCTCTAGTTCTAACCATCTGCGAAATAGAGTGAAGATTGTCAGATACCAATTTGTATCACCTAGATACCAATTGGATCCAAGTAATAGCACGAAAGAAAGAAAGAAAGAAAGGAATTTTTCTAAAGCCTTATAGCCTCTCAAAAAAAAGTAAAGGCATCCCCCTACCGTTCCTTAAGACTCTACTAGACTCGTTCTTGTGTGATGAGACCAACGAACCTAATGCTCTGATACCAAGTTTGTCACGACCCAAATCGGGTCGCGACTAGCACCCACACTTACCCTCCTATGTGAGCGAACCAACCAATCTAAACCTTAACATTTCAATATAATATCAACAGAAAGTAATGCGGAAGACTTAAACTCATTAATAAAAACCAATTCAATAACTTCTAAAAACTCAACAACTATTATTATCCCCAAAATCTGGAAGTCATCATCACAAGAACATCTACTTCAAATTACTAAATCTAAGAGTATCTAAGATGCTAAAATGCATAAACAGCTAGTCCATGCCGGAACTTCAAGGCATCAAGACATGAAGAGGAGGATCCAGTCCAAGCTAGAAGCATTAGCTCACCCTGATATCCGGAGTAATGAAGACTAGCTAGAGTTGCGGTTGAGTTGAAGACGGTGGTACGTTTGCTGCACTCCACAATTAACAAAGAAAACAAATACAAGTAGGGGTCAGTACAAACACAAGTACTAAGTAGGTATCATCGGCCAACTCAAAATAGAAAACAGTATATATCAGGTAACATCATAAAATCAAATAATATCCTTAGCATGCAGCATTTACAATTACCATAACCCTTGGTTACAACACCAAGCACATCAATGAGGACTCACGCCTGCTCATCATACTCATTTGGGAATTAGGTTCATTAGATTGAGTATATTAACATCTTTCAAGATTTATTATCTTTATTCCTCTCGTGTCGATATGTGACACTCCGCTCCTCATATACTATCCTGGTGTCAGAACGTGACACTCTGATCCTCATTCTATCCTGGTGTCGGAACGTGACACCCGATCTATATTCTATCCTGTTACCGAAACGTGGCACCCGATCCATATACTATCCTGGTGTCGAAACGTGACACTCCGATCCTCATATACTATCCTGGTACCGGAACGTGGCACCCGATCCATATACTATCCTGGTGTCGGAACGTGACACTCCGATCCTCATATACTATCCTGGTACCGGAACGTGGCACCCGATCCCCTAATCTCACTACTTTCGTTCATCAAGCCTTCTTTTATACCAAGGCATCATCATTAACAAAGTAGATTAGGGTTTCTCAAGATTTAGGATTCAATAGCTTCATCATGCTTATTTTATCACAATTACATAATCACATTCATGCAAGCATACAATTAAGCATATAGAAGGGTTTACAATACTACCAATACATATCATTCGCTATTAAGAGTTTACTACGAATAGTATAAAAACCATAACCTACCTCCACCGAAGATTCGTGATCAAGCAAGTAATTTTCTCAAGGCTTTGTTTTCTCTTCGTTTCCCTCTTGTCTCGATCGATCCTCTCTCTCTCTCTTGTTCTTTCTATTTTTCTTATTCAAACCCTCTTTCATTTACCCTAATTAGCATATAATTAAGTATAAAAGAATGATGAATTAACCCACTAGTTAACTCAAGGTTACCTCTTTTAACCCCCAAGTAATTGAGTTATAAATATTAAACCACTAACTTTATAATTATAAGCCGGAATAGTCCAAAACGCCCCTTAAAATAATTACAGAAATCCGACCCAGCCTGGGATTACGCAACCTGTGACGGGCCGTCGTGACTGCGACGATCCGTCCTGCTGCTTCCGTCACAGAGTTCAGAGACTCAATTCTCTGAAGAGCCTGTGACGGTCCGTCCTGCCATGTCGTCACGAAGTTCAGAGAGTCGATTTCAGTACCCAAATTTCAGAATTCTAAGTGTTTTGGAACGAGACCCCCTCGACGGTCCGTCGTGCCCATGACGGTCCGTCGTGGGATCCGTCGACTCAGCCAGTTTTTCTCGAAAATAAAATTTGCTGCTCAAAACGACTAAACAGGTCATTACAGAAACTAATTGTATAATTCGTTATACATATACAAAAGAAAGCAATTGTATACAACTCAATTGATAATTTGTGTATATATAAAATGAGAAAGAGAGAAAGACAAAAAAAATTGGGTAGGGGAATATTGTATTGTATAATTATAAGTGTATAGGACGAAGATATATGTATTTGCAAGTGTATATTTTTAATTTTTTCTCGCTTTATACAAACAGAAACACAACTTATACTGTTCGTTTCTGTTTTTTATAAGCTAAGAGGCGAGGGTGGCGAGCGAGATCTGGAGAGGGGAGAGAGGGAAACGAAAATATATGTACATATACAATTTTTTCTCGCTTTATACAAATAGAAACACATTTTATACAAATATGTCTGTATAAAATTGAGAGAGAGCGAGGAAGAGAGCAAACGAGAAAGGGAGAGTGGCGAATGAGAGTTTGAGGGAGAGAGGTGACTGGCAAACAGTTTGCTAAAAGGCACAATTAAATTAAAGTGTGGTTAAAACATTTAATTTAATTTATTAGTTTGTCACTATATACAATTTTCCCTAAAACAAAAATAACACCCTTCAAAAGTCAACTTAAGCTGGTATATCATCTAAAAATATTTATCATATATTTTTATTTATATATTTTTTTAAAAAAATAGAAGAGGTGTTTGAACATCTGATCCTATTTATGTTTGAAATATATTTTTCGTTGAATATTTACTTTATTTTTATTCCATAATTGAAGTACTATTCATGAACAATTACTACTAGAAATAAAAATAAAAATAAAATTAATTACCTTGAACTTTTAAAATGGCATTACTTTGAGGTAAATATTTTTAGCAAGAACAATAAATATTTTGACAAAGGAGGAATATATATTTTTATTTTTATTTTTTATATGGAAGCAAAGCATTCAACGAATCAAACCAAAATGTTGCTTCGGTGTTAGTAGCTTAGGTTAAGGCTTAGCAATATTTCAAGCGATTAAACCTTACTCAAAGTTCCAATAAATTACAAAAAGAATAATAATTCAAATGAATTATAAGTAATTGCACATGGTATATATCAACCTTCTTTAGATATAATAAGCCTTTCAAACATATATAAACTTGAGTATAAAAGAGAGAAAAGACCTATCTTTTTGCTTAAATATGACTAAAAGGAGGCCTACAACAAAGAGAAAAAACAATACAATAAAGATACTCTTAATTAGAGTCATCTTTAAGGTAGAGTTGATTTTTATTTTTTAAATAATTTTACTTTTAGAAATTATAGAAGGGGAATACATATATGTACTAGATTCATTTCTCATTTAGTATGTTATAGAATGAAATTTGTTATCGTGTTAAGAAAAATTGTATGGTTAAACAAACATATATATAATAGTTAATTAGTCATTCTAGTGCGCTATAATTTCAGTTAATTATCATTTGTCATTAATATTCAGTGATAATTACGTGGATTGTGGTTTTAAGTTTGTATAATTTAAATTTTGTATAATATAATTTGTGGATTGTGGTTTTAAGTTTGTATAATTTAAATTTTGTATAATATAATTTGTATTACTTTTGTATAATATAATTTGTGTAACTGTTTGAAGTTCAGATGTTTGTATTTGTATAAATTCGTATTTCGAGTGTATACAAAAATAATTCAATTATCGCGAATTATACAAAGTCGCTTGCGAATTATACAAACAAGACAACTTAAATTGTAGCTACAACCCGTAAATATGTAAACTATAGCTATAGAGCATGGTTATTTGCGAAAATTCTCCATAAAAATTTGCCATTGGAATGAGGGTTTTGCAACCTCAGTATTTCTATCAAGTGTCAAACAAAAATGGAAATATGTCTAAAATAGGGAAGTAATATGTCATATGTTCAACAATAATTGTTCACTTGACATATAATATTACTATATTATCCTTTGAATATATTAAATTTAATATCTTAAAAAATATATTATATATTGAATATTATTTAATAGCAAACATAAATAAAATCTAAAATAAACAAATATCTCTTGATTTTCTAAACTCATAAATATTATCAAACAATTATTTTTAATACAACGAATAAATATATAAAAATAAATAAAAGGGAGTATAGTTAAAACAATGTCTTCATCCTCCAATTACTTTCAATATAATCATGGAAGTATCCAGATTCATTGTAGTCCAAGTTACGTATAAAGATATTTTCAAGCTGAGTGGTGTCTTTATAAAATAAAATAAACATGTCTAGTTCCAAGTAACTTTATTACATTCTGAAGTTAATGCTGGATAATCTCCAAGTTTTTAAGTCAAAAGGGATATATGTGGTAGAGACCATTCTTTTAGATTTGCTGAATCTCAAACCATATATTTTGAATTAGAACAAATATTGATTAATATTTTCTCTTTTTGTTAATTTGTTCACTGTCAGCACTTTAAACTCCTCTGAATAAGTATTTATTTCATTAAATTATTCCTATCGATTATAATTATTCTTGATTACCATTCTCACGTATGATTCTCTTAAAGATTTCGAATAGATATAGATTCGATCAAGTATAATTAGGTTAAGTAATATTTAATTAATTTATAGATTTATGTTATGTATATATATATAATAATTTATAATTAAAATTCATTGAAATTATATATTTGTCATAATAATAAAAATAATAAAGTTGTTAACTATTTTCATTTTTTAAAACTATCAAATAAAGTAATTAAGTGTACCTAAACTAATATCTTCCAAAAAAAAAATAAGATTGACAGAAATATGCGGACTTCCTAACTTTTTTTACCCACCAAATTTCTTTGAGAGTAATTTCACATATACTTTCTCCAAATTCTGAAGTAGTCTCGAAAAATTGATCAAACTTAAAAACACCATTAAGTCCTAAATAACAATTCAACTAAAGAACATGATAATGTATTTTTTTTAAAAAAAAAACTTATTTGGAGGTATTCAAATAATTATAAAATATATTTATTCGGATTCTTCAAAAGGGTCAATTCTTTAAAATTAGTATAATTTAAAAATTTCAATGCAAGTATGAGATTTGTCAGGTAAAAAGTTTGAAAGTCCGCACATTCCCATCAATCTTTTTTTTTCTTGAAAATGTTACCTAGGGTACACTTAATTGCTTTACATGATGATTTTAAAAAATAAAAATAGTTGACGGCTTTGTTGTTTTTATTATTAAGATGAATATATATAATTTAAGTGGATCTCAACCATAAATTATTATATAATACACATGGCATAAATTTATAAGGTTATTAAACATTACTTGACCGAATTACACTTAACCAAATCTTTATCCATTTTTAATATGGTGAAACCTAAATCTAAAATAATTTACATGAATATCACTCTTTATCAATTTTCTGCTCCAAAGATTCAACATGCTAATCATAACTAAAGATTTTTTTTCGACGTATTTTAAATTAAATATATACAAAGTTTGCTAAATAGGGAAAGATTTAAAAAATTAAGCTAACTTTAGGTACTCTCTTCGTCCAATAATAATTGTCTACTATACTATTTTGAAAGGTCTAATCATACTTGTCCACTTTATGAAATTAATGGATAATTTCATCTTAGTTCATAATTTAGACTTATCATTAATCATAATCATTTATCGGTTTCATTTTTCAAGACATTATATTATATTTATAACTATTCAAAGAATAATATAGTAAAATTATCCTTTTATTTATATTTTTTAAAATAAAATGTTCAAAATCGATAATAAATAAGTATTGTTGGACAGATGAATATACACTTGTGCCAAATGATATAGTGCTAGGCAGGGACGGAGCTACCTGGTATGAAGGGGGTTCATTCGAATCTTCATCGACGAAAAATTATAGTATTTATACATAATTAAAATAAGTTTATATGTATATAGTAAATTCTAAATCCCTCTCGGCTATCTATTTCTATAGATTTTGAACCCTCTTCCTAGTTCCGCCTCTGATTCTAGGTGACAAATGCGGGTTGAATTGAATGTAAGTTGACTATAATGGGTCTTGTTAATAAATGGATGTTTAGTAGTTTATTGACCCTCCAAAAGTTAGTTGACGGAATGGGGTTAGACTTAAATAAACTAAAATACGAGTCAAAACTCAATTTGCTTAACTCTTAAGTTTGAATTGCTTTATTTATTTTTTTAACATTCTTTAGTACCTTATAAATATTATTTGTACCTTATAAAAAAGGATAAAAATTTTCTTAAATCAATTTAAGATATCAAACCAGTGTAAAAAAAACACTCGCACACACCATAAGTTTGAGAATCAGGTGCATATTTCTCTTGTTTAGGCTTTGAATAAGGAGAATCTTTACTCATTTATCCATTCCTATATATATACTTGACTAATACCTCTTCTTTTTAACTCAACAAACATTATATATATGTTTTGTCATCAAAAAAATATTATCAAAATATGGATTCGTCAAGCAAATTGTTCCAAATTTCTAGAGAGCTATCAGTGGGACATTCTTCAAGAATTCATTATTATAGAAGAGGTGAAGGGGTTCCATTTGAATGGGAAAAGCAGCCTGGAACCCCTAAAATTAATCCAACAAAAGAAGATGCCAATATACCACTTAGCCCTCCACCTTCATTTCAAAGCATAGGGCTTACTAAACCTTGTTTTGATGATCATGAATCAAAAAATTTCAAGGTTTGGATTACAAACAGGATGAAGAAATTGCATTCATCAAAACAATTTGCGAAATCGCACGATGGAGATAAAGAGTTTAACAACTCTAGTTCATCTTCATTTGATTCAAACACTAAAGAGAGGGACAAATCTTCAAGGGATTTAATGGAGGATTCATATTGTTGCAATCTCACATCAATGGTTGGTAAACATTCTAATTCTTTTTACTTGTGTCATTTTGTGTTAGTTACTATGTTTCAATTGTTCGTCTGGCTGTGATTTGAATGAAGTTTAAGAAAATAAAATTTATAAAATAAATAAATTACGTTTTGAGGTCTTAAACTAAATATATGTAAAATATACTAAAATATTTTTATAGTGAAAACATATCATGTGAAAAAATAAAACTAAAGAGTTAATAAAAAAATAAAATGGTTTCTTTTTTCAAATTGAAAGGGAAAGAATAAAAGATTTAGCATTTATTTTATTTTATTTTTTTGAATATTTTTTTCCAAGTATGTTATAAATATCATGTCCTTTAAATAATAATATCAGGTAATCTTCCATGAAAGGTGGGATTATTAGTAACTTAACAAATATGGCAAATTACATGCAACAAAAGGTTGATATAATTATAGTGATAGTATAAATATACTTTAATATTAGTAAGTAAATCTTTTCCTGAATAAGTTGATTAAAATAATTTTATAATTCTATGTACACACTAATTAAGACATCTAAAATAAAAATAAGAAGAACAAATAAATGATTAAATCAATTACAACACCTTGGGCGAAAATCCACTTAGTTTATTGTCTATCGCGTATAACAATGATTAGGAACACTTATTATGTCATGTGACATTTTAGAAAAGTTTTAAAATCATTTAGACAAACATAATAAATATGTTTTAGTTCTGCACATAATTTTGAACCTAAACTAATAATTCTTTGTCATATTCAGAATCGTTTTCACCACTCTTGTAAGGTTAAAAAACTTATGCAACTGTTTATTCACAAAAATAGTGAATGTGCGGATCTTGAAGCATTAGCGTTCAGCGGAGACTCTTCGGAGTGAAGTTATATGATATTAAGTTATAAATTAATAATCTATTATAACATATGCATTTATATATTTTATAATATGCTATTTATCCTAATTTCTAAGTTACCAATTATTATATACAATTACCTGTAATTGTCTTCTAAATGATATGATTTATTTAAATATTTTTGCACCTATTGTACTTTTTAAAACTCTATTTGTAAATTAGCATTAACGTTTTGACTAATTGCATTTGTTTTGCTTTTACTTTTGTATGTTCTTTAAGAAATCGATTTGGTTTTGAGAGAACAGATTCTTTTAACTTCCATCTTGAAAAATCAAATTCTCTCGAGAACGAAGACACAAAAAGGGGAAAAAAAAAGATCTTGGTGATCTCAACTTTTTTTGAGAAATTTACATAATAGTCCATCAAAATAATTGCCAGCAAATGGATATATTTTTTATATATATAACTATTCCCTCTCAAAGTTGAAAGTAAGAATTCTTAGTTAAATGAAAGTTTTTTTTACATTTGAATCTGTTTTTCTCGTAAAGAGAACCTCCTCCCGTGTGGAATTCTTGTCTTTATTCGCTTATGCTTTGCTCTTCTCGTAAAAGTCAAGTTCATGATTTTGCTCTAGTCAAAGTTCTATCTGGCTTTTCATTGAGAAAATAAAAGACAAATATAATTGTGAATCTAGAAGCCCGCTAAAAAGGCTTTTCTTTCTAGTTCGAGAGTTTTAAATAAAACAAAAAGTTATTTTATCTAGATAAATGGCTTGATTCTACTTCTTTCAATATCTTCTGTCTCAACTTATATGACGTACTTTCTTTTTTGGTCATTTTCAAATAAATGACACATTTTTGTATTAAGTAATACTTTGACTTTAAAATATTTATTTCATCCTTAATGAAATGATTTTTAGTCACGGAGCTAATTGTGTTGCAGGATAAAGAGGAGGGCTACAGAAAAATGAACAAGAGAGAAGAAATTGGTGAAAGATTATTTGTTGAGAGAATAGTTTCAAGAATGTCATCAGTAGACCAATCTTACTATAGAAGCACAGTAGAAGGAATTCCCTTTAAATGGGAAATGCAACCAGGCACTCCTATGGCTATACATACACCACAAAATGAAGTCATTCCACCACCTAGCCCTCCGCCAATGATACAAAGTTTAGCATTCCCTAAACCTTGTATTCCTCATCATGATCATCAACACAATAAACCTTCTAATACTTGGGAGAAAATCAAGAAAATGATCAAAAGTAGTCATCAAGATTCAGTTCTATCTTCTTCCATCTCAAAAAGGAAAGTGTTACCCTTGTCTAAATTTACAAAAGATGTCTTGGGGAGGAAATTTTGTTTCAATCCTTGGAAGATTAAAGCAAATCTTGCGTCTTCAAGACGCATATGAGTTACATTATAAATATATATAAACAAACAATAGTATGAATGAGACAGGAACAATAGTATGAACCATGAAAGGTTATATATTTAATACATGTAAGTTGAATTTGAGTATTGTTTCATCGATATTTATTATATACTTCTTGTGAAATTTAGCAATCTCCTTCATTGTGTTTATCATTGTATATAGATATTCGTGGATGTACATAATATACAGGAGATATACAAATATAATGGCGATATACATGAATATTTGTTTCTGATAATGTTTTAGTGATCGTGTTAATATGATGGTACTACTACATAGTGGAGAAATAATACTTCAGATATTTAATAATTTAGAAGAAAGAACATAATGTATTATGCTTTCTATGCATGATGAGACAAGCAGAAAATTAATAGAAGTGATAATCTGCTAGGTAGATGCATGTCAGCATCAATGTTACATCCTTGTGACAATTTCAAACATGATGAAATTTTATAAAAAAAAAATTATGACTTTTGAAATTCATGATCTTAAATAAATTTTTTTAATATGCATTTTAATATCAAATTAACAATATTAATTTGCTTGAGTTAGTGATGAAAGTGAGCATTATTTTATTTGTGCAACTCCTGCAACTACTATTACATGTTACACCTTTAATTAGTCCATTACATATTCTACAATATTAATATGTAAAAATTATGTAAATCACATAGTGTAAAACATAAATTATCTTCTATCCCTATTTTTTTTCAATTTACAAAAAATCCCTTATTTTTAAGAAGTTTTTGTTACATAATAAAACAGTCGGATACATTCTATATTATGCTATTTTATCCGTTTGTTGAGTGATTTGGGGGATTAAAAACTGAAATTTGAATTAATTCCTACTTTTAATATGCTACAGTTATTAATCCCATAAAAAAAAGCATTAACTTGTGTGTTTCAAAATCAGTTTTATCCAATATAAAACTCTAAATTAAATTATAATTTTTCATTAGTGATCTTCCCTTTTTTTTTGGCAGACTAATTCTTTTTTTTTTGTTAAACACTATTTAAATTGTATATTATATTTATATATCAAATACTTTATTTTATAATCTTTGTTCAAACTTACTTTAATCAATATTAATTGCGGATATTTCACCCAAATTATTGTCAGTTCTAATTTAATTTAATTTAGTAATATAGTATCATGTGTGTAGATACTTAAAAAAATTTCATATTTTGAAGGACAAATAATTGTTCGTAATATATATAAATCATAGTACTGAATATATCTTATTTGTACAAAAGATATTAATTTTTTTTAAAAAAAAAACTGGCGTGTATCTAGTGTAATAACTAGTATCACTGTTTGTGATATTATATATTTTGATATTTCATGTATCATATCCAAAATATAATTACGTATATAATTTTCTTTTTTTGTATCATGCAATATATTTACGTATATATAATAAGTGTTTTTTATGACAATAATTACATTAATGTAATTATTATTATAGTTTTGATACAATAATGACATTCATGTCCCAATAACAGTATACATAATTCCTGAATTCATAACGGTAATAAAAATAAAATTAAAGTAATAGAATAAATAATTTTAAAAATCAAAACACTTTCATAATTTAACAATATGTGTTGTTATGTTAATAAATACTTCAAACATCTTGTTTAACTCCAAAAAACAAAAAAAAAAATCAAACATTGAAAACTAACTAGCCTACATTAACAATTTCATCTTCAGATGATGGGTTTAATACATTCTTCATTCTTGAAGGGTCATCACTGTTGCTAACATATCCAGCATTCATCTTGTCGAGACCATACTTCAATAAAAGAATCGCATATCTTTTGCGAAGATAGCTACTCTTAAAACTATTACATGATATGTTGATTTTGTCACTCAGAATTCTGCATATACAACTACGAATAGTCCGCAATCACTACAAAAACAATAAGAATAATTATAAGGATGAATAGATACAAAAAATAAAATAAAATAATAAACAATACTCACAGGCTATCACATTTTTGTTGCATGTTGTCTTGAGCAAACTCCACATTAAACGAATGTTGTGGACCCAAAAGTTCTCCAGTTTTCTTGTCTTTATATGCATCCAATGCTGCCCAATCTGTTCTAACAACATATCATAAGTCAGTCAAAATGATACTTAATAGACACTTTATAGCCTAACATGATACAAAAAATGCAAAGTTGTACTTGATACATAAAGGTAACTACAATTATAAGTCTGTCTACTTGATACTAACATGATACAAAAAATGCAAAGTTGTTAATATGATACATAAAATGCAAAAATAAACTTGATACATAATTCTAACAACATATCATACGTCAGTCAAAATGATACTTAACAGACACTTTATAGCCTAACATGATACAAAAAATGCAAAGTTGTACTTGATACATAAGTGTAACTACAGTTATAAGTCTGTCTACTTGATACTAACATGATACAAAAAATGCAAAGTTGTACTTGATACATACGTGTAACTATAGTTATAAGTCTGTCTACTTGATACTTTATATAAACGACAAACTTTAACATGATACATGAGACATAAATTGTGCTTGATACATAATTGTAACAACACAATGCAAACCAATTATGCAAGCTCTTAGACTTGTTTTCAACCGATTTCGGATCTTCAAAAATATAGATTTGTTTAGAGTTTGAAGTGATTATTTGAGTAATCCCAATACTAAATGACAAATGATCCATGAAATATTAGAAAAATAGAAGAATGAAAAGAGAGAATCGAAGAAGAACACAATACCTTTCAAGAATATTGGACGAAAATGGCGGACAGAGTAGACGAAATTGGCGATTTGATTTTTTAAGGCGGACAGAGTAGACAAAAATGACAGACAGATTAGACGAAGACGGACGGACGGAGAGCACAATTTTGATTTTCAAAGGCTGACAAAGTAGACAAAAATGGCGGACAGATTAGATGAAGGCTGACGGATGGAGAGCACAAATTTTGATTTTCAAAATTGAGAAGATGAACCGTTGAGAAATTGACGCATTAATTTTGGTAGTGGTGTAAATGGGTTCTTTATTTGGGGAAAATAAAGAGTAAAATTAGGGATAAGATTTAATTGGTTAGGATTTATTAGGATTCTAATTTAATAATGTATCTGTTAAATTAGACTTATTAAAAAATAGGGATTTTAGTATTTTTTAAAAAAATAAGGGAAATATGGAGAATATGTAAACTTAAGTTGTATATTCAGGTAATTAATCCTATTAATATTTCACTACTTTGTTATTTGATCTATGAAAGAATTTTACATATAGAAATTAGGCGAAGTTAAGGGTGTAAATGATTGGGTTGGTTTGGATTTTTCAACTATCAAACCAAACCATTTGTATAAAAAAATAAATTTATAAACTAAACTAATAAAATTCGGATTTTTATGGATTTTTCAACCTCAAGTTGGTTTGGATTTTTAAAAAATCAAATCAAATCAAACCAAACCATCGTGTCGAATTTTTTAATTTATGAATCAAACCAAATAATAAACCTCAATTTTTTCTTATCAGATTTTTGGATTTTTCGGTAAAGTTTGCATACAAACATATAAGGGAAAATTGTATATACTGGCAAACTAATAAATCAAATTAATTGCTATAGCCACCCTTTGATTTAATTGTGTCCTGTAGCAAACTGTTTGTCAGTCACTTCTCTCCCTCAAACTCTCGCTCGCCATTCTCCTCTCTCGCTCCATCTCTCGCTCGCTTCCTCTCACTTTTATACAAACACAAGTGTATAAAGTTTGTTTATATTTGTATAAAGCGAAAAGAAATTGTATAAATACATATATTTTTGTTCCCCTCTCTCCCCTCTCCCGGATCTCGCTCTCCACTCACCCTAATATCACTCGTCACCCTCGCCTCTCTCGCTTATACAAATAGAAACGAAATGAATAAATTGCGTTTCTATTTGTATAAAGCGAGAGAAAATTGTATATACACATGCAAATATATATATATATATATATATATATATATATATTCGTCCTATACACTTATAATTATACAATAAAAATACTCCCCTGCCCATTTTCTTTTGCTTTTTTCTCTTTCTCGTTTTATACAAATTCAAATAGTATATAATTTCTCTTTTCTTCGTTTATACAATTCGATTCAATTGTATATTCCCTGCCCAAGTCTCTTTTGCCTTTCTCTTTTTCTCATTTTATACAACTACAAATTGTATATAATCGTTCTATACACTTATACTTGTACAATTCATTTTATACACTTCGTTTTATACAATTCTCTGCTTAAGTCTATTTCTCTTTCTCGTTTTATACACTTTATTTTATACAATTCGTAATATATATGTTTGCTATGGAGTGCAATTATGCAAACTTTGCTATAGCATACAAATATGAATTTTATGTTTGTTATATATGAAAGTTGCGCAACATATAATTAACTTGTGCTTCAAATATTTCTTTAGTTCAACCAAAATACAATTATCTAAGGTGTTTCTTAAACAATAATACAAAATATAAGATGGGTATTGATGACACGAAAATATTCAACTAAAAATAATAATGATATCACCATATAAAATAAAGGGAAAAGGGTCAAATAGGTCCCTAAACTATTCGAAAATGTCTAAATATGCTCTCCGTTTAAATTTTGGTTCATTCATACCCTCGTCGTCCAAATTTTGGCCCAAATAAGCCCTTACGGGCGTTAGTTCTTATGTTGGACATATCCAGCTCATTTTTATTTCTTTAAATGTCACATGAAATTGTCATGTCATTTTAACCTTACCACATGACACTTATATGAAAATAGAAAGGGATTCAGACCCATAAACACCTAATCCAACTCATAAATCACCCCTGTTTTATATAAACTATTTGATTAATAATTTTTTTGGTAAAACCCGAAAAATGAGTACTTGATTAATAAAAAATAAAAAAAATAAGAAAAAAATATAAATAAACGCCAAAATTCACAAATAAATATAGTAACCTTAAATTCAACAATTTCAATATTCTTTTTAAATTTTTTATTTTTTTAACCAAAAATGAGTAATTGATTAATAAAAAATATAAAAGGTGTGAAAAAAATTAAAGGCATAATACATAAATATGCCCTTTAACTTGTCTTCGAATCACATTTATGCCCTTCAACTTTGGGTGTGCACAAGTAGACGCTTAAATTTGTATAAAGTTGAACATATAGACACACATATCCTGCATGTCATTTTTTATCTTACGTGGTGACCTACGTGTATTATACCATGCAGGACTCATGTGTTTATTTATTTAAAAGTTGGATAGTTAAAGTGCTTGTTTGTGCATATGAAAGTTAAAGTCAAAGTTAAAATTCGAAGTCAAGTTTAGGATCAAATATATGTATTATGCCTGATTAAAACTAATGCCAAAATTTCACAAATAAATATAGTAACCTTTAATTCTACAAAAAATAAATAAATTATTTTTTTGATAAATCCCAAAATTGAGTAATTTATTAGTAAAAAAGGAAAAATATGAAAAAATAAAATAAATTTATGCCAAAAACTCACAAATAAATATAGTAACCTTAAATTTAATAATTTCAATAATTTTTTCAATTTTGATTTTTTCATTGAATCTCGAAATGAGAAATTCATTAATAAAAAATAGGAAAATATGAAAAAATTACAAAATTAAAGCCAAAAAACACAAATAAATATAGTAACTTAAATTCAATAGTTTCAAGAATTTTTTTTTATTTTATATTTTTCACATTTTCCTATTTTTATTAATCAAATTACTCATTTCCGAGATTTATTGAAAAATAAAAATTAAAAAGAAATTTTGAAATTGTTTAATTTAAGGTTGTTATATTTATTTGTTACTTTTTTGCGTAAGTTTTATATTTTTTCATATTTTTCCTATTTTATTAATAAAATTACTCATTTTCGGGATTTACCAAAAAAATAAAAAATTAAAAAATATTGAAATTTTTGAATTTAATGTTACTATATTTATTTTTGAATTTTGGCGTTAATTTTCTATATTTTTTCATAATTTTATTAATAAATTAATCATTTTTGGGATTTATCAAAAATATATTTTTTTAAAAATATTAAAATTATCAAATTCAAGGTTACTATATTTATTTATGAATTTTTGGCAATAATTTTATATTTTTTATTAATCAATTACTCATTTTCGAAATTTATCGAAAAAATAAAAATTAAACAAAATTATTGAAAATGGGACGGATAGTTTATTTAAAAGAGGGTTGATTTATGGGTCGGATTCGGTGTTTATCTGTCCAAATCTTTTAGGGGCATAATTGATCTCAAACTATTTTCATATAAATGACATGTGATAAGAGTATATTTGGGCCAAAATTTGGACGACGAGGGTATGAGTGAACCAAACTTTAAACGTAGGGTATCTAGACTTTTTCGAATAGTCTAGGAGCATATTTGACCCTTTTAATGAGTATTAGTTACATTACTAAATAAGGAAAATTAAAATTAGATTATGTTTTTAATTGTCTAAATCAATCTAAAACTAAAGAACAAATATTCAATATTATTGTCATTCTTAGTGTTGAATTGATTTTATTTTTGCATTAGTCTCAATGTGATTTTAATTTAAGTTTTATTATAATTATCAACATCTATGAACATAATATTATTGGACCATTCCGAATTCTAAGTTTTAAACTTGAAATAATATACTAAAAGATAAAACTCTGAAATAGTGTAAGAAATATTTTAAAATTATATCAAAGTAAATATTTTTATGTATAGAATAAATTTTAAAATGACATATATAATGTCGAATTTGTTTGGTCTTTGGTTGATTTTTTTAGTTAAAACCAAACCAACTCAAATATAGTTAAAAAAAATTTCCAATGTCAAACCAAATCACTAGTCAATTTCTTTTTTGGGTTGACTCGACTTACAATTTGATTCGATTTTGTACATCCCTAATAGAAATAATAGTGTTTCTTCCTTTGTGTTTGAGTCGAAAAATATTATATTAAATATGAGAATTATGAAAAGCATGTGAAATATATTGTAGTAGTGTGCAGTGAGGTTAGAGTAGTGAAATAAGAATTGAGAGAAATGAAAATATTTCAAGTTTCCAACTTATTCACTATACCAAAGAGATTAATTTTATGTTGACGGAATTAAGATATTTTTTTGTGGAGCTTTGAATTTTTCAACTAGTTTGGAATTATTTGAATTTTATAATGTTGTTGGTTGTTATATCTTGGAGAGGACAAGTCAAGATCAGTCATACTACTGAATTGTTGAATATTATACCACAGTCAACTTGAATCTCCTTAAAAGAAACAAAATATTTTCATCCCAACTTGGATATTTATTATTCTTTTTTTGTTTACTTTATTTTCAATTTGCCTAATACATAAATATGACTTTTAACTTGGCATCGGTTGGCAACTAACCCTTAACTTTGGGTGTGCACAAGTAGGCACTTAAACTTGAATAAAATTGAACAAGTAGACACACGTGTCCTACATGACATGATACACGTAGTACTCCACGTAGGATACAAAATTTCCATGTAAGGTGTCATATAGGATGAATGTTGACACCCAATTTTGACCCACGTCGGTATAAATTAAATATCGAGCTTTGTAAGTTTTCCAAACAATTTAAATTAATTAGTTTTATAAATTTTGCGTAAATTAAATAATAGAATGCATGAACTTTATGTTACTTCGGATACATTTAGCATAACTTTAGATAATATATATGTTTACATAGTTATGTATATAATTAGTATATTTCACGATTATTCAAAAACCATCTCAAAAATATTTTAATTTTAGTAAGCATCTTATCTTAGTTTAAATTATAATTATACTTTGAAACACTATTTTATAATTATATTAATAAATAAATAAAAAAAAGAGGAAAACTCGTTGAATAATTAATACAAATTCATTTTTATTTAAGGTTTAGCCAATTTTTTTTTATTAACTAAAATTGGCCATCTATCAAATCTAACCCATTTCCCTTTAATCCATTTAAGAGGCCATTGGGCCTTTTCTTCAGAAACGAGCCCATCAGAAACCCAACCCAAAAAACCCCTTTTCCATCTTAAATCTTCAGCCCATCAGAAAGCCAATTCCCAAATTAATCCCCAAGCCCAACATCCCAGCCCACTTCAACCCTTTCCTTTTTATTTTTCTCCCTACCTGGCCCACTAAGCTAAAATGTCAACCCATTTCTTTTATTCCCAGCGGCCCAATTAATTCCCAGCCCAAATTAATACCCAACCCAATTCCATATTACATTTAAACCCGCCCCTTTCCATTTTGACCCGATCGACCCGACCCAACTCCCCTTCCTTCCCCTTTTCCTCATTCGTTTTCCAGAAAAAGAAATTCCCAGAAAAAACAGAACCCAGCCGCGAAACCCAGCAAAATTCCCTAGAAAACTCCCCCCATACGCGAGAACAAAAACAGAAAACCCTCCCTCACGCGCAAAGGATCCCTTACAGCGCGTCGTAGCGTCTCCCTCCCTCCCCTTGTCTGTTTGTGCGTCTGTTTTCAGAGGGGCGTAACGTACTCGTACGAAAATGGAGAGCGACATGGCGACATCGCAGCACTCCCCTTGTCCTTGGGACGAAATCCAATGGTTGTTCTCATTTTTCCGTTGGAGAATCGTACGAAGATCGTACTGGTGATGTTCTCAGCCTTATCCTTTAAGGGGTTCCAATTTCAAAAGGACACTTGGAATATCGATTTTACCCCAAGCCTTTTCCAGATTTTCCCTCGCCCTCCTAACCCAAAACCCTAATTATCTCGTCTATATAAACCCCCATCTTCTCCAGAAAATTGGTTGGAAAAATTTGGTTTAGGTTGGTTAATAGGATTTTCAGGAGGGACATTTTTAGACAGAAAGTTTAAACAAAGTGCTGGCTCATCTCTGTTCTCTGTTTGAAACAGAGGAAATCTTTGGGTTGGAGATTTCAGTGGGAGATTTGTAATAGCTTATGCACACCCATATACATTCGTTGAAGTCGAATTCGAAACAGAAGTTGCTGAGTTTCTCGTTCGTTGCTCTCGAAAAGTAGCATTCTGTTTGTAAAGTCGTTGCTTTCCTGCTCGTTATCGTGCCACTTCACTACCCAAAGCAAGGTGAGAATCGACCGTTATTTTGTTTATGACTCGTCTTCTCTCTCGATCATTGTATGTATGTGATGGGCTGGCATAATTTTTTTTTGTATATGTTGTATTATTTTTGGTGTTTGGGAATGGTTGTTCTCTCTGGAATATAGTCTGGATATGGAAGAATATTAGTTTCGTCTATTCCAAGTCGTATTGAATGTCGATGTGGTTTCGTAGTCAGTTATTTGCTGTGATTCGTATATTGTGTTCATCATGCTCTATTCTCATTCTGTCTGGTGTATGGACTGTTCTGTCATTCATTTTGTGAGGCTATTTTCCAACTTCTATAGATGTAATGGCTCTGAATATTTTCCTTTTGTTTAGGAGTCAGCTGGCCTAACGTAGGGTATGGTCCTCATATTGTCTAAGTTTGCTTCTTCGGTGGTTACCTTGTGTTTGTTTGGCCTATTTGAGTTATAGTTTCATGGATACCCATGTTTTTCCTGTGTGAAAATCGCAAGGTTTACTCAATGACAAGCCTCTCTGTTATTTGTAATAAGTTGCACTAAGTTTTTTTTTACATGGCCCTTATAGCCTCTTTTATTAAGTTATAAGGTCATTTGCCATCTCATATATGCATAGTGCACACATTTTTCATGCTGCAAGGAATTCATTAGTCCCTAACATTGTAAACGTGCATACTAGCATTAGTTTAATACCATGCTTTTCATTAAATGTTGATTTTTTTTTGTTTTTTTTGTGAAATGAATATAACAAATGGTTGTTTTGCCTTTGACTTGTTGTTTGTTAGTCATTAATGTCGAATTGTTTAGCCGAGTTTAATTGGAAATTCGAATCAGCCTAGTCGTTTGAGGTTGCTGTACCACGCCTGAGCATTTAGTATTTTTGTGTGTCCGAGCATTATTTTAAATGTATTAATTGCTTCAACATTTGTCGATTAGTGTCCTTTAATTATGCTTCTATGTCGGAAATTTCTGTAGGCTTGTTTAGATTTTGGTGGGCAAGTTTGAGATATATATATTGTCTGAGTTTTTTTTAGTTACCAATATACTATAGACCATTTTATATATTAATGCTTATTGTCTTCTTTTGCATGAGCTCCCTCGATCGAATTCTACGGACTCCATAGGTTCTCACTTTGCCCTGAGAATTAATCCTTAAAAGCTCCAAAATTCCTTTCATCGAGTCACCCGACGAACCAATTTTGGGATCAAAATTCCAATGCCAAATTCCATGAAGTCTGAAGAAGTCGAAGAAGTTTTGCTTAGGAGATCTTCTATTTTCATTTTGCAGTTTTATTCGCATTAGGAAACGGAAGTTACGCGGCTTACCGCGGCTTTCTTCAGATATACCCAAGAAATCGTTTGGGAGTATCAAACAGATAGTCGGAATACGGTCATCCGACATTGTTTGGTAACTCCACCCCGATGTTTGTCCGACTCGGGTAACCGTCAATTTGAAAACAATTCTAGAAAGCCTAAGATAGAGAGAAACCAAAACCAAGTTAAGCATCAGCCTAAGAGGGTTTAATACCCAAGGCGTATTAAGTCCATTTAGTAGAAAAACCGCCAAAATTGTGTCTAAGGTCCTCGACCTCACGACACCTCATATTGTCTGACATTCGAATTATGTATGTGTGAAAACCAACTTGGGGGTGGGGAAAAATCTAACGAGTTTCTATTTTACAAACATGGATCATTTCCTGAAGTTCGATATGGTCGTCTCAGAGCCACCTCAGCTTACGATGTGGTACAACGATTTGGATGGGGATCATAGAAGAACCCTTAACAAGTACGTAGGTGCCTTACCCAAACTGATCAACATGAATGGTTGGCCAGAGCTAATGGAGGTGCTTACGGGGTATTGCGACAGTCAGAAGATGGGTTTTCGCTTTGGAACAGCTGAAATTACCCCGACGCTGGAAGAAATAAGGGTCTGTATAGACACTGTAGGCACCGGGATAGAGAGAAGAGCAAAAAAACAAGAGGATTCTTCATCCCCAACAAACCTTCCGTAGAGAATATCGCGGATTGGTTTGGATTAAGAAAAGACTTTGCTTACTGGTGCCAGGATTCCCACGTGGCGTTCAGAGATCTCTATATTCGATTTGGACATGCGAGTTTCTACGCCTCGTACAATAGAGAGTTCATGATCTCCTACAGAGAGTGGAACAAGATACGTCCTCTAGCGTTTGTCGTGGCATTGTTGGGAACAATGGTCTTCCCGCACGGTCCGAGTTTGAGCATCAACACCCGAGTCATAACACTCGTCCACACTTTGTTCAAAGGATATGAAAATCAAGGAACAACAAAATAATACCCTGTAGCTCCAGTCATACTATCTGACATGTATCGGGCCTTGGGAAAGTGCAAAGAAGGACACCGATACTTCCAAGGGTGTAACCTACTCCTCCAGTGGTGGATCCTCAGCCATTTGGCGAAGGGTGCTGGGAATCGGGAATTACACACCCTCGACAACAAAAACACTCTCAAGGACTTAAATGACTTATTATACTGGGCAAATATGGACAATCGGAGAACGAGAGGAAGATGGGCCCAAATTTTCTCCAAACTGAGAGAAGAAGACCTCCAATGGATGCTCGACCATTTTATATCCAAAGAAGTTGTCGTGGAGAGTCACAGATATGTCGTGCTC
This sequence comes from Solanum lycopersicum, assembly GCF_036512215.1. NCBI lineage: Eukaryota > Viridiplantae > Streptophyta > Magnoliopsida > Solanales > Solanaceae > Solanum > Solanum lycopersicum. The sequence continues at coordinate 12,357,221 of NC_090806.1, read as the reverse complement.
CCTCTACCAGGCATTCGAGGAATTCGCCCTTACGCACCATTTCGAGTCTTGCGACAGTTCGGAAGAAAACAGACCGTGCCCAGAGAAGCATACTATGATGCTTATGTGTATGGCATTGGACATGACAGAGTACACGATGCTTCGGAAATGTTTAGAGAATGTAAAAACGCCAAACACATGGATAAAGACACTATCACCCCTGATCGATTCAATGCTGGATATGACGAGGGTTACAAGGAATGGCTGAAGAAGGACATACAAAATATCTCCTTTAAGACTCCGCGTAGCTTTCGCAGTGTGACGGACAGATAAGCCAAAGCAGTGGCTGAACTGCAAGAGATAAAGGAAGAGGCCAAAGAGGTGTACGCTAAGTTCGTAGAGAATCAAGACGCGCTTGAGAGGGCGACCCAAGAGGTTGAAAGACTTAGACGCGGTTATGATGATTTTGACAACTGGATCCAGCAGAAAATCGAGAGGATGCGATACGGAAGTTTGGAAGACAAAGGGAGCCTGGGTGAAGGTTTTCTACTGATGCTGAGGTATATGTTTCAGCAACACAAAATTCAGAAAGACGGCGACGGAGCAGGATCTTCTGGAGCGGCATAGTGGACATCACCCCTGCGTGGGTGTTTTAAATGTATTTACACTGCTTTAGCCCCTGCGTGGGCCTGATTTTGTTGCACTCTCGAATGGCCCCTGCGTGGGTTTGTCTTTATATTTTTCTCTCTTTTGTGAACATTATTATTCATTAGTAAATGTTATTTTGGGGGGAATTGTTTATTCTTTTAAAATTTACACGTACATCATTCGAATGCGCTAGGCCTACCCTTGGCACAAAAGGGTCCCCATGTATGTTTTAGGACGCGATATATATGTGTTTAAATGCTTATGTGTTATGTTGCTATGAATGAGGATATCGTAAACCCACTCCTAGACAGAAAATTCCAAAGAATATACGGAAGCCACTATTACAAATGTTCGACCAAAATTCCCAAGTCTCAAGTTTCTCACTCAAAAGGATATCTCCTATACCACAAATCCTAAATACTGCTCTATCGTCTCAGGAAAGGCAAATCATCGCTATGGACAAGGGCAAGAACATCCAGACGGAGCTCACTGAAGAGGGGTCGCAAAGAAAGATCAAACACGTCACTCGAGAAATTCAAAAGGTTAAGGAGGAAGGACTCAGAGTTGACATGACCACGACAATCTACAACGCTGCAGCCGTGACATTGGATGAGGATCTGGCGTCGCAGATAAAAAGAAAGAAAGAGGTTGAGATGGAAACCGAGAGCTTGAGGAAAAGGCTGAACATGCTTCGTTTGAAGGTACACGAAGGAAAGGCGAGAGAGGCAAAGATAGATGTTGAGACTGTCGTACTGTTGGCCAAAAGTGTGTCACTTGATAAAGAATAAACGACCCATAGCAACTTGAAGGGCGGAAAATACCTCGCCTGTGAACAGGGAGCAGACAACAATGGCTCCGACAACGAATTGATTGAGGAGGACGATGAGGAGGAAATCGTCTACAAACCTCCATTTCCGATTGTCTGAGAGGGAAGGAGTGACACAACCACAGGACGAGAAATGACTAAAGCGCTATTGTCATCCTTTAAGAATTCCAATGTTGTATTTCAATTTCCTTGTAATCGCAATGAATAAAAATATTTCATCCTAAACTCGAACTACGTTGGGCCTGAATTCTCCTCGTGAGATACGTAGGCAGCCTTTCCCGGCACGGCCCCTATCTTTGAAAAATTTTCATTCTCCCTCACGTTGTGAAGAATATGAAGATCAGATCAACGGACATCAAAAGCAGCTGCAAGAAGACCATAGCTCAACGTGATTTGGCCTTCCCGAGATAGCGTTAAACAAGCAAATTCCTGTTTGTTTAAAAATGTATTTCCGTCCTCATTCGTGGGTTAAAGATATCCTCAAATAAAGCGACTTGTGTGTTTATATGCTTTCTGTGTGATGTTATGCATGTTGTACTCCGAATATGCGCTAACAAATTTGCCTTTGAGTTGTTTCACTTCTCATGTCCTTTTAACTGGTCTGTGTCGATCAAAGCTGGCAGATCGTCCTTACTTCACCAGATCGAAAGGTCCTACAGATTCCTTCCCCAGACCAAACTCAGACAGAGGAAATACAGCTATGGGAGACAATAACGACGAAGTTAGTCTCACAGACGTTGTGGTGGCTCAGCCCATCGTGGCGGAACAAAATGAACTGATCGCGCAACTGATGCAACAGATAGCTGATATGAGAGTCGAAAGCAACGCAGGCAGGACATGCCTACACCCGAATTTGGACCTAATTTTGTTAATGCAAGACCTCTGATGTACTTCCCCTCGTCAAACTTTGGATCCAACTCAGAACCAGCCGTCAACACCTGTGCATAATCCATCTGGGATAGATTTAACAACCCAAAACCCCCAGTATGCTTCCGTATCTTATCAAACTCCCTCACCGCTTCCAAATAACCCTCCTCAAATGCCACCATACCCCCAGAATACTCAAACAGCTCCACCGCCCCAGAATTAAAATCAAAATCCAACCGCCTTCAACCCCCAAACACCGCATCCCCACTTAAACCAAAAAACCAATCCTCAAACCTGCTCGCAAAACTACCAAACCGCACAAAACGTTATGGAGTCCTTCTATAGCTCCACCCCTCCAAAAAAGAACCATTTTCCAAGTTCCCATTCCTGCGGAGCACGAGGTGCACGGTTTCGAGTTGGATCACTACGAGGAGCAGGAAAGAGAGTGGAAGGCAAGGGAAGAAGCGAAGATCGACATAAAGGAGGAGATCAACAGGTCTATGAAAGAGCTGCAGTGCGTTCCAGATGTCGCCGGACTGAGTTATGCAGAATTATGTATCCATCAAGACTTGAACCTTCCCAAAGGGTTCAAAATCCCAAAGTTTGATACCTTCGGAGGGGTAGGCAACCCCATGGCGCATTTGACAGCGTACTGCGACCAGCTCGTGGGAGTTGGCAAAGATGAGGATTTATTGATGAGGCTTTTCAGCCGGAGTCTGTGCGGGGAGGCCCAAGAATGTTTTACGTCACACAAAACCAGGCAGTGGCCCAGTTGGAGCGCGCTAGCTAAAGACTTCATTAACCGATTTGCATATAATGTTGAGATAGTCCCTGATCGATATTTTTTAGAGAAAATGAAGCAGAAATCGATGGAAAGCTATCGAGAATTTGCCTACAGATGGAGAAAAGAAGCAGTGAGGGTGAGGCCTCCAATGACTGAATCATTTTGTTAATCGGAGCCAAATTCGCCGAGATAGTCAAAGTTGGCGAGACTATCGAAGAAGGTCTGAAGTCGGGGAAGATAGCCCGAGTATTCGCATCGCCTGGAACTTCTGGATTGATAAGGAAGAAGAGAGAGGAAGTTGCCGCTGTTTCATACGGGGGAAGGAGAACTCCTAGAAACTCATCGCGTCCTCAAGATCGCTCCAAGCCTCCACCAAAATCTCACCAAGCCTATCGCCCACAATCCAATCATTCCAACAACTACGATGCTGCCCCCACCTATCAGATGCTCAAATTTTGTCGTACCAAAATCCACCCCCAAATCTCCAAAATTTTCCCTCCATTTACCCAAATTACCCCCAATCTTACCAAATTCCACCCCCTTATCAGAATATCGCTCCCAACTGTGCCAATGTACAGTCGAGCTATCAAGCACCTTCCCCCACATATCAAGTCCAAGCTCCAGCATATCAAAACCCCCTCCCGAATTACCAAGCTCCAGTGCCAAATTACCAGAGAAACCTCTACCCTAGAACCCAAGGTCCTCGCCCAAATGCCCGCAATTATCAACAGGTTCCTCCCCCTCAGCAAAGCGGGTATGATCTTTCTCGTCCCAGGTTTGAAAAAAGGCCTTCGAGGAACTTTACCGCACTGGCTGAAAGCCGGACCAAGCTATTCGAAAGATTATCTGCGGTCAGATACATCCACCCTGTGGGGACCAAGCCCGTAGATGTCAACTCTAAGTTCTACAAACCGGAGCAGAGATGTGCTTATCATTCCAACAGTGTTGGACATGACACAGAAGACTATATCAATCTTAAGCACAAGATCCAGGATCTGATCAACCAGGAAGTAGTCTCCCTCCATCCTGCGGCGCCGAACGCCAATACAAATCCGTTGCCGAATCATGGGGGTGGAAACATTAATATGATAGAAACAGACAAAGACGAGTGTGAAACTAAGAGGATTACTCCTGTTGCGCAGGAAGACTTGGAAAGGGTTGTCGCTTCTTTAAGCGTCAAGGAAAAGAGAGAGTTTTTTATTCAGACACCTACAAAGGATGTTGCCTTGGTTCCCTCACAAACTCTCTCCAAACCTAAGTTTGCTATAGAAACTGCCGTGACCCAAGGCATGACTAGGTCCGGAAGATGCTACACTCCTGATGAGCTTGCTCTCGGAGGAAAAAAGAAAGACCACGCCAAGAGGCCAATAAGTGAAGCAGAAGCGGATGAGTTCTGGAGGAGGATGCAACCGAAAGATTACTCCATTGTCAAACACTTGGAGAAACTCCGACTCAGATCTCCGTGTGGGACCTACTGATGAGTTCTCAATCCCACCGGTAAGCTTTGATGAAAGCTCTTGATGATACGTACGTGTCCTCAGGTACGAGCAGCGATAACGTAGCCGCCATGATTCATCAAGTCATTCGGGGACACCGCATCAACTTCTGTGACGATGAATTGCCAGCCGAAGGGAGATCCCACAACAAAGCTCTTCACGTCACTGTGATATGCCGTGGAAAGGTCGTCAATCATGTTTTGGTAGATGATGGATCGGGTTTGAATATATGCCCTCTGTCGACATTGAAACAACTGAGGTATGACCTCGGAAAATTGGAGCAAAACCAGGTTAATGTAAGAGCGTTTGACGGTGTGCAAAGAGATACATTAGGGGCGATGAACTTGACCCTCCAAATGGGCCCGTGGAGTTCAGAGCGAAATTCCAAGTGTTGGATATCGACACCAGCTATAACCTTCTTTTGGGAAGGCCGTTCGTTCACATGGCTGGAGCCGTCCCCTCCACTCTCCATCAAATGATGAAGCTGGTATGGAAAAATGAGGAGCTAGTTGTTCACGGTGAGAGAAGTCACTCAGGCAAGCAGGTGCCGGTCTTTGACGAGACGCCGCAAGGTGCGAATTTTTACACGGTGGAGTTGGTAAATGCCACCGATGAGGATTTGGCCCTGCAGACCCCCATGCCAACCGTGTACAGAGTGATTGCCTTGATAATGCTGCAGAATGGGTTCGAGCCAGGTTTTGGATTTGGAAGAGATTCCCAAGGAATTATCGAACCTGTTCCGGTCCTTGCTAAGGGATCCAAATATGGTTTGGGGTATACCCCCACAGATGACGATATGAAGATGAAGAAGAAAAAGGATCAAGAGTTGGCTAAACCGATACCGCATCTGTATCAATCCTTTCCAATCCAAGAGTGCGCCGAGCCTGAAGATTGTGGGGAAGGAATATGTGACCTCTTCAAGGAGATCAATGCTATTATCGAGGAAGAGGTTGAGTCAGCTGGTATTCGTGATGCTGAACCAAGAGAGATGCTGCAGAATTGGACTTCCACGCCAATCCTGATGTCCCGAACTCTTTGGTAGAAAGGAGTTATTTTATGCATACTAAAATCGCTGGTTGTCCGGAAGAGGCCCGAGACCCACCATTTCTGCATTTTTCTTAATTGTTCGAATTTTGAATTTTTGTTGTGATGTTTAAAAAGGCGACATGGCCCTGTGTCGTGACCAAAGTTTGCATTTTTGTTTTAAATGAAAGCCTCCTTATTTTGTTTTTAAACTTTGTTTATTTAGTTGCTTGTTATACTTTACTTTTCTAATTTTGTCTGTTTATGATTTCAGTAACATAAGTTACAGACCTGCCAATGTCATGTCATGTCATGAGCTAAATGAACAAAATGAGACAGATGACGACAAGGTTGGCGACTATGAAGAAGAAAATGGGGAACCAGATTATGTTGCAGAGGAATTTTGACAATTCGAGAATTAGCATAAACAGAATCTAGAGGAGACGGAAACAGTGAATTTGGGAGATTTAGAATGTGTCAAAGAGGTTAAGATCAGCACCTACCTGAATGGAACTCAGAGGAGAGCCTGGTTCATTTGCTTGCCGAATACAGTGATGTTTTTGTTTGGGAAGTCAGTGACATGCAGGGGTTGAGTACTGATGTCGTGTCTCATAAGCTACCAATCAACCCAAGGTTCGAGCTGGTGAAACAAAAGACTCGAAAATTCAAGCCTGAACTGAATTTGAAGATTAAGGAAGAAATCACCAAGCAAATAGAGTCTCGATTGGTGGAAGTGACATAATATCTAACCTGGCTGGCCAATGTCGTTCCGGTCGCCAAGAAGGATGGGAAAATCAGGATTTGTGTTGATTATAGAGATTTCAACAAGGCTAGTCCAAAGGATAATTTTCCGTTGCCAAATATCCATATTTTTATTGACAATTGTGCCAAACATGAGATGCATTCATTTGTGGACTGTTACGCAGGTTATCACCAAATTTTGATGGATGAAGAATACGCGGAAAAAATGACTTCCATCACACCTTGGGGTGTATATCACTACAGGGTGATGCCGTTCGGCCTCAAGAACGCTGGAGCCACTTACATTAGAGCCATGACGACTATTTTCCATGACATGATTCATAAGGGAGTTCAGATCATTTGACACACCTGAGAAAAATCTTTGAACATTTGCGTCGGTACAACTTGAAGTTAAATCCCACCAAATGTGCTTTTGGAGTCCCAGCTGGGAAGTTGTTGGGATTTATAGTCAGCAGAAAGGGTATTGAGCTTGACCCCTCCAAGATTAAAGCAATTCAAGAGTTACCTCCGCCGAAAACGAGAAAAGAGGTGATGATTTTCTTAGGGAGGTTAAACTATATTAGCCGGTTTATAGCACAATCAACAGTGGTGTGTGAACCCATTTTCAAGTTGCTGAAGAAAGACGCCCCGAATAAGTGGACTGAGGAATGCCAAACTGCTTTCGATGCTATCAAGAGCTATTTGTCTAACCCACCGGTATTGGTTCCTCCGCGAGAAGGGAGTTTTTTGTTGTTGTACTTGTCTGTTTCAGATAGCGCCTTCGGATGTGTACTTGGTCAACACGATGAGACAGGAAAGAAAGAAAGGGCTATCTACTATATAAGCAAGAAGTTTACTCCGTACAAGTCTCGTTACACTTTGCTGGAAAAAACATGTTGTGCTCTAACGTGGCTTGCCCAAAAATTGAGACACTATTTGTCTTCGTATACTACATATCTCATTTCCAGAATGGATCCGTTGAAGTATATTTTCCAGAAAGCTATGCCGACCGAAAAGTTGGCTAAATGGCAAATGTTGTTGAGTGAGTTTGATATCGTGTATGTGACTCAGAAGGCAATAAAGGCACAAGCTTTGGCTGATCATCTGGTAGAAAATCCCATGGATGAAGAATATGAACCACTTAAGACTTATTTTCACGATGAAGAGGTGTCGTTTGTGGGTGAAGATATTTCTGAAACATACCCAGGTTGGAGATTATTCTTTGACGGAGCGGCAAACCATCAAGGTAACGGTATTGGAGCAGTCTTGGTATCAGAATCCGGTCAGCACTATCCCACGACAGCTAAACTCCAATTTAATTGCACAAACAACATGGCTGAATACGAAGCTTGTATTCTCGGTTTGAAAATGGCCATCAACATGAATGTTTACGACTTATTGGTTATTAGGGATTCAGACCTTTTGATTCATCAAGTTCAAGGTGAATGGGCTGTGAAGAACCCGAAGATTATACCTTACGTACAGTATGTGCAAAATTTGTGCAAAAGGTTTCGCAAGATTGAGTTCAGACATACTCCCAGAATACAGAATGAATTAGCCGACGCTCTTGCCACCATCGCTTCGATGATCAAACATCCGGATACTGATTACATTGACCCGCTGGATATAGAGTTGAAGGAGCACCCAATCCATTGTTCACACGTTGAATCAGAACCAGACGGTTTGCTTTGGTATTTTGATATAAAGAGGCACTAGGAGTCTGGGACATATCCGGAAGACGCTACATCTAATCAGAAGAAGTTGATACGTCGTATGGCTTTTAATTTCTTTCTAAATGGAGAAGTCCTGTATAGGAGGACTCCGGATTTAGGTCTTTTGAGATGTGTGGATGCTGCTGAAGCTGTGAGGCTTATTGAACAGATACATGCTGGAGTTTGCGGTACACATATGAATGGGCTTACTTTGGCAAGAAAGGTATTTCGAGCCGGTTATTTCTGGATGACTATGGAGAATGACTGTTGCAAATTCGTGCAAAAATGCCACAAATGTCAAGTGCACGGCGATTTGATACGGGTGCCACCTCACGAACTTAATGCTATGAGTTTACCTTGGCCATTTGTAGCTTGGGGAATGGATGTCATCGGTCCTATAACCGGCCGCTTCCAATGGACACATATTCATTTTGGTTGCCATTGATTATTTCACAAAGTGGGTGGAGGCAGCCTCTTACAAGTCGGTAACCAAGAAAGTGGTGGCCGATTTTGTCCGCAACAATCTGATATGCAGATTTGGAGTTCCAGAATCCATCATTACTGATAATGGTGCAAATCTCAACAGTCATTTGATGAAAGAGATATGTGAACAATTTAAGATTATTTATCGAAAGTCAACTTCTTATCGCCCCCAAATGAATGGAGCTGTAAAGGCCGCCAACAAGAATATAAAAAAGATCTTGAGGAAAATGATTGACAAACATCGAAGTTGGCATGAAATGTTACCATACGCTTTACTAGGTTATCGAAGGACGGTCAGAACGTCGACTGGTGCCACTCCATACTTGCTAGTGTATGGAACAGAGGCAGTCATACTTGTTGAAGTCGAGATACCGTCATTGAGGATCATCCAAGAAGCTGAATTAAGTAACGCTGAGTGGGTTAGCAAATGGATCGATCAACTGGCTTTGATTGGTGAAAAGAGAATGATTGTCGTTTGCCATGGCCAGTTGTACAGACAGAGAATACTCGCGCCTTTCACAAAAGAGTAAGAGCCAGAAATTTTGAAGTTGGTCAGTTGGTTCTTAAGCATATTTTTCCTTATCAAGACGAATACAAAGGAAAGTTCGCGCCAAATTGGCAGGGTCCTTACATGGTTCGTAAAGTACTATCTGGAGGTGCTTTGGTCTTGTCAGAGATGGATGGCGCTATATGGCCCAACCCTATCAACTCAGATGCTGTCAAGAGATACTATGTGTGAAGTTTCATTTTGCATTTTCTATTATTTACTTGTAATTGTTCGGTTTGTTTGTATTCGTTCCATTTGAATCCTTATCCCTCTTGTAATGAACTATGTCTGACCTGAATTCTCGAGAACGAGATACGTAGGCGGCCTATGTCGGCTTCGGTCACCCCCATCTATCCCCTTTAATTATTTCCTTGTATCTAAACTACGTTCGACCTGAATTCTCAAGAATGGGATACGTAGGCGGCCTTTGTCGGCCTCGGTCGGTTTCTTTGTAAATTTTATTCTTGTCAACCTTTAAAGGGAACTACGTTTGACCTGATTCCTGCCTCAACGGGACACGTAGGCGCCACAAGGGTACGGTCATATCTCCAGTAAGTTCTATCCCCTTTGCAATAGAACAGGGACAGAATTTTTGAGAGGGACTCAAAAATTCTCTAGAAGAAGCCTTCTCTTCAGCAACTCAAAACTAAAGACGTTTAGAGATCTGCAGCTGGGACAAAAATTTTGAGAAGATCTCAAAATTCCGCGATCTGTTCAGTTACAGTGGAGAGATAAGCAAGATAGTAAACTGGGACAGAAATTTTGAAAATAGCCTCAAAATTTTGTTAGAATCTTCCCCACAAGTCCGGAGTTACCCTGAAACCCATCAGCGAATGATCAGATAGACCTTTCGAGTGTCAGATTCAAAGAAGCTTGTTAAGCCTGATATGACATGACTTGGCAGTGACTTTTTCAAGATACTATTTCTTAAAGATTTCTTATTTCTCTCAAATTTTACCTTTTTGTTTGTTTTGGCATAAAATATTTTTGTCTTATCTACCAAGAGTTGGGAAATCGGGAAATCAACCGGAGATATCAAGACAAGGAGCAAACAACTAAAGGAATCGACACAGATCAGTATGTTTTAAAACTGACAATTTTTCTGTGGATGCAGGTTTATAGCTTTGCTTTGAAAGCGGCCAAATTCTCCCGACGAATGAATATGGAGAGCTCCCAAAGAGGAGAAAACTATCTCCAAAACCATTAATTTTACTAAGAGCAAGAGGCAGTTCATATCGTTTGTGTCAGAATGCTTGGGAATGTGGTTTTTTTATTTCAAGTCATTCCCAACAATATGAAATTTACAAAAAGTGTCTAGCCAGATTCAAAGGTGAATCAAACAGGATTCTCAACGAAGAGTTCATGATTTCTGTAGAGGACGCTATTTGCATTACGTTATCAAAGCAAGATAATTACTGTCAATCAAGACAATGCATTACCCCAGAAGAGATAGTTATTTTATTATTATTTTATTATTATTGATCAAGTCGGTATATTATTTGGAGGTCGTCTTGCCGTTATTATCAACGCAGACGATATAAATATTTGTGCATTACGTGTTAAAAATCATGCATCGCGGAGAATCATGCATTGCGGAAAGTCATGCATCGCGGAAGTCATGCATTGCGGAAAATCATGCATTGCGGAAATCATGCATAGCAAGAAATCATGCATCGCAGGAAGTCATGCATCGCGGAAATCATGCATTGCGGAAAATCATGCATCGCGAGTTTGAAATTTATGCATCACGAGAAGATTTCGTGCCTCGTTAAATTTATGTATTGCGAGAAGACTTTATACCTCGCTGGAATTTATGGATCACGAGAAGATTTCATGCCTCATCAAGTTATACATCGCGAGAAGACATCATACCTCGCTGGAATTTATGCATCACGAGAAGATTTCATGCCTCGTCAAATTTATGCATCACGAGAAGAATCCATGCCTCGTTGAAAATCATGCATCGCGGAAAAATCATGCATCGCAAAAAATCATGCATCGCGGGTCAACAATTATGCGCGACGAGAAGATTTTATGCCTCGTCCAAATTTATACATCGCGAGAAGATTTCATACCTCGCTGAAATTTAGACATCGCGAGAATAGTTCATACCTCGCCGAAATTTATGCTTCACGAGAAGAATCCATGCCTCGTTGAAATTGGCACATCGCTAGAAGATTTCATGCCTTGCTGAAAGTTATGCATTGCGAGAATATTTCATACCTCGCAGGAATTTACGTATCGCAGAAAGATATTCATGCCCCACAAGAGGACATACACGGATAAAGAAACATCAAGAAGAGCATCAAAGATGACGGCAAAAGAAACATCAATATCACATCGGCATTTATTTATTTATTTCGACATCAAGTATAGAGTATATTTAAAGATTATATTGCAAAACACAAGTCATAAGCTTTATTTTCTGTACGTCAGACCAATCGAGCCGACGTCGAATACTGAGGAGAACAACAGAGTGTCGACATGGTAAAAAAGACACTGTCTCCCACTTAATTACATTTTTAAAGCTGATGAGTTTTATCTATTTGTCGAGAGCATCCCAAAGGATGAATTCTCCAAAAACCACAGGTGTGGACGACATCAAAAAAAGATGCAGCACAATGTGGAACTTTTTCTTAGCAGCAAACTGGACACAGTCCAAAGAGGAATGTCAAACTCTTAGGACGCGAGCAGAGGAGCGACTTCCACCACAATCAAACCACTCTTATCGAAGCATGTGGGTATTTTTTTAGTTCTGTCAGTTTCAGTCTCGCATCCGGAAGTTTCGATTTATCGGAAGCAAATTTCGAATCTGAGTGACAATGCGTCAAGAGCTTTGGAAATTATGTCCGTGTAAGTTCTTAATTATGGGTGTGAAGCGTGCCACATTCATGGCTAAGAGGTTACAAGCCTCCTTTTCATACTCGTTTGATTTGTCACTTGTCCAAAACCAAAGGTTATCTAGCATAATAGATTTCCTTTTCCACTGATCGAGTCGAACTACACACAGCCTGATTTCGAAGGTTTAAGGATATGTAGGCGGATTAGATGTTGAAAACTCGGTTGTATTCCAACATTCGCTTTAGAATTGTATTTTCGAGCATTTCGATACCTTCATAATTCGGTATCGAGGTGGCTTTTGATTTTTTAAAATCATGTGGTAAATCAAGCTTATCGAACTACAAGTGGTCTGAATTCTCATATAGCCTGAGATATGTAGGAAACCCGTTTCAAGGGTTCGGCCATAATTCCTAAACCCTTTGTTGAATCCTTCCTTTAAAAAATGAAGGGGGTTGGTCAAAATTGGTTTGGTCAATTTCATTTTCCTCGAGTTGCTTGCATCAACCCAAGTAAAATGAGGGACAGTTGTTGACACCCAATTTTGACCTACGTCGGTATAAATTAATTATCGAGTTTCGTAAGTTTTTCAAACAATTTAAATTAATTAGTTTTATAAATTTTGCGAAAATTAAATAATAGAATGCATGAACTTTATGTTACTTCGGATACTTTTAGCATAACTTTAGACAATATATATGTTTACATAGTTATGTATATAATTAGTATATTTCACGATTATTCAAAAACCATCTCAAAAATATTTTAATTTTAGTAAGCATCTTATCGTAGTTTAAATTATAATTATACTTTGAAGCATTATTTTATAATTATATTATTTAAAAAAAAAGAAGAGGAAAGCTCGTTGATTAATTAATACAAATTCATTTTTATTTAAGGTTTAGCCAATTTCTTTTATTAACTAAAATTGGCCATCTATCAAATCTAACCCATTTCCCTTTAATCCATTTAAGAGGCCATTGGGCCTTTTCTTCAAAAACGAGCCCATCAGAAACCCAACCCAAAATACCCCTTTTCCATCTTAAATCTTCAGCCCATCAGAAAGCCAATTCCCAAATTAATCCCCAGGCCCAACATCCCAGCCCACTTCAACCCTTTCCTTTTTATTTTTCTCCCTACCCGGCCCACTAAGCTAAAACGTCAACCCATTTTTTTTATTCCCAGCGGCCCAATTAATTCCCAGCCCAAATTAATACCCAACCCAATTCCATTTTACATTTAAACCCGCCCCTTTCCATTTTGACCCGACCGACCCAAACCAACTCCCCTTCCTTCCCCTTTTCCTCATTCATTTTCCAGAAAAAGAAATTCCAAGAAAAAACAGAACCCAGCCGCGAAACCCAGCAAAATTCCCCAGAAAACTACCCCCATATGTGAGAACAAAAACAGAAAACCCTCCCTCACGCGCAAGGAATCTCGTACAGCGCGTCGTAGCGTCTCCCTCCCTCCCCTTGTCTGTTTGTGCGTCTATTTTCAGAGGGGCGTAACATACTCGTACAAAAATGGAGAGCGACGTGGCGATATCGCAGCACTCCCCTTGTCCTTGGAACGAAATCGAATGGCTGTTCTATTTTTCCGTTGGAGAATCGTACGAAGATCGTACTGGTGACGTTCTCAGCCTTATCCTTTAAGGGATTCCAATTTCAAAAGGAGACTTGGAATATCGATTTTACCCTAAGCCTTTTCCTGATTTTCCCCCGCCCTCCTAACCCAAAACCCTAATTATATCTTCTATATAAACCCCCATCTTCTCCAGAAAATGGGTTGGAAAAATTTGGTTTAGGTTGGGTAATAGGATTTTCGGGAGGGACATTTTTAGACAGAAAGTTTAAACAAAGTGCTGGCTCATCTCTGTTCTCTGTTTAAAACAGAGCAAATCTTTGGGTTGGAGATTTCATAGGGAGATTTGTAATAGCTTATGCACACCCATATACATTCGTTGAAGTCGAATTTGAAACAGAAGTTGTTGAGTTTCTCGTTCGCTGCTCTCGAAAAGTAGCATTCCGTTTGTGAAGTCGTTGCTCCCTGCTCGTTATCGTCCCACTTCACTGCCCAAAGAAAGGTGAGAATCGACCCTTATTTTGTTTATGACTCGTCTTCTCTCGATTGTTGTATGTATGTGATGGGCTGGCATAAGTTTTTATTTTTTATTTTTTTTGTATATGTCATATTTTTTTTGGATGGTTGTGCTCTCTGGAATATAGTCTGGATATGGAAATATTAGTTTTGTCTATGTTAAGTCGTATTGAATGTCGATGTGGTTTCGTAGTTACTTATTTGCAGTGATTCGTATATTGTGTTCATCATGCTCTATTCTCATTCTGTCTGGTGTGTATGGACTGTTCTGTCATTCATTTTGTGAGGCTATTTTCCAACTTCTATAGATGTAATGGTTCTGAATATTTTCCTTTTGTTTAGGAGTCAGCTGGCCTAACGTAGGGTATGGTCCTCATATTGTCTAAGTTTGCTTCTTCGGTGGTTACCTTGTGTTTGTTTGGCCTATTTGAGTTATAGTTTCATGGATATCCATGTTTGTCCCGTGTGAAAATCTCAAGGTTTACTCAATGACAAGCCTCTCTATTATTTGTAATAAGTTGCACTAAGTTTTTTTTTACATGGCCCTTATAGCCTCTTTTATTAAGTTATAAGGTCATTTGCCATCTTATATATGCATAGTGCACACATTTTTCATGCTGCAGGGAATTCATTAGTCCCTATCATTGTGAACGTGCATACTAGCATTAGTTTAATACCATGCTTTTCATTAAATGTTGAGTTTTTTTTTGTTTTTTTTTTGTGAAATGAATATAACAAATGGTTGTTTTGCCTTTGACTTGTTGTTTGTTAGTCATTAATGTCGAATTGTTTAGCCGAGTTTAATTGGAAATTCGAATCTGCCTAGTCGTTTGAGGTTACTGTACCACGCCTGAGCATTTAGTATTTTTGTGTGTCCGAGCATTATTTTAAATGTATTAATTGCTTCAACATTTGTCGATTAGTGTCATTTAATTATGCTTCTATGTCGGAAATTTCTCTAGGCTTGTTTAGATTTTGGTGGGCAAGTTTGAGATATATATATTGTTTGAGTTTTTTTAAGTTACCAATAGACTATATACCATTTTATATATTAATGTTTATCGTCTTCTCTTGCATGAGCTCCCTTGATCGAGTTCTACGGACTCCATAGGTTCTCACTTTGCCCTGAGAATTGATCCTTAAAAGCTCCAAAATTCCTTTCATCGAGTCACCCGACGAACCAATTTTGGGATCAAAATTCCAATGCCAAATTCCATGAAGTCTGAAGAAGTCGAAGAAGTTTGGCTTAGGAGATCTTCTATTTTCATTTTGCAGTTTTATTTGTAATGTGCCTAAGCCCTTATCGTCTTTTACTTTTTCATATTCACTTTGTATTATTATATGCTTAGTTAGGACAGGTGCGAAAGAAAGAAAATGGGTTGAAAACCCAAACAAGAAATGGGTTAAAAAACCCAAAAAGCAGGTGGGTCCAAATTTCGGTTAAGGCGGACAGAACCCGAAATTGGACCCAAATCTCTCTCTCTCTCTCTCTCTCTCTCTCTCTTTCTTGTTTACATGCTTTCGTGCAATTGTTGTTAGCTTAGAGTTAGAAAAACTCCAACCCCGTCGAACGCCTTTCTATTTTATCAAACCTAAAACTAAACTAAATTTCAAAACGATAAATGTTTCAAATTCGCAAGTTCGCTTAGATTTAGGAAACTTAACTTTAAATAAAAATTCGCAAATCTTAAAATATATTGGTCAAATGGTTAGTTGCCGGAAAGCCGCATTAAGCGGAACGTCTTAGGTGCCTTCAAAACCTTCCTAAGACGTTAATAAGAATCTCCGAACCCTTTTAAAGTTTTCAAACGATTTTTCTGTTTAAAATATTTGAAAACAAGTTTTCTTAATTTTTCTTAAAAAATTAAGTGGCGACTCCTAAAAGTCGAAATCTCTTGAAAACAAAATAAACTCTTCCGACATTGTTTTTTCGATAAAACAATGAATGTGTCAATTTGTTTAATTTTATATAAGTTTAAGTGTCTACTTGTGCACATCCAAAGTTAAAGGTCATAGTTGCCAACGGATATCAAGTTAAGAGTCATGTTTATGTGTTATGCCTTTTTAATTACTATAATTTAAGATATATACACCTACACATCTTTATTTTTGAGTGGTCGCAAAAACTTTTTAAACTTATTAACTTATCATGGCTCAAGTTTGACAATTAGGTCAGGACACCGTTACTACCTTTACTAGACGAACTCTCTAATATTAGTCCATGAAAAGACACTGTTACTATTTCTTGTATGAGACTCTATAAAACGTACTTAATTTTTGTTAAAAATACAAGAAGAGTATAATTTCTATCAGGGTTCTTTGAGAATTATTCTACCATAAAACCTAGAATATACCTATATAAAAGATATTTTACTATATTTCTTCAAAAGGCATCTAAAATATTACATAACTTTTGAATATTCGTAAAGAGATGAAAATCTCGAATATTTCATAATATCTAGTTAGTCCAAGTCCACAACCTCATGTCCAAAGCAATTCAAACAATAAAGCGACAAACTCAAAAATGACTAAAAAGGGCCCACAAAACACCAAAGTAACTATAATGGTGTCATGCTATAAAAAATATGACAAAAATGCCAAAAATCAGCACAAGAATACCCATATCAATATTGAAATTTAAAAATGAAAAAACGACTCAAAAATGCAATGATGGGACCCATGCACAAAGTCATAAAATTGACTCACGAGGCTCCAAATAACTCAAGGAACAAATTTTATGCCATTGCAGTTATGTTGTGTCAAGTGATTTCCATCCTTTTCCTCTCGGCATTACTGGGTTGGAAGGATTGTATTGTCATGGTCAAAATCTCCCGTATGGGTCTTTTTCTAGAGATTTTTTCCTTTGAATGGAAGCACATTATTTGTTACATTCCATTTAATAACCAAGACATAGTGTTGAATCAAATATTCAGTCTATTGGTTTAGTTTAGTTTAGTTTGATACGAGTTATTTAGTTAACAGATTGTAGATAATTAAAGAGAGGAATGGGTTATTTAGAAAAAAAAAAATTCAAACGTTTTGTTTGATTTGAGGCATTACATTCAAAATTGGTGTATTTTTGCACTATGATAATAACATGAGCATATTTAGCCTAGTATTAAGTTAGCTAATTGATTAAAGTACATGCGAGTATTTTTGACCTTTTTTTCTTTAATCAATAAAGATATCAATATAAAATTATTTTAACAAATTTTACCGCGAAATAATATGGTGTAACATATAGACGAGTCTACTTCATTCTTCATAGATTTTTATTAAATTTCGAGTTTTGAATAAGAAAAATTCCTTGTTAGAAAAGACTATTATCAAATAAACCCAATTAAATACGAATTCAAACTTAATATAACTACAAAATGGAAAATTCAAAATAAAAAATTATAGTGTGAGTATAACAAAATTAATAGGACTAGTAGCAAACACTCTTTTTTTTTTCGAGTTCCAATATTTCTTTATTACCCTTGGGTTTATTGGCGGGAAAACTGAAAAGTAGATGAAAATGGCGGGAAATAGTTCATAGGGTTTCATATAGAATGTGAAGTTTCAGTTTAAACACCCAAATTTAGTGAATAATCCGTTTTTTTGTGTGATCAAAGAAGAAAGAATCGAAAAAATGTTCGGTAGCAGTCAATTGGATTCATTCTCCGGCGGAGGTTTTATGGCTTCTCAGTCCACTCAAGCCATGGATGCTTCACGCACTTCCGCTAAGGTGAAAAACCCTATCACTTTTTGCTCTTCTGTGTAGTTGGATATTCATTTTGTTTATTGATTTTGCAGAGTCGTGAAAACCCACCTCTGCTTCCGCTAACAGTCAAACAGATAAGCCAAGCAGTTCAATCTAGTGATGAAAAATCTAACTTTGTTATTGATGGTGTCGATGTCAACAATGTAAGAATTGTTCCTTTTTTCTCTATTAACTTAAACAGTTTTCTTCGTCGTTCTCAAAGGAATCGCTGAGGAGTATCATTGTCACATTTTAAAGTTAGAATTTACATACGAGTGTTTCAAATCTCATTAGCACGTGTTTGTAAAATTGTAATCAAAGAAGAGAACAGTTTGATGGTTCATACACTAATAGTGTCATATAAAATGGGGATGGGGAAAAGTTTTTAGGGTTACTTGATTTTTTAGTTTATAATTTTTAAGGGTCAGTATTTTGTTTGGTTATTCAGTACCTTTGAAGAAATTTGGGTATTCTCTTAATTTTAAATATATTTTGTGGGTCAAGATTTTATTTGGTTGTGTTACAATTGTGAAAACTTTCTTTTCATTTGCTTTTTCTTGGTCAAGTTTTTGATTTTCCAATGAACTCTGGATCTAAATGGTTAAGCTAGTGTTTCACTAGTGTGTGTACTAAGGTGCCTTTAATGTGATGAGTAAATATGTCAATTTATTCCTTCCACTAGAAAAAGAAGAAGATAATTTTGGGTTTATCTTTGAATCTGCATGAAACTTAACTCAATTCTTGGTTTAGGTGAGGTTGGTCGGGATGGCATATAAAAATTCTGAGAGAGTGACAGATGTGTCATTTACGATTGATGATGGAACCGGTCGCATTGAATGTACCAGATGGTAAATTTCTTGCCTATTATTTCTCTTGATATAACATTTTCTCAAAATATATTTGTATTCCAAGTTGATTATTGTATTCATAACCTTTATGAGAAGATGGATAAAAAACATGTAAGGATCTACATATTGTTAGGGGGCACACAGTGCTCATCGTAAGGGGATCTATTGCTGCAAGAACAATTAGATTTCTTGTAGTTCATAAACAATTGAAGCATTTAAGATTGTGATAGAGGGATGTACTGTATCACTAGTCATTTTTTCATATCAATTAGTTTGGGTGGTTTTACCCTGCTACTGCTTTCAGTACATATAACTGAAGGTGTCTCAAAAGAAAAACACCTCTTAAAAGTGCTTGAAAATTAAGATAAATTTATGTTATCTTTTTTTAATTGAAATACAATACGATTGTCCAAAATTAACCGAAGTAGGGAGCTCAATGCACTACTTGAAGCTTGGCATCATTTACCTTGATGGCTCTAGGTTTAATCTCTTACTGTTTTAAGTTGGTTTAAGTCCGTCTCTCTAAACTATTTTTTTCTATAGAAGCATGACTGTTCCCTTGTATAGTAATCCTGTTAGCCTAATTTGCACCTCTCTAGCTCACTATGCACTAAAGTTATTTCTTCCTATCCCTTTTGCAGGGTGAATGATGCTGTGGATACCAAGGAAGTTGAGCAAGTATCGTAAGTCACATCTCTATCAATCATTTTGGATCCAATGATATGTTTGCTCTTTAGCATTCTAATTCCACATTTTAAAGCAGGGACAGAATGTATGTCCGAGTCCATGGACACTTGAAAGGTTTTCAGGGTAAAACACAACTAGTGATCTTTTCTATCAGGTTTGTAAAGTTTATGCTTCTATTTTTGTTCTATTTTAATAAATGCTCCATATTTGTATGATCTTTATTAGTCTATGGCCAAATTTTTCTTACTTTTTATTGCAACTATGTTGCAGCTCTTCCTTTTTTTTTTAAAGGATATTTTAACTTTTTTCTACTCAAGAGTTGGTCAAGATTATGACCTCAGAATGTCTTCATTGAAAGTGCTTTTTACCTGGAACATTCACACCCTTAATTTTTCTCCAGTGCGTCAGGGAAAAGCTAATTCATGATCCTGTGCTAACCATCTTCCACTTGTTAGTATTGATGGCAAGGATGATCTCTTTGTTAAGTTGTCTGTGTTTTCTTGGTGGGGAACAACCTTTCCCTTTTTCCTTTAGAGATGGCACTAACCTGATTCCAACTTAAATAGCCAAATGGGCAGTTCATCAAGTGTGTTTACTGAGAAACATAGATATTTCCACTGTTGATGTTTAGTCAATTGAACTTTATAATGGTTATCAAACTTTGGTATGATTGGTCATTTCAAGTATGGAACATCTGTTTTCAGGTAGTTTTCTTAAACATTTAAGACTGACTCATAATTTATCAATTAGGCCACCTCTTTTTGTTGTACGCTGTTGAAGTTTGTGTTCTCAAGTGTTTGCCTAGAGACAATAGAATGCTAGAAGACAAACAATTTATTAATGGACGCCAGGGACATAATTTGGAGTTGAATCAAGACAGCTCAGTGTTTATTTATACAAGCAATTCTTTTTGGACTTGTGCACTCTTTGTGTGATAACAATGTCCCCCGAGTGTCTTTCCAGATTTTGTGTTTTTCAGACATTGAATTTCCAAATCTATCAATCTAACTTTCATTCTTATGTATGGATTTCTTAGTTTTTCCCTTGTCTTTTTTAGGATGTCTAGGGATATTGGGTGCTGAAAGTGTCATTGGGTGAACTTTGCTACATATAAGTCCATAGATCAGTGTTAACTATTTATTTTGTTTGGTTAAGTGCTTGTAATTTGGGAATTTTAATCAGATGGAACACTAGAATCACTTGTTGATTAAGGGTGAGATTCTATTCCCCCTGTGGTTTCCCAGTTTTCACTTGGCCTCCCTGAGTTTTAAAGATATGCATAGCACCTCCAAACCTTTCTTGCATTAGATTTTATCTTCTTTTTTTTTTTTGGGGGGGGGGGGGGGTTGTTTATGCTGCATGTGCTTGTTGACTTCATTTAGTGATTCTTTTATAATATTATCAATAACCTTTCTATTTTGGCCTTTGATGATTTTTCAGACCTATAACTGAGTATAATGAGGTTGCTACCCACTTCCTTGAATGTATCTATGTCCATCACTGCAATAGGAAGCCACAGGTATAAATCTAGTTTCTAAAAACAATGAGTTTTATATACATCATCTTTTTTTGTTCTCAATAACCCACTTGGTGAATAATTTCTAGACTTTTATTCTATATGAATACAGAGTGGTCTCTCTGTCTCCACTCCCAGCAAAACTGATGTGCCTGCAGCAGTTAGTGCCCCTTCAAGTGGATACAATTCCAGTCAAGTTAGTATTGACCATACAGTAAATGATGATTTCAGATTGCCATTCTACTATTCATCACTCTTGATGATTTTGTTTGATTATCTGCTTCATCCATTATTTCTTTCAGTTCTCTGGAAATTTGAGCATTGATGGACTCAAGGGCATAGAAAAGATTGTTATAGATTATTTGGAACAGCCGTCCTCACTGTAAGTTGCTTAGTATGCTGTTAATCATAACATTGATCATGCTGTTCATAGCTTCTCTTTGGTTGACAAGTGGCATGCTTTCCCAATGATGGTCTAGTTTTCTAGAGTTCAAACTAACTTGACCATTTAACTTGAGGATTTATTTGGTTTTGGCTTACTCTACATCTCAACTTGAATGCAGCCCTGTTCATCTTCAATTCAGATTCTCTTAAAATTGAAGTGTTTGAAATCTCCGATTCTTTCTGATTTTACTTGCATGTATTTTGTCATTTTTCTCATTTTATTCTTCAAAAGCATACAAGAGGAGTAACATTACCCCTTAGGGTTGAAGCTTATTTTCTGAGGGTTAACATACATATGCATACACAGACACATTGAAACACAGCCCAAATCCTCTCGAGCAGACAGTGAAAACGATTTTCTATCTTAATTTTGCAATGAAGACAGAATGCTCTGACAGGTCAGCAGCTTTGAAACTACTGCCTGCGTGTGACCGCTACATTTGAACTTCTGGAAATTACTGTCTTAACCTGCTGAAGGCATTTTATTTGACATTATTGCCACTTTAAACCAAATATTTACTGAAAAAAGACAGTATATGTAATAAACTCATAACGTTTTCCCCCAACTATTATCTGGAAAATGTTATATGATGAAAACCATCAATGGAATAATTTTAGTGCTTAATTGGTTATGCATATTTCTAGCAGTGAATATTTAAGGTTGATGGGAATTGTGTTTTGGTATGGATATCAGAAATAAAAACAATGTCCTCTAATTGGAGTAGGTGGTATCGATTAGTGGAGGGGGAGTCACAATAGCTATACCCTTAAGAGAGCAACACATCAAAATATGACAAATTTTACATCGAACTAGCAGAAGGACCTAGATTTCCATGATTTATTTGGAAAACAAGATTGATATCATTTCCTAGAGTTAAAACACAATCACCGCAGTTTTGCCTTTTGTGGAGCACATAGTCTGCTGCTGAGCAATTTTGCATTAACTGCTTCTTAATACCATCCTGTAATATTGTAAAAGATAAACTTTTGAAGATGCTGCATTCATCTTTGTTTGAGTTGATCATGTTCCCCTACTCTAGATTGCAAAATTGACAACATCTCTATGTTCAGTGCACAGGAGAAAGGGATACACTGGAATGAAATTGCTCAACACCTTAGAGTTCCTTTGGAGAAAATCAAGTACATCTCTTTATCACTCACACAGAAGATAAAGGAACAGTTTTGTTTCTCATTCTTATTGCATGCAGGTTTTTAAGAACGGCCTACTAAGTCATTTTTGAATCTTAATAGGGAAGCAATAGAATCTCTTGAATCTGAAGGGCTGGTTTACTCTACCATTGATGAATGTCACTTCAAGTCGACAAGTGCTTAAAGCCTTGCTTACATGCTCAGGGAATCAGAGGAAAGATGATAGTTAGCTTGACATCATCAAATATATCAAGTTTTAGGAACTGATTTCTGTCATTGCAGTCTAGCTTTTTGAATTGAAGTCTACTTATAGACAAACCTGCATTTTTACTTTTATTTGTCAAGAGTCATGTATCTGTTGCCACTCCTGTTTTGGTGTAAAGAATTATCCATGGATAGAGATATGCAGACCTTTAGTCCTGCAAATATCTCCAACGGAATGGTGCTTTTGGCAGACCAAGTAGTGGAATCACTAAATGTTTACTTTCATTTATTGGTCGAACGATAACCATGTCTCTTTTATTGAGAGCAGTGGTCAACTGACCTACAACCTTAGAAGAGTGCCAATTCCTAAACAATGCAATATCAAAGGAGAGTGTAAAATTGGTTTGTTGAGAAGCAGACACATTCTAATCAGATTTGTATCAATTGAAGACTTTGTAAATATGATGTCTAAAACATCACTAACAAGTTCTGGGAAGAAATCCTTTTTTTCATTAGTTGCCTATTCACATGATATGGCTACAACAAATAAGACTAACCCGAGTTGTGCAAGGTTTATCTAAGGAAAGTTACCTAAATTTGTTGAACTAGAGATAGAGGATACCAACTCCGGGGAATCAAGAATCGAAAGAGTTAAGTGGTTTACGATATGTTACCTGACGTAGTTTTGTCTTTTGTGTAAATTAAGTTAAGTTGAATGACCGTTTGATCTCTCTAGAGGAGCAATCATGTTGCTATTCTAGGTAGAGGTGTGTGTTCGAGCGTTCATATTGAAAGCATTATTCAATTGAAGAAATGAATAAATTATGTTGGAATAAATTGAGAGGGTGAATGAATTAATTAAAATATATTTTATTTGTTAAATATTGACATTTTAATAATTATTTTAAAATATAAATATTTTTAATAATTATGCTAGATATTTTGACTAATAAACTAATTTTTTTAATAATTTTGAAAAAATGTGATATGTTAAACAAAAGAAATGATTTAGTAATCGTCCTTAGACTGGTGGTGTCCCCTCCTCCGCTTCTCCACATACATGCAATACTATCTTTCCAACACATTTTTTTTTATCCCAATATTATTACCCATTATTATTACTCTTACTCCTTTTCCCTTTATCTTTTTTTTTTTTTTTAAAAATCCTTTTTGTCACATAACTCTTTTTTTTCCTTTTATAAAGTTTCTCTTTCTTTGTTGAAGATACAGACAAGAAAGGCCGCTAGTCATTTCATAATATCCTTCCACTTGCTTTCATCTCCATTATTTCTTTACACATTCATGCACTGTAAACCCATCAATTTTTCCTTGGAGTTTGAAAAAATATTTATTAAAAAAGCTTTTATGATTTTAAACTAAAGTTTGCTAAGTGGAAAATTAAATTAAGATATTGTCCAAAATAGAGAAAAACTTAAAGTTATTTTTTAATCAGATTAAAAAAAAAAAGAGATTATTATTTTAAAATGGAGAAAATATTTTATTTTGAAAAATTCAACTTTATTTATTGATCAGAAGTACTTTGTAATGTCATTAGTTAGTGATAGATATTAAGTCAAATAAAGTTCAAGTAATTGTTGATATATATGAGGAAAATTTCAACTATATCATATGCATGTTCTAAATATATAAAATAGTATGTACTATCAAGAGTGAAATAGTAATAGGTATATTATCTCATTATTTTTTAAATGTGTAATTATTATTAGATAAATATTTTTAGTTTATAATGGATAAATAAAGATGAATAAACGGAAGGAATATTAGATAATTGTTATAAATACATTGAATGAGTGGATAATTCATAAAGTTAGTACATGAACAATTATCCATATTCACTAGATTTCATGAACCTTTTTGGATAAGAATGTATCTATTTATTATAATACTTAATATAATGACTTTTAGAGTGATTTCTTAACCTATAAATAGGATTGTTAATTCACTATTATATGATATACATATGCGACTTACATACACATGAATAAGAAGAAAATTTCTCTTCTTCTATCTACTTTTTTAGTCTTCTTCTCTTTATGATTATATTCTTATGATCTTAATTTTATAACACGTTATCAACACGAATATGATCTAAAAGTTGTAGCACTTCGCAAAAGTGTTGTAGTTGAAAAACTTGTGAGCAAGAACATGTTTTATTTATATTTTCTTGTTACACATTTATGTTTTCAAAAGTTCCTCTTATATTAATAATTTATTTTAATATATATGTGATATATGAAAAGGTAAAACGTATTTATTTGTTTTACTTTAACAAATTTTATATATTGATTTATGATTACACTAACAGTACTTCGTTTTAGAAAAGAATTGAAGGATAGAGAAGTATATTTTTATGTTGATTTTTTATGTGTTAATTATGAGTAACTTATTAATATTTATAATTGCTAGAGGTGAGAAAACTCTCAATCTTATTTTGACTAAATTTGCTTCTATAATTCTTGATTTCATTTAAAGGCTAATGATTGAGTTCTATTGGTATTGACTTATATGACATTGATTGAAGGGTAAGATGATGGACTCAAGTCTCATCGCACCAAAATGGTAAGACATCTGGTTAAAGTCTGGATGACATAATGAAAAATATTTGAGGGTAAGACGGTAGATCATATTCTATCGCACCAAGAGGGTAAGACATCAATTCGAGTTTTTATGAACCATAATGATAAGGTATAGGGTTCAAGTCCCATAGAATTATGACCTAATGTGTCTTGTATGGATAAGACATTGAGTTTGAGTCTCAATGTACCATATTGATGATAAAATAACTGAGGCAAAGTAATATATTTTTTTTTTATGAAAAGTCTTTAAATTCATCATATTAAATTTGCTCCATTCCTTGAAAAGAATGTGGTAGCTACATGTGATAACTTTGAAATCTGCCTGTTGATTTGCTCCATTCAATCATATGAATGTGGTAGCAGCGATTATTTAGTCTGAAAGATGACAAATAATTAATGATATGAATAAGGGCATGGAGGGATGGAATTATAATAGTCATTATTGTAATAATTATTACAGGATGAACACTAAGGGTTATCCAAATAGTCCTTCAAAATGTGAAGGCAATTTTTATTATTAAAATGATATGAAAGGTCATTGGACTTGTGAATGTTGTTGACCCAGTAATTTGACAAGTTTATAAATCCTCCATCAAAAAACAAGAAGATAAAGTGATGATACCCTTGATCTTTCAAAGAGATGTTGAGGTGTGTCAAAAAAATATAATGAATTTTAAATCTATGACAATGTACTTATAAAGCAAATTTATGAAGTACATATAAATGATTAGTCCATTCCTTGAGGAGAATTTGATTACTTGTGATGAGTATCGTGAATGTTCGACCATTCTATAAGAGAATGAGTCAAGATGTGATAAAATCATTATGAGTTGAATATATGCCACAACTGACCTCTACGGAAGGTTTGAGAAAAAATGATATATGTCACATCTCATCTCTACGGGAGGTTTGAGAAAAATAAATAAATTATATTTGACATGAACGGTCAATAGTCATGTGCGTTTATACGTTATGAATATTATGGTATGTTAGTTATGAACTACCAAAGGGCAAAAGAAATAAATAGTTCTTACCTATAAGGGTTGTGGTCATTATTATGTGGCAATACAAATTTGTCATAAGTTGTGTACCTATGGTACAACAAAGTAAAGCAAGAAACATGTATTGCTCATAATGATTTTGACCATAACAATAATAATATAATTTCCTCCTTGAAGGAGATGCTCACCATAGAAATGGTGTCATGCAATATGTGATAGTACACAAAATTAATTAGCAAGCTCTAACGAGTTGTGTTATTACCAAAGGAATAATAATGGGGTTGTAGTAAGTCTCAAAAGAAACTTTTTAAGTTTCGGATGAATTAAAAAGAAATATTGATACTATAAATTATGAAAAGATTTAATATCTTTAAATTACTACAATTGAAGCGGATTATAAATATTTATGTAAAAGATTACCCATTTTTTTTTCTTATTTGTTGCACACAAACGTGGGCATGCTGATGAATTCACATGCAAAAGTAAACTACATGTGTACCGAAATAAAGATCAGTTGGCACGACTGATTGACTATTCTGGTTTAAATGTGATGCAAATATAATTGAGAATTCATGTAAATTATATGATGAGAAAATAAAAGATTCTTCGAGAATTCTCTTGTATTACCTGTTTTCATTGTACCAGCTAAGGTTGGGATTTTATCTCCTAAAATTTTTGAAACATATAAAAAGGTGAATATGATCCCGTTCACCTGCCATGTGGATCTATGCGATGATCACATGTGTTTTGTTGTCAACTTACAAATTAGTTTTTGTAAGGTTGTTTGCTCGAATTGTTGAATTAAGAGCACAGTTCTAAATTATGAAATTATATTGATAACGCTGGTTGATCTAGCAGAAATTGTATGCCTCAAATTATAGCTAAATCATGGTTGTGACCAAATAAGATTTGGTATGAGATAACTTTATTTAACATGTAGCAACACATGTATGCATCAAGCTAATAAGGTTTCCCCAGCATAATTGGTTCAGGGTTAGGAACCAAATAGTTTTCATCTAAAGTTTGAATGTGCGGTTATGATTTTAATTGCTCCACCACGCACAAAGATGAAATCTCAAATAAGGTTGGGATGAATGTTAAATTTTCAAACATTAGGACGAGAGATGATGAACAACTGAAAATTATGTGTGAGTTTAATTGTGAATTATTTAGATCCTCGTTAAATAAATATGTGAACGTAAAGTTCAAGGGATAATTCATTTGCATAATGTTAAAAATCAATTGCCAGATAAATATACTGACTCTATGATATAGTTCAGCTGCAAATATTCCAACGTGAATTCCTTAAAGGATAGAGTCTATGATATGCCGGAAGCGTAATAGACCAATCGGTTCCAAATATAAAATTTCTTGAAGAAGGAAGGAGCAAAGGATCAAAATGGTCATGATAATGAGGCAAGTGCTATAAAAGAGCACATTGACATAAAATTTTATAAAATCGAAAAGGTTCAGGTACCTGAAAAATGATGAAAAATGACGGGATCTCGATAAGTTATGTCTTGATGAAATTGATATCAAATAAACATCGACGGTATCTTTGATATGAGGTAGCGCTCGATGGTATAAATTGTGGCGAACATCTTGAATTCAAATCTGTCATAGAGTGTGGACAAATAAATGATTGGCGAAGTAAAAATAAATAATTCAAGTATATTTTGTTTCACTTAGAATAGTGACATTTTGGACTGATAGTCCATAAATCAAGGTATAATGTCAGTGGGGTACAAATAAATTATTATGCGATGGTGTAACCGTAAGATATCAAGTATGGCTTGTGCCTTGGGGCATAAAGGTTTGTCGTAAAAATCTTGACATATTGGAGATGTTTTCTCCTATAGTGGATGCAATGATGTTTATTTTGATCTAGCAACATATGAAAAACTTGAATGCGTATAATGAATAATTATCATGTCTAGCTAGACAATGAAGGTTATATGAAAGTCCTTGAATCAATCGAGGTGTCTGAAACAAATAAAAGTTTGAAGGTAACTTTTTCAATTAAGCTTCAAGAATTCTTATATGGATTGAAATAATTAAGGAAAAAGGGGTACAAAAACAATGACCCTAATTGTACTTATATTTTTATGAAAAGGTCTTGGTAAGACAAAATTTTGTATTGATAATTTAACAAATGAAATATTTGTCTAACAGTGCACATACACAGAAAAGTTTTGATGCAACTTTATATGGATAAATTGTCACGACCCAAAACCGAGCCGCGACTGGCACCCACACTTACCCTCCTATGTGAGCGAACCAACCAATCTAAACCTTAACATTTCAATGTAATATCATCATAGAATAATGCGGAAGACTTAAACTCATTAATAAAAACCAATTCAATAACTATTATTTCCCAAAATCTGGAAGTCATCATCACAAGAACATCTATGATCAAATTACTAAATCTAAGAGTTTCTAAGAAGCTAAAAATACATAAAAGCTAGTCCATGCCGGAACTTCAAGGCATCAAGACATGAAGAGGAAGATCCAGTCCAAGCTAGAAGCATTAGCTCACCCTGATACCCAGAGTAATGAAGACTGGCTAGAGTTACTATTGAGTCGAGGATGACGGCACGTTTGCTGCACTCCACAAATAAACAAGAAGAAAACATAAAAGTAGGGGTCAGTACAAAACACGGGTACTGAGTAGATATCATCGGCCAACTCAAAATAGAAATCAATATATACCAAGTAATATCATAAAATCAACTATGATACTCAACATGTAGCAACAGCAAGTACTATATCATTAACAATTACCGTCAAGTTCACACATGAGGACTCAAGCCTCAATACCATACTCATTTTGGGAATTATGTTCATTAGATTGAGTATATTACCATCTTTCAAAATTCATTATCTTTATTTCTCTTGTGTCGGCACGTGACACTCCACTTCCTCATATTCATTAATCCTCTTGTGTCGGTACGTGACACTCCGCTCCCTCATATTCATTAATCCTCTTGTGTCGGTACGTGACACTCCGCTCCCCTAAATCTACGTGTCGGTTCGTAACACCTGATCCCCTAAATCTACGTGTCGGTTCGTGACACCCGATCCCCTAAATATACGTGTCGGTTCGTGACACCCGATCCCCTAAATCTACGTGTCGGTTCGTGACACCCGATCCCCTAAATCTATGCGTCGGTTCGTGACACCTGATCCCCTAAATCTACGTGTCGGTTCGTGACACCCGATCCCCTAAATCTACGTGTCGATTCGTGACACCCGATCCCCTAAATCTACGTGTCGGTTCGTGACACCCGATCCCCTAATCTCCTTCTATCAATTCATCAAGCCTTCTTTCCTACCAAGGCATCATCAATCTCATTATTTTAGTTCATCACGCCTTCTTTTATACCAAGGCCTCATTATTAACAGAGAGATTAGGGTTTTGCAAGATTTGAGATTCAATAACTTCATCATGCTTATATAATCACAATTATATAATTACATTCATGCAAGCATACAATTAAGCACATAGCAGGGTTTACAATATTATCAATACATATCATTCGCTATTAAGAGTTTACTACGAATATCGTAAGAGAAACCATAACCTACCTCCACCGAAGATTAGTGATCAAGCAAGCAAATTCCCAAAGCTTTGTGTTTTCCTCTTCGTTTCTCCTCTCTCGATCAATCCTCTCTCTCTCTTTGTTCTTTCTATTTTCTTTATTCAAACCCTCTTTCTTTTACCCTAATTAGTATATAATTAAGAATAAAAGATGGCAATAATAATCCACTAATTAACTTAAGGTTATCTCTTTTAACCCCCAAGTAATTAGACTTATTAACATTAACCCACTAACTTTATAATTAAAGCAGGAATAGTCAAAAACGTCCCTTAAAATGTATAAAGAAATCCGACCCAGAGTGGGATTACGCAACCTGCGACGGTCCGTCCTGCAGGTCGTCGCAAGGTTCAGAGACTGGATTTTCACTGAAGACTCTGTGACGGTCCGTCCTGCCATTCCGTCACGGAGTTCAGAGAGTCGATTTCAGTACCCAATTTCAGATTTTTCTAAGTGTTTTGAAACGAGAACCTGCGACGGTCCGTCGTGCCCATGACGGTCCATCGTGGGGTCCGTCGCCTCAGCCTGTTTTTCCATAAATAAAATCTGCTGCTCAAAACGACTAAACAGGTCGTTACAAAAATCATATTCATTTGAATACCCTAATGATTTTGAGATCGCTTGAAACAAATGATGATTCATTTTGATCCCAAGTAAAGGATGAAGAGCTTCTTGGTGATGAAACTTCATACCTTAGTGCAATTAGGGTACTAATGCATCTTGCTAAAAATACTCGACCAGATATTTGTTTTGCAGTAAATTTAACAGCAAGAGTCAGTTCCTCTCCAACAAAAGGACATTGAAATGATGTTATATATATACTTGGATATCTTTGAAGGACCATGGACATGGGTTAATTCTATTTCGAAGAATTCAAGTCAGAGTTGATCGGTTACGCAGATGCAGAACATTTAATAGATCCGCATAAAACTCTATCTCAAACACACTATTTGTTTGCATATGGAGGCACAAAAATATTTTGGCGATCAATGAAGCAAATGTTGCTATGCAAAAATAAAAGTCCTCCATGTCTGGTTGAGACAAATGACACACCATATTCAAGAAATGTGTGGTTTTTATTTGGGAAAGAATGTAGCGACCACAATGTAAGAAAATTGTAAACATCGTTACAAGAAATTAAGTGATGTTTTAATCAGGGGGAGTATAATACGCGTGACACTCTTTTTTCCTTGACCGAGGTTTTGTCCCACTGGATTTTCCTGGCAAGGTTTTTAATGAGACAACAAATAATGTGTATCAAAAGATATGTGTACTCTTTTTCCTTCACTAAAACTTTTTCCCATAGAATTTTTTCTAGTAAGGTTTTAACGAGGCACAATATCTATGGATATCCAAGGAGGAGTATTATGAATCCATTGAATGAGTGGATAGTCCATAAAGTTAGTACATGAACAATTATTCATATTCACTAGGTTTCATGAACCTTTTTGGATAAGAATGTATCTATTTATTATGATATTTAATATGATGACTTTCGAAGTGATTTCTCAACTTATAAATAAGGTTGTTCATTCACTATTATATGATATACATATGCGACTTACATACACTGAAATAAGAAGAAACTTTCTCTTCTTCTATCTACTTTTTTAGTCTTCTTCTCTTTATGATTATATTCTCATGATCTTAATTTTATAAATATTATGTACAATAATCTTTTAATTAAGTAGTAGTAGTAACCTTGTGCATAGTTTTAATTTCTCTTTAAAACGTTAATCAAGTTTATGTTTAATTAAGTAGTAGTACTCTCTCTAATCTCATGTCCTTATACTAATCAAACTAAAAAGTATGAACGCAAATTATTATCACTATATGTTTCAACCATTTTTATCCCCACAAGCAAAACGCCTCGATTCTCGTGCATACTTATCTCTCTCTCTCTCTAACCTATAGATATCTCTATATTAATGTCTTACTCTTTCACATTACATTTAAGCCTCTAATTTACCCTCTAAAAAAAAAATATCTTTAAGCACCAAGTTTTTAGCACTATACGTTTCCCGAAGAACAAAAAAATAGCATTTCACGTTCACCAACGATAATGGATATGAATTCTTCTTCTTGTGAGAAGTGGCTTGGCTTCTCACTTTCCAATATCAACAACTTGTCACCTTCTACTACTAATTCTTCACAACTTTCCCTCTTCCAAGCTTTCAATTCCAACCCTAATACTAATTGTATTATTCTAGATCTCTTCTTCCCTTCTCTTTAGATATATATGCAGGTGCAGAATCCTAATTAGGAGTTTGGGGTTGTAAATTTCTTTAAGTTGATAGCTTACCTCCGAGTCTATCACTCAATCTTGTTAGGGGTTATACATGTATATTTATTTAAATTTTTTAATCATAAAGATAGAATCTAAAAAAAAAAGCTATTGGATTCGTCTGAATACACAAACTCTTATCTATCTCTGTCTTTGCATGTATGTGTATTTGTGTTTTCCATGAATAATGATTATATATATTTTATAGGTGAGGTGGTGAGACAAAATGAAAATGGTGAACCAAAGGTTGAAAATATGTTGGGATCTTGTTGTGATAGTAATACACCTACTAGTTGTGAATATGGATCAGAGTTGAAGAGGATAGCAGCTACTTTTCTACCTACTACCTTTAGTGATGATCACAAAGAGAAGTTGCCTCTAATTGTCACTCAACCTAAGAAGCCACATGAATCATTTGGACAACGCACTTCTATTTATAGAGGTGTTACTAGGTGAACATTATATATCATTCATTTTCATTTTGTTGAAATTAATATATGTTATTATTTTTATCTATACCTTTATTTTTGTTGTGTTTTAGACATAGATGGACAGGAAGATATGAAGCTCATTTGTGGGATAATAGTTGTAGAAGACAAGGACAAAGTAGAAAAGGGAGGCAAGGTATGTATCTATTTACTTTTAGGGTTTCTCTTTTTGCAAAACCTTTTTTCTAATCAATAGTGTTTTCAGTTATCCTCATTACAATTTTTATTTGCTTTCAATATGGAAGCAATATATGTCATGATTCCAAGAGCGTATCGCATCACTACAAGAAAACTGTTAATTACATGAGATTTTTCTGAAAATTAGCATGAGAACTCGCAGACCTGCAAATTTTGATATTATTTTCTAAGGAAATCTCTATATAATTTACAACTTTATTATAGTGGTATAAATTTTGAGGGCATGGTGGCTTAAGTAATTAACACTTACGTTGTTCAATTTACATAATTTTTGCCAGGATTATTGTATGATTGTGTAGAAAATTTGAGTAGGATGTTAAAAACAAACATGATATACTATAATATGAAATGTATAATAATGAGGAATATGGGCTAATTTTGTTTTGTTTGTATGTGAATGTACCATCAAATGATTGTGGCCATGGACGAATTAAATCATCATTGCGGAATTTCAGTTTACTTAGGTGAGTACTGATTATACAAAAATCATTTTTTTTAAGAATTACTATATAGTTGAATATTCTTTTTGCAATGAATATACATGTAGGTTTTAACATAATAAGATTCTTTTTATGATTAGGTGGTTATGATAAAGAAGAGAAAGCAGCTAGAGCTTATGATCTTGCTGCCCTTAAGTATTGGGGTCCAACCACCACCACTAACTTTCCGGTACTAATTAATTTAAAACACTAAGAAAAAAGAAATTATTTTTAATTATTTTAATTACTTTTATGGTCTCTATTCATGTGACGTATTTTAAATTTTAAGATTCAAATAGATATTTTTTATAGTAAATTTTTCATATTTTTTTTAGATATTTTGAATTATTCATTATTGTGACTTGTCCAGTATTTTTACTTAGTTTATAAACATACAAATTTAATTTGAAGATTGTATGAGTAAATTTTTGATCAAATTTAAACGATGAAATGTGTCACGTAAATTAATACATAGAAATTATTAATTTTCTTTTATTTTAATCTACATTTGAGATCTAAAAGTCTAGTGTTGTATTTAAAAGGTATCGAACTATGAGAGGGAGCTTGAAGAAATGAAGAACATGACAAGGCAGGAATTTGTAGCATCTCTTAGAAGGTTAAAAACTCTTAATTTTTTAATAATGTTTGCTAAA
This sequence comes from Solanum lycopersicum, assembly GCF_036512215.1. NCBI lineage: Eukaryota > Viridiplantae > Streptophyta > Magnoliopsida > Solanales > Solanaceae > Solanum > Solanum lycopersicum. Next base: position 12,323,291 of record NC_090806.1, on the reverse strand, counting down.
TATAGCAATAAATCTTCATATAATTTGCCATCCCTAATTCTTAGTTTTGTGGTGTTGTTATATTTTCATCTAAATAAAATGCTTTTATCGTCTCATGATATACAATAATATTGGACCAAATGATGCTTAATCTAATGATATAGTACTATTTGTTATTGTAGGAAAAGTAGTGGATTTTCAAGAGGAGCCTCTATCTACAGAGGTGTCACAAGGTTAGGAATATTATTAGGTTTTTCATTCAAATATAAAATACAATTTAAAGTCTGACTTAATTTAAGCTTATGTAAGAAAATTTTATATTTATAATATATTTTTTTTTAACAAAGTCGATTTTGTATAAAAAGACTATGAACTAATATAACATTTATTATTTTTTGAAAATTTAGACACCACCAACATGGTAGATGGCAAGCAAGAATCGGTAGAGTGGCTGGAAACAAAGATCTATATCTTGGAACTTTTAGTGAGTTTTCTTCTTTCTTTAATTCATTATTAATATTATATACATCAATTTTTGTTTTTTTTGGCTCACCAAATTAAATTAAATGAATTGAACATGGAGAAATGTCAGAAGTAAAATTATTGAACAACACTGACTGCATTGCTGCTATTTGATAACATTTGCGGTGGATTCCCTAAAATATATATTTGTCTTTTGAATTAGGTTTAGTGTTGACAATAAATGAGATACGTGGCTATTTTTATTTGGTCTTATAAACGGCGGCACAACATCTATAATTCTTTTTTATATTCTTATTGCCCATCGTTTTTGTTCCTGGTATTTCTCATAAATAATAAATAAATATATTTTTACTTTACTTAATTGTTATTAGATTTAATTTTGTTAATTTTTTAATTAAAAGTATTAGTTATTGATAAAAAATATTTTTAGTGTTAATTAAATTATTGTTATTAATTTGTTGTTAATGATTAATCTTGATGTATATGGGGTTAAATTTCAAGATTTTGAAAAACAATATACAATTAGAATTAGTAATATATTTTGAGGGCATATAAATAATTTGACCAAAAATTCGTTGGCTAGCGAAAATTTATTTTATACAAATTGGGATGTAGAGTTTAAGCAAGAAAAAGACCAAAAAAAAACTAATGTAGCTTAGATATTTGGTGTAACACTATGTTTTATATATTAAAACATGTGTTTATTCTTTTGATGATTTTTTTCCTCTAAAACATGTGTATATTCTTTTGGTGATTTTTTCCCTCAAGCTATTAAAATTTTTATGATACCTGTGTTTTTTTTTCCATAAAATAAATTACGCGCTCATTTTGAACTTACATCATGTGACAATTAATAATGAGAGAATATAATGCTGAACCAAAAATGGGTAAGCACGTGAAATTATCTTTTTTAAATTTTCTTTTCAACGCGGTGGGGTGTCTGTAATTTCTTTTATACTGATTTTGTTATTATTATTATTATTTTGTGATAATGTTTAGCCTTGTGATAAAATTACGATAATTAATTAAATACAGGCACACAAGAGGAAGCAGCAGAGGCTTATGATATCGCAGCAATTAAATTTAGAGGACTAAATGCAGTAACAAATTTCGACATTAGTCGGTACGACGTTAAAAGTATTGCTAGTAGCAATCTCCCCGTTGGAGGAATGAGTAACAAATCCCAAAGCTCATCGGACGAAACTACTAAACATGTCGAAAATCGACCCAATCTTCGAGATCAAGATCAAGATCGAGATATTTCCTCTGCTCCTAATTACACATCAAAAAATCTGGCTATGGTGAATTTAGGTTTCGGATTGCCTATAAAACAAGATGCATTCGATTTTTGGTCAAGTGTTGGATACAATAACAATCGAAGCAAAAATGGTTTGTTATTTCAGGGTACAACTATGAATGCACAAGGTACTACATTCTTCAGCAATGAAGTCAACAATAGTAGTGTCATGTTGAATGAACAAGGGTACGATAATCATGATCAACAACAACAAAGTGGTGGTTCTAGTTGTGAAATAAATATGGCTTTAAATAGCAATATTGCCACTACAAGTACTACTATTGATAGCACTAATTTTGGTAATTGGATGACACCTTCTCTCCATTCGTTCCAAAGTAGTACAAAGAATGACCTAGGACCATATCATACTCCAATATTTGGCATGGAATAATGGTAAGCTATATTACTCGAATTCTTCAAAAATATTAATTAATAGATACATGGTGGATTTGCTGAAGAATTCGACACGAGCGGTAAGTGTAGGGGAATGAAGGGACAAGTTTTGAATTTTTACTTTTTTGTGTTTTGAATGGGGTTTTAGTTTGTCACCTACCATAGAAGAGAAGCTAAGTGGATTGGTCAAAAAAGTGTGAAAATTGCTTTTTTGCATGGGTAATGAATGGGACGTACAATCATTTCATAGCAAATAAAGCTAGGGTACTAACTTGAATCTTTTTATTTTTAATCATTAGTTTCTCTTTAATTAGTTTATTACCTTATAATTATGTTTTTTTGTTTGTTTGACTGACATCATGATTTATCTAGTTATTTTATGACTAGAAAAATCCCTTTTGTACATTCTCATCGTGTACTGTTTTCATTTCAATAAAAAATTCAGCACATGTATGATATATTCTCTATTTCTATGAATCATTTTGGTAAATTGATACATCAATAGTGCTTCATTTTGATACTTAATTAAGCAGAAAATAAAGTAACAACACAAAAATGTATCTATGCTAAGTTGTAAAACTTTGGGACAGCTAGGTCTGAATGATTCTGTGGTGAAGAAAACTAGTTCAAAATTTTTCTTCAAATGAGGGGTTAACTTTGTCTTAGCCCACCCTTAATACACACTCCTCAGTTTAATTATATACTTTATTTTTAAAATGGGAAAAGATATTTCCCTCTGAATTTGTATCGAAAAGTCAATTACACATTTAAACTATTATGACAACCTATTAAACATCTATACTATTTAAAAATGAATTTATTTACCCCCTAAATCAAATAAGGTAAAATAAAATAATATAAAAACAAATCATGCACGTTAGATAATTAGTAAAGTAAAAAAAAATAATCAAAAAAGTAGATTTCTCCTTATACCCCCCACCCCCACATCTCTTTCTCTTTATACTTACCTTTCTCATCTTCGTCACACCTAAGTTTAGCTTAAATGAATGAAAAATAGTCAAATGCCCCCTTAATCTATTACCAGATTTCCAACTACAGACTCATACTTTGCGGGGGTCCTAATACCCCTCCATACATTTTAAAAATGAAATATATAACCCCCTAAAAGGTCACACCCAGATTTTTATTAGAGAGTGAACACACTCGTCTGCCACGTCATATATATTAATTTTAATAAAAAATTTATGATATCTTTCTTTGTTTTATTTTTCTTTTATATTTTTTTCTTTCTCTTTCCGGCCATTCTCTTCTCTTCTTTTTCTTTCTTCTTTTCTTTTTTCTTTTTTTGCCATTGAAGAGAAACTTTCTAAGTTTTTTATTTATGCTAGTCTTAAACTTACATTTATGGAATGTACAGTTATGAAATTTCAAGTTTTATTGTTAAAAGGTAAATTTATAAATCTTTGATAATCTTTCATTTTTTACAATTGAATAATCTTTTTTCCACCATTTTCATCTTCTTGCAAACATCAAAAGTTTATCAATTGGAAAAGTAAAATTTAGTAAGAATTTTAGTTCTAACCGTTTCATCTACTATTTGATTGATGCTCAAGTTATTTTCATGGATGAATTTGTTGAATTCTTCAAATTGGGGTGATGGATACATAACAATGGATCTTTTCATTTCTATTTTTAAAATCATATATGAGTTTCATTGACAACCCAAAATTCTTTCTGAACTTGAATTTAAATTATTAAACTAGGGCACCAAAAAATCAAGATAAGAATTTGCTAATCCATTTGGCCATGTGATTAGACATGATGATTATCAATTTTAATAATATTAATAAGGAGTTGATTTTCAAAATTTTCTAATTTCGTGCACAAATTGAATAAACAAAATTCTAGAATCAAGAAGAATAATGAAATTCCATGGTGAATCCAAACTTAGAGAAGGTGAGTGATGGAGAGATTTGGTTTATGTTGTTGTGAAGAAGAAAGGAAATAAATAAGAAAAAAAGAATAATTAAAAATACACAGATTTATGAAAAGAAAATTTTAAAAATAAAATTTATCATTAGTTTTGGTACTCACTCTCTTTAAGAGAGTGAGATACACTCACTGTGCCACATAAGCGTTTAGAGAGTAAATTATATCAATTTTAAACAGTTTAGGAGGGTAATAGAACACCCGTGAAATTGGAGTGTGTAGTTGGAATTTCAGGTATAGTTTGGGAGGACTTTACACCATTTTCTCTAAATAAATCAATAACAAGAAGCAATGTAGAAACAAGTTACTACAAAAACATCACATTTTTACCTTCAAACAAGAAATCAAAACAGAACTAGGTGGCTTATGATTTGTGGGTTTTAGTTTGTGTTTGTTTACATCATCTATGGGGTAGAACTTTTGGGGGATTTTTAGTCAAATCGATATGGTGAGATTCTTTTAGTAAACAAGATAGACGATCGATTGAAAAAGGGAAGAATATTATTTCCTATTATTCCTATCTTTTAAGAAACCTCCATGAAGGACATAGAAAAAGAAAAAAAAATGTCTCGATCAAAAAAATATTTGTAATTGGAAGCTCCATTTCACGAGAAACGAAAGCATTCTTCTTGTGATTCATTATGGAACAAAAGAAATTCTTTCACTATACAAATCAACTTTGAATTTCGAAATATTTTCTTGGCGGCCATTTAGAAAGCTCCTTCTTTGCAATTTTGCTATGAAGAAGATATAACTATTAGAAAATTTCACTAATTAATTAGAAATTAATTAGTGCAAAATATAGCTAGCAAAAGAAAACTTAATTAATAAAGAAAAAAAAACCTAAAAAATTATACTTTCTGACATGGCGCTAACATATCGTTGATATGGTAGCGAGTGTAATACACCATATACCGTGAGAGTGATTTTACACGTCCAGGGTCGTATTAAATTCACTTTTAAGTAGTAAAGGTATGTAATGGATCGTCATGATAGTTTAAGCATGTAACTGACTTTTCAGTACAAGTTTAGAGGGAATTTATGTCTTTTCCCTTTTAAAAATAGATTTTCAGTTTTACTTGTCACTTATAACATGTTACATAAGATGTTTACTTTTACCTATCACTTATTTTTAAAATAGATATACAATTTTACTTTTCACTTTTAACATATGTTTTAGTGCCACAATTATTCTTGAAATTTTGATATTTAAAAAATCAAATTTTAAAAAAATGATTTTCTTTAAAAAAAATAAACGCATGTCAACAATGAAGAAATAATAGATCTTTAGATTTTTAATATTTGATTTTAAAATATTAAAAATAATTATCTTTCTGATAATTTATTTTCTAATCTAAATATTTCAAATTTAAAATATGAATTCAAATTTAAAAATATATTAATCATGTGTTTGTATGTGAGTAAGAGACGTTTTGACAGTTTTTTAGAAAAATGAAAAATTATCTATTTATACATCATTATTTATTCAATCTCCATTTTTCCTACCATTTAAAAATATTACAAATTTTCTATTTTCTATTCCTACCTCAATCGCCTAGATACATCATTCCTCTAAATTCCAAACTCACATTCCCCCTCCTAATTTAACTCTTTCAATCTCTCCCTATTTTTACTACCATTATCAAATCAATTATCTACTTTACCTCATGAATTTCGAAATGTTTCTCTCTCTAGCCAATCAATTTCAAATCTATCAGTATGTAGTTTCATCTTCATTTTATTATTTTTCGTTTTTTCTAAAAATTATTTTTCACCAATTTTACTGATACATATGGATACTCCTTTGTCTAGTATTGGTATTACTTAATTGGTACACCTAATGCTAATTGAATTTTTGATTCTAGTAATTCTAAATGGACTGAAAACATATCTAAAAGCTAGCATAACTCCATAACAATGACAAATCAAGGTTAGAGAGACAAAAGTAAAAAAGAATGTACCTTCTTCATCAAAAGCTAATTAATGTTGAAAGAAATCCAAAGAAAAGGGGTAGGGAAGTTGTTCCTGCAATTACTCGACCCAAATTATTTAGGGTATGTATTTTATCATTTGACTTGAGTAGCTATGTGATCATACCAGTACATTGTAGTTTCGTGTGCTGATATTACACTTGCTCTTCTTTGTTGAGTACATGACATCTTCACGTGACTAATGACAGACCTAAGTTAGGAGATTATTGACCGAGACCGGATTTGAGGGTGAGCCAGTTCTTTCAGGCTACCTTGGATTCATCATTAGTTTAGTCCATTCTTTTCAAACTCAAACTGGATGTTCAAAAATTTTGCTTATGTTTAGTTTTCGGGGTTGCATCCCATTTTTCTTAGACTTGTTGGTTAGTAGAGTTTTGGTATAATGAATTTCAAGTCTAGGGCTTTGATCGAAAATTTATTCATAAAATCTATAATTTTTCAAAAATGAAATTTATATATTTGTAAACTATGTGAAGAATACTACAAGTCACAATAATTGACAATTCAAAATGTTTTAAAAAATATGAAAAATTTATGACAAACATACTGTTTGAATTTCAAAATCTAAAATTTATTACATAATTAAGACGGTAAAAATTATTTGTATTTTTTAAATTAATTAGTAACAGAAAGTTAGTGATAGTGATTGGACCCCAATACTTAGGGGCAGCAAGATCATAAGCTCTAACTGCTTTCTCTTCTTTTATCATAACCACCTAATCATAAGAAAACATTAAAAGATACACATCATATTATAAAAAGTTTCTAAACGTAACACACACACAACGCACCCACGCGCACGCACTCACGCACACGTTTACACACACGCACACGCACACGCACACACCCACACCGACACACCCACACATAGAGACACACACATATATAACATAGACACACACACAAAGAGACACACACAGAGACACAACACAGACACACACACACAAAGAGAGAGAGAGCCACAGAGACACGACACAGACGCACACACAAAGAGAGAGAGAGAGAGCCACAAATACACACACAGACACAACACGAACACACACAGACTCAACACAAACACATACACACGTTATTTCAGTAGTAATTCAAGAAATGAAAACTCAAACGTATATTTACAATGGAACAATGTTTATATACACACATTGATTCCTAATTGACTAACAAAAGAAGTAACAACTTTCATAACTAACTTGACTAATTAGTGAAGTACCCTTAATTGTCTTTATGTATTACATCAAGTAACCCCCATGACATTACTTCCCCTTAAGATGGTGGGTGAAAAAACATTCAACACACCAAGCTTGCCTACTAAGAACTCATGTTGCAATTTGGGTAGTCCTTTGGTTAAGATGTCTGCAAGTTGCTCCTTAGAGCTTACATGTTTTGTGTTCATAATCCCCGCCTGTATCTTTTGTTGGATAAAATAACAATCAATTTCTATATGATTTGTTCTTTCATGAAACATCGGATTAGCTACTATTTGCAAAGCTGCCCATGCTATTATTGTATACCATATACTAACTCTGAAACTGCATTAGCCATGCTTCCATACTCAACTTCAGCCGAGCTTCTAGATACTACACTCTGATTCTTTGATTTCCATGACAACAATGTTTCACCATGTTTTACTAGAAAACTTGACACTGATCTTCTTGTATTGGGGCATGCTGCCCAATCTGCATCACAATAGACACTCAGATTGTTTGACTATTTGCTACTTAACAGTATTCCAAGTCCTGGTTCCCTCATTACATACTTCATCATCCTTATTGCTGCCTCCCATTGTGTCCTCTTAGTTTGCTGTAAAAATTGACGAAGTGTTTGGACTGAATAGATAATATCTGTTATTGTCATAGTCAGGTATAACATCTTGCCTACTAACCTTTGATATTGTTCCTTGTCCTAAAAAAACTCATAATTTAGATCTCCTGTAATATATTCCAGTTCTGGAACTGTATATTGGCTTCAAGTGGAGTCCAAGCAGGTTTGACACTTCCTAATCCCAAATTAGAAATGATTTCCAAGGCATACTTCCTTTGATTCATTAACCTTTGGTAGATCTACTAAACTCCATACCAAGGAAAAAATTCAATTCACCAAGATCCTTGATCTTGAAAGCTTTGTGCAAAACAGTCTATGTGTGTTCAACAAGAGTCAAATTGTTTTGGAATAATACATAAATGTGCCCTTTAACTCGGCTCAAATTACATTTATGTCCTTGATATACCGTGGTTTCACGGTATAATTAATACTTTTTCCTTAAGTTTAGTGTGTCCAAAAGCCTTTTTTGTGCTAATTTTTATATAAGTTTCTCTTTGTTTTGCAGGAAATCTGTCCAAAGCTGAATGCGGAGATTTTGAGCGAAAAAATGCAGAAGAGACCACCTACGGAGCTTATGACGGTTCGTAGGTGGCAGCGTAGTGCAGCTGCTGAAGGAAGATGGGGAAGTCTGACCAAGTGTGGGGTTACGAAGGCTTGTGACGGTCCGTCGTGTCTATGACGGTCCGTCCTGCATGTTCGTCATGAAGTTCAGAGAAGTGATACTAGTACCCATATTCCAAGAGTTGAAGTGTTTTGAAACGAAGGCCCTCGACAGACCGTTGTGCCTATGACGGTCCGTCATACTTGCCGTCGAGGGTAATGAAGAAGAGCAGCAGAAGAAATTGCACAAGTATGGGACGACGGAGTGCATGATGGTCCGTCGTGACTATGACGATCCGTCGCGAGGTCCGTCGACCCAGCCGCGTTTTGGCAGATTTCCAGCAAACAGAGTCCTTGTTTAATTAGGTTTTTATTTTCTATAAAAAGTTCAAAAAACCTCGTTTTTGAGGTTAGACGCCGGATAGTTAGACTCTTAGATTGTTAGACTCCATATTGTTAGACATCATATTATTAGACTGTGTATTAGTGTTAGATTTGGAGACTCTTGCAAGTGATTTTTGGTGATTAATCAAGCAAACTTTTGGATTTTACTCTTTCTCATTGAAGTAAGTACATGAACTCTTATTTAATATATTTGAATATTGTGTTTATGGCCATGAGTAACTAAACTCCATAACTAGGGTTGTGGGAACCATAGGCAAATAATGAGATAAACCCTAACTAAAATAACAATTCTTGAATAATGTCTTGCATGTATTAATAATTCTTTCGCTTAGAAGTCTTTTTAACGGATGACCAACGTTAGAACTCGCCTTAATGCTACTTGCCGGACCAAGGAGATAGATAGTAGGAAAAGAATTATTAACATAGATTTAGTGTATACTATCTAATAGGCTAGTATTGATTGGTATGAGGTAATAACTTAGTCAAATATCGAATACGATGCTTAATATGAGGTAAGGATAAGGGTTAGGATAGCAACACACGTAGCCGGACCAAGGTGCGGAGTGAGATTTTCTAGATGCCGGACCAAGGATTTAGAAATACATAACTTATCACTTTGCATGCAGGATACTAGGAAAGAATTGTTATAGTTAGAATTATCAAGTTATAAACCTGTGGGGAACACGTAAACCCTAGTTACTTTGATTAATTGATTAAAATCCAATTGTCAAAGCTGTTAAGTGTCTATTTCAAGTTCGTTATTTATTTTCACTCATTTAGAAATAGAAACCCCCCCTTTTTATGTTTTTACTTTCCAAGGAAGTCATCGACCAAAAAATAGTAATAACAGGTTGAAGTTAAGTCTAGACTAGTTTCCTCGTGGGAATGATCCCAACCTCACTAGTTGGGTTATTTACTTGACACGACCGCTTTACTTCATATTTGAGAAGTAAGTTTGAGCATATCAAATTTTGACGCTGCTGCCGGGGATTATAGCTTTTAGATTAACTTGAACTTATTACTATAGTTTAGTTGATATTTTCCTGATTTTACTTTGTTTTATTGTTTTTGATTTTTTTTAGAACTATCCTCCTTGTATGCCAAATACACGGAGAGGAAGAAAACCCTTGTTTCCCTACGATCATGAGCTAGAGCGTACACTGCGCAATATGAATCGAAACTTGGAAATAAATGATGATGATCCGAACCAGAACATCCCAGCTCCGGTTGATGTTCATGGTCAGATGTTACCCGATGCTCTGGGTGAACACCAACAGAGGGGACAAAATCCCATTCCACGGCCCCAAGCATACTACAGAGGCTATGATAACATAGTAGACTCGGATGGGCCACTGGTTTTGCCTCCTCTACCCACAGGCCACACCTTTATGGTAACTAGTATCCTGATGCAAATGCTCACTTCTAGAAGTTTGTTTTCAGGGCTACCTTCTGAGGATCCACATGCCCATATAGCTAAGGCAAGGGCAGTGTGTAAAAGTTGCGTAGGGAGGCCTGAGTTGGATTTAGATGTAATAGGTCTCAGAGTGTTTCCTCTCTCACTGACGGAAGTGGCTGCTATGTGGTTCAGTGAGCTCCCATACAACTCAATCTTCACTTGGAACCAATTAACGGATGTTTTCTTAGCACGCTACTATCCGGTCTCCAAGAAACTAAACCACAAAGACAGAGTGAACAACTTTGTGGCACTACCAGGAGTCAGTTAGTAGTTCTTGGGATAGATTCACCTCATTCTTGAGAAGTGTTCCAAATCACCGTATTGATGATGAGTCACTGAAGGAATACTTCTATCGGGGGCAGGATGATAACAACAAAGCAGTGTTGGACACTATAGCAGGTGGATCTTATGGAGAATGTCCTTATGCTGAGATTGCCGAAAAACTAGAAAAATTCTCCCGGAATAACAAAGCTTGGAGTACTAGGAAGTCTGATACAGGGAGAAACACCTTCGCAGTGCAGTCCACTCACAACCCAGTCACAGATGAGATTCGGAAGAAATGGCTCAGATGAGAACTAAGCTTGGGTTGGTACTAAAACATGTCACTGGGGGTGCAGAAAAGATTAATGCAGTCAATTACTTGGCTAAACCACCACCCCTTAATGATGAATGCTATTATGCGGAGGACACTTATGCAGTAAATGAGCAGATGGGGGGTTTCCGACCAAGCGCCCAAGGCTCAAATCAGGATAATTGGTGCCAAGGTCAAGGGAACCAAGGTCGGACAATGGTAACTACAATCGTGAGCGTCATTATGCCCGAGATGGAAACTACAACCGCGACAACAACTTTAACAGGGGTAACTATGCTAATAAAAACGACAGGAATGGGCCCTATGTCCCTCCTCAAAATCGTGAAGTTACTCCTAGGAATGGTGGAGATAGTATGGTGCGAGTTGAGGATATGTTGCACAAAATGATGAGGAGGTTCGATGCTAGTGATGAGCACATTAAAGTGTTAAGGGGTGATTTAGCTAGTATTGGGCAAAAAGTTGATACACATGCAATTTCGATTAAACAGATCGAATTGCAAGTGGCCCAATTATCTGCGACAGTGAACACACGGCAACCGGGCATTCTTCTTAGCAACACTGTCCAAAATCCAAAGAATGATGCGTACTGTATGACAATCACTACTCGGGGTGGTAAGCAAACCATTGACCCCCCTATGCCATCTACTAAGAAAAATGTGAGAAAAAATAATGATAATGTGGTAAAGGGTAGTGGTGAAGTAGAGGAAATTAATGGAAAAGATGCAGAAGTACCTATCAAGGTAATTCCCATGCCTAGGCCACCACCATCCTTCCCTCAGAGATTAGTGAAAAAGACCGAGGATGGTAAATACCGGCGTTTCATAACAATGTTGAAGCAGCTTTCTATCAATGTCCCTTTGGTAGAAGCTCTAGAACAAATGCCCGGTTATGCCAAATTTATGAAAGATCTGGTCACCAAGAAAAGATCGATCACTTTCGAGGATGATGATAGACTGCAACATTGTAGTGCTATTACTACAAGATCCCTCGTACAAAATAAAGAAGATCCGGGTGCGTTCACTATCCCTTGTACAGTTGGGTCATTACATTTTGCGAAAGCATTATGTGATCTGGGGGCAAGCATAAATCTCATGCCCCTCTCGATTTACAAGAAATTGGGTTTTGGGGATCCAAAACCCACTGCGATGCGGCTACTGATGGCTGATCGGACAGTGAAACGGCCTATAGGGATACTCCATGATGTGCTAGTAAAAGTGGAGTCATTCATATTTCCGGTTGATTTTGTTATTCTTGATTGTGAGGTCGATTTTGAAGTGCCTATTATTCTTGGGAGGCCATTCCTTGCTACAGGTAGAGCATTAGTTGATATGGAGAAGGGACAGATGACATTTCGGTTGAATAATGAAGAAGCGACCTTCAACATTTGTAGGACCATGAGGCAGAGTGGTGAGCTCCAATCGGTATCTGCCATATCCCACAAAGAAAAGATGAAGAAGGAGAATGAACAAAAAGATGCAAAACAAGAGTTTATGGTTGTTGATTTGGTGCTTGTAGACAGTTCTGGGTCGCCTTGTCTTCCGGGCAAGCTCAAGTCCAAATGGATTGGCCCTTACTTGATTACCCAAGTATTCCCTCGTGGAACAGTTGAGTTAAAAGCCAAGGAGGGAGTGCGGTTTAAGAGGAATAGAGATAGAATAAAACTCTATTTTGGGCATAATGCATCGGGGAATGAAGTGATAAAGGCATACAATCTTGATGAAGTCTGAGTAATCAAGGTTCCCAGTCGTGCCGCGACATGAAATCAAGCGCTTTTTGGGAGGCAACCCAATACATAGTTATTTTAGTAATGGTAGCAGTTTTCTACTAATGAGTTTTTAAATTTGCAGGCACGTCACCAGGAAATTCTGTAGAAAATTACTCTGCAGCAGTCACTGACGGATACATCGACGGACCGTTGCGCCTGCGACGGACAGTCGTATGCCTCCGTTGTACCAGGTACGTTTTTCTATTATTTTCAAACTAGGGCACACACGACGGAACCAACGACGGGTCATCACAATGGCGACGGACCATCATCGGGGAACCTTCGTGTGATTAATGAGTCGTACCTGACCCGACCCGGCTGGAGTCTTTTTCAAAATTAGACCGTTTAAACTCTCCAACCCCTTATTTCACCCCATTACTTCATTATTTCTCCCATTACTCTTTCTTTCTCAACTTCCACAATCTATTCCTCTATCAACCACCAATCATTGCCCCGCACAATTCTCCAAAGCCCTAAAAGTGTTAATCTACTAGTCGAAGCTGCTGCTGTGGGTGTCTGCCTGGCCGCCGAGTACTTGTCTATTTGTTTTTCTCCATTTTTAAGGTATGTGTCTCTAATTTCTACTCATTTATCTTGCATTTTTGTTTATTAGTTAGTATTAGCGTAGTTCTTTGTCGTATGTTGTTTTCTTTATATGATTATGTCTAACCTAGGTTCAAAATGTTCGAAATTGCCATGTTGACAACCCTAGACATAGGTGCTTTTGCATTGCTAGTTTCCTAGGTAGTTGGGATAGACAAATGTAGGTCCAAAATACTACAAGTTTGATGTGGGTTCATCCGGGATGCATGGGGTACCCACAGTTCTGTCACTGTCCCGATGACGGACCGTCGTACCCACGACGGACCGTCGTAGGGTCCGTTCCAAAAGCCCTAGCACCCTGTCCCATCGGACACATGTGACGGACCGTGCACAACCGTTCCGTTTGTCAGAGACCCTATTTCTAGGGGTATCTCATTTTTTTCCCAAGTGTTCCCCAACGGACACATGTGACGGACCGTCGCCTTCACGGCGGTACGTCCTGCACAACCGTTCTGGTTGTCAGAGACCCTGTTTCTAAGGGTCTCTCACTTTTTCTAAGCGTCCTTCAATGGACACATGTGACGGACCGTCATTACCCATGACGGTCAGAGACCCCTCTGCTAAGGGTCTCCATAACTTTTTTAAGTGTCCTACGACGGACCGTCGTACCTGTGAGGGTCCGTCCTGCACATACCATCATGCTAGTCAGAGACTCTCCTTCAGGGTTCTCTATATATACATAGTCTAAGTAAAACACGACGGACCTCATGACGGTCCATCATAGTCACGACGAGCCATCACCAGGCACGTCGTGTGTCACTGTTTCTATAGCAATGACATACTATTTTCAATGTTTTATTTCATATGGTTTTGCTTGTCTTGTTTGCCACTACTCGTACTAATATTGATCCTTTATGGGTACTATCTACTATGGCACCCAAGCAAGACCGAATCTACGCACGCGGGTGATCAAAGTCTGTCGCCCCGTCTGCCCGCATGGTCATCGGCTCTGATGATAAGAGTGACCCTGAGTATGTGACCCCAGGCACTTTCCTCACCTTCCCGTGCTGCATGTGCTCCCAGAGCCACACCCAAAAAGGTGGCGTCCGGCGTAGTCACTGCCTCCCAGTCTGATGAGGAGCGCACACTGACTGGCACACCCTCTAGGTGAGACACAAATGAAGAAGGAGCGTCTGGCTCCTTAGGAGTATCGTGGTCAGAGGAAGCCTCCGGATCTGCTGAGGTTCCTACACCCACCACCGCTGCAGCGTCGGCCTCGTCTGAGGAGGCTGACAGTTCGGATTCCACCTCAGGCTCACCAGCTTAGGCCCCCACCCCTGCCACTGACCAGCCAACCGGTGGTGTGTCGACGGTTAATTTCAAGTCTACTCCGACGCCAAGTTCCTGACTGATAAAGGAGTGATGACTCGAACACTCACCTTGGAGCAGCGGGTCCTTACGGGGAGTCTCCTGACGATACCTGAGATCCACCGTCTCTTCACCAGGCATCACTTGGAGTGGACAACACGTCCGTTGGGATGTTACAGTGAAGAAATGGTCTGAGAGTTCTACGCATCCTACGTAGTGACTCTCCGATCACAGATAGATAGGCGGGCTGCATCCGCTAAATAGCCCCCCTGGAGCAGGTCGGAGTACGGGGCTTACAGGTTGACATTTCACTGCTTGCCATCCACCGGTTTCTATACGGCGAGGGTGTTGATGCTACTCGGACCCCTCTCACTGCCGAGTTTGATTACCGCTGGTAGATAGTTAAAGATGGCCAGTTCCTGCGCGAGCCATCACTGAGAGAGACCACCAAGCGGTGGATGGCCCGGCACCTGTCAGTAGATGGAGAGGGTGCCGATTGGGTGACTGAGCCGAAGGGGGCCATCAAGAAAGCCAACCTCACTTTCACGGTGAAGTTCTTGTGGCTGCTTGTCCGTCACTGCCTTTCCCCCACAGTTGCAGATAATATCGTTACCTAGGATCGAGGAGTGTTGATGTCGGCGATGATAGCCGGGTTCGAGGTGGACTTCGCAGGGCTTCTACAGGCAATCATGCACGAGAGGACATTCAAGGTCACTACTAACTACCCTTTCCCGTGCATGCTCTTTGCTCTCTACAGTTCCGCAGGTGTGCCCATATGGCACGTAGATCAGCTTAAGACCCCGCAGGGCACTGCTGATGTCGTCCTCATCAAAGATGAGGCCAATGAGTTGGCTCCACGCAGAGGGCACCGTCCAGAGCTACCCCGACTTGCTGATGATCTTGCTGATACGGTAGCCCAGGCCCACACGGCTACACAGGCGGCGTCCACTGACACTACCCCAGTCGAGTCTATCTCGGGTAGTAGCACTGCCCCGAGCTCCTCTCGCACAACCCCTTTACCAGCACTGGTCCCGCTTGCTAGGGTACAAAAACTAGAGGCACAAATGGCCACACTTCTGCATCATATCCAGCCGTGGATGCAGAAGTCTATTATTGAGTCACAAGAGCGCCTAGAGAGGAAAATGGTCCAGTTTATAGAGCGGAAGACCGCTGAGGTTAACCAGTGCTTGGACGCCTTTGAGTTGAGGGTGCTAGCCTGACCAGCCCCTCCGGTGGATGTGTCGACTCTTCAGGCTGTAGTCGACAGTCTTCGTGCATACATCAACATGATCTTAGAGGCTAGGGTGGTGGAGTCTGAGGCCCCTTCTATCGAGCCTACTGAGGACACAGTGTTGGCGACCCTTTTTGTTACTTCAGAAATTCCACCACCTCCTCCTCGAGAGAGTGCTAAGAGGCGTAGGGGTCGAGCAGAGGACGAGCGAGAACGGAAGAAGGAGCGCCGAGAGATAGAGGCTGCGAGAAGAGCCTCACTTGCTTAGGAGGAGGCGCACCAAATGAGAGCATCAGAGTTAGCGGTTGGGGCCACTGTGGAGTTAGCAGGAGGCACTACTGATGGTGCAGTTCTTGCTGAGGACACCACTTAGGGTGTCCAGATTTCAGAGGACGTGGGTTCCGGGGAACCGGACCCACCATCTTGCTGATCGACGGCACTTTGCGCCACAGGTTTGCTTCATCTACCACTCTAGTATTTAGATTTTTATGCATTGGGGACAATTGCATGTTTTTTTTGTTGGGGGTGGGGTAAATGGAAAGTGAGCATTAGGGTGAAGTCTGAGCATCCCAACTCACTATCCTCTTTTGGGGTTTTCTTGCCTGTGTTATTTTTCCCCAAAAGACTGATTACTTTTTCTGTTGAACCGGTATGTTTATATCTTTTCTACATAGTTTAATTCTGAGGCATGATGGCTAAAATGATATCCTGATAAACTGGAAAATGATGCATGACTAGGCATAGTAACTAATAATTGTATGGCTCTAAGCGTGACATAGAGTTACCTCATTGCATTACCCTAAGTCTTAAATTTGAACTAGGTGTCTGATAATCTGGTATAGTGATGAGATGACAAGTGAGTGTGAGGAAAATTCGAATAAGTCCACTATTGGAACTGAGCTAGAACTTGCCTGGTTAGTCCTGCTAAAAGTAAGCTGTAATAGACAATTAGGAAAGGATCATAGGCCCTTATTCAATATAGCCCATTTCTAGCCTAATTAAAAGAAACCAAATGAAATTTATCCTTCTTTGATCCAAATAATTTGAGCTTAAATTAGACCTTTCTTTTTCACCCCAACTGATCTTTTCTAGGAACGATGTGTTGGCCCTGGTCCCTCCTTGGACATGTGCACCTCAGCTTATGCCAAAAGCATAAGTTGAGGGTGGCTAATGCAGTAAACAACCTTCATTATGGCCCTGACCCAATTTTGGGTATTGTGTACCTTGACTCATGGCAAAGCCATGAGTTCAGGGTGGCTATTATGAGGAATGCTCTGGAAAGTGGGGTTGAAAGAACAAAAGTAAAGTGACTCAAGAATTAGTTGAAAGAAAAGTGAAGAAAAAGAAAAATATACAAGAAATACAAGCAAGAAAAGAAGAGATTCACTTACACAAATGAAGAAAGAAGAGAAAATAGCAAGGTGAAAGAATATGAGAAACTGGGCAAGAAAAGAAGAGATTCACTAAAGTATACCTAAATATACCCTACCTGACCCTGAGCCTATGTTACAAGCTAAGAAAGTCCTATCGTGATCCTAAGGGTTGTATAGCAATCTTAAGGCAGTGAAAATAAGGGCAAGCTTATGGCAATAGGTATGAATGAGTGTGACTTTGTTCTAAGAGCGAGTGTTGAAATGTATTCCTTATACTCAAATTGAAATCATTGTGTGAAAAATGAGGATTTTGTTTTGAAGTGAGGACACTAGTTGCAATACCGAAATTGTTAGCACCTTAGTGAGAAATTGAAGAGGATAAGTGTTAATGCATGGCGAGTCTGTGTCATGTTCTGATCCCACATAGTTCAAGCCTAATAGTGATAGCATGCATAGATTTGATGAGATTAATCGGGATTGATAGCCAAATGATTGCAAAGGATAAAACTGGATACTATTGTACAAAGATTGTGTAGTGAGTCATAATGCGTCGCTTGAGGACAAACAACGAATTTAAGTTGAGGTTGTTGATATACTGTGGTTTCACAGTATAATTAATACTTTTTCCTTAAGTTTAGTGTGTCCAAAAGCCTTTATTGTGCTAATTTTTATATAAGTTTCTCTTTGTTTTGCAGGAAATCTGTCCAAAGCTGAATGCGGAGATTTTGAGCGAAAAAATGCAGAAGAGACCACCTACGGAGCTTATGACGGTTCGTCGTGGTTGTGACGGTCCGTAGGTGGCAGCGTAGTGCAGCTGCTGAAGGAATATGGGGAATTTTGACCAAGTGTGGGGTTACGAAGTCTTGTGACAGTCCGTCGTGTCTATGACGGTCCGTCCTGCAGGTTCGTCATGAAGTTCAGAGAAGTGATCCAGTACCCATATTCTAAGAGTTGAAGTGTTTTGAAACGAAGGCCCTCGATGGACCGTTGTGCCTATGACGGTCCGTCATACTTGCCGTCGAGGGTAATGAAGAAGAGCAGCAGAAGAAATTGCACAAGTATGGGACGACGGAGTGCATGACGGTCCGTCGTGACTATGACGATCCGTCGCGAGGTCCATCGACCCAGCCGCGTTTTGGCAGATTTCCAGCAAATAGAGTCCTTGTTTAATTAGGTTTTTATTTTCTATAAATAGTTCGAAAAACCTCGTTTTTGAGGTTAGAAGCCGGATAGTTAGACTCTTAGATTGTTAGACTCCGTATTGTTAGACATCATATTATTAGACTTTGTGTATTAGTGTTAGATTTGGAGATTCTTGCAAGTGATTTTTGGTGATTAATCAAGCAAACTTTTGGATTTTACTCTTTCTCATTGAAGTAATTGCATGAACTCTTATTTAATATATTTGAATATTGTGTTTATGGCCATGAGTAACTTAACTCCATAACTAGGGTTGTGGGATCCATAGGCAAATAATGAGATAAACCCTAACTAAAATAACAATTCTAGAATAGTGTATTGCAGTATTAATAATTCTTTCGCTTAGAAGTCTTTTTAACGGATGGCCAAAGTTAGAACTCCCCTTAATGCTACTTGCCGGACCAAGGAGGTAGATAATAGGAAAAGAATTATTAACATAGATTTAATGTATACTATCTAATAGGTTAGTATTGATTGGTACGAGGTAATAACTTAGTCAAATATCGAATACGATGCTTAATACGAGGTAAGGATAAGGGTTAGGATAGCAACACACGTAGCCGGACCAAGGTGCGGAGTGAGATTTTCTAGATGCTGGACCAAGGATTTAGAAATACATAACTTGTCACTTTGCATGTAAGATACTAGGAAAGAATTGTTATAGTTAGAATTATCAAGTTATGAACCTGTGGGGAACACGTAAACCCTAGTTATTTTGATTAATTGATTAAAATCCAACTGTCAAAGCTGTTAAGTGTCTATTTCAAGTTCGTTATTTATTTTCACTCATTTAGAAATAGAAACCCCTCCTTTTTATGTTTTTACTTTCCAAGGAAGTCATTGACCAAACAATAGTAATAACAGGTTGAAGTTAAGTCTAGACTATTTTCCTCATGGGAACGATCCCAACCTCACTAGTTGGGTTATTTACTTGACACGACCGCTTTACTTCTTATTTGAGAAGTAAGTTTGAGCGTATCAATCCTTCAACTTTGTATGTGCACAAACAGGCATTTAACTTGTATAAAATTGAACAAATAGACACACATTTCCGACATGTCATCCTACATGTCACTTTTTGTCCTAAGTGGTGTCCTACATGTATTTTTTAATGTAGGACACATGTGTTTATTTATTTAAAAGTTAGACAGTTAAAGTGTCTATTTGTGCATTATGAAATTTGGAGGTCAAAGTTAAAATTTGAAGCCAAGTTTAAGGTCAAATATATGTATTATTCCAATTGTTTTCTGTTACTAGTATATTATCTACATAAACAAGAATCACCGCCATGTTTGAACCTTTTTTTTGATGAACAATGAATGATCTAAACTACTTTGGACAAAATCTGATTCCAATAGTGCTTTAGTCGACTTCAATTCCGTTGCCTACTAGCCTTATTTAAGCACATAAAGGGATTTGAAAAGTCCACATACAAATCCATACTTCTCCTACTTGCAAAACCCTCCGGCAACTTTATATAAACTTCATCATAAAGATCACCTTGCAAAAATGCATTATAGATATCTAACTTATGAACAAGACACCCATGATGAGCAGCGAAAGAAAGAACAGTCCTGACATCAGTAATCTTAACAACTGGAGAGAAGGTTTCATGAAAGTCAAAACTAGCCTTTGAGTATAACTCTTTGCCACTAGTCGAGCTTTAAATCTTTCAACAGCCCCATCAGCTTTCAGTTTTACTTTGTAAACCTATCTACAACCAATAGGAACTTTGCCCGGAGGAAGTGGGACCAAATCCCATGTATGATTGTTTTGGAGGGTTTGCAATTCAGATTGCATAGCCTCCATCCATATCACATCTGAAGCTGCCTCTTTGTAAGATGTAGGTTCACATATAACAAAAAAAAACTTTCAAATATTTTTGATAAAGTGATGACAAGTGATCATAAGAAATAAAATTCTCTAATGGATACAAGACAATGTTAGCTAAAGGTTTAGAAACATAATCTGAAAGCCATAAAAGCTGCGTAGATATTCTGTAGATCTCCTAAGAGGTGGAGATGCAGGAAGGATTGGAGAAGATAGTACAAGTGGTAAAACAATGGAACAAGAACATGAACTAAAGGAGGAGGTGAAAAGGGTAGATCACTTGGAGGTGTAGTTATATCTGGTAAATCATTCTGGATATACAACTCATGGGAGGTAGATTGAACTGACTTAGAGAAGTGTTGAAAAGGATATTGATATTCATGAAATATCTCATCTTTGTTCACAAAGAATTTTTTGTTTTGAAGATCATAACATATATAACCTTTTGAACACTTGAATACCCTGTAAATACTGACTTTATTGCCCTTGGTGCAAACTTATCAGTTCTAGGCATGTTTCTTGCAAAGCATAAACAACCAACTGTTCTAAAGTCTGTAAGGTTTGGTTTTTGTCCAAAAAAGACTTCATAAGGTGAATTGCCTTCTAAAGTATGGGAAGGTAGTCTGTTTATGATATACGCTGCAGTAAGAATACAATGTCCCAAAAACTGAGGTGGAATATGTCCCTGAAACCTCAGAGCTCTAGCAACCTCAAGAAGATGCTTGTGCTTCCTCTCAACCACTCCATTTTGCTGAGGGGTATGAGCACATGTCTTATAGTGTATGTACCATATTCTATCAATAATGCCTACATTGAATTACTAATAAATTCACCCCCATTGTCTGTTTTTACACCTTTAACTGTAGCATTAAACTGAGTAACAACCAATCTCAAAAACTGTTTAAGAATTAGCAACACATCACTTTTGTATTTCAACAGAATGACCTATATAGTTCTTGAGAAATCATCAAAAATGGTGAGAGAGGACTTGTTTTAATCAAAATTAGGGGTATTATATGGATCCCAAACATCCAAATGTAGTAAGGTAAACATTAGATCTAGTAGTACTGCTAGGAAAAGGAAATCTAGTATGTTTAGCTAAAGGACATATCTCACAATTATGTAAAGATGCTTTACAATCATCAAAAGTATAACCTAACATTCTTTAATATACCGTACTGAGTCATGTGCTATTCTTCTGTGCCACAACATAATGTTCTTCTTGTAGCTTTGTGTAGCAAAACTTTTAGCAGTACAATTTGCATGAACTTTGGTGTTATAGGAGTTAGATTGAGTGAAAAAATAAAGACCATTCTCTTCTCTAACATTCCCCTTCAATTTTCCATTGGAAAGGTCCTAGAATAAACAAAATCCAGGATAAAAGGATACAAAACAATTGAGTTCTTTGGTAACTTTTGAAATAGAAAAAAGATTGTAGTGGAAGTCTAGCACAAATAACACATCATGTAATACTCTTATATCTGCGATCTTGTAACTACCTATATGAGTTACCAATGTTACACCACCATTTGGTAAATAAATATCCCGTTCTGTTCAGTCTTAACAACTCCCATATCATGCAAAACTTATAAACTAGAAACCATGTGATTAGTTGCACCACTATCAATTATCCATTTCAGTTTGAAAATTTTGGAGATAGAAGTATGAACCATACCTTCCATATAAGCCATCACATTTGCAATAGCATTATTCTCATCAAACATATCAAAATATTACCATGTTGATTAGTTAATTGGGAGCTCTTGGTAGATCCTTAGGTATTGAAGGATCCAACCCACTATCTCTTACACCTGATTGTACATACTGTGAATTATTATCAGCTTGGACCTAGTAAGCAGTGTTCACTGTTCCCTTCTTCTTAAAATTCCAATCAGGTGGATATCCATGAAGTTTAAATGATTACCCTCCACATGTCCTTGGAGCTTGCAAAAGTCACATATTTTGTTCCAATTTTTCTTGCCTTTGTGGTAGTGTTGTGCAAATGACTATTCCTATGAAGTCGATGTACCTTTGTTATAATGATTATGAAATAGAGCAGTCAGATCTGTACCCTCACCACCTATAGAGAATGTTAGAGATCTCCGAAACAAGCATATTATAAGCCTTGTTGATAGTAGGAGTAGGATCTACCATGAGAATTTTGCTACATCATTGATCATAATTTTCAATCAGTCCCATCAGAATTGCATCAATTTTTGTCTCTCTAGATGTGCAGTAAAATCCCTAGAAGTAGGGCAATTACAAGAAGGCGATACAATGCTTGCAAACTTATCCCACAAATTTTGTAACTTGGAGAAATAAGTAGGAATGTTATCAGTACCTTGTACAGTAATGACTATATCTTTATGTTTCTGGTAGATCCTCAATGTATTTACTTTATCAAAGTTCTCCCTGAGATCTTCCCAAACTGCTCTTGCACTTGTTGCACAGACAATCGTGGTTTATAATTCCAAAGTAACTGAACTCATGATCCAACCCTGAACAATGGCGTTGCATCGATCCCATTGATGCCCTAACTATGCTCCGAAATCCTCCCTTGTCAGGCTGCCATCGATAAATCCAAGCTTGTTCTTTCCAATCAACTGAATGCGCATATCCTTGCTCCAAATGGAGTAATGATCAGATCCAGTTAGCTGCATCGGAACAATAGAAGCACCAGTGGTGTCAAAGGGATGCAAAAATAAAGAATGATTGTGATCAAACTTAGGTTCCGCCTTTGATGAAGGTCATCTAAGCTTGAAACTACATGATTATCGTCAATAAACCACATAATCGTGGGTGTGTGGGTCATGTTTCGTTGTTTTGTTAACTTTTTTTGTTTATGGAAACTCATTATTTAACTCATCATTTAAATATGCTTTTGTATATTTAGATGGTTTAGTTTCTTTAAGTTTCTTAGTCGGGTTATGGTAGTGGTTCTCCCACCGAAGGGTTAGTATGGGAGCCAATCACGATGGTCTTGATCGTGACATTGGGACACCTGACATCGCTAAGATCACAATCTTAGAATAACAATCAAGAAGAATATGATGCAGAGAGAGTCAATCCATACTCAAGATGACGTTTACCATTTAAAAAATGATCAAATCTACCCAAATATCATATCTAACAAAAGAAAACAAGACAAAATTGATCCACTCGATCGACCACTAAGAATTCACCCACTAGTGTAGACACATGAATAGGCCCATGTATGCAATCAGGCATCATATCAAATCCAATAGTAAAATAGGTCGACATAATTGAGAAAGTAGATCCTAGATCAAATAATATAGACACGGATCTATGGCAAGCAGAGACGATACCTATGATCACAACATCAGAATACTTACATTATTTTTGTATCAAAAGAAACCGTAATTGTTTTTACTTTGGGTGCGTTTAGGGTAAAAACTTCACTCATATGCAATAGCTTGCAAACCACATAAAAGAGTGACCCGCCCTATTGTAACGACCGGGTTCTATCCTTATAGAAATGCCAACGAGAAAAAAATTGGGGTCAGAAAAACTTTTTTGTATTACTAGAATTTTCTCAACCTTGTCCAAATTTGAAGGAAATTGGAGTCATGAAGGTGTAGGAAAATCTGGTAGCAATCGGGTGGAGTAAACTGATGTACCGTTGTTTCATGGTGCTTTCAATGGATTTTTCTTAAGAGTTGTGTGTGTCTAGAGCCTTTTTGTAGTAGTTTTAACATGTTTTTGTGTTTGTTTTGCAGGAAATATTTTCAGTTTAAAAACACAGAAGGCAGCTTAAAAAGTGTAGAAGAAGATCTACGAAGGCCACTGACGGCCCTTCGTTCAATTTATGGTCCGTAGGTGGTGATCGTCGATGTGAGTTCATGCTACGGGAGAAGATCAGGTAAATCTTACTAAGTGCGGAACCACGAGAGAAAATGATCGAAGTACCATACTGGTGAACCGTCTATTGGTTTAGAGAAGGTTCCAGTACCTAACTTTTCAAGATTGTAAGTGTGGAGCGACGGAGGAGCATCAGCGGACCGTAGATGAGTTGGCGGACCGTACTGCATGTACATTGTTTGATTCAGTGAAGATGCTAAGCCGATGAAGAAAAATAATTATAAGTCTGGACTGTCGGAGGTAGTCGACGGACCGTCGTTTCATTGACTGTCCGTTAGTGGGGTCGTCGATTGAAACCACGTCAATTGAACAAAATTTCCTTATTTTAATTTCTTTTTCTTTAGGACAATGTTTGCTATAAATAGGGGATTAAAACCTCATTTTAGAGGTTAGATACTCTAGTTATTGTTCTATTTTGTGTTGGAGATTATTGGTTGCAAACTTTTAGCAAATAATTAATTTCCAGATTCATGTTGAAGAATTTTCTTGAAATTTCAAGTTGATGAATTCTTCATTAAGAATTATGAATTGTGATCTTGCTTGCATGGGTAACTAAATCCACATTTAGGATTGTGGAAACCATGGGTAATTAACAAAGTAAACCTAGAAAATAGGCAATTCTCAAATAAGTTCTTGCTTGTATTGATAATTACTTAGAAGTCTTTTTAACAAGTGCACGCATTAGACTCGCCTTGTTGCTACTTGCTGTACCAAGGAGGTAGGAATTAAGAAAAGAATTATCAACATAGATGTAGTGTGATACTATCTAATAGGCTAGTTTCGATTGGTGAAAAGTAATAACTAAGTCATACATCGATTATGATGTCTAATATCAGGTAAAGCTAAGGATTAGTAGCTGACACACACGTAGTTGGACTAAGGTACATGGTGAAATTCTTTAGATGCCAGACCAAGGATTTAGAGATACATAACTTACCACTTTACATGCAAAACACTAGTGAATAATTGCTATTGCTAAGAATACGACGTTATGAACTTGTAGGAAACACATATACCCTAGTTAGTCTCACAACTTGATAATAACTCAATATTTAATTTTATTTACTTGTTAACTTAGATTGATGAACGAACTTGTTTCATAAAAACGTCCTTTTGAATTACTTGCTTTCAGAAGACCTTGGCTAAATAAACGTGATTGTTGATTGAAGTTAATTCTAAACTATTTTCCTCGTGGGATCGATCCCAACCTACTAGTCGAATTCTCTACTTGATTACAATCGATTATACTTCTTTAGGGAGGTGTAATATGAGCATGTCAAATTTTGGCACCACTATCGGGGAATCTGACTTTTAGATTAACTGTAATTACATTATTGAAATTTAGTCAAAGATTTCCTGATTTTTACCGTTTCTTTTTCTTTTTTTTCTTTCAGGTCTAATTCTAGTGTATACAAGTACACAGAGCCAAGAAGAACCACTTATCACCTTTGGTCCCGAACTTAACCACACTTTAAGAAGGATGGGCAATCAACAAAATCCAACCAACCTAGGTGATGGGGCATTCTAGTAGCCTCCATTACCGGTTGAAGCACATAACCAAGGTCGTTTTTTATTTTTCAAAGTTTTTTTATCCTTTGTGTTTCAAGTGTGTAATCATGCTGAGTTGAGACTAACAACTGCTCCACAGGTACAAATGGCTCCCAAGAAGGATATCATCTATTCAAGGGGCAAATCCAAGTTAGTGGCCCCGTCTCGTCGAATGATTGTCAATTCTGAAACGAGCAAGACCCAGCATACGTCCCTCCGGGTGGCACAACCCCAACTGCAACTGCATGAGTCACTAGAGGTATCCCCCAAAGGTGTTTCCTTGTGTAGTCACTTCTTCCCAGTTCAATGAGGAGCGCACACTAACCAGCTTACTGTTCGGGGCTGCCTGTAGTTCTGTAGTTCTGAAGGAGCATCAAGCTTCAAATCTATTTTTGCATTATGATCGGCCTAATCTTTTGGGTCAAAGGCGGCCACTGCCTCCAGTTCTATCTACGAGGGAGCCACTAGGTCGGAGGGCCACAACCACCAATCCACATATGATGAGGCTACTAGCTTAAAGTACCACACCCCCGAGTAGTTACACCCCACACCTGTTGTTGAGGAACCCAACCGGTGGTGCATCGATGGTAAGTACTTGGTGTACAGGGATGCAAAAATATTGAATTAAAAGGGGGTGATGAAATGGTTGGTGACGGTGGAGCTTCGAGTCCTCACGGGGAGTTTGGACACAGTCCCCGAGGTGCACGAATTGTTCAACCTTCACAAGTTCGAGTGGATGTCTCGAAGTTTGGGATCCTATAGTGAGGAGATAGTCGGGGATTTTTACGCTACCTATATAGCTAATCTTAGAGGCTCCATAGACAGGCGGGTGAGACCTGCCAAATAGGACCCTTTCAACTCTGTACTCGTCCGGGTTGCCGAGGTGATATTTTTGAGGCTACCATTCGTCGTTTCCTATAAGACCCCACCATTGGCACATAATGGGCCCCAACTACTCCAGAATTTGAATATAGGTGGAGACTTTAAAGAGTGGAGCGTTTTAGAGGATCGCAGAACATTGAGAGGCGGTTAAGAGATGGTTGGCTCAACGACAACTATCGATGGTGAGAGGTCTGACTGGGTATTAGATCCTCGAGGGTTAATCAATAAGGATACCCTCACCTTTGTGGCTAAGTTCTTCTGGTTGCTAATCCGACACCGACTTTCACCCACAAATATTGATACTGTCCTTACATGGGATAGGGCAGTGCTAGTAGCAACCATGGTAGTAAAGTTGGAGGTAGACTACGCTCAGGTGTTGATATTGGTGATATATGAGAGAGATTTCAAGACCTCTACTACTTACCCCTTTGCTTGTCTTATCTTCAGATATACACGGAAGCCAGAGTGCCAATTTGGCATTGTGACACGCTCCGTAGCCCGATGAGGACAGTGGATACATGCCTTGTCAAGGATGAGGTCAATGTAGCGACACCACGGAGAGGGCCCAGGGTCGAGATGCCTCTATTGAGCGAGAATTTAGCGGACACAATGGCGTTAGACCAAGAGCTGATCCTACTACTTTAGAGTATGTCGATACCACACCGGTTGATCAACCCATGCCGCTAGTTGGGTCCCTAGATTTTCTTGATCCACACCTCATCGACAACACTGGTCCCTCTAGCGCAGGTCCAGAAGTTGGAAGCTCAGATGGCCACCCTGCTCCACCACATGCAACCTTGGATGCAGAAATCCATTGCTGAGGCCGAGGACCGAATCGAGAAGAGGGTGTCCCAATAGAAAGTGCAAAAAATTCAGGTGGTATACCAACGCCTAGACGCCTTTGAGCTGAGGGTGCTAGAATGACCAACCCCTACTATAGACCTCTCTACTCTTTAGGCTGCGGTTGATAGTTTACGATCTTATGTGGATGCTATCTTAGAGATAAGGGGGACTGAGCCGAAGAGTGTGCCTATCGAGCTAGCAGAAGATACAGTTCTAGACACTATATTCAAACCTCATGTTGAGCCATAGCCTGAGCAGTGGACCACACTAAGAGGCATCATTCCAGCGACACTACTGAGGCCAGTGGTGAGGCCGTCCATTAAAGAGAGAGATAACAGAGTTGCAGGGGGCGAGGAGAGCTTTTTTGGCTGATAAGGAGATATTGCGGACGATAGAGGTTGAGATAATTGTTGGGGAATCTAGTTCGGTACCGGCGACCGGTGAGAGGAGCACCATTGATGGTGCAGAAATTGATATGGGTACTATTAAGGGTGTCCCAAATGATGATCTGGTGGGTTCTGGGAAACCAGACCCACCCACATATTGATAGTTCTTCGGTTCTATGCACCATAGGTTTGCTTCACCTACCACCTTATTCTTTCATTTTTATTGCATTGGGGACAATTGCAAAATAATTTTGGTGAGGGTGGGGTAAATGGATAGTGAGTGGTAGGTTTAAGTCTAAGTAACCCAACTCACAATCCTCTTTTGGGGTTTGCTTGTCTGTGTTCTTTTTCCCCAAGAAACTGTTCATTTTTTTGTTGAGCCAATATGTCGTAGTTTGTACAAGTATAAAAGAATGAAAAATGAATCATGATGACTGAAAAAAATGATACCCCATTCTGGATAAGTGCTTGCTAATAAGTTGAATGTGTTGGCTCTAATCATGACCTTCAACTAACACCTAACTTGGGTAAGCTGATAATCTGATAGTGTAATGATGTGCTAAGAGAGTGTGAGGAGATTAGGATGTTCAACAGTTGGTATCTAACTAGAACTTTCCCAATTAGTACTGCGAATGGAATCTGTGTTAGAATCTAGGAAGTGACAATAGACCCTTGTTCAAAATAGCCAATATCTAGCCTAAAAGAGGATAACCAAAGGAAAGAATTTCCCCTTTTGATCCAAATATGTTGAGCCTGAAATAGACCAAATTTTTTTGATTCACCATCTTCCCTTCCTAGGGTCTAATGTTTTTTACCCCAGTCCCTCCTTGGATATGTGCACCTTGACTAAGGCTAGAAGCTTAAGTTGAGGGTGACTAATGCAGTAAGTGACCTCATCTTGGCCCTTACTCGACTTCAGGTATTATGCACCTTAATTCATGGAAAATCCATGAGTGGAGGGTGGTTGTTATAAGTGAAGACTTAAAAATGGGTGTGAAAAGGGTTGGATGTTGAAAGAAAAGCTTAGCTAAGCAAAAGATCTGATTTTGTGAAATTATCGATTGATAGAAAAAGAAAATTAAATAAAAGAAAAGAAAGAAAAGAGATTTTAATGCGAAAAAACAAGGCAGAGAAGAAAAGAGAAGAAAAATATGGCGTCGAGGGTAATGAAAAGAGGTAGGAGGCTTAGAGGTAATGTCAAGGAGGGCGAAAAGTCACTAAAAATGTACCCAAATATACCACACCTAACCCTGAGCCTATGTTACAAGCCAAGAGAGCCTTATCATGATCCTAGAGTCTAGTGTGGTGAACCTGAGCAGTGAAAAATAAGGGCAAGCCTATGACGAAGAGTATTAATTGTATTTGAACTTGTTCTTGAGCGTGAACATTCAACAAAGATCCTTGTACCCAGATTCATGATCATTGTGTGAAAAATAAGGATTTCTTTTGAAGTGAGGGCACTAATTGCGGTATCGGAAAGTTGGTACCTTGGTGAGAGGCAAAATCGTAGAGGTGTCTAGGCATGGTGAGTTTGTGGCATAATGTGATATGCATGGGTTAGCTAGTTGAACCTAAGAGACTGAGTCTGCACTAAATGAAATATAGAATTGAGATTGATAGTCATGTGATTGCTAGATCTTAAAAGCGTATACTTTTGTATAAATGTGGTTTTGAGTCATTGTATGTCGGTTGGTGAAACAATGAATTTAAGTTGACGGTGTTGATGTACCGTGATTTCACGGTGCTTTCAATGCATTTTGCTTAAGTGTTGTGTGTGGTTAGAGCTTTTTTGAAGCAGTTTTAACATTTTTTTTGTGTTTGTTTTGCAGGAATAATGTTCAGTTTAAGAACGCAGAAGGCAGCTGAAAAAGTGCGGAAGATGACCTACGAAGGCCATCGACGACCCGTCGTTCAATCAACGGTCAGTAGGTGGTGACCGTCGATATACAGTTCAGGATAATGGAGAAGATCAGGGAAATGTCACTAAGTGTGGAACCACGAGAGCAAACAAAGGTCTGTCGATTGATCGAGGGACCGTACTGGTGAATCGTCGATTGATTCAGAGAAGGTTCCAGTACCTGAATTTTCAAGATTCATAGTGTGGAGCGACGGAAGACATCAACATATAGAAGATGAGTCGACAGACCATACTGCAAGTCTATCGTTTGATTCATAGAAGATTTTAAGCCAATGAAGAAAAATAATTTAAGTCTGGACTGACGCAGGCAGTCGACGGTCCGTCAGTGGGGTCGTCGATTGAAGCAGCATCAACTGAACAAACTTTCCTTATTTTAATTCGTTTTTATTTAGGACAATGTTTTCTATAAATAAGGGATTAAAACCTCACTCTAGAGGTTAGATACTCTTGGTATTATTATATTTTGTGTTGGAGATCATTGGTCGCAAACTTTTAGCAATTAATCAATTTTTGGATTCGTGTTGAATAATTATCTTGCAATTTCAAGTCGAATATCAAGGTCTCTTCTTATTGTTAGGTAAGTTCACTAATTCTTCATTAAAAATTATGATTTGTGATCTTTCTTGCAAGAGAAACTAAATCCACAACTAGGGTTGTGGGAACCATGGGTAATTAATAAAGTAAACCTAATAAATAAGGAATTCTCAAATAGGTTCTTGCATGAATTGATAATTTTTTTGTTTAGAAGTCTTTTTAATGAGCGCACGCGTTACAAGTCACCTTGTTGCTACTTTCCGGACCAAGGAGGTAGGAATAAGAAAAGATTATCAACATAGATTTAGTGTGATACTATCTAATAGGATAGTGTTGATTGGTGCAAAGTAATAACTAAGTTATACATCGATTATGATATCTAATATGAGGTAAAGGCAAGGTTTAGTAACTTACACACATGTAGCTGGACCAAGGTACATGACGAAATTCTTTAGATGCCGGACCAAAGATTTAGAGATATATAACTTACCACTTTACATGCAAAACACTAGGAAAGAATTGCTATTGCTAAAAATACAATGTTATGAACCTGTGGGGAACACGTATACCCTAGTTAGTCTCATGACTTGATAAAAAATCAATATTTACTTTTCTTTACTTGTTAACTTATATTGATTAAGGAACTTTTTTTATAAGCCCCACTTTAGTTACTTGCTTTCGGAAAGACCTTGGCTAAATAGACGTGATTGTTAATTAAAGTTAAGACTAAATCATTTTTCTCATGAGATCGATCCCAACCTACTAGTTAGATTCTCTACTTGATTACGACCACCTATACTTCTTTAGGTAGGTGTAATTTGAGCGTATCATAAACACGATTTTGATTACATAATCGGATAGATAACTTGTTAAGGATTTATACGGCTTTGCAAAATTGAATTTGGATAAATAGACATGGAATCGATCCTAGCATTGAGTCTATTTTTCTGAGCGTATTGGGTTGTGGTATGTTGTAAAAGATGGGATTTAAATTCCCCTTGGAATCTCTATGTCCCGACAATGGCCACTGTAGCGTACAACACGTGTATTAAAGTTGTAAAATCTTAATTTTTGTTGGAGAGCTCACTGGTCCACTTTGTGTCATTGGAGACGGATTTGTGCCCTTGCAATGACGGTGCTACAACGGGATGGGTGCCGCTGTAGCGGGACGATGGGAAATATAGCTGTAAATAAACTTTTAAGTGACCTTATTTGGAATTTTTCGACTTTTAGAGGTAAAAAACGATCCTTGGGCGATTTCAACTTGTTTTCCACCATAGTTAAGGCTAAAAGTAAGCTTTTTACTCCCTTAATTCACTTTTTGATACGTCCAACATATTAATTGGGTTCATGTAGATGGGGAAGGGTTTTTTGATAAATTCTATGGTATAATTAACTATATATTGGATAGTTGGGGTCATGGGTTTGCCCTAGGGTCATGAAATTGTTAGAATTTTGGGAAATTAGTGATTAATTATTGATTCTTCTTTGGTAGACCACGAACAAGCGGTATGAATCCGTAAAGGGAAAATCAAGTTTCGTAGGGTTTCAAGCTTGTTTCAAGATAAGTGATGGTTGTGATTCTATGATTGTGTGATATATACTTGTTCTCTCTTCATTGTGATACTTGTATATGTATGCATGTTGCAATATTGATCATAGATGTTGAAACTTAAATCATGACTTAAATGCATGATCTTGATGTGTGATTGGGATCGGATTGCCAAAATTCGGCATGGTAACAGTATGGATTAGATTACCACATTCCGAGATACTAATAGTTGGATCGAATTGTCACTTTTTGACATGCTAAAAGTTTGAGTTTGGGTTCCATAAGAGGACCAACTACGTTATGAAGTATGTGAACTTTGATGATAATTCTTGACGATGATATTGAATATATATATATATATATATATATATATATATATATATATATATGAATGATATTATAATGTTGTTTGACTTGTTTATGTTACACTAGTGGGATAGCCGCGTGATCCTACTAGTACACTGTGGTTGTGTATTGATTATGCACTAGCTCCTATTTTTTTTGTTAAGTACAATGCATCTTCATGCGACTATTGACAGACCTCACTTAGGACATTCGGTGATCGTTAACGAATTCAAGGGCGAGCCATTTCGTTCGGGCGGTCATGGGGTTTTCCTTAGTATACTTCCACCATTTTTGGACCTAGACCTCGATTTAGTTAGTTGATAGTTCGTTATAATCTCTTGTTAGACATGAATATCGTTATTCTTTTAGTACATTGACATTCATATTCTAGGTGTATCTTCTGTATTATTAGTTAGATATTAGATTTTTATCTAGTAATGAAACTTATCTGAGTCATTTAACGTGCTTCTGTAATATAAAATGTCTTAGTTTTGGTTTAATTATTTTAGTTGAATAGTAGTAATGATTTTCCCACCAACTTGTAAGTGCGGGTGTCAATCACGACTGTTTGGGTTCATGACAAAGTTGGTATTAGAGCCTAGGTTCGTTGATCTCGATGTTCCGAAACAAGTCTTATAGAGTTTTCTGGAACGATGCGTGAACACCTTTAATTTTCTTCGAGAGGTTATAAGACTTTAGGAAATCTTTATTTTCTCTTGTCTCCTTCGTGTTATGACTTGATTCCAATTGGTACTGTCAATTCAAATTGATATTTAACTCCTATCACTTTTCTATCCGCAGATGGTTAATACTAGGTATAACAATATTAGGCCCGTAGCTCCTGCTAATGCTCCAGTTGAGGAACCTGCAGTGAGAGATCGCGGTCAAGGTAGAGGCAGAGAAAGGGCTATGGGTAAATGTCGTGGGAGAGTGGTGCGTGCTGTGAATGAGGTGTTGATTGACAATGTTCCGGTTAGTGAGAACCCTCCAACAGTAATGAAGAGATAGAAGAGGAAGTTGAGATTGAGGATGTTAAGGAGGTTGAACAAGAGGAAGGAGTGCAGGCTGAAGCAATAGGGATTTTCCCATCGATCGGGTGTTATCTCAACAAATCATGTCATTCTTAAAGGGATTTGCTGGTTCAGGGATGATCCCATCAACTCAAGCCCTAACTAACCCTCTAGTATCTAAGACTGCGCCAATACGGGTGAAGTGGAAGGTAACGATGCCTTCTTTCATCCTTTGTTGGGTTCTATGATGACCGGTAATAAGCATGATATGTTAACCAAGTTCCTGAAGCTTAACACTCTGGGAGATCTTATATGGAGCACAAATATCCTACCCTACCTTCACTTACTTGGACCCAATTTCATGCCTTGTTTTAAGAGAAGTATGTGCATAGGACTTTGAGAGATCGCAATAAAGACGAGTTCATGGCATTAGAACAGGGTAGTATGTTTGTGGCTTCTTATGAGGACAAGTTTCATGATTTATCTAGATATGCTACGTAGTTGGTTATCACTGAAGAGGAGAGGATCCGGTTATTTATTAGAGTTTTTTTTGAGTTGCAAGTATTGTCTGTCCATATGACTTCCGTAGGGAAGAGTTTCAATGAGGTGATTGATTATGTCAAGAAAGTGGAGGGGTGAAGTGAGATGGTCAAGTTAAGGCATTGTGTAAGAGAGCCAAGAATTTTGGAAATTTTCAGGGTTCATATGCTAGAGGGTCCAGTCAACCTACACTTGTAGACAAGACAATTCATTCTGCAATTCCCGCCTCTACAAGTAACTATTCGGGAACTCCATCTAATGATTTTCCAACTAGTGAGAGTATAGTGCATGTGGCGGGTAGCAGACCATCTGGCAGCCACACTTGTTCATTTGAGTTTGTACAATAATATTCTCGAGCAATCGTACCCACGGGTAATGTTAATGATTGTAGAGGGCATCCACAAGTTGGACGAGGAGGAAATCAGTGAGGCTGTGAAGGTAGATAAAATGGTAATGGAGGTAGAGCTTAAGCTCAACCAGGCAGGAGGAGGCTCGTGTGGATGATAGAGCTCAATGTTATGCTTTTCCGAGCAAGAATGAGGCAGAGTCATCCGATGCGGTGACTACATGTACTATTCTTGTCTGTGATTAGATGATAATGTGTTATTTGATTCGGGTTCCACTTATTCTTATGTGTCTGTGAGATTTTCCTTTGAATTTGATATGATTTGTGATGTTCTTGATGCCCCTATTTGTGCATCTACCCCTGTCGAAAAGTCAATTATAGTCACCCACGTCTATTGTGCTTTTCTCCATTCCGTTTATGGGATTTCAGACATGGGTTACTTTGGTGATTTTGTATATGGATGACTTTGATATTGTCTTAGGCATGACTTGGTTGTCTCCCTATTATGTTGTGCTTAATTGTAACACTAAATTTGTGACTCTAGAACTCTGGGGAAGGAAAAAATTAGAGTAGGAAGGAGTGTATAAACCTAATCAAGTCAAGATTATATCTTTCATCCGGGCGAGTAAACTAGTAGAGCAAGGTTATTTAGCTTATCTGGCTCATGTTGGGGATGTTAAGATTGAAGCTCCATCCATTGGGTCTATTCTGGTAGTGTCTGAATTTAATGAAGTTTTTCCCAATGACTTTCTTGGCGTGCCTCCGGATAGAGACATATTTTTGTATTGATTTAGAGCGTGGTACTCGCCCCATTTCTATACCTCTGTATCACATGGATTCGGCGGAGTTGAGGGAGCTTTAAGACTCAAATCTAAGAGCTTCTTGATAAGGGTGCATTCGTTTGAGTGATTCCCCTCGGGGTGCTATGGTTTTATTCGTTAAGAGAAAAATGGTAGCATGAGGATATGTATAGATTACCGGCAACTAAATAAGGTCACCATTCGTAATAGGTACCCCTTGCTTAGAATAGATGATCTTTTTGATCAATTGCAAGGTGCAATGGTCTTCTTTTAGATTGATTTAAGATTCGGGTATCATAAATTAGAAATTAGGCTGGAAGATGTACACAAGATGACATTTAGGAATCGTTATGGGCATTATGGATTTTTAGTAAGGTCGTCTGAGTTGATTAATGCGCCATCATCCTTAATGAGCTTTATGAATGGGGTGTTCAATCCATTTCTTGATTCTTTTGTGATAGTCTTTGTTGATAATATTTTGATTTATTTGAGATGTGAAGAAGAGTACGTTAACCATCTTCGTACTGTTTTAGGTGTTCTTGGAAAGAAAAATTTATTTGCCAAATTTTTGAAGTGTGAATTTTGGTTGAAATCGATTCCATTTTTGGGGCATGTAGTGTCAAAAGAAGGGGTACGGGTAGATCCCGAGAAGATTGAGGTGGTTAAGAATTGGGCACGACCTGGTTCGATTTCAGAAATTAGAACTTTTATGGCACTTAGTTATTACGATGGTTTGTTAAGAATTTCACTTCAATTTCTACTCACTTGACCAATCTGATAAAAAAGGATGTACCGTTTGAATGGACTGAGAAATGTGAGAAGATCTTTCAAAAGTTTAAGACTTTTTTGACTAGCGCGCTCCTCTTAGCATTACCGGTTGAGGTTAAGGATTTTATTATTTATTGTGACGCTTCACATTCTGGTTTGGGTGTTGTGTTTATGAAGGATAAGAATGTCATAGCTTATGTCTCACATTAATTGAAGTTACATGAGAGGAATTATCACACCCACAATTTGGAGTTAGTGGTGGCGGTGTTTGCTTTTAAGATTTGGCGACATTATCTTTATGACATTAAGTGTGAGGTGTCTACCGATCATCGTAGTTTGCAGAATGTTTTCACTAAAAACGATTTGAATTTTAGACAACAAAGATGGATGGATTTACTCAAGGATTATGATGTGACCGTCCAATACCATCCGGGTAAGGCTAATGTGGTGGCAGATGCTTTGAGTATAAAAGCGGTAAGCATGGGTAGTTTAGCTTACTTGAGTGTAGCCAAGTGACCTCTGGTCAAGGAAATTCAGGCATTAGAATCTAAGTTCATGCAATTGGGCATCTTAGGAAGAGGTGGGGTGTTAGCTATTATTGAAGCTAAGTCCATGTCCATGGAGGAGATCAAGGCCAAACAATTTGAGGATGGAGATTTAGAGGAGCTTAGAATGAACGTAACAATGGGTATGTCCTAAGGGACATCTCTTGATGAGATTTGGTAATAGGGCTAAGTTGAGTTCGCAATATATTGTCCTCTTTGAGATTCTTGAATGTGTAGGAATGGTGGCGTATAGATTGGCACTACCTCCTATTCTATCCGGTGTACATAATGTGTTTCATGTGTCTATGTTGAACAAATATCATGGTGACGGTGGCTATATCATTAAGTGGGACTAAATAGTGCTTGACAAAGACTTCCAATATAAGGAGGAACCGATTGCTTTTCTTGATCATGGCATTTATAAGTTGAGAACCAAAGAGATTAAGTCCGTGAAGGTTCAAAGGAAGAATCATCCAGTCAAGGAAGTTACTTGGGAAACCGAGAAGGACATACGAGACAAATATCCCTAATTGTTCATCGAATCAAGTACTACCTTGTTCCTTTTTAGCCTACTTTCCCTAAGTTGATCACGAAGAGTGATGGGTAAATTGATATCTATTGTAACGATCGATTCTGTCATTATAGAAATGCCAGCGAGAAAAAATTGGGATCGGAAAAACTTTTTATAGTATTAGGATTTTTTCAACCTTGTCCAAATTTGGAGGAAATTAGATTCATCAAGGTGTAGGGAAATCTGATAGCAAATAGATGGAGTAAACATGATTTTGATTACGTAATCAGGTAGATAATTCGTTAAGAAATCTGTATGACTTTGTAGAATTGAATTTGGATAATTAGACTTCGTGAATCGATCCTAGTGTTAAGGGTATTTTCTGAGCGTATTGGGTTGAGGATGTGTTGTGAAAGAGGGGAACTGAGTTCCCCTAGGAAGCTCTCCATCCCAAAAATGGCCGCTGAAGTGGCATGATGCCGCTGCAACAGGATTTGTGCCACTGTAGCGACACTGCTATAGCGGGATAAGTGCCGTTGTAGCGAGACAATAGGAAATTCAGTCATAAATAAATTATTTAAACGATCTTATTTGGCACTTTTCGACTTTACAACTAGAGAACGACCCTTGGGTGATTTCACCTTGGTTTTCACCATTATTAAGGCTAAAGCTATTTTCATTCTCCGAATTCACTTTTCGATCCGTCAAACATATTAGGTTGGGTTCATGTTGATGGGGAAGGGTTTCTTGATGGATTATATGATATAATTAACCCTAAATTGACTAGTTGGGTTTATGAAATTGTTAGAATTTTGGGAAATTTGTGATTAATTATTGATTCCCGCATATTGTTGATTGTTTGTAGATCACGAACAAACGGAAAAAATCCGAAAAGGGAAGGATAAAGTTTCTTAGGGTTTCAAGCTTGTTCCAAGGTAGGTGATGATTCTTATTCTATGATTTTATGATATATACTTTTTCTCTCTTTATTGTGATGTTTGTAGATGTATGTATGTATGTTGTAATATTGATCATAGATGTTGAAAGTGAAATCATGACTAAAATGCATGATTTTGATGTGTTCTTGTGATGTCTGATCGGGATCGGATTACCATATCCCAGTATGCTAATAGTTTGATTAGATTGCCACATTTCGGTATGCGAACAGTTGGATTGGATTGCCACGTTCCGGCATGCTAACAATTTGAGTTTGGATTCCTTGAGAGGACCAACTACGTGATGAAGTATGTGAAC
Source organism: Solanum lycopersicum (assembly GCF_036512215.1). Lineage (NCBI taxonomy): Eukaryota > Viridiplantae > Streptophyta > Magnoliopsida > Solanales > Solanaceae > Solanum > Solanum lycopersicum. The sequence goes on along the minus strand of NC_090806.1, from coordinate 12,285,353 downwards.
TGTGATGATAATTCTTAAAGATGATATTAAATATGTTGATATATATGCATGATATTATAATGTTGTTTGGCTTGTTTATGTTACACTAGTGCGATAGCCGCTTGATCCTACTAGTGCACTGTGGTAGTGTACTAATTCTGCACTCGCTCTTATTTTTTGTTGTTGAGTATAATGCAGCTTCATGCGACTATTGACAAACCTCGCTTAGGATATCAATGACCGTTGACGAATTCAAGGGTGATCCATTTCGTTCGGGTTGTCATGGGGTTCCCCTTAGTCTACGTCCACCATTTTAGATCTAGACCTTGCTTTAGTTAGTTGATAGTTCGTTAGTAATCTCTTGTTAGACATGGATATCGTTATAGTTTTGGTACATTGACTTTCAGATTCTAGGTGTATCTTTCGCATTATTAGTTAGTTATTAGATCTTTATCTAGTAATGAAACTTATCTTAGTTATTTAACTTGCTTTTGTAATTTAAATGTCTTAGTTTTGATTTAATTGATTAGTTGGATAGTAGTAGTGGTTCTCCCACCGGCTTGTAAGTGTAGGCGCCAATCATGATGGTTTGGGGTTGTGACAACTAGGCAAGTCCGGTGCGATGAGATCACATCGACACCAAAAGGCAAACTATTGCTTTCACTAGCAAGGGGTTTCAAACTTGATACCTCCAACTTAGAATCCCAACTTAATATAATTGACTTATTATAGTGACTACTAATTTTATGAAAAAAGAAGTTAATAAATACAGAGACTTAATGAGAATTTGACTTTATAATGATCTAAAATAATTTTGTAAAAAATAAATTACGGCCAATCGACCATAAACTGCTCTCTTACCGAACTAGCCTTCCCGACTTGTGGGCAAAAATATTCGGACCGGTCCAGACCACTAAATAAGGGGACTGGTTGCCGGTTTGGGCCTTACTGGAAATGGTCCTTACCTATTCGACATTAATGGAGCGAGATCGAACGGACCGGCCCGATGGACAAGCTTGCATTTACCACTCTCTATTACTATCCACATATACTAAATTCATTTTCCCTCTATATATGTGTGTGTTTCCGTGTATACATTTAGCCCACTCATACATGTTTGTATGTCTACATTCAATTTACAAAAAATCTTCCAACGCACACGACACACACACACACACATGCACGCACACACACATTTATTTATTTAGAGCAACAAAAAATATAAAAATTATATTTGTATGATATAACTATAGTGTGCATAATTGCGCTTTATAGCAAATATACAAACATATATTTCGTTTACACATACAGAAGAAAGCAGTTGTATAGTTTGTTTTGGTATACATATAGAAAAGATCAATTGTACAATTTGAGTTTGTTTAAAGCGAGAAAGAGAGGAAGACAAAAGAAAACTGGCAGGGGAAGTGAGAGAGACGAGTGAGAGTGGAGAGCGAGATATGGGAGAGGAGAACAAAAATATATGTATGTATACAATTATCTCTCGCTTTATACAAACAAAAACACATTTTATACATTTGTGTTTGTATAGAAGCGAGAGAGGCGACAGAGACAACCAACGAGAACGAGAGTGGCGAGCGAAATTCACCAGGAGAGAGACGAAATAACAACAGTTTGCTATGGAGTACAGTTAAAATCAAACTATGGATATAACATTTAATTTGAATTAATAGTTTGCTGTTATATACTATTTTCCTTATTTATTACAAGGTAAGAAATGAGAATAGCATACAACTTCCTGTCAACATGCTTGCTTCACTTTAAGTGTATTTTTGGTATCATGTTATATTTGTGTTTTACGACTATTGTACAGGTACCTTTTTATCTTGCACAATGAGTATTAGACATTCATGTCTCCAAGAAATCCAACACAACTTCTTTGTAAAAATTGGGCCCAAGACGTATCGTTTTGCAGCCTTTGATTTTGCTAGCATACTCACCAAATGATACATGATGTTGACATTTAAATACACTTTTTAATTTTTCATCATCTTTATTATTGAATGTTAATTAAAAAGGAATATTTCATAGCTAACTAGAATTAATAATACCGTTGTTCTAAAATAATTTAGGTACTTTATGTAAGCATTAGTTATGAAATTTTAGGTATTTATATATACTTATTTATATTTTCAGTTATTTCATCTTTTACCTTAGATATAATAATATATAAATTTTTATAATATGTAAAATTAGTTATGCATATTTTTAAATTTTATATTATAAAAAAATCATACTAAATAAGTATTAGTACTTAATTAAGTGTAGCAAAAATCCTTGATGTTTTAAATCTAAATTTTGGTTTTGATTATCAAAAATTCTGTCATATTTTATCATTATTAACTAAGTTTTATGTTTGGTTATTTTATTTCTCAATTTTTTTTATCTATAAATTACCTTTGATTTCTAATAATAATTAGTGTTAGATCATTAATACTATTACTAAAAAAATAAATAATATTGTATTTAAAAAATTAAAGTACCACAAACAAAAATTATAAATTTCAATTAATTGCACGGCCTTCCCCTTTCGCTCACGTGTCTCCGTCAACTTGTGCTTCTTCGGAACTAGTGTCGATTTAATGAGGATTATTTTTCTTCAAATTAATGATTTTTCTTTTATTATTTTACTTGTAAATTTTAATAAATCAATACGAGCTTATTATTTTCATTTAATATTAATTTTGTCCTTACACAACTATATAAAGTAATAGTAAACAAAATTAAAAAATTTAAATATTATAAATAATTTTAATATGATAAAATTATTTTGTCTTATAAAAACAATTAAATATTCTTTTTGTATGTAAACAATTTCTGATAGAATAAAAAATTCAATTAACGGAAAAAAGGAATATGAAAAATAATTAGTCAAATAAATTAACAATTAATTATACTAAATATATATGATAAAATTATTCAAAAAAATTAAAATAAATATCAACATAAATACTAGCTATTATTGGGGCCGTGCATATCTTTACTAGCATACTTATCGTCTGTTTTAAGTTCAAGATCATGTTTTACTTAGTTAAACCTAAAGGAGTCTGTAATATCCTCTGATGGATTATAATTTTCTTTGTTAACTTTGTACTGGATAAAGTTGTCATCTTGATTTAACATTAAGATATTGTACTGACTAAATTTTTCTTTTTCTATTGTACAATTGAATTTGTATTATACTTTTATTTATATAACTGATTTAATTCTTGATTAGGTCATGCAATTTTTAATTTTAACTATGACTATAAGATATGTACCAAAATATAATATTTTATGTAGGATTTTTGATAATAGAAATATCAAAAAATGTATTTTATAACCTAATAGAAACTCCCACGCTGTAAAATTGTGGCCATAGGGATGGTATGGTGTATATGGAAGGCATATAGGCAAAGCCGCAAAGGCTACGGTTTATAAGTGTGACCAATAAAGAAACAAAGGGTCACACTTTCAAAGTATAGCTCCAGGTCGTGTTGTTATATGAGTTGTAACAAGCGCGGTCTTTGATATCATTAAGTCATGTTTTTTAGCGTGATTTATAAGACTATATTTAAATGTGTGGCTTTAGATTAAATCACAAAAGTTATATTAATTTTGTTCAATTTATAAAATCCTTATAAATTTTATGGTAATTAAGGCATAACCAATAATAATTGTATGAGGATATTATTTTCTTTTGACAAGTGTTTTTGTAAAAAAATTTTATTTCAAGCGAGGTACTATCAACAATAGTTATATAAGGCTTTTTTAACACATGAAATTGTGGAGACATTTTATCCTTTTAAGTCTGCTAAAAATCAAAGGAGAGAATATAAACTTTAATTAAAAATTAAAAAGAAAATATAGAATCCACGCCAAATTCCATTGAATATATTAAAAAAAATATTGAATTGAAGTGGCAGCCAAAAGGAGCCTCACACAACTGAAACTATGTGTGCCTCACACAATAATTTTTTTCCTGAAAGTTGGAAAGTGGTTTTTTATCAAAGGCACATTTTTCATAGATGGTTGAAGGCATAACATGTTGTAAGAGTTACCGGAGATTCTTCAAGTTTTTTCTCAATTTTCTTTTTGGGAATATCTATCACTCAACGGGTCCTAAATTCGAGTTGGAGTCCTAAATATGAATTAATTTTTGAGTTTTAACACAGAACACTAATAGTCTCTTATTTATAACAATAGTGTACTTTTGGTCCTCTCTCAAATTTCTTTTTATTTTGTAATATTGATTTTGTCCATAATTTTATATATAAAATGTTCAGTTTTTATTTTATTTTATATATGTAATAGAAATAATAACTCCATGTGAAAGAAGATAAGAAAGAACATTTTATTTCTTTCGTAGAAATGTTATTGCAACTAAATCAAAAACACCTTGTTAACTCCTGGATATTCAAAATAGTAAACTAGAAACAATTAAGATTACAAGAAATAGAATTAACAGAGTCAAATTAACCCAATGTGTGTCTTTAAAGAATTTAATCTCCTCAATGTACTCAAAATCATATATTGTTTCCTCCCAAGATAATATAGATAAACTATCAAAGAAATAGTGATACCTCAAATTTCAATAGCTTCAATGAATTCAAAAGTTTGCAACAAGATCACACACATATTCTATTTTGTTTGTAAGAAAATGAACACAAAAAAAGAAAATTTTAATTTAAAAAAATGAGAGAAAATTTCTTTATTTTTAACCAACAAAGAATAATATAAAAAGATATTATTTTGCTTCGATTTGAAATCATCCTAATATTTCACTTGGAGCAAAAATAATCCCTCTTTTTTATTAAGTTGTGCACATTTGGTCACTTTACTAACTGACCGTGAACTTTTAACAATCTTTTCCCCCCTAATATTGCAACAACAATTCCACAATTAAAAAAAATGAAGATTGTTATGTGCATAGTTCAAAAGATAGATTTAACTACTTTTCTTGGAGATTTGCTGAGAGTCATAGCTAAGAAAAGATATGAAAAACACAATAAATTTTCGCTAAATAAATTTCTTCTCTTTTGTCATTATGATCACATAATCGTCACTATGACTATAATTCAAATTTCCTTTTATGTTGATTTCCCTTTACTTGATATGCTTTTTAGAACTTTATTGTCATGAAAACTGGATAAAGAAACAAGTAAATTGTTGTTAGTATTTGTAATCAAAGATGAGATACAAAAGCCCATGTAAAAAAAAAGTAATTCCATGAAGGCTCATTACTCCCTCCGTTCATGTTTATTTATTTATATTTAACTTGATATACAAGTAAAGATATAATGGATAAAATTTTAACTTTGTTACATCATTCTTAATTGGTAAGTCATCCCATTCACTGAGAAATTAATAGTACTTAATAATAAGAATATGAAATGAAAACTTATCTCTTAATTTTTCAAAATAAAGGTGTCTTTATGTTTGTACAAGTTGTTTATAATATTTCAAATGGTTTTTGGTATTTATAGCCAAATGGATAATTATGTGAATATGTGCGTTTTAAATTGGAACAATAATCTAGGAAAATTATGTTTAGTTAAATTGTGAGTTAGAAATGCTACCGGGATAAAAGATTATAAAAAAAAGCTATATTTTCCGTAAAAAGTTAACTACTTAGTAAGCATACTAAAAAAACACTATTTTTTGGCAAATAAAAAGGACTATTATTGTTTTATATAAAAGAACAAGGATGAATGTGTGTCTATAAGCCAAAAGATGACGGACCATTTTTGACCTTTCCTCATAGAGTAATCTTCCCAATTCCTCTTGCGTCTTCTTCCCCATTGTTTCCCAAATTGAATTATGGAATTGATTGAATAGTTAAATCCCTAAGATCTGTGGGTTTCTTTAACACATTAGAGGATCATTTAGATTTAATTTTTATTTTTATGGAAGCAAAACTCTTAAGAATCCCATTAATGACTCCAATGGTAGTATATTATTTAGGGAAATGGTGAAACTTATATGGAAGACTTCTAATGTTTTTGAAGTGTTTGTGGATGAAGAGTTGGATGTTCTTGAAAATCTATAGGAAATTTTTTTACATTCAAACTTACTAATTACTAAATACTCGCGGAACAACGGAAAAAAATATATAAGTAGATTTGTGTCTAAATTGGGAATCAAAAATACCCAAGGGTTCGTTCGATATGTATTTGTAAGTATCCAATTATCGTTTTTATTAATTTATAACATTGTCATTCTAGTTGTAGGAAAAAATAAATTGTACAGAAAATTTTGGGAGTGTAAAATTGAGTGGTTGTTGCAAGAAGAGGGTATACATTTACTTTGCGTACTGCTGGACCTCCATTTAGTAGGGATCTGATTGAGCACGTCTCATCTTTAATCAACAACGGAAAGAAAGTAAATTACTAATGATAACTCATTTTCCCTCCTTTCCGAGCGTCTTCCTAGAGCTATTCTTTTTTTCTTTTTCTTTTCTATTTGTTAATGGGTCCATTTTTTTTGGTCTATTTTCTCTGTTGTACACTAAAGGGACTATTTTGAACATACATTGAAGCATCATTGATCATTTATGCCATTTTCTTTATAAGTTTAATATACAAACTTGCAGTGAATTTTATGAGAAAATGATACTGTATAGCTGCTCCCAAGAAATGTATATATATATTTGTATCTTATGTACAAGACATTTACAAAAAAAATGTAAATAGTTTTGTTTTTTGCCCCTTGTAATAATAATAATAATGTAGTTTTTTGTTTCGGGATAGAACCATTTCATGTAATTGTTTTTTTTTTCTAGTCAAACTTATTGCAACCTGGAGATGTTATGTCAAAGGAGGAAATTCAAGTTTACTTCGTTCAAAACAGATGCCAAGGACAACAAAAGTTGAGGTCATAGAAAGAGGAGGAGGACAATTTTAAAAAATTATGATTTCTTCTACAAAAAAAGAAGTAAATATCAAATCAGATTTTGTATTTCAAATTATCTTACAGAGCAATATCACTTCCATTCCAACTCCAATGTCATAACATCAGAGAGAAATGTGGATGAATTGGGTAGAACCAACCTATAAGGAAAAAAAAATAATAATTAAAGATGATTTAATCGTTTACATCATAAATATGAATCGACATGGAACAATTTGGGAATCAAAAGAATTATGTTCAGTTAAGCAGCGACTATAGAGGATAGAGGATCCACATTCTGAATCCTTTAATGCCAAAGCTTTAGGCAAAAGCCTGCTGGAACTACAGAAGCTCTCTTGCTTGAAATAACATCAGAGAAAGTATCAACCAGCTGCCCAGCAAGTGATGCTGGATCTTCGATTAGGGTATCAACAAATGCCTTGACAATCCTAACATCTTGTGGTGTAGCTCTTAAGCTATACCACGTTAAGAACTTCTGCCTGAATGTCTTGTCAATATGCTCACCACACTCTAACCATCTAACTACTTTGACATAATACTCAAAATCCTTATCTCCAGTTCCAGCACATTCTTCATGCCATTCTCCAACTCTCTTCTTTGAAGAACAGCCAACTTGTGGTCCATCCTCCTTCCCCGATCCATTATCAAGATCCTTGCTGCAATGTTCTGATTTCCCTTTCCGGCCGAGGCTTCCCTTCACATTCTCCATCTTGCAGGGTGTGATGGGTAAGCCAGCATCCACACTACCTACAAATGGTGCGAATTCTAAGGCAGTCTGGAGAGGTGCATTTGACCCATTATCAGTGCTCGTCTCTTCTGTTGTTTGAACATCTGAACATTGCTTGTTCTCAAGATTTATAGCATCAGTATTTGGCAAGGAGGTTACTTTGACAATGCTATCTTCCTCATCACCTAAAGATACCATTACTTCTTCATTTCCTATATGACTTTTACTAGCAAAGGCGACCGTGGTGCAGCACAAGTCTGTAGAAATTGCTTTATCAGTGTTATCACAACAAGAAAGACAATTATCCCCTCTGTTCTCAGCCTCATTGCTGCATAGCACGATGTTATTAGTTTCATCCTCCACTGAAGAAGGATTAGAAAGGTTGCTGCAATTTGTTGGTGGACTTTGACTTCTTTCAACTTCTAAACTTTTCATGTTCAGATTAGATAGTTCATTTTCAGCTTTACTGGAGCAGAATTGAACTTCAAACATTCCCAGTTCTTTCTTGCTATCAAGGGAAACAATCTTGAGAACATAATCTGTAGCTGGCATCAGATCTGAGAGCACAAACCTAGTGTTTGGGGAAAACAATGTTCGAGTTGGTTCTACTGGATATTCCGTTTCAACAGCTTTCCGATGCCACAAGGAGTAACCAACAACATTCTCCATAGATGACCCTTCAGAACTCAAAACAACGGTCACAGATGAGGGAAAGACATCCTCAAATCTGACAAGCTTTGATTCTATCACCTCGCAATCTAAAAAATATAGCCCATGTAAATGCTGATTACTTCACTTGACTTAAATCAAATGAGTACCAAGCTTAGACAAAGAAACCAATGAAGGCATCACAATAACACATGAAGAGAAAGGTAAATCTACAGAATCAATAAAAATAAGGAGAGTATCTATGTACTGCACAAACAAACCACAAATTAGAATGAGTATTACCTTTGACCTTAGCATTAGATGGCATTTCAGACACTCTCTCAGAGAGAAGGGCATCTATGTACTCAACAGCCAAGCCACAAAGTTGCTGAACAGCAGGGCCAAATGAGAGCCTGTTCACTATACCTCTAGCCATCTTCACAGGCAAACCAGTCAAAGGGCCAACATCTGCTTCAAGCTTGTTCACTGCTTCATCTAGAACTTCATACAGCTTTGGGCAATTTTCGGCACCAAAAGAAAGTTTTTGGCTCAATGAAAGCCTATAACATAATATGTCTACACGCCTGGTATCTCTTGCTACAATCAGTTGTTTTTTCAAGGAACTGCAAGAATTGGAGAAATAGAACATCTTTAATCCTAATAAAAATAGCTTGCTTTTTAATTATAGAGGTCTGTATCTCACAGTAAATAAAAGAGGTGATGTACATGTCATTAGTTCTTTGACATTTTTCCTTTATGGATTCTACAACCATCTCACTAAACTATGTTTCATATTAATAAATAATGTTTTTATAACATCATCCAACCAAGTGCATACAAATGATTAACATGTTATTCACTAAAATATAGTGGCCTAAAACCAAATTATTTAAATTTTAGTTAATAACATGTTAGTCATTTGTCTGCACTTGGATGATGTTATAAAAACTTTATTTATTAATATGAATATTTGAGTTGTTTGATTTGAACTTCTAAAATGTTTCTAGTGAAAGGTAGATTGTTTTTTTTCTCTTCATTTTTAAAGCTATAATTTTTTTCTTATATTATTTTTTTGTACAATCTTCAAAATATTGTTTTTTCAAGGAACTGCAAGAATCAGAGAAATAGAACATCTTTAGTCCTAAATAATAAACATAGCTTGCATTTTAATTATAGAGGTATGTATCCCACAGGCCACAGTAAATAAAAGAGCTTATGTACATGTCGTTAGTTCTTTGACATTTTTCCTTTATTGATTCAACAACCATCTCACTAAACTAGTCAGCTGCATCCTGACAATAGTGGAAATAGTTCACTATAATTCAATAATGCAATTGAAAATTAAGTTCACAACAGCAGTACACCTTAGTCCCAAACAAGTTGGGGTTTGTTATATGAATCCTCATTGATCATGTTATCCATTTAAACTCACAACATGCCAATATTTTGCAAATACAAATAAAAAGTAATAAAAGTTCTCCATAATTTTTTGAACCTACAAATCTCTGAAATGCTAAACCACTACTATAAAGTATAGGGCAGTAAAAGTGCTAACATGCCTAAAACAAATTTTCAACTAATACTCTAATAAGCATTGACTACAACAATAACAGAACTCCTGTAGTCCCACAAGTGAGGTGTGAGGAGAGTAGGACGTATGTAGACCTTGCCCCTACATTTGTGGGGCAGAGAGGTGGTTCCGATAAACCCTCGCCTCAAAAGAACAGGCAACGAATATCTAGATTTTTATCCACTGTGCCCCACTTCGCTATGTCTGCATGGGTTCCCAAGGATTTTAGGTCCTTAGATGCATTTTCCTCCTCTTTTAACACTTACCTTCACAATGGTTGCACACCTATAGACCGGTGTATTACACTGCAGATTGACACATGATGAACAAATTATTTCAAGAAGCTTTCGGACATTTTCCCCTCGACGTGTGCTACTTAAACATTCTAGTAATATAATCATTTCTAATCTTGTCAAATTTAGTATGACCACAAATTCATCTTAGCATCTGTATTTCTTCAAAATTCTTCTTGTAAATGTGTTTAACTTTCACGACCCAAGAATCACTCTCATAAAGCATTGTTGGTTTTATAACTATTCTAAAAAACTTACCTTTCACTTTGGTAGGCATCTCTCTACCACATAACAACCAGAAACACTATTTTGTTTCAACTATTCAATTCTGATTCTATTTGTAACATCTTCATCTATAATTTCATTCACCCAGTAAATTGCCTGCATGGAAAAAAAAAAACACAATTTCCTATCTTCTTAACCTTGTTCTTTTATCGCTTGAAGCTAATGACGTTTGAGTTAGCAATAACATGAAAATGTACCCCCTTCATCTTTGGGTGCAAGAATTCATCTCATTCAAGAACTTGCTTGGACAGCGTTACAATCTGTCTTCTCCGGTGAAATTTTGCCGCCACACTAACCACTCATCGGCCATCTTCTTCACCGGCGCCAAAACTCCCTGTGACTATTTCTCTCTCACTTTCTTGGACCCTGACTCTAGGGTTTTCTTTCACCACCGCAGCTCGTCCATCACTGCCACTGCTCTGGAAAGCACATCTACTCCAGCAACTCTAGAGTTTTCTTTCTCCATAATTCTGGGTTGGGTCTCAAGTTACAAGGGCAGCAGCAGAACACGGACCGCTTACCTCCCCAGTGCCCGGATGAAGTACCTCCTATCTCCTCTTCAAGTTACAGGTTCTATCTTCCCAAATTATTCCAGTTTCACATCAGTTTGCCTTCAGTTTCTGGTTTTCAGATTTGTTTCATTGCTATATGCATATCTAGAGTTACATTTCAGATCTAGTTTTCAGATTGGTTCCCTATATTGTCTTCAGATCTATCTTTCTTGTATCATTGTTAATTGTGTAATATTGCATATCTCTATCCCTTCTTCACTTTGCTCTTGATTTAACTCTGCCCTCGGACTCTTCGTTTCTTGATCCATAGTGCCATATATTTCATAGTTCTTGTGGTTTCTCTGGTGTTAGTATTTTGGGTATACCCATATTCTAGAGCTAGTTGCTTCAGTTCATTCTGTATAATATTTCTTGCTTTTCTTCTGTTCTTATTATAGTTAATTAGTCCTAGTCTCTCTGCTTGATTCAATAGTTTTAGTAGATTCTTATTTCTCTTGCATCTTGTTTAATTTACATCTCCTTTGGTGGCTTTGGTGTGGTCGAATAGGATCATGTCCAGGGGGCAAGGGGAAGGGATGGGACATGAGTTAAGTGACCTCATCTTGTATCATGTTGGTTAGACCCTCGTCTTGTATTATGTTGGATAGCTCATCCGTAGCTAGCATAAACAAGTATGGGTTCAATGACAATCCCTGGTGTAAATCCATGATTACAAGATCTCCTTCGCATTCCCTACTACAGTTCTCAGGCTAGTGAAGACTCTTTCATACATGTCTTTTATGACTTTTATATAGTTAACAGGTCCTTTCTTCTCCGACACGACGACACCCACCAAAGAACCTTTCTTTGTACTCTATCATATAATTTTTCTAGGCCAATGAACACCATGTGCAAATTTTGTCTACGATAAACTTCCATCAATCTCCTACACAAAAATGTAGTCTCAGATGTAGATCTACAGGGCATGCACCCAAACTGGTTATCTATTACTCTTGTGGTGTTTCCAAGTCTATGCTCTTATCATTCTTTCTCATAATTTCATCATATGACTCATACATTAAATGCCACAATAGTTCGCAAAACATTGAATATCACCTTTATTTTAATAAAAATTGGAATCAAGGTACTCAATCTCCACTAGTACCAAAAAGGGGAAAAGAGAGAACAACAAAAACTAGTTTGGTATGTAGTGTTCATGTCTGTACGTGTTCATGAAATATACAAGGCCTTCAATCCCTCCCATCCAAAGATTTTTTGGAACAAAATAGGAGTTGTTTACAAACTGGCTTATGGAGATTAAAATATCTGCAAAAACTATCATTCAATAGGATCACAAAAGGAAGTGACAGACAGACTCGCAGCTTATATCTATGCTTCCCAATTTTGAACCATCCGAAGATCCAGTGAATGCTTACAAGGAATAAGCAATATGCATGTGACATCAGAGAAACTATAAAATAAGCCAAATATCATGGAATAACTGAATGTTTGGACAGCATAATATTAACATTAGATTTGATTGGATGAGGAGAAAGAGTTACTATAAACCATAATAGATACGTAAAACACCTACAAAGATGTTTGAACTTTGGAAAGATGGTCGATCGTCAGAAAAAATCTGTTAGAACTTCCTAAATATTAATGGTATCATTCTTCTTTGGATGGAATAATCTCAAACACCGTCAGAGAAGTAAATCTACATACATGTTCCATAATTCATACATGTGACAAGTCTTGTTTTTAGTGGTTTATACATTTATTCCATCAGATGTCCCAGACTATTATATATTCAGGGCATGGAAATTTCAGTTATCAAACTGACAAACTGAAATCCAAGTATCAAACCCAAAACTAGATCCCCTTAGGAGATCTAACTTGTTGTTCTAATGAAGTACAGTCAGACTTCGCATAGGCTAGAAATGTCCAAGATATAATAAATGTTATATATCTGCCATCAGCAAATTCATTTACTATACAGAAGACCATACTTCTTTCTTTTTTTTTACGGTGGTGTCAGGGTCAACTTAGACACACCTCAACTAATTCCACCGGGATGTTACCTCCCATCAGCAGAAGTACCGGGTAACTCTACCCACCAAACAGGAATCCATACTTTCATGAATAGAAAATAACCTTGGTAGCACAACCAACTTGTTGGCACTGATATCTGCTTAGAATGGTCTTCCCCAGTAGTCCTAGGAGTCCCTTTGCCACAATAAAGGTTAAAAGGCAAGGGCTCATAGCCAGCTGCAAATCTAACCCTTTCAGTCCATTACCCACAATAAGTCGATCATTTTGACAACAACACAACAATCGTCTCAGCAACTCAAATCATATTATATAAGTGGATTAGATAAGCAAGTATAGACTACACCAATAATTGGGACATACCGCACTTATGTGGGATAAGAAAAACATGGTGAATCCAAAGACATTGGTAAAAAATACCTTTTGAACTCTAAGACTTGGATCAAAGCTTCAAAAAAAAAAAAGAACTGGCAAAATATATATAGGAAGGAGGAAAAATTCAGAAAATATGTAATACAAATTTGCACTCGTATGACCTTAAAGGCTAGGAATAAAGCAGGCATCAAAAGCTTTGGTCATGCTACAGTGTCATATGGTTTATTTAGGAAACATTGCATATATGGGCTAAGGTTCCATTGTCGAAAAAAAGAGGAGTGACTTGAAGTTCTCAATACATCTATCTTTTAGCACATGTTAGACATCAAATTTCGAAATTGTTAATAGCCAATCTGACGAGCTTGTAGCGGCACAACAAGCTCGTTGAGCTCATAGCAAAGGGAAGGTATTCTCCACAGCTCCCACAAGCTCAATCATCAATACAAGCTTAGGATTGTAAAATTATGCAACACCATACACAAGGACAAAACTCCTCTACAAGTTTGAAACTGAAATCATGGTTTTAAGCCTTAATTTACAGATTCATCTCCTTGGGAAAAGAAGAATCGAGATGCAAATATACATTCTCATAAGCGATTCAAGAAAAAAAATAAGAAATTGAGTAAAAGGATTCTGAACTCTCTACAATTAGGCTTTTCCGGATGCTCATGTTGAACATCTGTGGTGATAAATGGTCCAGAGTACTAACATAAATTTGATGTCATTAATTATTCCCCAAAACACAGCATATTAATCCAAAGATGAAATTTAAGTAGCCAAAACCTTGATGTCGATAAAAATACTTTTATGAAATAAACTATAATACACATAATTTCAGAAAAAATAGAAAGAAAAGATAAAATTGGGATGTGAAAATATAGATGATATGCGAAAAAAGCAAACTTTTTCTTACTGTGGAATCATAAAATACAAGATCAGGTGAAGCTGTTAGAAAGCAATATAAAGAGTTACCTTAATAGATCATTAGCTTTTCCACAGGATACACAGTAAAAGGTGCCATTATTGCCCTTGTCTGATTTATCAGTTGTAATACAAGATTTTCCGTGCTTCATGGCACACTCAAGGTGGCATGACATCCCACATGAATCCCCTTGAAAAGGAGGTTCTGAGCTGCAAATCAACCATAGACTAGGGTCCTTGTTGTCATCGTAGTTACGGCAAATACAACATGAACACCTTTTGCAAAATGCATCTTGGCCACTTAATTTAGCTCTGCAAGCCAAATTTTTGCAGTACACAACATTGGCTAAACTGACATTAGTATTTGTTGTTGAAGAAGTATTAGCTTCAATAGGAAAACGACTTGGATGCTCAGCCTTTCTCTGCCTTTTGGAACTCCTCTGGCCACTCTCTGATGAAGGCTGCATTTCAAGATTAGATGTATTTTCTTGCTCCAATGATTTCTTCTCAGATACAATTTTCAGTAGGTTTTCTATTATTTTTAATTTTGTCAGTCCAGTATACTTCCTTTCTTTTCCCATCTCTGCACATAATATCTGCAAAATCTCCTGACGGCTCCAAGATTGCAGCATTTCAGGGGCACCATGTGACTGCTTTGATAATTCATAAACTAGTTCTCTCTTTTCCTCCATACTTAATTTACTGCACTTTGATGGATCAAGTGCAATACCTAGAACATGAAAGCAGGAAAAACTTCAAACAAACAGGTTTGTAAATTATCATCGGATAAAAATCACTATGCTTAGCAAAGTACATTGGACAATTCCATAGTAATAAAACGGGGACATTTCTTTCTTCTTTCATTTAGATCTTGTATTTTAAAATTATTTTTGTAATGTTATCTCATTTTTGAAGGATCTTCAAGCTTATTTTTTTCAATTTTCTTACTGCTTGTGGCTTCCCAGAGTAATGGAACATATTTTAACTGCAAGCAGATCACCAGAAAATGTGAAGAAAAACCATCACGTGTAATCAAATGCAAGTAATAGGTAAGAAAGAGAGATCACTCAATCGATTAACTAAAACTAGTATATCATATATATACCTCATATTCATTTTGCTCTATTTAGGTCCATCTTGTCCCAAAACTAAATATTTTATCTTTTAAAGCAAATTTGAAGATCTCTAAAATTAGAGATTTGCTATATCTAACACTTACAACACAACTGATAAATATATAGCACTAACCAGATGTGGGGCATAATATAAGTATGACTACTGCTTAACATTAACCCGAAGTTCCAAATTATTTGGTATTACCTATATGAGTCATTTGCTTCTACCGTATTCTGCTCATAACAAAATTTCATTTGATAAGTTGAAGGACATTCGTTCCAAATCCTAAGCCAAGCCCTCATTGACTTCAAAATATCATACATATTTAGAAACAATGTCCCTCCATGTGATTTAAGTGTAGTCCGTGCTCGTTTAACACCTTCAATTATCATAATGTTGCTTCTATAGACTTGGTGCATTTGGCGGTCTAAGTAGGGTGATCAAACTATGTCAGGCACCCTCCTATATATCCACTACATATTATATTTGTTTTATGACAAGGAAACCTTCAGCCACTACCCGTCGCATGTACACATGCTAAACCCTACTCATGTGCAATAACTCACAAATCACACATGAGAGGTCTACCGCACTAGGCAAGCCCCGTGTGACGAGCCTGATCCAAAATACCAATCCCCTGCTATCGCTAGCAAGGGGTTTCAAACTTGAGACCTCCATTATGGAAGTGCTAAGCCAAACCATTTGAGCCACCCTGAAGGATATCCCTTATGAGTGATATGTGCACTTTGTGATATTCTAAAAAAATGGGATGAGTTCATTAGGAGTTCTCAGTAAACATGATCAAACCATCTAAGAACAACATCCTAATCCTATGCGTGTTCTACTTTCAACCTTTTGTTACATGTGATCATTTCTGATGACTGAACATCCATCATATATTTACATTTTTACGGTGCTCCTTTTTGAGGATGTGGTAGGGCCTTAAAATTCCTACATTGAGTCTTATATAACACCTTGTCTCACAATTGTCTATCAAACTTGTCTTTCACTTTGTTAGACATCTTCCATTCAAATCGCACCTTCATACCATTCCTCCGTATCAAGCATCATGTTTGTAGTTTGATTCTTTTTATCAAGAGAACAATTTACATCATGTTTTAGTTTTGATATGTAACACCACTGGTTCATGGCATTCTCCTGATGACCAAACTTATATATCTAAGATGTCTGCATCTTAAATGTCACAATCTGACCTAATCTCATCTCAACATCATTGTTCTTATAGTACTATACTTACATAGTGCATATATTTTACCCTACTTCTACTTGACTGAGGACTCTCCCCTTTTGAGCAAGTATCCATAATTCCAACTTTTTACTAGCTCACTAGGTTATATTAATAGTAATTATTATTCTTATAATTATAATAATTGGCTCAACATTATCAGCAAATACATGAACATAGAACATCATCTTGTATAAAAAATGGTTAGTGCATCTATAATTATAAGTTAAACTATAAGTTCAAACCATATCTCTAGTGTAAAAAAATAAATAAAAGTTTGGATAAGTTGTTGTTATTCTCAAGAAGTCTCTTATACATGCATTTTTTTCAACTTCAGCCAAGGGTTAAGCAGAAACAACCTCTCCACCTCGCTAAGGTAGAGGTAAGGTCTGTATGCATCCCACCTTCCCAACTTCCACCTCCCCTAGACCTTACCTTTGGGAACATTGGGTATGTGTTATTGTTGTAAGTTGGTGCAAAATCCGGTTACACAATTCCTCCATATCTACTCTCATTGTTTTAATACTTGTCAAATATCCATTGATTATATATCTTCCCCATTTATACATTTCATGTCAAATCATTATTTCATAAGCATTCTCTAAAAGACTCTAATGGCCTTCTAATAATATGTTTCTCTACACCGATGACAATCTGCTGGAGATTGTTCCTCTCCCTATAAATTTTCGACAGTCTTCTCACAGATATATCCTCTTCCCACAAAAACTGAAAAACAAAATCCTTTTTTCCACACGGGTAACTGCCTAAGAGGAAGGAAAAGAATCAGAAAGATCATTTGTAAAAGCATAGAAAAAAAAACAGAAAAGGTAAATTCTTTAGCTATTTCTAGTTTGACTTCACCTAATAGTAGCACTCAATTTCCATGATTAATTCCAAACAGATCTTATAATATGATTGTGTCATCATAGGGTAGTAATAACCTCCATAATTCAACTGTCCTTATAGGTAATCCTCCTTTTCTAAATTGTAAAATGTGAAGGATCACAACACAGTAGGCAAAGAAAAAATGGCATCATTGTCATCCTCCAAATATAATAATAACTAATACATACCCCAGAAGAGTAGGTAACTAAAGTAGGTAACCAACCACCAATCCTAACACCCATTTCAGTAAACCAAAAAAAAAATCACAATGTGAAAAAGAATAAAAAACTATATTTTTTGTACGTATAAAACAGTAACTAAATTTCATTTCATACTATATAATATGCAAAGAGATAATAAAAATCAATTACATAAAAAAGAAAAAAAAAGAGATGGGATCAACACCATTTCGTTATCAATAACACATTAACAGGATGAAAAATAAACAGATCAGAAAATTTAACAAGTTACTTCCTCTATCCCAATTAATTTCTCCGATCAATTATTGAAACTTGATTTGACTTTATCTGACAAAAACCAAATAACACTCATGAAATTGTATGATTCACCATTGTTACCTTCAAAGGAAGAAAAATCCATGGATGCAGTTCCAAAACAAACCAATTTTGCAGCTGAAACAGCAGAGATGTGATAATTTAGAGCAAATATTGAAGAGAAAAAGGTATTGGTGATCGATCAGTTTGATGGAGAGAGAATGAAATAGCAGAAAAAGGAGAAGGAGATTAAAATTGGGGTGAAAATGGAGGAATCCATGGGGTCTTCAACGTGGGCTTTTCGGTACCCGAAGCAGTAGTGATAGAGAGAGAGGTAGTGGGGTCATCTAGTGGTTGGTTACAACTTACAAGAGCTGCAGATTTGTAGGACAAAAAATAAATATTATATTTATCGTAAAAACAACAACAACAACAATAATAATAATAATAATAATAATAATAATAATAATAATATGGGCTATTGATTACGATACGTAAGCCACTAACTATAGGACAAATATTATTTTTTTAAAAAAAAAAGATGCTCCATGAATATAAAGATAGAATGTTAGATGATATAAAGTAGCACATGTTGTAAATAATATTTTTTTGTAGTTATGGGCGATCATTATTCATATCTTCATTAATCCTTTCTTTTTATGAGATTAGTAATAATATTCATATCTTTGTTAATTATTCATAATTAACCTCCGTTAAAAGTTTAATTAAGTTATGATATAGTTGTTTGAAAAATATTTATTTGTGTTATTATTTTTTAATTTCGATTATCTCAACAAAATTCCAAATAATTTTTTAATTGGGGTTCTAGATCAAATGTTCTTTTTATAATTTTATTTTCACCAAGAACATAAGAAGAATACCACGAACTCCTAAATTTTAACTTCATCAATTCTTAAGGAAATCGGCTCAAAATTTAAGAGTAGCTTCCCTCCGAGCTAGATACCAAAATTCAATATTTTTTTAATCTCGAATTTAACTTAACAGAACAAGACTCACTTGAAATTTCTTCAAAATTATAAAGCTACACCATTCTTTAATGGTAAAATTTTCTCCGCAACTTAAAATCACTTGTAAATTTGATTATGGACTAAACAAACACAATGTAGCAAAGATCTAGTATCAAAAATAGCAACAGAACAAGAACCAAAGCAGGATTTTGAAATTTTAGAACTAGTGTTTTTTTTAATATCTTTCTAACAAGGGCGGATTTTTTAACTCCACAAATGATTTTTGAATTTTGACATTTAAAAAAATAAAATTAATGACATGACTGAGTTAAAACTGGTCATGTGTAAAAAATAATTTTTCAAAATTGAAGTTAAAAAATAATTGCATAAATGAGTCTGTTCTCAAATGATAAAAATTTAATAAATGACATAAATAAGTCTTTTTTCCAAAGTTCAATGACACGTTTAAACATTTTTCCTTTATAATTACATATTTTTTCACCTTTTGAAACATTAATGTTATACTTATAAATTATAATCCTCTTTTTGTTATAGAAATGACTCATATATGTCCTTTTACTTAATAGATTAATTTTTGTTGATTAAAAGTTCATGTTTTTGGCTTAAATTTAAGAAAATGTCATGTGACTTTTAAAATATCTCACCTTCCACCATATCCACCCGACCGAATTGGACACAATAAAAACCCACCCGCTCAAATCATGTTCACCCATTTCAAATCATCGTTTCTACCTCAACGAGAAACAAAATTAAATTTTATGAAATTGCGTTTGGTATATTTTTCCAGCAATCTTTTCTTTCTTATTCA
The DNA here is from genome assembly GCF_036512215.1 of Solanum lycopersicum. Lineage (NCBI taxonomy): Eukaryota > Viridiplantae > Streptophyta > Magnoliopsida > Solanales > Solanaceae > Solanum > Solanum lycopersicum. Next base: position 12,265,571 of record NC_090806.1, on the reverse strand, counting down.
TTCTTCTTCACACTAACTGAACATGTTTGTTTATAGATAAATATCACTCACTTTATGCTTAAGTTATGGGCTTACGATATATAACCTTACCTAGTTTCTGTTGAAGATGGATCAATTTATAGACCCTAACAAATTAAAGATTAAATGTGCAATATATAGGATACCGTTGCGGCTGCTTAAGTTTCTAAAGAGGCAATTTGACGTTTTATTTTGATTTTTCCCTCCATTTCATTGTGAATCGAAGTTCTGAATATTTGTTTCTCGAATATCACTCGGAGATGACCACAAAAAATTTTATTTTTTATTTCATTTGAGTGTGGAAACAACGAAATGAAATGAGTTAGGTTAATTTGAGTTCGTGAGATTTTTTGTTTCCGATTGGATCAGGTGGTATGGTGGAATGTGGGTATTTTAAAAGCCACATAATTTTTTCTTAAAATTAAAGTAAAAAAATGAATTATTAATTATAAAAAATTAATATGTCAAGTAAAAGTGCATATATGAGCCATTTTTATAACGACAGAGGCATAGATGAGCCAATTTTTAAACAGAGCGTATATCAACTCCAAATCATAAAGTTTAGGAGTAAATCAGGACCTTTTCCCTCATATTTATGTAATAGCTTCTCAGTTAGCACGTGTGTTTCATGTGAATTTTTATAGATACGTTAGAATGACTAAAATTTTATGGAAATATATATGTAAATTGTAATGAATAAGAAAATGTAACAATTACAAAATAAGAATAAAGACTTACCGGAATGAAAAATTCATAGAAAACTAAATTAAGAAGTCTAACAGAGAAAAAAAAAGAAAAAAAAAAGAATATTTAAGAAAAAATACAATATAGACATTATTTTTATAAGATTGATATATATATAGATGAAAAAATGAGTATAAAATTAGTACATAACTCTCTAAGTTCTTATTGACTCCTTTCATATCCTATCAAAATTCAAGAGTCTTCATCATCTACTTTTACTATAGAATGAAAATAATAACCTAATAATCTTGGTAGGGGTTTCATGAGATAAATAAGTTGAATTTATATAAATAGAATCGAAGGAATATCAAAAGATATCTTAAAGTTTTAGTTTAAATATTTGGAGGTTATGAATATGAAAAGATGAGAGTTATGAATATTAAGAGTATAAAAGTTAATAAGTAATTAGAAAATAATAATAAATAAATGAATAATATGAAAAAAAATAAAGTTAGCAAAAAAATAAAGTTAGCAAACCGTGTAGAAAGAACAACTAAAGTTCTTATCATGTGATTAAGCGTCAATGAATTTAAATTTGTGAAGCTAGAGTAATTCTTTAATAATAATCAAGAGGACATTATCAATGTGCATCTCCATTTTATAGATTTGTACCCTTTAAATTATTAAATTTCGCTATTATCATAAAGGATAATACTTTATCCACATCATTATATTATTCATGAGAGGGGTTAAGGAAAAAGTTATAAAAAGAGGAAAAGTAAAGAAATTTAGGTAAAGATTTTTTTTTAAAAAAATTATAATTATTATATACATATAGATTATAGATGATAAATATCAATAAATTAGATATTTAATTAGGAATTAATCTAAGGAAGTCTAAAAGTCATTAATATTTAATTAAATTTATACAATCAAATATTGAAATATTTTATAACAATCTAATGTATAGAGGGGATAAAATCGTAATTCAACTTTCAACTTTTTTGTTCATGCTTTTAGTTATATATGATTTTAAATTTTAAATTTTCTCTGATGTTGCTTTTTTTATATATAAAAAAAATACTCGACTTTCCTTGAGATGTTTTTAATTTTTATGTATTTCTTATGATACACTTTTTGTTTTAATTTCAGGAAGATAAAAAAAGAAGAAGACAGTCTTCAATTAAATATAAGATGGATAATGGAGATATGCTCCTTTCTGATAGTGCTACAATTCACACTATATTAAGAAAAACATATTTTTTAATTTAAAAGGATCTATATTAATACAATATATGATAGTAAAAAATTGATTGAGAGTTATGAAAGAAAGGTTGCATTACTACTTGAGAGAACTATTGATTATTATCAACAGATTGTATTGTATTTAGTTTTTAAAAAGCTTGTTAAATTTCAAGAATTTGTTAAAATGACAATCATGTTGAGATTGACAATGAAGGAAAAGTTGAATAACCTAATATTACTACAATAAAAATGAGAGAAACAATTAAGCATGAAAATATATATATACTTTCTTTTAGGTTACGACATACAAATATTGGTACGATTAAGTTGCATGTCATAATAAGCCAAAGATTTACTCATCTTAATGAATTTATCATTTGACATGATTGATTGGATCATATCAACTCATTTAACTCAAATTCTTGAGTTATTGTCATATTTTTATGTTGGGGGTGGGGGTGGGGGTGGGGGTGGGGGGGATGGGGATATGAGTCACTACTTCTCTTGTATTTATATATTACTTGAAAACAAATTTTGATATACTAAAATATAAAAAAAAATATTAAATTACACCGACAAAAGATTTGGCTTCCCACAGGAACCAACAAGCATCTCGCTGGCTAAATATAAACTTGAAAGGAGTAAAACTACCTCAATACTGTTGTTGTAATTGATGTGGTAGAATGTTTGATCACAACTCGCCAATCCTAAAGTAGATGGTCTTGTGAGAACTAAAGGTTGACATGGAGAAGCGATTGACGCTCCACAATCCTGAATCAGAATTTCGTAGTCTAGCAGGCATTCAAAGATGGAAGTTGAAGGGTAAAACACTTCAAATAACTCTTTTACCATTGAAACTTATTCTTAAGGAGAACTATCAATACTTTATCACAAAGATAATTTCAATAGGTGATGTATCACTTTCTCTTTTTACCAGTTGAGACTTCACAATTGAAACTTAGTGCCTCATTTGGAAGGTTCCAATGACAGGTTGAAGATTTGTATGCTTATATACCTTTTTCTTCTTCCCAATTAGAGATAGTAGAGAGAACTCTTTATTTTGGTAGAAAAATTATCTATAGAGTATAATGAAGAACTTTTTAACTTGTAAAGAAAGAAACCTCAAATTTGTATCGTTCAAGTTGGATTTCAATTTTTTTAATTATATTAGCTTGAAAGACTTCCTACATCGATATTGTCTCTATTTTTCTTTTATGAGTAGCTAAATTCTTGCTAGGAGTGTGCGCTCTTCATGAGGGGGAGGGTGTAAAACCCCTAATAAGTATTAATTACTCAGTTTTAAAATTGATTGTATTGCATGGATCTACAGTTGTCTAAAAGTTTTAATCTAAAAATCAGTGGTTGCAAACATTGATTGAGCTCTCTTACACCATTTTGGCTTGAGAAAACACAATGTGGTTGGGTAAGACTTAATAGTGAGGACTTGTTAAAATTTACTATTAGGACTTGATTCAGGAATGAGATAATCAGAGTAATTTCTCATTTAATTATATGAACTAGTGATAGTCTATATACTCAAGCAACACTTGTGTTTTAATTAAAAGGGTCTTGAAGTTTGAGAAAATATCAAGTGTAGCCTAGACCAATCATTATTTGAGTTGAAACCTCAAATCAATATGAATACACTCCTAGTCCTTTTCAAACTTGATAAATCATATTTGTATTGCATTTTGTTACTTGATATTAGTGAAATATATATTTAGAATTCAATTTGCGAATTGATTCAAGTGATGACATCAATTTAAGGTAATCACTTCTTTCAATTCTTGTGGTCAGAGTACAACCTTCAAAGTTACTTATTGTTTTGCATAAGACCATGTATTTCACGCCCCAAGCCAACACCCTGGGCGGGTCTAACACTCGAAAATTATTGATGGGCCCAAACGAACCCTTAGTCTGACTTACTTACTTAACGAAAGACTCTCAATATTATTATAATGATCAAACTGTAACAACCCATTTGGTTGTTTTGAATACTAGAGCTTTTTATTTGATAAAACAGTTTTTGATAGATTCTAAATAGGTGTCTTGGATTATTCATAATAATAATTATGAAATTAGTGGGCTAGTTTTAATAATCTATTTAGTTGGTGGTTAAAGAAAATAATATTAAAATTAATAGTGGATCTCGTTTACCACTATTTATAATTAGTTATATAATATTAGAGTAATAGAGAATCTGTAAAAGAGAGAATATGGCGGGGACAATCAAACGACGTGAAAAATCCGTCAGGTACAATCTCTCCAGACCTTTGTTCTTGTGAAATTTGATAAAATGCAAGTGTTAGAAACTAATATTATATCTTAGTCAAGAAGAAGTGGTTTTCAATTGAATTAATGTCAGGGACGTGGAGTTGATTAAGTGAATGTAGGGAAAACTTTAATGACCATTAATTTAATCATGGTTGGCTAAAAAAAAGGAAATGATTAACAATCCTACGATATTATTAAGGTGTTATTATAATTAAGAAAGAAGAATGAAATTAGAATTGCAATGTTAAAGGTCTCAAATTTATCAAACTGTGGTGATTTTCCAAACTTAAGAGCAATGATTCTTATTGGTTCTTATGCCTAATTATGGCTGATCATTATGTTGAGTAATGCTATAGTTTTAGGCATTAATTAGAAAGATGTTAGTCTTGATATGTTTTGCAGTACGCATATGTTTACCAATCAACTAGGTTTACCATTATGATTCTACTTCATTATCATATTATAAAATAAGTTTTAGCATATTGTGATAGGTAATTAAATATAATGTGTAGTACATTATATGAACTATATTAAAGTTATGCTAATGGGAGGAATTAAGACTTACCCTTGGATTTGAACTTTAGAAAATTGATGATAGAATTAGGGAGTTGTTGGGTCTAGGCAAGACATAGAATTATATGAGTGGTTATAGGCTTGTTAACTTACAAATTATGCATATATAATTGATAGATTCGAAAGGTTTGGAAGCATAAGGGAAAGGAAAAGTATTGGAGAAGTAGCTTGCTCAACTTCGATTCTTCGGTGGAGGTATGTTATGATTGATGTTATTTGATAGTAAACACTTAATAGTGATTGATTTGCATTGGAAAAATGATATTGTGAAGTTATCTATGTACTTGATTGTGTGTTTTTGTGGCTAATTGATTGTGTGTTTTGTGATTGATCTGAAATCCCGAGACCGTGGAATTTATATTCTTGAACCCTCTTTATGGAAGTGATGCCTTGAATAAAGAAGGTTCGATGAAATATTATCAATGAATTGAAAGTGTTTATAATAAATGATAAATTAATGGTATAATTTGATCGGAGTATCACGTTCCGACACAATATAATTTGATCGGAGTGTCACATTTCGACATAATATAATTGGATTGGAATGTCACGTTCTGACACGGTATAATTGAATCGGAGTGTCACATTCCGACACGGTATTATTGGATCGGAGTGTGACATTTTGACACCGTAACATTAAAGGAAAAAGATATGGTTAACGGAATGTACTCAATCACAAAGAACTCAATTCCCCAAATGGTTTAGTTGGAGGCATGAGTCCTCATGGATGATCTTGATATTGTTGACTTATTACATACTTACTTTAGTGTTGTTGACACTTGTTCATGTTGTTTGTTGCTTATCACATGTTAAGTGCTATAGTTGAGTTCATACTATTATTCATTGTATATTAGTTTCTATTTTGGTTGGCCGATGATATACTCACTACATGTTGACCTGTACTGAGACCTACTTGTGTTTTTCTTTGTTTCCCTTTTATGGCGTTCAACAAGGGTACCATCAACTTTGAATCGCCCTCAGCTCTATCTAGTCTCAACATATCAAGTTTCAAGGGTGAGCTATTCATTCGAGCTTGGATTGGATTCTCTCGGTCATGACCTTATGTCCTTAGTTTTCGGACTTAAACTATTTTATTCATTTATTTTGGTGTTTGTGATATTATTAGACTTAGTATTTGAAGATTAGATGTCCTTGATGTGATGACTGTAAGATTTTTGGGAATAATATGTAACATATTTTTGAGATTAATCTGATTGGTTACTTTAGTAAGTTTTGAAGCTTTCACATTATTTTTGTTATTCGTAGTTGAATTATTGGTATATTGTGGGGTTGGATTCCTTGGTTCGCCCATCTAGAAGGTTAAGTAGGTGCCATTTACGACAGGATTTGGGTCGTGACACAAATGCACTTAACTAAACTGTCAAACAAAATAACTTTAGAATGTTTAAAAGTCAACATTCAACTTGCCAAAATGACAACTGAAGTCTTAACATAGGAAATGATAATGTAAAGACAACTAAACTACTAATTGTCTATGAAGCCTCTAAAATAAAGAGGGATGTAGGGACAAAACACCCGAATATACTAACAATGAAATACTAAAAGCAAAGTAAAAGGAGTCCTTCAGAATGCAAGGAGGCTCATCAACTGACTCTGAGTGCTCAACTGGATCAATGAGGCGCTAGGTGATGATCTTGGTTACCCGTGTTTGCATCATAAGATAATGCAGGCCAACTGACATCAACATTTTAAATGTACGAGTATGCGAGCTGGAAGCTAAATACAACTTGAGCTTGAAAAGAATTTAGAAGGAACACTTACCTTGGCTTTACTCAACTCCTAAACAACTTAAATCAATTCAAAGCAAGAAAACACATGCAATATATAGAAAACATGTAAAAATAGTGGAAAATAACTTAGTTAGTTAGAGAAAAAGCAATAATAAACTTAATTTTACTCATATAATAAATATAGTTTCTGTGGGAGATTCTCTAACGGACAGTCACTATTATGAGAATAAGAGGTGAAACAACGTCTTGCCCACGCTGCCAGAACAATCCTATACTTTGTCGTCATATATGACGCCTTATGTAACTATATTCACTAGTCTATACTAAAAAGCACATTTAAGAATTTATCTAAAAAGTATGATTCTTTATTACATATGATGACTATATGATTTATGGAGAGTAGAGTTAATATAAACTCATATGCCCATATCGGTGCTCAATATTACACCCAAAATATAATTAACTCATGTTTTTAAAACAAACTTCTTTCTTTGATTTGAGATAATTACTCAAAACTTAGCTTAAAAGCTCTCTTGGAATCGATATTCCCTTTCTTGCTCAAATGTGAAAATATTTTTGAATTCTTTGGGAATACATAGTCCCCAAGTAATTCTTTATAGAAACGAAATTCAATCATTACTCAACTTGAACTTTAAGTCTTAAAACAATGTTAAAAGGTTTGTGAAAGACTTTTGAAAACTTTATAAACTTTTCTTGACTTGCTTATTAACTTCTAGACTTGACTCTTAACTTTCCTTGAATTGAAGTATGGATTCAAGGTTCATGAATTCATATTTATGGATGATTTTATGATGTGTAGTTGTACCTATGAGTGCTGGAATCCATTAGAAAACATAGGTACATTACTAAGGAACTAGTAGGAAAACATGGGAAAAGAATGGGGTGAACTGGTGTCACCGGCGCTCTGAGAGGCGCGCGATACCAGAGCACAAAACTCAAAGGACCCTACTTGGGGAAATGAGAGGGGAGACTCCCTTGGGCTAAAATTCGGAGAGCTCTTCTTGGGGCTCTGAGAGGGACAACGCCCCAAGCCCTTGCCCAGGTGCATTAGACTTTTCTCCTTTATTTTTCAACTCTAAACCTTCCTAATCAACTTAGTTCTTTCCCAAACACTTAGAATCAATTATATACTCGAAGTATGAACGATTCAACTCAAAATTACACGTAATTACATAAATTAGGATCAAGCAACTACTCAACAATTTCAACAAATCAAGAACTCAAGGGAACATCAACTAACCCATCAAGAATTGAGAATCTAAACTTTTAAAGACTTAAATTCGCTGAAATCAATCATGATTGGCACATGGGTAGACTAACCAAACATTATTTGATCTCACATACCACATATGGATCACCCCTTGAGGAAATCCACAAGCGATTCTTGAACGTTCTTGACGAATCTTGAACTTTTTTCTCTTTTCTCCAATCTATAGCGTGAACTTCAACTTTTCTAAACTAAAAAAATCTGAATTTACCCCAATTAAACTCCTAAAAATGAATTAAAACAATTGGATAAGGAAAGGACCAAAACACCCTTCAAAAATTCGGGTTGGACTATCCTTATTTGAACAACCCAACTTACAAAGGGCATATCTCACTCATACAAACTCAAAATCTCGCAAACTTGGCAGGTATATAAAGATTTTTCCCATATCTTTCCTACCAAATCTGGAAGTACACCTAAATCATCCTGATCTAGTAGTTATGACTATTTGAAGTTCATCAAAATTCAACTTATTCTAACTTAACAAAATCGCTAGATTTTAATTCTTTCTTCCAATTATTAACGACTTCCTAGTTATTTAAATTTGCGAGATGTTACAATATCTCCCTGATATACCGTGATTTCACGGTATTATTAATACTTTTTCCTTAATTTTAGTGTGTCCAAAAGCCTTTTTGTGCTAATTTTTATATAAGTTTCTCCTTATTTGCAGGAAATCTGTCCAAAAATGAATGCAGAGATTTTTGAGCGAAGAAATGCAGAAGAGACCACCTACGGAGCTTGTGACGGTCCGTAGGTGGCAGCGTATTGCAGCTGCTGAAGGAATATGGGAAAGTCTAACCAAGTGTGGGGTTACGGAAAGCGTGACGGACCATCGTAGCCATGACGGTCCATCCTGTAGGTTCGTCATGAAGATTAGAGAAGTAGCCCTAGTACCCATATTCCAAGAGTTCAAGTGTTTTGTAACGGAGACCCTCGACGGACCGTTGTGCTCGTAACGATCCGTCATACTTGTCGTCGAGGGTAATGAAGAGAGCAACAGAAGAAATTTCATCAAGTATGGGACGACAGAGTCCATGACGATCCGTCGTGACCACGACGATCCGTCGCGATGTGCATCGATCCAGCTGCGTTTTTGACAGATTTCCAGCAAATAGAGTCCTTGTTTAATTAGATTTTTATTTTCTATAAATAGTTCGAAAAACCTCATTTTTGAGGTTAGACTCTGGATTATTTGGTTAGGCCCTTGATTATTGTTAGATTCTTTATTATCTTGAGACTTTTATCATTGATTGTTGGTGATTTTTATTGATTAATCAAGCGAACTTTCGGATTTTACTCTTTATCATTGAAGTAAGTACATAAATTCTTATACCATATATTTGAATATTGTGATTATGACTATGGGTAACTAAACTCCATAACTAGGGTTGTGGGAACCATAGGAAAATAATGAGGTAAAACCTAACTAAAATAACAATTTTAGAATAGTGTCGTGCATGTATTGATAATTCTTTTGCTTAGAAGTCTTTTTAACGGATGACCAACGTTAGAACTCGCCTTAATGCTACTTGCCGGACCAAGGAGGTAGATAATAGGAAAAGAATTATCAACATATATTTAGTGTATACTATCTAATAGGCTAGTATTGATTGGTACGAGGTAATAACTTAGTCAAATATCGAATACGATGCTTAATATGAGGTAAAGATAAGGGTTAGGATAGCAACACAAGTAGTCGGCCCAAGGTGCGGAGTGAAATTTTCTAGATGCCGGACCAAGGATTTAGAAATACATAACTTATCACTTTGCATGCAAGATACTAGGAAAGAATTGTTATAGTTAGACTTATCAAGTTATGAACCTGTGGGGAACACGTAAACCCTAGTTACTTTGATTAATTGATTAAACTCCAACACTCGAAGCTGTTAGTTGTCTCCTTTTATTTCGCTAGTTATTTTCATTTACTTAGGAATAGAGACCCCCCCCTTTTATCATTTTTTGCTTTCCAAGGAAGTAATTGTCTGAACAATAGTAGTAATAGATTGAAGTTAAGTCTAAACTATTTTCCTCGTGGGAACGATCCCAACCTCACTAGTTGGGTTATTTATTTGACACGTCCGCTTTACTTCTTATTTGAGAAGTAAGTTTGAGCGTATCAAATTTTGGCGCCGTTGCCGGGGAAATTAGCTTTTAGATTAACTTAAACTTATTACTATATTTTAGTTGATATTTTCTTGATTTTACTTTGTTTTATTGTTTTTGATTCTTGCAGAAACATCCTCCTTGTATGCCAAATACACTGTGAGGAAGATAACCCTTGTTTCCCTACGATCACGAATTAGAGAGTACACTACGCAACATGAATAGAAACTTGGGAATTAATGATGATGATCCAAACTAGAACATCCTAGCTCTGGTTGATGTTCATGGTCAGTTGTTACCCGATGCTCCGGGTGAACACCAATAGAGGGGACAAAATCCCGCTCCACGGCCCCAAGCATCCTACAGAGGCTATGACAACATAGCAGACTCCGATGGGCCACTTGTCTTGCCTCCTCTACCACCAGACCATACCTTCGTGGTAACTAGTAGCCTGATGCAAATGCTCACCACCAGAGGTTTGTTTTTAGGGCTACCATCTAAGGATCCACATGCCCATATAGCTAAGGTAAGGGTAGTGTGTAAAAGTTGTGTAGGGAGTCCTGACTTGGACTTGGATGTTATAGGGCTTAGAGTGTTTCGTCTCTCACTAACGGGAGAGGCTGCTATATGGTTCACTGATCTCCCTTACAACTCAATTTTCACTTGGAACCAACTAAGGTATGTTTTGTTAGTACGCTACTATCCGATCTCCAAGAAACTAAACCACAAAGACAGAGTGAAGAACTTTGTGGCACTACAAGGAGAGTCAGTTAGTAGTTCTTGGGATAGATTCACCTCGTTCTTGAGAAGCGTCCCAAATCACCGTATAGATGATGAGTCACTGAAGGAATACTTCTATCTGGGGACACGATGATAATAATAAAGTGGTGTTGGACACTATAGCAGGTGGATCTTATGGGGAGTGTTCTTATGCCGAGATTGTTGAAAAATTAGAGAAAATCTCCCGGAATAATAAAGCTTGGAGTACTAGGAACTAAGATACCGGGAGAAATACCTTCGCAGTTCAGTCCACTCACAACCCAGCCACAAACGAGATTCATGAAGAAATGTCTCAGATGAGAACTGAGCTTGGGTTGGTACTAAAACATATCACTGGGGGTGCAGAAAAGATAAATGCAGTTAACTACTTGCCTAAACCACCACCTCCTAATGATGAATGCTATTAGGCGGAGGACTCCTATGCAGTAAATGAGCAGACGGGGGGTTTCCGACCAAGCGCCCAAGGCTCAAATCAGGATAATTGGTGCCAAATTCAAGGGAACCAAGGTCGGATCTATGGTAACTATAACCGTGAGGGTCATTATGTCCGAGATGGAAACTACAACCGCGACAACAACTTCAATAGGGGTAACTACAGTAACAGAAATGATAGGAATGGGCCCTATTTCCCTCCTCAAAATCGTGAAATTACTCCTAGGGATGGTGGAGATAGTATGACGCGAGTTGAGGATATGTTGCACAAAATGATGAGGAGGTTCGATGCTAGTGATGAACACATTAAAGAGTTAAGGTGTGATTTAGCAGGTATTGTGGAAAAAGTCGATACACATGCAATATCGATTAAGCAAATCAAGTTGCAAATGGCCCAATTATCTGCGACTGTGAATACACGGCAACCGGGCACTCTTCCTAGAAACATTGTCCAAAATCTGAAAAATGATGCACACTGTATGACAATCACTACTCATGGTGGTAAGCAAACCATTAACCCACCTATGTCGTCTAATGAAGAAATGGTGAGAAAGGATTATGATAAGGTGGTAAAGGGTAGTGGTTAAGCAGAAGAGAGCACTGGAAAAGATGCAGAAGTCCCTATGAAGGTAATTCCCATGCCTAGACCACCACCACCCTTCCCTCAGAGATTAGTGAAAAAGACCGAGGATGGTAAATATCGGCGTTTTATAACAATGTTGGAGCAGCTTTCTATCAATATCCCTTTGGTAGAAGCTCTAGAACAAGTGCCCGGTTATGCCAAGTTTATGAAAGATCTAGTTCCAAAGAAAAGACCGGTCACTTTCGAGGATGATGATAAAATGCAGCATTGTAGTGCTATTGCTACAAGATCTCTCGTACAAAAGAAAGAAGATCCGCGTGCGTCCACTATTCCTTGTACAGTCAGGTCATTACATTTTGCGAAAGCATTATGTGATCTGGGGGCAAGCATAAATCTCATGCCCCTCTTGATTTACAAGAAGTTGGGTTTGGGTGACCCAAAATCCACTGCGATGCGGCTACTGATGGCTGATCGAACAGTGAAAAGGCCTATAGGGATACTCCATGATGTGCTAGTAAAAGTGGAGTCATTCATATTTTTGGCATATTTTGTTATTCTTAATTGTGAAGTCGATTTTGAAGTGCCTATTATTTTTGGGAGGCCATTCCTTGCTACAGGTAGAGCCTTAGTTGATATGGAAAAGGGGCAGATGAAATTTCGGTTGAACAATGAAGAAGCGACCTTCAACATTTGTAGGACCATGAGGCAGAGTGATGAGCTACAACCAGTATCCACCATATCCCACAAAGAAAAGATGAAGATGGAGAATGAACAAAAAAGTGCAAAACAAGAGTTTATGGTTGGGGATTTGGTGATTTTAGACAGATCTGGGTTGCCTTGTCTTCCGTGCAAGCTCAAGTCCAAACAGACTGCCCTTACTTGATCACCCAAGTATTCCCTCATGGAGCAGTTGAGTTAAAAACCAAGGAGGGAGTGCGGTTTAAGGTGAATAGAGAATGAATAAAACTCTATTTTGGGCATACTGCATCGGTGAATGAAGTGATAGAGGCATACCATCTTGATGAAGGCTGAGTAATCAAGTGTCCTCAGTCGTTCCATGACGTTAAATCAGGCGCTTGTTTGGAGGCAACCCAATACTTATAGTTTTTCTTTCTAGTAATGGTAGAATTTTCTACTAATGGGTTTTTAATTTGCAGGCACATTACCAGGATATTCTGCAGAAAATTACTTTGCACCAGTCACTAACGGATACAGCGACGAACCGTTTCAACTGTGACGAACCGTCGCATGAATCCATCGTGCCAGGTACGTATTTCTGTTATTTTCAAACTAGGGCACACGCGACAGAACCAACGACGGATCGTCACACATGAGACGGACCGTCGTCGTGGAATCTCCGCGTCCTTAATGAGGCATACCCGACCAGACCCGGCTGGGGGTTTTATAAAAATTCAACATTTAAAACCCCCAACCCTTCATTTCACCCCATTCCTTCACTCTTCCTCCTATTTCCCTCCCTTTTCAACTTCAAAAATCATCTCTCTCTTCAACCGATCATTTTCCCCAAATTTTCCAAAATCCTAAAAGTCATCATCTACTAGTCGGAGAGCTGCTGCTGTGGGTGTCTACTTGATCATCAAGTACTTTTTCCTCTTGTTTTTCTCAAATTCTCAGGTATGTGTCTCTAATTTCTACTCATTTATATTGCATTTTTGTTTATCAATTAGTAGTAGTCTAGTTCTTCTTGATACGTTCATTCTTTATCAAATTCTATCTGACCTAGGTTAAAAAAATTCCAGAAATTGCCGTGTTAAAACCCTAGAAATAAGTGCCTTAGCATTGCTAATTTACTAGGTATTTGGGTTAGACAAATGTAGGTCAAAACACTACCAATTCGATTTGGGTCATAGGGGATGAATGGGGCATCTCCAGTTCTGTCACTGAGTTACAAAATGAGACCCCGATGACGGACCGTCGTATTCACGATGGACCGTCATTGGGTCCGTTCCAACCGCCCTAATACTCCACTGTCCAATTTTTCTCCAAGTGTCCACCAACGACCACATGCGACGGACCGTTGTTCCCGCGACGGTCCGTCCTGCACAACCGTTCTGGTTGTCAGAGACCCTATTCTTAAGGGTCTCTCACTTTTTCTAAGTGTCCTTCAACGGAAACATGTGACGGACCGTCATACCTACGACGGTCCATCCTGCATAACCGTTCTGGTTGTCAGAGACCCTTTTCCTAAGGGTCTCTCTCTATTTTTCTAAGTGTCCTCAAACGAACAACTATGACGGATCGTCATACCCTCGATGATCCGTCATGCATTACCGTCATGACGGTCAGAGACCCCTCTCCTAGGGTCTCCATATTTCTTTCAAGTGTCCTCTGACGGACACTTACGACGGACCGTCGTACCTGTGACGGTCCGTCCTGCATGACCATTTCGATGGTCAGAGACCCCTCTCCTAAGGTCTCCATATTTTTTTCCAAGTTTCCTCTGATGGACACCTACGATGGACCGTCGTACCTGTGAAGGTCCGTCCTACACATACCGTCATACTTGTCAGAGACTCTCCTTCAGGGTTCTCCATATAAACATAGTCTAAGTAAGATACGACGGACCCCATGACGGTCCGTCGTACTCACGACGAACCGTCACCTTGTCTATTGTGTTTCACTGTTTCTATAGCAATGTCATTTTATTTTATTTTTTTATTTATTTTGTGTGGTTTTTCTTGTCTTGTTTGCTCCTTCTAGTACTAATATTGATCCTTTAAATGTACTATCTACTATGGCACCAAAACAAGATTGAGTCTGCACGCAGGCGATCGAAGTCTGTCACCCTGTCTGCTCGCCTGGTCATTGGCTCTGATGATGAGCGTGACCCCGAGTACGTGCCCCCAAGCACTTCCACCCCATCCCGTGCTGCACGTGCTGTTAGGGCCACACCCAAAAAGGTGGCGTCTGGCATAGTCATTGCCTCCCAGTTGATGAGAAGTGCACACTGGCTGGCACACCTTCTGGGTGAGCCACTAATGAAGAAGGAGCGTCTTGCTCCTTAGGAGTTTCGTGGTCGGAGGAAGCCTCCGGATCTGTTGAGGTTCCCGCACCTGCCACTGCTGCAGCGTCGGCCTCGTCTAATGAGGCTGACAATTTGGAATCCACACTCGGTTCGGAATCCACACCCGGTTCATTAGCTCGTGCTCTCACCCCGGTTACTGACCAACCCAACCGATGGTGTGTCGATGGGCAGTTTCAAGTCTATTCCGATGCAAAGTTCCTGAATGACAAAGGAGTTATGACTCGGACACTTACATTGGAGCGGCGGGTCCTCACGGGAAGTCTCTCGATGATGCCTGAGATCCACAATCTCTTCACCAGACATCGACTGGAGTGGACAATAGATTGATAGGCGGGCTGCCCCCGCCAAACAGGCCCCACAGGAGCAGGTCCGAGTACGTGGCGTTCCGGTTGATATCTCTCTGCCTACTATCTGCTGGTTTCTATACGGCAAGAATGTTGATGTTAATCGGACCCCTCTCACTGCCGAGTTTGACTACCGATGGCAGATTGTCAAAGATGGCCAATTTATGCGTGAGCCATTGCTGAGAGAGACCACCAATAAGTGGATGGCCCTGCACTTGTCCGTTGATGGAGAGGGTGCCGACTGGGTGACTGAGCCGAAGGGGGCCATCAAGAAGGCCAACCTGACTTTCACAGTGAATTCTTTGTGGTTGATTGTCCGCCACTTCCTTTGCCCTACAGCTGCTGATAATATTATCACATGAGATCGAGCAGTACTGATGGCGGCAATGATAGCCGGGTTCGAGGTGGATTTTGCATGGCTTCTACAGGCGGTCATGCACGAGAGGGCTTTTAAGGTCACAACTACTTACCCTTTCCCGTGCATGATATTTTCTCTATGCAGATCCGCAGGTGTGCCTATATGGCACGTTGATCAGCTCAAGATGCCTCTGGGAACTGTTGATATCGGTCTCATCAGAGATGAGGCCAATGAGTTGGCTCCACGCAGAGGGCCCCGTCCAGAGCTGCCTCCACTTGGTGACAATCTGGCTGAGATGGTAGCACAGGACCGCACGGCTACGCAGGCGGCTTCTACTGAAACTACCTCGATCGAGTCTATCCCGGGTAGTAGCACCGCCCCCAGCTTCTCTCGCTCAGCCCCTTTACCCGCTGTGGTCCCGCTTGCTAGGGTCCAGAAATTAGAGGCGCAAATGGCTACACTTCTACATCATATCCAGCCTTGGATGCAGAGGTCTATTACCGAGGCAGAAGAGCTCTTGGAGTAGAGAATGGTCCAGCACACAGAGCGGAAGATCGCTGAGGTTCATCAGCGCTTGGACGCCTTTGAGTTGCGAATGCTAGCCCGTCCAGCCCCTCCGGTGGATGTGTCGACCCTTCAGGCTGCGGTCGACAGTCTTCGCGCAGATATTGATATGATCTTAGAGGCTAGGGTGCCTGAGTCTAAGGCCCCTTCTGTAGAGCCTGCTGAAGACACAGTGATGGCGGCCCTATTCGTCAGTTCAGAGATTCCACCACCTTCCCCTCGAGAGCATGCCAAGAGGCGTAGGGGTCGAGAAGAGGATGAGGTGCGAGCACGGAAAAAGGAGCACCGTGAGATGGAGGCTGCGAGGAGAGCCTCGCTTGCTGAGGAGGAGGCGCGTCAGATGAGAGCAGAAGAGTTAGCTGCTGGGGCGTCTAGCTCCAGAACTGTGGAGATAGTGGGAAGCATTGCTGACAGTGTTGTTGATGCTGAGGACACCACTGAGGATGTCCACATTACAGAGGTAGTGGGTTCCGGGGAACCGGAACCACCAGCTTGTTGATCGTCGGTGCTTTGTGCCCCAGGTTTGCTTCACCTACCACTCTAGTATTTAAATTTTTTTATGCATTGGGGTTAATTACATGTATTTTTGTTGGGGGTGGGGTAAATGGAATGTGAGTGCTAGGGTGAAGTCTGAATAGCCCAATTCACTATCCTCTTTTGGGGTTTTCTTGCCTGTGTTCTTTTTCCCCGAAAGACTGATTACTTTTTTCGTTGAACCGACATGTCTATATCTTGTGTACATAGTTTAATTCTAGAGCATGATGCTAAAATGATATCCTGATAAAATGGAAAATGATGCATGACTAGGCATAGTAATTGATAAATGTGTGGCTCTAAGCATGACATAAAGGTACCCCAATGCATGACCCTAAGTCTAAAATTCGAACTAGGTGTCTGATAATCTGGTAGAGTGATGATATGTCAAGTGAGTGTGAGGAAGATTTGAATAGTCCACTATTTGTACCGAGCTAGAACTTGCCTGGTTAGTCCTGCTAAAAGTAAGCTGTAATAAACAATTAGGAAAGGATCATAGGTCATTATTCAATATAGCCCATTTTTAGCCTAAATAAAAGAAAACCAAATGAAATTTATCCTTCTTTGAACCAAATGATTTGAGCTTAAATTAGACCTTTCTTTCTCACCCCAACTGATCTTTTCTTGGAATAGTGTGTTGGCCCTGGTCCCTCCTTGGACCTGTGCACCTCAGCTTATGCCAAAAGCATAAGTTGAGGGTTGCTAATGCAGTAAACAACCTTTTTATGGCCCTGACCCAACTTTGGGTATTGTGTACTTTGACTCCTGGCAAAGCCATGAGTTGAGGGTGACTATTATGAGGAATGCTCTGGAAAGTGGGGTTGAAAGAATAAAGAGAGAGAAAGAACAAAAGTAAAGTGACTCAAAAATTAGTTGAATGAAAAGTAAAAATGAAAAAAAAATATACAAGCAAGAAAAGAAGAGAGTCACTTACACAAATGAAGGAAAAAGGGAAAATAGCAAGGTGAAAGAATGTGGGAAACTGGGCAAAATAAAATGATAGAAAATGGTATGTTTAGCCTATATGTCAAGAAGGGAAAAAAGTCACTAAAGTATACCTAAATATACACTACCTGACCTTGAGCCTATGTTAGAAGCTAAAAAAGTCCTATCGTGATCCTAAGGGTTGTATAGCGAACTTAAAGCAGTGAAAATAAGGGCAAGCTTATGGCAATAGGTATGAATGAGTGTGAATTTGTTCTGAGAGTGAGTGTTGAAAAGTGATCCTTATACTCAAACTGAAATCATTGTGTGAAAAACGAGGATTTTGTTTTGAAGTGAGGACACTAGTTGCATTTTCGTAAATATTAGCACCTCGGTGAGAAATTGAAGAGGATAGGTGTTAGTGCATGGTTAGTCTGTGTCATGGTCTGATTCCACATAATTCAAGCCTAATAGTGATAGCATGCATAAATATGATGAGATTAATTGGGATTGATAGCCAAATGATTGCAAAGGATAAAACATGGATACTATTGTACAAAGATTTTGTATTGAGTCATAGTGCGTCGCTTGAGGAGAAACAACAAATATAAGCTGAGGGTGTTGATATACCATGGTTTCACGGCATTATTAATACTTTTTCCTTAAGTTTAGTGTGTCCAAAAGCCTTTTTGTGCCAATTTTTATAGAAGTTTCTCCTTATTTGCAGGAAATCTATCCAAAGATGAATGCGGAGGTTTTTGAGCGAAGAAATGCAGAAGAGACCACCTACGAAGCTTGTGACGGTCCGTAGGTGGCAGGGTGTAGTGCAGCTGCTGAAGGAAGATGAGAAAGTTTGACCAAGTGTGGGGTTACGAAAAGCGTGACGGACCATCGTAGCCATGACGGTCTGTCCTGCAGGTTCGTCATGAAGATCAGAGAAGTAGCCCCAGTACCCATATTCCAAGAGTTCAAGTGTTTTGGAATGGAGACACTCGACGGACCGTTGTGCTCGTAACGATCCGTCATACCTGCTGTCGAGGGTAATGAAGAGAGCAGCAGAAGAAATTTCATCAAGTATGGGACGACAGAGTCCATGACGGTACGTCGTGACCACGACGATCCATCGCGATGTCCGTCGATCCAGCCGCGTTTTTGACAGATTTCCAGCAAATAGAGTCCTTGTTTAATTAGGTTTTTTTTTTCAATAAATAGTTCAAAAAATCTCGTTTTTGAGGTTAGACTCTGGATTATTTGGTTAGGCCCTTGATTATTATTAGAATCTTTATTATCTTGAGACTTTTATCATTTATTGTTGGTGATTTTGTTGATTAATCAAGCGAACTTTCGTATTTTACTCTTTATCATTGAAGTAAGTACATGAATTCTTATACCATATATTTGAATATTGTGATTATGACTATGGGTAACTAAACTCCATAACTAGGGTTGTGGGAACCATAGGCAAATAATGAGGTAAAACCTAACTAAAATAACAATTCTAGAATAGTGTCTTTCATGTATTGATAATTCTTTCGCTTAGAAGTCTTTTTAACGGATGGCCAACGTTAGAACTCGCCTTAATGCTACTTGCCTGACCAAGGAGGTAGATAATAGGAAAAGAATTATCAACATAGATTTAGTGTATACTATCTAATAGGCTAGTATTGATTGGTACGAGGTAATAACTTAGTCAAATATCGAATACGATGCTTAATATGAGGTAAAGATAGGGTTAGGGTAGCAACACACGTAGCCGGACCAAGGTGCGAAGTGAAATTTTCTAGATGCCGGACCAAGGATTTAGAAATACATGACTTATCACTTTGCATGCAAGATACTAGGAAATACTTGTTATAGTTAGACTTATCAAGTTATGAACCTGTGGGGAACACGTAAATCCTAGTTACTTTGATTAATTGATTAAACTCCAACGTTTGAAGCTGTTAGTTGTCTCCTTTATTTCGCTAGTTATTTTCATTTACTTAGGAATAGAAACCCCCCTTTTTATCATTTTTTTCTTTCCAAGGAAGTAATTGACTGAACAATAGTAGTAATAGATTGAAGTTAAGTCTAAACTATTTTCCTCGTGGGAACGATCCCAACCTCACTAGTTGGGTTATTTACTTGACACAACCGCTGTACTTCTTATTTGAGAAGTAAGTTTGAGCGTATCACTCCCCCTTGAATAGATTTGTACTAGAATGAGATTACTCTTTTTAGGCTAAGGGTGTAACATGAAACCATTCATTTCAAACACCCAACAAGCAAATCCAAGAACAACATGCCAACTTATAAATAAATACCAAGAAAAGGATTAGTATCTTAATTACGAACTTCTCTGGAATCGAATAGATGTGGATATATCATCTTTATATATTCCTCTGCTTCCTAAGTAGCTTTCTCATCAAATTGGTTTCTCTGAAGGACTTTGACTGATGCTACCTCTTTTGTCCTCAACTTGCAAACTTGAAGATCTAAAATTTGGACTGGAATCTCTTCATAAGATAAGCTATCCTTGATCCCAATATCTTTAGTTGGTATGATCAATGAAGTATCACTCATGCATTTCCTTAACATGGAGATGTGAAACACCGGATGGACCGCTACAAACTCTTATGCTAGCTCTAACTCATAAGCTAGTTTACCAACCCTCTTAGATATTCTATAAGGGACAATATAACAGGGACTGAGTTTCCCCTTCTTACCAAATATCACAACACCCTTCGTGGGTGAAACTTTCAAATACACCCAATCATCTACTTCAAATTCTAACTCCCTATGCCTAACATTAGTGTACGATTTCTGTTGCCTCTGATGTATTTATATTCAATCACTTTCACCTTTTCCATAGCTTAATGAACTAAATTTGGTCCTATCAATCCTGCTTCACCAACTTCAAACCATCTAATAGTAGATCTACATCTTCTCCCATAAAGAGCTTCATAAGGAGCTATTTGGATACAAGATTGGTAATACTTGTTGTAAGCGAGACAGTTTATCATCCCAGTTACTTTTGAAATCAATCACAGAATCCCTCAACATATCCTCTAATGTGTGAGTAGTGCACCCTGCTTGCCTTATCTGAGGATGAAAGGCATTACTTAAGTTAACTTTTGAACACAAGCCCCTTTGGAAGGACTTACAAAACTATTTAGTAAACCGCGCACCTCTGTCTTAAATAATGGATATCAAAACCCCATGAAGTCTTACCACCTCTTGAAGATACAAAATTGCATAATCTTCTGCTTAAGGGGTAGTCTTTACCGATAAAAAGTAGGATGTTTTCATCATTCTATCGACAATCCCCCAAATAGAATCATGCTCCCTACAAACCTTGGTAAGCCTATGATAAAATTCATACTAATCATCTCCCACTTCCTTTCCGGAATTTCTATATTCTGAATCATACCATCGGTCCTTTGGTTCCCTACTTTAATTTATTGGCAATTTGGACACTTAGAAATAAATTCAGAAGTACCCTTTTTCATACTACTCCACCAATAGACTTCTCTCAAATAACGATTCATCTTTGTGGAACTCGGATGAATGGAATATCTGGAGCCATGAGCTTTCTCCATGATCCTCTCTTAGATTCCATCCACCATTTGTACACACAATGAACCTTGATATCTCAAAACATCATCTCCCCCTTATTCGAAAGCCAATTCTTTTTGCTTATGAACATTTGCCTTCAATTCAAGAAAAATTGGGTCTTGGTCTTGCTTCTCTTTTACTTCTGACATTAATGATGATTCAACCTCATTCATCACCACTACTCATCCTTTTTTGGAATCCCTTTAGTCGGACCCCTCATGCAAGTCTATGTACATCTCTTGCTAGTTCTTTCTTCTCTTTCCAAAATGGGTAGTACTACCCATAAACAACCTGCTCAAGTCATCTGCAATAACATTAGCTTACCTGGATGGTAAAGAATAATCATGTCATAATCCTTGTGTAATTCTAATCACCTCATTTTTCTGAGATTAAGCTCTTTCTGTGTAAACATTACTGAAGACTCTTGTGATCGGAGAATACATCCACATGAATACCATACAAATAATGATGGCATATATTCAAAGCAAATACATCAACAACAAACTCTAAACATGAGTTGGATGATTCTTCTCATGATCTTTCAGTTGTCTGGAGGTATAACTTATAACCTTGCCATTTTGCATCAACACACAACCCAAACCAACTCTATGTGTATCATAATAAACCACAAAATCTTGAGTACCTTCTAGTAAGGTCAAAACTGGGATAGTAGTCAACATTTTTTTCTATTCCTGAAAGTTTTTCTAACAAGCTCCAGACCATTCAAACTTCGTTGTTTTTTGAGTCAACTTGGTCAATTGAATTTGATAAATATTTTCTTCTGTAGTGAAAATGTCCTCGATTCGTATGGTTCTAGGTTTGGCTGCTAGTCTTAATTTAGAGATTGAGCAGATGGATGTGAAGATGATTTTCCTTTACAATGACCAAGAAAAAGAGATTTATATGGAACAACCTAAGGGCTTCAATGTAAATGGTAAAAAAAATTGTGTGCAAGCTTAGAAAGAGTCTCTATGGCCAAAGCAAGCTTTTAGACAGTGAGATAAGAAGTTTGAATATGTTATAGGGGAGCACGGCTATAAGAAGACTTTTTTAGATAATTGTATATTTGTACAAAATTTTGTGACGATGATATTATCATCCTCTTGTTGTATGTGGATAATATGTTAATTATGGGAAGATATCTTCCATGATTGACGAGTTGAAGCAAGAGTTGTGTAAGACTTTTGGAATGAAAGACTTAGGTCATGCCAAGAAATTTTGGTCATGAGAATAACTCGTCTCAAAAATAGAGATTTATTAGTCACAGAAGAAGTACATTGAACGTGTACTAGAGCATTTCAATATAAAGAATGCTAAGCTACACCTCTTGTTGGTCATATGAAGCTGAGCAAGAAGATGTGTCCTACAACTATTGAGGAAAAAACGAGCATGGTCAAAGTTAAAGTTTCATATTCCTCTGTCTTCGAAAGTCTAATGTATGCAATGGTATACACTACACCTGGTATTGCTCATGCAGTTGATGTTGTCTGCAGATTTCTCAACAATCTAGGAAAAAACCTTGGGAAGTTGTGAAGTGCATACTCAGGTATCTTAGAGTAAGCTTAGACGAATACTTTTGTTTTGGAGTATCAGATCCAATCTTGAAGGGCTATATAGATGTTGATATAGTTGGTGACCTTGACAATACAAAATCGAACTATTGAATATCTATTTACTTTTTAAAGGGGAGGTATATCATGACTATCAAAGTTGCAAAAGTGTGTTGCACTATCTACAATTGAAGTTGAGTATATTGCGGCTACTAAAGTCAGCTAAGAGAATATATGGCTAAAGTGATTTCCTCGGGAACTTGAATTGTAACTGATTGGGTATGTTGTCTATTGTGACAGTCAGAGTTCAATAGACTTGAGCAAGAACTGCATATACCATACAAGGACAAAACACATCGACATCAAATATCATTGTACTCGTGAACAAGTGGAGAGTGAATCATTCTATGTAAAAAAATCTACATAAGTGAAAATCATGTTGAAGACGATACTGAAAGACAAATTCGAGTTATGCAAATAACTTGTTGATATGGGCTCTCTCTAAAGAAGATGAATACACCTTCTTTCAGTAAGTGGGACTGGAGGAGACGATTTGTGGGGTTCCAGCCCATTTTATTTAAGTCTCACTTTGGTACAACTACATACCAACTAAATCTTACCAAGATAACTACATAGTTGCAAAATTTGAAACTTTAGTACTTTCATGATGTCATTGGTGACATCATTAGGAGTAGATTTTTCCTATAAATAGAGAGCCCTTGCTCATTTCAAATATACACCAATTCAAAGAGAAATAAAAATACAGAGAGTTGTGAGGTTTTCATAGACTATACAAGAAAATATTATGTGAAGTAAAATAGAGTGTGAGCGATATTTTTAGTAAGGTGAAAAATCAAAAGAGTGTTATTCCGCTTGAGTGTGTGGTAGTCATTTTGAATATTATATTTGTGACTAACTAGTGTAAAGTTCCTTGCTATAGTGAAATTAGTTGCTCCTCTTGGCATGTGATTTTTCCTTATTTAGAATGGTTTCCACGTAAACTCTTGGTATCATTATTTTTCATTATTAGACCATATGTGTTTTTGGATTTCTCCAACATATCAAGCATCTTTGCTAGTTCTGAATGATGTTTTTGCTCAAATGATATGATAGCTTGGAACTTTTTTTATTGGATGATACAAATCTTAGTTTTATAGATGATAACTAGTTCAAATAGGACCCTTTCTAGAAGGTGATTGCGTAGATTAGTTAACTTTATTAAATATGTTAATTGTAACAGAAATTCATACAGTTATGTTAATTGAAAATTTTAAAGATTTTGTTTTTCTTATACAACTATTGTCTTAAATTCAATACAAATAGTTCTTATACATTAATATAATTTAATTTTAAGTAATTAAACAAACTTAAGAATTACGGAACTTCACCAATTTAATATTTTAGTTATCAAACTTACTTTAAAATTAAAAAAATAGAAACTTTAAATATGAACTTTCAACTTTCAAATTTCTAATTTTGAGATTTGAAAATTGTAACTTTCAAAATTTTAAAGTATTTTTTTTCTTTCTTAGCTAAAAAGATTATCAAAAATCATAATTTAAAAAAATTAAATGCACAATAGTTTTCGTTCCCAATCCCGTCATGTAAATTAGAGGGATCGAACAGGAGTGCCATATTATCCTGGACAAACCCAACAAAGCAATCCTGACTCGTCATCTCGATCGCGAACCTACTTACAGCCTTACCCATAACTAATCAAAATTTAAGAGTTTCTTCATCGATTCAAACAAAAACATAAATCAAATAGAAAAATCTTTGTATAAACAATTCACTACTTTAACTATAAAATGAAAATGATAACCGTAAACGTCTAATATTTCAATCCTGAAATACAATAAACAGGAAAGGAAAAATAGCAAGCAAATAATAATATTTGTATTTGAATTAATGTGAATGTTACAATCTTTATCAAATATCTCAAAAATATATGTAATTCCCTCATTCTTCTCTCCATAAATGTTCTTGATTTGGCGGAATACTTACGGCTCAACACTTGGAGCGAAGACTTCTTTGCATGCGGAAGACTTGTAGATCACCAATGAAGAGCAATTATGTATTCCTGATTGTATGTATATGTGTGTATGTATTTTTTTCTGTATTTTTGTCTTATGAAGACCTTAGTCTTGAGCAAGGGTTTTAGGGTATATTGGTCCAAGCAATTTTGATCCCTTGACCTGAAGAATCATGAGTTGGGCTCATGTTATCAACTTAATGGACTGGCTTAAGTGTAATTTGGTCTTTATTTAAGTCATACAATATTGACTTAGATATAAGTCTGACTTTATCAACCAGTAATTTGACATGGTCAACGTATGGTGAATTTAAGATTTAATCAAAATTTAACATAGATTTATCAATAAAACTTCACTGTCTACAAATGCCCCTTGCTTCGAGGCTTGTTGGGGTGCTCGATTTGTCGAACTGTAAAGACAAACCTTGAAGTATTTGTGAAGCAAATATTTTTTTTCTTCATAGTTGATCTTTCACGAAACATTTAAAGTTTCATGAGAAATGACTATGCCGATATGTTGAGGTCAACATTTACCACAGTCTTCATAAAATTATTCACTAATTTGTATGAGATCATTTGACTTTCGGTTGTTTATCAAATCATTTCTACTTGAAGTGTTTCAAGCTTATGAAGACTTATCGCATGACATTTCTTCATAGTGTAGTAATTTCATTTGGATCATCAACTATGAAATGACCGTCATCAATGAGCAAGGAATGTGTTTTGAAGCTGGACTTGGTGATGGAGACATTGTTATTTCGACGCAAATTTTAGGCTTTCTTTGGGGTTGAATGCCCTGCCGGTGGTTTTTTTTAATGTTGCTCAATCACTTGAATAGAACGAATGGAATTCAAATTTTTATGACACGAGTCTATTCTCATTCTGACGTATTTTTCATGTAGTTTTCTAGAAAACCTTACCATAATTTGGCTTGCATGAGATTTTCATAACCCACTTCTTTGGAAAATTTTCATAATTTGATTCTTATGAAAACTTGTCATAGTTTTGTTTCTAATAAATTTCCATAATTTGATTCCCATTGAAAATTATCATAATTTAATTCTTATGGAAACTTAGCATAATTTCAATAATTTGTATGAACTAAACTTTTCATCATTATAATTTTCCATAATTTGTAGGAATCAAATTGACGTCTCACTCAAGTCTTCTGCTTTGGACAACTTCGGGAGAAAATCAATAACTCGGCATATGAGCCTTGAAATGATGTGATTCTCGTTCCATTGGAAGAATAACTCATATATGTACAACATGTGAAAATCACAGCCATACAATTTCCTGATTAGCGCAGATATCTTTTCAAAGTCATCTCATGTTCCGCTTAGCTAAACTCTTAAGCTTTGATCAATTTCAGGAGAAAATCAATAATTCAGTGTACGAGTCTCGATATGATGTGATTATCTTTACATTGGAAGCATAACTAATAGATCTACAACATATGTAAATATCACAACCAAAAGATCTCCATATTAGCATTGATATTTTTTCAAATTTTGGTTTGCTAAACTCTTTAGGTTTGAGCAACTTTTGGAGAAAATAAATAACCTGACGTAGGAGTTTTTATTTACGAGCTTTTTTTTTGTCGCGGAGATTGCTTCAAGAATCTTCTCATTTGTGACGCATTTGAACCATGTGCTAGCTACATGATTTAAAGATCTAGTGTGATGATCACACAATGCCATCGATTTCTTTTTCCTCATTTGACTGAACTTAGAGTGATTACTTCAAGTGCCTACGTACCTTGGTGAAGAGGATCAAGTCATATTGTAGTTCAAGAAAGCGAGATTTTAATTATTATTGTTATTATTTTTGTGTCCTAACTTTTGCCTAGGCCGCCTCTTTTGAGATTTTCAACCTAGCGGACGCTCTATTTTGGAAGTCACACACAGTTTATACTCTTGCGAGCCAGGAATATGACGGCGCTTTAAGGATAGTACTTCTTCAAGAATTTTCCATTGATGGGACCAATCCGCAAGCCGTCTACATCCACAAGTTTGTAAGTTTCACTTGAATAGACTTCTTGGATGATGTATGGTCCATCCCATTTTAAGGTGAACTTGCTTTTTTTATTTATGAGATATTATAATTGATCTTCTAACTGCAAGGACTTGATCACTAATTTGGAAGGACCTTAGGTGAACCTCTTTATTGAAAGAATGAGCCAAATGTGCTTGATAACATTCCGTACTTTGTTGAGCTTCCAACCTATTCTCATCAAGAGCTTCTAACTTTTCAGAGCGCAGATAAGCATTTTCTTCTTCAGTGAGTCCCTCTTGGATGGCAAACCTTAATGATGGTATTTGTCGTTCAAGTGGAAGGACTGCTTCAGTTCCAAAAACATAAGAACAAAGAGCTGCTTGAGTCGGCGTGCGATGAGTCGTTCTAGTATGCCCAAAGAGTTTCTTCCATTATATTATGTCAATCTCTTTTAGATTTGGAGACGACCTTCTTTAACAAGTTGCACAAGATATTGTTAAATGCTTCAGCTAGTCCATTTGTAGCAGCATAATACATTGAAGAATTACGTTGTTTGAAGCCAAAAAGGTCGCATATCTTATCCATCATTTTATTGGTTAATGAATTTCCATTATCTGTTAGTATATAACTAGGAATGCCAAAACGATAAATTATTTTCACCTTAATAAAGTTTGCACCGTTTTCCTTCTTTACTTTTGTAAGGGATACAGTCTCAGCCCATTTTGAGAAGTAATCTGTCGTAGCAAATATGTACAAGTGGCCACTAAAAGATTTCGGTAGTGGTCCAACTACATCTAGTCCGCAAGCATCAAATGACCAAGATGCAACAGTCGGTTGTAATACATCAGGAGGTTGGTGCACAAAGTTTGCATGAAATTGGCATGCTTGACATTTTCGCGCATAATCCAAGAAATCTTTTACCATTGATGGACAATAATACCCCATTCATTTTTATATGAAAATGCAACTTCGACCCAGATTGATGCGATCCACAAACTCTAAAATGTACTTTTTGCATAGTTTGATTTGATTCTTCATCTCCCAAACAACACAAGAGAATACCCTCAAATGATCTTTGATATAGAGTATCTTTATAGTAAAGAAAATGAGGAGCACACCGACGGATTTCAACCTTTCTCTTTGGATCTTCTGGAACTATATTTAGCACAAGTAATCAATCAAGGCATGTCTCCAGGAGACTATCTCAGCTTGTGAGACAACTAGAAGATGTTCAAGCTTGCTTTCTTCATCCGCATCTGGTGGTACTAACCATTTTTGGAAGATAGTGATTTGGGCTTGGTCAAGGAGAGTCAATGTTGAAGCCAAAGCAACTAAGGCATCAACTTTCTTATTCTCCTTTCTTGGAACATGTTGAAGAGTTACATCTCCAAGCCATCTGTTGCCACCCAATTTCGGCCTAACATTTTCAATCTTCGTGACTTTATTTATTTAACATTTCAAAGTAATTCTTAATAATTTTTAATAAGTTTATCGATAACTATCCTTATTTATCAATATGGAATTTTTTATTAATTAATTTTAAAATTTAATTTTTACATGTCATTTGTTACGTTCATTATGTATTTGTTATAATTATTTTATTTGTTACATCGGTTAATAATTCATTTTGATTTATTATACAGTTTAAAATTCATTCAATGACGAATACAATTTCTAAACACAAATATTTTACTAACAAACAATTTTTGGGCCACAATCAGAAGCCCATAACTTAAGACCATTTTTAACAATTTTCTATATATATAATAATTGGTTCACTAGGTTTAGGAGTGGTGGATAAATTTAGGGGGTATTTTCAGAGTTTAAGGGATTAAGAGATTTTTTATTGTTCATTACACTACGAGAAAACAATTTATGAAAGACCAACATATAGTGATGAGGTAATAGTCTGATCCCAAATTGTATATATATAAAGACGAAATATTCTTTTGGTCCCTAGTTCAGCTTTTATTTATTGTGTTAGCGAAGGACTTATATTTGATTGCTAAAAACATAATAATCCCGTCCCAAACAATGTAGTTTAGTGGGAATAAAAGCCACTGAAAACCACAAAAATAAATAAATAGTACCTCTACCCACAAGAACTAATACCCTTCCCCTCTAAAATACCTACAAAATCAACTCTTCCAAATTTCACTCTCAATGTATGCCGACTCAAATTTTATCATTGGTGAGTTCACCGGTCTCCTATTTCAGTAGTGCTCATTATATCGACAAGCAACAACTGCTACCATTTTGGTCCAGGCGACGACATGCTGGGCTTTTGTAAGCGGAAATGTGGCAGTCAAGTCAATCCAACATTCTCATATGTTCATGATTCCATTTTGAAGGATGAACTTTGTTGGTATCGATTTGGGGTTTTTCTTTATTTTTCAGAATCATTCAATTTTGCCTATTTTGAGTAATTAATTTAGCAATAATCTTGTATGTTTTTTAGCCTATGTGGTGTGAATTTTATCATTGTTGGGTTAGTGGGTGATTCAAACTTTGTTTTTTAATTAAATATGAATCACCAACATAAGCAAATAATGTGAGCAACGAATTAATTTTTGTTTAATTTTGCGTGTTTTAATTTGTGTTTCGTCCATTCATTTGATATATAGATTTTCTCTCACATTGCGATTGATTACTGATTGATGATTCTGTTAAAATCTTAAGATTCCTTACTTAAACAAGGGCATAAGACGGATAAATTTTTATTTTAGAAAATCACTGCATGGGTTTTGTTGTAGTCTAAATCCTAATACATAAATCTTAGGGTAACTGTAGACTTAAAGTACTGAATATAATCTGTTACACCTGCCCACTGTTTAACTATTTGTGAATTACTCCTGAGATTTTTAAAATTTGTGAATCTTTTTCCAGTTGCTACTTTCTTAAGGGGCGTGCTAATAGCTAGGGTCTAAACAAACAATGACTTAATATATCATGCAACACAAAATACTTGTTTGTATGACCATGATCATATTGTCATTTAGCATGAGGGGTGAATTACTCGTAAAGATAACTCTATGATTTCTTTAGAGATTTAAGAAGCCATTAAAATTTTTGTATATGTGTGGTGCAATGACAGTTTGTTCTTTTCCCTATATCAATTGATTGTTTTATATATTTTAGTTTGGAGACATTTTACTGGATTAAGCATATTTAATTGTGGAAGTCTTATTCATATTTTTGGAGTGTAGGAAATATTGTTTGAACTGAAAAATATTGTGTTCTTGTGTACCACTAAATATAAAATTTTTTATCATGGATTTGCAGCACATGTGAATTGTACTAATATAACTTTTTTCAACATTACGAATCAAAAAATATGGGATTAGTAAGTAACGAGTGGTATGCTTTCATAATGATTTTATCTAGATTGCACGAAGCAAAATTTTCTGTAGCACAGATTGAAAAAATAAAGTTTGAATGAATGCTAAAGGCTATTAGTGAGCAAAAATAATGATGACTTTGGTGAACAAATTCAATCAAATAAAGTAAACTAAAGTAAGAAACATATTGGCTCCAGTATATATTAAAATGATGATCATATGATGTTACTAAATATATTGAAATAATGTGGCCTTGATCTGTTATATATGTGCATATATACAAGTATAATAAGTTGAAAGTAAGGTGTATGTTGATAGTATCTAAAGATGTGAGTTTTGATTCTAGATGCTTATGCATTGTGACACCATTATCTGGGCAAATGACTTTGTCCTGTTACTTGATTTTGTTTATAATTTTTTTTTCACTTTTTCCTTAAAATCTATAATGGTAATAGTAATTTGCATTTTCAACTATAGCAATCATTTTACGGTAATAAATCTAGCATATCAAAATTTGTGTGATATGTAGGATCAGCTTATTTGTTTCATATGTATTCAGATTGAGTGTTCATTCATTTCTTCTGATAAATCTCACTAACGTTTCGATTTACTTGTTTTATCCACTTGAATGAATTCAAAAATTATACTCCTAGGAGTTGCAATCAAGTCTGCCCCTATACTTGATGTCTTTATTGCACCGATAATGCCCCTAAAAATTCCATCAAGGATAGCATGTGTGGTCTTTCTTATGTGCATGTTGAAAACCATCCTAAGATGACACTCTATCCTAACGTTTGACACAAAGGTTATAACTCTTTGTTTTGTGCAAAAACTACGCGAGATCAGTGTCTTAAACACTTTCCTTAGTGCATATCAACACTATGGCTATTAGAGATAGTTTGATTGTTGTTGTTGGTTTTCAAGAGGAGCTTATCTGTAAGGTAGGATGATTATATTTATTCGAGAAGATGTGAAATTTTCCTTGAGTAATTTAATTTTAACTACTGCAATACTTAAACCAACTTAGAGTTGCATTCTGTAAAAGTATAAGTATTGAAGAGAATGTGTTAATTTATGTTGTGGATATTTGTTATTTACTGATGCAAGCCCAAGAAATTTTTCGTTGTAGCTTTTCTTGAATTCAATATGGATATTTAGTAGTGCTTACATAGTTCCTTTTAGTAGCTCGTTGAGGGTAATCACTACTATTATTGATCAGGATGTCAGGATTTTTGATGCGGAAAGCTTTGCTTGGACGAATCGTTGTCATTCCCTTAGTTTGTGAGTAGCTGACTTTAATTTTTACTTTGAAATTCCATAAAAAAAAATTTTGTTTCATTGCAGAACACCTTTGTTATCCCGATGGTAAATTACTTGTAGTCCTTGGTTATATTCCATAATATCTTTTTGTAGATGCTCAAAGTAGAAAGGTTAGTGTCGTTTGTATATCTATAGTTATCATTTAAGTAGACTTAAAAAAATATTTATTCAAACTTTCGCCGATTTATATATTTATGTATGGGTAATGTATGTATCTTTTTACAGGTTTTGACGTTTGATGATTTAAGTATTAAAGATCTTGTATATACTATACAAAGTTGATTATAATGTTTGATAGGACTTTTAGAGAATGAATTACAATACATTATATATGAATTTTAGGTGTGAGATTGTGCTAATGATGCTATGACTTTTATAGTATGAATGTACGACAACTGGGATGTAAATATATTTGTTTGTAGAATACACAAGTTACATTCATATTAACTTATTCATTCTATTCTCAATAAAGTAAATTTTGTCATAAGTTTAAGATATTAGACAAAGGAAATTATGAATTAGTTAGGGACCATAACTTATAGTCTGCACAACACAAAATACATTTTTAGAACCAGAAGAACTGGCCCCTAAATGTCTATAGGGACCAAAAAAGCATGCTAGTATTCGTTAATTCGTGACCAAAAAGACGGTCTCCAAAAGAATTATATGGACCAGATTAATGTCGGTCGGTAAATAGATTTAGGGACCAGTACAAAAATCCCGTCACTATTGACTTTTAGCAAAAAACCAATAAGGACGGGTGACAACAAGATGTGTCTAGTCACTAATGAATTTTAAGCACCAGAATTAGAGTTTTCGCAACCAGATTTCCCTCTGTTAAAGTACATTTTTCTTGTAGTGTTATTTTTCGGGTCGCCACCCAAAGACCCCCATTTTTTTCTTTCGTCTCCTCCGTTTCAAGTCATCCACCACCTTTCTACGTTTTTCCCTACTCAAACAGTCCCCAAAACCACCGAAAAACCATCAGCTTACCACCACCAAAACACAACCCTCCTCATTTCCTCCCCTTTTTCCGTTGAAATAGTCACCAGAACGACCCAAAACCACCAAATGATTAACCATTGCTCCAACAAAATCCCCTCGTGATCCATCGAGCTCGATGATCGCAACTAGATCTCAAAATAAACCACCCATCTCAAGCAAAATAGATCCACAACCAACACCCATCTCCTTCTCTGGCGAAAACCAAATAGAAATCCCACCAGAATCAACCCAAAAACAACCTCTAAAATCCCACCTTTTCTCCGAACCTAAAAAAAAAGCAACCAAAACAACCTCCTTGTCCCTTTTTCGATCAAATCACAATGAGTAAAGAGGTCCAATGAACCAACCAGCAAGCTCGAGCTTGCACTAGCAGCTCCGACCAACTACAAAGAAATCCCCCAACCTATAAGCTCCAACTTCGATGAACAGAGCACCAAATAACAATCTCGCTAGCTTCGAGCTCTGATTTCAAGAATACAAAATCCATATAATCTTGAAAAAGATAATGGAAATTTTAAAAGAAAATACTTAGAAAATCTAAGAAAAATAACTTGTAAATGTCTTAATCTAGAAAGAATTAAAGAAAATTTACAAAAATCATACGGTGGAAATCCATTAGAAAAATGGGAACAAAATTATGAAAGAGCAATTTTAACTCTAAAAGATCCCAGTATAATCATTAGAGTAAGACCCATGTTATACAATGAAGAAGATAAATTGGAATTTAAAATCCAAATTAAAAAATTACTCAATCTAAAACTCATAAGAATGAGTAAAAGTCCACATAGTAGCCCAACATTTATGGTAAGAAATAATGCTGAAATCAAAAGTGGAAAAGCTCGCATGGTAATAAACTATAAAAAGCTAAATAAAAATTATTTATTTGACGGATATTTTATACCAAATAAAAACAATCTAATTAATCTTGCAAAAGGAAAAACATATTTTTCAAAATTTGACTGTAAAAGTGGATTTTGGCAAATTAAATTAGAAGAAAAATCAGTTCAGTTAACTGCTTTTAGTACTCCAAATGGACATTATGAATGGTTAGTAATGCCTTTTGGGTTAAAAAATGCACCACAAATTTTTCAAAGAAAAATGGACAAAGTATTTTCGGAAAAGAATTATTTAATAGTCTATATAGATGACATATTAATATGTTCAGAAACATATGAAGACCATTTAAAACATTTGAAAGAATTTTCAGAAATTTGTTTAAAAAATGGAATTATTTTGTGTCAGAAAAAAGCTGATATAAATAAAAATGAAATAGAATTCTTAGGAATGGTTATATCAAAAAATGGAATTGAACTCTAATCGCATATTGCTAAAAAAATTATAGAATTCCCTGATAAGCTAACAACAAAGCAAGAAATTCAAATATTTCTAGGATGCTTAAATTATGCAAGAGAATTTATTCAAGATTTAGCAAAAAAGAGAAATATACTTCAAAAATTAATAAGAAAAACCAATAGACTTGGATGGACTGAAGAACACTCAAAGTGTATTAAAAGTCTAAAAGAAGAATGCCCAAAGTTACCAAAACTTAGATTACTAGAAGAAATGATAATCTAATTTTACAAACTAATGCATGTGATTATCATTGGGGAGCAATTTCGCAAACAGATTTAAATGAAATTTGCAAATACACAAGTGATACGTCTAACGATGCAGAAACAAGATATTCTACAAATGAAAAAGAATTAGTGGCAATTGTTAGAGTAATTAGAAAATTTTCTGCATTTCTTTTACCAAAACAATTTGTCATTAGAACAGATAACACTCAAGTTGCAGGTCTAATACATAATAAGCTACCTTCAGAACCTCAATACAGAATACTGCATAGATGGCAAGTACTATTATCATTTTATACATTTTCAATAGAATATATAAAAGGAAATAATTTTCTTACAGATTTTATATCAAGAAACGTCCAATATGGACAATCAGGCGATAATCCTGGTAAACAGGATATACGAAAAAATGAAGACAGTGGATGAATCCATTGATGAAAAAGGACAAAAGCTATTCAAAATAAGAGATGAACTTTCAAAGTTATCTAAACAATCTAGGATGTTACAATCCGAATTAAATCAACTCAATATTACTCAGGCTGAAAATATGAGAGAATTTTTTATTTTATGTGAACATTTGGACTCACGTCCTTTAAAGAATTCAATACTGAAAGGGAATATTAATCCCAACAAAGTGGCAGGAGATGTCCCACTAGCACCTAGTGCCAAAAACATCTCGATGGTAAGCACGGATATACTGATTTCATCATCAAAAGATGAGAAAGAAAGCCGAGCAAATGAAACAACATGCTCATCCTCAGCCAAGGCTGAAAAAATTATATCTGGGAAACCAGAGAGTAAAACTAACCCAGTTTTATCTGGAACAAAAGTGTTTTCTTCTTTTCAGGTAGGAAAGCAATATCCGAAGGAAGAAGAGTATCTGGCCTTTACTAGATATGTCTATAATCTCTCTGAAGAAAGTGGAGAAACTTATGGTGTTTTTAGGAACAACAAGTTTGTTTCCTAGAATATCGATATTTCCTAATGGAATACTGAGTTTTACGACTCAATTATTTGAATTTAGATATTTAGATCGGGTATACACAAAACCAGATTTAAAAAAAATATCCCATTTACCGTCAAGATTGTTCGAACATGGAAACTAGCGTGCAAAATGTTAGACCATAATGAAGACGTCAGCACTTACGTCAAAAAGAAGAAGATGACATAATCACATATGTCAGAAAGCATAAAAAAAAGAGAATTTCTCTTTTCTAAAAGAAAGGTCAAATCAGGTCGGCCAATAATGAAAAAACATTGGAGAGTCCATTATCAAGAAAGAATCTTTTATCCAAAAGGACTAAAAGATAATTATGTGATATTTCAAGGAAGACTTTGAAATAAATTTCTTTTGTAATAAGTCCCTCCTTATATCTATAAAAGGGAAAGAATTTCATACTTAAGGGAGAAGATTTTTTTCAGAGAAAAAAAATCAGAGAGCAACGCTAGAAGATGAATAAGTTTGAGAGTGAGTAGTAACTTCTCCCATTAGGGAAAAGTAATTTCATCAATGTTGTATTAGATAAGTATTTTATAGTTTATATGTAAAATTATTAATATGAAATAAAAAGTGAGTTTTTATATCATTCTTCTTAAAACTCCATAGATAGTCGAAAGTGAAGGTTGCGATCTTCAGCTTTAAGAAGGAATAGTAACAAAGTAGCCAAAGACTGCGGTCGCCAGGGCGAAACATTGTTCATGTCCTGAAAGAAGAAATATTGCGGTATTGATAGAGGCTATTTATCGACAAAAGAGAAGAAAGGTATACACGCAAACTTTTTATTACATACTATATAATTTTACAGATATACTATATGCACTTATTTTACCCTGTTAAAAGAAACAACTTCAAATTAATGGTATCAGAGCCTAGTAACTAATCTATAGACTATGATTCTAACAATATAAAACCTTATTGGTATATAGAAATCGATACCCTTGTATCAATTTTACAAGCAATAAAAGATTTAGATGAAGATCTAAATAGAAAAATCGTTAGGATAGTTACCTTACAAAATAAAAAAGAAGAAGAAAGATATAATATTATAAATTATAATTTCTTTGATACCTCTTATTATTATTTTTCAGAATAATTAGTTTAAAAGAAATTTCTGAATTGCTAAAAGATCTCATAGAAAGTAATAAACAATTATCATTACGGTTAAAAATAATAGAAATAGAGATAAAATATATTAGAGAAAATACTCCAGGGAGAATAACAAATCTAATAGAAAAAACAGAAAAAAATTGACAAAAAAGTAAGTCAAAAATATATTAAAGAATTATTAAATAAAAAATCAGCAAGTGGAAACACTTATCAGAAAGGAAGCATGGATGAAATTGTAATCCAAAGATTCCTTGAAAAACAAAAAAAAAAGATCTATATTTAGAAAATGAAAATGATTTAGAAACAAATCATAAAGATAATTCTGTAGTAGAAATTAATTCAAAATCAATTGAAGAAAATAAAAAAGAATGAATTAGATGAGCTAGTTTATTCTTTAGAAGATCTAAGCATTTCAGAAAAAATAAATGTCTTCATGAATAAAGGAGAGACAGGAGGACCCCAAGAAAGATTCGAAGCATCAACTTCTATGAAAGAAGAATGGCAAGAGCCAGAAGATAAAATTTTTACAAATAAAGCGAAAAAGAATAATGATTTTACAAAAAACTATCATAATAATGATAAATAAAGATTTATGCCTAATAGACTCCCAACAGGAGATATATGTGTTCAATTTCTAGATTTTGAATGTAAAAGAGATCCAGAAAATAGCCTAGACCTTTGGTCTCAAAACATTCTCTTATACTTCCTATTAGGAAAAAGAAATTACACAGATGAAGAAAAATATATCATTATGATAAACACTTTTATGGGAAAAGTAAATGATTGGTTTTCAGGATTAACTGAAGATGCAGAAAATATAATAAAAAATGATACCTTAGAAGGATTAAATAATTCTTTACAAAAAGGTATAACTAATCTTAAGTAATATATTGCAAATGAATTCTTTGGAGGACAAGGAAATATAAAAGAAAATAAAGAAATGATAAAAAAATATTGCTAAAGAAAAAATAGAAAAATTACAAATTTGTAAAATGAGTTATATTCAAGAATATACTTGTGAATTCGAAGAATATTATTATAAAATATTCGATAGCAGTAAGGAAATGATGCCTTATTTAGAGAAATACTATCAAAAATTACCAGGCTTCTGGGCTAGATATTTTAGAGAAGAATACGAAAAGGAAAATAAAAAAGGAGATACTCTTGGACAGAGAATAAATTTCCTAAGAAATAGATTAGGTCAACTTTGTATGTCCCATAACATGCAGAAAAGCTAAAAGAATAAATACACAAATATATTGCAATGATACCAATGCATCTACCAATGGGGATGTGATGATAGACCACACAAAAGGAAAAAACAACTCAAAAATGGGTTAATAAAAAGAAAAAATTTCTCTAAACATAAATATATACCAAAGAAAAAATACTATAAAAAGAAAAGAGGATTTTCAAAAACAAATGATAAATGCAAATGTTATAATTGTGGAGAAGAAGGCCATAAAAGTTACGAATGTAACAAGAAAAGAGTAAAAATCTTAAAAATAGATAGAATAGAAATTGATTCAAATCTAGAAATGATAAAATCTATAGAAAGTGAAGATTTCTTTGAAGAAATTTATGAAGAATGTTCAACCATTTCAGAAGAATCTGATTAGATGAATAAAGAAATACAAGAAAGGGAAAATTCTGTACAAATTTTAGAAACAGAAGAAGATCATCAGGGTTATGCCTTAAAAGCAACCTTTGATGGAGAAACTTTTAAGAAAATCCAAGGATTAAAATTTAATCTTAAAGTAGAGGATAATCTACTAAGCAGAATGCAAAGAATGTTTGCAAGAGATAAAATTTCTTATCATGAATATCAAGAAATAGAAAAAGTAATAGAAATTACCCAAACAACAGGAAAGCATAAACTAAACTTGTTAACAAAATAAATGATAGATCAAATTCTAAGAAAAGTTTCCGAAAGGAAAAGAAAGAAAATGAATTATGTTCATCTAGGTGGAATTCAAATATTAGTTAAATAAACTTTTAAAGAAGGAATAAATTGTCCAATAGTGATAAATTTATCACATGAAAGATTCATAAATGCAAGAGAAGGAAATCTTGGTATAGTTGAAGGAAATCTAGCATATACAAAACTTCTATTTACATATTATCCAAAATATTGTATATCACTCAAAGATGTCGATTTTAATGATGCTTTGAGTCTACATTTTCAGATCAAAAGAAATGATCTATTTAAATCAGGTAATTATATAATGAGTATATATTACCAAGCATTATATACAGTTACAAATTCAAATTATGGAAAGGTGTATAAAAATAAAGGACTGATCGAAATAGATCAAGAATGTGCAGGAATTGCAAGAATAGTTGAAGCACAAATTCAACAAGCTAAAATTCCAGATGAATATGAAATTCGATTTGGAAAAACACAAGAAATAGGAAGTACTAGTAATCCTATGCTTTCAATAGAATATGGAAGAAACTCTATTAGAAAAAGTATATCTAATAGATATTCTTTAAGAAATGAAACTTCAAACATAATGAAGATAAAAGGAAGAATATTCAATGGAATAGAATGGAAAAATCAAGAAATCTTGATACAAACAGGAGCAACTGCAAATCACATAAAAGGAATTCTAATAGATGGAATACCGATCAATGAAGGAGAATATTATATCTACAAAACCTTTGAAGGAAATAATTTTAGTTGTAAAAATATGGTAGATTTACCTATACAACTAGATACAATAAGAATAGCAGTTCCATGTTATATCATCAATCTCGAAAGTAATCAAGAACTAATTTTAGGAAATTTATTCCTAAACAAATTATAAGATTATAGCATTGGAAGAGATGAAATAGAAATGATATATAAAAGCGAAACTTGTTTTTTACCAAAAATATAAATGCCAAAGGAAACAATTTTCAAAGTATCGATTTTTATAGAAATAACTTTCTATGATACCAAATTAACAACCTGTTGCCAAATAGATAACGGATCTAAAGCAAGTTTAGCAAAATCTTTTTTAATAAAAGATTGAGACTTAAATAAAAATAATATCTCCATGATAGGAATCACAGGAGATAAAGAAAAACTTTCAAAATCTAAAGAAAAGGTAGAAATAATTTTAGGATCAAAAATTATTTCTATAAACAAATTATTTGCTTATGATAAACTGGAAACAAATTTATTATTAGGAAATGATTTTATACAACAGTTTCAAAATTATCAACAAACTTTGTATATGATAAAGTGTGTATATATATTTTATTTGACATTAGAGATTATTTTGGCTACAGATTGCTTTAAGTTGTTATTTTATCTTTCATGTTGAATTTTATTGTTTGTACACGTATTTTGCAAATAATAAAGTTTTTCTTGTAAAGTATTCTAATTTTGTGGCCATATATGATCTTACTTTATTAATATTTTTTAAATCCTTTATTCTTGATGATGCCATATACATTTTTTCCATATTATAATTACTGTAAATTCATCTTTGTTTCATTTATCACATTGATTGATCTATTTTATCAATATTCTCGTTGTCATTTATGCGATGAATTCTTTCTTAAAAGAGTTATTTGAAGACTCGTTTCGGCTACCGATAGTTAGTAGTTCTAAATTATTTTATCCTTGTTAATTTTTTGTGATTTTATATTGAAAAAAGTCTTATGTTTTATTGGACAATGAGAAAATTACTCCGTCGATTTTGAAGGCTTTCATATTGAAAAAATGAAAATTTAGTTTAAATTCACCTATTTTGTATGTTAAAATTGGCTAATCAAAAAATTTCTCCGCCGGTTTTGGAGGTCTCCACATTGTAAAAGAAAGAAGTTTAATTTAAATTCATGTATTTTGTGTGTTAAAATTGGCGAAAGAGAAAATCTCTCCGTCGATTTTGGAGGTCTCGCCATTCTAAAAGATGGAAATTTAGTTTGAGTTCATATTATTTATTTTGTTAAAATTGGCCGATATAGAAATTACTATTGATTTCCAAGGTCTTCCATGTTAATAAGATAAGTTTTATTTTTAGTTATTTATTTCGTTTATTTTTGTTCATATTTATTTGTTGCTAACACTTCTACTAAGTGTGTTTACTGGTACCCTGATGCGGCTTTCCATCGAAGCTATTCCAATAGATTTCAAATTACACTTTTCTATTTATTTTTGTGTATATTGTTCACGTTAGACAAACCTTAAGCCAATTCTTACATTATTATTTTATTTTATTATTTGTGTATATCACATGTGTTATTATATTTGTATATATTATTTTTATCTCCTCCTAAATTTGAAAAAATGAATTCAGTCGGGACCCATAGTTGTGGATTTCGAAGGGTGTCTAACATCTTACCTTCGAAATAACCTGAACCATTATCTAGAATCTAATAGTTTTGTAAATCCCTTTAATTGGTTTCCTAGTTTTTTCCCTAAAATTAGGTGGCGACTCTTTTAAAATTCGTTTATTCCTTAAATTTTTAAAAATTAAGTTAATTGATTATTTTTGAGTCACCTCGACGTTTCTCCCTATTTGAATAAAGTGGGGATGTAAACACCATCTAACCAATTATTGTGCAAAGTCATGATAGAGGCGCAATTCTGGTTTTTTGACTTCATAGCTACCCAACAATTGGTTGATCACTAATTCAGATGTAATTGCAACTGCTTCATATCAACCGCCATCTCAAGCCCGGGTATTAAGGCTTGATATTCTGCAATATTATTGGAGCTACCTTGTTCTAAGGTGAAGGAATATGGCAAGATCTTCTCTTGAGAAAACGAATATCACTCCAGCACTGGCTCCTTCATGATGTGAGGCCCCATCAAAATACATCCTCCAAGGCGGTTGAACTTCAACAACCATTGCATTTTCATCAGGTAATTTATCAGTGAGTTCCCAATTATCAGGTATAGGGTGGTCTGCTAAGAAGTCTGCCAATGTTTTCCCTTTCACAACCTTTTGAGGAACATACACAATTTCAAACTGTTAAAAGTGGAGATACCATCTTGCTAATCGATCATTGAGGACAGTTTCGACATCACAAATTTGATGGGGTTGGCTTTAGAAGTAAGACGGACGACATGATCTTGAAAGTAGTGTGTCATCTTCTGAATTGAGAAGACTAATGCCAAACATAGTTTTTCAATTGGCGAGTAATTCAACTCATTTGGTGTCATCATCCTACTCAAGTAGTAAAGGGAATTTTTTTCCCTTCGCCA
Source organism: Solanum lycopersicum (assembly GCF_036512215.1). NCBI lineage: Eukaryota > Viridiplantae > Streptophyta > Magnoliopsida > Solanales > Solanaceae > Solanum > Solanum lycopersicum. The sequence goes on along the minus strand of NC_090806.1, from coordinate 12,224,355 downwards.
TTCTCTTGGGCTAAGAGTGCTTCCACTGATCTCTCTTGAGCCAATATGTAAAGTATCAATGACTTTCCAGGAATAGAAGCTGCTAAAACTGATGGTTTGATCAAGTAATACTTGATGCTCTCAAAGGCATTATTATAAGCTTGATCTCATTCGAAAAGAGTGCCTTTTTCATAAGACAACTGAATTCTTTGCACTTTCCTGCTAGATTCGAGATGAATCTCCTAAGATATGCTAGCTTCCATTGCAGACTCTTCAATTCATGGATGTTTCTTGGCTCGACCATCTTTCAAATTGCATTTATTTTTGCTTGATCATTTTTTATTCCTCGATGTCGTACAAGGAAACCAAGGAATTTTCTACACCATCCTCAAGTCTTTCAAGTGGTCACAATTTTTTCTTGATTTCACTTCTAACTCATCAACATAATATTCAACATTTTTGTGAAGAATTATATCTAAGATGTTCTGTATAGATCTTTAGTATGTTGCTCTTGCATTCTTTACAAAAGGTATTACTTTGTAGCAATAAATGCCATTTGGAGTCCACAAGGCGGTCAACTCTTCATCCTTTGGTGACATGCAAATCTGGTTGTAGCCGGATGAAGCGTCCATAAAAGACATCGCCTCATACCCAATAGTGCCATCAATCATAAGCTTAGGGATAGGAAGTGGAACTTCATATTTCGGATATGCATTATTGAGATCCCTTAAGTCAATACAAACTCAAATTTTCCCATTCTTCTTCTTCACGGGGATAATACTTGAAACCCATATGGGTACTTAACTTCATGAATAAAGCTAACCTCAATAAGCTTGTTAACTTCAGTTTCTACCACAGGAACCAATCCAGTCCTAAAATGCCGTTGAGCTTGCTTGATGGGACGTGTACCACTTTTCACAACAAGATGATGGACTGCCACCTTCGGGTCTAATCCAAGCATTGCTTTGTAACTCCAGGAAAATACATCTTTATACTCTTTGAGTAAGTCAACATAGTCTCTTTCCTCATCACTTGCCAATGAAGCATTCACATAAATGGGTTTTGGATCTTCATTAGTTCAAAGGCTGATTTCTTTCAATGTATCAATTGTACCATTTACTCTTTTTTCAAGTTCGGGTGGCGCACCTTTAGCATCTTTATCTTCTTGAGGTTCTCCATTATTGAAAAATATATGGCAATGCCATGAAACATTCTCCAACTCTCCATCCGTTTTAATTAGAGAAATAATATGCCTTTCATCTTGTGCAATGACATGATATGAAGAGCCAACATTTTCTTCATCTTCATCACGATGCTTGGTGTAGACTATAACATTTGACTTTGCCTTTATTACTTCTCCACATGAGACCACAATATTCGTTTGTTGCCTCATTCTAGAAGAGATCAGGTTTTGAAAGTCTTTAGGAGCACTTTGAGATTTGGGTAAAGAAGATGCCTGCATACTCTTGGTATTCTCCAAACCTTGTTTTTCTTCTTCAATGGACCTAACCTCTCAAATACAGAGATCCACTTCATTGAGCTTCCAAGTCATTCGAAGAGAGAAGATCTTTTGTTAGAGTTAGCGGACTCATCTTCCACAGTTATGTAGTTATTGCTTGTTTGTTTGTAGCCCAATTCTTCATGTGATTGCCTCATAACAGGTTCTAATGGAAGTTTCCCTAATTTTGACGGTTCACTAGGATCGAATCCAGCTTTTTCTAGTAGTCTATAAGCATTAGGATAAAAAGCTTCTTCTAAACGCCTCATTGGTAGTGCTTCATATTGAGTAACTTAGGGGCCATAAATTTTTTGTGAAGTAATGACTTAGGGGCCACAAACTTCCCAAGTAATTACGACTTCATAATATTGGAAGGTTCAAACCTTTCAGCGTATTTTCTTGCAACCTGAGAGAGTGTCCCTTGTCCTTTTTTTCCTTTGGGACATAATGAAGAATGGATGTGACCTTTTTACTTGAATAAGAACCAATAATGTTAGACATATTGTTTGGATTTCCAAGCTTTGGATCTTTCTTGTTTATGACTTTTGCCTTATCGACCACTACGTTAGCCATTTTGTTAAGGAGTCTGACATCTCCGGATGCAATGTCATCAAATTTTATAGAATATTTCTTCAAGTAAAACTTTGCGTCAGCAAAATGAGCTCCAACTTCAGCGAATAGATTATCATCTGCAATAATCCTTTTTGCAACTCCATTCTCATAATACTTCAAACATTGGTGGTAGGTAGATGGGATTACTTTGTTCTCATGTACCCACTGCCTACCAAGCAAAATGTTATATGAAGTATTTGCATCAATTACAAGTAACCACACACTTCATTACAACTCTCCGATGGTGAGGACTATTTTACAGTCTCTATGAACCATTGTCATCCTTGATTGAATCATTGGATCATCAAGCGACTATTAGTAAGATGTTGTTGTTAATATCCCAGGTTCTTTCATTGTGCAAATCAGAAGGATGTTGATTTTAGATCCTCCATCGACTAAGATTCTATTTACCTTTTCTTCACGTGCAAAACCAACCATTAATAAAGGGTAATTATGAAATGTGTCACCAAACAGAAAATCTTCATCAGAGAATGTGATTTTGGCCATACATGCATTTTTTTACTCCGGGAGATAGCTTTAGAGCATTGGTGATGGGCAAGATGGATTTTCAACTTCAAGAGACGACTTTGGAGCATATTTTGGTGATAAATGTGATGGAGTTGCATCTTTCGCTTCCTTTTCATCGACATTACAACACAGAGCTTTTGTGCCATCGCAGTGAACTAGGTGTAAAACCAATTTGGCAAATATTCTCCAAATGTAATTAGTCGATGCAACTTTTTAGTAGTGGTGTGCCTTTATTTATTTCTTCTTTGAATGCATAATCGAAGTTTTGGTTTTGGGTCTCCTTACCATATTTTCCCTAACGTGTTGCTTTATTGACTCTTTATGTGAACTCATTTTTCGGTGTTCACGACGAGTCACAAGAGTCCAATCCCAATCATTAAGATCATTTAATGGGTATTCATCTTCTCTTGTTGATCCCTCACCAGAAGCCACATCACTTAGTATAGGAAGAAATGACAAATTATTTACATCAATGGGCTCGAAGTCTTCAAACTTAATCATTTTTGTCTAATTGATATTTGGAATGTCTTTCTCCATATTTTCTTCAATAAAACTTCAAGTCATGATCGGATTGGGTGAGTCAGAAGAGATACTGACTTGGTTTGAACTAAATTTCTAATCTTCGAGTTCAATCTTCCCTTCGCGAGCTAGGTCCATGATTTTGTACTTGAAGACGAAGTATTTCTCAATAGGGTAGCCAACCAACCGGTGATACTTACAGTATCTTGGATCATCACTCCTCCCAGATTTATTTGGTTCTTTTATCTCTGGTAACTCAAAAAGTTTAAACTCAAAGAGTTCATGAAAGATTGCGAAAACACATGAGTCAAGAAATGGATAGTCCTTATACTGCTTTTTCTTCAAGGTGAGATTTTGATTTGTCCTTCCTTCAAAAGAAGTCTCTTTTGCTCTCGGTGTATTGCCCACTTATGTGATGAATTTGACATGAGAATCATTGACATTCATGGATTCTTTTATTTCAGCCTTTGGAAAATATTTTCCCACTTTGTTGAATTCTTGCCTTTCTTTGCCTCTACGGAGTTCGTGGATAAATGGTGTTTCAGTTCCAACCCATGACATGCTTAACTCCGTATCATGAGCACGAGTGGTCAATTCTTCAAAATTTCTAGGCTTTATGCCTTGCAGAATATAGCGGATACACCAATGCATACTTTGAATGCACATCTCTATGCTCGAAGCTTCACTAAGTCTATCTTTACAGTTTAGACTTGCATGCCTCCATCGGTTGATGAAGTCAAAGACTGTCTCTTCATTTCGCTGACGTGTGTTTGTAAGTTCCACCATGCTTACAGTACGTCTTGTGCTATAGAAGCATTTGAGAAATTCTTGCTCCATTTGTTCCCAACTATCGATGGAGCCAAACTCAAGGTTAGTGTACTAATCGAAAGCATTATCCTTAAGCGAGCAGACAAATTTTTTGACGAGGTAATCTTCATATATCCCAGCATTATTGTAGGTTTAGATAAAGTTTGTAACATGTTGATTTGGGCTTCCCATACCATCGAACTGCTGAAACTTTGGAGGTTGCTAACCGACAGGCATTTCCGAGATATCCTTGCAGTGTATGGCTTTGCGTATGTCAAGGAGGATTTTGTGGCAACCGTGTACTTGTCTTTGATGGTCCCATGATGAACTCTTTGATGTGGTTGATAGAGATCGTTTATTTAGATGAAAATTGAATCTCTTTAGCATATTCCACTTGCTTTAAGGGGTGATCGACTGTCTCTTGTACTTACATACGTTTTTCAGGTGAATGACTTGATTCATCATCCATCATGTCCTCCACTCTATCAGTTAGCTTAACAATTCAAGCATCTTGATCTTAAAAATACTTGGTCAAGCCTTCAATAGCTCTTGTCAAGCTCACAAATTGTTCTTCTACGGATGAAGCGTTATTCACCATTGCATGCACTACCATAGTAGGTGACGGAGAATAGCGTTGATTTTGTGAAACATGTTATGTGGGGTAGATCTCGTGCTTATGACATCATTATTGGTCGAAGAGTACTTTTTGCATGTAGGTGGGCTTAATTGGGCAAGAACCCTCTCGATCATTTCGGCGATGTCTTGTTTTACGACTTTTGTAGGAGACTTCGCACATTTTGGGGATAAACCGAAGGCAATAGCAAACTCAGACGACACTCGTGAGGCTTGTTGTCAAAGCAATCTTGCTTGGTTCCTTGTGATAGGTCCAATATTTCTTGCAATAACATCAACGATGCTTTCACAACGATGCAAAATTTGGATCCATTAGTTTTTGCAGAAGCAAATGTGAATCCAAATGCAAATACATATTTCAATGCAGATGCGAATACGGATTTAGATGCTGATGCAGATACAGATGTGGATCTAGATTTAGATGCAGATGTAGATTTTGAGTTGATCTTCTTAGAATCCATCTTAGTGTTCTTGAATTTTTATTTTCGAAGAAAAAAGATGAGAGGTAAAGATTGTCACATTGAGCGTGCCAATTTGTAAGCGTCTAAAGTTTCAATCCTGAAATACAATAGGCATGAAAGGAAAAATAGCAAGCAAACAATAAAATTTGTATTTGAATTAGTGTGAATGTTACAATCTTTATAAAATATCTCAAAAAGATATGTAATCCCCTGATTCTTCTCTTTACAGATGTTGTTGATTTGGCAGAATACTTGAGGCTCAACACTTAGAGCGAAGACTTCTTTGTGTGCGGAAGACTTGCAGATCACCACTGAAGAGCAATTATGTAATCCTGTGTGTATGTATTTTTTCTATATTTTCGTCTTATGAAGACCTCCTTATATAGGCTTCCACAAGGGCTTTAGGGTATTTTGGTCCGAGCAATTTTGATCCATGAGCCTGAAGAATCATGAGTTGGGCTCATCTTGTCAACTTAATGGACTGACCCAAGTGTAATATAGACTTGATTTAAGTCATACAATTTTGACTTAGATATTAATCTAACTTTATCAACCAGTAATTTGACTTGGTCAACGTATGATAAATTTAAGATTTAATTCAAACTTAATATGAATTTATCAATAAAACTTCACTGTCTATAATAACATGGGTAAGAATCTGATAAAAAAAAACATAAATTTATATTGATGAGAATGAAGGAAGGTCAAAAACTGTTTTAAAAATTTTAAATTAAATATTTAGAGGTTACGAATACGAAAATATAAAAGTTGTGATATTACGGATGAAACAATGGAATAGGTAGATATGAATTGCGAAAGTGGATGTTTAAAGCAAATAAAAAGAAAAATAACAGATAATGAAGGATAGAATAAATATATTTAAATTAAATTAAAGCTATCTTTGCAAAATGGGTACATGCAGAAAATAGTAATTTAGTGATCATGTAAACATGAATCTGAATAGCTTTAAGTTCTTATCATGTGTGACTAACGAATTTAAATTAGTGAAACTAAACCCATTTTTTAGTGATAATAAGGAAGGCATTATCAAATGTGTATCTCTCCATTTCGCAGATTCGCACACCTTTAAAATATTTATTCTTCCATTTTTATTTGTGACTTATTTTTAAAATAAATTTTTACTTTTATTTATTATTTTTGACATATCAAAAAAAAATGATTATATTTTTTCATGTTTTACCCTCAATATTAAATACTCTTTCTCCATATTATTCTCCAAGACTTAATATTGAACATCATTTAATAGGTATAGTTTGGTAAAATATGTTAATAATTATTTTCTTAATAGGTGTATCAAGTCAAACAGTAACAAGAAAAAATATACGGAGAAAGTACTAGATATTTAATTAGCAATTAGTACAACAAAGTCCAAAAGTCATTACACATTTACATAATTAAAAATATAATTTAATGTTTAAACAATTAAATATTTTATAATATTTTAATTTATTATAAAGATAAAATCATAATTAACCAATTAACTTTTGACTTTGAGTGTTCCCATTTTTTATACCTATATGAAAATGATAGACAGATTAACAAAATAATAGAAAAGTCAATCACCTTTGCACACTACCCTTAATATGTACATCCTTTTTTAAAATCAATTCCAAACGAATTCATCTTTCTATAATTAAATAACTTAATTTTTAATTAGTTTTACAATTCACTTTTAGTGGTCATTTATTTTTAAAATAGATTTTCATTTTTATTTGTCCTCTTTAATATATAAAAAAAAATTATAATTTTTTTAATATTTTACCATCAACATTAAATATTTATTTTAATCATTTTCAAGACATTATTGAATAGGAATAGTTTGATAAAATACTTGTATCAATAATTATTTTGTAATAGGTGTGCCAAGTAAAATTGAAGGGAGGGAGTATTTTTTTTTCCGAAATAATTTCTACTCACACAAATATCTAATGGTCTTTTTAAATCACAAGTTTCAAAGTTATTCTTTTAGCTTGAACTTTGTTTTAAATCAAACAGTGATACGCAAATTGGGATAAGAAAAATCCTTTTGGCCATAAAAATTGGCCATAATTTAGTCAGAATGGTAAAATGACATGTTCACACTATAACTAGTTTATTTTTAGATAATTTTGCCCTTTAACTTAAATATTAAATATATTTTTCAATTATGTTTCCAAGACATTGAAAATGATTATTGAAATTAATTATTAATAATTTCATAATTAAACATGAAAAGGAACCAAAAAATTCACCAAAGAAAATATAATTTTGACACACTCTTCTCACTTGAAAATTCAAGATCTAAAATAATATATATATATATATGTGTGTGTATATATATATATATATATATATATATAATTGTAAAAAAATAAAAAATATATCTCTTTTTCAATTTCAATTTTCCTCTTTTTTACTTATTCTTTCTTATTCTTTTTTCATTTCTTATTTCTTAATGAGAAAAAAAAATTAAAAGTATAAAAGAGAAGTAAAGTGTAGATTTTTTTTCATTTATAATTTCTAACCGTGAAAAGATAATTTATATCTAAATTTAAATATTAAAAGTTTATATAAAAAATAAAAATATGAAATTGGCCGAGTTGGCTAAAGAATCACTCTTATTTTTTTAGAGGAGTTGTTGTTACGCATTGATTTTCTAAAAAAAATTAATGATAAAAATATATTTCATCTGATTATACTCAAAATGTATGTGAGCGAAATATGAAGAAAACTAAAATTATCATCATGTTTCCTCTATTATGTAATTATATTTATATCTTCGATTAGATATGAATCACATCACACACAAAAACGACTCATTAATATTAATTTTTATTTATTATTTCAGTACTAGAGACATGTACAATTTTCTTTTTAAGAAAACGTTGATGGTGTTTTATTGAAAATTTTTAATAACATAGAAAAGATATAGAATGTCTTTTATGATTTCAAAATAAACTTTTATAAAAGAATTTAAAAGAAAAATGTTTTATAGTTCTTCAATGACAATGACAACACAAATTTGTTAAGCATGAACTAGATTTAAGTTTCATCACAAATATATTTTTCTTTATTAGTATTATTTGTTATTTTATAAAAAATGTTTGCTATTAAATGATATGCTAAAATATTAAGTTGTCACGACCCAAAAATGGGCGTGATGGCACTCGTCTTATCCCACCAAGACAAGTCAGCCTAAAACTCAACCATTACAATAAAGTGCGGAAGTAAAATATAAGTAACTTAATAAAACCCCCAAAACCTGGTAGTCACGTGTACAAGCCTCTAAAGTATTACAATTGATTCAAAAAAAAAACTCAAGTCTCAAAGGAACTTGTTTCTAGAATAGAACAAGATCATAATTAAGGAGAAGAAAGTCTGCTGCGATGGAAACAGCTACCTGACAAATCTCCAAGAAGCCTCGGAAAAGAAGAGAATGACAAGTACCACAAAAATCCAGGCTTATAACCTACAAAAATTTGTAGAAGCAAGGGGTGAGTACCAAACCACACGGTACTCAGCAAGTAAACGTCTAAACACAAGCTAAGGGAATGAAATACGGGTACTCCTACCACCCCCAACCGAACCTCCACAACTGCAACCTGCATAAACATTAGCCGAACCTAACAACTCACAGTTTACATAGAACGTAACTCAACAAAAACATTTAGACAAATTACACATCCTCCACAACAACACTTTAACAAATTACATATCCTCCACAACAACACTTTAACAAATTATATATCCTCAATATCAACACTTAAACAAATTAGATATCCTCAATAGCAACACTTCCACAAATTTACATATCCTCAATAACACACTTCAACAAATTACATATCCTCAACAACAACACTTCAACAAATTATATATCTTCAATAACAAGCTCAGTATTCAACAATCACAAGTTCCGCAAAAAGACAATCACTAGATCAGCAAAACACAATATCAAGTTCACTAATGATAAGTATGTGCAATGTAATGGAATGCAATGTCAAGTATAATGATGCATGTCTGACCTAGTGATACACACCCGCTGTCTCTCAGTCCGGGATCCATGGGGGACATATTTGTCCATGCATCTGTCGCGGCGCACGACACGACCCTCGATAATAGTAACCATCGCGGCGCGCGATACGTCCCTCGAAATATAGTATCCATCGCGGCGCGCGATACGTCCCTCGAAATGGTACATCCTCTTTAAGTTATCATTCTTTCTCAATGCACATAACACTTTCACAACCATGTCTCGGAATAATGCAATGACATGTTCACACAAATAATGAGGAGATGACCATTTTCATAACATTGCACAGTTCACAACCACACAAGCATGAAATCACATCAACAATGATTCAACAAGCCATCAAACTTTTCTCAACACATCACACATAAATAATTAATCACATCGCCTTTTGTTATCCCTTTTATTTCATCATTAGAATTAATCAATGTGGACAAGTCAACCCATAACCAATCCCGTTACTCCCAAACATATATCACAAGGAAATACACGCATTCCATACACTTAACAAGAGTTTAGAAATTCACTTGCCTCAAATAGTCGAACAATGACTCTAGAACTTGAGCCTTCTCTTTTTGTTGAGCTTCCAAATCAATGCAATCTATTCAAGTACATATTCACTATAAGATTTCAAAGCTTACAACATCCCTATTATTATAGGTTTAGCCTAGACCCAAAAGATCACCCAAATCTATGATCAAGTTTCTAAGTTTCAAGCTTAAGTTAAGTTCCAACTCTTGTCCAATATCATAACTCAAATGGTATGTATATGATATGATAGATATAATATTTAATTACCTATCTCAATATGTCAAAACTTAACTCATAGTGTGATAATAATAATAAAATTAAGTCAAGTTACCAATCACCCACGGATAGAACACCACCTCCGAACCTAAGGATCCATCCGCCTTCATTGTATCTTCAATTCTGTCAATCATTACATATCCTTTATTAATTAAATCATCAATAATCAAATCATCTACCAAATATAATAATTTGATGATTTTAAGACATTTAAAAAAAAAGAAAAAAAATAAACACAAACAGTAAGTTAATAATCTTCTTCACTGTTTGGTTTAAAATATATTGCCCCTACATCAATCATTGGCAACATGATTACCCAATGATTTGGAAAGAATTGTTATATCACAGAATCCAAAGAACAGTTATATTCCATTGTAAATTCAACAATATTATATTAAATAGTGTTCCATTAATGTCTAACCAAAATTTTATATTACAAAATTCAAGATTTGCACATGGCGATGAAAAATTGCTAACAATTCTTACCTGTATTCGATGCCCTCGCCTCCGACGCAACCTAGCTCAGGTAATTTTCCCCCTATCTTATTATCTTTATTTATTTTTATATATATAAATAATAAACCCTACTACTTATTTAGTATATAAGGGTCAAATAGTATTGAATCTTAAATAATTTATCACTTTAGCCCGTTAACTATTGATTCAGCCCATTATCTACAGTTACCCATCAATTAATTAACTCAATTTAAACGTATAGTTCAAGATTCTCAAAAATAATGTACGGGTCATTACATTATCCACCACTAAAAATCATGTTCGTCCTCGAACATAAGGAAGAAGAAGAAAGAATAACCAACGTTACCATAAGTCTAAGTTATGACCTACCAGTCGATGTTCATCTCTCTAGGTGAGCTCATCCTTAAGACCATTCCCTCACGATCAACTACAAAGAAATGAACTTTCAAATAAAACTTTGGGAGATTTTTATATCAAGAGTGATTATCAAGCCACAAACTAACCAATGAACTCAATATAAATTGAAACCTACTAGACCATAATACATCCATCAAGAAAAATCTTTTCTCACATAACCAAAATAACATTCTGAACAGATACCAACTACTACCAGAAGTGAACTTTAGCTAAGAACCACACTCATAACACACAAGCCATCGCATATCTTATCAAGATTTCCTTTCCACAACACAATGTTCCCACAAACTTAAGTTATAAAAGTTTGATGTTTAGACATCGAATACTCACCAAGGGATAATCAAACATATCTAATCCAAAGAAGAACAAGATCAAGTAAGCACCCTACAAATGGTACACGCTAGGATGCATAACCTTTTACAACACTGTCAGATAACCGTAACTATTCACAAAAGCTCTTTTGTAAGTTCCCATAAGCAAGGTTGTACATATAAAAATAATGATATATTTCTAATTTTTCAAACAACATCAAATATGTCATAACTGAAGTGAACAAGTCTAACCAAGGATCCTACCTTATCAAGAAGATATAAGAGGATCGGTACATCCGATCCACCACTAGAAATCCACCCATAGATGTAGAACAACACACGAGTATATGGAACGAATCACTCTCTAAACCTTTTTTTTAAAACGAAGTAGGTTGTTACCTAAAAATGTACAAAATCAAGGCCGGATAACATAAGATACTCTTTTCATATTAAACATATCAAACAATTATAGTTAAATGACTCCATATCAGATTTTTTTTTAGCTGCCCACATTCAACTAGCCTGACATCATTACAATCTTACACATACTCGATTGTCAAACTCCACATAGACTTTCTCACTACGATAACAAACATTCTAACCACACCAGTCACTTACCTTACTCTCAAATCATCACTAGTATTAAAGTCTTCTTAGCAAACACATTATTGCCTCTAAAGATTTTGAACTATGGCTTTATCTCTTTCCATTTAAGCATTTCATGACAAATAATGGTCACACCCAAGGCTCATATCAGTAAATTCAAATCTAAAAGTACTTTATCATCGAGATACAACAACTGTATCACACTCAATATCAACTCCACGTATTTTTTTTATACCAAATTACAACTAATACTCAAAACCATCATACACCTTGTACCAACACCTAAGAAATTTTTTTTTATCACTACAATAATTCGGTAAACTATAAACTAGGTGATCACCTCTATTCACTATCAATTGTTTATGTAACACATCATACAATGTCCCGTCAATACATTAGTTTCAATCCCCTCAAAATCCTCATTAACCTTGTGCAATTGTAGGTTCATCCTATTGTGTATCTACAAGTCACCTACCATAATCTGAATAAATTAGCCCCACATAATAACACAAACTCTTCACACCTCAAAATTTTTTTCCCCACTCAAATCAACTCCTTATATTCATAAAAATCGGTGACAAACTTTTGGTATGTTTATACCGAACAAATCACATCCATAGTCATATTAGATATTATATATGAAAACTCATACATCCTTCACTTCAAACAAAGATTCTATATGAGAGATCTTATTCCTTCGTTTCTCTAAAACTCTTCTTATGACACAAAATTTTGAATATCATGAACTCTTCAATACATCAAATCTTGTTTCTTTGATAGACTCGCTTACCAGTCTTTTACCAACAACCCATGATATTTTTATCTTATCCTCGAAATCAAAACATTACGTGAAATTCCATTTAGGGATAACAATCAAAGTAACCAAATTTTCTACTCAAATCATTTTTAAGTACTTCCAAATGCTTCGTACTCAATGTGATCGATATTTCTTACCTTACCAATTCATATCTTTACAAAACACATTACCGCAATTCTAAACTCACCATGAAAATCTTGATTTTTTTTCCAACCATGTAACACAATCCCATTATTAATTAACATTAGTTCATACCTTGAAGATTTTTTTTTCTGAATTCTTGTATCTTACCTTTTTATTGATCGCCTTTCTATCGATCTTATCATATCTTTCGCTAAAATTCTACGATATTCATTATCAAACTCAAAACCACAAAAGAACTAATTATCATACTCGAGATGAACGATCTTTCACTCCTTTCTTAAGATTTATCTAATAGTTTTTAACCAATCTGATGATCTTGTGATACTATATATTACCATAGTCAAAGAAAATATGGGTGAAATCATGTGTCTCTAAATCCAATTCTTAACCCATGTTAATATACCTCTTTAGCCCTTGCAATCAAAGAAAATATTCTTACTCTCACCTCTTTTAGAAGGTTACACTATATCAACTAATTTATTTATTATTATTTTTTTCATTATGACTCTAGCTCCTTTAAATTCTATTCGAGCAGTGTTTCAGCACCTCCTGTAACTTTACTTGAAACCAGGCTACTCACCCAACTATAGCAAACCATAACATTATATATTCGCAAGTTGTCATTACTATACAAAAATCTATTTAACAAACTATCTTTGTCATATAGCTCATCCCAATTTCAATCCATCACAAACTCTTACTACCATTATGCTCGTTTAGCCCTTGCAATCACCATAGAGTAATCTTTGTCATTGCCATGACATCTCAAAACCAACTTTACCAATAAAATTCACAAGACTAACCCAATATCATATGCACTTTTTAGTAAGAGTTTCAATTCCCTCCACACAAGTATACTCTCTGAGACTTCATTACCCATAAGCTTGCCATTATGGTATCTATCCATTCCCTTGGACCTTAAGATGAAATTATTGATACTCATTTAGAACCCTCTAAATACACTTCTCAACTCAACACATTAATATCGTACTGAAGATCCACCACTAAATGCTTCCTGATAAATTACGCTTAGCTCAAGCATCCGTAGTAACAAACTAGTTGGTTTCTCAAACCTTATTCAACACCAAATCTAATTATCTGAACATATGATACAACTATAACTCTTTAGGTATTTATTATTCACACTTAACAATCAACATATCCATTTTCATATACCAGTAGTACCATATTGTGAAGACTGTTAAATCCACCACTAAAACACATCATACCTATCTAGAAGATTGTATCAAAATAGCTCATACATATTATGACAACTTTGCTAACTGTGTTTTCTCAATTTACATTATTCATTATCTTGCAATCATTTTAATTCGTCCACTTTCAATTATCGAACTACATTCTTTTCATAACTATATCACTTTCACCTTAGTATTAGGTCTAACATTCAAGTTATACACAACACACTAACTACTCACATGAGAAACTATGCACGAGTCATCACATAAATGAGAGTGAATGGAGTGAAGCGGTGATAGTCAAAACTAAGCCAAGCATGCACGATTAAGATCCAAAAAGTGAAGATTTTTCTTAAAAGTCACTATAGCCTCTCGAAGATAAGTACAGACGTCTTCGTACAGATCCTCAAGACTCTACTTAGACTCGGCTTGTACACACGTGAGACCTATGAACCTGGGGCTCTGATACCATTTTGTCATGACCCAAAAATGGGCGTGATGGCACTCGTCTTATCCCACCAAGACAAGTCAGCCTAAAACTCAACCATTACAATAAAGTGCGGAAGTAAAATATAAGTAACTTAATAAAACCCCCAAAACCTGGTAGTCACGTGTACAAGCCTCTAAAGTATTACAATTGATTCAAAAAAAAAACCCAAGTCTCAAAGGAACTTGTTTCTAGAATAGAACAAGATCATAATTAAGGAGAAGAAAGTCTGCTGCGATGGAAACAGCTACCTGACAAATCTCCAAGAAGCCTCGGAAAAGAAGAGAATAATAAGTACCACAAAAATCCAGGCTTATAACCTACAAAAATTTGTAGAAGCAAGGGGTGAGTACCAAACCACACGGTACTCAGCAAGTAAACATCTAAACACAAGCTAAGGGAATGAAATACGGGTACTCCTACCACCCCCAACCGACCCTCCACAACTACAACCTGCATAAACATCAGTCGAACCTAACAACTCACAGTTTACATAGAACGTAACTCAACAAAAACATTTAGACAAATTGCACATCCTCCACAACAACACTTTAACAAATTACATATCCTCCACAACAACACTTTAACGAATTATATATCCTCAATATCAACACTTAAACAAATTAGATATCCTCAATAGCAACACTTCCACAAATTTACATATCCTCAATAACACACTTCAACAAATTACATATCCTCAACAACAACACTTCAACAAATTATATATCCTCAATAACAAGCTCAGTATTCAACAATCACAAGTTCCGCAAAAAGACAATCACTAGATCAGCAAAACACAATATCAAGTTCACTAATGATAAGTATGTGCAATGTAATGGAATGCAATGTCAAGTATAATGATGCATGTCTGACCTAGTTATACACACCCGCTGTCTCTCAGTCCGGGACCCATGGGGGACATATTTGTCCATGCATCTGTCGCGGCGCACGACACGACCCTCGATAATAGTAACCATCGCGGCGCGTGATACGTCCCTCGAAATATAGTATCCATCGCGGCGCGCGATACGTCCCTCGAAATGGTACATCCTCTTTAAGTTATCATTCTTTCTCAATGCACATAATACTTTCACAACCATGTCTCAGAATAATGCAATGACATGTTCACACAAATAATGAGGAGATGACCACTTTCATAACATTGCACAGTTCACAACCACACAAGCATGAAATCACATCAACAATGATTCAACAAGCCATCAAACTTTTCTCAACACATCACACATAAATAATTAATCACATCGCCTTTTATTATCCCTTTTATTTCATCATTAGAATTAATCAATGTGGACAAGTCAACCCATCACCAATCCCGTTACTCCCAAACATATATCACAAGGAAATACACGCATTCCATACACTTAACAAGAGTTTAGAAATCCACTTGCCTCAAATAGTCGAACAATGACTCTAGAACTTGAGCCTTCTCTTTTCGTTGAGCTTCCAAATCAATGCAATCTATTCAAGTACATATTCACTATAAGATTTCAAAGCTTACAACATCCCTTTTATTATAGGTTTAGCCTAGACCCAAAAGATCACCCAAATCTATGATCAACTTTCTAAGTTTCAAGCTTAAGTTAAATCCCGATCATCTAATGTGGCAGTGTACTTCTCAAATGGGGCCATCTGGATACTAGAGTGATAACTGTTATTATAGGCAAACTCCGCTAAGGGTGAATGTTGATCCCATCTAGCACCAAAATCAATCACACAAGCTCGAAGCATATCTTCCAATACCTGAATGGTCCGCTCAGACTGACCATCAGTCTGAGGGTGAAAGGCTGTACTCATATCTAATTGAGTACTTAGACCATGCTGTAATGCCTTCCAGAAGTGAGAAGTAAATAGTGAACCTCGATCTGATATGATAGAAACAGGAACTCCATGTAGTCGCACAATCTGACTGATATATAGTTCGGCTAACTTTTCTGTTGTATACTTTACCCGAACCGGGATGAAGTGGGCAAACTTGGTCAGCCTATCAACAACAACCCAAATAGAGTCATAACTACTCACTGTGGTAGGCAAACCCACGACAAAGTCCATAGTAATCCGCTCCCACTTCCAAGTAGGAATAGGCATCCTCTGAGATACACCCCCGGGCCGCTGGTGCTCACACTTGATCTGCTGGCAAGTCAAACACCTCGAAACAAAGTCTGAAATATCTCTCTTCATCCCACACCACCAGTAATGCTGACTCAGATCATGATACATCTTCGCCGCTCCCGGATGGATAGAGTACCGAGTACAATGGGCCTCCTCAAGAATCAATCTAATCAAATCTCCTGTCCTGGGCACACAAATTCTGCCTCCGATCCGCAAGACACCATCAGAATCAAGGACAGCCTCCTTAGCTTCCCCTTTCAATACTTTTTCTCGAATGAGACATAATTTTTCATCATCAAATTGGTGTGCACGGATTTGCTCGACTAAAGAAGATCGAGCCTCAATAAAAGCAATCATCCCATCACTCTCCTCTGAGATCTGTAATCGGACAAGACTGTTAGCTAACAATTGAACATCTCTAGCCAATGGTCTCTCCTCAACACTAAGAGATGCAAAACTCCCCATACTATGAGTCTTCCTACTCAAAGCATCGGCCATAACATTGGCCTTCCCTGGATGATACAGAATGGTCACATCATAGTCCTTCAGCAACTTAAGCCATCTCTGCTGCCTCAAGTTCAAATCTCTCTGACTAAAGATATACTGGAGACTCCGATGATCAGTGAACATCTCACAATGCACTCCATACAAATAATGACGCCATAACTTAAGTACAAATACCACAGCCGCCAATTCTAAATCATGAGTAGGGTAGTTCTTCTCATGGGATTTCAATTGCCTAGAAGCATAAGCAATCACTTTCCCCTTCTGCATCAACACACCACCCAAACTAACTCCTGAAGCATCACAATACACAGTAAAGTCTACATCCTCCTCAGGTAGAGTCAACACAGGAGCAGAAGTCAACAATGTCTTGAGCTTTTGAAAGCTCTCCTCACACTCATCAGACCACTGAAAACTCACATCCTGTCGAGTCAATCTAGTCAATGGAGCTGCAATAGTAGAGAAACTCTGAACAAATCATCGATAATAACCTGCCAATCCCACAAAACTCCTAATCTCAGTAGGTGAAGTAGGTCGCGTCCAGCCTCTAACTGCCTCAATCTTGGCCGGATCTACTCTAATACCCTCCTTGGACACCACGTGTCCCAAGAATGTCACAGAAGTAAGCCAGAACTCACACTTTGAGAACTTGGCATACAACTTCTCTTCTCTCAACCTCTGAAGTACAATCCTCAGGTGTCGGACATGGTCCTCCTCAGTCTTAGAGTAAACCAAGATGTCATCGATGAAAACAATCACAAAAGAATCAAGGTATGGTCGAAACACCCCATTCATCAACTCCATGAATGCTGCTGGGGCATTAGTCAATCCGAAGGACATCACTAGGAACTCATAATGCCCATACCGAGTCCGAAAAGCTGTCTTAGGGATATCTGAAGCCCTAATCTTCAACTGATGATACCCAGACCTCAAATCAACCAGTCTGATCTCCATTACAATTTTACACATGTTGGATTTGCCAAACCCTACATACTTCTCACAGTACTCCATCAAAGCCAACACTATTAATATTAACAAATATCATAACCACACCAACCATTTACCTTACTTTCACACAGTCATTAGTATCACATTCTCCTTAGCAAGCACATTGTAGTCTCCAAGACTTTGAACCATGGTTTCTTATCCTTCCATTTAAGCATCTCATAATAGATATAAGTCACATCCAAGACCGATAACACTAATTTCAAATCTATATTTCTCCTTTAGGGTAAAATAATTAAGTCACACTTAATGTCAACTTCACCTAAACTTTCACATACCATTTTCAACCACCATCTGTACCATCATTTACCTCATGCGATAACTCAAAGAAACCCTTGATCACTCCAATATTTGTATATACTATAATCTCATAACCTCTACTCACCATAAAATGCCTATGTAACACATTATAACAATCTATTTTGTCTCGTCAACAAAATAATTTTAATCCCCTCCAATCCTCATTAATCATGTAAAACTGTAGGTTCACACTATTTAACATCCGTTTGTTACTCAATGACATTCTGAACAATCTAGCTCGACATAACCATGTATAATCTTCCTTACATCATTTATGTGATGACTCGTGCATAGTTTCTCATGTGAGTAGTTAGTGTGTTGTGTATAACTTGAATGTTAGACCTAATACTAAGGTGAAAGTGATATGGTTATGAAAAGAATGTAGTTCGATAATTGAAAGTGGACGAATTAAAATGATTGCAAGATAATGAATAATGTAAATTGATACCATTTTGTCACGACCCAAAAATGGACGTGATGGCACTCGTCTTAGAAACTTGATCATAGATTTGGGTGATCTTTTGGGTCTAGGCTAAGCCTATAATAATAGGGATGTTGTAAGCTTTGAAATCTTATAGTGAATATGTACTTGAATAGATTGCATTGATTTGGAAGCTCAACGAAAAGAGAAGGCTCAAGTTCTAGAGTCATTGTTTGACTATTTGAGGCAAGTGGATTTCTAAACTCTTGTTAAGTGTATGGAATGCGTGTATTTCCTTGTGATATATGTTTGGGAGTAACGGGATTGGTGATGGGTTGACTTGTCCACATTGATTAATTCTAATGATGAAATAAAAGGGATAACAAAAGGCGATGTGATTAATTATTTATGTGTGATGTGTTGAGAAAAGTTTGATGGCTTGTTGAATTATTGTTGATGTGATTTCATGTTTGTGTAGTTGTGAACTGTGCAATGTTATGAAAATGGTCATCTTCTCATTATTTGTGTGAACATGTCATTGCATTATTCTGAGGCATGATTGTGGAAGTGTTATGTGCATTGAGAAAGAATGATAACTTAAAGAGGATGTACCATTTCGAGAGACGTATCGCGCGCCGCGATGGTTACTATATTTCGAGGGAAGTATCGCGCGCCGCGATGGATACTATATTTCGAGGGACGTATCGTGCGCCACGATGGTTACTGTTATCGAGGATCGTGTCGTGCGCCGCGACAGATGCATGGACAGATATGTCCCCCATGGGTCCCGGACTGAGAGACAGCGGGTGTGTATCACTAGGTCAGACATGTTGTCACGACCCAAATCCGGTCGCGACTGGCACCCACACTTACCCTCCTATGTGAGCGAACCAACCAATCTAAACCTTAACATTTCAATGTAATATCAACATAAAGTAATGCAGAAGACTTAAACTCATTAATAAAATCAATAACTATTATTATTCCCAAAATCTGGAAGTCATCATCACAAGAACATCTACGATCAAATGACCAAACTAAGAGTATTCTAAAAGCTAAAAATACATAAGAAGCTAGTCCATGCCGGAAGTTCAAGGCATCAAGACATGAAGGAGAAGATCCAGTCCAAGCTAGAAGCATTAGCTCACCCTGAATTTCCAATGTAGTAAGACTGGCTTGAGTTACTGTTGAGTTGAAGATGACGGCACGTTTGCTGCACTCCACAAATAAACAAGAAGAAAACAATAAAAGTAGGGGTCAGTACAAAACACGGGTACTGAGTAGATATCATTGGCCAACTCAAAATAGAAAATAGTATGTATTAAGCAATATCATAAAATCAACTAATATCCTTAGCATGCAGCATTTACAGTTACCATAACCCTTGGTTACAACACCAAGCACATCAATGAGGACTCACACCTCCTCATCATACTCATTTGGGAATTTAGTTCATTAGATTGGATATATTAACATATTTCAAGATTCATTATCTTTATTCCCCTCGTGTCGGTACGTGACACTCCGCTCCTCAATATACTATCCTGGTGTCGGAACGTGACACTCTGATCCTCATTCTATCCTGGTACTGGAACGTGGCACCCGATCCATATTCTATCCTGGTGTCGGAACGTGACACTCCGATCCTCATATACTATCCTGGTACCGGAACGTGGCACCCGATCCATATTCTATCCTGGTGTCGGAACGTGACACTCCGATCCTCATATACTATCCTGGTACCGGAATGTGGCACCCGATCCATATTCTATCCTGGTGTCGGAACGTGACACCCGATCCATATTCTATCCCGGTACCGGAACGTGGCACCCGATCCATATTCTATCCTGGTACCTGAACGTGGCACCCGATCCCCTAATCTCACCACTTTCGTTCATCAAGCCTTCTTTTATACCAAGGCATCATCATTAACAAAGTAGATTAGGGTTTCTTTTCAAGATTTGGGATTCAATAGCTTCATCATGCTTATTTATTCACAATTACATAATCACATCATTCATGCAAGCATACAATTAAGCATATAGAAGGTTTACAATACTACTAACACATATCATTCGCTATTAAGAGTTTACTACGAATAGCATGAAAACCATAACCTACCTCCACCGAAGAATTGAAATCAAGCAAGTTAATCCTCAAAGCTTGGTGTTTTCCTCTTCTTCTCGATCGTTTCTCTCTCTCCCTTCTTGTTCTTTCTATTTTCTTATTCAAACCCTCTTTCTTTTACCCTAATTAGTATATAATTAAGAATAAAAGATGGCAATAATACCCCACTAATTAACTTAGGGTTACCTCTTTTAACCCCCAAGAATTTGAGTTATTAATATAAACCCACGAACTTTATAATTAAGGCAAGAATAGTAAAAAACGTCCCTTAAAACTTAACCAGAAATCCGACTCCAACTGGGATTATGCAAACTGTGACGGGCCGTCGCGCCTGCGACGGTCCGTCCTGCTGGTCGTCGCAAAGTTCAGAGACCCAATATTTCCACCAAGGGCCTGTGACGGTCCGTCACACCTGTGATGGTCCGTCCTGCCATTTTGTTACGAAGTTCAGAGAGTCAATTTTCAGTACCCAATCTTAGATTTTCTAAGTGTTTTGAAACGAGACCCTGCGACGGTCCGTCGTGCCAATGACGGTCCGTCGTGGGGTCCGTCGCCTCAGCCTGTTTTTCTAGAAATAAAATTTGCTGTTCAAAACGACTAAACAGGTCGTTACAATAGATATCAATTTACCCATCGTTCGTCCCCGAACGATCACAGGAAGGAAAACAAGGGCGAAAAGGAGTACCTGAATCTGTATACAGATGTGGGTATCTTTCTCGCATATCTGCCTCCTTCTCCCAAGTGGCTTCTTCAACGGGTCGATTCTTTCATTGAACTTTGATGGATGCAATCTCCCTTGATCTCAACTTGCGAATTTCTCTATCTAGAATGGCAACAGGTTCCTCCTCATAAGACAAGTTCTCATCAAGCAAAACTGAATCCCAACGGATAATGTAGTTTCCATCCCCATGGTATCTTTTCAACATCGACACATAGAATACCGGATGCACTCCGGACAGCCCTGGAGGCAAGGCTAACTCATAAGCCACCTCTCCTACTCGCTTAAGTACTTCAAATGGTCCAATGTACCTTGGACTTAGTTTACCCCTTTTACAAAACCGCATCACCCCTTTCATTGGTGAAACTTTCAACAAGACTTGTTCACCCTCCATGAACTCTAAGTCTCTAACCTTTCGATCTGCATATTCTTTTTGTCTACTTTGCGCCGCTAGAAGATTTTCTTGAATAGACTTCACTTTCTCTATCGAATCCCTCAAAAGGTCAGTACCCCAAGGCCTAACCTCAAATGCATCAATCCAACCAATGGGAGACCTACATATCCTACCACACAATGCTTCAAATGGAGCCATATCAATGCTTGAGTGATAGCTATTATTGTATGAAAATTCCGCTAAGGGTAAGAAGCTATCCCAATGGCCACCAAATTCTATCACACACGCACGAAGCATATCCTCCAACACTTGAATCGTTCGCTCAGACTGACCATCGGTCTGGGGATGGAACGCAGTACTAAGGTCCAACCTAGTACCCAATTCCGCATGCAATGTTTTCCAAAACTTAGAAGTAAACTGCGTACCTCTATCTGATATGATGGATAGTGGAACCCCATGCAATCGCACCACTTCCGAGATGTAAAGTTTGGCTAACTTTTCTGCATTGTAAGTCACCTTGACCGGAATGAAATGAGCAGATTTAGTTAACCTATCAACAATCACCCAAATGGAGTCATACTTACCCATTGTCTTTGGAAGACCAACCACAAAATCCATTGCAATTCTTTCCCACTTCCATTCCGGAATGGACATTCTCTGAAGTGTTCCTCTGGGCCTTTGGTGTTCATACTTTACTTGTTGACAGTTTGGACATTTGGCAATAAAATCCACAATGTCACGCTTCATTCTACTCCACCAAAAGTGTTGCTTTAGGTCACGATACATCTTGGTTGCACCCGGATGTATCGAATACCTCGAACTATGAGCCTCTGTCAGAATAGTGTTGATCAAATCCTCGACGCGGGGTACACATACCCTTCCCTTGATCCTCAAAACACCTTCCTCATCGATTTGTGCTTCCTTAGCCTCTCCTCGCAATACCTTATCTTGAATTCTGCGCAGTTTCTCATCATCAGACTGTCTTCCCTTAATCTTGTCAAGAAAGGAAGATCTTGCATCCACAGAAGCCAACAATCCTCCCCTCTCATTTACTTCTAATCTCATCAAGTCATTAGCTAGAGTTTGAACCTCTCTAGCCAGTGGGCGTCTAGAAGCTTGCAAGTGAGCTAGACTTCCCATGCTTCCCGCCTTTCTACTTAAAGCATCCGCTACAACATTCCCTTTCCCCGGATGATACAAAATAGTGATGTTGTAGTCCTTCAGTAGTTCCATCCATCTCCTCTGCCTCAAGTTCAAATCTTTCTGAGTAAAGACATACTAAAGGCTACGATGATCCGTGTAGACCTCGCACTTAACCCCATATAAATAGTGTCTCCATTGCTTTAATGCAAACACTACCGCAGCCAATTCCAAATCATGAGTTGGATAGTTACGTTCATGCACTTTTAATTGTCTTGAAGCATAAGCAATCACACTCTTCTCTTGCATTAGTACTGCACCCAAACTAGTATAGGATGCATCACAATAAACAATGAAGTTCTTACCCTCTACTGGCAAGGTAAGGATAGGTGCGGTAGTCAACAAAGTCTTGAGCTTTTGAAAGCTTTCCTCACACTCGTCCGACCATACAAATGGAACATTTTGCTTAGTCAAGTTCGTCAATTGGGAAGCAATAGAAGAGAATCCCTTGACAAATCGACGGTAGTAGCTAGCTAACCCAACAAAGCTCCTTATTTCTGACACATTAGTAGGTCTTACCCAATTCTTCACTGTCTCAATCTTAGAAGGATCCATCATCACTCCATCCTTAGAAACCACGTGCCCCAAGAAGGACACTGCATCTAGCCAAAACTCACACTTAGAGAACTTGGCATAAAGCCTTTTCTCCCTCAACATTTCCAATACCATTCTCAAATGCTCTTCATGTTCCTTCTTGTTCTTTGAGTATACCAATATATCATCAATAAATACGATCACGAAGAGATCCAAATATGGCTTAAAAATCCCGTTCATCAAGCTCATGAACGCAGCAGGGGCATTCGTAAGACCAAAAGACATCACTACAAATTCGTAATGCCCATACCTCGTTCGAAAAGCAGTCTTTGGCACATCCGTTGCCCGTATTTTCAATTGATGATAACCGGATCTCAAGTCAATCTTAGAGAAGACACAAGCACCTTGTAACTGATCGAACAAGTCATCAATGCGGGGAAGAGGCTACTTGTTCTTTATGGTTACCTTGTTTAGTTGTCTGTAGTCTATACACATTCGAAAACTCCCATCCTTCTTCTTTACAAACAAAACCGGAGCACCCCAAAGAGATGCACTTGGTCTAATAAAGCCTTTGTTCAATAACTCTTGAAGTTGTGCCTTTAACTCTCTTAACTCTGCGGGAGCCATTCTATACGGGGGTATAGAAATGGGGCGTGTGCCCAGTTCGAGATCGATACAGAAGTCAATATCCCTATCTGGTGGCATACCAGGAAGATCTGCAGGGAACACATCCAGAAACTCACGGACTACTGAAACCGACTCAATTGAAGGCACTTGGGTAGTGTCATCCTTGAGATGTGCCAAGAAAGCTAAACACCCTTTACTAACCATTTTCTTAGCACGAAGAAAGGAGATGATACACACCGGATTGGAAGTGTAGTCACCCTCCCACCCTAACGGATCTGTCCCAGGCTTGGCTAACGTCACCGTTTTAACATTACAATCCAAGATCGCAAATTGCGGAGAAAGCCAAGTCATACCCAGAATTACATCAAAATCATCCATTTCTAAGATAACCAAATCTACATAAGTGTCGCTCCCCACAAAGTTCACCAAACAAGACCTATACACCTTTTCAACTACCACAGACTCACCCACCGGAGTAGAAAACGAATAGGCATATCAAGTAATTCACAATGTAAAGTTAGACCATTAGCAAATGAGGAAGATACATAAGAAAATGTGGATCCAGGATCAAACAATACAGAAGCCATGCAATCACAAACCAAAAGATTACTTGTGATGACAGCATCAGATGCCTCCGCTTCAGACCGCCCAGGGAAAGCGTAACAATGGGCCCTATCGTTCGTCTGTCCGTTGCCCCTACCTTGTTGTGATGTAGTGGCTCCAGTTTTCCCATCACCTCGGCCGTTTTGGTGACCACCATTTCCTCGACCACCACGTCCTCTAGAATAACGGCCTCTGCCATGACCACCTTTACCTCTAACATTTGGAGGTCTGTAACTCTGTTTTGGACAATATCTCTTAATATGTCCAATCTCCTCACATCCATAGCACTCTCTGGGTTCATGCATAGGTCTCTCAGAGAAGTGTTGACCGGTCGGAGGTGGACCCCCAACTACAGTCTGTAGTGAAGACTGAATTGGTCGGACTGAGTAACTTCCCGAACCTTGTCCTCTAGTGTAAGCACCATTAAACTCACCTCCCTTTCGAAATCTTTTTGATGTCGATGTCAGGGTGAAGTCGTCTGGCTTCACTCCTTCCACTTCTATCACAAAGTCTACCACCTCTGGAAGGATTTTGCCGTTGCCGCTATCTGTAAGGCCGAAATCCGCAATTCTGACCTCAACCCCTTCACAAACCGGCAAATTCGCTCTTGTGGACTGAAACACAGTTGGGTGGCATACCGGGATAATGCACGAAACTTAGCCTCATATGCATTGACCGACATCCTACCTTGCTCTAGGCTCAAGAACTCATCCCTTTTCCTATCCCTCAATGTCCGAGGGATATACTTCTCCATAAACAAGCTAGAGAATGACGCCCAAGTCATAGTTGGTGCTTCTGTTGGTTGACACTCAATATGTGACCGCCACCACATTTTGGCGTTCCCTTGAAACTGATAACTCACGAACTCAACACCAAACCGTTCTACTATACCCATCTTGTGTAGTAGCTCATGACAGTCAACCAGAAAATCGTAAGCATCCTCAGATTCCGCACCCTTGAAGACTGGAGGTTTCAATTTCAAGAACTTACTGAAAAGTTCATGCTGATCATTTGTCATTATAGGCCAGTAGTCAGACGTGGAAATGTGCCTATTTCCAATGGAACATCCATGCGGGGAGCCATAGTAGCTGCATGTTGTACCTCCGGAGCCTGAGGTGCTGGTGCAGAAAACACTGGGGGTGTCTGGCCCTGATCAGATAACCCGCTAAGATAAGCCAGAACCTGATTGATCATCTCTGGGGTAGGTTGGGGTGGCAATCCCTCATTCTGCACTTGTTCAGTTTCCCCATCCTCCCCTTCTCTTATTACTTCCTCAGCCGGTGGAGGAGTCACTGCCCTAGTATCATATGGGCTAGGTGCTCGTCCTCTTCCCCTAGAGGACGTCCTCCCACGACCTCTACCACGGCCCCTTGCCGCTGTTCTTCCTTGAGCCACAGCCCCAGTGGCTGGCTCAGTTGTTTCTTGTCTAGCCGGTGTTGGTGTTGGCGTAGTCGTTGCTCTAGTTCTAACCATCTGCGAAAGAGAGTGAAGATGGTCAGATACCAATTCGTATCGCCTAGATACCAATTGGACTCAAGTAGTAGCACGAAAGAAAGAATGAAAGAGTGAAATTTTTCCTAAAGTCTTATAGCCTCTCAAGGAAAAGTAAAGGCGTCCCCCTACCGTTCCTTAAGACTCTACTAGACCTGTTCTTGTGTGATGAGACCAACGAACCTAATGCTCTGATACCAAGTTTGTCACGACCCAAATCCGGCCGCGACTGGCACCCACACTTACCCTCCTATGTGAGCGAACCAACCAATCTAAACCTTAACATTTCAATGTAATATCAACATAAAGTAATGCAGAAGACTTAAACTCATTAATAAAATCAATAACTATTATTATTCCCAAAATCTGGAAGTCATCATCACAAGAACATCTACGATCAAATGACCAAACTAAGAGTATTCTAAAAGCTAAAAATACATAAGAAGCTAGTCCTGCCGGAAGTTCAAGGCATCAAGACATGAAGGAGAAGATCCAGTCCAAGCTAGAAGCATTAGCTCACCCTGAATTTTCGATGTAGTAAGACTGGCTTGAGTTACTGTTGAGTTGAAGATGACGGCACGTTTGCTGCACTCCACAAATAAACAAGAAGAAAACAATAAAAGTAGGGGTCAGTACAAAACACGGGTACTGAGTAGATATCATCGGCCAACTCAAAATAGAAAATAGTATGTATTAAGCAATATCATAAAATCAACTAATATCCTTAGCATGCAGCATTTACAGTTACCATAACCCTTGGTTACAACACCAAGCACATCAATGAGGACTCACACCTCCTCATCATACTCATTTGGGAATTTAGTTCATTAGATTGGATATATTAACATATTTCAAGATTCATTATCTTTATTCCCCTCGTGTCGGTACGTGACACTCCGCTCCTCAATATACTATCCTGGTGTCGGAACGTGACACTCCGATCCTCATTCTATCCTGGTACCGGAACGTGCCACCCGATCCATATTCTATCCTGGTGTCGGAATGTGACACTCTGATCCTCATATACTATCCTGGTACCGGAACGTGGCACCCGATCCATATTCTATCCTGGTGTCGGAACGTGACACTCCGATCCTCATATACTATCCTGGTACCGGAACGTGGCACCCGATCCATATTCTATCCTGGTGTCGGAACGTGACACCCGATCCATATTCTATCCTGGTACCGGAACGTGGCACCCGATCCATATTCTATCCTGGTACCGGAACGTGGCACCCGATCCCCTAGTCTCACCACTTTCGTTCATCAAGCCTTCTTTTATACCAAGGCATCATCATTAACAAAGTAGATTAGGGTTTCTTTTCAAGATTTGGGATTCAATAGCTTCATCATGCTTATTTATTCACAATTACATAATCACATCAATCATGCAAGCATACAGTTAAGCATATAGAAGGTTTACAATACTACTAACACATATCATTCGCTATTAAGAGTTTACTACGAATAGCATGAAAACCATAACCTACCTCCACCGAAGAATTGAAATCAAGCAAGTTAATCCTCAAAGCTTGGTGTTTTCCTCTTCTTCTCGATCGTTTCTCTCTCTCCCTTCTTGTTCTTTCTATTTTCTTATTCAAACCCTCTTTCTTTTACCCTAATTAGTATATAATTAAGAATAAAAGATGGCAATAATACCCCACTAATTAACTTAGGGTTACCTCTTTTAACCCCCAAGAATTTGAGTTATTAATATAAACCCACAAACTTTATAATTAAGGCAAGAATAGTCAAAAACGTCCCTTAAAACTTAACCAGAAATCCGACTCCAACTGGGATTATGCAAACTATGATGGGCCGTCGCGCCTGCGACGGTCCGTCCTGCAGGTCATCGCAAAGTTCAGAGACCCAATATTTCCACCAAGGGCCTGTGACGGTCCGTCCTGCCATTTCATTACGAAGTTCAGAGAGTCGATTTTCAGTACCCAATCTTAGATTTTCTAAGTGTTTTGAAACGAGACCCTGCGACGGTCCGTCGTGGGGTCCGTCGCCTCAGCCTGTTTTTCAAGAAATAAAATCTGCTGTTCAAAACGACTAAACAGGTCGTTACACATGCATCATTATACTTGACATTGCATTCCATTACATTGCACATACTTATCATTAGTGAACTTGATATTGTGTTTTGCTGATCTAGTGATTGCCTTTTTGCGGAACTTGTGATTGTTGAATACTGAGCTTGTTATTGAGGATATATAATTTGTTAAAGTGTTGTTGTGGAGGATATGTAATTTGTCTAAATGTTTTTGTTGAGTTACGTTCTATGTAAACTGTGAGTTGTTAGGTTGGGCTGTTGTTTATGCAGGTTGTAGTTGTGGAGGTTCGGTTGGGGGTGGTAGGAGTACCGTATTTCATCCCCTTAGCTTGTGTTTAGAGGTTTACTTGCTGAGTACCGTGTGGTTTGGTACTCACCCCTTGCTTCTACAAATTTTTGTAGGTTACTAGCCCGGACTTTTATGATATATTCTCTTCTTTTCCGAGGCTTCCTGGAGATTTTGTGAGGTAGTTGTTGGTCATCTCAGCATCCCTCCTTACTCTTGTTTATGATTTTGTTCTACTCTAGAAACAATATCATATGAGACTTATATTTTCTTTTGATCCGATTGTAATACTTTAGAGGCTTGTACACGTGACTACCAGGTTTTGGGGGGTTTTATTAAGTTGCTTATATTTTATTTCCGCACTTTATTGTAATGGTTGAATTTTAGGCTGACTTGTCTTGGTGGGGTAAGACGAGTGCCATCACGTCCATTTTTGGGTCGTGACAAATAAATGCGTCATTAACTGTACTTGATGATACATATAGAATCAGTGTGTATATTGTTTAGTCAATGTTTCTCATACATGTATTAGATATGAAATTAAATCTCCAACAACGATTCCGTTGATTTTGTAACTTTCATACTGCAATTCGTTCACCCAAATTCTGGAATGTCTCATCAAAATCGAAGTATTCATCTTGAAAAATCCACTGTAACAACAATAAAATTATTGTAGTTCGAAATTTAACAGATTGTTCAAAAAAATTGTTTTCAAAATAGATGACATAATCTTTGTTTTTCAAAATTTGAAATTAATATCCAATTAAGTGTTGATTTTATGCTGATTAATGATATGTTACCGTAAATTTAGCTTTTTTATTAACAACATTAACTGTACTGTTTTTTCCCCTTTTTTTTCTCAACAGTTTAAAATTATCATGTATCATTTACCATGTATCACTAAAGTCTAAAGTATCACGGCTCAACAAATTTAAGGGATTTTTTGTAAATGCTAAATTTGTCGGGACAAAATGAAATTATTGAATTACACTATGGGATTCTTTAAATTTTTACATTAATAATTGTGTGATTTTGGAAATTTTGACCCAACATTATATACTTTATCTAATTTTCCCAATTTTAATTACTCTTAATTATGTAAAATGATATATAATCATACAAGTGTGCACAAATTTTAAAAGTTTTTCTCTGCCTCAATATCATACGTCAAATCAAATAATATCACATAATTTGAAACAGAGCGAAATATAAAAATAGAAAATAATAGAACATTACAAGTAAACAATGGATACAGAAATTATTTATGTTTGTCTAATTGTTGTCCTTTCTTGATATAATTCTTGGAATGAAAATCAAGAAAGAGCACTAAAAGTGAGGCATTAAAAGCAATACCAATACACCATACCCCAACTCCAGTGCATCCAAATTCAGTTGTAAAGTGATAATACAACATCATAGCTGATATTATAAACCCAGTCATAAATTGAAATATTTGACAATTTGTCACCATTTTTTTCCACCATGGCCTTTTTCCTATAGCCGAAAGGAAATAATAAGCATACATTATAACATGAATCGAAGCGTTGATAATAACAGCAACACTCGACATGGACTGCGCAAATTGAAGCCCAATATAACCAAGAATAGGCACAACTGTATGGTGATACACATGGAGGAATGATAACCTTCGTGATCTAGAACTACTGAGGATGATTAAAAGTGTATCAATAAATTCAAGAATTTTTGAAAGGTAACATATGTAAACCCAAAAGAAAACAGGTCCACGTGGAAGAGTATGATTGGCACCGGGGAAACATACGATCCACTTCCAATCATGAGGTGGCATTTGGTGTAGGACGGAAAGGATGGATGCAATGACCATGAGTAGAGAGAGGAGGCAGAGAATGAGGCTGTGGATCGCGGTAATGTTGCGAATGGTGGTGGTAGTGAGGGTAGGGATAAATTTAGAGAAACGGAGCGATAAAAGAGTCAGATATAAGTAAACAGACACTGAAATTATAAGAAAAGATATGGAAG
The DNA here is from genome assembly GCF_036512215.1 of Solanum lycopersicum. NCBI lineage: Eukaryota > Viridiplantae > Streptophyta > Magnoliopsida > Solanales > Solanaceae > Solanum > Solanum lycopersicum. Next base: position 12,193,632 of record NC_090806.1, on the reverse strand, counting down.
AACCGAAAGTGTGACCTTGTTTCCATTCAAATTGACTGATTTTTGGGTGATCAACAAGCCAGTAATGTATGTTGGAGTTAAGAGCTCCCATGTTTAGATTGTGGATATCTACAATGGACAAACATTTTATATATATATATATATATATATATATATATTACAATTTGAATATATTAAATTTAATGCTTTGAAAAATGTATTAGAACGTAATCTTTAACACTAAAGGTAAAACAGATAGAAAAAATTAAATTATCTTGTAATTTTTAAAATTGAACAAGTATTGATGAATTACTATTCGTTAGCATAGTAGACAAGTAAAAATGAAGGAAGAAATACTATAAATGAACAAGTAAAAGTGAATAGAGAAAATAATATATTATATTAAAGCATAATTTAGGGATATGGTCTATTAATACATCTCTTAATAATTGACATAACTATTTTATTATATTATATTTATTAATTAATATTTAATATTAAATCTTGAAAATAAGATTAAAAATAAAATATGAAATATGTGATAAATAAAAATAAATAGAGAAAGTAATATATTCTATTAAAGCAGGAGATATAATTTTTAACATTAAGGTCCCATTAGTTATTTATTGTAACAACTTTTTATGTACAACGGCTCGTTTAATGTAATCGAAAATCGGCTCGCCGTGCCCACTCCCTACACACTCGGTCTATTCAATGAAAGTGTTATCTACTCATATTTTAAAACACCGAAAATGTTGATTGTTGACTCAGCTCTTAAAAAGGGGGATACTAATTACTGGTTAAAAATATGCATGATTTAGTTCTTAAGTATAGTTATATAAAAATTATAATAGCTAACGACTCAAAAAGTATACAAGTATTACGAATTCTACAAGAAGTTTTAGGATTTTAGCCAAATTTAACAAAGTGATTTAAAAAAGAGAATTTACGATAAAAATATTGTTGGATTCGAAAGTAATTAGAGCATCATGCGGAAGCTTACAATTGAATATCATATGGTTGATAAATCAGATAACAAAAATTTATATTAAAAAATCAAAATATAATTATATGATTTAGTCAATCAACCTAAATATGAAAAACTAATCAGAAAGAAGTTTTAAAACTACTCAGGAAAAAACTCTCATAAACAAAACTCTTTATTGACTACATTGTGAATGTTTTTATGTTATGCTATAAGAACAAGAATCTTTAATTTATAGATCTTCAATTTTTTCCTCTAAGAAGAGAATAACCAAAATATCGAAGAAAATTATATTTTTCTTTTGAAAAAAAGTAAAAATATTTATAATAATGTTTTGTCTTTTCTTTTAGAAAAAATGAAATTCAAATAATGTAAGAAAATCAGAGCAAAACCTAACAAGTACATGTCTAAAAAAATCTAAATCAACTATGTATAGTATTCACATTGAGAATTCGAGTATTATATATATATATATATATATATATATATATCATTAATCCGAGCTTTTAGGAGCTATCCGTAATAACAAACTTGGAAAATGAGATTCATTATTTTTTATCCTACTTCACCTTAATTATTATTTGAGCAAGTAAAAATTCTTAAAAACTTCTTTTCAATATTCTATTATTTCCGATCTTCTTCCATTAATCACTAAAAAAAATAATACTCCCTTTGTCCCAAAAATTACTTGTCCACTTTTTTTTACTTGTTTCTAATTACTTGTCTATTTTGACAAATCAAGAAAGGATAAACCTTTTTTTTTTCTCTATTATAACTCAATTAATTACTTTGAAAAAAGTAGAACTTTTTGAAAAACTTAAATTTTTAATTCATCCACTTAATAAATAATAAGGCTAAAATAGTAAAGTCACTAGTCAATTATTGTTTTCTTAACGGAAAAAGGCCTAAAATACCCTCGAAGTATGGAAATAATACAAAATTACCCTCCATCTACCTATTGGCTCCAATATATCCTTCCCGCCCACCTATTGGCTTTAAAATACCTCATCATCCACCTTCGGGCTCAAAATTGACCACTTATTTAACAGTTTTAAATTTACACTATTTAAATATTTTTTAAAATACGTAGCGCACAATTATTTGTTATAATTTAATTTATTAGTATAATTTATAAATCCACTACTCACCCAATACTAATTAAACCCCACCAAATTAATAAACCTGTCACGTTACTAATGCAACAACTAGAAAGCTATTGTCAATGAGTGTTTTAAAATTTGAGGCGAAAATATCTATAGAAGTAAATAATCATAAATTCAAGTGTCTAAATATAAATTACCGATAAACTTAAAAGTTTAACTATGTTCATCTTAATTATTCTTTCGCCTCAATTATATGATGTTACTTCATAGATAACTTTTTTTAAAAATAATATACTAAAGGTTATAAAACAGATCATAAGTATTTATAAAATTATATTTAAAAAATCATGAATTAATCCGGGATGTACTACTTCTTTACCTTAAGTCATAAATTTCGAATTCAAGCTTGAAATAGAATCCTATTGAAAGTGTCCTTCTAAATAAGTGGCTCAACCTAAATTTAATTGGGGCTTCAATTCGGAATCGAATAATTTTGGATGTCATTTTCAAATAATTGCGTCGTGGTTTTGTAGTGTTTATGTCGATTTTGATATTATAATTGGTTTATTAATTGGGTGGGGCTTAGTTAGTATTGAGTGCGTAGTGAATTGATTTATAAATTATATTAATAAATTAAATTATAACCACTAGTTGAGCGCCAAGTACTTTAAAAATATTTAAATAGTTTAATTTTAAAATAGTTAGATAAGTGGTCAATTTTGAACCCAAAGATGGATGACAAAGGTATTTGAAGCCAATAGGTGGACGAAAAATAATTTTATACCATTTTCAACACTTTAAGGATATTTTAGATCTTTTTCCATTTTCTAATAAATTTATAAATTCAAAAGTGTACAAATAATTCAGGACAGATGAACTACTTCCTACTCTTTCATGGTCTCTTACTTCTAAAATATCTTTTCTTAATATTCTGACATGATTTTTTCCCTTAAGTAGGATAAAATTGTTCGTGCTGGCTTTTTTATTTTAACTATGTGATATATGTAAAATTTAAAAAATCAAATAAATTTAATATGATTTAGATATATAAGTGGTTAATTATTTTTTATTTGCGCAAATTTATTGTGAAAAAGTCCATTACAATGTTTATTATTAAAGTATTTTTCGTCATCAATCGTTAAGTTTTTACTCAAAGTAATTACAAGATATAAACAAATATTATCAACATCCAGAATAATAATAAAGCAATATACTAAAGAATATGAACTTAAAACTAAAAGTCATATCTAAAACGGATTTCATGATTTAGAGAAAATTATACACTAATTAAATTATAGTAGATTTTTTTTTTAAAAAAAAAAAAAATCACGCTGAAGCAGGCATGTTGACGAAGACGTCTCTGTTTCAACGTGAATTCTTGAATTTAAAACTAAAAATCATAACTATAAAGGATTCATAATTTCGTAAAAAATTATACACTAATTAAGTTAAAGTAGAACAAAAGAAATATTATTTTTAAGAAAAATTTACTAAACACGTTAAAGGAAGCACGCCAATTTTAAAAGTTATATCTAAAAGAGATTTCATAATTTTGAAAAAATTATACTCTAATTAAATTGAAGTAAAACAAAAGAAATAATTTTTTAAAATTATTTTACTTTATATTTTTAAAAGATCTTGAAAAGTAGTAACATTTTTCAGAATAAAAGATAACAACATTCAACCAATTTTTATTCAACATGAAGACACATGAATATCACAATTCATATATACTAATTTGAATCAGTTTAGTGAGCATCAGTTTGCATACTGATTTTCGTAAACAGTATACATATTTCATATGATTATGACATGTAAAATGGCTGTATAAATCGATTTTATTTATTATATATATTCAGGATATATTTTCTAAATTAAACATCACAATTCATAAGTATATGTTTGTACAATCCTTTCATAAAGTAAAATATAAAATATAAAATTCAATGAGCACCAGTTTTTATATCAATATTCATAGTCACTATACGCATTACATAAACTTACAGCCTGATTTGGATTAGCTTAAAAAAAATTTAAGTCAAAAAAATAAAAATTCAAATAGAAATGACTTTTAAGTGAAGATATAAAAGTAGGGAAAGTTCTATTTTTTTTTTAACTTTTTAAAATTCATTTAGAACATATCTTTAAGTTGTTTTTAACTTTATCAAATACTCTCAAAAATAAAAAATGACTTAAGAATAAATTTAATCAACTTTAAAAGCAAGCCAACTGTTAGGACCGGAAATAAGCAGGTGTAAATGCGGAAGCTAGCAAAGCAAAAACCTCAAAAGACCACGAGTAAGAAGACAACGAGAAATATACCAAAAGACACAAAGATTTAACATGGTTCGGTCAATCGACATACGTCCACAAAGGAGATGAGCAATCCACTATAAATATGAGAGTACAAAATACAGAGGGAAACAACCTCAACCAATTCACTCGGAATACATGGGAGGTTCACACAAGTGATAACGTATCGAGCTTGTGACCCACAATTTCTCCCCCTAACCAAAACTCTCAAAGCCCTTAAGAATACATTGTGAATGCTGATTAAGTTAGAAGGAACATTCCTTTATTTATAGAGTCCTAAACATTTTCCTACAAGAAAAGGATTAGTCAATACAAAACCTTTTCCTAAAAGGAAAACCTATTTAAGGTAAGAAATCAGGACAATTAAAATCCAACACCAACCAGACTTTAGAACCCCCTGTAAAAAAATTAAGTAAATGAATTTGTATACAAATTCATCTATATATTTCAGTCTTTCAGAGTACAAATAGTTTATGTTCAGAAGGGTGAACATGTCATATTTTGATATAATATATTCCACATAATATATAAATATATTTTGATAAAAGAGTGATAAATAAGATGGAAGGGAGGTGAGGGCGCAATGATTTGTCTATTTATTCTATATTTATGTAAATCTTATGTAAATCTACTTGATAGAGTGTAATAAGAACAAATTAACTTAATTTTAACTTCATATATTTCTATATATATGTATTTGGACGTATTAAAATATAATAAAACTCATAATTTATAACATAGAGTGTATTTAAATAATTAAATATTTTATATATTATTAAAAAATGTTACATAAACGGAGGATAAAATATGAGAAGGGTCAAATAAGTTCCGAATAGGGTAAATGAGGTAGAATAATTATTTTTCAAAGTTGAGGGGAAATTTTGATTTTTAAAGCAAAAGTTGGGATGTAAATGATTTTCACCAAACAAATGAAGGTCCCTGGAATTGTTAATTGAACTTTTATCTCCTTCGTTAAGAGACTACAACAAAATCAAAGTATCATTAATTATCGAGAAAATATTGAAAAGAGTCATAAATCTCGCACGAATTATTAGTTTTATTTTAAATTATTGACTACTTTAAATGTCTTGATTAACTGAATTTAAATACATCATATTTACAACATGAGTGCAATATATTCCTAAATTTTCATCAAGTTTAAAGTTTTTCGACACTTCTCTCTGTTTTTTATTAAGAGTTTCATGCTCTTAAAAGAGTTTTTCAGATCATTTGCTATGTCATGTTGCATATCAAAGATGTCGCTAAGTTTAATTAATAAATAGAGGGATATTTTTAAAACTAATGATAATTTGAAGATAAAACTAATAATTTGCATCAAATTTAGACTATTCTTTTTATTATTTTACTGAAACTATTATTTAATTTTATTAGGTTAAAGATTTCATATATTGAATTAAATAGTCATTACTCATATTTATATCTTTCCTTATTAAATTCGACTGGAGGTGACTTTAAATTAATTTAAAGTTTCTCATATAAGTTGTTACTTTTAATTTTAATTATGGTACAACTATAGCTCTGTCTTTTTGAAATATTATGAGGTGGATGGGATAGATATTCGAAGTTAATTATGATAGTTGGGGTCGTAAATTGATATTTGAAAATTTCTTGCCTTTTATAGGTTGTTAGTTGTTACTTTATAATTATGATATACATCTAATACGCTTAAATAGTTAGAGAAAATTTTGTTATACTTTTATAAATTGAGATTTTTTTTTCTTAACAATAATATAATTACATGCATAATATAGTCCTCAAATGAAGGTTGTTAGATAATCTTTTTTCTCCCAATAACATTTTTTTTACTATCCATACATAAGTCAATTAATCAAATTAATTCAATATAGTCTGAGTTTTTTTTAATAATTTCTTTGTTATCATTGTTCAATGTTTCTTTGTTAGCTTGTACATGATACTCCTTGTTTTGATTCCAATAACATACTCATAATTTAAGTTTAATTCTATTCAAACGAGTACATCAAGATCTTGGACTCATCAAATGACATAGTTTACATAAACATCCTTACGCTTCTTTTTTAGATTAAAAAACAAAAAGTAAAAGGGTCTGAGATATATTAGAATTTTAATCGAAATAATTGTAATAATGTTAAATTTTGGAAATGACCTTTTACCCCCTATACTTTTCAATAGTGTATTTTAAAGATATAAATATGTTCGTGTGAACATCATAAATATTGCATCATTATAAATAGTAATGTGTCCACGTGGGCACATATGTATCTTTAAAATACATTGTTAAATAGTGCAGGGGGTAAAAAGTCCTCCATAAAGTTTGGTATCGTAACAATAATTTCGACCAAAGTTGAAGTGTTTTTTGAGACACTTTTCTAAAAAAAAAAATGAATAAGAGTATATAGGGGTGTATATAGCCGGGTTGGTTAGGATTTTTCAAATATCAAGCTAAACTAATGTGTCATATTTTTAAATAAAATCAAACCAAATCAATAAAATTTGGGTTTTTCAACCTCGGATTTTTTTCGGTTTTTCAGACTTTTGCATTTTTTTGGGTTTTTCCGGTAAAGTATACATACAAACATATAATTTATTTGTACTTCAAATATTTCTTTAGTCCTACCAAATAACAACTATCTAAGGTGTTTTCTAAGAAAATAACACAAAATACGATATGATTAATGACACTAAAATATTCAATAAAATAATAATAATAATAATGAAATCGCATAAATAAATATTGCAAATTCACAAGTAATGATGAAAATGATCATATTTTAAAAGGATTAAATCATGCTAAATAAGTTTAATAAATATTTGTTACATGACTAAATATTAAAGGAAATTAAAATTAGATTATATATTTGAATTGTCTAAATCAATGTAATAACAAAGAACAAATAGTCAATATTATTGTATTAGTGTTGAATTGATTTTCTTTTTGTATTAGTATTAATTTGACTTTTGATTTATGCTTTATTATAATTTCCAACATATGTGGACTATGATCTTTATTATTGAACCATTCAGAATTCTAAGTTTTAAACGTGAAATAATATATTAAAACATAAAAACTATGAAAATTATAAGAAATATTTTAAAGATTATATTAAAATACATATTTTTATGTATAAAATGAAATTTTAAAATTTTAAAATTGGTTTTGGTATCAGATTGTTTTTTTTAGTTGAAATCAAATCAATTCAAATATAGTCGATTTTTTTTTCAATACCACATAAATCAAACTAATCACTAATCGAATTTTTTTTATTTAATTCAATTTACGATTTGATTTAATTTTTGGTTCTAAGAGTATACTAATAGAGAAGATCACGAGAATAGGAGATTATTCTACAACTCTAACCAAATTCACTTTGTTTTATTAATTTATTGCTCAATCCGTAGAGGTAGGTTATGTTATATGTAAAAAGAAAAACAAATTAGCTTCTTTTCCTTCTTTTTTTCTTCTTCTTTTAATCGGATGTGTAATTTGATTAATATTATTTATAAACATGCACCGATTATTTCATTTTGTATTACTTTAATTTTCTATTTATAGGTTAACTTAATATTTTGTGAATATTACTTAAGTATAATGTTATTATTATTCAGTTTGTCCATTTTTAATTGTCATGTTGCGTTTTTAAAAATTAATTTGATTAATTTTTAAAGTTACATTAGATTACATTAATTTGGTATTTTAAATAAAAAATTTAGATACTTAAGAACTATACGAAAAATACTATAAATTACAATTTGTTGCATATTCAATATGATGAAAAAAATACATAGTTAAATATTAATCAAAATTATCATCATTTGAATTTAAAAAATAAACTATGACAATTAAAAATGGACGAAGATATCATTTGTTAATCTTGGATTTTTTACCAAAAGAACTCAAAAATCTTGGAATGTTAGGACAAACTTTTATGTCCTTCAAATTCAAATAAATTGCCAAGATGATTGGTATTAGTATTGGTTAGTTAATTCAAAATTCAAACAAGGAAAAGAGAAAATAACTAAGAAGTAAGTTCGGATACTACATAAAAAATGATCAATAGCGGTCATTAATTTTTAATTGCTGATAAATATGTATTTTAGCGGTACTTAACATTTTTTGTATATGTCCCCTAAAGCTTCTAGTGACATTGTTTCTAATGACACTTAACTAATGCCGATAAAAAACTTTGCACTCTTTATAAATATCAATATTTATTGCCACTAAAAAATATTTTTGTTATAGTGAAAAACTTTCACAAAGGTAATTTAGTTTGATAACACTCATTTTTCTTAGTTTTATAATATAATATTATGTTGATCTCTCATATTTACATTTTCGATAACAATACTTTTAATCTATTTATTTATTAATAGGACTAAAAATTTATATTTGGACCGTTTAGTTACCCTTATTAATAGAAACAAGAAGGTTTAAACTTAATAAATCAGTTGACTTTTATGTAGGGCTAGGTATAAAATATTGAAAATTAAAAATTATCGAATCGAATCAAATTATTTGGTTATTTGGTATTTAATAATTCAATATTTGATATGGTATTCGAGATTAAAATTATAAAATTATGGATTCAGGTTTGGGCTTGGTTTGAGATATTAGTATCATTTGGTATTCAATATTTCTCGAATACCAAATTATTTAGTTAACGGACAAGGGTCTAAAATACCCTTAAAGTATTGAAAATGGTACAAAATTACTCTTCATCCACGTATTGGCTCCAAAATGCCCTTTTCATCCACCTATTGACTCCAAAATACCCTTGTTATCCACCTTTGGGTTCAAAATTGACCATTTTTTTTAATTGTTTTCAAATTAAACTCTTTAAATATTTTTTTAAATACTGGGCGTTCAACTATTAATTATAATTATAATTTATTAATAAAATTTATAAACCAATCCACTACCCACTCATTACTAACTAAACCTCACTCAATTAATAATTCAATTATAATATCAAAATCGTCATAAACACTACTAAAACACGATTAAATTATAGATTACTGAAAATGACATTCAAAATTATTCAAGTCCGAATCGAAGTCCCAATTAAATTTAGGTTGAGCCGCTTATTTAGGAGGACAATTTCTTTCAAAATTGAATTAGAAATTTATGATTAAAGGTAAAGAAATGATACATCCCGAATTAATTCATGTACTTTTTTTAAATATAATTTTATAAATATTTATGATTAATTTAAAAACCTTTAATATATTATTTTGAATAAAAGTTACCTATGAAGTAACATCACATAATTGAGACGTAAGAATAATTAAGATGAACATAGTCAAACTTTTAAGTTTATCGGTGATTTTTATGTAGCCACTTGAATTTATGATAATTTACTTCTATATTTTTTAAAAACACTCAATTAACAGTAGCTTGCATTAATAATGTAACGGGTTCATTAATTTAGAGGGATTTAATTAGTAATGAGTGGGTAATAGATTGATTTATAAATTACACTAATAAGTTAAATTATAATAAATAGTTGAGCGCCACGTATTTAAAAAAAATATTTAAATAGTTTAAATATAAAACCGTTAAATAAGTGGTCAATTTTGAACCAAAAGGTGGATGACAAGGGTATTTTGGACCAAATAGGTGGGTGGGAAGGGCATTTTGGAGCCAATAGGTGGATGAAGGGTAATTTTGTATCATTTTCAATACTTTGAGGGTATTTTAAGCCCTTTTCCGTTTAGTTAATGAAGGTCATATATCAACATATCCATTAGTCATTAATACAAGTTCAAAGTGAAAGTTAAAGAATAAGCATGAATATTTATCCAAATACATGGCTTTTAGTAATATCAATTTGTTTTTCTTGACGTTTTCTTACTTATTGATCTTCTATTATATCTTGTATCCACAAAAAAGAAGAAGAAGAAATTATTGGACAATAGTACTAACTTTGTAATACAATTGGCTATACCTTCAATACGTATTACTGAATACCGTACCAAATCAGAGTTTAATTTACCGTTTCTCGAATTACCAAATCGAAATTTAAAAATTTGATACATGATATCTACTTTTAACTATTAATTACCGAATTATCAAACCCGAAATTTGAGAAACTCAAACTGAATATTAAATGCACCCCACTCATGCATTGCTAAATTCCATTTATTTAAAAAAATGCATAAAACCATCTAATTGTTGAAGGAAGCTTGAAGACTGATGAAACATGTCGAAGGAATAGGTCCATCGAAGCAGGCATTAGAGTCATACTAGGACTAGACTACTAAATCTTAAATCCTAAGTTATGTACGACTAAACTACTATATATTGTAGGAGTTCGACTATAATAAGGTTTTGAGTTATGATACAACGCTACTCATGTAAATAATTGTTTTGTATTAGGATTCCTAGTATAACTAGAATAAAACTTTTTTCCTTTCCTATATAAAGATTTTGTACACTCATCATTATTTTTATCAATGCAATCCTTGATTTCTCTAGGCGTGAGATTTCTAAGTGGTATCAGAGCAATAAAGTTTTTTCGCTCTTTAACGTATTAGATCAAAAACAAAACAACCACACTATTAAACCACAATGACCCCTTATACCAACAATTGTTCGACCTCTTCACTTCATCATCTTATTTTGTCCTGCTCGATTAAACTTCCGTCAACGACTATTTTTTATGGAGGATACAAATGTCTCAATTGATTCAAGTGATGAGATTAACCTACCTCATCACAAAACCACCTAAAGATACTTGTTCCACTGAACAGACTACTGAGAAAACTGTAGCAGGCGAAAAAGGTGTAGAAGACAACAACATTGTCATGACTGGGAGGAGAAGGATGTGTTACTAAGAAGTTGGATCTCATGCACCTTGACATAAGAAATCATGTACCTAATCGAAGACCGCTCAACTGGCAATGAGATGTGAAAATGCTTGGAAGAAGCTTATCTTTAAGCAACAAAAGATAAGGAGTTCACTAAAAGAAACAATCGAACTGTGAGTTATCTGAACTCTCCCCCATATCGGTGCTCATACTACTCCAAAAATATTTGTTTTTAAAACAAACTTATTTCTGTTATTTGAGATTAGTGCTCCAAACATAGCTCAAAGGCTATCTTGAAAATCTCAGTTTCCCTGCTTGCTTCATTCAAAAAGCTATTATTCTTTTATAAAAACAACCCAAAGGCTCTTTGTATATCTCAGTTTCCCTTCTTTTTAAACGTGAAAACATTTTTATACTTTCTTGGGAATACTTAGTCCCCATATACTGTTTTTTTTTAAAAAAAATCACCTTACTCTAAAATGAACTCAAATTAAGTCTTAAAACAACATTAAAGCGTTTTTGAAAGACTTATGAAACTTGAAATGAACTTCTTATCTTATCGTTACTCTTTACACAACCTAATCTTTAAGTCTTAAAACAAGTTTAAAAGCATTTGTAAAAGTCTTCTTGAAAGGACTCTAAGAACTTTCTAGACTTATCTCTAAACTTTCCTTGAATTTAAAGTTATGGATTCAAGGTTGTAATTCATGTTTCTGGATGATTTCTATATGATAAGAAGTCATTTCGAGTAGTTAAAATGATTAGGAAGTGTTAAAAAACACTATTAGAAGAGCTTAATCGGATTGAATTATGAAAATTGGGCAAAAAACACTGAGTTAGGCGCATCCAAAGTGCGTCGCGCCAACCTCATTTGACTGAGGTTCCTTTATGGCGCACTGGTGGCATGCTTCCCCAGCTTTCCTAGAGCTATGGGGGCGTGTTGCGCCATCCTTTTCATTAGGGAAAAATCTGCCAAATTTTTCCTCTCATTTTAAGACCTTAAATCATTTTAATTGGATTCCTTTTCTCAAATTCACTTTAGATTAATATACCCACATAATATATACAAGGATTTAACCCAATGATTCAAGAACAACACCTAGATCATTAAAGAACTCCTAAATCTCAAATCATCTTCAAGAACAGAAGCAATTCGAGAACAACATTCAAGAACTTTGAAAAACCTAATCTTTTTAGGATGAAATCACGTTGAATCAAACATGCTTGGCACGTGGTGAACAAACTCCATGTTATGGAAGACTCACATTTTTTTTCTGGATCACCCCCGATGAAATCTTCAAGTTACTTTGACAAACTTGGCGAATCTTGAATGCTCTTCTCCTCTCTATTCTTTTTGCCTCTTCTCTCAAAGCCCCAACTCTTTTGGTAAAAGTATAAACTGATCTAGTTCAACTTAGAACCATAAATTAATTACCAAATACTAAATAAATAAATAGGGTAAGGAGAAAACTGAACCATACCTTACAAATTCGGATTTGGACATTTCCTTAACTCTAACAGCCCAACTTCCAAAGGGTGTACCTCACTCATACGAACTCGGAATTGTGCAAACTTGACAGCATTGGAAAGATCATTCCAAAGTCTTTCCGTCCATATCTAGAACTTCAACTAACTCATTCTGAACTAGGAGTTATGGTCATTTTAAGTTGACCGGAAAACCCACTTTTAACTTACTTAAAAATTGTCGAATTTCCTTGTACCGTCCAAAAATAAGTATTTCCAGATTTTGAACTCCTTTCTAGTTCTTTCTAGTGGTGAGATATTACAATATATACCCCTTGGGAATACCGTCCTTAGATGTGGTTATTCTTACTAAACTAAGGGTGGTAATATCAAGTTCAAACACTCAACAAGCAAACGTAACAACAACATGCTCACTCATAACGTAAATAGTACTAAGAAGAAAGTTAGTACATTGGTCTGCATTTTCTCTAGATTCAAATAGATGTGGATATTTCTTCTTCTTATCCTCTTCAGCTTCCAAGTAGTTTCTTCAAAAAATTGGTTCCTCTAAAGGACTTTGACTAATGCAACTTCCTTCGTTCTCAATTTGCGAACTTGACGATCTAAAATTTGCACAGGAATCTCCTTATAAGACAAGTTGTCTTTGATCCCAATATTTTCAGTTGGTATGATCAAAGAAGGATCGCCCATGCACTTCTTCAACATGGAGATGTGAAATACAGGACGAACCGCTGCTAACTCTTGTGGTAGCTCCAACTCAATGGTTACATTGCGGAGCCTCTTAGATATTCTATAAGGTCCTGTATACCAGGGACTGAGCTTCCCCCTTTTACCAAACCTCATAACACTCTTAAAGGGTGAAACTTTTAAATATACCCAATCATCTACTTTAAACTCTAATAGTCTTATCGTAACATTAGTGTAGGAATTTTGACGACTCTATGCCATTTTCAACTTTTCTGTAATCACCTTCACTTTATCTTTCTCCATAGCTTGGTGAACTAAATCTGGTCCTATCAATCATTCTTCACCAACTTCAAACCATCCAATAGTAGATCCGCATCTCCTCCTATAAAAAACTCTATAAGGAGCCATCTGGATGCTAGAGTGGTAACTGTAGCTGTAAGCAAACTCAATGAGAGGTAGGTGATCATCTCAATTCCATTTGAAATCAATAACAAAAGCCCTCAAAATATCTTCTAAGAAATGAATAGTGCCCTCTGATTTCCCGTTAGTCTGGGGATGAAAGACAATTCTTAAAATCACCTTTGAACCCAAACCTTTCTGAAAAAAATTCAAAAACTGTGCAGTAAATTATGCATCTCTATCTGAAATAATGGAGACCAAAACTCCATGAAGTCTTACTACCTCTTGAATGTATAACCTAGCATTATCCTCTGTCGAATGATTAGTCTTTAGTGGCAAGAAGTGGGCTGATTTTGTCATTTTATCGACAATCGCCCAAATAGAATCATGCTGCCTGTGAGATCTGGGTAGACCTCTGATCAAATCCATATTAATCATCTCCCACTTCCACTCCAGAATTTCTATATTCAGAGGCAACCTCCAGTCCTTTGGTGCTCTAATTTAACTTGTTGGTGATTCGGGCTCTTGGAAACAAATTCAACAATGCCCTTCTTCATACCATTCCACCAATATACTTCTCTCAAATCACGGTACATCTTTGTGGAATCCGGATGAATGAAATATCTAGAGCTATGAGTTTTCTCCATGATCCTCTTTTGAATTCCATCCACCATGGGTACACACAATCTACCTTGATATATCAATACCTCATCTTCCCCTTGTTCAAAAGCTAAACTTTTTTTTACATACATTTGCCTTTAATTCAAGCAAAATGGGATCTTGGTCTTGCTTTTCTTTCACTTCTGATACTAACGACGATTCAGCCCTATTTTTCACCACTAAATCCATTAGTCGAACTCCTAAGTGTGCCAACCTATGCACATATTTTTCTAGTTCATTCTTCTCTTCTTCAAGGTGGGCGGTACTACCCATAGACAACCTGCTTAAGGCATCAACAACTACATTGTCCTTACATGGGTTGTTAAAAATGCTCATGTCATAATCCTTGAGCAATTCTAACCACCTTCTTTTATGAGATTAAGCTCTCCCTGAGTGAACACATATTGTAGTCTCTTGTGGTCAGTGAAAACATCGACATGAATACCATACAAATAGTGATGCCATATCTTCAAGGCAAAAACTATATCAGCCACTCTAAGTCATGGGTTGGGTAATTCTTTTCATGAACTCTCAACTGTCTGGATACATAAGCTATAAATTTGACATTTTGAATTAACACACAACCGAAACCTACTCTAGATGCATGACAATACACCACAAAACCTTGAGTACCTTTCGGTAAAGTCAAAACTGGGAAAATAGTCAATCTATTTTTGAAATTCCTAAAAGCTTTTCTCACAAGCTTCAGACCATTGAAACTTCACGATTTTCTGAGTCAATTTCATCAGAGGAGACGAAATGGACGAGAAACCTTCGACAAATCTTCTATAGTAGTCATCCAAACCTAAGAAACTCCTAATATCAATTGGAGACGTGGGTCTAGGCCAACTCTGAACTGATCTATCTTTTGGGTATCAACTCTAATTCCATCACCGGAGTCTATGTGGCCCAAAAATTTCATATACTTAAGCCAAAACTTACATTAACAGAACTTGGCATACAAGTCTTTATCTTTCAAAGTCTGAAGAACTATTAGGAGATGACTAGTGTGATCTTCTTTATTCCTTGAATATATTAATATGTCATCAATGAAGACAATAAGAAACATATTTAAATAAGGTTTGAAGACTCTATTCGTAAGATCCATAAATGTTGCAGGCGCATTGGTCAACCCAAAGAACATGACCAAGAACTCATAATGACTATATCGGGTTTTGAAAGTTGTCTTTGGAATATCAAATTCTCTTAATCTTAACTAATGGTAGCCAGACCTAAGGTTTATTTTCGAAAAGCAGGTGACACATTGAAGTTGATAGAATAAATCATAGCTCCTTGGAAGAGGATACTTATTCTTGATGGTAACCTTGTTCAATTAATGGTAATTTATACACATTCTAAGGGAGCCATCTTTCTTTCTCACAAAAAAGACTTGAGCGCCCCAAGGTGAAACACTTGGTTGAATGAAACCCTTATCTAGTAGATCTTTTAACTGTTCTTTTAACTCTGTTGGTCCATTCTATATGGCGGGATAAAGATATGACGAATATCTGGAATAAGATCTATACCAAAGTCTTTTTCTCTATCAAGAGGGACTCCGGGAAGATCATCTCGAAAGACTTATGGAAACTCTTTTACTACTGAACTGACTGAATAGAAGGTATTTCAGCACTTGAGTCATTAACTCAGACCAACTGATAGACACACCCCTTAAAAACTAAATTTCTTACCTGAAGGTATGAAATGAAATGACCCTTAGGCACTACTGAACTGCTTTTCCATTTTAAGATTGGCTCATTTGGAAATTGAAATTTCACTATTCGAGTTTTATAATCAACTGAGGCATAACAGGTATGAAACCAGTCCATACCAAGAATGACATCAAAGTATATCAAGTCTAACTCAATTAAACCAGCCATGGTACTCTTGTTATTGAATGAAACGGGACAATCACGGCATACACTCTCTATCGTGATTGTCCTGTTTCCGTCAGTCACAAAAGTATCATGACTGATTTAATTTAGTTAGAAATGGTATACTTTGATGTCATTCTTGATATGGATTGGCTTTATTCCTGCTTCGCCTCAGTTGATTGTAGAACTCGAGTAGTGAAGTTTCAGTTTAGTCTATCGTGATTATCCCATTTCCGTCAGTCACAAGAGTACCATGACTGATTTAATTAAGTTAGACATGGTAGACATCGATGTCGTTCTTGATATGGACTGGCTTCATGCCTGCTACGCCTCAATTGATTGTAGAACTCGAGTAGTCAAGTTTCATTTTCCAAATGAGCCAGTCTTAGAGTGGAAAAGCAGTTTAGGATGCCTAAGGGTCAATTCATTTTGTATCTTAAGGCGAGGAAGTTAGTTTTTAAGGGTGTGTCTGTCACTTAGTCCGAGTTAATGACTCTAGTGTTGAGATACCTCCTATTCAGTCATCAGTTGTAGTAGTGAAAAGGTTTCCAAAAGTTTTTCTTGATGATCTACCCGGAGACCCTACTGAAAGAGAGATAGACTTCAGCATAGACATCATCCCAAATACTCATCCTATCTCTATTCCTCTACACATAATGGCACCAACAGAGTTAAAAAAGTTGAAAGTACAGCTGAAAGATCTGTTAGATAAAGGTTTTATCTAATTGAGTGTCTCACCTTGGGGCGCTCCAATCTTGTTTGCGAGAAAGAAGGATAGTTCCCTTAGGATGTGTATAGACTACCGTCAATTGAATAAGGTTACCATCAAGAATAAGTATCCTCTCCCAAGGATAGATGATCTTTTCGAACAGCTTCAGGGTGCTTCCTGTTTTTTATGAAAATTAATCTCTGATCAGGCTGCCATCAGTTGAAAGTTAGGGAATGTGACATTCCAAAGACAACTTTTAGAACCATATATGGACATTACAAATTTTTGATCATGTCCTTTGGTTTGACCAATGCGCCTACTGCATTCATGGGCCTCATGAACAAAGTTTTTAAACCTTATCTAGACATGTTTGTTATCGTCTTCATTGATGACATACTAATCTATTCAAGGAATGAAAAACATCATGCTAGTCATCTCAGGATAGTTCTTCAAACTTTAAGGAGTTATATGCCATGTTCTCCAAGAGTGAGTTTTGGCTTAAGTCGATGACATTCTTGGGCCACATAGTTTTCAGTGATGGAATTAGAATGGATACCCAAAAGATAGAAGATATTCAGAGTTGGCCTAGACCCACATCTTCAATTGATATTAGGAGTTTCTTGGGTTTGGCAGGCTACTATAGAAGGTTTGTTGAGGGGTTTTTCATCTATTTCATCTCTGTTGACCAAGCTAACTCAAAAAATAGTTAAGTTTCAATGGTCTGAAACTTGTGAGAAAAACTTTCAAGAGTTGAAAAAGAGGTTGAATACTTCTTCAGTTTTGACTTTACCAGGGGTACTTAAGGTTTTGTGGTATATTGTGATTCATCAAGAGTTTGTTTGGGCTATGTGTTAATGCAGAATGTCAAGGCTATAGCTTATGCTTCCAAACAATTGAAGTTCCATGAGAAGAATTATTCAACCCATGACTTAGAGTTGGCTGCTGTAGTTTTTGCCTAAAAATTATGGCGTCATTACTTGTATGGTGTTCATGTTGATATATTTACGGATCACAAGAGCCTAAAATATGTTTTCACCTAGAAAGAGCTCAATATCACAAAGGAGGTGGTTAGAATTACTCAAGGATTATGTCATCAGTATTCTTTATCACCCAAGTAATGCTATTATGGTTGCTGATGCTTTAAGCAAGTTATCTATGGGGAGTACCTCACATGTTTAGAAATAAAAGAGAGAGTTATCCAAAGATGTGCATAGACTTGCACGCCTGGGATTCAGACTTATTGGATTCCACAAAAGGAGGAATAGTAGTGACTAATGGGGCTGAATCATCACTAGTGTCAGAGATGAAAGAAAAGCAAGACCAAGACTACATTCTACTTGATTTGAAGATGAATGTTCATAAGCAAAGAGTATTATCTTTTGAACAAGGGAGAGATGGTGTGCTAAAGTGTCAAGGTAAATTGTGTGTACCTAATGTAGATAGACTCCAAGAGAGGATCCTGGAGGAGGCTCATAGCTCCAAATATTCCATTCATCCCGGTACCACCAAGATGTACCACGATTTGACAGAGGTATACTGGTGGGAAGGTATAAAGAAAGACATTGCTGAGTTTGTTGCCAAGTGCCCTAAATTGTAAGCAAGTGAAAGTCGAACAACAAAAGCCTGTAGGGTTGGCTCAAAATACTGAACTTCTGGAATGAAAGTAGGAGATGACTAATATGGACTTCATCACAGGATTTCCAAAGTCTCACACACAACATGATTCAATTTTGGTGATTGTCCATAAGATGACAAAATCAACCCACTTCTTTCTGGTAAAGACCACTAATTTGGCAATTATGCAAAGTTGTACATTCAACAAGTGGTAAGATTTCATGGAGTCCCAGTTTCAACCATTTTAGATAGAGGTGAAACATTTACTGCTCAGTTTTGGAAGTCTTTCCAGAAAGATTTAGGTTCAAGGTGATGTTAAGCACTACTTTTCATTCTGAGACGGATGGACAAGCATAACGTACTATATAGGACTTAGAAGACATGTTGAGAGCTTATGTAATCGATTTTAAGGGGAATTGGGATGATCACCTACCTCTCATTGAGTTTGCTTACAATAACAACTACCATTGGAGCATCCAAATGGCTCTATATGAAGCTTTTTATGGGAGAAGATGTAGATCTCCTATTGGGTTGTCCAAAGTTGGTGAAGAAGGATTGATAAGACCAAATCTAGTTCACCAAGCCATGGATAAGTTGAAGGTAATTCAAGAAATATTAAAGACGACACAAAGTTGTCAGAAGTCCTACACAGATGTGAGGAGAAGGCCATTGGAGTTTGAGGTGGATGACTGGGTATATTTGAAAGTTTCACCCATGAAGGCTGTTATGAGGTTTGGTAAAAAGGGGAAACTCAGTCCCCGATATATTGGACTTTATAGAGTATCCAAGAGGATTGGCAACGTAGATTATGACTTGGAGCTACCATAACAGTTAGCAGCGGTTCATCCAATATTTCATATCTCCATGTTGAGGAAGTGCATAGGTGATCCTTCGTTGTTTGTATCAATAGAGAATGTTGGGATTAAGGATAGCTTGTACTATGAAGATATTTTGGTTCAAATTTTAGATTGTCAAGTTTGCATGTTGAGAACAAAAGAAGCTGTGTCAGCTAAGGTTCTTTGGAGGAACCAATTTGTTGAAGAAGCGACTTGGAAAGCTGAAGAGGATATAAAGAAGATATATCCACATCTCTTTGAATCCGGAAAGAATGCAGATCAAGGTACTAACTCTCTTCTTAGTACTTCATGAACTATGAGTAAGCATGATTGTTATTTGCGTTTGGATTGTTATGTGTTGAACTTGATGTTACTATTCTTAGCATAGTGAAAGAAATCTCATTCAAGGACGAATGTTCCCAAGGGGGAGATATTGTAACATCTGATAGCTTGTAATATCCAAGAATAAGATCATAATAAAAAAAATAGTTTTGGAAAGAATATGAAAAATATGGAAAATTCCTAAGTCAAGAAATTCAGTTTTTGGTCATTTTCAAACGGCCATAACTTCTAGCTCAAGAGGAGTTAGAATCATTTAATTATATGGATGAAAAGCCCTTGGATATATCTTTCCAATATCATCGATTTTTCACATTTTTGATATTGTATGAGGGAGATATGTTTTCCAGAAGTTAGGTTATTTGAACGAGGAAGGTCTCGATTCAAATTTTAGTAACGGTAAAGTGGTCTTTTCACCCAACTATTTCCTTATTTGTTTTAAAGGTTTATTACGGGTAAAACTAAGCCTTAAGTCAGTTTTGAAAAATTTATTAACTCTCATGGCTTGGGAGAAAAGATAAAAGAAGAAGGAGAAGGGAGAAAAATCAAGAATTCATTAAGAAAGCCAAGATCGTCGCGTGGAATTCGTCGGAGGTGATCTCTATTATGGTATATGAGATCATTTTGTGCTGGGTTAGTTCACCCACACACCAATTTGTTTGATTCAACTAATTTTGAGTAGATTGAATGATGAACATTGATGTTCTTGAAGAACAATGGTTGAATTCTCGTTGGTTGAGTTGTAGTATGCCTTTAGTTGATTTGATTCATATTTCCGGGTTATTTCTCGTGTCTAATATATTGGGTATTGAGGTTATTAATGACCCTAAGTGTTTATGGAAAGATCCGTGGAAGATTAGAAGGTTTAGAGATTAAAATGGAAAGAAAAGTCGAAATTCTTGTTTGACATACCATGGGGCGCCGCGCCTATCGAAGCCTCTCAGGACAGTCTCTGTCTGTCAGGCTCTGGCATGCCGCGCCATCCAGATCCCCTCAATACATATTCTGTCCATTAGGATCTGGCTCTTCACGCCTCTCACACGCCAAAGACGCCTGGAGACCGTTCTTTCCCCATCTTTTTTACTAGTTCCAAGTGATGTATCCACATTTCTTAGTTGATTCCAACATTATAAGGTACATCTAAACATCATGAAATCATCCATAAACATGAGATCATGGACCTTGAATCCATAATTTAATTCAAGGAAAGTTACGATCAAAGTCAAGGAATTTAGAATGAAAAGTCAAGTCTAAAGCTAAGAAGTAAAGTTCTTAATGGTTTTCAAGAGTTTTATTTAAACATTTTAACTTTGTTTTAAGACTCATGTTTCAAGATAAGTAAAAAATAAGTTTAACTTCTTTTCTTCGAAGGTATATGGGAACTAAGTATTCCCAAAGAGACTTAAAATGTTTTAACATTTAACTATAAAGGAAACTTTGATTTCAAAGAAGCCTTAGGGCAAATTTTCAGAAAAGAACTATAGCTTTCTAAAAGAAGCAAGCAGGAAAACTGTGATTTCTAAGATAGATTTGAGCTAAATATTTTGAGCACTAATCTCAAACAACGTAATCAATATGTATTTAAAACATCAGAGTCATTATATTTTTGGTAGTAGTATTGAGCACCGATATGAGGGAGAGTTCAGACAACTCACAACCCCCATAAAACATGTAGCCACCATGGTTAGAAAAGTTCATACTTTTTAGACGAACCTTTTTCATAGTAGACTAGTGGATCTATTAGGCAGTTCAGGTCTTATACTTTTGGTCGGGTATAAGATGCGCTGGAAGCGTGAGGTAGATCGTTGTATCATCACTTTAGCTCTTAAGTGATGGTTGTCAGTTAGAGAAACTCCCACAGAAGTTATTATATTCTTATATAAATTAGTTATTTGTATTTTTACATACATACCAAAGTTAATTGTATCTTGCATACATTCAGTATTTACAACACATTTCATATAATTTTTCTTTATATTGCACTTGCTTTTAAATTTCATTATATTGAAAATGAATTAAGCTATTCATGAGTTGAGCAGAGCCAACGCCTTCTTACTCCTTTTCAAGATTAAGTGTTGCTAACATTCCAACTTGCATACTCGTACATTCAATGTACTGATGTCAGTTGTCCTGCATTGTGTTATGATGCAGACACGCGTAAGTAAGATTAGTATTTGGTGCACCATTGATCCAGTGAGCCTCTTAGAGTCAGTTGGTGAGCCTCCCTTCATTCCGGAGGACATCCTTATAATTTGATTATTTGCTTCAGTTTTTAGTTATTAGGATGATTAGGGGTCCTGTCCCAACATCCATCTTTACTTTAGGGGCTTCATAAATAGACATTGTTAGTTTTCTTTAGTTTTTCATTTAATTTGTAAAGACTTGAAGTTGTCATTTTGGCTAAGTACTATTTTAAAGTTACTCTGGAGTTATATCCTATGTTTAAGTCTTCTCCTGAGTTAAGTAAGCCAGGCCAAGGGTTCATTCAAGGCCAATAATGGTCATTGGGTGCTTGTCACGTCCAGGGTGTAGACTTGGTGCGTGACACAACACCCTTGAGTTGATAAGCAACTAGCTCAACTCGTTCAGTGTCAGCAACGTGCATCACCTAAGTTCTCTGGATACTTAGTAGAGCTTTAACCAGTGAAGCTAGAGGAATTCACGAATCATCAAAGTGTCAGCCCCTTCTTGTCGAGATCCTGTTTACTAAACCACCTTGTTAGTTACAACCTGACTCATCATCATAATTTCCTCTTTAATTTGGCATTAGTAATTTCTCTTGGGGTCGCACTTCAATGCATGGTTACCCCTTGTTTCTCAACGTTCCTCCTAGTTGGATGACCACTTGCTGCTCTTCGTGGAGGTATAGTTATCTAAAAACATGCGCAATCACGAGTTTGAGATAAACCTTTAGAGATAAATGTTAATGCATAAAAAGGATATGAAATAATGAGGAATTTCCTAAATGTTGAAACCTCCTAATTATAGATGTGGTGCGCTTCACACCGATAACTAGGACTCTACAGACACTACTTCATAGACTTCCTAGGACTCTTTAACACTATACACTAATACAAGTTTGTCACACCCCGAGTCTACAACATGGGCGTGACCACACTCAATGACCATTATAGCCTCGAGCGGATACTTGTCCTGGCTTACTTAAATCAGTGTAAGATTTAAACATAAGAAATATAGCTCAAAGATATACATAAGTACTTACCCCAAATGACAACTCAAGTCTTTAATAAATGTTTGAAATAATAGTGTAAAGACAACTGAACTACTAACTGTCTATGGAACCTCTTAAATGACTGAGACGGAAGTTGGGACAAACCCCACAACCTCCTAATGAACTAACTAGAAATAAACAAAAAATGTCCTTTGTAATGCAAGAAGGCTCACCAACTGACTCTGGATTGGTCAACTGGATGAACGTTGTGTTGGATGCTGATCCTCGTTACCTGCGTCTGCATCATAATACGATGTAGGCTAACTGAGATCAGTACATTGAATTTATGAGTATGCAAGTTGGAATGCTAAAACAACTTATTCTTGAAAAGTGTAAGAAGGGATACTCACCTTGACTCTGCTCAACTCATGAATAACATAACTCAATATAACTGACTCATTTCAATATATAGCAATTTACAAATAAGTGCAATATAAAGAAAAGTTGTTTGAAACAATGTTGTAAACTCTGAACGTATACTAGGATACAATTAACTCTTAGATGTATGTAAAAATAAAAATATACTAATATATATCTATAAATACATTTAACTTCTATGAGAGTTTCTAATCGACAACCATCACTTAAGAGCTAGAGTGATGATACAACATTTTTCCTCACGCTGCCAGGGCCGTCCTACACCTTGCAATCGATATAGGGACTGAACTGCCTAATGAATCCATTAGTCTATGCTAAAAAGCACTAAAGTAATCATTCAAAAAGTATGCCCCTTTTCTACCCATGGTGGCTACATGGTTTATGGAGGCTAAGAGTTATCTAAACTCTCCCCCATATCGGTGCTAAATACTACTCCCAAAAATATCATTATATTAGCTCTTAAGTTCTCAAAACATACTTACTTTTGAGATTTTAGATTAGTTCTCAAAACTTAGCTCAAAGTCTATCTTGGAAATCTCAGTTTCCCTGCTTTCTTTATTTAGAAAGTCATTACTCTTTTCTGAAAAATAGCCCGAAGGCTCTTTAAAAATATCAGTTTCCCTTCTTTTTAAATGTGAAAATATTTTTAAACTTCCGTAGGAATACTTAGTTTCCATATACTGCTTTGAAGAAAAGACTTCACCTTAATCTGAGCTTAACTCAAACTTAAGTCTTAAAACAACATTAAAACGTTTTTGAAAGACTTATGAAACTTGAAATGAACTTCTTATTATTATCTTTACTCTTTACTCAACCTGATATTTAAGTTCTAAAGCAAGTTTAAAAACATTTTGTAAAAGACTTCTTGAAAAGACTCTAAGAACTTTCTAGACTTGCCTCTAAACTTTCCTTGAACTTGATGTTATGGATCCAAGGTTGTAATTCATATTTATAGATGATTTTATATGATTATAATTCATTTAGAGTAGTCATAATCATTAGGAAGTGTTAAAACACTTTAGAAAAGCTTACTCATACTGAATTACGAAAACTGGGTAAAAAATGCCGATTTAGGCAAAAAATGTTGATTTAGGCATAACCGTGAGGGTCATTATGTCCGAGATGGAAACTACAACCGCAACAATAACTTCAACAGGGGTAACTACAGTAACAGAAATGATAGGAATGTGCCCTATGTCCCTCCTCAAAATCGTGAAGTTACTCCTAGGGATGTGGAGATAGTATGGCGCGAGTTGAGGATATGTTGCACAAAATGATGAGGAGGTTCGATGCTAGTGATGAGCACATTAAAGAGTTAAGGTGTGATTTAGCAGGTATTGGGCCAAAAGTCGATACACATGCAATATCGATTAAGCAGATCGAGTTGCAAATGGCCCAATTATCTGCAACAGTGAACAGACGGCAACGGAGCACTCTTCCTATCAACATTTTCCAAAATCTAAAAATGATGCACACTGTATGACAATCACTACTCGGGGTGGTAGGCAAACCATTGACCCACCTATGCCATCTAATGAGAAAAAGGTGAGAAAGGATAATGATAAGGTGGTAAAGGGTAGTGGTGAAGAAAAAGAGAGCACTGGAAAAGATGCAGAAGTCCCTACGAAGGTAATTCCCATGCCTAGACTACCACCACCCTTCCCTCAGAGATTAATGAAAAAAAACGAGGATGGTAAATATCGGCGTTTTATAACAATGCTGAAGCAGCTTTCTATAATGTCCCTTTGGTAGAAGCTCTAAAACAAATGCCCGGTTATGTCAAGTTTATGAAAGATATGGTTACAAAGAAAAGATCGGTCACTTTCGAGGATGATGATAGAATGCAGCATTGTAGTGCTATTGCTATAAGATCTCTCGTACAAAAGAAAGAAGATCCGGGTGCGTTCACTATTCCTTGTATAGTCGGGTCATTAAATTTTGTGAAAGCATTATGTGATCTAGGGGCAAGCATGAATCTCATGCCCCTCTCGATTTACAAAAAGTTGGGTTTGGGTGACCCAAAACCCGCTGCGATGCGGCTACTGATGGTTGATCGAACTGTGAAAAAGCCTATAGGGATACTCCATGATGTGCTAGTAAAAGTGGAGTAATTCATATTTTTGGCAGATTTTGTTATTCTTGATTGTGAAGTCGATTATGAAGTTCCTATTATTCTTGGGAGGCCATTCCTTGCTACAGGTAGAGCCTTAGTTGATATGGAAAAGGGGCAGATGAAATTTCAGTTGAACAATGAAGAAGCGACCTTCAACATTTGTAGTACCATGAGGCAGAGTGGTGAGCTCCAACCAGTATCCACCATATCCCACAAAAAAAAGATGAAGAAGAAGAATGAACAAAAAAGTGTACAACAAGAGTTTATGGTTGGGGATTTGGTGCTTTTAGACAATTCTGGGTTGCCTTGTCTTCCAGGCAAGCTCAAGTGCAAACGGACTGGCCCTTACTTGATTACCCAAGTATTCCCTCATGGAGCAGTTGAGTTAAAAACCAAGGAGCGAGTGCGGTTTAAGGTGAATAGAGAACGAATAAAACTCTATTTTGGGCATACTGCATCGGTGAATGAAGTGATAGAGGCATACCATCTTGGTGAAGTCTGAGTAATCAAGTGTCCTCAGTCGTGTCGCGACGTTAAATCAGACGCTTGTTGGGAGGCAACCCAATACTTATAGTTTTTGTTTCTAGTAATGGTAGCATTTTCTACTAATGGATTTTAAAATTGCAGGCACATCACAAGGAAATTATGCAGAAAATTACTCTGCAGCAGTCACTGACGGATACAGGGACGAACCATTGCTCCTGCGACGGACCGTTGTATGAATCCGTCGTGCCAGGTACGTCTTTCTGTTATTTTCAAACTAGGGCACACGCGACGGAACCAACGATGAACCGTCACAACCGAGATGGACCGTCGTCGGGGAATCGTCGCGTCATTAATGAGGCGTACCCGACCCGACCCGACTATTTTTTTAAAAAAAAATTCAACATTTAAAACCCCCCAACCCTTCATTTCACCCCATTCCTTCACTCTTCCTCCTATTTCCATCCCTTTTCAACTTCCAAAATCATATCCCTCTTCAATCGATCATTTTTCCCAAATTCTCCAAGTTCCTAAAATTCATCATCTACTAGTCGGAGCTGCTGCTGTGAGTGTCTTCTTGATCACCAAGTACCTTTCCCTCTTGTTTTTTTCTCAAATTCTCAGGCATGTGTCTTTAATTTCTACTCATTTATATTGCATTTTTGTTTATCAATTAGTATTAGCCTAGTTCTTCTTGATATGTTCATTTTTTTAAAATAAAATTCTGTCTAACTTAGGTTAAAAATCCTCGAAATTGCCGTGTTAAAACCCTAGAAATAGGTGCTTTAGCATTGCTAGTTTACTAGGTATTTAGGTTAGACAAATGTAGGTTAAAACACTAACAATTCGATTTGGGTCATAAGGGATGAATGGGGCACCCCCAGTTCTGTCACGGAGTTATAGAATGAGACCCCGATGACGGACCGACGTAACCACGATGGACCGTCATTGGGTACGTTCCAACATCCCTAACACCCCAATGTCTAATTTTCTCCAAGTGTCCACCAACGGCCACATACGACGGATTGTCATTCCCATAACGGTCCGTCTTGCACTACCGTTCTAGTTGTCATAGACCCTATTCCTAAGGGTCTCTCACTTTTTCTAAGTGTCTTTCAACGGACACATGCGACGGTCCATCATCTCCACAACGGTCCGTCCTGCACAACCGTTCTGGTTGTCAGAGATCCTATTCGTAAGGGTCTCTCACTTTTTCTAAGTGTCCTCCAACGGACACATGCGACGAACCATCAACCCCACGACGGTCCGTCCTGCACAACCGTTCTGGTTGTCAGAGACCCTATTCTCGAGGGTCTCTCACTTTTTCTAAGTATCCTCCAACAGACACATCTGACGGACCGTCATCCCTACGACGGTCCGTCCTGCACAACCGTTCTGGTTGTCAGAGACCCTGTTCCTATGGGTCTCTCTCTATTTTTCTAAGTGTCCTCAAACGGACAAGTACGAAGGACCATCTTACCCACGACGGTCCATCCTGCATGGCCGTTATGATGGTCAGAGACCCCTCTCCTAAGAGTCTCCATATTTTTTTCCAAGTGTCAACTAATGGACACCTACGACGGACCGTCGTACCTGGGACGGTCCGTCCTGCACATATTGTCATACTTGTCAGAGACTCTTCTTCAGGGTTCTCCATATAAACCTAGTCTAAGTAAGAAACGACGGACCCTATGACAGTCCGTCGTACTCACGACGAGCCGTCACCTGGTCCGTTGTGTTTCACTGTTACAATAGCAATGTCGTTAGATTTTAATTTTTTTTATGTTGTGTGGTTTTGCTTGTCTTGTTTTCTCCTTCTAGTACTAATATTGATCCTTTACAGGTACTATCTACTATGTCACCAAACAAGATCGAGTCTATGCACGAGGAAGATCGAAGTGTGTCGCCCCGTCTGCCCACCTGGTCATTGGCTCTTATGATGAGCGTGACCTCGAGTTCGTGCCCCCAGGCACTTCCACCCCATCCCGTGTTGCACGTGCTGCCAGAGCCACACCCAAAATGGTGGCGTCCGGTGTAGTCACTGCCTCCCAATCTGATGAGGAGCGCAGACTGACCGGCACACCTTCTGGGTCAGCCACTAATGAAAAAAGCGCGTCTAGATCCTTAGGAGTTTCGTGGTCGGAGGAAGCCTTCGGATCTACTGAGGTTCCCGCACTCGCCACCACTGCAGCGTCGGCCTCATTTAATGAGGCTGACAGTTCAAAATCCCCACCCGGTTCACCAGCTCGTGCTTTCACCCCGGTTACTGACCAGCCTAACCGGTGGTGTGTCGACGGGCAGTTTTAAGTCTATTCCGATGCAAAGTTCCTGAATGACAAAGGAGTTATGACTCAGACACTTACATAGGAGCGGCAGGTCCTTACGCGAAGTCTCCCGACGATGCCTTAGATCCACAATCTCTTCACCAGACATCGACTAAAGTGGACAGCGCGCCCGTTGAGACGTTATAGTGAACAGCTGGTCCGAGAGTTCTATGCATCCTACGTAGCGACTCTTCGATCACAGATTGATAGGAGGGTTGCCCCCGCCAAACAGGTTCCACTGGAGCAGCTCCGAGTACGTGGCATTGATACGCTCAAACTTACTTCTCAAATGAGAAGTAAAGCGGTCGCGTCAAGTCAATAACCCAACTAGTGAGGTTGGGATCGTTCCCACGAGGAAAATAGTCTAGACTTAACTCCAACTTGTTATTACTATTGTTCGATTGATGACTTCCTTAAAAAGTAAAAGCATAAAAGGGGGTTTTGTACTTCCTAATAAAATAAAAATAACTAACGAACTTGACAGAGACACTTAACAGCTTTTAATGTTGAGTTTTAATCAAGTAATCAAAGTAACTAGGGTTTACGTGTTCCCCACAGGTTCATAACTTGATAATTCTAGCTATAACAATTCTTTCCTAGTATCTTGCATGCAAAGTGATAAGCTATGTATTTCTAAATCCTTAGTCCGGCATCTAGAAAATCTCACTCCGCACCTTGGTCCGGCTACGTGTGTTGCTTTCCTAACCCTTATCCTTACCTCATATTAAGCATCATATTCGATATTTGACTCAGTTATTACCTCGTACCAATCAATACTAGCCTATTAGATAGTATACACTAAATCTATGTTAATAATTCTTTTCCTATTATCTACCTCCTTGGTCCGGCAAGTAGCATTAAGGCGAGTTCTAACGTTGATCATCCGTTAAAAAGACTTCTAAGCGAAAGAATTATTAATACATGCAAGACACTATTCTAGAATTGTTATTTTAGCTAGGGTTTATCTCATTATTTGTCTATGGTTCCCACAACCCTAGTTATAGAGTTTAGTTCCTCATAGCCATAAACACAATATTCAAATATATTAAACAAGAATTCATGTACTTACTTTAATGAGAAAGAATAAAGTCTGAAAATTTGCTTGATTAATCAACAAGAGTTACTTGTAAGAATCTCCAACAATCAAACACTCAGAAAAACAAAGTCTAATAATATGATGTTTAATCTCCAAGAGTCTAACCCCCAAAACAAGGTTTTTCGAACTATTTATAAAAAATAAAAACCTAATTAAACAAGGATTCTAATTACTGGAAATCTGCCAAAACGCGGCTGGGTCGACGGACCACGCGACGGAACGTCTTGGTCATGACGGACCGTCGTGGGCTCCGTCCCCCAATACTTGGTGCAATTCTTTTGCTGCTTTCTTCATTCCCCTCGACGGCAAGTGTGACGGACCGTCATAGGCACGACGGTCCGTCGAGGGTCTTCGTTACAAAATACTTCAACTCTTGGAATCTGGGTACTGGGATCACTTCTCTGATCTTCGCGACGGACCTGCAGGACGGACCGTCATATCCATGACAGACCGTCACAAGCTTCGTAATCCCACACTTGGTCAGACTTCCCCATCTTCCTTCAGCATCTTCTCTACGCTGCCACCTACGGACCTTCACAAGCACGACGGACTGTCATAAGCTCCGTAGGTGGTCTCTTCTGCAATTTTTGCTCAAAATCTCCACGTTCAGCTTTAGACAGATTTCCTGCAAAACAAAGAAAAACTTATATCAAAATTAGCACAAAAAGGCTTTCGGACACACTAAACTTAAGGAAAAAGTATTAACTATACCGTGAAACCACGGTATATCAACACCCTCAACTTAAATTCGTTGTTTGTCCTCAAGCGACGCACTATGACTCACTACACAATCTTTATACAATAGTATTCATGTTTTATCCTTTGCAATCATTTGGCTATCAATCCCGACTAATCCCATCAAATCTATGCATGCTATCACTATTAGGCTCGACTTTTGTGGGTTCGAACATGACACAGACTCACCATGCACTAACACCTATCCTCTTCAATTTCTCACCGAGGTACTAACAATTCCGGTATTGCAACTAGTGTCCTCACTTTAGAACAAAATCCTCATTTTTCACACAATGATTTCAGTTTGAGTATAAAGATTACATTTCAACACTCGCTCTCAGAACAAAGTCACACTCATTCATACCTATTGCCATAAGCTTGCCCTTATTTTCACTGCCTTAAGTTCGCTATACAACCCTTAGGATCACGATAGGACTTTTTTAGCTTGTAACGTAGGCTCAGAGTCAGGTAGGGTATATTTAGGTATACTTTAGTGACTTTTTGCCCTCCTTGAGATATCAGCTAAACCTTCCGCTCTATATCACTTTATTTCGCCCAGTTTCGCCTATTCTTTCACCTTGCTGTTTCCCTTCTTTCTTCATTTGTGTAAGTGACTCTTTTCTTTTCTTGTTTGTAATTCTTGAATATTTCTTTTTTTTTCAACGAGTTCTTGAGTCACTTTACTTTTGTTCTTTCTCTCTCTTTGTTCTTTCAACCCCACTTTCCAGAGCATTCCTCAAAACAGCCACCCTCAACTCATGGCTTTGCCATGAGTCAAGGTACACAATACCCAAAATCGGGTCAGGGCCATAACGAAGGTTGTTTATACATTAGCCACCCTCAACTTATGCTTTTGGCATAAGCTGAGGTGCACATGTCCAAGGAGGGACCAGGGCCAACATATTGTTCCGAGAAAAGATTAGTTGGGGTGAAAAAAAAAGGTCTAATTTTAAGCTCAAATTATTTGGACCAACGAAGGATAACTTTCATTTGGTTTCTTTTATTTAGGCTAGAAATGGGCTATATTGAATAAGGGCCTATGATCCTTTCCTAAATGTATGTTACAGCTTACTTTTAGCAATACTAACCAGGCAAGTTCTAGCTCAGTATCAGTAGTGGACTATTCAACTTTTCCTCACACTCACTTGACATCTCATCACTATACCAGATTATCAGACACCTAGTTCGACTTGAAGGTTTAGGGTAGTGCAATGGTGTAACTCTATTTCATGTTTAGATCCACACAATTATCAGTTACTACGCCTTTTCATGCAACCTTTTCCAGTTTTATCGGGATATCATTTCAGCCATCATGCTTCAGAGTTAAACTATGTACAAAAGATATAACGTGCCAGTTCAACAGAAAAAGTAACCAGTCTTTTGGGGAAAAAGAACACAGGCAAGAAAACCCCAAAAGAGGATAGTGAGTTGGGCTACTCAGACTTCACCCTAACACTCACTTTCCATTTACCCCACCCCCAACAAAAAAACATGCAATTGTCCCCAATGCATAAAAAAAAATCTAAAGATTAGAGGGGTAGGTGAAGCAAACCTGTGGTGCATAGCGCCGTCGATCAACAAGCTGGTGGGTCTGGTTTCCCAGAACCCACATCCTCTGCAATCTGGACACCCTCAGTGATGTCCTCAGCAACAACTGCACCGTCAGTAGTGCCTCCTGCTGTCTCTACAGTGCAGGAGCTAGACGCCCCAGCCGTTATCTGCGATGCTCTGATCTGGTGTGCCTCCGCCTCAGCAAGTGAGGCTCTCCTCGCGGCCTCTATCTCTCGGCGCTCCTTTTTTCTTGCTCGCGCCTCATCCTCTGATCGACCCCTCCGCCTCTTGACACTCTCTCTCGGGGAAGATGGGGGAATGTCTGGAGTAGGAAACAGAGCCGCCAATACAGTATCCTCAGCAGGCTCGACAGACTCTGACACTCTTGCCGCTAGGATCGTGTCGATGTCTGCACGAAGACTGGCGACTGCAGCTTGGAGAGTCGACACATCTACCGGAGGGGCTAGTCGAGCTAATACTCTCAATTCAAAGGCATCGAGGCGCTGGTTAACCTCAGCAATCTTCCGCTGCATCTGCCTCTCCATACGCGCCTCAGACTCAGCAATAGACTTCTGCATCCACGGCTGGATATGATGCAGAAGAGTGGCCATTTGTGCCTCCAGTTTTTGAACTCGGGCAAGCGGGGCCGGTGTCGGTAGAGGGGTTGTGCTGCTACCCAGGATAGACTCGACCGGGGTAGTGTCCGTGGATGCCTGTGTAGCTGTGCGAGCCTGGGCCACCGTATTCGAAAGGTCATCAGATAGTGGTGGCAGCTCTGGATGGGGCCCTCGACGTGGGGCCAACTCATTGGCCTCGTCTCTGATGAGGCCGACGTCAACGGTACCCGGCGGGGTCCTCAACTGATCTATGTGCCATATGGGCACACCTGCAGACCTGCAAAGGGCAAAGATCATGCACGGAAAGGGGTAGGTGGTGGTGACCTTGAATGCCCTCTCGTGCATGACTGCCTGGAGAAGCCATGCATAGTCCACCTCGAAGCCGGCTATCATCGCCGCCATCAGCACTGCTCGATCCCAGGTGACTATGTTATCAGCAGTTGTGGGGGAAAGCAGTGACGCACGAGCAGTCACAAGAACTTGGCGACGAACGTGAGGTTGACCTTCTTGATGGCCCCCTTCGGCTCGGTGACCCAATCAGCACCCTCTCCGTAGACTGATAAGTGTAGGGCCATCCACCGCTTGGTGGTCTCCCTCAGTGCTGGCTCTCGCAGGAAATGTCCATCCTTCACTACCTGCCAGCGGTAGTCAAACTCGGCAGTGGTGGGGGTCTGAGTAGCATCTGCACTCTCGCCGTATAGGAACCGGTGGATGGCGGGCAGGGAAATGTCAACCTGCACGCCCCAGACTAGAACCTGTTCCAATGGGGCCTGTTTCGCGGGAGCATTCCGCCTGTCGATCTGTGATCGGAGAGTCGCTACGTAGGACACGTAGAACTCTCGGACCATCTCCTCACTGTATCGTCCCAACGGACGGGCTGTTCACTCTAGGCGATGCCTGGTGAATATGTTGTGGATCTCCGGCATCGAGGGGAGACTCCCTGTAAGTACCCGCAGCTCCAGGGTGAGTGTTCGAGTCATTACTCCTTTATCGGTCAAGAACTTCGCGTCGGAGTAAACCTAAAACTGGCCTTCAATGCACCACCGGTTTGGCTGGTCAGAGGCTGGGGTGGGGACCGGGGCTGGTGCGCCGGATGTAGAGTCTGAACTGTCAGCCTCATCAGACGAGGCCGATGCTGCAGCAGTGGCGGGTGTGGGAACCTCAGCAGATCCTGAAGCTTCCTCGGACCAGGATACTCCCAAGGAGCCAGACGCTCCTTCCTCGTTTGTGGACGACCCAGAGGGTGTGCCGGTCAGTGTGCGCTCCTCATCAGACTGGGAGGCAGTAACTACGCCGGACGCCACCATCTTGGGTGTGGCTCTGGGGGCACGTGTAGCACGGGAAGGGGCGGAGGTGCCTGGGGCATGTATTCAGGGTCCCGCTCATCGTCAGAGCCGATGACCATGCGGGCAGATGGGGCGACAGACTTAGATCGCCCGCGTGCATAAGTGCGGTCTTGCTTGGGTGCCATAGTCGATAGTACCTGTAAAGGGGCAATATTAGTATGAGTAGTGGTAATCAAAACAGGCAAGATCATATGACATGAAACTTTGAAAAAAAAATATGTTAGTAATATTGAAACTTTATCACACGACGGGACCTATGACGGCTCGTCGTGACTATGACGGACCGTCATGAGGTCCGTCGTGTTATACTTGGTATATGTATATATAAGGAACCCTGAAGGAGGGGTCGCTGACCATCATGACGGTTAAGCAGGACGGACCGTCGTGGGTATGACGGTCCGTCGTAAGGGTCCATCGTAGGACACTTAGAAAATGATGGGAGACCCTCAGAAGAGGGTTCTCTGACTATCATGACGGTCGTGCAGTACGGACCGTCGTGGGTGTGACGGTCCGTCGTAAGTGTCCGTCGTTGGACACTTGGAAAATTTTTGGAGACCCTTATCATAGGGGTCTCTGACCATCATGACTGTCGTGCAGGACGGACCGTCGTGGGTGTGACGGTCCGTTGTTGGACACTTGGAAAATTTTTGGAGACCCTTATCATAGGGGTCTCTGACCATCATGACGGTCGTGCAGGACGGACCGTCGTGGGTATGACGGTCCGTCGTAAGTGTCCGTCGTTGGACACTTGGAAAATTTTTGGAGACCCTTTTCAGAGGGGTCTCTGACCATCATGACGATCGTGCAGGACGGACCGTCGTGGGTGTGACGGTCCGTCGTAAGTGTTCGTCGTTGGACACTTGGAAAATTTTTGGAGACCCTTTTCAGAGGGGTCTCTGACCATCATGACGACCGTGCAGGACGGACCCTCGTGAAGACAACGGTCCATCACAGGCGTCATTGGGGAGGTTGCTAGGGCTTATGCGACGGACCCTACGATGGTTCGTCGTGTATACGGCGGATCGTCATCGGGGTCTCGTTCTGAATATCAGAGACAGAACTGTAGGTACCCTAAGCAACCCCAATGAACACACATGGTCTTGTAGTGTTGTGGACCTCTATGTGTCTATCCCAACTACCTAGGAAACTATTAATGTGAAATCACCTATGTCTGGGGTTATTAACATGGTAAATTCAAACATTTAGAGCCTAGGTCTAGACATAATCATATCAAGGGAACAAGATACGACTAGGAACGAATCTAATACTAACTAATAAACAAAAATACAAGAGAAATGAGTATAAATTTAGAGACACATACCTTGGAAATGGAGAAAACACAAGTGGGGAATGATTCAGGTGGCAAGGTAGATACCCAAAAGCAGCAGCACCGACAAGTAACTGATAGTAATAAGGTTTGGGGAGATTGTGGGAGTAATGATCAGTGGGGGAAGTGTGGAAGTGTAAAAGAGAGGGGAGATGAGAGGAAGTTGGAAGTAATGGGGTGGAATATGGAGAGGTGGGGAGTATAAACGGTCAAATTTTGAAAAGGGGTCCAGCCGGGTCGGGTCGGGTTAATTTCATTAATCGCACGACGGTTCCCCGACGACGGTCCGTCGCACATGCAACGCACCGTCGTGGTTTCCGTCGTGTGTGCCCTAATTTCAAAAATGACAGAAATACGTACCTGGTGTGACGGTGCATACGACGGTCCGTTTCAGTCGCGACGGTCCGTCGTTGTATCCGTCAGTGGCTACTGCGGAGTAGTTTTCTGCAGAATTTCCTGGTGATGTGCCTGCAAATTTAAAACCCATTTATAGAAAAAATGCTACCATAAAAAAATGATAAGTATTGGGTTGCCTCCCAACAAGCGCCAGATTTAACGTCGCGGCACGACTGGGGACACTCGATTACTCAGAATTCATCAAGATGGTATGCCTCTATCACTTTATTCCCCGATGCTTTGTGCCCAAAATAGAGTTTTATTCTATCTCTATTCTTCTTAAACCACACTCCCTCCTTGGCTTTTAACTCAACTGCCCCATGAGGGAATACTTGGGTAACCAAGTAGGGGTCAGTCCATTTGGACTTGAGCTTGCCCGGAAGACAAGGCACCCCAGAACTGTCTACAAGTACCAAATCCCCAACCATAAACTCTTGTTTTGCAATTTTTTGTTCAGTTCCCTTCTTCATCTTTCCTTTGTGGGATATGGCAGATACCGATTGGAGCTCACCACTCTGCCTCATGGTCCTACAAATGTTGAAGGTGGCTTCTTCATTATTCAACCGAAATTTGATCTGTCCCTTCTCCATATCAACTAATGCTCTACCTGTAGCAAGGAATGGCCTCCCAAGAATAATGGGCACCTCAAAATCGACTTCGCAATCAAGAATAACAAAATCTGCTGGAAAGATGAATGACTCCACTTTTACTAGCACATCATGGAGTATCCCTATGGGCTTTTTCACAGTCCGATCGTCCATCAGTAACCGCATCGCAATGGGTTTTGGATCCCCCAAACCCAACTTCTTGTAAATTGAGAGGGGCATTAGATTTATGCTTGCCCCCAGATCACATAATGCTTTCGCAAAATGTAATGACCCAACTGTACAAGGAATAGTGAACGCACCCGGATCTTCTTTCTTTTGTACTAGGGTTTGTAGAGATAGCACTACAATGCTGCAATCTATCATCATCCATAAACGTGACCGATCTTTTCTTGGTGACCAGATCTTTCATAAATTTGGCATAATCGGGCATTTGTTCTAGAGTTTCTACCAAAGGGACATTGATAGAGAGCTGCTTCAACATTGTTATGAAGCGCCGGTATTTACCATCCTCAGTCTTTTTCACTAATCTCTGAGGGAAGGGTGGTGGTAGCCTAGGCATGGGGATTACCTTGATGGGTACTTCTGCATCTGTTCCATTACTTTCATCTGCTTCACCACTACCCTTTACCACCTTATCATTATCCTTTCTCACATTTTTCTCAGCAGATGG
The DNA here is from genome assembly GCF_036512215.1 of Solanum lycopersicum. Lineage (NCBI taxonomy): Eukaryota > Viridiplantae > Streptophyta > Magnoliopsida > Solanales > Solanaceae > Solanum > Solanum lycopersicum. The sequence goes on along the minus strand of NC_090806.1, from coordinate 12,156,972 downwards.
CATGGGTGGGTCAATGGTTTGCCTACCACCCCGAGTAGTAATTGCCATACAGTGTGCATCATTCTTTGGATTTTGGACAGTGTTGCTAGGAAGAGTGCCCGGTTGCCGTGTGTTCACTGTCGCAGATAATTGGGCCACTTGCAATTCGATCTGTTTAATCGAAATTGTGTGTCTATCCACTTTTTGCCCAATACTAGCTAAATCACCCCTTAATTCTTTAATGTGCTCATCACTAGCATCGAACCTCCTCATCATTTTGTGCAACATATCCTCAACTCGCGCCATACTATCTCCACCATCCCTAGGAGTAACTTCACGATTTTGAGGAGGAACATAGGGTCCACTCCTGTCATTTCTATTACCATAGTTACTCCTGTTGAAGTTGTTGTCGCGGTTGTAGTTACCATCTCGGACATAATGACCCTCACGGTTGTAGTTACCAATAGTTTCGACCTTGGTTCCCTTGACCTTGGCGCCAATTATCCTGATTTGAGCCTTGAACGCTTGGTTGGAAACCCCCCATTTGTTCATTGACTGCATAGAAATCCTCCTCATAGTAACATTCACCGTTAGGGGGTGGTGGTTTAGCCAAGTAATTGACTGCATTTATCTTTTCTGCACCCCCAGTGACATGTTTTAGTACCAAACCAAGCTCAGTTCTCATCTGATCCATTTCCTCACGAATATCATCTGTGGCTGGGTTGTGAGTGGACTGCACTGCGAAGGTGTTTCTCCCTGTATCGGACTTCCTAGTACTCCAAGCTTTGTTGTTACGGGAGATTTTCTCTAATTTCTCAGCAATTTCAGCATAAGGGCATTCTCCATAAGATCCACCTGCTATAGTGTCCAACACCGCTTTATTGTTATCATCCTGTCCCCTATAGAAGTATTCCTTTAGTGACTCATCATCAATATGGTGATTTGGGACACTTCTCAAGAATGAGGTGAATCTATCCCAAGAACTACTAACTGACTCTCCTGGTAGTGCCACAAAGTTATTCACCCTGTCTTTGTGGTTTAATTTCTTGGACACCGGATAGTAGCGTGCTAAGAAGACATCCTGTAGTTGATTCCAAGTAAAAACAGAGTTGTATAAGAGCTCAGTAAACCACATAGCAGCCTCTCCCGTCAGTGAGAGAGGAAACACTCTGAGACCTATTACATCTAGATCCAAATCAGGCCTCCCCCCACAACTCTTACACACTGCCCTTACCTTAGCTATATGGGCATGTGGATCCTCAGAAGGTAGCCCTGAAAACAAACCTCTGGCAGTGAGCATTTGCATCAGACTACTAGTTACCACAAAAGTGTGGCCTATTGGTAGAGGAGGCAAAACCAGTGGCCCATCCGAATCTGCTATGTTATCATAGCCTCTGTAGTATGCTTGGGGCTGTGGAGCGGGATTCTGTCCCCTCTGTTGATGTTCACCCGGAGCATCGGGTAACATGTGACTATGAACATCAGCCGGAGCTGGGATGTTCTGGTTTGGGTCCTCATCATTGATTTCCAAATTACGATTCATGTTTTGCAGTGTACGCTCTAGCTCGTGATCGTAAGGAAACAACGGTTCTCTTCTTCTCCGTGTATTTGGCATACAAGGAGGATAGTTCTGAAAAGAAATCAAAAACAATAAAACAAAGTAAAATCAAGAAAATATCAACTAAACTATAGTAAGAAGTTCAAGTTAATCTAAAAGCTAAATTCCCCGGCAGCGGCGCCAAAATTTGATACGCTCAAACTTACTTCTCAAATGAGAAGTAAAGCGGTCGCGTCAAGTAAATAACCCAACTAGTGAGGTTGGGATCGTTCCCACGAGGAAAATAGTCTAGACTTAACTCCAACTTGTTATTACTATTGTTCGGTTGATGACTTCCTTAAAAAGTAAAAGCATAAAAGGGGGGTTTTGTACTTCCTAATAAAATAAAAATAACTAACGAACTTGACAGAGACACTTAACAGCTTTTAATGTTGAGTTTTAATCAAGTAATCAAAGTAACTAGGGTTTACGTGTTCCCCATAGGTTCATAACTTGATAATTCTAGCTATAACAATTCTTTCCTAGTATCTTGCATGCAAAGTGATAAGCTATGTATTTCTAAATCCTTGGTCCGGCATCTAGAAAATCTCACTCCGCACCTTGGTCCGGCTACGTGTGTTGCTTTCCTAACCCTTATTCTTACCTCATATTAAGCATCATATTCGATATTTGACTCAGTTATTACATCGTACCAATCAATACTAGCCTATTAGATAGTATACACTAAATCTATGTTAATAATTCTTTTCCTATTATCTACCTCCTTGGTCCGGCAAGTATCATTAAGGCGAGTTCTAACGTTGATCATCCGTTAAAAAGACTTCTAAGCGAAAGAATTATTAATACATGCAAGACACTATTCTAGAATTGTTATTTTAGCTAGGGTTTATCTCATTATTTGCCTATGGTTCCCACAACCCTATTTATAGAGTTTAGTTCCTCATAGCCATAAACACAATATTCAAATATATTAAACAAGAATTCATGTACTTACTTTAATGAGAAAGAATAAAGTCTGAAAATTTGCTTGATTAATCAACAAGAGTTACTTGTAAGAATCTCCAACAATCAAACACTCAGAAAAACAAAGTCTAATAATATGATGTTTAATCTCCAAGAGTCTAACCCCAAAAACGAGGTTTTTCGAACTATTTATAAAAAATAAAAACCTAATTAAACAAGGATTCTAATTACTGGAAATCTGCCAAAACGCGGCTGGGTCGACGGACCACGCGACGGAACGTCGTGGTCATGACGGACCGTCGTGGGCTCCGTCGCCCCATACTTGGTGCAATTATTCTGCTGCTTTCTTCATTCCCCTCGACGGCAAGTGTGACGGACCGTCATAGGCACGACGGTCCGTCGAGGGTCTTCGTTACAAAATACTTCAACTCTTGGAATCTGGGTACTAGGATCACTTCTCTGATCTTCGCGACGAACCTGCAGGACGGACCGTCATATCCATGACGGACCGTCACAAGCTTCGTAATCCCACACTTGGTCAGACTTCCCCATCTTTCTTCAACAACTTCTCTACGCTGCCACCTACGGACCGTCACAAGCACGACGGACCGTCATAAGCTCCGTAGGTGGTCTCTTCTGCAATTTTCGCTCAAAATCTCCGCGTTCAGCTTTAGACAGATTTCCTGCAAAACAAAGAAAAACTTATATCAAAATTAGCACAAAAAGGCTTTCGGACACACTAAACTTAAGGAAAAAGTATTAACTATACCGTGAAACCACGGTATATCAGGCATTCAGGTTGATATCTCCCTGCCTGCCATCCGCCGATTTCTATACGGCGAGGATGTTGATGCTAATCGGACCCCTCTCACTTCCGAGTTTGACTATCGATGGAAGATTGTTAAAGATGGCCATTTCCTGCGTGAGCCATCACTGAGAGAGACCACCAAGAGGTGGATGGCCCTGTACTTGTCCGTTGATGGAGACGGTGCCAACTGGGTGACCGAGCCGAAGGGGGGCATCAAGAAGGCCAACCTGACTTTCACGGTGAAGTTTTGTGGTTGATTATCCGCCACTGCCTTTCCCCCACAGCCGCTGATAATATCGTCACATGGGATCGAGTAGTACTGATGGCGGCGATGATAGTCGGGTTTGAGGTGGATTTTGCGTGGCTTCTACAGGCAGTCATGCACGAGAGGGCTTTTAAGGTCACAACTACTTACCCTTTCCCGTTCATGATATTTTCTCTATGCGGGTCTTCAGGTGTGCCTATATGGCACGTTGATCAGCTCAAGACCCCTCTGGCAGTGTTGATATCGGCCTCATCAGGGATGAGGCCAATGAGTTGGCTCCACACAGAGGGCCCCGTCCAGAGTTGCCTCCACTTGTTGACAATCTGGCTGATACGGTAGCACAAGACCACACGGCTACGCAGGCGGCTTCCACTGACACTACCCCGGTTGATTCTATCCCGGGTAGTAGCACTGCCCCGAGCTCCTCTCGCTCAGCCCCTTTACCCACTCTGGTACTGCTTGCTAGGGTCCAGAAATTAGAGGCGCAAATGGCTACACTTTTGCATCATATCCAACCTTGGATGCAAAAGAGCGCTTGGAGCGGAGAATGGTTGAGCAGACAGAGCGGAAGATCGCTGAGGTTCATCAGCGCTTGGATGCTTTTGAGTTGCGGGTTCTAGCCCGTCCATCCCCTCCGGTGGATGTGTCGACCCTTCAGGCTGCGGTCAACAGTCTTCACGCAGATATTGATATGATCTTAGAGGCTAGGGTGCCTGAGTCTGAGGCCTCTTCTGCAGAGCCTGCTGAAGACACAGTAATGGCGCCCTATTTGCCACTTCAGAGATTCCACCACCTTCCATCGAGAGCATGCCAAGAGGCGCAGGGTTCGAGAGGAAGATGAAGCTCGAGCACAAAAGAAGGAGCGCCGTGAGATGGAGGCTGCAAGGAGAGCCTCGCTTGCTGAAGAGGAGGCACGTCAGATGAGAGCAGGAGAGTTAGCTGCTGGGGCGTCTAGCTCCAAAATTGTGGAGATAGAGGGAGGCACTGCTGATAATGTTGTTGATACTGAGGACACCACTAAGCGTGTCCAGATTACAGAGGTAGTGGGTTCCGGGGAACCGGACCCACCAACTTGCTGATCATCGGCGTTTTGCGCCCCAGGTTTACTTCACCTACCACTCTAGTATTTCAAATTTTTTATGCATTGGGGACAATTGCATGTCTTTTTGTTGGGGTGGGGTAAATGGAAAGTGAGTGATAGGGTGAAGTCTGAGTAGCCCAATTCACTATCCTCTTTTGGGGTTTTCTTGCTTGTGCTCTTTTTCCCCAAGAGACTGATTACTTTTTCTGTTGAATCGGCATGTCTATATCTTGTGTACATAGTTTAATTCTGGAGCATGATGGCTAAAATGATATCCTGATAAAATGGAAAATGATGCATGACTATGCATAGTAATTGATAAATGTGTGGGTCGAAGCATGACATAGAGGTACACCACTGCATGAACCTAAGTCTAAAATTTGAACTTAGGTGTCTGATAATCTGGTAGAGTGATGAGATGTCAAGTGAGTGTGAGGAAGATTTGAATAGTCCACTATTTGTACTGAGCTAGAGCTTTCCTGGTTAGTCCTGCTAAAACTAAGTTGTAATAGACAATTAGGAAAGGATCATAGGTACTTATTCAATATAGCCCATTTTTAGTCTAAATAAAAGAAAACCAAATGAAATTTATCATTCTTTGATCCAATTGATTTGAGCTTAAATTAGACCTTTCTTTTTCACCCCAACTGATCTTTTCTGGGAATAATGTGTTGACCCTGGTCCCTCCTTGGACATGTGCACCTCAGCTTATTCCAAAAGCATAAGTTGAGGGTGGCTAATGCAGTAAACAACCGTTTTATTGCCCTGACCCAACTTTGGGTATTGTGTACTTTGACTCATGGCAAAGCCATGAGTTTAGAGTGACTATTATGAGGAATGCTCTGGAAAGTGGGGTTGAAAGAACAAAGAGAGAGAAATAACAAAAGTAAAGTGACTCAAGAATTAGTTGAAAGAAAAGTACAAAAAAATTACAAGAAATACAAGCAAGAAAAGAAGAGAGTCACTTCCACAAATGAAAAAAAGGGAAAATAGCAATATGAAAGAATATGGGAAACTGGGGAAAATAAAATGATAGAAAATGGTATGTTTAGCCGATATGTCAAGGAGAGCAAAAAGTCACTAAAGTATACCTAAATATGCCCTACCTGACCCTGAGCCTATGTTACAAGTTAAGAAAGTCTTATCGTGATCCTAAGGGTTGTATAGCGAACTTAAAGCAGTGAAAATAAGGGCAAGCTTATGGCAATATGTATGAATGAGTGTGAATTTGTTCTAAGAGTGAGTTTTGAAAAGTAATCCTTATACTCAAACTGAGATCATTGTGTGAAAAATGAGGATTTTGTTTTGAAGTGAGGACACTAGTTGCATTACCGGAAATATTAGCACCTCGGTGAGAAATTGAAGAGGATAGGCGTTAGTGCATGGTGAGTCTGTGTCATGGTCTGATTCCACATAATTCAAGCCTAATAGTTATAGCATGCATAGATATGATGAGATTAATCGGTATTTATAGCCAAATGATTGCAAAGGATAAAACATGGATACTATTGTACAACGATTTTGTATTGAGTCATTGTGCGTCGCTTGAGGACAAACAATGAATTTAAGTTGAGGGTGTTGATGTACCGTGGTTTCACGGTTTTATTAATACTTTTTCCTTAAGTTTAGTGTGTCCAAAAGCCTTTTTGTGCTAATTTTTATATAAAATTCTCCTTTTTTACAGGAAATCTGTCCAAAGATGAATCCGAAGGTTTTTGAGCGAAGAAATGCATGAGAGACCACCTACGGAGCTTGTGATGGTCCGTCATGCTCGTGACGGTATGTAGGTGGCAGCATAGTGCAGCTGCTGAAGGAAGATGGGGAAGTGTGATCAAGTGTGGGGTTAAGGAAAGCGTGACGGACCGTCGTATCCATGACGGTCCGTCCTGCAGGTTCGTCATGAAGTTCAGAGAAGTAGTCCAGTACCCATATTCCAAGAGTTCAAGTGTTATGGATCGGAGACCCTCGATGGACCATTGTGCCAGTGACGATCCGTCATACCTGCCGTCGAGGGTAATGAAGAGAGCAGCAAAAGAAATTGCATCAAGTATGGGACGACGAAGTTCATGACGGTCCGTCGTGACCACGACGATCCGTCACGATGTTCATCGATCCATCCTCGTTTTGATAGATTTCCAGGAAATAGAGTCCTTATGTAATTAGGTTTTTATTTTTTATAAATAGTTCGAAAAACATCGTTTTTGATGTTAGACTCTGGATTATTTGGTTAGGCCCTTGATTATTGTTAGACTTTTTGTGAGATTCCTTATTATTTTGAGATTCTTGTAATTGATTGTTGGTAATTTTTGTTGATTAATCAAGCGAACTTTCAGATTTTACTCTTTCTCATTGAAGTAAGTACATGAATTCTTATACCATATATTTGAATATTGTGATTATGACTATGAGTAACTAAATTTCATAACTAGGGTTGTGGGAACCATAGGCAAATAATGAGGTAACACCTAACTGGAATAACAATTCTAGAATAGTGTCTTGCATGTATTGATAATTCTTTCGCTTAGAAGTCTTTTTAACGGATGGCCAACGTTAAAACTCGCCTTAATGCTACATGCCGGACCAAGGAGGTAGATAATAGGAAAAGAATTATCAACATAGATTTAGTGTATACTATCTAATAGGCTAGTATTGATTGGTACGAGGTAATAACTTAGTCAAATATCAAATAAGATGCTTAATATGAGGTAAAGATAAGGGTTAGGATAGCAATACACGTAGCCGGACCAAGGTGCGCAGTGAAATTTTCTAGATGCCGGACCAAGGATTTAGAAATACATAACTTATCACTTTGCATGCAAGATACTAGGAAAGAATTGTTATAGTTAGACTTATCAAGTTATAAACTTGTGGGGAACACGTAAACCCTAGTTACTTTCATTAATTGATTAAACTCCAACATTTGAAGCTGTTAAGTGTCTCTTTCAATTTCGCAAGTTATTTTCATTTATTTAGAAATAGAAAACCCCCCTTTTATCATTTTTCTTTCCAAGGAAGTAATTGACTGAACAATAGTAATAATAGATTGAAGTTAAGTCTAAATTATTTTCCTCGTGGGAACGATCCTAACCTCACTAGTTGGGTTATTTACTTGACACGACCGCTTTACTTCTTATCTGAGAAGTAAGTTTGAGCGTATCAGCTAACCTACCTTTTTTTCTTTCGGTTGAGGCTTTCTTCACTACAGTATTCCTCATCAATAGATTGCCTTCCTTAGTCCTAAAGATAATGGCTCTATTTCGTTAAGTTGTATGGTGAAAAACCTGATTATAATAACCTAAAAGTGTTTGGGTGTAGATGTTTTACTTATATCAATGGTAGCAACAAGTCCAGTTCCAAGACCTAACCTTGTGTGTTCATAGGGTACAACAACTTACACAAAGGATATAGATTATATCATCCCTCCACAAGTAGGGTTTACATATCCAGATATGTTGTGTTTGATGAAAACACATTACACTATGTGTCTCTAAAGCAATCTCATACTAAAATTGATGTTTCACCTCATCTTTCTACTTCTGTTGAATCTTTCTCTAAATGCAGGCACATGATAATTCTGATTTAGGGAAGTACAGGTTGGTAGTCCACATATTAATAGTGATAATGTTGTTACAACTCATATGCTACTTGATGATGAGAGTATTTTTGACCTCTTAGGCGCAAGATCAGATGTTGAGGAACAGGTTGAAGGTGATGATCCATACAACAATATTAAAACTCCAAATGTAGATTTTGGTATTGTTAGTAGCAATGAGGAACATGTTGCACTTACTAGTCCAGCCAATGAGCATAATTAAATAACTACTTTAGTTGATGTACTAGTTAGTCATCAATGTGACAATGCAACACTTCAGTCAACTAATTTGGTTGATTCACCAGTTGAGGTACTTCCTACATCACAACGGCATCATATGATCACAAGACACAAGTCGAAGTAAGAATATTTGTCAATTGTTGCTTGCGGTAGCACATAACTTTTGAGAGAACCAAATACTATGAGAAAGCATTACGGTCACCTCATTAGCTTTCATCAATGCAGAAAGAAATTGATGCTTTATATACTAACAAAACATGGATTTTGGTGCTCAAATTTTCTTGTATAAACTTGTTGGATCAAAATGGGTGTTCAAGATAAAATTAAAAGGTGATGGGACAGTAGATAGATACAAGTCCAGACTTGTGGCAAGGGTATAGTCGCAGCTTGAAGGGATAGATTTTGATGAAACATTTAGTCATGTAGTTAAATCCATAACTATTAGGGTGGTTCTATCCATTGTTGTTAGTTCTAAGTGGGAAATTAGACAACTAGATGTCAAAAATGTCTTTCTTTATGGCTTCTTACAAGATGAGGTGTACATGAGTCAACATCCTATTGATCATCAGTATCCTCAACATGTGTTTCTACGTAAAAGGGAATTGTATGGTCTTAAACAAGCGCCAAGATCCTGGTTCGATAGGTTTAACTTGAATCTCTACACCTTGATTTCATTTGTAGTAAGGCTAACCCTTCCTTATTCACTTTGCAAACTCATAAAGGCAAAATATTTCTCTTATTATATGTGGATGATATTATTGTCACATGAAGTAATCCATCTCATGTCTTAGAGTTGATTCAACAACTTGCGAAGGAGTTTGCTATGAAAGATCTTGACCTTTTACATTTCTCTCTAGGAGTTGATGTGAAGTATTTTGAACGAGGAATTCACTTAAATCAAATAAAGTATGTTTCTAAGTTGCTGGCCAAGACAGAGATGACTTTGGCAAGGGCTCTATCCATTCATTTGGCTCAGAAATATGGTCTGGATGAAGCTGTGGGAAGTCTTGATGCCTTTTTGTACAAAATGATAGTAAGGAGCCTTCAGATTGACCTTCACAAAACTTGATATCACTCATGCTGTAAATTTAGCAAGACACTTTATGCAAAGCCCAAACATGGAACATCTTCAAGGGGTAAAAAAAGATTCTCACGTACATCAAAGGACATCACTTTGGACTCATAATTATTTCACAATCTCCATATAGGTTGTATGGATACTCTGATATTGATTGGGGAGGTTGTACCACCACTTGGAGATAAACTACAGGCTATAACATTTACCTAGGTGCAAATTCTATTTCTTGGACCTCCAAGAAACAGACCACAGTAGCCCGAAGCTGAGTGTTTAGAATTAGCCTCCACTACCGCAGAATTGACTTAGATTTTATATTTTTTTCATGACCTTGGAGTGTTTCTTCGATTTGTTCCTACGTTGTATTGTGGTAACATGAGTGCCTTGAACATGATAGTTAATCCAGTTATGCATGATAGAACCACACATGTTGAAATGGACTATCATTTTGTTCGTGAGAAAGTGTTCAGGGGTCAACTTTTTACTCAGTTTGTGAAGTATACGGATCGGCTAGCTGATTTTCATACCAAAGCCTTAACAAAGCAGATTCGCTCTGGTTTTCGCAGCAAGCTAGGAGTTACAGTTCCTCCACTCACTAGCTTGAGGAAAAGTGATGAAAGAAGCTTGAAGATTGATGGAACATGTCGAAGGAACAGATCCATCGAAGCAGGCTAAGGAGCTAGAGTTAGAGTCATACTAGGACTAGACTACTAAATCCTAAATCTAAGTTATGCACGACTAAACTAGGGTATATTGTAGGAGTTCGACTAGGATAAGGTATTTGAGTTATAATACAATACTACTCATGTAAATAATTGTATTGTAGTAGAATAATACTTGTTTCCTATACAAGGAGCTTGTAACTCGACATTATTTTTATCAATTCAATCCTTCATTTCTCGTTAGATTTCTACACTAATTAACTCCAATCAAAAGTGACGATTTCAACATTAACTTTTCTTTAAATTTATTTTAGCAAATCATTTGATATCTTTGATTCGTAGCGATAAATATTAACTCTAATATAATGTCAACTGTAAGTTTATGAATTGTTGGGTTAAAATCGAAGGGTAATTGAAATTTCTTTAATTGCTCTTAGGGGTGAGCGATATTCGATTCGAGATTTTCAAGTTGTGTTTGATGATTTGGTAATTGCTAGTTAGCAGTATCGATCAAATATCATAATTTTAAATTTCGACTCAATAATTCGGTAATCAGTAAATCAAACGTCAATTCAGTATTGATATTCAATAATACCATTTTGATGTTGTAGCATAGTGTATTAAAAGTTACAATATTATTGCTTAATTATTTTTATTTTTTCATGTGGAGGCATGATATAAGAGAAGAATCAACAAGTAAGCAGATATCAAGAAAAGTAAACACAATTATAAGACATTTGTATTTGTATTGTTAATGTTTAGTCTTTAGCTTTCTTTTTGGACTTGTATTAATGAATTATGAACTTGTTAATTTGTTATGATTTTCATTAAGTAAATAATTTGATATTTGAAAAATACCAAACACCAAATAGTTCTAATATCTTATACCAAACTGAAACTCAAATATCTTAATTCTAAAATTTTACTCCTAAATACCATATCTAATTGTCAAAAATTTAATTCAATGCAGTAATTCAATTTTTGATATTTTATTCATAGCCTTAATTGATGTTCAACTTCTCATGTGTTAGTTTGGCATTTAAATGTTAATAAAAATGCTCATTATGTGTTTCCTTCTGTCCGTTGATGGGCAGCCTCTTTTTACTTGTAATATTAAGTGGCATATGATAGAAATTAACATCCACTCATGATGTTGCATTAATCTTTTGTCCTTTGATGGCATTTGATGCCTTCTTTATTTTAATTGTTTGTGGTAGAAGTGATGGTAGTCAACCATTCATTTTATTAAAAAATAAATTTTTGCCACAAACACATTAATTATATCACTATTTATTTTTTTATTATATTTTATATTTATGTAATTTTCAGGTCATTTATTCACTTATTTACTAAGCATTGCATTTTTCCTATTCATTACAAACTTAAGTGCCTTAACCCCTAGGCGACTATAGCTATTGCTTGCCTCCATTTTTATTTTATTTTTTTGAGTGGGTGGGGTGGGGTGGGGGAGGGGCATTTAAGAAAAAGTTTTTATATATATATTAACAAAATAAAATTATATGTACTTCTAAATTTCTTTTATAAAATGGATACAAATTAACTATTCAAAGTAATTAATTTTCAATTTCCTAAGGGAATAAAATAACTTTTGGGAATTATTTTCTAATGTGGGATAATGGCTTATATATATATATATATATATATATATATTCTTGTTTTAGTTATTATTGAAATTTATTGAGTTTATATATATTAACTAGAAAATATAATTTCGATCTTATAAAAAAAGAAAAAAAGGAAAAACTTGAAAAATTAAATCAATCTCAAAAAAGAGCACTTGCTAGTAACATTCGGAAAGAAAATCTAGAAGAAGTTAGTGAAAAACGTGGCATGGTTCCTGATAATCAGAATTGTTAAATATTTTAAATTATTGTATCACTGAAAATAAATGTGATGATTTTTTTTTATGTTTTTTTGAAAAAAACTAAATAAATATATATTAGGGTCCTCTTTAAAATTTAGGTTTGTACTTCAATCTTATTGAGTCGGAGGAAAAATTTCTAACCTATAAATATTGAAGGACTTACATTATTTATTATTTTGAATGAAAAAAATAGCAAGTGCATAGAGCTAGTAAAAAGGACAGATTTTATTAATTGAAAAAAATATATTTTTTCCGTGAAGCTTTGGATTTAATTTTTATTTAAAATTTGTTGAGATTATAATTGGACTTTCGTATCCTTAAGGAAACAAATAAGAAGGATTATTATTATTATTATTATTATACGAGTGAGAGTTTTTTCTACTGTAGACTTGACTCTTTAAAAATAGCAAGATATTATTTTTTCATCCTAAGGATAGTATATTTTCTTCCTTCCCTTTTCAATTGTAATTTTATAATTTTACTAACAACATTTAGTTCATAAAATTAGTGAATATTTTATTCATGTGTTTACTTCCTTGTTATAAAAATAAGTAATAAATATGAACATTGGCATTAATTTATACAGTTGTATCTCAACAATGGTCTATGACGTAATTAATAGCATTGTTGGGATTCCACCGACAATAATAAATAGGTTTAAAGTAAAGTAATAAATATATAAATTTAAGAGGAGTAATCGTAATGTTGTAAATATAGATTAGTATGTTGTAAATATAGATTAGTATGTTGTAAATATCACAATTAAATCATTAAAATTTTGTTATTTATTATTAATTAACACGATATACATGTACAAAAACACATACACTTTTAACTAGTATTCCATAAATACGTGGCATGAATCCAAAATGTCATTGAATATTTTTGGATGTTTCTTTTACTGGAGGATCCTTTCCCCTGATTTATTTGGACAAAATCTACCACTACATTTAATTCTCTTTATAGTGAAGGTAAAAAAAAAATGCATTTTACTTTTCCACTATTTATTGGATATAGTCCAATTTATATGTTATGATAATCACCTACTCCTATATAGCGCCGGCTCTATGCTATATATAAAACATTAAGCCGTAGGTCTTAAATCCTGAATTTTGTGGGGCCTCAAATTTACCAAGAATAAATAATATTTGGTATAATTTTTTTTTAAAATTCTATATTATTTAAATATTTTCAAATCAATATATTTTTCTCAAATTTAAGAAAAATTACTTGTATCTAGATAATAAGAAAAATATTTTTCAAAACTTCTTTTTTAACTACACACCTCAACTTTCCATCCTAACTCAAATCTTACATATCAATTCTTGATACTTATCTGGAACTTGATTCCCGATTTATGATTTAGGGCCCTATTCAAGACTTCAATTCCAGACCATCTCTTGTGTCTCAAATTATATTAGGGTTTGGATTTATATTGAGAATGTGTCATGAATTAAAGTTCGAGATCATATCTCAAATTTAGTGTCGAAGTCGGAGTTTTGAGTCAGATACTGGGTAGTGCTTTTTGTCGGGTTTTGGATCAAGAATTGGGGTTGGATTTCGATTTCGAAGTCAAATCCTAGATCGGAAGTTAGGATCGGATGTAAGGATTGGGTGTCCGCATGGTTCCTAGTTCAAAAGTTAGATCGTCTTAGGTTGAAACTAGGATCAAGTTCCAATATAGAAGTCGTGTCTTAGGTCAGAAATGGGAGTAAGGCCCCAAATCAGGTCTCTAGGTCAGATTTCGAATAAGAAGTCGGGTCCCAGGTCAAAGATCAGGATCGCAACCTGATTCAGAAGTCGAGTTTTGGTTTGGGTGTTGTCGCGGATATAAATTGAATCTCGAATCGAGTCGAGATAGGTTCCATATTAGTAAAGTTGGATATCGATCTCGGGGTCATAGTCATGTCCAATTCAAATGTCATATCACAAGTCGAATGTTGGGGTCAGGTTTCAGATCATGTCAGGGTTGGGTTTCAGAGTGGGATCCTAATACAAAATGTCGAGACTCGAATTAGATGTATCGGTGTTGGGATAAGATCTGGTTCAGTTTGAATATCGAATCTTGGCTCAAGAATCAAAGTTGAATCCCAAGTTTTAACTCCTTTTGTACTGTCCTTCTTCAAATTTTTGATAAGTTAGAGAAATATTCAGTCAAAAATGTGAATCAATAGTTTAAAAGCGTTGAACAAAGTTGCAAATTCCATTCTTGTGTCTACTTAAAGTATCACGCATTACAATAAACATACTAAAGTAGAACCAAATTATCAACTTCTGAAATTAGATTTATGGTTCTAACTCTTATTTTTATTTAAAATTTCACAAGTAATTACTTATAAAATTATGTTAACAATTCATATAATGATTAACCAGATTAGTGAAAGGATGTTTTTGAAAGTTAAATCAATAAAATCTTATCTAAAACTAATAATTAATAAATATTTGAAGAAACCATTTTTAAAAAAAATATTAATAACATTTTACGTTTTAAATTAAAAGTGTAAGAGAATAGATTTTAAATAAATACATATGGAGTTTGTTTAGATTTTAGGTTTCTAATTGAAATTTCATTTAGGACCCCATTTATGTGGACCCCCTGTTCCTATATATCATTAACATATTTAAAACAAAAAAGTTTGAAATATACCATTGTACTATCATAATTTTGTTGGGTATAACAATTGTTCGGCATAGCAAGAGTTAATGGGAAATGTAAGAAAGATGAAAAGAGGAATTGAAAAAGATTCTCTTATGCTTTAAGAAAAATACATTTCTACTTCATTGGTGGTGAAAAGAAAAATAGTTGTATTTAAATAGAGAAACACTTCTATATTGTAAAACTTAAGAGCAAAAGAAGAAGAGAAGAAAAATATAAGACAATAGAGAAACAATATTAGCTTTCTTTCTTTCAAGTGTATCAACATTATTCTCAACATCACTATTTATAGGAATACATTGAGGAATACCAAAGAGTGTCATAAACTAAACATTACATTAAACCTTGAGAATTACTACCATTATGGAGGAAATAAAGTTAGGAGTTATGCTCATCCATTTGACCACATTATCAACAACATTACTACTCAAGGAGTTATGGTCATCCATTAATCCACAAAAATGATTTACAACACTCCCCCTTGGATGACCATTGATAGATGATATGCCTCGTTAAAACCTTACTAAGAAAAAACCTCACGGGAAAAAATCTTAGTGAAGGACAAAAGAGTACACTTATGTTGTTATATGCTTTATTTGCTTCCTCGTTAAAAACCTTGCCAGGAAAACCTATTGGGATAAAACCTAGGCCAAGGGAAAAAGAGTCCAGCGCGTAGTTTATTCCCCCTGTTGCAAATATCATTTCATTTCTTGGATACGACGCATTTCGATCTTGGATACCAACTTTTTAAATGTTGAGGTTGGTGATGCTTTAGTGAACAGATCCGCCAAATTATCAACTGAGCGAATTTGTTGAACATTTATTTCACCTTTCTTCTCAAGATCATGAGTGAAAAAGAATTTTGGTGAAATGTGTTTTGTTCTATCTCCTTTAATGTATCCTCCCATTAGCTGAACTATACATGCAACATTGTCTTCACACAATGTAGTTGGAATATCCTTTTTAAAAAAAAAATCACACATTTCTTGAATATGTTTAGTTATTGATCTCAATCAAATACACTACCGACTTCCTTCATGGATGACGATTGTTTCTGCATGATTTGAAGAAGGAGCAGATAATGTTTGTTTCATTGAACGCCAAGATATAGTTGTGCCTCCATATGCAAATAAATAGCCTGTCTGAGATCGATCTTTATGTGGATCAGACAAATATCCAGCATCTACATAATCAATCATTTCTGACTTGGATTCATTAGAATAAAATAATCTCATATCAATGGTTCCTTGAAGATATGTGAGTACATATTTGACTCCATTCCAATGTCTCTTTGTAGGGACGAGCTGAATCTTGCCAATAAACTTATTGCAAAATAAATATTTGGTCGAGTATTATTAGCAAGATATATTAGTGCCGCAATAGCACTAATTATGGAGTTTCATCACCAAGAAGTTCTTCATCATTTTCTCAAGGTCGAAATGGATCCTTATGTATGTCAAGCGATCTCACAACCATAGGGGTACTCAATGGATGTGATTTATCCATGTAAAATCGCTTTAAAACCTTCTATACATGTTGATTGATGGACAAATATTTCATTTTTCAAATGCTCAATCTGTAGGCCAAGATAAAATTTTGCCTTACCAAGATCTTTCATTTCAAATTCTTTCGTTTAACACTCAACAACTTTTGAAAGATCATTAGGAGTTCCAATGAAATTTATATCAACATATACATCTATTATAACAAAATCAGATCCAGGCCTTTTTATAAAGACATAAGGACAAAGAGGGTCATTTTTGTACCCTTCCTTTAGCAAAAACTTGCTAAGACAATTGTACCACATCCGTCCTGATTGTTTTAATCCATACAAAGATTTCTGAGACCTTATCGAACAACTTTCTTGCAAATTTTTATATGCTTCAGGCACATTAAATATTTCAGAAACTTTCATAAAAATATTGTGGTCCAATAAGCCATATAAATAGGTTGTGACAACATCCATTAGATGCATTTAAAGCTTTTCATGAATTGCAAGATTTATTAGATACCTGAAGGTAATTGCATCCACTACAAGAGAATATGTCTCCACATAATCAATACCGGGCCTTTGCGAAAAATCTTTTGCCACAAGTCATGCTTTATATCTTACGACTTCATATTTTTCATTTCGTTTTCGCACAACAATCTATTTGTACCTCACTGGCTTGATACCTTCAGGTGTTCGGACTATTGGTCCAAAAATTTAACGTTTTTCAAGTGAAGTCAATTCTTCTTGAATTGCCTCCTTCCGTTTTGGCCAATCATTTCTCTGTCTGCATTCATTGATAGATTTTGGTTCAAAATCTTCACCTTGTTGCATTATTTCAACGGCGACATTATAGGAAAAAATATTGTCCACCACAATATTATTTTGATTCCACATTTTTCTCGTCGAGACATAAATTATTGAGATTTCTTTGTTCTCATTATTTTTATTTGTTTGGACCTTCTCAATGTTCTTGTCATTGTTATGTCTGAGTGCTTTTCTTGAGCAATTTCCTCCACGATATGATCTTCATGATCATTTGTTCCTTTTCTTTTTTCGATGATTTTTATCCTTTGAATCAATTGGTCTACATGTTTTAAACGTGGTTTAGACTCTTTGTTTTAACAACTTGTCCTATCGGGACATCAACTCGAACAGGAGCATTTGCAGCTGGAACATAAGATTTAGTAACCCTTGGAAGGTTAGTAAATGCATCTTGCAATTGATTTACAATATTTTGCAAATAAATCATCTTTTTAATCTCTTGCGCATATTATTTGTTCGAGGATCCAAATGAGATAGAAATAATGAATTCCAATCTATCTCTTTTTCCAACTATTTATGTTCTCCCCCTAATGTTGGGTATAATGATTCATCAAAATGACAATCAGAAAATCTTGTCGTAAATATATCTCCTGTCATAGGTTTCAAATATTTAATAATAGAACGAGATTCATACCTAACATACACTCCCAACCTTCTTTGGAACCCATCTTTGTGCGTAGCAGTGGGGCAATTGAAACGTATATCGTGCACCTAAGAATTCTAAGATGTGAAATATTTGTCTCATGACCAAAAGCCAACTGTAATGGACATAATTCATGATAACTAGTTGGCCTTATTCGCACCAATGTTGTTGCATGCGAAATAGCATGCCCCCATATTGAAAAGGCAACTTTGTCCTCATTAACAATGGTCTAGCTATCGATTATGCAGGATTATACACAAAGGATCCTTTTTTGGCTCTCTCTTTAGCCCTATGTCTCTTATCCCTAGGAGGTCTTCCTCCACTAGCAGGTTACGCTTAATTAAAGATTCTGCTAGACCATTTTGAGTATGAACATGAACAACTGGATATTCAATTGTTATCCCCGTGGACAAACAATAATTATTAAAGGTCTGGGATGTATACTCACCAGCATTATCAAGACGAATTATTTTAATTTTATTGTATAATCTGAAAATTGTGCTCTTAATCTTATTATTTGAGCTAACAACCTCGCAAAAGTCATATTGTGAGTTGATAATAAGCATACATGTGAAGATCTTATTGATGCATCTATCAAGACAATATAATATTTAAATGGAACACATGGAGGGTGAATTGACCCACATATATCACCCTGTATACGTTCCACAAATGCAGGGGATTCAATCCCAACCTTAGCTGTTGATGGTTTAATAACTAACTTTCCTTGAGAACAAGCAGCACAAGAGAATTTCTTTGATTGAAGAACTTTCTGATTCTTCAAAGTATGCCCATGTGAATTCTCAATAATTTTGCGCATTATATTATAATCGGGATGACCCAACCGGTCATGTCAAACGATAAAATCATTAGGATTAGTAAACCTTTTGTTTACTATGACATGTGATTCAACCATACTAATATTTGTATGGTAAAATCCAGAAGAAAATGCGGGTAATTTTCATGCACATATTTCTGCCCCAATTTTATTGTAGTAATATAAAGGTATTCAACCTTTCCTTCATTGGCAGTCTCAACATGATAGCCATTTTGGCGAATAACCTTGAAACTTAACAAGTTTCTTTGAGACTTACTACAATACAATACATTTTCATTATTTAATATCGTTCCTCCAGGTAGTAGTAAGGCCGCTCTTCCAGAACCCTCAATTAATTTTGCCCTACCAGATATTGTATTAACATAAACTTCTTTTCATAATCAAATTAGAGAAATATTTTCTATCTCTTAAAATAGTGTGAGTTGTAGCACTATCAAAAACACACATTTCTCCATTTCTCATCTTGAACCAATTGAAGATTGGATAATTTTATTTATCTTCATAAAATAAAAGTACATCATAAGAAATATGAAAAATCAACAACTTTACAAGAAAATAAAATTACTTATTTTTCATAATATAAAAACAACATAAGGAAAAACATAACAATTAAAAGCACATAAATAAAATAACATAATTGTTTTCCCCAATCAAATGATCAAACATTAGTTTTGATCTCCAAAGAAGTCTTCAACTTCCAAATGAGTAATATCATCAAGGTCATAAAAGATCATCATCTTTTAAATCTAAATTTGCTTCAATATTGTCATCATATTTTTGTGAAGGCCCTGCCTCGACATCATTTTTACAAGTCAAGTGTGGCTCCACCTGAGCAATAGAAGAAGATGCACCATTTTTATTTCCTTTTATTTTCAAAGAATCTTGATAAAGCTAACAAAATGCTCAGCCGCTCGGAGCTCATTCTTCCAATGCCCTTTCATGTCATAACGGTGATGATTGTCCCTTGAAGGGTTGCTTTGAGAACCCATATTGTTCTCCTTTTAGTGGCGACCACCACGACGACGATTATTATATCATCCTCTTCCATTGCCACATCCAAACCTTGATTTTAATTGTCTTCTTTCAGATTTGTCATGTGCTTCAACCTCATTTGCTTTAGGTAACAGAGCAGTTCCCATAGGATGAGCCTCATGATTTTTCAATAAAAGAGTATTATGTTGCTAAGTCACAAGAAGGCATGAAATCAACTCAGAATACTTTTTAAATACTGTTTCACGGTATTACTGCTGTAATACAAAATTTGAGGCATGAAAAGTTAGTAAGAGTTTTTTCTAACATGTCCTCATCTTTTATATCTTTCCCACATAATTTAAATAGGGAAGCAATTTTGTATACAACAGAATTATATTAACTTATAGTTTTAAAATTCTGTAACCCTAAGTGAATTAATTCATAACGAGCCTTAGCAATACCGTTGCCTTAAGGTGGTCATACCTTTCCTCAAATCAGTCCACAATTCAAGTGGGTCTTTCACCGTAAGGTATTTAACCTTCAATCCTTCATCCAGATGATGACGAATGAAAATCATTGTCTTCACTTTGTCCTGACTCGACGTCGTATTACCATTTGTAATAGTGGCACCAAGATCTCTAGCGTCAAGGTAATTTCAGCGTCGAGTACCCATGACAAGTAACTATTTCCAAAAATGTCAAGTGTCACGAACTCACGCTTTGATAAATTCGGCATGATAACTAACAAGAAATGGTGTTCAACCTTGAAACTTCGTGCTGATAACGTACTGTAAAACTTAAGACCAAAATAAGAAGAGAAGTATAAGACAATAGAGGAACAATATAAGTTTTCTTTCTTTCTTTCTTTCAAGTGAACAACATTATTCTCAACACCACTATTTATAGGATTATATTGAGGAATACCAAAGGGTGTCAACATTACATTAAACCTTGAGAATTACTACCCATTATGGAGGAAATAAAGTTAGGAGTTATGCTCATCCATTTGACCATATTATCAACAACATTACTACCAATAAAGGATGAAATTAACCGAGGAGTTATGGTCATCCATTTGACCACATTATCAACAACATTACTACTTATAAAGATGGGAATTAACCAAGGAGTTATGCTCATCCATTAATCCACAAAAATGATTTACAACATTCTATTAGTTGTTACAATAGTTGAAACGATGGACCCTCCTTGCATCGTTGTTGTCGCTCGACTTCGATTTCGGATTTGACTTAGGCTTTGACTTTGACTTTGGAAAATGATCGAGAGATTATTTTTTGACAAATTTTTTTTTAATTTATTTAGTTAATTATATATTCAATAATCTAAATTAAATGTACAAAAACTTTTCAATTATTTAGTTAATTAACAGAAACATTTAGACCAGACTCGAATTCGCACAGCGCGCTTTATTTAAAAATTTTCTCATTTTATTTTGAATTTAGTTAATTGTATATTTAACTAGTTAAATTAAATGACCAAAAGATTTTAATTATTTAATTAATTAATCTAAATTTTTGACCCGACTAGGATTCGCGCTGCCCATTTTATTTTGACTTTTCCGCCGTTGGAAATGATTGTTCTGAAAGATTGCAACTTTTAGGATCAATCATGACCATTCAAAAGGTTTATTCATGAATATTCGTGTGAATTCTGAAAGGTTAAAACTTTTCGGAACTAGTTCCTCTTGGCTATAAATACCCGTAATTTTTCACACTTTTTACTTGTGAAAACTTTTTATTTCTTCTTCTTCTTCTACACAAATTTTCTTCATGTACTTTACTGTCGTTGACTGGCTCGCTGACACCAACATTTTTGGTATCAATGCACTGGTAATTTTGATCATTCTATCATGGGATGACATATTCCAAATCAAACCTTAGATACTAGAGGGAAATAATTTACTTAAAGGGACATTGTGCATTTGGTGGTCTTGATCTTTTTTCGTTTTGTTTTTCCAAATTTTGGTATGTTTTACAAATTTTAGTCTTCTATGAATTAATTTATGTTCTTCTGTTTTTTTACTGGTTCATTAAGCTTTGATAACTTTGTATTTCTACAAAGTTTATTTTAACCAGTGGTACTGCTTTAAACACAAATTGGGCAACAATTGAAATTCAAATAATTAAACTAGTCAAGTACTTTTCATTGCAATGCTAGACATTATGGAGTTTTTAAATTCTTATGCCTAAGATTTTTTCAGATCAAATTTTGTGGTATTCTTGCTTGAAAATGAGTCTGTTACACTTAAAGCAATTATGTCTTCATCCGAGTCAATTTATAGAAAAAATCAATCGATAATGAGATCAAAACAATTTTACGTAACCATACTTGAAAATTGATTGATCTTCCTCCAATAAATAAATCATTAGGATCAAAATAGATCTTTAAAAGGAAAATGAAAGCAGGTGGAACTAGTGACAAATATAAGGCTAGACTTGTAGTCAAAGGATACAAACAAAAGGAAGGTCTGAACTACTTTGATATACACTCTCTAGTAACAGGGATAACATCAATTAGGATGTTAATATCACTAGCAGCAGTGCATGATCTTAAATTCCACCAAAATGGATGTAAAAACAACCTTCTTAAATGGAGAATTGGAGGAAGAAATTTACATGGAATAAGCTGAAGTGTTTGTGATTCTTGGTAAAGAAGAGAAAGTGTACAAACTTGTGAAATCGTTTTATAGGCTCAAGCAAGACAATGATATGCAAAATTTGACCAAACAATGTTGGCAAATGAATTCAAGATTAACAATGTGACAAGTGTGTCTACATAAAAACGTTTCAAATCATGAAGTAATTTGTTTGTTTATATGTTGATGACATTTTAATAATGAGTAAAAATATTGACGATATAAATGCTATTAAGCACATATTGTCCAACAACTTCGATATGAAAGACTTAGCAGTTGCTAATTTGATCTTAGGGATCATGATTCTCAAAACTCCTTAGAGACTGACATTATCTCACTCTTATTATATTGAAAGAGTATTGAATAAGTTCAAGTGCTTGAATTTCAATGTATTTCAAAACTTCAATTGATATAAGCTCTACATTTCAAAAGAATGAAGGTGAAAGTGACTCTCAATTAGAATATGAAAGAGTGTTGGAAAGTTTAATGTAGATTATGAATTGTACAAGACTAGATATAGCATGTGCTATTAGCAAATTGAGTTGATTTACTAATAATCCAGATCAAACTCATTGGATGACAATGAAATGTGTGTTGGGGTGATTAAAGGATATATTGACGCAAATTAGATTGCTGGGTCAAATGAAGCAAAATCCACAAGTGGTTATAAGTTTACACTTAGTGAGGAGCATTCTCTTTGAAATCATCCAAAAAGACTTGTATTGATCGCTCCAGAATGAAATATGAATTTATTGCTTTAGATATTCTATTGTGGCCCAAACATGTGGAATCTATTTGCATACATTGTAATAGTCAAGCAGCAATAGGTAGGGTAGGAAGCGTCATGTACAACGAAAAGTCTTATCATATACGACGAAGACATAACATTGTAAGATAACCGCTCTCTAGTAAAATTATCACAATTGACTACGTGAAGTCAAGCGATAATTTGTCAGTTCTACTAACGAAAGTCCTAGTGAGAGTAACAGTTGAGAGATTATCTAAGGAAATGAGTTTACGGCTTAGGACAAGTTAGCATGACGGTAACTCTACCTAGCGTACCGGAGATTCCAAGAGCTAGATTCAAGGAGGAATACAAAGTTGTGACCGACGGTTTGACATTGTCAATCAATTCATTCCATTCCCATGATGAAGACAATGTTCAGGAATAAGGTTAAGACTTTAAGGCTTGTTAATAAAGCTTAAAGTTTTTAATGATTTTCTAAGTTTGACAGATTTGATCAAATAGTCTACAAGATGACACAGTTAGAAATCATCTCTGTGAGTGAGAAATGTAAGCCGCTTCAAAGAGAATTTTATGTCAAAAGTCTATTCTCTATTCACTCATGAAACTAGGTAATGTTCATGGCTGTAACGAACACATTTGTAAGAACCATAAACAGTAAAAGGTTAATTGTGTGACATATGACTGTCTAGGTATATACCAAAGCTCGACGGTTTAAAGATATCTCATCTACCAATTGACCGAGTATATCAAACATATGTTCACTATGAAAAGTCTAAGGAAAAACCTACTTAAAATATTTTTTGATTTAGATCTATCTTTTAATCATAGTTTTTTTTAATTAATATTCATAATTAAATTATTTATCCTCAATTTTAAATATTCATTTTTCGAAAAGAGATTTGCATGTTTAAAAATTAAAATACATGACTGATGATTTCAAATTTACAAGAAACTCTTCTCTTTGATATTTATTGTAACGAAGCTATTTTATAACTAAATTAACAGGTTTATTCCTTGAATATGAATTTTATGTGTCTTTCGGTTCTCATAGATACATACATATATTTAAGTAGTTCTTACAAAAAAGTTTTCAAATGACAAAAATAAAATTAACAAACAAAAACCTAATGAATTCATAATTATCCATTTCTTTTCAAGTTTGTTTTTCTTTTAAAACCTACCATTTATATATATTTGTGTTAAGTGTATTTTTTTATATATATCTTTTACGTTCAAAGTATTATTAAAGGGGAAACAATGGTTTTTGCTCTTAGCGCTTATTGTGATTGTAGTATATATTACTTTTTCCGTTTTGAAAAGAATGACTCTAATTTTCTTTTTAGTTTGTTTTTAAAAGAATGATCCATTTTCTTTTTTGTCAACACTTTAATGTTAATTTTCCATGTGGCATGTTTAAGACTACAAGATTAAAGAATATTTTAGTACATTTGACATAACTTTAAATTAGAACCATAATATTAAGAAGTTTTATTTATTTTTTTACTTAAACTCGATTTCAAATCAAACTAGACCACTCTTTTTGAAACGGAAGGAGTATTAGATTAAGCATATTTAACTTTTACTTAATTAGAGGGAGTGTGTATTTTCAGTACTACTCATACCTAACTTGAAGTTAATATCTTTAACTTTTGATATTCTAAGGTATAAAAAAAAGAAAATTTCTTTCGATCAAAACTGAAAGAAAGAAAATCTAGACAATATCTCAAATTATTTTTAACGTGTCTTTTCATTTAAACTTTTTTTAAGCTCACCTTTCTCAGATTCTGTCTAAGATGGGTCTAGCTAGAATTTTTAAGTCACTACCGATTTCAACACAATTTCTTTCAGTATTCAATCTAACCCAAAATGATCGAAGCAGGTCGTTGTCGTTGGAGACTGTTTAAGAAGAATATAAAAGGAGAGTCAAAAGTTAACAGTGTTAACATTAAATTTGGTATAAGGACAAAAATTATACATTTTCTCTAATTAAAGATCGAATATGCTTAGTCTAATTACATAAGGATCATAACAATTATAAGTTAATAACACGGAGACCAAAACAACCATTTCTCCAAATTATAGGAGTTTTGACCTTTAGTTTGAAACTCATATTCTTTAGCGATAACTTTATTATTATGAATTTGCTAATATTTATATAAATTTCACCACTATGTTGAATAAAAAATCAATTATTCATATTTAAAAATATTTTAATTATGAACATTTTAATAGACTTCTTTAAATTAGATTTTTGCAAAAAAAAAAGAAATAGATAAGTTACTTTCACCTCACACGCTTTAAAAATTATTTTATAAATAAATATTAAACCCGTACATATCAAGAAGTTTTTGTCACTAGTCATAAGATAATGAGAGAGTTTTTATGTCAAATAATAAAGTTGTATATAATGGATAACTTTACCCGCTGGTAAATTAAAGTTACAACTTGCGCCAAAATTGATAGAAACCGGCTAAAATGCGTGCATCCAATTAATAACAAAATAACCCAACTTAATAGAAGAGGTTTGAATTTTATTTAAAAATATAATAAAAATCACCGTGAAAGAACAAGTTTTTGGACATCTAAGATGATGAAAAGAAAAAGAAAAAGGGGAAATTACGCAGAATTGTAATTATAATTATTGTTTAAGAAAATTGTAATTCGCGATTACAAGTTTCTCTAATTTTCACTATTTGTATGATTAGTACAAATCAAGAATGTTGTATATGTTTACCTTAATTATTTATATAAGATTTATGAAAATTCATAATAAATTACTTTGTTCGTATACAAACAAGTGAATTACAACGGAATTCTGGAAAATTTCTAAATGAAAAAAATGCAAAAGTTGTATATACTTATCCAATTTGTATATTTACAAGTAAAATATGCAAACGAACAGAAATAGTTAACAGAATTTCAGCTATGGAACGCAATTATCAAAATTATAACTATAGAGCCTTATTATGTCTATTATATTTTCTATTTCTAAATTTTTTTTGAAAAAGAAAATAGATTTGGTAAGTTGATAAGGCAAATACAATTTGGATGGAAAATATAAAAAAGAATATATTAAAATAATTTATCATACTATAGGAATATGTTTCACCCTCTTTTTTTTTTCTATATATATGCATACAATATGTTTTATTGTGATAGGCATATTCATTTGGTTGAACATGGACGCTCTTTACTCCAACATCCATTACTATCTTGTTGAACATCCAACAATAAGCCAATTTGAATGGAAACAAGGTCACACTTTTGGTTCTTCCATTTCTTTTCTTACTATTTCCGTCTCTGTTTACTTGTGTCTGACTCTCTTGTCGATTCGTTTTTCTGCATTTATCCCTACCCTTACTACCACCACCATTCGCAACATTACCGCGATCCATAGCCTCATTCTTTGTCTCCTCTCTCTACTCATGGTCATTGCCGGCATCCTTTCTGTCTTACACCAAATGCCACCTCATGATTGGAAGTGGATCGTATGTTTTCCAGGTGCCAATCATACTCTTCCACGTGGGCCTGTGTTCTTTTGGATTTATATTTGTTATCTCTCAAAAATTCTTGAATTTATTGATACACTTTTAATCGTCCTAAGTAGTTCTAGATCAAGAAGGTTATCATTCCTTCATGTCTATCACCACACACTTGTGACGGTTCTTGGCTATATTGGACTTCAATATGCACAGTCCATGTTGGGACTTGCTCTTATAGTCAACGCTTCGATTCATGTTATAATGTATGCATATTATTTCCTATCCGCGATAGGAAAAAGGCCATGGTGGAAAAAAGTGGTGACAAATTGTCAAATATATCAATTTATGCTAGGGTTTATAATATCGGCTTTGATGTTGTATTATCACTTTACAACTGAGTTTGGATGCACTGGAGTTGGAGCATGGTGTTTTGGTATTGTTTTTAATGCATCATTATTAGTGCTCTTTCTTGATTTTCATTCCAAGAATTATAACAACAACGTCAAGAAAGAGCTCTAATTTATGATTAAGTTAAAGTGGCGGTCATGTCTCGCATGTGCCCAAGTATAGTGACTGCTATCATGTTTTCTCCTAATTTTATCAATTCCAGACTCAAGTGTGTGTTCATTCATCTTCATTCCAAACAAAGGCGAGCATCTCCTTTGTATCCATTGCTTATCTCTATTGCTTATCTACTTTGTAGTTTTTAAAAATTTTATTTGATTTTCCATTTGATGTTAGATGCTCTTATTATTGAAGTTTCAGTTAAATTCAAATTAAACTTCAAGTTTCATTTTTTGTTAGCTAGATAATTTTTCTCTTACTTTATCTCAATTTATGTCTTAGACATATAATTTATTATAGGAGATAGACTTAAAGAGACTACAAGTAGGTTGTTGTCGTCAACTTGCAACTCTTAAGGCTACTTTTAATATTTTGAACTATTGGCACTATTTTAAAATGATTTAAAAAGTATTATTTATCATAATTTAAAATATTTAAAAGATATATAAAAAATTTAATTGATTTCTAAAATTTATTTTATAATCAAGACATGGAGAATGATATATTTCATTTTAAAATATAATAAATTATAACAACTAACAACTTTAACACATTTAAAAATCATATATAATTTGAATCTCTTTCCAAATTTTAACTGTATCATATATTAATTACAATTATGTAGAGAAGATATCTCTTCGTAGATGTGATTGCTTCTAATCGAGTTCATTTATATAATATTCATTTTTTCTTTGGTGTAACTTATTTTTGTTGCTACTTTTTTGGATTTTTCTAAAAAATTATGCAAAATTCCTGCATAATTATTAATAACTTAAAATATATATTTTTTTTAAAAGAAATGATTGAATCTTGAAAATCTATTGATGTCACATAAAATAAAATAGAAGAAGTAATATTTAAAAATTATGTAAATTTCGTATTTCATAAATTGAAACAAAAGTAGCAATTTATTTAAAGATGATGTAAATAATATAATAAATCACACTAACTAATAGTAAGTTAAAATATTTTTACTAAACATAAAAATGTAGATGATTGATCTTAAAATTATAATTATTTCGCATAAATTGATATCAAAATAATAGTAACATGTATTGTGCCCGTTTGTGGCACAATATTCAATGTCTCACATAAATTGATAGGGTTACTGCCCAAAAGTGGTTGATTTAACAATTATTTCTATTAATGAGAGTTGGTGTACGAAACGGACGGGTGCTGCAAAATATTTACTAACCATTGTATAGATAGAACCCACCAATTTTTCTATTACTTACATACCCTCATATTTCCATAATATTTCATTTTCATCCTATCTAATAACTCAACAGCCAATTCTGCAATCATTTGTCCATGTCTTATTAAGCCCTTTGCCTTTTAGCATATTACAAAATTTTCTCTTTATATCTATTATGAGCAAAAGTAGAATATTTTACTTTTTTTGGAATTAACAGCTAGGTGGCATTTCTACGTTAGTTTTTTTTCTTCCAATTTATGTGACACAAATAAAATTTAAAAAAGTGAATTAAATATTTTATCTAAGTTTTTTCAAAAATATTTTAAATTATTAATTTATATATCTTTTGTGTCATTTTCGGATACTATGTTTTACTATATTTGTTTTATTTTATATGATACAAGTGATTTTAGAAAAGTCGACGAAATTTCTTATACGGTTCTCACATATTTTTAGTTGTCATTTTACTGTAATTCATATTACTTTTTAGTTCTTATGTTAAAACAATATATGCAACTTTTTTTTTCATAAAACTAAGGGAGTCAACCAAATTTCATTATGTTTTTAAACTATATTTTTCTAAAAATATTTTATATTGTTACATCGCGTTTTAAAGCATTTTTAAATGTAATTTTCAAATATGTAACAAAGTAGAAATTAAGAATTAAAGTTTTCAAATCATTATATTTCTATATTAGAATTTTCAAATCTTTAAAACTACACATACATGCACAGATTAATAGAAGGAAGTCAAAAGAATTTTTAAAATATATATATATATATGAGAGCTCATTTTAATAATAACACGTATATGTTTCATTTTTAATATAATAATCCCTCCTTTTCGATTTATATAAACTTATTTTTTTATTTTGTTTCAAAAAGAAAATAACTTCAGAATTTTACTATTTTTTATAGAGTATATTTAAGATCACAAAATTAAAAATTATTTCAACACACAAAAGTTAAATATACATATAAATTTTAATTTTAATTTTGATTGATTCCACCTAATATTATACTTGATATATAATTATTAAGAGATAAGTGTAATCATTATTTATTTACTTTCATATAATAAATACATATCACAATAACTCTTAAAAAATGAAGAATTAAGAAAATGAGGTAATACTATTAATAATCACTAAAGATGTTTCTAGAACTACTTAATTTTCTTGTTATCATTCGTGGTAGACTTTTTCCTGCATAAAATTATATTTTTATCTTCGATCATCATTCACTTCATATATAGAAAGATGTTTGCAGAATTATTTATTCTTGATAGATTTTTGTTAGAATAAAATTACATTTTATTGTTAGTCGTCTTTAATACAAAATATCATCCCATTCATTTTTATTTGTCAAGTTACTTTTTAACATCTTTTTCTTTAATTTCAATCTAATATATATTATTTATTTTACACGCTTGTTTATATTCAAATATATTATTAGAGTCAAAATAAAGGTGGAAATAATTAATCCATGATAAATATTTATATAAAACTATGCATTTTTTACAAGCATAATGAATAGAAAAAATTATTAAGAATTAATTTAAAGTAATAGTAAAATAGAGTAATAATAAAATAGATATCACAATAACTCACGAAAGAAAAGAAAGTAAAGCAATAAAAAAATAAATTAATGGTAATAACATTAACTTAAGATGTTTCTAGAACTATTTAATTTTTTTTGTTATCATTTCTGATAGATTTTTGTTAGCATAAAATTACATTTTTGCCCTTAATTATTATTCACTTTATATATAGAAAGATGTTTCTAGAATTATTAATTATCTTTCTTAATAGATTTTGTTAGCGTGAAATTACATTTTTGCCCTTGATCGTCCTCCACTTCACTCTTCTATATAATATATTAGTATAAAGTATATTGGTTCAAGTGTGTGTGTGTGTGTGTGTATGTTGACACCCAATTTTGACCCGCGTCGGTATTAATTAATTCTCGAGCTTCATAAGTTTTCCAAACAATTTAAATTGATTAGTTTTATAAATTTTGCGAAAATATAATATTAAGCATGAACTTTATGTTACTTCGGATACTTTTATCATAATTTTTAGATAATATATATATTTTACATAGTTATGTATATAATTAGTATATTTTAGGATTATTCAAAAACCATCTCAAAAATATTTTAATTTTAGTAAGCACTCTATCTTAGTTTTAAATTATGATTATTTTGAATCACTATTTTTAATTATATTACTAAAATAAAGAAGCTCATTAATTAATTAATACAAATTCATTTTATTTAAGGTTTAGCCAAATTTATCATCTTAACTCTATTTGGCTATTTATTAAATTAACTCAATTCCCTTCTCCCTTTTATCACCCTCCAGCCCACTCCATTTTAATTAATTCCCATGCCCACTCCAATTTCTCCCTTTCAGCAGCCCACTTCAATCCTTTTCCCTTTATTTTTCCCCCTACCCGGCCCATTAAAGCTAAAATGTCAACCCAATTCTTTTATTCCCCAGGCGGCCCAACACCCTCCTTTACAATCTTAAAAAAAAAAAAAAAAAACAAAGTTGGACCTTTATGTCCTTCCCTCCATCCCAACCCAATTCCCCTCCAGCCCAACCCCTTTCCACCTACCCGACCCAATGCCAATAACCCAACCCCAAACTTGTTTATCCCTTCTTCCTTTTCCCAACCCAGACGCGAAAATTCCCCAAAAACAGAAATTCCCAGAAAACAGAACCCAGCAGCGTGAAGAAATTTCTCTGAATCCCCCCCCCCCCCCCGCGTCTCCTTCATGTGCAAAATTTCCCAACGATCTTCTTCTTCCCCTTCAACGACGCGCCTCACGCAAGCGTAAGCAACAAATTTTGTGTCGTCTTCCTCCTTCACCCGTACAGCAGTGCGCTCGCGTAGCTCTGCAGTAGGGAAGGCTGCAAATTCCGTCCTTGTAGCGTAGGATCACTCCACGTAATGGTGCAAGGACACGCGATTGATCCAAGCCCTCTACATATGCTCCCTTTCCGTTGGAATGGGACGAATTCGAGAGCATCTTCAGGGCATATTCCCTCAACCTTTGGATAAGATTTGGGAATTGGTTTTTCGAATTTTAATGGGCCTGAAAGGGCATCTGCCAGCCCTCTCCCTTGAAGAACCCTAATTTTTTTTCTATATAAACGTCCATCTTCTTCAGAAAAGGGGTTGGAAAAAAATGGATTGAGATTTCCTCAGAAGGTTGTTCTATTGTTTTTTTCTGTTCGATTTTTTTTCGAGAGTAGCGCTCAATCTGTCTTAGAAAGGTTTACCAAAAACGTAATAAGCACAGAGATAAACAAAGGGAATTGAGAAGAAATCGAGAGATACGTTCTGTTTCATCTCAGTGTGTTCGACTGTGGTATTCCATTGAAACGTCGTAGCCGTCGTTCGTGTTTGCTTTCGGCGTGGAAGCTCATCCTTGTTTAGCTCGAATCCCAAGTATCGCAGCTCATCAACAGGTAAACACCCCATTTACGTAATCTTCTTCGCCTCTTGGTTTCAATGTGATGGATTAAGGGTTGAAAACCTTTGTTGTGTGTCTGCTGGATTGTTTGTCACTATTGGATCGACATTACATGATGTGTGTTCTGGAGTTTTTTTTTTTATATATATAACTCATGTGTTTCTGTTAGATTCATTAAGTAAATACAGTAGCCGGTTAGAGCTTGGAAGTCCGATAGCTTTATCAAAGATGATATTCTGTTATTCTTCCTTATTGAGCATGTTTTCCTTAATATAGTTGAATCTGAACTGATGCTTAACATTCGATGTCTTATCCTTTATTCTTTCACCTCAAGTTGAAAGAATGAATTGAGATGTCAAAATTTGGATTTTACCTGTGGTGCTTTTGATTGTTCGAAGTTTATGTGTTGCACCTTCGTCTCGTCTAAATGATTTTGTGGTTCAGAGATGATTCTCAAGTTCAGCTCCTAGCAGAAGTACGTCATTGATTTTAGGTTGGGTTTATGGTTTAGTCTTATTTCAGAAGGTTTACAACCTTAAAAGGTTGATTTTACACTTTTTTTTGGCTTTAAATACATATCTGTTTGTTTGAACATTTGTGTTAAACCTTATATTGTGCTTTTTGTTGCCTTGGTTTGCTTGCTGCTTTGCATAAAGTTGGAGAAATGCTAAAAATAGATAAAAAGAAAATCTGTCTTTTTGTTCTCGTGTCTATTTTTAGCAAAAACAGTGGCATGTTTTTTTTGTTGATATGTTTATCGTTATATCTAGTCCGTGTAGGGCCATGTTGCTAGAAAATAGGATATGTATTTCCATACATGTGTGCTCCTTTGAATTAGCTCAGAAATCGCCAAGCGCATTGTAGATTCTGCAGTTGTATTTGAATACTTTGGCGTGTAATTTTTAAATAGCTATAGGTAAATTGTTCTATTCCTGCTTTTAAATAGGTTGCTCTATAATCGTGTATGTTACTGCTAATGTGGGTTTTGAAGTTGCTCTATAGCATGAAAAAATGATTTTTCCGTTGGCTTGAAAATTATTGCTAAATCAGTTCAATCTTTGATGCCGTACGATTTTGCTAACTAAAAAATGATTTCCTTGTTTCAGTTGGAAATGGTTTTGTCTTCTACATGTTAAAGAAGAGCATTAGATCAGATTTTTTTATATTCCATTTTTATTTTGTTTTGCTTTATTTAATTCTCAATTAGTATGAATTTGGCCCACAATTTTAGATTTGTCTTGGCATTATTATCGTTTTCTTTGTTTTATGTCATGTTTTTTTTTTGTTATGTGTGCAAGAGTTGTTGAGATTTGATAATGGTAGGTATGATTCATTACTGTTTGCGTGTGTTGTTATAATAAAATAGTACCTTGGAAATTGTGAACTTGTGTGTTGCAATAATTGATATTAATTTTGTCTAAGAAGTGGAACATCGCACTAAAGTTTTTTATTTATTTTGTTTTTGTACGAAATTTATCCGAGTTCTTCATGAACTCCCATTTTCCCTCGCTTCGCAACGGAGCCATTGAGGCTCGACTTCTACATCGAGTCAACCCATCAAGGCCGACGTACCATGTAAAATGATTGAAGATTGAAGAAATTTTGAAGAAGGCGGATTAAAAGATTTTTTTTATTTCTTATGTTGTATTTAATTTGGGCATAAACCTTTGTCGTATTTTACCTTTCTTGTATTTATTTTGTATGCTTAAACTAGGACAGGTGAGTGGGTCGAAAACCCAAACGAGAAGTGGGTTAAAACCCCAAAAAGCAGGTGGGTCCAAATTTTGGTCAAGCCGGACAGAACCCGAAATTGGACCCAATCTCTTTCTCTCTCTCTCTCTCCCTCCTTTACTATATCGTTTACGTGCCTTCGCTTGGTAGTCGTTAGCTTAGAGTTAGAAAACTCTGACCCCATCGAACGTCATACTATTTTATCAAACCTAAAATTAATTTGAATATTAAAGAGATAATTTTCCGAACTCGTAAGTCTCGCCTAATTTAAATTTTAGGAAGTTTAACTTCAAATAAAATTTGCAAATTTTAAAACAAATATTAGTCAAATGGTTAGTTTCCGGAAAGCCGCATTAAGCGGAACGTCTTTGGTGCCTTCAAAATCTTCCTAAGACGTTAATAAGAATCTCTGAACCCTTTTTAAATGTTTTCAAACAATTTTTCTGTTTAAGTTATTTGAAAACAAGTTTTATTAATTTTTCTTAAAAATTAAGTGGCGACTCCCTAAAAGTCGAAAATCTCCTAAAACAAAATAAACTCTTCGATTTTTCGATAAAACGGGAAGGGCGAATCCGCTGGGGAGGAGGAGGATTCTAACCCTAGGACTAACTTTATTTGACTATTGCGATAAACTGTTTATTTGCTTAGTTGCTTTAATTTCGAAACTATTGCATTTCATGGCATATTCCCGCCAAACGGCAAATAGTATGCATTAGGAAACGAAAGTTACGTGGCTTATCACGGCTTTCTTCAGAAATACCCAAGAATTCGTTTGGGAGTATCAAACAAATACTCGGAATGCGGTCATCCGACGTTGTTTGGTAGCTCCACCCCGATGTTTGTCCGACTCGGGTAACCGTCAATTTGAAAAAAATTCTAGAAAACCTAAGATAGAGCGAAACCAAAATCAAATTAAGCATTAGCCTAAGACGGCTTAATACACAAGGTGTATTAAGTCCATTTAGTAGAAAAATCGTCAAAATCGTGTCTAAGGTCTTCGACCTCACGACACATCATATTGTTTGACATTCGAATAATGTATGTGTGAAAACCAACTTGGGGGGAGAAATCTAACGGATATGGTCGTCTCAGCGCCACCTCAACCTACGATGTGGTACAACGATTTGGATGAGGATCATAGAAGAACCCTTAACAAGTATGTAGGTGCCTTAACCGAACTGATCAACATGAATGGTTGGCCAGAACTAATTGAGGTACTTACGGGGTATTGGGACAGTCAGAAGATGGTTTTTCGTTTTGGAACAGCCGAAATTACCCCGACTCTGGAGGAATAAGGGATTGTATGGACACCGTAGGCACCGGAATACAGAGAAGATCCAGAAAACAAGAAGACATCTTCATCCCCAATAAACCCTTCGTAGAAGATATCGCGGACTGGTTCGAATTAAGAAAGGACTTCGCCTACTGGTGCCAGTAGTCCCACGCAGCATTCAGAGATCTCTATCATTGAACGACGGCGGGGGAGCAAATCCAACTAGAAAAACTCACATTGGGCTTAGGGATAATCAGGCTCGAACTGATGACTATATTCGATTTGGACACGCGAGTTTCTACGCCACGTACAATCGAGAGTTTAAGATCTCCTACAGAGAATGGAACGAGATCCGTCCCCTAGCGTTTGTTGTGGCATTATTGGGAACAATGGTCTTCCCTCACGGTCCGAGTTTGAGCATCAGTACCCGAGTCATAACACTCGTCCACACTTTGTTCAAAGGATATGAAAATCAAGGGACAACAAAATACTATCCTGTAGCTCCAGTCATACTATCTGACATGTATCAGGCCTTGGGAAAGTGTAAAGAAGGACACCGATACTTTTCAAGGGTGTAACCTACTCCTCCAATGGAAGATCCTCAACCATTTGGCAAAGGGTGCTGGGACTCAGGAGCTACATACCCTCGACAACAAAAACACCCTTAAGGATCTAAATGACTTATTATACTGGGAAAATATGGACAATCGGAGTACAAGGGGAAGATGTGCTCAAATTTTCTCCGAATTGAGAGAAGAAGACCTCCAATGGATGCTCGACCGTTTTATATCCAAAGAAGTCGTCGTGGAGAGTCGTAGATATGTTGTGCTTCCTCTACCAGGCATTCGGAGAATTCGCCCTTACGCACCATTTCGAGTCTTGCGACAGTTCGGAAGAAAACAAACCGTGCCCAGAGAAGCGTACTATGGCACTTATGTGTATGACATTGGAGATGATAGAGTGCACGACACTTCGGAAATGTTTAGAGAATGGAAAAACACTAAGCGTATGGATAAAGACATCATCGCCCCTGACCGATTCAATGTTGGGTATGACAAGGGTTACAAAGAATGGCTAAAGAAGGACATACAAAACATCTCATTTCAGACTCCCCGTAGCTTTCGCAGTGTAACGGACAGAGAGGCCAAATCAGTGGCCGAGCTACAAGAGATAAAGGAAGAGGCCAAGGAGGTGTACGCTAAGTTTGTAGAGAATCAAGACGCTCTTGAGAGGGCGACTCGAGAGGTTGAAAGACTGAGGCGTGGTTACGATGACTTTGATAACTGGATTCAGGAGAAAATCGAGAGGATGCGATACGAAAGTTTGGAAGACAAAGGACGCCTGGGGGAAGGTTTTTTACTGATGCTGAGGTATATATTCTAGTAACACAAAATTCAGAGAGACGGCGACGGAGCAGGATCATCCGGAGAAGCATAGTAGATATTGCCCCTGCGTAGGTTTTTACATGTATTTACACTGCTTTTGCCCCTGCGTGGGTTTGTCTTTATGTTTGTTTCCCTTTTTGCGAACATTATTATTCATTAGTAAATGTTATTTGGGAGGGGGGGAATTGTTTATTTGGTTCAAATTCACACGTACATCATTCGAATGCGCTAGGCCTACCCTTGACACAAAAGGGTCCCCTTTTATGTTTAAGGACGCGATATATATGTGTGTTTAACTGTTTATGTGTTATGTTGCTATGAATGAGGATATCGTAAACTCACTCCTATCCAGAAATTCCCAAAGAATATATGGAAGCCACTATTACAAATGTCCGACCAAAATTCCCAAGTCTCAAGTTTCTCACTCAAAAGGCTATCTCCTACACCACAAATCCTAAATACTGCTCTATCGTCTCAGTAAAGGCAAATTACCTCTATGGAAAAGGGTAAGAACATCCACACGAAACTCACTGAAGAGGATTTACAAAGAAAGATCGAACGAGTCACTCAGGAAATTCAGAAGGTCAAGGAAGAAGGGCTCAGAGTTGACATAACCACATCAATTTACAAAGCTGCATCCGTGACATTGGATGAGGATCTGGAATCGCAGATAAAAAGAAAGAAAGAGGTTGAGATGGAAACTGAAAGCTTGAGAAAAAGGTTGGACATGCTTCGTTTGAACGTGCACGAAGGAAAGGCGAGAGAGGCAAAGATAGATGTTGAGACTATCGTACTGTTTGCCAGAAGTGCGTCACTTGATAAGGAATTGACGACCCGTAGCAACTTGAAAGGCGGAAAATACCTCGCTTGTAAATAGGGAGCAGACAAAAATGGCCCCGACAACGAATTGACTGAGGTGGACGACAAGGAAGAAATCGTCTACAGGCCTCCATTTCCAGATCGTCTGAAAGG
The DNA here is from genome assembly GCF_036512215.1 of Solanum lycopersicum. Lineage (NCBI taxonomy): Eukaryota > Viridiplantae > Streptophyta > Magnoliopsida > Solanales > Solanaceae > Solanum > Solanum lycopersicum. The sequence continues at coordinate 12,119,955 of NC_090806.1, read as the reverse complement.
AAGGGAGTGACACAACAACAGGAGGAAAAATGACTAAAGTGTTTTCGTCATCTTTTAAGAATTTCAATGTTGTATTTCAATTTCCTTGTAATCGCAATGAAAGAATGAATGAAAATATTTCATCCTAAACTCGAACTACGTTGGGCCTGAATTCTCCTTGTGAGATTCGTAGGCAGCCTTTCCCGGCCCGGCTCCTATCTTTAAAAAATTTTGTTCTCCTTCATGTTACGAAAGATTTGAAGATCAGATCAACGGACATCAAAAAGCAGCTGCAAGAAGACCGTAGCTCAACATAATTTAGCTTTCCCGAGATCGCGTCGAAAAAAAAACAAGCAAATTCCTGCTTGTTAAAAAATCTATTCTCGTCCTCATTCGTGGGTTAAAGATATCCTCAAACAAAGCAACTTGTGTGTTTATCTGCTCTCTGTGTGATATTATGCATTTCGTACTCCGAATATGCGCTAACAAATCTGCCTTTGAGTTGTTTCACTTTTCAGGTACTTTTAACTGGTATGTGTCGATCAAAGCTGGATGAACTGATCGAAAGGTCCTACAGATTCCTTCCACAGACCAAATTCAGACAAAGGAAAGACATTTATAGGGAGACAATAACGACGAAGTTAGTCTCACAGACGTTGTGGTGGCTCAGCCCACTATAGCCGAGCAGAATGAACTAATCGTGCAACTGATGCAACAGATAGCCGAAATGAGAGTCGAAATGCAGCGGAGGCAGGATACGCCTCCACTCGGATTTGGCCCTAATTTTGTTGATGCAAGACCTCTGATTTACTTCCCTTCGTCAAACATGGATCCGACTCAATACCAGCCATCGACACCTGTGCATAATCCGTCTATGATAGATTTAACCACCCAAAACCCCCATTTTGATTCATTATCTTATCAAACTCCCTCACCTCTACCAAATAACCATCCTCAAATGTCACCCCATCCCCAGAATACTCAAACTACCCCACCGCCACAGAATCAAAACCAAAATCCAACTGCCTTCACCCCCCACACCGCATCCCCACTTAAATCAAAACACCAATCCTCAAACCTTCCCACAAAACTACCAAACCGCCCAAAACGTCCCAAGTCATTCTATAGCTCCACCCCTCCCAAAAAGAACTACCTTCCAAGTTCCCATTCCTGCCGAGCACGAGGTGCACGGTTCGGAGTTGGATCACTACGAGGTCTATGAAGAGCTGCAGTGCATCCCAGATGTCGCCGGACTGAGTTATGCAAAATTGTGTATCCACCCAGATTTGAACCTTCCCGAAGGGTTCAAAATTTCGAAGTTTGATACCTTCGGAGGAGTAGGCAATCCCATGGCGCATTTGAGAGCGTACTGTGACCAGCTCGTGGGAGTTGGCAAGGATGAGGCTTTATTGATGAGGCTTTTCAGCCGTAGTCTGTGTGGGGAGGCCCTCGAGTGGTTTACGTCACATGAAACCAGGCAGTGGCCCAGTTGGAGCGTGTTAGCTAAAGACTTCATTGACCGATTTGCGTACAATGTCGAGATAGTTCCTAATCAGTATTCTCTAGAGAAGATGAAGCAGAAACCGAATGAAAGCTATCGGAAATTTGCCTATAGATGGAGGAAAGAAGCAGCATGGGTGAGGCCTCCAATGACTGAAAAGGAGATTGTAGAACTGTTTGTACGGGTGCAAAAGAATGAATACTATGACAGAATCATTTTGTTAGTCGAAGCCAAATTCGCCGAGATAGTCAAAGCTGGCGAAACTATCGAATACGATCTGAAGTTGGGGAAGATATCCCGAGTATCCGTGTCACTTGAATCTTCCGGATTGATGAAGAAGAAAAGAGATGAAGTTGCCGCTGTTTCATATGGGGAAAGAAAAACTCCTAGAAACTCATCGCATTCTCAAGATCGCTCCAAGCCTTCACCAAAGTCTCACCAAGCCTATTACCCACAATCCAATCATCCCAACAACCATAATACTGCCCTCACTTATCCAAATGCACAAATTTTGTCGTACCAAAATCCACCCCTAAATCTCCAAAAAAAATTCCCCACGTACCCAAATTACCCCCAATCTTACCAAATTCCACCCCCTTATAAAAATATTGCTCCCAACTGTGCCAATGTACAGTCGAGCTACCGAGCACCTCCGCCCACATATCAAGTCCAAGCTCCAGCATATCAAAACCCCCTCCCGAATTACCAAGCTCCAGTGCCAAATTACCAGACAAACCCCTACCCTAGAACCCAAGTTCCTCGCCCAAATACCCGGCAATTATCAACAGGTTCCTACCCCTCAGCAAAGCGGGTATGATCCTTCTAGTCCCAGGTTAAAAAAAGGCCTTCGAGGAACTTTACCGCACTGGATAAAAGCCGGACCAAACTATTCGAAAGACCATCTGCGGCCGGATACATCCACCCTGTGGGGCCCAAGCCCGTGGATGTCAACTCTAAGTTCTACAAACCGGAGCAAAGATGTGCTTATCATTCCAACGGTATTGGACATGACACAGAAGACTGTATCAATCTTAAGCACAAGATCAAGGATCTGATCGATCAGGAGGTAGTCTCCCTCCAACCGGTGGCACCAAACGTCAATACAAACCCATTGCCAAATCATGGGGGTGGCAACATTAATATGATTGAAACAGACGAGGACGGGTGTGGAACAAAGAGGATTACCCCTGTTGCGCAGGAGGACTTGGAAAGGGCTGTCACTTCTTTAAGCGTCAAAGAAAAGAGAGAATTTGTTATTCTGACACCTACAAAGGTTGTTGCCTTGGTGCCCTCGAAAACTCTCGTCAAGCCCAAATTTGTCATCGAAACCGCTGTGGCCCAAGGCATGACCAGGTCCGGAAGATACTACACTCTTGATGAGCTTGCTCTCGGAGGACAGAAGAAAGACCATGCCAAGGGGCCAATCAGCGCAGCAGAAGCAGAAGAGTTCTAGAGGAGGATGCAACCGAAAGATTATTCCATTGTCAAACACTTGGAGAAAACTCCGGCTCAGATATCCGTGTGGGCCCTATTGATGAGCTCTCAGTCCCACCAACAGGCTTTGATGAAAGCTCTTTATGATACGTACGTGCCCTCAGGTACAAGCAGCGATAATGTAGCTGCCATGATTCATCAAGTCATTCGGGGGCACCGTATTAGCTTTTGTGACGATGAGTTGCCAGCCGAAGGGAGAACCCACAACAAAGCTCTGCACGTTACTGTGATATGTCGTGGAAAGGTCGTCAATCGTGTTTTGGTAGATGATGGATCTGGTTTGAATACATGCCCCTTGTAGACATTGAGACAGCTGAGGTTTGACCTCGGAAAATTGGAGCAAAACCAGGGTAATGTAAGAGCGTTTGATGGTGTGCAAAGAGACACATTAGGGGCGGTGAACTTGACCCTTCAAATGGGCCCCGCGGAGTTCAGCGCAAAATTCCAAGTGTTGGATATCGACACTAGTTATAACCTTCTTTTGGTAAGGCCGTTCATTCACATGGCTGGAGCCGTCCCTCCACTCTCCATCAAATGATGAAGCTGGTACGGAAAAATGAGGAGCTAGTTGTTCACGGTGAGAGAAGTCACTTAGGCAAGCAGGTGCCGGTCATTAACGAGATGCCGCAAGGTGCGGACTTCTACACGGTGGAGTTGGTAAATGCCATCGATGAGGATTTGGCCCCGCAGACCCCCATGCCAGCCGTGTACAAACTGATAGCCACGGTAATGCTGCAGAATGGGTTCGAGCCAGGTTTCGGATTGGGAAGAGATTCCCAAGGAATTATTCAACCTGTTCCGGTCCTTGTTAAAGGATCCAAATATGGTTTGGGGTACATCCCCACAGATGACGACGTGAAGATGAAGAAGAAAAAGGATCAAGAGTTGGCTAAACCGATCCCGCATTTGTATCAATCCTTTCCAATCCGGGAGTGTGCCGGGCCCGAAGACTGTGGGGAAGGAATCTATGACCTCTTCAAGGAGATCAATGCTATTATCGAGGAGGAGGTCGAGTCAGTTGATATTCGTGATGTTGAACTAGGGAGGTGCTGCAGAAATGGACTTCCACGCCGATCCTGATGTCCCGAACTCTTCGGTAGAAAGGAGTTATTTTATGCACACTAAAATTGGTGGTTGTCCGGAGAGATCCGAGACCCATCATTTCTGCATTTTTCTTAATTGTTTGAATTTTGAATTTTCGTTGTGATGTTTAAAAAGGGCAACATGGCCCTGTGCCATGACCAAAGTTTGCATTTTGTTTTAAATGAAAGCCTCTTTATTTTTTTAACTTTCTTTATTCAGTTGTTCGTTATACTTTACTTTCCTAATTTTGTTTGTTTATGATTTCAGTAACATAAGTTACAGACCCGCCAATGTCATGTCATGTCATGAGCTAAATGAACAAAATGAGACGAATGACGACAAGGTTGACGACTATGAAGAAGAAAGTGGGGAACCAGATTATGTTGCAGAGGAATTTCGAAAGTTCGAGAATCAGCATAAACCGAATCTAGAGGAGACGGAAACAGTGAATTTGGGAGATTTGGGATGTGTCAAAGAGGTTAAAATCAGCACCTACCTGAATGAAACTCAGAACGAGAGCCTGATTCATTTGCTTGCCGAATACAATGATGTGTTTGTTTGGGAAGTCGGTGATATGCATGGGTTGAGTACCGATGTCGTATCTTATAAGCTACCTATCAACCCAGGGTTCGAGCCGGTGAAACAAAAGACTCGAAAATTCAAGCCTAAGCTGAGTTTAAAGATTAAGGAAGAAATTACCAAGCAAATAGAGTCTTGATTGGTGGAACTAACGCAATATCCAACCTGGTTGGCCAACGTCGTCCCGGTCACCAAGAAGGACGGGAAAATCAAGATTTGCGTTGATTATAGGGATCTCAACAAGGCTAGTTCGAAGGATAATTTTCCATTGCCAAATATCCATATTTTGATTGACAACTGTGCCAAACACGAGATGCAGTCATTTGTGGACTGTTACGCAGGTTATCACCAAATTTTGATGGATGAAGAAGACGCGAAAAAACGGCATTCATTACACCTTGGGGTGTATATCACTACAGGGTGATGTTGTTTGGCCTCAAGAACACCGGTGCCACTTACATGAGAGCCATGACGACTATTTTCCATGACATGATTCATAAGGAAATTGAAGTGTACGTGGACGACGTCATAACCAAATCCTGTGAGATTTCAGATCATTTGACACACCTGAGAAAATTCTTTGAACGTTTGCGTCGGTACAACTTGAAGTTAAATCCCGCCAAATGCGCTTTTGGAGTCCCAGCTGGGAAGTTGTTGGGATTTATAGTCAGCAGAAGGGGTATTGAGCTTGACCCCTCCAAGATTAAAGCAATTCAAGAGTTACTTCCGCCGAGAACGAGAAAAGAGGTGATGAGTTTCTTAGGGAGGTTAAACTATATCAGCCGGTTTATAGCCCAATCAACAGTGGTGTGTGAGCCTATTTTCAGATTGCTGAAGAAAGACGCCCCGACTAAGTGGACTGGGGAGTGCCAAGCTGCTTCCGATGCTATCAAGAGCTATTTGTCTAACCCACCGGTATTGGTTCCTCCGCGAGAAGGGAGTCCTTTGTTGCTGTATTTGTTTGTTTCAGATAGTGCCTTCGGATGTGTACTTAATCAACACGTCGAGACATGAAAGAAAGAAAGGGTTATCTACTATATAAGCGAGAAGTTTACTCCGTACGAGTCTCGTTACACTTTGCTGGAAAGTACAGGTTGCGCTCTGACATGGCTTGCCCAGAAATTGAGACATTATTTGTCTTCGTATACTACATATCTCATTTCCAGAATGGATCCATTGAAGTACATTTTCCAGAAAGTGATGCCGACTAGAAAGTTAGCTAAATGGCAAATGTTGTTGAGTGAGTTTGATATCGTGTATGTGACTCAGAAGGCAATAAAGGCACAAGCTTTGGCTGTTCATCTTGCAGAAAATCCCGTGGATGAAGAATACGAACCACTCAAGACTTATTTTCACGATGAAGAAGTGTCATTTGCGGGTGAAGATATTTCTGAAGCACACCCAGGTTGGAGATTATTCTTTGACAGAGCAGAAAATCATCAAGGTAAGGGTATTGGAGCAGTCTTAGTATCAGAATCCGGTCAGCACTATCTCATGGCAGCTAAACTCCGATTTAATTGCACAAACAACATGGTTGAATACGAAGCTTGTATTCTTGGTTTGAAAATGGTCATCGACATGGATGTTTACGAGCTATTGGTTATTGGAGATTCAGACCTCTTGATTCATCAGGTTCAAGGTGAATGGGCTGTGAAGAACCCGAAAAAATTATACCTTACGTACAATATGTGCAAAATCTGTGCAAAAGATTTCGCAGGATCGAGTTCAGACATACTCCCAGAATACAGAATGAATTAGCCGAAGCTCTTGCCACCATCGCTTCGATGATCAAACATCCGGATACTGATTACATCGACCCGCTGGATATAGAGTTGAAGGAACATCCACTCCATTGTTCACATGTTGAATTAGAATAAGACGGTTTGCCTTTGTATTTTGACATAAAGAGGTACTTGGAGTCTGGGACATATCCAGAAGACGCTACATCCAATCAGAAGAAGTCGATACGCTGTATGACTCTCAATTTCTTTCTAAATGAAGAAGTCCTGTATAGGAGGACTCCAGACTTAGGTCTTTTAAGATGTGTGGATGCTGCTGAAGCTGTGAGGCTTATTGAACAGATACATGCTGGAGTTTGTGGTACACATATGAATGGACTTACTTTGGCAAGAAAGATTCTTCGAGCCGGTTATTTCTGGATGACTATGGAGAATGACTGTTGCAAATTCGTGCAAAAATGCCACAGATGTCAAGTGCACGGCGATTTGATACGGGTGCCACCTCACGAACTTAATGATATGAGCTCAACTTGGCCATTTGTTGCTTGGGGAATGGACGTCATCGGTCCTATAGAGCCAGGCGCTTCTAATGGACAGATTCATTTTGGTTGCCATTGATTATTTCACCAAGTGGGTGGAGGCAGCTTCTTACAAGTCGGTAACCAAGAAAGAGGATGCCGATTTTGTCCGCAACAATCTAATATGCAGATTTGGAGTTCCAGAATCCATCATTACAGATAACGGTGCAAACCTCAACAGTCATTTGATGAGAGAGATATGTGAGCAATTTAAGATTATTCATCGAAAGTCAACTGCTTATCGCCCCCAAATGAACGGAGTTGTAGAGGCCGCCAACAAGAATATCAAAAAGATCTTGAGGAAAATGATTGACAAACATCGAGGTTGGCATGAAATGTTGTCATACGCTTTACTAGGTTATCGAACGACAGTCAGAACATCGACTGGTGCTACTCAATACTTGCTAGTATATGGAATAGAGGCAGTCATACCTGTTGAAGTTGAGATACCGTCATTGAGGATCATCCAAGAAGCTGAGTTAAGTAACGCTGAATGGGTTAGCAAACGGATTGATCAACTAGATTTGATTAGATGAAAAGAGAATGATTGTCGTTTGCCATGTCCAGTTGTATAGACAGAGAATGACTCGCGCCTTTCATAAAAGAGTAAGGGCCAGAAATTTTGAAGTCGGTCAGTTGGTTCTTAAGCATATTTTTCCTCATCAAGACGAATACAAAGGAAAGTTCGCGCCAAACATGGTTCGTAAAGTATTATTTGGGTGTGCTTTGATCCTGTCGGAGATGGATGGCACTGTATGGTCCAAACCTATCAACTCAGATGCTGTCAAGAGATACTATGTGTGAAGTTCATTTTGCATTTTCTATGATTTACTTGTAATCGTTCTGTTTGCTTGTATTTGTTCCATTTGAATTCTTATCCCTCTTTTAATGAACTACGTCTGACATGAATTCTTGAAAACGAGATATGTAGGCGGCCTATGTCGGCTTCGGTCACCCCGTTTATCCCCTTAAATTATTTCTTTGTATCTGAACTACGTTCGACCTGAATTCTCAAGAATGAGATACGTAGGCGGCCTTTACCGGCCTTGGTCGGTTTCTTTGTAAAATTTATTCTTGTTAACCTTTAAGGGGAACTACGTTTGACCTGATTCCTGCCTCAACGGGATACGTAGGCGCCACAAGGGTTCGGTCATATCTCCCATAAGTTCTATTCCCTTTTGCAATGAAACTGGGACAGAATTTTTGAGAGACTCAAAATTCTCCAGAAGAAGGTTCCTCCTCAGCAAGTCAAACTAAGGATATTTCGAGATTTGCAACTGGGACAGAATTTTTGAGAAGATCTCAAAAATCTCGCGATCTGTTCAGTTACAGTGGAAAGATAAGCAAGATAGTAAACTGGGACAGAAATATTGAGAATGGCCTCAAAATTTCGTTAGAATCTACCCTACAAGTCCGGAGTGACCCTGAAACCCATCAGCGAATGATCAGATAGACCTTTTGGAGTGTCAGATTCAAAGAAGCTTGTTAAGCATGATATGACATGACTTGGCAGTGACCTTATCAAGATACTATTTCTTAAAGATTTTTTATTTCTCTCAAATTTTCCCTTTTATGTTTCATTTGTTTTGGCATAAAATATTTTGGCTTATCTATCAATAGTCGGGAAATCGGGAAATCAACCGGAGATATCAAGACAAGGAGCAAACAACTGAAGAAATCGACACAGATCAATATGTTTTTAAAACTGACAATTTTTCTGTGGATGCAGGTTTATAGCTTTGCTTTGAAATTGGCCAAATTCTCCCGACGAATGAATATAGAGAGCTCCCAAAGAGGAGAAAACTATCCCCAAAACCAATAATTTTGCTGAGAGCAGGAAGCATTTCATATCGGTTATGTCGAAGACTAGGGAATGTGGTTTGTTTATTTCAAGCAATTTCCAACAATATGAAATTTACAAAGAGTGTCTAGCCAGATTCAAAGGTGAATCAAACAGGAATCTCAACGAAGATTTCACGATTTCCGTAAAGGACGCTATTTGCATCACATTATGAAGCAAGATAATTATTGTCAATCAAGACAATGCATTACCCCAGAAGGGATAGTTATTTTATTATTATTTTATTATCGATCAAGGCGATATATTATCTGGAGGTCGTCTTGCCGTTATCATCAACAAAGATGATATAAATATTCATGCATTGCGAGTTAAAAATCATGCATCGCGGAGAATCATGCATTGCGGAAAGTCATACATTGCGGAAAATCATGCATCGCGGACGTCATGCATTGTGGAAAATCATGCATCGCGAAAATCGTGCATAGTGGAAAATCATGCATCACGGGAAATCATGCATCGCGGAAATCATGCATTGCGAAAAGTCATGCATTGCGGAAAATCATGCATCGCGAGTTTGGAATTTATGCATCACGAGAAGATTTCATGTCTCGTCAAATTTATATGTCTCGGGAAGACTTTATACTTCGCTGGAATTTATACATTACGAGAAGATTTCATGCCTCATCAAATTTATATGTCGCGGGAAGACTTTATACCTCGCTGGAATATATGCATTACGAGAAGATTTCATGCCTCGTCAAATTTATATATCGCGGGAAGACTTTATACCTCGCTGGAATTTATGCATCACGAGAAGATTTCATGCCTCGTCAAATTTATATATCGCGGGAAGACTTTATACCTCGCTGGAATTTATGCATCACGAGAAGATTTCATGCCTCGTCAAATTTATACATCGCGAGAAGACTTCATACGTCGCTGGAATTTATGCATCACGAGAAGAATCCATGCCTCGTTGAAAATCATGCTTCGCAGAAATCATGCATCGCGAGTCAATAGTTAAGCGACGAGAAGATCTCATGCCTCGTAAAAATTTATACATCGCGAGAAGACTTTATACCTCGCTGGAGTTTATGCATCACGAGAAGATTCCATGCCTTGTTGAAATGTGCGCATCGCGAGAAAATTTCATGCCTCGCCGAAAGTTATCATTGTGAGAAGATTTCATACCTCGCAGGAATTTACGTATCACGAGAATATATTCACGTCCCGATATTCACGCCCCGCAAGAAGACATACATGGATAAAGAAAAGGAAATTGTGCATCCCAAGAGCAATATTTATCCATCGGCATCAACCACATTCTTTTGTTTTTGTAAAAGTAAAAAACAAGAAGAGCATCAAAGGTGACGGCAAAAGAAATATTAATATCGCATCAGCATTCATTTATTTATTTCAACGTCAAATGAAGAGTACCTTGAAGATTATATTGCAAAACACAAATCATAAGCTTTATTTGCTGTACGTCAGACCAATCGAGTCGACGTCGAATATTGAGGAGAACAATGAAATGTCGACATGGTAAAAGACATTGTCTCCCATCCTAATTTCTTTTTTAAGCTGAAGAGTTTTTATCTCAGTCTTAGTCGAGAGCATCCAAAAAGGATGAATTCTCCAAAAACCACTGGTGCGGACGACATAAAAAAGGATGCGGCACAACGTGGAACTTTTCCTTAGCAGCGAACTGGGACATAGTCCAAAGAGGAATGTCAAACTCTTGGGACACGAGCAGAGGAGCGACTTTCACCACGATCGAACCAACCCTATCAAAAGCATGTAGGTATTTCTTTAGGTCTGTCAGTTTTAGTCTCGCATCCAAAAATTTCGATTTACCGGAAGCAAGTTTCCAATCTGAGTGACAATGCGCCAAGAGATTTGGAAATTATGTCAGTGTAAGATCTTAATTATGGGTGTGAAGCGCGCCACATGCATGGCTAAGAGGTTACAAGCCTCCTTTTCATACTCGTTTAACTTGTCACTTATCCAAAACCAAATTTTATCTAGCATAATAGATTTTCTTTTCAACCGATCGAGTCAAACTACACACAGCCTGATTCTTGAAGGTTTAAAGATACATAGGCGGATTCAATGTTGAAAACTCGGCTGTATTCCAACATTCGCTCTCAAATTTTATTCTCGAGCATTTTGATACCTTCATAATTCGGTATCGAGGTGGTTATTGATATTCCTTCAAAATCGTGCGTTGAATCAAACTTATCGAACTACAAGTGGCCTGAATTCTCATATAGCCTTAGATATGTAGGAAACCCGTTTCAAGGGTTCGGTCATGATTCTTAAACCTTCTGCCAAATCCTTCCTTTAAAGATGAACGGGGTTGGTCAAAATTGATTTGGTCAATTTCAATTTCCTAGAATTGATTGCATCAACCCAAGTAAAACGGGGGACAGTTGTTGACACTCAATTTTGATCCGTCGGTATAAATTAATTCTCGAGCTTCGTAAGTTGTCCAAACAATTTAAATTAATTAGTTTTATAAATTTTGCGAAAATATAATATAATGCATGGACTTTATGTTACTTCGGATACTTTTATCATAATTTTTAGATAATATATATATTTTACATAGTTATGTATATAATTAGTATATTTTAGGATTATTCAAAAACCATCTCAAAAATATTTTAATTTTAGTAAGCACTCTATCTTAGTTTTAAATTATGATTATTTTGAATCACTATTTTTAATTATATTACTAAAATTGAGAAGCTCGTTAATTAATTAATACAAATTCGTTTTATTTAAGGTGTTGCCAAATTTATCATCTTAACTCTATTTGGCTATTTATTACATTAACTCAATTCCCTTCTCCCTTTTATTCCCTTCCAGCCCACTCCATTTTAATTAATTCCCAAGCCCACTCCAATTTCTCCCTTTCAACAGCCCACTTCAATCCTTTTCCTTTTATTTTTCCCCCTACCCGGCCCACTAAAGCTAAAACGTCAACCCAATTCTTTTATTCCCCAGACGGCCCAACACCCTCCTTTACAATTTTTTTTTTAAAAAAAATAATAATAAAACCAAAGTTGGAGCTTTATGTCCTTCCCTCCAGCCCAACCCAATTCCCCTCCAGCCCAACCCCTTTCCACCTACCCGACCCAATGCCAATAACCCAACCCCAAACTTGTTTCTCCCTTCTTCCTTTTCCCAACCCAGACGCGAAAATTCCCCAAAAACAGAAATTCCCTGAAAACAGAACCCAGCAGCGTGAACCCCCCCCCCCCGCATCTCCTTCACGTGCAAAATTCCCCAACGATCTTCTTCTTCCCCTTCAACGACGCGCCTCACGCGAGCGTAAGCAACAACTTTCGTGTCTTCTTCCTCCTTCACCCGTACAGCAGTGCGCTCGTGTAGCTCTGCAGTAGGGAAGGCTGCAAATTTCGTCCTTGTAGCGTAGGATCACTCCACATAATGGTGCAAGGACAAGCGATTGATCCGAGCCCTCTACGTATGCTTCCTTTCCGTTGGAATGGGACGAATTCGAGAGCATCTTCAGGGCAAATTCCCTCAACCTTTGGATAAGATTTGGGAATTGGTTTTTCAAATTTTGATGGGCCTGAAAGGGCATCTGCCAGCCCTCTCCCTCGAAGAACCCTAATTTTTTTTTCTATATAAACCCCCATCTTCTTCAGAAAAGGGGTTGGAAAAAATTAGATTGAGATTTCCTCAGAAGGTTGTTCTACTGTTTTTTTTTTCTGTTCGATTTTTTTCGAGAGTAGCGTTCAATCTGTCTTAGAAAGGTTTACCAAAAACGTAATAAGCACACAGATAAACAAAGGGAATTGAGAAGAAATCGAGAGATACGTTCTGTTTCGTCTTAGTGTGTTCGACTGTGATATTCCATTGAAACGTCGTAGCCGTCGTTCGTGTTTGCTTTTGGCGTGGAAGCTCGTCCTCGTTTAGCTCGAATCCCCAGAATCGTTGCTCATCAACAGGTAAACACCTCATTTACGTAATCTTCTTCGCCTCTTGGTTTCAATGTGATGGATTAAGGGTTGAAAATCTTTGTTGTGTGTCTGCTAGATGGTTTGTCACTATTGGATTGACATTACATGATGTGTGTTCTGGAGTTCTTTTATATATATATATATAACTCATATGTTTCTGTTTGATTCATTAAGTAAATATAGTAGTCGGTTAGAGCTTGGAAGTCCTATAGCTTTATCAAAGATGATATTCTGTTATTCTTCCTTATTGAGCATGTTTTCTTTAGTATAGTTGAATCTGAACTGGTGCTTAACATTCGATGTCTTATCCTTTATTCTTTCACCTCAAGTTGAAAGAATGAATTGAGATGTCAAAATTTAGATTTTACCTGTGGTGCTTTTGATTGTTCGAAGTTTATGTGTTGCACCTTCGTCTCGTCTAAATGATATTGTGGTTCAGAGATGATTCTCAAGTTTGGCTCCTAGCTGAAGTACGTAATTGATTTTAGGTTGGGTTTATGGTTTAATCTTATTTCAGAAGGTTTACAACCTTAAAAGGCTGATTTCACCCTTTTTTGGCTTTAAATACATATATGTTTGTTTGAACATTTGTGTTAAACCTTATATTGTGCTTTTGTTGCCTTGGTTTGCTTCCTGCTTTGCTTGAAGTTTGAGAAATGCTAAAAATAGATAAAAAGAAAATCTGTCTTTTTGTTCTAGTGTCTATTTTTAGCAAAAACAGTGGCATGTTTTTTTTGTTGATCTGTTAATCGTTATATCTAGTCCGTCTAGGGCCATGTTGCTAGAACACAGGATATGTACTTCCATATATGTGTGCTCCTTTGAATTAGCTCAGAAATCGCCAAGCGCATTGTAGATTCTGCAGTTGTATTTGAATACTTTGGCGTGTAATTTTTAAATAGCTATGGGTAAATTGTTTTATTCCTGCTTTTAAATAGGTTGCTCTATAATCGTGTATGTTACTGCTAATGTGGGTTTTGAAGTTGCTCTATAGCATGAAAAAATGATTTTTCCGTTGGCTTGAAAATTATTGCTAAATCAGTTCAATCTTAGATGTCGTACGATTTTGCTAACTAAAAAATGATTTCCTTGTTCCGGTTGGAAATGGGTTTGTTTTCTACATGTTAAAGAAGAGCATTAGATCAGATTTTTTTTATATTCCATTTTTATTTTGTTTTGCTTTATTTAATTCTCAATTAGTATGAATTTGGTCCACAATTTTAGATTTGGCTTGGCATTATTATCGTTTTCTTTGTTTTATGTCATGTTTTTTTTGTTATGTGTGCAAGAGTTGCTGTTGAGATTTGATAATGGTGGGTATGATTCATTAATGTTTGCATGTGTTGTTATAATAAAATAGTACCTTGGAAATTGTGAACTTGTGTGTTGCAATAATTGATATTAATTTTGCCTAAGAAGTGGAACATCGCACTAATGTTTTTTTTTTGTTTTTGTACGAAATTTATCCGAGTTCTTTATGAACTCCCATTTTCCCTCGCTTCGCAACGGAGCCATTGAGGCTCGACATCTACATCGAGTCAACCCATCAAGGCCGACGTACCATGTAAAATGATTGAAGATTGAAGAAATTTTGAAGAAGGCGGATTAAAAGATTTTTTTTATTTGTTATGTTGTATTTATTTTGGGCATAAGCCTTTGTCGTTTTTTACCTTTCTTGTATTTATTTTGTATGCTTAGACTAGGACAGGTGAAGTGGATCGAAAACCCAAACGAGAAATGGGTTAAAAACCCAAAAAACAGGTGGATCCAAATTTCGGTCAAGGCGGACAGAACCCGAAATTAGACCCAATCTCTTTCTCTCTCTCTCTCTCCCTCCTTTACTATATCGTTTACCTGCCTTCGTTTGGTAGTCGTTAGCTTAGAGTTAGAAAACTCCGACCCCATCGAACGTCATACTATTTTATCAAACCTAAAATTAATTTGAATATTAAAGCGATAATTTTCCGAACTCGTAAGTCTCGCCTAATTTAAATTTTAGGAAGTTTAACTTCAAATAAAATTCGCAAATTTTAAAACAAATATTAGTCAAATGGTTAGTTGCCGGAAAGCCGCATTAAGCGGAATGTCTTTGGTGCCTTCAAAACCTTCCTAAGACGTTAATAAGAATCCCCGAACCCTTTTTAAATGTTTTCAAATAATTTTTCTGTTTAAGTTATTTGAAAACAAGTTTTCTTAATTTTTCTTAAAAATTAAGTGGCGACTCCCTAATAGTCAAAAATCTCTTAAAATAAAATAAACTCTTTGATTTTTCGATAAAACAATATATATATATATATATATATATATATATAAAAACCTGTTAACTATTAAAGAAAGTTAGAGTCACACTAGGGAATGTGTTAGCTGAAGTCTACTAGGCTACTATGTATTATGTTAGCTGAAGTTGACTAGGATAAATTATAATTGTAGTAGTAGTGGTCAATCTTTACTCTAGTAAATTGTGTATTTGGATTGTAGTAGGACTCTAATTGTACAAAGCCTAGGAATCTATAATTCACTCCTATGTAAGGAGCATGAACTCGACAATAATCATCAATAAAATCCTTAATTTCTCTCATTCTTTACGTGAGAATTTTATAAGGTATCAGAGCTCATAAGCTCTTTCGCTTACTAAGTATTGAATCTAAAATAACCACACGTTCAAACTTCAATGACCCCTCTTATACCAATAGTGTGTCCACCTCTTTCATTCCTCACCTCATTGCCTCGTGTTTCATTAAACATAAGCCAAGAAACTATTTCATATTTCATATTTCATATAGAGAACACAATGACTATGCAGTTGATTCAGATTATGAGACTAACTTATCTCATTGCGGAGAATGAACCAACTAAAAGTAGTTGTTCCATTCAAAAAACTGTTGAGAAAGTTATAGCTACCGAGAAGAATGCAGAAGATGATGGCAACACTGATTAGTCGAAAGAGAAAGATGTATTGCTAAGGATTTAGATCTCAAACACTTTGAAAGAAGAAACATATACCTGATTATGGATACTCAATTTCCAAGGAGATGTGGAATGCTTAGAAGAAGACCATCTTCAAGTAACAAAAGATAAGGAGTTTCAGCTCAAACAACAACTGCAAAATGTTAGGCTAGGAACCAAAAAGATCGATGAATACATTAAGGAATTCAAAGCTATATGTGATGGCCTTGTAGCCATTCACAGACTTGTGGATGGAGATATCAAAAAAATCATTTTTAGAGGTTTAATTTTAAAGTATAAGACCTTCAAGACTATCATGTTAGGTAAGAACCATATCCCACCCTTAGTCAATTTGTCAATTCTTTCACGAGTTTTGATATGAGGGAGGATGAAGAAGAAGTGGCATAACAGAGCTATAACATGATATTCTCTACTCAAAGGGGTAGGAAAAGAGGGAACTACTCTCATATAAGAGGAAACAACAACTTCAACTCTCGAGGAAGAGCCTTCAAGCCTATTGGATAAGGAACAGGTTTCGAATATGAAACAGATTGTAAGAAAATCAAAGTTTCCCAAGTGGAAACAAGGAAAGAAATAGTATTAAGTCATGTCAAATCTATTGTAAAAATAGTCATTCTACTCTGAAGTGTTTTTAGTGGGACTATTCTTATCAATCTACGATGGATCACAAACATTGGTTGTTGTCAATCTATTGATGAACTACGATAAGCATTATTGTTGTGAATCTATAGATGAACTACCACATCTATTAGTTGTTGTCAATCTACATAATACATGACACTTTGTACGTGGATTCATGAACAAGTATTAATTCAGGTATTCTATCTGAATTTAAACACTACAATGGACCAGATAAAATTACCGTTGAGAATGGATTACAACTAGACATAATATATGTTGAAAATACAACTAGATTCGGCCTAAATTTACAAGAAGTCTTTGTAGTTTCTTAGATTACTAAGAATCTACTCATAGTTAGCAAACTTACAAAGGATAGTGGTTGTACTCTTACATTTGATGAAACATAGTGGTTGTACTCTTAAATTTGATGAAACTAACTTTTTTTGTAAAGGAAACAAAGACAAGGACACTACCGGCCAAAGGATCTAAGCTGAGTAGATTGTATGTTTTGGAAGATAACAATCTTTATGCTCTAATTGTTGCACACGATTGGAAAACATAAGACTACATGTGACACACTAGACTAGCTAGGACATTTTAATTTGAAGTCATTAAATTATTTCATTAATAATAGTTGCATTAATGTTAGTAGTTTAATTACAATTTCTACTATTTTACAGTTTGGCAATAGTCGTGAGCTTTATTTGGCTTGAGAAATAAAATTGAGAAGGAACCTTTATTGAAAATTCATTGTGCTATTGAGGTCCTACTCCCGTTGAATCCTCTCAACATATGAGATAGTATATAGTGTTTGTAGATGATCACACAAGGCATACTTGGATTTATCCACTGAAAAAGATTTTAGAATGTTTGAAGTGATTGTAAAATTTCCAAAAAAGTGATAGTGGAAAAATAATTTTCTAAAGATTTTAAGATTTCCGAGTATTATGGAGGTGGTGATTTCATCAAAACATACTTCATTAAATATCTACAAGATTATGGTATTGTTAGACATATTTCATGTCTTAACACACCTTAACAAAATGGAGTTTCAAAAAAGAAAAAATAGGCACATTGTTGAGACTGATTAACTATCCTATTAACCTCTCTTTGTTCCTATGGGTTGAGGCATTTCTCCCTGCAGTTTTTCTCATTAATAGCTAACCTTCTCATTCTTAAAGACGGTGACTTCATTTGTTAAGCTATATAATAAGCAACCTGATTACAATAGCCTAAGGTGTTTGATTGTAAGTGATTTCCTTAAATCAAGGATAGTAACATTTTCCATCCAAAGACCCACCCATGTGTTCATAGGATATAACAGCTTACACAAAGGTTACATATGTTTTCATCCATCAACAAGGAGAGTGTATGTGTCCAGACATGTTGTCTTTGCTGAAAACACATTACTTTTTGTGCCTCCAAGTCAAACTGATGTCTCACCTTATTTGGCTACGTTCGCTGAATTTTTCTTCAAATTACAAGTATGTGATGATCCTAATTAAGGGTAAGTACAGTTTATTGAAACACAAGCTAGTGGTGACAATGTTACGGAAATCCAACAACCCTCATACCTCTTGATGATGATAATGATATTGATCCCGGATCAAATTATAGTCATGAGAAATAGGTTGAAAGTACAATGGTAATGAGGCTTAGGTTGCAGATTCAGGTTCAACTAGTGGTAGTGAAGCAAAAATTGTACGTGAAGGTCCAAATAGTGGTGGTGTACCAAATCTCGCCTTCTTGTGACTAGCCCATAAGGAATACACTTAGAAGTTTATATGTGGAGATGGAAATCTGAAGTAATTACAATATAATTAGTTGTCTCAGTTGATACACCTTACACACCACAAGGGAATCACATGATCACCAGATAATACAAGGTAAACTAACATCATATGTCACTTGAGGGAACCAAAAACTACTAAGGAAGCACTAAACTAACCCTACTGGCTTGTAGGTATACATGAGGTAATCAATTCTTTACGTAACAAAAAAACATGGTTATTAACACCTAAATTTCTCCAAGATAGGTGTTCAAGACCAAGTTGAAGGCCAAAGAAATAACAGACAGCTACAAAGTCAGGCTTGTTACCAGGGGTTTCTCACAACTTGAAGGGATAAATTTTAAAGAAACTTATGTGGTTAAGTCCACAACTATTAGGGTGTATCTATCCATTGTTGTCAACCCTAAGTAGGAAATCAATCAGCTAGACGTCAGAAATGCATTCCTCTGTGGTTTCTTGTAAGATGAGATGTACATGAGCCAACCATATAGGTTTGTTGATCCTAGGAATCTTCAACATATGTGTCTAATGAAAAAAGTACTATATAATCTAAAATAGGCACCAAGAGCTTGATTTGATAAGTTTAAAATGCATCTCCTACATCTTGGTTTTATTTGTAGTAAGCCAAACCCCTTATTCTTCATTTTGCAAACTCACAAAGGTACCATATTCCTCATGTTATATGTAGATGACATTATTGTAACATGAAATAATCCATCACATATCTCAGAGTTTGTCTTACAACTCACAAAGAAACTTTCGATGAAAGATCTTTGAACATTTAAACTTTTTATAGGAGTAGAGGTCAAATACTTTGCAAGAGGAATCCACTTGAGTCAGGGTAAGTATGTGGCAAAGTTACTCGAAAAGACAGATATGACATTGACAAAGGTTGTAGCTACTCCTTTTGCTCAAAATCACGGTCTATGAAGCTTTGGGAAGTCTTATCGATGCCACTCTATATAAAATGATAGTAGGGAGTCTCCCGTATTTGACACTCAAAATATTTGATATCACTCATGCAGTGAATCTAGAAGTTAGTTTATGCAATGTCCTAATATTGAACATCTCAAGAGTGAAAAAGATTCTCAGGTACATCAAAGGTACACTACATTTACGACTCAGAATTATTTCACAATCACTTTGTAGGTTGTATGGATATTCAGATGTTTATTAGGGAGGCTACACAATCGCTAGGAGATCAACTATCACGACCCAAGTAGATCCTAGGCATAACATGGAGTATAAATAGAGGCATACCGCATATCATTGGTTACTCAATCCTATCGATTCACAACTTCATCAAATAGCAGTTAAATAAACATTTTCTTTCTACTTACTTCCCTATCTGAGTGTGAAGTTTTATGTCAAATAAATTCATCTAATTGCAAGCAACATGTCATAAATGAAATATAAATTGCGATCACCAATCAAATATTCATCTAATTTGATAGATTTTTTCACACTAATTTTTGTGGGAGTAGACCCCAACGTTTACTATATTTAACTATACATCGTCATATCATTTTATATAGGTAATTTGAGCATATCACTCTATCCCATCAAATCCTTGGCAGACACAAAATAACACCTAATGCAATTAACTAAGTTATCAAAATATTGTGTTAGAACCAACACAAAAAAACTAAGTATTACAACTCAAGACTCATTGTGTGATATTTTTCTCTCTCTAACCTGTGTGAAACAACTTTATTCGTATTAGTCTCCGGGACAACTATAAAGGAGGAACAAGTTCTCTGATGAATTTCTTTGATAGCATTGCTAACTTCTTCATTTTTTCTTAGAGATTTATGAAGACCTGATTCACGAAACTTAAATTATTTATTTTTCAGCCTTCAATCTTCCTACTTCACATAGATTATAATCATCAAAATACTACATGATTTTGAATATAGATTCTGAAATCATGGTTCTTCTAACACTTATATTATTTGTATTGTTATCCTGGATTTCAATTCTAGCAGCTTCAGGGGATACAAAACAGTAATGGATAAGCAACAACTAGACTAAACTACCTCTTTTGCAAGCACATGTAGATTTCAGATAACAAATCATGTGTTAAACAAAAATTACTGAACAGCTAAAAGGAATTTGAAAATAAAAGAATGATACAAAACATTGTATAATTATGTGCAAGCTTCTTTTTATTCATGAAAATGTAACAATTACAAATATTAGTATATAATCTTATATAACTTTCCAAGTCTCCCGTGCCCTTAATCGGCGAAGAAAATAGAATTGACACAGTCACTAACAAGATGAGTATGACATGTGACCAATCAACAATAGTGCTCAGAGGCATCGACACCCATGAATGAAGAGACCCTCATAAGAAGATATCTTATACAGCAGAGCTAGTGTTTCAGGCTTACATGATAACACCACACATAACTAGACGTATATAACATCTCAAGGACATGAGGACAAAATGTGAGATCAAATGGTCAAACCAAAACTATCAACAAAACTTCGTATGACAATCAAAAATTCCAATACAATACATGCCTACTTCAATGTGTGTTTATCAGCTTCATACATTTTCATATGACAGGCATGATTGCCATCAATCAATGGCAATAATGAGAAATCCAAAAGATACATACATGAGTACCATAGGATACACAGCAAGAGATTTCCTCCTAGTATTAATATTTGTACTTATGAAGGGGTATGCTGCCCAAGAACTCCAAGCTAGTGCAACACAAACTACAACCACCTTCAATATTACATTGTCCTTTAGCATGCAAATAAAGGCGCCAACATCAAGTGGGAATAGATAGTTACCTAAAAGAATGAGGCTTTGAAAGAAGATTATGTGACCGCCCTGCAGGTCAAACTCATTAATTTCATCTAAAGTAAGAGAAACATCATTTATATTAATTCTATGACTCCAACTACTTTAGTACTGTGAAAAGGAATCTACATATACACTCATTAGTGTCGGTATAATGGTATTATTTTAGTGACAGGAGCCTATAGAATGCATTCCTGGGTATATATGCACTAATGAGCTTCCTTTGGCTATCTGACATCTCTTGGCATCTTTAGTATATGTCTAGTAATTGCCTAAAGATGCTTAACCATATACGATATTAAGGTGTGTTCTTTTTCTTTTGTTATTCATGTTTTGACCTTATTTTTGGTATAGGCATGGGTTGAGAAAGTTCCATTACCAGTAACAAGATATTCAATGTCACGATGACAGCACCGGCAGCCAGCAGAGCAAATGCAACAGCAAAAACCTCGGACTGGATGAAAAATAAATCCGGTAGTCAGTAATCCATCACAAAATCACTCAAACCACAAGAAATTAAATATCAATTAATCAATCACATAAGCTTCAGCTGCAGCTAGTTCAGTTTGGTTATATAAACAGTCCAAGCTATTTTGGTTACGGTATATAAAACCATAGGCAACTAAACGAAGTATAAAAGAAAAGAGTAAAATAATGTCTGCCTGTGGACTTCGTTACAGTAACAAGACAACATGCCATAATCGAGCAAGATCCGGCCGGACCTAAGTTTCAACAGTCCAAAAGCTGATCTAGAATTATTCATTACATCAAATTGTCTGAAAATAACTGTCTAGACAAACAACATTTCCACTTGACATTCGATAATCTCTTGATGGTTTGTTAATGGGTCCACAGAAACATTGCTGATTGTTCACAAACTTGGAAGGTAACTCCTCACAACATGTTGAATAAGAGATAACTAGTAACAACAAAAAAGCAAAAAATTTAAAATAATAAAGAAATGCAAAAACAACTGCAAAAGGTTCATTTAGACATGAATAAGAACTATCCACAGTGAGATGCATGAAAACTAAGTGATCATTTTTTTTTGAATAAGGTATTGGGGTGTGCAAACAAAAGACAGAACTGAGTGATCTTGAGTTTAGGACTGACATATCACATTTATACCAATACCAAGTTAAAAGTGCAGGTTTCTCTTTGGCCGACAGGTTTAGAAGAATCTTTCCAGTTAATGAAACAGAAAAGTTTGAGGTTGTTTAACATGCTTCTTCATTCATATTTTCCCCA
Source organism: Solanum lycopersicum (assembly GCF_036512215.1). NCBI lineage: Eukaryota > Viridiplantae > Streptophyta > Magnoliopsida > Solanales > Solanaceae > Solanum > Solanum lycopersicum. The sequence goes on along the minus strand of NC_090806.1, from coordinate 12,097,774 downwards.
GGGTATAGCAAAATATGCACTGATGTCTTTCTGGTTGACCAAGTAAGTCTCACTGTAAGTCCTAGTTTTGACCAACCATTTTTGGGAAGTCTATGAAGTAGCCATGACACTCGTCTTCCATCATATATACAAGCTTGAATAGTTTTACATAGAAGAGGAGTAGAGGACTATTGAGTATTGACACTAGAATTACACGTTTATAATTTGCACCCTTGTTAAGAGTTCTGCTTATACTCCATTCCCTCCCATAGCATCTTCTCTTCTTCTACCACTTCTGCTTCTCCTTCTTAAGACCAGTAAATTCTTAACAATATACATCTGATTTTCTCTTTTTTTATTATTCAAGTAAGCTAGACAAAGTCAGATCAGTACTTGTAACTTCCTCTTTGTGATCATCGGTTATCTACTCCAAGTTAATTAATCTCCCAACATGAGATAAGATGGTGAAGCTGCATTAAAGTGGAAGAAGGGCATGTGACAACATCAATATAAACTTTGAGCACAAGTCACTTAAACCTCGACCTCAACAACTTAAAATGAAGAGGTAAAGCAAAAACGCAGAAAGGGCCTTCACAGGACAGCCAAGAAATTGCTAGAAATTTTCTTGATAAAGAAAATTTCTAGAATATTTTAAGCTAAGCAAAGCAAGAAAAACAAGAAAAGATCTCACAAGCACAAAGCAAGAAAATCAAGGATAAATGATCTTGTTTTCATCCTCGTTATATAACCCGTATACACTAAATAAGATTGATAGTTGCAATAAAGAAACTAAAATGCATAGATAAAATGCACTTAAATCCCTCTCTTTCCGCTTCCTCCAGCTGAATACATTACCTTTTTTCAGTAACCACTAGTCATCCTAACAAAGCACAAATTGGAATCTTACCAGCTTAATAGTTTGGAAGTCTCTCATAATCAACATATATATCTCAAGAGTCAAGATATTCGAGATACTGAATGGGCTACTATAGTTGTTTCTCTGCAATCTTTCCCTTGTTGTTGCATAAAGGATATCAAAGGTAACTAGTTCTTTACCAAGGAAAGTAACTATGCACTTGTCAACCATCCAATAATCAAAATTAGGTAAAACGTGATGCTCAAACCTTTGAAACAACAAATTGAGGTATACACAATCTCTCCATTGAAATTAATGTGGCAAAGTTGTATAGTTTGACAGGGCATGAGTTTAAGAATGAAGGAAACACTGTGATTTTACATGTTATCATCTGGCCGGAAATCTACACTAGTTCTCCTACCCACTCCCTTTTATCCCACATATCAAAATCCCTCCTCTACTATTCCTGGCCTCCAAATGTACTTCTCTGATCCATTAGCCCACAACTCCCTCATTAAATTACTTACCCTCCAATCTTTGTTTCTAAAAGAACACAAATGTTTGCCCCCCACTTGTGAATTACTTGTTTTACCAGCCTCCTCTTGTTTGCCCCATTCAAACCCCTCACGTGTCATGACATAGTTTTAACCTTTATTGATCTCTAATTGGTGGTCGTCTCCCCTTTCTTAGCTCACTCCTACATTCCTCATCGTTATAATTGACCTCAAAGATTAAATTTCTAACCTCTTTTGGGATCAAAAGGTTGTTATATTTGTTTGACTGTGAAACTTCTCTTCTTTGATCTAGCCTCTCAAAGAGGGCCTCTGCATCTTTTTCCAAACCATTAAAATGGATTCAAATTCCTTCCTTAATGTAATTGTATTTTGATGCACCCAAGATATTGCATCAGATTCCACCTTATTATTACACTCACTTAGGTCATATTGGATAGGTGCAGGCTCTTCAATCGGAATCAGCTGCATTTGTGTCCTTCCCTTGTTTTTCATGTTATCTCATCTGCATCAATCAACTCAGTTTCCGAGATCAACTCTAATGGAATTATGATCACATATGCTTCATGGTTTGTGTCGATTCTCTACATGTGATCCTCAGCCCTTTCTCTTATGAGCATCCCTTGCTTCATCTTCATAGTTAAAACCTGTCGCAATTCGCAGCCCCTATACAATGCCCACATGAGCGTTTATGCTTTCAATGAAAGGCTCAGTTGTAGGCTTTTTAATTAAGCCTTTCTGTATTTTCTCATTAAAATGAGAGGAAGGCCCACTTTCATTTAAACGAAGAGAAGGCGATCTGGAGTAAAATTGATCCACTGACCCTACTCCTTTTGAATTGTTGCATCCAGTCACGTGCACATCATCTTTGTCCATTGTGTAAAAACCTCAATCGTATCCAATATCCAACAGATCTTTCCTAGCTATTAGCCCTTTCGCCTTTCTTGGTGTTTTCCCTTTCTCCACAGTTAACTAACACAAGCTGTTAACTCCTTTTCTGTGAAAAGTTTTGCCCCCTCTTGAGAGTTCAACAACAAAACTTTTTTCAAATTTTGTCGGCGCTTCTACCCATACTTGTAAATTGAATCTCCATTCCCCATCCCTGAGCTCAACCAACGTCCGAACATTTTTCAGCGACCATTACTTTAACTCAAGCCCATCTCAAGTGATTCTTGAGCTACTTCTCCAACCACCCGCCATAGTTTTCTCCAATCTGCTTTATAACCCCTAATGGACCATAGTTAAAGTGGCAGACCTAGATCCCTAATCCAATACTATTTGAAATTGGTACTAATTGAGTATGCTCTACCTATTGATGAATGAAGACCACCAATCCAGCTTGAGACTGCTTCCCTGGTTTTATCAAGATTCTTTCATGACATGCTCTGCGTCCTTCACACTTTGAAAATCAAATAGGAATGAACTCTCGTTCATGTCAAACACTTGGAGGTTATATATTCCAATCCAAGCTTAATGTGACCATTTTTTGACATCATCTTGTGAAGGGATTTCATTGCACTCAGCGAAACTGAACCTAAGCATCTTCTAAGAGGGAATTCTTAACATGAGACAGCTTTGTTCCCCCCATGGAAGCCGTCATATCTCCCCATTATCACCATCATGGATCCATGTAGATTTATTTAATACTTCTTTAAAGCTTCTTTCATCACTTAATAATCTGACATCCCTTGTCCTTTTGGTATTTAAGGCCCCCTGTCTAACTTTATCTTTAACGAGGCAGGCAAACTTTGAACCCAAAGTCAACTGTGTAGCCCTCATTAAATATGTTCTCTGCCACAATAGTAACTGACCTAGAACCCCCTTTGACAGCAAAGACAAAAATAAAGCGACCAGGTTTATTGAACTTCAGGCATAGAAGAGGCTCGTAGCCTTATCTCTGCTTCCCTTTGTCTTGTACACTCTACCTCTAATATCTAATGCTTCTCTGAGCCTTTGCGACACCCGATGCAGGGCATCAAGACTTGAAGACATTCTCCTAATACACACTATGAAACTCTCCACCCATTCATACCATCTCTCACTCATATACCTTAGACTCAATAATGTCAAACAACTTTCTCACAAATCTGAAATAAATAAAATTATCCATGACCAATAAAAGACTTAAAAGCAGGAAAATGAGACTAAGAATAAATCTCGACGATCGAATACCACCAGAGAAGGTATCGATACAAGAAGTCCGAAAAGGACCTTAGGTAACTACCTCATTAACTGAGCCTAATAACATATTAGTACCTATTATTTATTTTTTCTAAACAGGAATCTAGGTGTTCTGAAGATACTAGTAGTTCCTTACAAAAACGTAAGAGAATTGTATCTTAACTTTTGTTATTGATGTGAATTAGAGTATATAGATGTTTTTGTTCCTGTTATAGACATCATAAGGTTCTTAACAAGATGATAAAGAGCTTAGCTCTTTCTCTTGTTTATACTTTGGGTTTGGATCCACTGATGTAAACGTTCACTTTGGTTACAAACATTTTTGTGTTTATGATTTATTTATAGTTTGTTACCTTGTCATAAAAAATAAAGGCAATAGACAAACAGAATATAACTCTATGCATGTTGGACTTCCGTGCACAAAATAAATAGAACTATTTTCTCCCATTCAATTGTGTTGTCTTTATAGTCATTTAAGACCAAGCTAGCTATACCCTAGCAAGTCTATAGGACATGTCCATAAGAAGACAGAAACTTATAAGGGGAAGGAGTAGGACTGCCACATGATTATGATGTGAACTGTGATAAAAATACACAGCTAGATAGCAAAAAGTTGAAAACTTAGGCACTTCCAAGAGTTCTCTTTTGAGATGGATCTAGATGAGGAGCCAAAAAAATAGTTGGGGTTTATGGTGAAATGTAGAGACAATTAAGAATGTAAGCACATTAAAGAAGTGGAGATAGAAGAAAAGAGAACTGAACCAAGAAAGGACATGCAAGAAACTACAATAAAGTTGTTGTTTTTTTTAGTAAAAAAACAACTATCCCTCAAATCCCAGACTAGTTGGCTGGCTGAATGAATCCACTTATGTCACTTCTGATTCATTTAAGCTCATTACATTCCAATAATATACAACAAGAAAAGGAAGAAAAATATAGCTCATAGTTGTCGGTAGCTAAAAGAAAGTCCTCCCTTTCTCTTGAACAAGGGAAGGGCAGCATAGCCATGTCATATCATGGTATCAAAGCAAAACTCACTGATCTATGTTGGTGTACTTCTCATTGTTGGATCCCTGTGTTATGTTATACATGCTCCAATTGTCCAGTCCTCATCATATGGGGAAGTGTTAACTATTAAGTCTGATATTGATTGAGGGAATTGGTTGTGCTCTCCTTATATGGTCATAGGGAATCATCCCTCATAAGCTAGTTTTTAGGTTGGATTAGGCTGAAGATCCATTTCTTCACATTGTATTAGAGTTAGACTCATTTTCGTTCTTGGTTTACCCAATATTGGGTCATCATGTTATGTTTTCCATGCCATAGATGTCCAATCTTTGGCTGGCGAGGGAGTATTATTAGTCACCTATTGATTAAGAAAACAGGATGTTATCTCCTATATGGGACAATCCTTTCCCTCATAAACAATGAAGATTATATCTGAAAAGAAAAGTAATCACACACTTCTAGTTTTTCCTTGGAAGAATTTATGCACCTGGTATTGAAACATTTAATGGTATTAAAGTTATCCTTTTGACCTATGTAAGTTTTGATCAGCTGTTTGCCAACATATAAAACTCTAGTTCTTTCATTTGTTCCTCCGGCACTTGTAATTCAAAGCATTATCCTTTCTATTTAGCTATAATTTGGATCTTATATGAGTGCCCCTTGTGCCAGAGTAAATTGGAATTACACACGATATAAATCAAAACTACAAAAGAAATACTTCTAAAACATTAACAGAATTGAGTACCTTCTAGCATAAGACACAAGTAGATTAGACTCAACCGATAGTTTGAACAGTAAAGTGGTAAGCTTGTTGATAAAATTTGACAATGTACCTTTTTAACAAAAGTAGACCATGACAAAGTGACACCAATGAAAACAATGTAGAAGAAAGGTCCTCATAGATCTTAATCACGAAGAGCCTTGCCAGGATCTTCTCTATAAGGATTAGGGAAAACCACCAGCTTCAAATTACTAACAATTCTAGGCAGATCTCTTTTGACGGTATCCCAAACGGGTTCTATAAGGGTATTGGGAGGCGATCCAAATCCAGTAGCAGCTATATTCGACTGTACCGATGAAGGTAGGGGTTGTGGAGATGAAATGGCGGGAACAGGTATAGCACCACGAGGGGAAGGAGGGCGTGCTGGAAGGACAATAGAAGGATTGGAATAGATGAGGTTTTCAATTTTATCAATGTCGGATTGATATGATGAGTGAAGAGGTATAGTGTCTCCATGTGACATTTTTTCCGGTAGCTCTCAGATTTGCAGAGATGATCGGAGATGGAGGACAAGGCGGAATTGAGTGAGTGGATGGGTGGTGTAACTGGTGTTGCCCTGTTGAGTTGTAAATGCAGGGAAAATGCCCAGTCGTATTGTAAGAAATTTGGCACTTGTTGGGAAAAAAGAAGAAGAAAATAAACAAAAACACCAAGGATATGAGAAGTGTGTGTTGTGGCACTATGCTAACTCGTTCTTTATAAAATGTAATAAAAATCTTAAAATATTTTTGAATTATACTCTATCAAAATTAATTAATTACACTCATTCCAAATTACATTTATCCCATCGATTAAAACAAATATATCCCTCCTTTATAATATTCCATTTCACCGTACTACCTTATTCTCCAATATATTTGTGTATAATTTACAAAAACACTATCTTAAATATACACATGTATCACCACAAAAAATCACAAAAGCACTCGTGATTTTTTATGGTGATACATAAGTGTATTTTATGTAGTGTTTTTCGAGATTGTAAGAGAATATATTGGGAAAGTAAGATTGGAAAATGAAGTGAAATGTTGGGAATGAAGGGCGCATTTGTTTTAATCCGTGGGTATATATAACTTGGGGAAGGTGTAACTAATTTGGATCGGATATAGTTAACTTGACTTGAGTGTAGTCAATTTGGGTCAGGTATAAATAGTAGTTGGTGAGTTTGTAAATTAATTTAACTAGTTAAATTGTAACTAATATATATAATATCCAGTGGTCACATATTTTTTTCTAAAATTATTTAAATGATAATCAACTATAAAAATGATCAATATTGGACTTAAAGGTGGATGGAAGGGTATTTCGGAGCGAATATGTGGATGTCATGGGTATTTGAAAGTCCATAGGTAGATGGAGGATAATTTTGTATAATTTCCATTAGTTTGAAGATATTTTAGGTCCTTCTACGTTTTGTTTATATTCCTCAATATTCGGGCTATGTTACAGAAGGGGACAGACGGAAATATTAAAGTCAATAATTTCATTGCGTGTAGAATATACATAAGTTGATGAATAATCTCTTAGAAGATATGATTAGACACATTATTGACAGTATTAGGCCAAGTCAAGTAATGATGTGAATGATAATGTTTGGTGAGTAGGATGCACCAAAGGTCTCATTTCAGTATTTCTGCTTTTGAGATCCTTAAACATAAGAAGGAGAAGAAACAATGGTTGAAGAAACATTGGTTAAATCACATCTGAATAAAGAAGTTGTCTTTTAAGATTAGATTTTTCTATGGAGAGTTTGAAAAAAGGAGAATAGCTACAAATAATAATCTTAAAAGAATGAAGATGAATATAGTTTCAAATGTCATTGTTGTAAAAACTACAATTACAAGACAAGTTTCGACTATTTTTCAAATAGCTTTCATAGTTCAAAAGTTATGAAAACAGTTTATTTCTTATGCAAATATCAATATTGAAGAATTGCACCAGTAAAACTAATATTAAGATGGTGAAATTTGTCAGATCACACAAAATTGTTAGCATATTCATAGCAATCCCAACAACTATAATATTGGAGTTCTGAAAAAAATGACAGGAGACAAGGAAAACAAATCATTTAATTTTTATAGGATGTTTTCAATTGACCTTACACCAACTGATTAAAGTGAAATATCCCTGATGGATCTTCTACATGATTGAAAAATGGTGATTTTTCTACAAAAATACAAAACCTAGATTACACTACCAAATGATGAAATGAGAGCTACCAGGGGTTGAATGAATTAAATGCAGTCCGATGGAAACAGCAAAAAAAATCTAGAATAGAGTTCATATGAATTTATTTTAGAGATATAGTTATGTTAATCTCCTATTTAAAGAGGCACAAGAAATAAGGATAACTATCAACATGGAAGGAAAAATAATTTTTATACGCAAAACATTCATATTGTACTAATAAAGGAGTGGAAAATATACTTTTGGAGATTGGTTCCCTCAATTTCAAGAATATATTGATAAGAAAATAGAGGATGTCATGTGTCACGATTCGAGACTATCTACCAGTAGTCATACGATGCTTAGTGCAAGTGATCCTAAGCTAACTTTTGACACTAGCATAAGTCATGAACAACTAAATAAGAACATGGATAAGAGCTAACATAATATAGTGAAAAACATAATCATGGAATAAATTCATTATTGAACAGAAATTTGTTTACAACAACCGTAATCTAACAAGAGATTGAAACAAAATAGATTGAATATAATAACTTTAACTATTGCCTATGAATCCTCTATTAATATTGATTATTGGTAATTGAGACATGACCCCCTACTCTCCATAATCAATACATATTAATAGAAGTAAAATATTGAAACCACAGATTAATTTGAGTCCTCAAAATAGGACTACTCATCACTTGTTAGCTGGAAGTTTTGGTCCGAATAATTGGGATCCTAATAGTAAGCACATGAATAGACATCACATGAAAAAAATAGGAAAAAGTGTCTGATTAATACTTTAAAAATATTAATTGTGTGAGATACACATTATAATTTTTAAAGCTGACATTAATGAATCTGAGATGCTAACGGGATATGAAATTGACATAAAAGTTGATGTAGTGATCAATCAAGAAACATGAAATTGATTAATACTAAACAGAAATAAATTAAATATAAGGTTATGCAAGATTTGAGTTTGAAATATGGGAGATACTGTAACACTTCAGAATTTGAAAAAGAAAAAATAAAATTTTAAAATGCAGCTTGTGCCTACGGTTCACATTTACAGTCTGTATAAGCTTTTACGGGCCGAAGATGACAACCGTAGAAAGTGAGAAAATAATTTTTTCAAAAAAATCCTCGTAACTTTGATAACATGGCGAACATTGATGACACTAATATGAGTGACATGTATCCCTCAAGATCATTCACATGGAGTCAATCAAAGGGTCTCCAAGACCTACAAGCAATGTTCATGAAAAAGAGAAGCATTAAAGGAGCTTGAAGGTCACCAAAGAAGGACATACATGCATGTAAGGTGCATCAAAATGAGAAGGAAGAAAGAAAGAGGCCATGTGTGCAAATGACCATTTCATGAATTCAAGAATTCAAAAAAAAAGGCAATCAAATAAGACGCTTATCTCATCAAGAGTATAATTGTAAAAGATGAAAAGAGGAAAAAAAAAAGACTGCAAAATTGTATAAAATCAAATTTTAAATCATTAAAATTAATTGCAGAAGTAAGAGTTCACCATTGATAATCATTATAGCTTTAAATTTTGAATTCATTATTTGCATTTTACGAATATGTGATAAGTTTGAATAGGTAATTCTTATAAATAATTGAAAATGTCGTCTGAAGTTCGTGTCTCAATTTTAAGGGGATTTGGTTAAGTTTATAATTTATTTTAGGAGAAATATTAGATTGAAATAAATTAAATATAACATTAATTTGTCTTGCAACTGTATTGAAGTTGAATAAGATGATACAATTTTAATGTAGATTTAATTCATTTTGAAGTTTTTTTTGATTTATTTGTTACTATTGGATACTTGTTTAATTCATTATTGATATAACTTATCAGTTTATAGTTCATTGTCATGTCTTTTGTTAGTTACATTTTTCATTCATTCTTAATACTCTCTTCTTATTCAACTTTAAATAATGTGTGATACAATTTTAATGTAAATTTAATTCAATTCACTTTTTTTATTTATTTGTTTCTATTAGATACTTGTTTAATTCATTATTGATACAAGTTTAATTCACTCTACAGAACATTGTCTTGTCAGTCATTAACTATGTTTTCCATTCATTTTTAATTCTCTCTTTTTATTCAAATTTAACACAGTGTAATACAATTTTAATACAAATTTAATTCATTTTTCAGTTTTTAAAATTTATTTGTTCCTATTGGCTACTTGTTTAATTCATTATTGATACAAGTTTATTTCACTCTATAAATCACTGTTTAATATTTCATTTGTTGCATTTTTTTGTTCATGCTTAATTTTCTCTTCTACCTCGACTTTAATATTTGTGTAATACATTTTTTAATACAAGTTTAATGCATTTTGCAATTAATTGATTGATTTGTTACGATTGGTTCCTTGTTTAATTCATTATCGATATAAGTTTTATTCAGTTTAGATGCATATCAAAGAGTGTTCTTTTGTTTTCTACCTTCTGTATTCATATTTAATTCTCTTTTAATAATTCAACTTTAATATGTTTGTAATACATTTTTAATTTAAGTTTAATTCATTTTTCGGTTTCTTATGCCTCTTCATTTGTTACGATTATACTACTTCTCTTCTAATAATTCAACTTTAATATGTTTGTAGTACATTTTTAATTTAGATTTAATTCATTTTGTAGTTTTTTATGGCTCTTCATTTGTTACGATTATATTACTTCTCTAATTAGATATTGATATAAGTTTTATAGAGTGTAGAATTATTGACTATACTACGAAAAAAGGGAAAAAAATCAATAGTAAGAGAAGATAGAGCAACAACAAAAAAGAAAGAAAGAAAGGACAACAAAAAGAAAGTAAGAAAGAATGAAAGAAAGAAAGGGAGAGAGAAACAGAAAAGGAGAGAAAATGAGAAAGAAAGAAAGAAAAAAGGGGAGCGAGATATAGATAAGGAGAAAGAAAGAGCGAGACAGAGAAAATGAAAAAAAATTAAAGAAGTTGATATAAATGGTAATAAATAAAAAATATCGCTAAAATCAGTAATTATTTATTAAGATGTACCAATTTATGTAATTGTTTTAATTCCAAATCAGATGACCTTTCGATCCAAGTCTTGTCCTAAATCTAAGGGCCCGTTTGGCCATAAATTTTCCAAATAATATTTGGAAAAAATTTGGCAAATAATGTTTGTCCATACAATTTGTCATTATTTGGCAAATATTTTTGACAAATATCCCAAATTTCCAAATACTAGTTTTTTCTAGTATTTGGGTCAAATATCATTATTTGGGATATTTTAAAAATTAAAATTTTACCAAAATCTTTTATCTTTTACAAAAACACCCTCTCTAGTATTTGCTTGCGTTGTATTACATCATTTTTTACGTGAGCACCAAAATAGTGATGAAATATTTAGTGAATATTAAATAATGATATGATTGTTGATGAAAATTATTAAAAATTGGCTTTAGATAACAAAGTCATGTACTTTATCTACTTCACGATGTATGGAATAATTTTTGTTGCACTCACTCCAAATTACCACATTGCTTCAGTGTCATGGACATTATTTGTTATTGTTGTAACTAACATTCAATTGACTTGTAATACAAACTTTTAGTTAGTTTTGATAGTTTTTAAAACTTGTGTGTATAAATCATATTTTTCTAAAAAGGTGAAATATATTTCCCAAATTTTATGGCCAAACACATGGTGAAATCTCACCCAAATTTTCATTCAAATAATATTTACCAAGAATATTTGGAAATCTATGGCCAAACGCTAGTTAAAAGTGGGTCTGCTGATGGGTTTCAGCCCAATTTCGCTCCTGAAAATATTGTTGTATATAATGGATGTATACTACTCATTTTGGACTTTTTGAGACCAATTTTTCTTGTCTTCTACCTGTATTTAAGCACCTTACTAGTATCTGCGTTTTTGTGCTGTATTTCTGCATTTTTTCTATGTAAAATTGTATACAAATAGTGTATATCACATTATTTTCTAATATATCACTTGTTTACTTATGTATACAATCACTTTTTATGCCTTCAAGACCTGTAATTCAGCTCCTCATTCACCACAAGCAACTTTCCGCTGATTTGGTTGACTCGAAAAGGAATAAAATTGAATTTTGACTCAACTTCTCTCAAGAATCCAAAAATGGCGTGCACTTTGTCTTTTTTATTTTATGAAAATATGCAGAGAATCTACGATGGAAGTTGCTATAGTAGTCCAAATGACTTGAGGCATGAAGTACTAATAGTACGATATGATTCCGAAAGAGATGATAACTAATGGATAATAATCAAGAACTCACGGGCTTCATCATAGAGAGAAGAGGGATATGGATATATAAGAAGAAACATTGATTTTCCATATGGTGTTTGTGTCATTATGTCATTGGTCTCTTATCCAACGAAGAAGTTATGTTTTCTATTAACTCCTTATTCATTTCCTTTCGTTCAATCACCTCCTCCACTATTCCCTCTGCGCTCTCTACCATTGTTATATAGTTTTTTTAATGTATCATTGTTATAGTATTATTTTGTCGTTTGATGTGAATATGTACGTCATGATACATCAGTGGTTAATGACCCGCGTGTATTGTAGTTTTGTATCTACAAATTATGATGTGATCATTGTTTTGTACTCGGATATGACTTGTATAAAAATATATCATTATAATATATTGTATATGACAAATGAAATAACTGAATTAACAATTGAAACAGATCAGATACGTTCATATCATATTATTATTGTGTATACTATACATATAAATAGTGTAACAATTAATATATTTAAATTAGTTGTCTTGATCAAGACAAGTATGGATGATACATTAATATATATATATATATATATATATATATATTAATATTGGAATTTTGTGAATGGTTGTATCATTGATAGTTCTAATGTACGCAATACATGTTATAAGATGATTACAAAATTATGCTGACATGTGTTGGTTTGTTGTTAGATATACATTAAGCATTACTTATGTATCAAGTATATAAGTATTGCAAATTAAGCTCACTAGTCGAATATTCAACAATATTAGAATTATGTATCAATGTGATAAATATATAATTGATGCATTACATGCAACATAAATTTATTGTAGCATTAATGTATCCGAAATTTCATACCACTAACAAAGACTAGTTTAAGAAACAAAACAAACAATATACATCGATAACTTTGATATAGATAGGCGTGAAGATGCATCCTTCTTCGATCTTGGTTTCTCCAACAAAGTCAATATCTATCTTTTCAACAAAGGCTATCAAATTCCCAAGATCCTTATTTTCCCAATGTATTTTGATCTCTTCTTGGTTTCAAATTCTCACAAGGCTACAGTCAAGTATGGTAAGCATATTCTGCAAATAATGTTTTCATACGTTTACCAACATGTGCCCACTGAGACTTGAATTAACATCAATAAAAAAAACAAAACAAAAAATGATGAACAACAAAAATCAAGAAAGACGAAAATTACCTATTCAGAAAGTTATAATTGATTTGATTAAATTTCAAATTATTAAGAGGAATTAATTGATAAGATTGTGGAAGTGAAGTTAGAGAGATTAATGGAGGTACACTACTATTAACAATACTTGAAAATAAATGTTATATATCATTTAAATTTTGTGCATTCATACTTGGTGAATAATAATAGTAACAATTAAAAATTATATCACAAAAAATAGTAAAAATTAAAAGAAAAAGAAATATGAAGTATTATTAATTCGGGGTAAAAATAATATATATTAAATACCTAATTCTCAAAAAAAAGTATATATTAAATAGAATATTCTTTAAGATTTTGTATCACATAAAAAAGTTGGAAAAAATAGGTGTATAAGTATATATATACTAGTTAATTAGTTAACATAGTTATAGTTTGCCTTAATTACAATCCGCGATCTACTTTTAGCTATAATTATGCGGGTCCGCTTTTTAATATTGTATAATTCTCACGTTGGTATTATTCGAAATTTGTATAATATAATTTGTATAACTTTTGTATAATTCAAAATTCGTATAATGTTTACACTTCTAATGTTTATAATTGTAATTTGTTATTTCAAACTTCTACAAAAAAAAGAATTATATAAATGTATCCAAAAATTATATAAACCTCCGAATTATACAAACGAAATAACTTACACGGTAGCTATAATTCGTAAATATGCAAACTTTAAGTATAAAACATAATTAAATTTATTATACTGGTTATTTGTAAAACTTCCTAATTTTTTTTATCGATATCAAGGATTTAGTTAATAGTCTTATATGATTTATAATATATTAATTATAAATATACTATATAATAGTAATAGTTATAGAAATAATAATATGATAATTATTAAGTGAAATAGAAATTTGAAAGAACTTGTAGTATTGAACTCTTTATTGGATGTTAAGAGAGCTATTTTATTACCCCAAATCCATAGTACAAACGATTAAGCATAGTGCATAACACACTCTTCTTTTACAATACGCATTTCCTCTAGCACCAGTTACCCCACCCACTCACCCACCCCCCACTCAACCCCGCCTTGTCCTCCATCTCCGATCATCTCTGCAAATCTGAGAGCTACCGGAAAAAATGTCACATGGAGACACTATACCTCTTCACTCCTCATCTCAATCTGACATTGATGAAATTGAAAACCTCATCTATTCCAATCCTTCTACTGTCCTTCCAGCACGCCCTCCTTCTCCTCCTCGTGCTGCCATTCCTGTTTCATCTTCTCCTTTCATGCCTTCCAATCTACGCCCACCACCTCCCCCTACATCTACCACAACCAACAATTACAAACCGACACCTGTTCCTGCCATTCCATCTCCACCACCCCTACCTTCATCTGGACAGTCAAATATAGCTGCTACCGGATTCGGATCGCCTCCCAATACCCTTACCGAACCCGTTTGGGATACCGTCAAAAGAGATCTGTCCAGAATTGTTAGTAATTTGAAGCTGGTGGTTTTCCCTAATCCTTATAGAGAAGATCCTGGCAAAGCTCTTCGTGATTGGGATCTATGGGGACCTTTCTTCTTCATTGTTTTCCTTGGTCTCACTTTGTCATGGTCTGCTTCTGTTAAGAAGGTAACTCCCATTTACTATTTCATTGTTCAAACTATTGGTGGAGTCTAATTTACTTTCGTCTTGTGTTAGAAGGTACTGAGTTCTGAAAATGTTTTAGAAGCATTTCTTTTTGTGATTGTGCATGTTTTGTAGTTTTGATGTATAATTCTAAGTAACACTGCCACAAGGGGCACTCAATTAGATCAAGTAATAGCTGAAAAGAAAGGATAATGCTTTGGAAATTACAAGTGCCGGGGGAACAAATGAACAATCAAGAATTTTATGTATTGGCAAACAGCTCGATCAAAATTTGCAGATGTCAAAAAGATAACTTGTCATACCACCAAACAAAAGGATTATGGTGTTTGTTTCAATATCAGATGCACAACTTATTCGAAGGAAAAATGAGAAATCTGTGATTACTTTTCTCCCCTATATAAATTGTTTATGAAATGGACTTTGGACCTAAACAACCCCAGATTAACTCATGAGGGAAGGATTGTCCCATACAAGAGGTAACAATCCCATTTTCATTATCAATAGGTCACTAGTAACACTCTCTCACCAGCCTAAGATTGGACATCTATGGCATGGAAAACATAACATGATGGCCCAGTATTGGGTAAACCAAGAAAGAGGATGAGTCTAGCTTTAATACCATATGATCTTCACCCAATCCAACCCAAAAGCTAGCTTATGAGGGATGATTGCCTATGATCATAAAAGGAGAGCACACCCTATTCCCTCAATTAATATAGGACTTAATAGTTTACACTCCCCTGTAAGATGAGGAATGGACAACCGGAACGTGTATGACATTACATAGGGCTCCAACATTGAGAAGCACACCAACATGGATCAATGAGTTTTGCTTTGATACCATGGTATGACATGAATCATAAGCTACATTTTTCTTCCCTTTCTTGTTATACAGTATTGGTATGTAATGAGCCTGAATGAATCGGAATTGACCTTAGAGGATTCATTCAGCCAGCCCAACTGATCTGGGATTTGAGGGATTGTTGTTTCTTTTACAAAAAAACCAACAAATATATTTGTAGTTTCTTGCCTGTCCTTCCTCGGTCCAGTTCTCTTTTCTTCTATCTCCACTTCTTTAATGTGCTTACTTCTAAATTGTCTCTCCATTTTACCATGAATCTCAACCATTTTATTTCTTTTACGGCTCCTCACCTAGATCCAGCCCAAAAGACAACTCTTGGAATTGCCTAATTTTCAAATTTTTGCTATCTAGCTGTCTATTTTTATTACAGTTCACATTGTAATCATGTTGGCAGCCCTACTCCTTCCCCTTAAAATCTGATGCTTTCTTGTGGCTATGTCCCATAGACTTGCTAGGGTATAGTTGGCTTGGTGTAAAAATGACTATGAAAACAACACAGTTGAATGGAAATAGTTCTATTTAGTTTGTGCACGGAAGTCCAACATGCCTAGAGTTTATATCTCTGTGGCTATTGGCACAAACTATAAATAAATCATAAATAGAATAATGTTCGCAACGTAAATGAATGTTTACTTCAGTGGATCCAAACAAAAGTATAAACAAGAGACAAAGCTAAGCTCTTTATCATCTTAGTAAGTGCCTTATGATGTTTATAACAGATATAAAATAATCTATATACTCTAATTTACACCAATAACAAAAGTTAAGAATACAATTCATCTTACGTTTTTTTAAGGAACTACAAATATCTTCGAAACACCTAGATTCCTGTTTAGAAAAAAAATAGGTACTAATATGCTCTCAGGCTCGATTAATGAGGTAGTTCCCTAAGATCCTTCTCAGACTTCTGGATACCTTCTCCGGTGTTATTCGATCGCCGAGATCTATTCTTATTCTCCTTTTCCTTCTTTTAAGTCTTTTAATGGCCATGGATAATTTTATTTATTTCAGATTTGTGGGGAAGTCGTTTGACATTATTGAGTCTAAGGCATATGAGTGAGAGATGGTATGAATGTGGAGAAGCACAAACCAGTTATTAACCTGAAAGGAATTGTTGAAATACTTGCTTATCGACCATCAAAATTGTCAACAACAAATTAAAACGTTATAACATAACTTCTTATATCACTCGTCCTGCTAGAAGCCTGCCTTACCCTTATAAGAAATGTAGTAGTAAAGGCATACTTTGACATTGTCGGCTTTAGGATTAATGTGTCCCTACAGCTTTGCATCTCCTTGATTGACTACTTATAAAATTTCTGATTCTATGATCCAAAATAAAGAAGGGATAATACGAACATATAGTGTTGGTGTGCTTGGATCTATAGTTTGGATAAAGAAGTTGCACTCTTACCACTAGACCGAGGTCTCGAGGGCAAGCTGTGTAGACTATTTATTACATCCTTAGCCTAGAAGTGGTGCACTCTTGTTGTTTCCCTCTCATGTACCAACTCTCATTTGTTGTATTGCTGGTCTCGTTAAAGATGGCTCTACTTTCTACCTGACCTTTAGTACTTTGATTTCTTGCTGTTTCATCATCTAAGTCCAGCTCAAGTGAAACCCCTTGGAATTGCCTAGATTTTCAACTTCTACTATCTTTTTTGCCAAATAATTTTCAACTTCTACTATGTAGCTTTCTATTTGCCACTATAGATCACACTGTACTCATATTGATTGTCTCAGGCAGAAAGATGGGTGAATCTTTCTCTGCTGAGCAACTTAAACTAGACATCCTCTTCAATATAGATGTCTTTTTGTGGACATGTGCCATGAACTTGATAGGGTGTCTAGATTATAGTTGCTTGGCTAAGTAATAATAACACAAATCAGAAACAGTTATACGTTTACTTTGTGCACTGAACTCGACCTTGCCTTGAATCGTGACAAGCCACTTGTACCACTCTAAATCTCTAGTGCTACTTTGACAAGTCATCTCATGGTGCGCAATTAAATAACCTGGAGTAGAAATAGATGACTACCAATAGCAGATGCTCATAGAGCAGAAGTTACAAGAATTATTGTGGCCTTTGGATAGCTTTGATTAAATGATAAAAGCAGAGAAATAAGATATTTGGTGTAGAGAAGGTATAGAAGAAGCTGAACAGTTTGTACTTTGTACATTTTCTAGGTGTAGAGAAGAAGGTATAAAGAAAACTTCGAGTCCTAAACACAAAATTGTGCAGTTTTTGTTCCTCCCAATGTGGACAAATCTTCTTCATGTCTAAACAAACCTTCAGTTACTTTGCCTTTTTGTTGCTTCTATTACGAGTTGTCTCTTATATGACTTCCTATGGACCCAAGGACAAACCATGAAGAGGTTGTATACTTTAAGTTATTTGCAGACACATTAAATACGAAAAATAATCTTGATCATTTTGAAGACTATTGAAACCTGGTCAGGCTGAATCTTTCCCAATCATAACACATTGTCTTGTTCATGCACCAAGTCTATGCACCCATGCTCTATTTTTCGAGTTCTTTAATACTTAATGCAGTTGCCTATGGTTGTATAGATGATTCACAGACTCACATTAATGCAGGTGGACTCCTGACTAATGGGTTTATTTTTCTTTCTTATTTCTTTATATTTTCTTCCAGTCTGAGGTTTTTGCTGTTGCATTTGCTCTGCTGGCTGCCGGTGCTGTCATTCTGACACTGAATGTATTGTTACTGGTAATGACACTTTCTCACCCTATCTTTGGTAAAACGAGAATAACCAAAGATAAAAAACACCCTAATGATGGATATGTTTAATGATTTTTAAGCAGTAAGTAGACATATTATAAAAATTCAAAGAGATATGAGATTTGAATGGATAGGAAAAAGAACAGCTAATTAGTGCATATATAGTCAAGGAATACAGTCTATAGGCACTAGTCCCGAAAAGCAAAACCATTACAGCAGCTCTTATGATGAAAGGAACTCTATTAAGCCGTCTTGTGTATCTAGGATATAGCATGTTTCCTTTTTGCAGTTCTGAAGAATATGGAGTCACGGTATTTATGTAAACAATGCTGCTTCTACTTCAGATGGATTAATGATTTTGACATGCAGGGCGGTCATATAATCTTCTTCCAAAGTCTCAGTCTGCTGGGTTACTGTCTATTCCCGCTTGATGTTGGTGCTTTCATTTGCATGCTAAAGGACAACGTGATATTGAAGGTAGTTGTAGTATGTGTTGCACTAGCTTGGAGCTCTTGGGCGGCATACCCCTTCATGAGTACAGCTGTTAACCCTAGAAGGAAAGCTCTTGCCCTGTATCCTGTAGTACTCATGTATGTATCTGTTGGATTTCTCATTATTGCCATTGATTGATTTTAGTTGTGCCTACTGCCTACTATATGAGTGAAAGATGTATGAAGCCGATACACAACATTGAAGTAGGGATATAACATGTTGGAGATTTTTTATTACCTCATGAAAATT
Organism: Solanum lycopersicum; assembly: GCF_036512215.1. Lineage (NCBI taxonomy): Eukaryota > Viridiplantae > Streptophyta > Magnoliopsida > Solanales > Solanaceae > Solanum > Solanum lycopersicum. Next base: position 12,078,821 of record NC_090806.1, on the reverse strand, counting down.
TGTTGATAATTCTAGTTCCACTCTGATATCTCACATTTTGTACTGCTGTAAGAAGATGTTATATACATCTAGTTCTGTCTGATGTATGTTATGCCTCAATAAGGAGACGTATTCTCTTAATTTCGTGATGTCAATGCCTCTGAGCATTATGGCCATGTGCTTGTGCCTTATGTTGCTCGGACTCTTCAAAACTATCGACAAATGCATGTAGGATCCTCCAAATATAGTGTATTTAGAAGGATTTGACACAGGTGCAATTTAGCTTCTGCCATTACTCGTTAGTGCAATGTGTCAAGATTTTAAAAGGTTAAGTATCTAAGCTCTGCACTCAATTTTTGAACATTGTATTATCCCTTAGGAGAATTTATTAGATAAGAGTTGAGTATCTCAAATTTTTGTTAATTGATCTAACTGCTCATTTCCAAGCTTAACTTGAAGAAAGGTTGGCTAATCCTTGGAAACAAGGAAATAAAAAACTCACTTTAGCATGAATAAAAATCATGAAAGCTTAAGCATAACAAGAGTTGTAATAAAAGGCGAGGATATATAACCCCTCTAATTATAACATTATTTTGAGCCCGCTTTGTAGCTCCGATTAAATTTGGATTGCGCACTGCAGGATTCGTTTGGAGGGGAGGACGTGTTTTCATATACAAGACTCGAACTCGAAACCTCTAATTAAAGGTAACACTCCGATCAATGCACCACAATCCATGTTGGTAAGACCCTCACATAACATCAGTAGTGTATTTCACTCTCCAGCAGAACATGAGATTAGCTAAAATTTACTTCTTTTTATACAGAATATTTCTAGTTAGTAATAGTACATTACAATATAAAATACTCATCCGTTTAAAAAAGAATGTTCCTATTTCTTTTTTACTTTGTTTTAAAAAGAATGATCCATTTCCTTTTTTGGCAACAGTATAATTTTAACTTTCTACCTGACATGTTTAAAACCACAAGATTAAAGGGCATTTTGGTACATTTGACATAACTTTAATTTAGAATCACAAGTTTAAAAAGTCTTATTTCTTTTCTTAAACTTCGTTCCAAGTAAAACTAGGTCTTCTTTTTGAAACGGAGGGAGTAATAAAAATACGGAATAAAATTGTTTGTAATTAGCTCTCTCCTTCTATTTTTTTGTCATGTTGCGCTTTTTTAAAGTCAATTTGATTAAGTTATAAAGTTAAATTAGATTACATTAATTCGATATTTTAAACAAAAAATTTAGATATTTAAAAACTATACCAAACTATACATTGCAATTTTTTTGCATATCAATATGATGAAAAAATATATTGTAATTAAACTCTAAAAATAAAAAGTATGATAAATAATAGTGAACGGAGGGAGAATTAGATAATCTGTCAAAATTCTACATTTACTTGAAAATGGAACATCGACTATCTCAATTGTATTTCACATTGCTTTCCTCAATAATTAGCTTTCTTGCTACATTTTTAAAGCTCGAAATTCAAGTTTGTCCTTTAGCTTTAAACTATAGATCTATCATTTTATATTATATTTTAAAATTATTAATACATTCTAGAAAATGTCACTTTACTGATAATAGTATCAAATCTTTTTAATTCATTTTTGAAGAATAAAAAAGAGAATATTATTTTAAACTATTATTTTTAATATTATAATAATTAAATAGTGTGGAATGTATTTTCCAAACATATGTAACTATTTATTAATGATGGAGTTTGGAGAAGTGACGTTGTCTTTTTAAACAAGGGATGTCCCTTTCACCTGTAAACTAATATCGAAAAGTTTAAGAAAATATATTATTTTTTTTTTTTTGGATTTCCCCTTTTCTTCTTCTTAAAAATCTTAATATTTTACTTTTAGGGTTTAATAATTTTTATTCTCTCTGTTTTAATTTATTTGTTTTATTTTCTTGTAATCCATTAAAAGAATAACGTCTCTTTCTTCTTCCTTTTTGCAACTTTTAATTTTTAACTTACCATGTAACATGTTTAATATCACAAGATTAAATCATATTTTGATATTTTTTTTATTCAACTATGTATTAAAAAAAATCATACTAACAAATAAAAGATAGGAGTAATTCTTACAGTGAATATTGATACATATATTAATACTAAAAATGCACATTATTATGAAATTAAAAAACATTTGAAGTTTTGTGTTGCTACAAAATTTACAAAACTTTTGACACTATAATTTATTTGGTAGAATAAGTAATATAACGGCAAATTAGAGGTTTATGGATACTATTACAGTGAACAAAGTAGAATAGTCGAGAAGTTTGTAAAATTGGGAGAAAGAATTATGAAAGGTGAGTGACAAATTCGTGAAGGAGCAAAAGCGTTTTGTATGGATGCTGCAAAAAGGTTCATTATCCACCAATAACAATGCTTCATTTTATCACATTTGTAAAAGAATATCTTTTTCGGATCATAAAAAAGTGTAAGATACAAATTGATTCATATAACATATTAAAAGATACTTAGCTTTATTGTCATTGAGTATTCTAAATCAATCATTTGAGCCTAAAGTACAAGAAAATTGATGCATATAATCTATCAAATCATTGAAATATATCAAGATAAAATTAATGCCAACAAACAACATGTTGACGAAGTCTAGCTCCCCTCAACCCATTCATATTATTTTTTTAGAAAAAATGTTACATTAAAATAACTTTTATTTCTCTTTTAATTTATCCATCTCCATTTATTTGAAGTTTTTTTTTTGGGAAAAGGGTAAAAAATACTCCCAACTTTGGTTTATTGTTTGATTTTACCCTCACCGTTAAAATGAGGTTAAATTTACCCTTACCATTACTAATTTCATCAAAATTAGCCTCATTAGACGGAATCCCAGAAACCTACCAAAATTGACCCAATAACCCGATTTAAAAAAAATCTTATTCCCTATTTTTAACCCAATGACCCAACTCCTCTAGGATAATCCATTTACCAATTAACCCAATGCCCATTTTACCCATTCTCTCAAATTTACCCATTAACTTTTTCTCTAATTTGCTAGGGGAGCTTGCTCAACAAATTATTTTTTCGCCAACGAAAGGTAAGATTTTTTATTATTGTCTTTCTATAACATTGTCAAAGTATCAAATCGAACAAATCATATTTGATTATTTGTCTTTCTATAACATTTAGTTGTTGATTACAAGTTAGGATTTGTCTCCAAATTTTTGGCTCATTTGTTTTCCTATTTACTGATATGTATTACAATAAGTTAGTTAGGGTTTGTGGGTATTTGTCTTTCTAACTCATTTGTTTGCCCTTTTACCAATATATATAATGATCTGTTAGTTAGGCTGTGCGGGAATCTGTCTTTGGGTTATTTGTTTGACTTTTTACATCTAAAAATTAACGATTTGTTACTTTAGTTGTTGATTTACGAGTGCTGATGTTTTAGGTTAAGGTTTTTGAGTTATGAATTTTGTCACGCCTCGAGCCTACACCCTAGACGTGGCCGCACCTAATGGTCATTGCTAGCCTTGAGGAGACCCTTGTCCTGACTTACTTAACTCAGCGGAAGACTTAACTAAATATAAGATATATTTTTCATAAAAACAACTTCAAATAAATATCTGGCCAAATTAAGTCTCACATACAATATCTGAATGCAATTGAAGAGAGACCCAAAAACATAAACTGTTTGACTGTCTATCTATATATGAAGCCTCTATCATACTCAGATGGATGTTGAGATAGACCTGACAACATCCTATAAATAAAGAAAAGACTGAAAAACATATAAATGTGTCCTCCAGAATGCAAGGAGACTCATCACTGACTTCGAGTTCTCTGTTGGATCAACAAGGTGCTGGATGATGTTGATCTCGGTTACCTGTGTCTACATCAAGATACGATGCAGGCCAACTAACATCAGTACATTGAATGTACAAGTATGCAAGTTGAAATGCTAACAAAACTTAAGCTTGAATAGAGTAAGAAAAAACACTTACCTTGGCTCTGCTCAACTCATGAACTATTGTACTTACTATTAAAAAATAGAGACACATGCAATATATATAAAGCTTGTAAAACAGTGTAAACAACCCAGTTCGTTAAAGTAAATGTAATAACAAACTCAACTTTACTTATATATGAAAGTAATATAGTTTTTGTGGGAGATTCTCTAACCGAACACCACCACTATGAGTCTAAGTGGTGATACAAAGTTGCTCACACTGCCAGAATTGTCCTATACTTTGTCATTGCATAGAACTCCTTAACTTAGTGGATCTACTAGTTTAATTTACGTGATCATATAATAAGTATGACTCGTTAATACCCATGATAGCTACATGATTTTCATGGAGAGTTGAGTTTTATGAATCTCATCCCCACATCGGTGCTCAATACTAATCCCAAAATATACTTTAGCTCATACTTTTAAAAACAACTTTCTTTCCTTGGGTTGAGATAATTTGTTTAATACTTCACATTTAAAAAGCTCTCCTGGAATCAATGTTCCTTTTTCTTGTTCAAAACTCTTTTGGATATCTTGATTTTCTCTTAACTTAAATGTGAAATCATTTATAAACTTTTGAGGGAATATCTAGTTCCCTTATAACTTTTGATAAATGAATTCAATTTCTTAACTCTTTGCTTAACTTACAAACTTAAGTCTTAAATCAACTCTTAGCGAATACTTAGTTCCCTTATATTTCTTGAAAGAAAGACTTCAACTTTTACTCTTTACTTTAACTTGGAACTTGAGCCTTAAAACGAAGTTAAAACATTTAATAAAGACTCTTGAGAATCTTTAAGAACTTTTTTTTGACTTACTTCTTAACTTTACACTTGACTCTTAACTTCTTTGACTTTTATCTTTAACTTCCCTTGAATTGGATTATGGTTCAAGGTTATGATTGATGTTCTTTAATGATTTCTAGGTGTTTAGAAATCATTTGAAGTAATTAGAATCATTGGAAGGTGTTAATGTACCTTAGAAGGACTTAAAGCTAAACAACGAGAACTTGGCGAAAAACGCCGACTCGGGCGTGTTCGAGGTGCACCATGCCAACCTTTATTATTTGAGTCTTGGTTCTAGCGCACTGGTGACGCGCCGCGCTAGGCCCCATGTGACTGAGGCCAGTTTCTGGTGCACAGTATGCGCGACGGGCCTGGCCTTGCCTATGTGCGTCTGACAATTTTTTCAACTCTAAACCCTTCAAACATCCTTAATTATTTCACCAAACACTTGGGACTATTGGTACTCTCAATACCCACTGAATTCAATCAAAAAAAACTCGGAGAAACTAGAATCAAACAACAACAGGCATCCAATAATTCAATCAAAGAGAATTCAATATTTTTCTTCAAGAACTTCACTTGTTAACATGTAAACGACTGTCTAGCACAACACATACCTTAATAGGGATCACCCCCGACGAAATTCACTCGAAGTTTTTGATGTTCTTGACGAATTCTTGAGTTTTCTCCCTTATCTTCTTCTTTTCTCTCTTCTTCAAGCCCTAAGTGTGAATTTGATTTTTCAAAACTGACTTAAGTCTTCTTTTTTACTCCTAATAAACCCTTAAAATTAATTTGGAAAATAAGTGGTGAAAAGACTAGTTTACCCTTCCTTAAATCCGGAATTGGATTTCTCTCACTTCAACAGCCCAACTTCCGACATCCATATCTCCCTCATACGATCGAAAATGCGCAAACTCAACGCTTTGGAAATATCTCTCCAAGGGATTTCCAACCATATCAATAACTACCTCTAACACATCATGAGCTAGAAGTTATGACCGTTTGAAGATGACCAAAACTCACTTCTTACACTTAGAAATATTTTCAGATTTTTCTCTTTCTTTGCAAAAGTGATTATTTTTAGTTTCTCGGCTTATTCCTAGCCACTTCTAGTTATGAGATGTTACATAATTTATCTTTTTATATCTAAAAGTTCACTATTTGTTCATTGTTTGTTTATTTTTTACGATTTAGGGTTTGTGGATAGGTTTTAGGATATTGTATGAATTTGGAGGTGGTGGTTTAGGTTTTGGAGATGTTATTGAGTATGAGCTGATTTCTAGTCACAATATTTAATTGGAAAATTCTTGATTGAATGAGGTCCTTTTTTCTCCAAATTTATTAGTTATTTTTTTAGCTTTTTTTTTTATAGTATGTCAATGTTTATTCTTATAGAATGTGGCCCGTTGTTGTCTTTGCGTGCCTTTTTAGGAGTTTTGTTAATGTTATTACTGTTTTTGAAAGTTTTTAATGTTGTCTCTGTGTGCCTTGATTGTGTTTTGTTTTTCCCTTCTTAGTTATTTTGTATCGTTCATGCTTTTGGAAGTTGTTAATGTTGTTTCTTGTGTGTCTTAGGTTGCCTAAAATGGTTTTGGTTGATCTAGTATTTCACTATGCTGTGGAATGAATAAGAGAGCCTAAATTGCTCTATGAGAGGAAATATTTTCACAAATGAGAAGGTTATGATTATGATCTCTTATCTTATATAGATATTACTAATGAGTACATTAACATATTAAGATATATAGGTGTGTAACAGTTGATAGTATTTGTCCCTTCTGAAAATTCTATTAAATTGAAGGTGATGAGGGGATTATGATATTATTGTCCTTTATTAATGATGAATTTGATGTAATTATTTTATTATTTTTATAGATGATAGTGAGTTAGATATTGATGTTGAGAATATAATCAAAATGTTAGAGACAGGTAGTTATTGATAATGTATCTACTTATTGTACTTCTGATGGTACTGAAAATGATATTAATACTTCCAATGATAATAACGATTATAATTCGGAAAAATTGGAGGTTCTTGCACAAGAAAGGGGGAGGGTAATTGATGGTAGCTTGTGTGGTTACTAGGATTTACACAAGTCAATGACATTTAAGGATATAGCTGAAGCTAGAAGATATATTAGTTAGCATTCATTGACAAATGACTATAATTTAACCATTAAAAAAAGTGACAGAAAAAGACTTAGGGTTGTTTGCAAAGATAAATGCAACTTTATATGTCTAATTTATGGTGAAAAGCATGCTGCTAGTGTTAGATTGAAAACATTGAAAGGAGAGCATAATAAATGCAAGGATCCATATGGTAACTATAAGGTTAGTGCAACTACAATGACCTTTTATTTTAAGGAGAATTTGCATGCTAATTTTCAAATACAAGATAAAGAAAATGAGAGTTGATACGAAAATTACTTTCAACATTAATGCTCATTTTGAAAAGTGTAAGAGAGCTAAAAGACTGGTTTTGGAGGAAATGGAAGGTCGTTTTTGTGATGATTATAAGAACCTTGTTGGATATGCAAATGCTTTAAAAGAGACTAATCTCCTTAAGGTTTCAAGAAATGCTGTAGAAGATGAAAAAAGAAAGTTTTTAGGATGTATATTTGTTTTGACGCATTGAAGAATGAATTTAAGAATGGATTAGACCTTTAATTTGCTTGGACGGAACATTTTAAAGGGTAAAACTAAAGGTCAATTGTTATCTGCTATTGGTCAAGACTCAATGAACCATTTCTAGCCTATTGCTTGGGCTATTATGGACAGAGAGTGCAAGACATCTTGGGTGTGGTTTTTGTAACTACTTCAGAAGTCTCTAAACATCAACAGTGGAGAAGGAATCACATTCATGTCTGATATGTAAAAGGTAAATTCTCATGACTGTCACTTCTTTATTCTACTTTATTCATTATTACAATATCTTTATCTTATATATCTTTATTTGTTTTCTTATGTATTTTCATTTGTCTTGTATGTATTTTATGACAGGTAAACATGGATTAATTGAAGTTATTAAAAATATTTTACCTAATGCTATGCATAGATTTTGTGTGAGGTACATAGAGACCAACTAGAGAAAAAAAGGTAAGAGATCTAATATGATGACTAAGGTATTGTGGTGGTGTGTATGGAGCATATACAAAGAGGAGTTGGATGATCATTTGAAGACATTAGAGCAAATGTCTGAAGAAGGAAAAGACCATTTGTTGATTTTCCAATACAAACTTGATGTATACTATTTTTTGACACTGTTTGCATGAACAATATGGTGGAAAAAAATTTGATTGAGTCATTCAAATCTTGGATATTGGAAGCAAGAAACAAGCTAATAATTGGTATGCTTGAGGATAAGAATCAAAGTTATGATCAAGTTGTCGAAAATGAAGATGAATTGATGACTTGGAACTGTGATTGAAGTCCTACAACTATTAAAATGTACAATTAATTCTTGAAGATTGTTAATGTGTGTGAATTAAATTTCAATGGAGATATGAGGTAAGTGAAGAAAATGACGGACACATTGTCAATTTGGCAGATAAGAAATGCACCTGTAGGATATGAGATCTTACTGGAATACCATGTCCCCGTTCAATCAGGGCTCTTCTTTACAAGAATCTTGATCCATTTGTAGAGATTCACTGGTGGTACTCTAAGGAGGCATATCTTTTGACTTACCATTGTAAGCTACAACCAATGGCTGGTCAAAAGTTCTGGAAGATTGAAGTAGAACAAGAAATGGAACCACTAGAATTGGTTAACTTAGCTGGCAGACCTAGAATGAATAGGAAAAGACATAGAGATGAAGCACTTAAGAGACAAACTGAGTGGGTTGCACCATGAAGAGGGAGAAAAATGACATGCTCATGTTGTGGGATTCCTGGACACAATGCAAGAGGTTTTCATAAGGTAAACATTTCATTTTCGATGTAATTTAGTTATTGTTTTTGTAATTGTGACTTTTTCGTAATTTTATCAGTTTAATCAAAATAGTGAAGAATCACTTCAAATATAAGACAGGTTAAAAGTAGAAGCAAAAGGTAAAATTCATCTTTTTTTAGTTTTCACATATTTAACAATGTCGTGCTTTAGTTTTGTGTAATTGTCTCACTTCTAATATTACAATTGTCTCACTTATTGCTATGTAATCTATCTATAAAAATTCTTCTTTTCAGATGAACCAAGGCTTGGATGAAAGCACATCCAAGGATGGACGGTTAAAGGAAAAAAAAGAAAAACGTAAGGAGGCTGAAAATTTTTTTCAAGTATAATCAGTATTGTGATATTTTAAAGATGAAATAGTTTTTTTCTTATATTAGACGGATAAACAATGTGACAAGGGAAAAAAGCAAACAAATGAGAGGCATAGGACACTCCTAAATATCAGTTGGGGATGTGGGTCTAGGACAATTCTACATTGCCTCTATTTTTATTATCAACTCTAATCCCATCACTTGAAATAATGTGGCCCAGGAATGACCAGGCTCAAGTTAGAACTCACACTTAAAGAACTTGACATACAACTCTTTATCCTTTAGATTTTGGAGAACTATTCTGAGATGACTTGTCACGAGACCAAGAATGAACGTGATGACACTCGTCTTATCTCACCAAGATAAGTTAGCCTAAAACTCAAACATTAAAAAAATGTTGAATTTTTTGTATAATCACCTAAAAAGTACCTCATAAATCTGGTTGTCACTTGTACAAACCTCTAATGTGTTATAACAAAGTTGAAAGAAAATACATTTTTTGAATGACATTTTTTCTAGAATATAACAAGATCATAATTAAGGAGAAGGAAGGTCTGCTGAAATTACAAACAACTACCTCACAAACCTCCACATAAAGTCTCAGACAAGGAGAAGAGATAATGTCACACAGGTTCGGGCTAGTAACCAACAAAAAATGTAGTAGCAAGGAGTGAGTACCAAATCACACAGTATGTAGCAATTATATCTCTAAACACAACCTAAGGAGATACAGTACAAGTATTCCTTACACCCCAACTGAACCTCCACACCTACAACCTACATAAATCCAACACAACCTAACAATTCACAATTTACAAACACATATCTCAACAACATTATTCTAACAATCACATATTCTCAACAACAAGCTCAATATTCATCAATTACAACCTCCACAATTATAACCTTCTGAAAACCAGTCAAACCTAACAGTTCATAATTCACATAGCACACATCTTAACAACAACACCCTAACAATTACATATCATCAGCAACAAGCCCAATATTCATCAATCAAAGTTCCATAGAAAGGCACTCACAAGATCAATAAAACACAATATCAAATTCACTAATGATAAATATGTGCAATGCAATGGAATGCAATGTCAAGTATAGTGATGCATGTCTGACGTAGATAGACACATATTGTTTCTCAGTCCGGGACCCATGGGAGACATATATGTCCATTCATCCATCACAAAATGTGATGACCCTCGATAATAATAGTCATCGCAGTGCCCGATACGTCCATCAATATAAGTATCCATCGTGGCGCGCGATATGTTACTCAAAATGATACATCCTCTTTGATTTCTTGTTCTTTCTCAATTCACATAACACTTGTTACAACCATGTCTCAGAACAATACAAATGACTTGTTCACACAAATAATGGAGAAATGACCATTTTCACATCATTGCACAATTCACAATAACACAATCATGATATAACATCATCAATGATTCAACAAGTCTTTCAAACTATTCTCAACAGATCACATACAAACAATTAATCACATTTCCTTTTGTTACCCCTGTTTCATCATTAAAATTAATCAATGTGGACAAATTAATCCATCACCAAGTCTCATTACCCCCGAACACATATTACAAGGAAATACATGAATTCCATACACTTACAAGGGTTTAGAAATCCACTCAATAAATCAACAATTCGCTCCAGGACTTGAGCCTTCCCTTTTCGTTGAGATTCGAAATCAATGCAATCTATTCAAGTACATAATCGCAATAAGATTTTAAAACAAACAACACTCATTTTACTATAGGTTTAGCCTAAATACAAAAACCCACTCAATTTATAATCAAGTTCCTAATTTTGATGTCCACTAATATGTCAACTCTCATATTTTCCTAATTCAAGCTTATGGTTAAATTTTAATTCCTCCGAATATCATATATTTAAGGGATAATGCCCAAGTACCCCCTCAACCTATACCTGGAATCTCAGAGACACACTTATACTATACTAAGGTCCTATTACCCCCTGAACTTATTTTATTAATAATTTTTTACCCTTTTTCGACCTACGTGGCACTATCTTGTGGGTCCAACGATGATTGACTTTTTTTTTCAAACTAGTACCACGTAGGCTAAAAAGGGGTAGAAAATTACTTATAAAATAAGTTCAGTGTCTCTAGAATTTCGGACATAGGTTGAGGGGGTACTTGTGCATTTTCCCTATATTTAATAGTATCATATAATGTAATATCCTTAATATTTAGTTACGTATCTTAATATGTCAAAACTTGAATCAGATGGACATAAGAATCTAAACCCAAAAACATAACTAATACTCCAACAGTAACCTAACAGAAAACTTAATTCAATATGTACATCCATCATCTTACCACCTTTAATCATTATCATTGCCTAAGGTAATGATTGGTCCACTCAATTTCTTATCATCACCTTAGGTTTCAAAATACGGTCAACATCACTCAAAATCCAACAATTCCATTCTTATTTTTAAACTCTATCATACTATTATACTAATATACTTATCAATATAAATACTTATCAATATAAAATCAACAATTGCCAATACGAAAAACGAGCTTTTATAATGAAATTATTTACCTGAAGAATTTAGTTTCTTCTCCGTGCCGAAAGTTGGAAGCTTTCTTCAGAATTCATCTGTAAAGATTCTGCCTCCCTCTTCTTTTCTTAATAATTAAATATTAAAAACTGACAATCCCTAAGATTATATATATATATATATATATATATATATATATATATATATATATATATATATATATATATATATATATATATATATATATATATATATCTATTAGTTTAAAATTCCGAAATCAACTTCACCGATTGGTCATAAAATTACTCGAGGCAATTATTGGAAGGGGTAAAATAGTAATTTTATAAAAATTTCTGAAAAGGACATTTAGGGTCATTACATGATTAGCATGATCTTCTGAGTTAATTTCTCAAAAGGTCACTCAACTTTGGAAATTTATCTAGAAAAGTCATTAAACTTTATTTTGTATTAATAAAATTACTCAACTTAAACTTTTATATCAATAAAATCATTTAACTAAATTTTTCACTAAAAAAACATTTGATATAGCAAAAAAATTATTTTTCATGTCATATAAATATGAACCCTATAAATGAATAAGAAATTAAAAAAATTGTTAATAAACTTTGATGAACAAAATTATTTAATCAAATGCATACTTTTATAATATTAAAATATGTAAGCATTATGACAATGTTATTATTATTTCAAAAAAAAAAAACATTTACACAAAATTGACTAGTTAAAGCAAAAAATTAAGTTGAAAAATTAACGTTCTAAAAGAAGATCAAGTTTAACCAAGCCAAAATAATATTAAGCTTTAATAAAGAAGTTCAATAATATAAAAAATTATTGTTTTATATTTTTGTTTTGAAAAAAAGGTTACAAAACAAAAAGGACAAATTTTATTAGAGTACTGTTGTTTAATTTTTGCATCGTTAAACAAAAGTTGGCAGTTATAATATATGAGGTCAAAATTTTAAATATTATTTTAGTACTCTTATTCTCTAAGGTGTCCTAATTAGATTTGTGAATACAAATTTCATCGATAATTTGGTTGTGCTAATTCTCAAACACAGATACACTAGTGGACCAATAAATAAAACTCCTAACTATTTCTTTTTATTTAGTAATTAGTATATCAAGATAAAGAGTATTTGTTTCACTAAGTAAGTTTCCCTTAAAAAAGTTAAATTAGTTTTCTTAATTTTATTTATTTGTAGGGTCTATTTTATATGAAACAAAAAAATAATGATAAATTTTATTTATTGACTTTAGAACACAAATGTCTAAGTTGAGTGTTTTTTTGATATAAAACAAACTTCAATGACTTTGCTAGATCAATTCCTAAAGTTGAGTGATATTTAAAGATATTAACTCTGATCTTCCTCATTCCTTGAATAGATTAATATGTCATCAATGAATACGATAACAAATATATCTAAATAAGTCTTGAATACTCTATTAATAAGGTTCATGAACGCTGCAGGTGCATTAGTTAAATCTAATGACATGACCAGAAACTCATAATGACCATAATGGGTCCTGAAGGTCGTATTTGGAATATCAAATCCCCTCACTCTTAACTGTTGATAGTCAGATCTGAGGTCTATCTTAAAAAAAACAAGTGGCACCCTGATACCTAATAGAAGAGATCATCAATTCTAGGAAGAGAATACTTATTAATTATAGTAATTTTATTCAACTAACGGTCATCTATACACATTCTAAGACAACCATCCATCTTCCTCACAAATAATTTTGGAGCGCCCCAAGGTGAGACACTTAGTCGAATAAAACTTTTTTCTAGGAGATCTTTCAACTGCCTTTTTAACTCTTTTAAGCCAGCCAATGTCATCCTGTACTAGTGTAGCCATCACGACACACCTTTGAGTGTCGTCTACCACACTTATCATATGCAACTCTTACTACCCCCTTGTGCCATACTACTTTGAGAATGGGCAAGGCTAGCTCTAAAATTTTGTGAATTTTGACTATTGTACTCACATTTGTTTCTTGGTGCAGGTGCACTAGCAGATGATGCAACAGGTCCCTTTTGTTTCTATTGGAAGGACGACCAATGACATTACTCGTCTGTTGCCTAGACTCATTCCCTATCTTTGATCTCTTGTTTCAAAACTCCTCCCCATCTTTCAGCCTTTTTTTCTCAGCCTGTTCTACATGGATCATCAGTCTTGGTATGTCTATATCTCATATCAGCAGCTGCCCTACCTTCTTTACTTGACAGATGAGACAACCCAACAATGAACAAATTCATTATACTTTCTTATGTCTGCAACCATCTCCAGAGCATATCAGAAAAGTTGGAGAAACTTCAAACTGTACTCCAGACACTAAAAATCCCGCTTCGGAGTGATAAACTCTTCTGCCTTTGCTTTTCTAAGTTTTTAGGGAAAGAATTACCCCAAGAAGGCCTCTTTACAAGAAGCCCAACTCACAAGGGGTGCACTCTCAACTCGATTCTTCTTTTATTGATCAAAACAGATTCTAGCGACACACTTCATTTGGTATGCAACTAATTCCATCCTCTAACCATCAACAACATGCATATCCTAAAAATCTTCTAAAGCTCCTCAACAAAGTTTTTTGGATCCTCGGTGACACTTAAATCAGTGAAGCTTGGAGGATTCATCCTTAAGAACTCATAGATTCTTGAAGTATCAAGAACGTTTTGTTAATTTTCTCTCTACCCAACTTGATTGGTTGTAGCTTGACTTAACATCCGGATAGCTTAACAAAATTCAGCATTGGTGACCTTTCCTTGGAGTTGCACTTCAGGTGCATTAGGTATCCCTTGTTCATGTGGTTCAACGATACTTCTGGTAGGACGACCTCTAACAGCTCTTCATGGAGGCATGATTTGACAGACACTTGTAAGCACGAATTAGAAGAAACTTTTTAGAGATAAACTCTATTGCACGAAATAAATCTGAAAGAAATGAGATAATTATTAAGTGTCACAGCCTCTTAATTATAGATGTGGCGCGTTTAATATCGATAACAAGGAGATACAAACACAATTTCATAGACTTTCTAGGACTCTTGAAATCTATGCTTTGATACCAAGTTTGACACGCCACAAGCCTACACTTAAGTGGAATTGTCACTCGATCCCATTGTTGGCCCCAAGTGAACCCTTGGCCCGACTTTAATCTTAGATTACTCATGATAAAAATACTTTAAAAAGTAAAATGTAATATAAATAGATAACTTAGAATGTATATAGAAACATTCATTAGCCAAAAAGGCACTCAAGTCTAAAACATAGAAACAGGAACGGAAAGACTCAAGAACTAACATCAACTAACTAGACTCCAGCACAAGACCCACGACATCTTAATGAACTAAAATGATAAAGCAATAAGAAGGGGTCCTCTAGGAGCAAGAAGTTTCACCAAAAACTCAAAATCTCTACTAGAATCAACAATGCGTTGGATGTTGATTTTGGATACTTGTATTTATATAATAAGAATATACAGGTCAACTAGCATCAATACATTGAATATATGAGCATGCGAGGGGAATTAAAAAACAAGACATACTCTTGAAAAGAAAACTGAAAGAACAAACATGGTCTCAACTCAACTCAACTAAATTCATTTCAAATAAAGTAGTATGATAAATACAGTATAAAGAAAAGCTTTAAAACAAGGATAACAACTCTATGTATTTAGAAATATGATACTAACTCCATTTTTATGCAAAAACACAATATAAACACTTTTTGTTTGTGTAAAAATAAAATTAACTCTGTGTATATAACAATACAAAATAGTTTTGTGAGATTTTCTCAAATCGACAACCATCACTTAAGAGTTATGTGATGATACAACGTTTTGCCTCACGCTGCCAAGGCCATCATATACCATGCCAAGGGCATAAATACTACTACTAAGTGGATCCACTAGTCTATGCTGAAAATCACTACGGAATCATCTAAAAAGTATAACAATTTTCTGCACATGATGGCTACATGGTTTATGGGGGCTGAGAGTTGTCTCAAGTTCCCCCATATCGATGCTCGATGTTACTCCCATAATATAACTACCTCATATGTTTAAAAACATAGCTATGTGGTTTGAGATAATTACACAAAAACTAGCCCAAATTCTCTTGAGGAAGTTAGTGTTTCCTCTCTTGCTTAATTGTAAAAGAATATACTCTTTTTTGAAAACTAGCTCAAAGGCTCCTCTGAAAATTAGCGTTTCCTTTCTTGTTTAAATGTGAAAACATTTACCCTTGCGGAATACATATTCCCCTTATAATCTTTTAAAGAAACTGAACTTGATTTGTTACTCTTTTCTCAAATCAAATCTCAAGTCTTAAAAAAAGTTTAAAGCATTTGCAAAGGACTTCTTGAAAAGACTCTATGAACTTTCTAGACTTGACTTTTAACTTTCCTTGCATTTAAATATACGGATTCAAGGTTATGATTCATGTTTATCGATAATTTTTAGATGTTTAGAAGTCATTTAGAGTAGATAGAATTGAAATAATGTGATAGTACACTTTAGTACTCAAACGGGCTAAACGAAGAAAAAAAATGGGTCGGGGCAGGTGCCTGTGACGCAGTGATGGTGCGCATGCGCCAGCCCGAAAGTTCATAATGACATTTCTGGCACACTATTGGTGTGCTACCCCAGCCATCTTGGCACTACGGGGGCACATCGCGCCAGATTTCCCCAGTCAAACGTGACAAATTTTCCAACTCTTTTTATGATTTCGAATCGATGAAATTCAATTTTTTTTCTCAATTTTGCTTTACATTCAGATAATCAAAATATATACGCAAGAATATAACTTAAAACAACTCTAATAATAAACTCTAAAATCTCAAGAGCTCCTTAATCTCATCCCAAATTCAAGAAGGAAAGCAATTCAAGAACAGAACTCAAGAACATCAAATTCTCAATCTTTTTGGATGAAAATTTCACTGAAATAAACATGTTTGACACGTGGGTAAATGAACCCAATGCTATGTGAATTTACATAACTCGTAGTATTGAATCCTTGGAAATCCACAATTAATTCCTCAAGAATAGATGAAATCTTGACTTTTCTCTTCTCTTCTCCTCTTGACTTCTTCTCTCTTAAACCCTAGCGTAGATTTTCATTTGTGTAAATACTAAAGTACCCTTTTAAAATCTGATTTTGACTTTTCTTATCTACATAGACCGACTTCAAATGGGTATATCCCTCTCATGCGAATTCAAAAATGAGCAAACTTGGTGGCATTAGAAAGATAATTCAAAGATATTTCCTGCAACATCTTGTATCCCACCTAACTCATCCTGGTTTAGGAGTTATGGTCATTTTAATTAGAACAAAACTCATTTTTTGCTTAACTTTTCAAATTTGATTATTTCCAAAAGTGGTTTCTTTCAAATTCTAGTTTTTTCAAATAGCGACGTGTTACAACTATCATACTTGATACATTTCATGTACTAATGTGAATGTACGGGCCGACGCTCCAATTCACCAGGCTAGTTGGTTCATTTGAGATTTTGAATATTGGTGAGTTTTTATGATCCGAGGTACAAAATTCTTTAATTGCTTTATGTCATTTCCATTTTCAAACTTTTTATGAGATGTATTGGTTACACACTAATCACTTGTTATTTATCTTTTATTCCTAAGATACTTGGAGTTAAAATTTTGAAAAACTTAGTAAGAAACATCAATGTTTAAAGAGTATTTTCAAACCAGAAAATAACTAGTAGAGAAAATAGAATCATAATCAAATTAGAAAAAAATATAAAAATATTTTTGTCAAAGAAAGAAAATTGAGTCCACTGAATGCACATTGTCCCCTTAAGGAAATTATTCCCCTCAAGTACCCAATGTTGATGGAATATATCCTCCCAAGATAAAATAATCTTACTCACTAGTGTATCGATACCTAAAATCATGGTGCCAGCAAACCACTCTATGAAAGTAAAGTACACTTAGAATGCTATACATAGTAGTAGTATAAGAAGTCCAAGAAAATTTGTTCAACTAAAATGAGAGGAAATCCCTCAATTTATAGAAAACAAAGGGTAGTGTGAAAAGGTTTTTATTGTGCCTTACCGAAAAAAGGTCACAAATCTTTGAAAAAGTCACAATCTTTTGGAAAGGTCACGACCCTTCATAAAAGTCACAACTTTTCATTAAAGTCACAACTTGTCATAAAATTCACAACTCTTCATAAAAGTCGCAACTATTCATTTTTCATTCACACCTTTTAAAACTCAGCAATCCCCCGCATGAATGGGGAATGACTCCAAGACAAAGAAATCGACAAGTATGTGTACTTTACAAGAAAGAATTTAATTTCAACTGGATAAGTAGGTTTCCTGAGTATATGTCAGATATACTCGGTCAATCGTTAGATGTGATATCTTTGAACTGTTGAGTTTTGGTGTATACCTAGACATTATATGCCACACAATTAACCCTTTACCATTTATGGTTCTTATGGTTGTATATGTTTCATCCATGAACACCCCTTGGTTTCATGAGTATATATAGAGAGATGAGCTTTTGACAATCATCCTCTTTGAAGCGGCTTACATTTCACACTCACATAGGTGATTTCTAAACGTGTTATCGTGTAAATACACTATTTGGTAAAATCTTCCAAACTTAACAAATCATTAAAAGCTTTAAGCTTTATTAACTCATTAATAAGATTTAATGTTGTATTCTTGTTTCATATCATTGTCTTTATCATGAGAATGGATTGAGTTGGTTGACAATGTCTATCCGTCAGTCGCAATTTTATTTTTCTCCTTGAATCTAGATCTTGGAATCTCCAGTCTTCTAGATAGAGTTACCCCCATGATGACTTTTACTAAGTCGTAAATATATTTCCTTAGATGATCTTTCAATTTTCTCTCTAGTCAGGCCTTTTGGTAAGTGGATCTGACACATTATCCTTTGACTTTACATAGTCAATTGTGATAATTTCATTAGAGAGTAATTTTCTAACAGTATCATGTCTATGTCTTATATGACAAGACTTTTCTTTATACATCATGATTCATTCCCTACCTATTGCATCTTAAATATCAAAGTGTAAGCTTAATGATGCCAAAGGTTTGGACCAAAAATAATATCTATCGAGAAAATTCGAAGTCTTTTAACTTGTTCACGGACCTTATCTAGAGCACTTAGTTGGAGATCATTGTAGAGCTAGCAGTACATGTATTTTTGAAAAGTTTCCAAGAAACTTATCCTCCACCAAAATTAAATACATATCCACTCGTGAATTTTACTTCATTTGATTCCGGTGATCCAAGTTGCATTACTATATCCTTCAATATCACAGGATATTTGTATAATGCAAGACATAGTTTGAGTATGTTTTAAATACACCCAGAACTCTTTTTGATGTCATCTAATGAGTTTTATTGGGATTATTTGTGAACCAACTTATTTTATTAATAATACATGATATATTTGATCGCATACACTTTCTGATAATCAGACTTCACAATACTCTAGCATAATCAAATTGAGAGTCACTTTCACCTTCATTATGTTGAAGTACAAAACTCATATTATTGGAGTACTCTTGACAATATTAAAATCCAAATATTTAAACTAGTCAAGTACCTTTTCAATGTAATAAAATCGTGACAATGCTAAACATCTTGGAGTTTTAAGGATTCTTATACCTAATATCACATCAAGAACTTCACGATCTTTCATATCAACGTTGCTTTCTAGCATATGTTTAGTAGCATTTCTGTCATTAGTGTATCTATAGATGATCAACATATCACCAATATACAAACAAACAGTGACCTTGTGATTTTAATGTAAACACATTGATCACTTCCATCATTCTTAAATCCATTTACCAACATAGTTTGGTCAAATTTCTTATGTCATTCTTTAGGTGGTTGTTTTACTCCGTAAAGTGACTTAAAAAGTTCACACACTTTATTTTCTTTATCTGGTACCATAAAACTCTCGGGTTATTCCATGTAAATTTCTTTCTCCGATTCTCTATTTATGAAAATTGTTTTCACATTCATTTGATGAATTTGGAGGTCATATACCGCAACTAATGCAATTAGCATTCGAATGAATGTAATTCTAGTTACTAGGGAGTATGTGTTGATCAAATAAAAATTTTATTTTTGTCTACAACCTTTAACCAGAAATCTTGTTTTGTATTTGTCAATAGTTCCATTGAGTTTCATTTTTCTTTCTGAAGATTCACTTTGAACCCAAAGATTTATTTCTTGAAAAAAAATCAATAACTTTCATTAAGGTTGCTCAAGATTGAATCAACCTCACTTTTGACACCATCTTTCCCATAGGATGAGTCTACAGAAGACACAAGAAATATTACAAAATCATATTCGAAAAAAGTAGATGTCCGTTAACATTTACTACGCCTCTAAATGTCGTTATTAAGTACATTCTCATTTTTTTTCTTTTCAAGGTCTTTTAGACCCTTCACTAGACTGCTCAAGTTTAATTTTACAGTCCAAATTTATAGGTCCTATTTTAATCCTTTTAGGAATATGAACTTAAACTTTGGATACACCTCCCCCCCCCCACATTTTAAAATATTTCAAGTTTATTTCCTTCCTTTTCATTTTTCATATGAAATAGATTGTGTCATGAACAAACAAAACTTTTATTGCTTTCTTTCTGAAAAGACAACTTTTTGTTGTTGCCTTTTGCTGTAAGGATAGCTTCTCCACATAAGTTTTTGGTAAAACTGAAATTATAAGTAATGTAGTCATCATTTCCTCCAAAGTTTGATTTTATTCATTCTGCAGTTCCATTAGATTGAGGTGAATATGACAGTAGTTTGATGGATAAATCCAATTTCCAAATATATTTCGACAAGAGGAGATTTATATTCCCCATCCCTATCACTTCTTATCTTTTTTCTAACTAATTCTCAACTTCAATATTCTATTGTCTATACAATTCTATTACTTCATTCTTACCACTCAACAAATAGACACAGTCGTTTCTAATGCAATTGTCAATGAAAGTTATGAGATACATTTTCCCATCATGAAATGGTGTTGACTTCATATCACAAATGTCAGTGTAAATCAACTCTAAGGGATTAGAATTCCTTTCAACAGATTTATAAGAATACTCCACATACTTATTTCACACAAACTTGACATTTTTATTTATTGCACTCGAAGTTAGACGAAACTTCTAAGTTGATCAGTTTTCCTTACAAGACTTTGTAATTGACATGCCCATGTGTTCATGTCACAAACAGTTTGACTCAAGCAAGTAAGAACAAATAAAAATATTGAGTTCGAAAGATTCTTCGCGAGATAGTTTTTTCTCACAAATATTTTGTTCCTGTTTCTACAATTTTGTGTGATACAAACACTGTTTAAAGTCATCAACTTGTCAAATGTCCTTTTCGAAAGGACCTTTCCATAAATTTCAAATTCAATTGTTATAGAAATACCCATGAACAAAGTTTCATCAGGTCCAATAAAGGCAATATAGTTCAAATGCTTCTTTTACAAAACATGAAAAATGACTTTTCACCAATATTCATGTCTTTACAAATAGTTATATATAATAGAAATATCTTTTTATGAAAAGATCACAACATTTTAAGCAAACTTTTTCTTGAAAGAACTCAATCATTTTGAACAAGTATATAAATAATTTGGTCGTTTCGTACTACTCATACCATATCTAGTAGTGAAGGACTCAATGACCACAATATCAAATATACTCCAAGATTTTGTGGGTCTAACATAATAAAAAAGTATCATCGAATTTCATATCTTGTGCTTCAAATTTAAATTAGATACTAAGTCTATTTTTATCTTGTCATGAGTAAAAAACCCCTCACAGTTTAAATATGATCTCAAAAATATTTTTTAAATATTTAATAATAATGTTTTCACATATTTTTTTCTCATGCTATCAAGGTGTCCTTGGAAACATGAAACTACTTTTGAAAATATTATTCTACAAAAGAATTATAGTTCTTCAATTTTATTTGACAATTTTTACACAGTGTCAAAGTTCATCCCATCGAGGCACAAAATTACAAACTCTAAGTCACTGATATTTTTCATTTATCACAAATAGCATACTACTTAATATCTAAAATACTAATAATAAAGACAAATTTTTTTGTACAATTTTTTTCTATATAACAGCGAAGTTTATAGAAAATCAATTGTACAACATTGACTTATTATGTGAAGTTTTCATATTCTTCAATCCAATTGCATAGTCTATAGTAGAAAACTATAAATTTTTAGTCTACAAAAATCAAACACAATCAAATTCCACATGAAGTACACAATTACAGAAGTTCTTTTCAATCTCCAAACAAAATTGAACATATTCATTGATTATCACATAGATATGCTTTTCTTTTAAAATATCCTTCCAACTATAACATTTTGAAAAACTATTTTATCAAATAAATATGTGCATCTCTCATTTTGCAAACTAAAGAATTTCAAAGGCAACACTTTGTGCCAAGGAAAATTCATTCAAAAAACCATATGGTTTGCATATCTTTTTCCAAAGACATACATGATAAATATCAAAATTGTTAACTTTTAGAAACTATTTTCCTCCTTATATAAATAATAAGAAGATAACCTCGTGTAATCTTTTAGTGGAATACCACCAATTTTTCTATACATTCTCACTTCGACTTTGTTAAATAAAGCACCAAATTCTGGAGAAGTAATGCATTAATCTTCTACTTCCATGATCCGTTTCTCTCAATCAGTAGAATATAAAAATACCAACAATATAGAAACTTCCTTAAGATTGTTGTTCATATTGTATTCCTAAGATACTTAGAACAAAACTTTGAAGAACTTGGTAAGAACCAATAAAGTTTAAACAATATTTTCAAACTAAAATATTAAAACTATTAGAGAAAATAGAATAAAAAACAGATTAGAAACAGTATACAAATATTTTTCTCAAAGAAAGAAGATCAATCCCACTGGATGCACAGTATCCCCTTAAGGAAATTATTCCCCTCAATTATCTGAGGTTAATGGAATATATCCTCCCAGGATAGAATGATCTTACTCAACAGTGTATCGGTACCTGAATCACTGTGTCAACGAACCCCTTGACGGTAGTAAAGTATACTTAGAATACTAGATTTAGTAGCAGTAGAAGAAGTCCAAAAAAAATCGTTCAACTAAAATGAGAGGAAATCCCTCAATTTATAGAAAACAAAGAATAGTCTGAAAAGGTTCTTATTGTGTCATTCTGGAAAGGCCACAATAATTCAGAAAGGTCACAGCCTTTCATAAAATTCGCAATTTTTCATAAAAGTTACAAATCTTCATTAAAATCGCAACTCTTCATTTTTCAGTCACGCCTTTTAAAACCTAATATCACTTCTTTATGATGTTATGGATGGCTTTGAGAATTATATTTAGATTTCCACTTTTATCAAATTCTTTTGTATGAAATTCTATCTTTTGAACTCTTTACTTCTATTATCTTGTATGATGTATGCTAAGTGGATTGTGTATGGCCTCTCGAAGTTCTATATGCAATGTTACACCTATGATTTACTCTGAGTTGTGACAAATACTATTAAATGACATGTAATCATGTAAGATAAATATAGAGTTCAATGTATAATTTTCATTGAAAGTCCAATATATCTTGTCAGGATATAAAGGTTGATCTGATCTGGTACTATAAAACTGAAAGCATGGGCCCCATTGGGGGCAAAATAAGCCTAGGTGACACGCATTGAAACTTGAATATATTGACCCTAGTTCAACTCGGTGCTAAGTACTAGAACATAATTGATAACTCCTGAGAATGATGTTCATAATCATGGATGTTTTACTTGAGTGTCATACAACTAGTAAATTTTACTTTTATTAGAAAGTTGATCCTCAATTATTGACGTTATTTTGTGTACAAAACTAATCACTTTTGAGAAAAGTGTTAAAAAATATTAATGGCATATTCAGATGTCATGCATGTCATGTATCTTACTGTATTTTCTGAATACTTAAAGTTGGTATTGAAGTAATAGACATTTTATTTGAAAGCATCGTATGCATGTGGAACTGAAAAGCTGAATGTAAAACAAATCATGAAAATTTATGTATTCTAATAGAGACATGCAATTTAAAAGACATAAATCAAAAGGCATGAAATGTACTTGTCCTGAATCTTTTTTATAAATATATTTAAATATACTAAAATTATGGAAGATATTTATCTATAAACTGTCCATGAAAAGAAAGCGAAATACATAAGATCGATGTTGATCATAAGAACCCTAGATTTTTTAGAATTCATATAATGAAAAATTAAAGTTTTGTTTAGGACTTCATAGATGAAAGAATATCCATTAATGAAATTTCACATATCTGGAATAAAAAAGAATGGTCAGAAATCTTTGTTTTGAAATTCTTGCATTAATTTTTTGAGAACCCTATGGTCAAGGGTTAAAATTTCTATCAATGATCCACGAATAGATTAAGAAATTTGAATTGAAAGCTTGCAATTGGTAGATAAGGACTTGCATTGATGAAGGAGATGAGACAAAGAGAACTAACCACTTCTAGGGTATGAAAGAATGACCAAAGTGGAAAAAATTGAACTAAATTTCACTTAAATAATTTTTTTATGGTTCCATGCAAGATTTTCCAAAGTAGGTGAAATGTACGTAGAAATAAAAAATCTGTTAACTTTTCCTTCATCGGTGTTAGATCAATATTTTACTGGTTTAGAATTGTTCAACATATGTGAAACGCCGGTAAAAGTTAGACTATTTGATAAAATTCGAAATGATCATAACTTTTGAATTGGGAGTCATATTGACAAAAGATCGGCATAGTTGGAAAGAAGATATAAAGACTTTTAATTTAATGAATAATTGACACATAACTCTAAATATTCCAAGAGATATTCTCATTTGAAGTTGATCCAAGTAAAATTTTATATCAAAACTCAACCAATTAGGAAACTTTCGAATCAATTTTGTACTAGCGGGTTATTATGACATTAATTCATTTACAAAATATTTTTTACACTTAGGAATTGATTTTAATACCTATTACACAATTAGAAATCAGTCGATACCGGCCTATATGCATATGCAAAATGATTTAGATCATAGTTTAGAATCTTTTTATGTGTTACATAATGGGATGTGCTTGAAAAAATTAAGGAAATTAGAAACATCATGGAACGCACACATATTTAGATAAAACATACTTTCACAGAGGCTAATAAACTAGCAAATTTTATGTCACGACCCAAATCCGGGCCACGACTGGCACCCACACTTACCCTCCTATGTGAGCGAACCAACCAATCTAAACCTTAACATTTCAATGTAATAACAACAGAAAGTAATGCGGAAGACTTAAACTCATTCATAAAAACCAATTCAATAATTATCAATATTCAACATCTATTATTCCCAAAACCTAGAAGTCATCATCACAAGAACATCTACTTTAAACTACTAATTCTAAGAGTTTCTAAGAAGCTAAAAATACATAAGAAGCTAGTCCATGCCGGAAGTTCAAGGCATCAAGACATGAAGGAGAAGATCCAGTCCAAGCTAGAAGCGTTAGCTCACCCTGAAGATCCGGTGTGACGAAGACTGGCTTGAGTTACTGTTGAGTCGAAGATGACGGCACGTTTGCTGCACTCCACAAATAACAAGAAGAAAAACATAAAAGTAGGGGTCAGTACAAAACACGGGTACTGAGTAGATATCATCGGCCAACTCAAAATAGGGAACAATATATATCAATATTATCGTAAATCAACTATAAAACTCAACATGTAGCAACAACAAGTACTATAATCATCAATAAGTACCATCAAGTTCATCCATGAGGGCTCAAGCCTCAACACCATACTCATTTGGGAATTAAGTATATTAAGTTGAGTATATTATCATCTTTCAAGATTCATTATCTTTCCTCCTCCTGTGTCGGTACGTGACACTCCGATCCCCTACTACTATGTGTCGGTACGTGACACTACGATCCCCTAATTCTATGTGTCGGAACGTGACACTCCGATCCCCTAATTCTATGTGTCGGAACGTGACACTCCGATCCCCTACATGTGTCGGAACGTGACACTCCGATCCCCTACATGTGTCGGTACGTGACACTCCGATCCCCTACATGTGTCGGAACGTGACACTCCGATCCCCTACATGTGTCGGAACGTGACACTCCGATCCCCTACATGTGTCGGTACGTGACACTCCGATCTCCTAATTCTATGTGTCGGAACGTGACACTCCGATCCACTAATACTATGTGTCGGAACGTGACACTCTGATCCACTAATACTATGTGTCGGAACGTGACACTCCGATCCACTAATACTATGTGTCGGAACGTGACACTCCGATCCACTAATATCATTCTGTAAATCATCAAGCCTTCTCTATTCCAAGGCATCATCAATCCCATTACTTTAATTCATCAAGCCTTCTTCTATACCAAGGCATCATCATTAATAATGTATATTAAAGTTTTTTTTTAAGATTTGGGATTCAATATTTTCATCATGCTTATCTTATCACAATCACATAATCATATTCATGCAAACATACCATTAAGCATATAGTAGGGTTACAATACTACCAATACATATCATTCACTATTAAGAGTTTACTTATGAAGCATGAAAACCATAACCTACCTCCACCGAAGAATTGAATCAAGCAAGAATTTTCCCAAAGCTTTGTTTCTCCCTTCTCGTTCGATTCTCTCTCCCTCTCAACTTTCTCTCTCTTTCTCTTGTTCTTTCTATTTTCTTTATTCAAACCCTCTTTCTTTTATCCTAATTAGTATATAATTAAGAATAAAAGATGGCAATAATACCCCACTAATTAACTTAAGGTTAACTCTTTTAACCCCCAAATAATTAGACTTATAATCCTTAACCCTCTAACTTTATAATTAAGGCAAGAATAGTCAAAAACGTCCCTTAAAACGTATCAAGAAATCCGACCCAGACTGGGATTGCGCAACCTGTGACGGGCCGTCATGCCTGCGACGGTCTGTCCTGCAGGTCGTCGCAAGGGTCAGAGAGTCAATTTCCATTGAACAATCTATGACGGTCCGTCACGCCTGTGACGGTCCGTCCTGCCATTCCGTCACGAAGTTCAGAGAGTCGATTTTCAGTACCCAATTTCAGATTTTCTAAGTGTTTTGAAACGAGACCCTTCGACGGTCCGTCGTGCCCATGACAGTCCGTCGTTGGGTTCGTCGCCTCAGCCTGTTTTTCGAGATTTAAAATCTGCTGCTCAAACGACTAAACAGGTCTTTACAATAGATACCAATTTACCCATCGTTCGTCCCCGAACGATCACAAGAAGAAAAACAGGGGCGAGAAGGAGTACCTAAATCTTTAAACAGATGTGGGTATCTTTCTTGCATATCTGCCTCCTTCTCCCAAGTGGCTTCTTCAACCGGTCGATTCTTCCGTTGCACCTTGATGGATGCAATCTCTCTTGACCTCAACTTGCGAACTTCTCTATCTAAGATAACAACAGGCTCCTCCTCATAAGACAAGTTCTCATCAAGCAAGACTGAATCCCAACGGATAATGTAATTTCCATCCCCATGATATCTTTTCAACATCGACACATGGAATACCGGATGTACTCCGGACAGCCCTGGAGGCAAGGCTAACTCATAAGCCACCTCTCCTACTTGCTTAAGTACTTCAAATGGTCCAATGTACCTTGGACTTAGTTTACCCCTTTTTCCAAACCGCATCACCCCTTTCATGGGCGAAACTTTCAACAAGACTTGTTCACCTTCCATGAACTCTAAGTCTCTAACCTTTTGATCTGCATATTCTTTTTGTCTACTTTGCTCCGCTAGAAGCTTTTCTTGAAAAGACTTCACTTTCTCTATCGAATCCCTCAAAAGGTCAGTACCCCAAGGTCTAACCTCGAATGCATCAAACCAACCAATGGGAGACCTACATCTCCTCCCATACAATGCTTCAAATGGGGCCATATCAATACTTGAGTGATAGCTATTATTGTATGAAAACTCCGCTAAGGGTAAGAAGCTATCCCAATGGCCACCAAACTCTATCACACACGCACGAAGCATATCCTCCAACACTTGAATCGTCCTTTCAGACTGACCATCGGTCTGAGGATGGAACGCAGTACTAAGGTCCAACCTAGTACCCAATTCCACATGCAATGTTTTCCAAAATTTAGAAGTAAACTGCGTACCTCTATCTGATATGATGGATAGTGGAACCCCATGCAATCGCACCACTTCCGAGATGTAAAGTTTGGCTAACTTTTCTGCATTGTAAGTCACCTTGACCGGAATGAAATGAGCAGATTTAGTTAACCTATCAACAATCACCCAAATGGAGTCATACTTACCCATTGTCTTCGGAAGACCAACCACAAAATCCATTGCAATTCTTTCCCACTTCCATTCCGGAATGGGCATTCACTGAAGTGTTCCTCCGGGCCTTTGGTGTTCATACTTTACCTGTTGACAGTTCGGACATTTGGCAATAAAATCCACAATGTCACGCTTCATTCTACTCCACCAAAAGTGTTGCTTTAGGTCACGGTACATCTTGGTTGCACCCGGATGTATCGAATACCTCGAACTATGAGCCTCTGTCAGAATAGTGTTGATCAAATCATCGACGCGGGGTACGCATACCCTTCCCTTGATCCTCAAAACACCTTCCTCATAGATTTGTGCTTCCTTAGCCTCTCCTCGCAATACCTTATCTTGAATTCTGCGCAGTTTCTCATCATCAGACTGTCTTCCCTTAATCTTGTCAAGGAAGAAAGATCTTGCCTCCACAGAAGCCAACAATCCTCCCTTCTCATTTACTTCTAATCTCATCAAGTCATTAGCTAGAGTCTGAACCTCTCTAGCCAATGGGCGTCTAGAAGCTTGCAAGTGAGCTAGACTTCCCATGCTTCTCGCCTTTCTACTTAAAGCATCCGCTACAACATTCGCCTTTCCCGGATGATACAAGATAGTGATATCGTAGTCCTTTAGTAGCTCCATCCATCTCCTCTGTCTCAAGTTCAAATCTTTCTGAGTAAAGACATACTATAGGCTACGATGATCTGTATAGATCTCACACTTAACCCCATATAAGTAGTGTCTCCATTGCTTTAATGCAAACACTACCGCAGCCAATTCCAAATCATGAGTTGGATAGTTACGTTCATGCACCTTTAATTGCCTTGAAGCATAAGCAATCACACTCTTCTCTTGCATTAGTACTGCGCCCAAACCAGAATAGGATGCATCACAATAAACAATAAAGTTCTTACCCTCTACCGGCAAGGTAAGGATAGGTGCGGTAGTCAACAAAGTCTTGAGCTTCTGAAAGCTTTTCTCACATTCGTCCGACCATACAAATGGAACATTCTGCTTAGTCAAGTTCGTCAGTTGGGAAGCAATAGAAGAGAATCCCTTGACGAATCGGCGGTAGTAGCTAGCTAACCCAACAAAGCTCCTTATTTCCGATACATTAGTAGGTCTTACCCAATTCTTCACTGTCTCAATCTTAGAAGGATCCACCATCACTCCATCCTTAGAAACCACGTGTCCCAAGAAGGACACTGCATCTAGCCAAAATTCACACTTAGAGAACTTGGCATAAAGCTTTTTCTCCCTCAACATTTCCAATACCATTCTCAAATGCTCTTCATGTTCCTTCTTGCTCTTTGAGTATACCAATATATCATCAATAAATACGATCACGAAGAGGTCCAAATATGGCTTAAAAATACCATTCATCAAGCTCATGAACGCAGCAGGGGCATTCGTAAGACCAAAAGACATCACCACAAATTCGTAATGCCCATACCTCGTTCGAAAAGCAGTCTTTGGCACATCCGTTGCCCGTATTTTCAACTGATGATAACCGGAACTCAAGTCAATCTTAGAGAAGACACAAGCACCTTGTAACTGATCGAACAAGTCATCAATGCGAGGAAGAGGATACTTGTTCTTTATGGTTACCTTGTTTAGTTGTCTGTAGTCTATACACATTCAAAAACTCTCATCCTTCTTCTTTATAAACAAAACCGGAGCACCCCAAGGAGATGCACTTGGTCTAATAAAGCCTTTGTTCAATAACTCTTGAAGTTGTGCCTTTAACTCTCTTAACTCCGCAGGAGCCATTCTATAAGGGGGTATAGAAATGGGGCGTGTGCCCGGTTCAAGATCGATACAGAAGTCAATATCCCTATCTGGTGGCATACCAGGAAGATCTGCAGGGAACACATCCAAAAACTCGCGGACTACCGAAACCGACTCAATCGAAGGTACTTGGGTAGTGTCATCCTTGAGATGTGCCAAGAAAGCTAAACACCCTTTACTAATCATTTTCTTAGCACGAAGAAAGGAGATGATGCAGACCGGATTGGAAGTGTAGTCACCCTCCCACTCTAACGGGTCTGTCCCAGGCTTGGCTAACGTCACCGTTTTAGCATTACAATCCAAGATTGCAAATTGCGGAGAAAGCCAAGTCATACCCAGAATCACATCAAAATCATCCATTTCTAGGATAACCAAATCTACATAAGTGTTGCTCCCCACAAAGTTTACCAAACAAGACCTATATACCTTTTCAACTACCACAGACTCACCCACCGGAGTAGAGACACGAATAGGTATATCAAGAAATTCACAATGTAAATTTAGACCATTAGCAAATAAGGAAGATACATAAGAAAATGTGGATCCGGGATCAAATAATACAGAAGCCATGCAATCACAAACCAGAAGATTACCTGTGATGACAGCATCAGATGCCTCCGCTTCAGACCGCCCAGGGAAAGCGTAACAATGGGCCCTGTCGTTCGTCTGTCCGTTGCCCCTACCATGTTGTGATGTAGTGGCCCCAGTTTGCCCATTACCTTTGCCGTTTTGGTGACCACCATTACCTCGACCACCACGTCCTCCAGAATAACGGCCTCTACTATGACCACCTCTACCTCTAGCTATTGGGGGTCTATAACTTTGTCTGGGACAATTTTTCCTAATATGTCCAATCTCCCCACATCCATAACATTCTCTGGAGTCAAGCATAGGCCCCTCGGAGAAGTGTTGACCGGTCTGAGGTGGTCCCCCAACTACAGTTTGTAGTGAAGACTGAATTGGTCGGACTGAGTAACTTCCCGAACCCTGTCCTCTAGTGTAAGAACCATTAAACTCACCTCCCTTTCGAAACCTTTTTGATGTCGATGTCGTAGTGAAGTCGTCTGGCTTCACTTCTTCCACTTCAATCACAAAGTTTACCACTTCTTGGAAGGATTTTGTCGTTGCCGCTATCTGTAAGGCCGAAATCCGCAATTCTGACCTCAACCCCTTCACAAACCGGCGAATCCGCTCTTGAGTACTGAAACAGAGTTGAGTGGCATATCTGGACAGTGCACGGAACTTAGCCTCATAAGCATTAACCGACATCCTACCTTGCTCTAGGCTCAGGAACTCATCCCTTTTCCTATCCCTCAAAGTCCGGGGGATATACTTCTCCATAAACAAGCTAGAGAATGAGGCCCAAGTCATAGGTGGTGCCTCTGTCGGTTGATACTCAACATGGGATCGCCACCACATTTTGGCGTTCCCTTGAAACTGATAAGTCACAAACTCCACACCAAACCGTTCTACTATACCCATCTTGTGTAGTAGCTCGTGACAGTCAACCAGAAAATCATAAGCATCCTCCGATTCAGCACCCTTGAAGACTAGAGGTTTCAATTTCAAGAACTTACTGAAAAGTTCATGCTGATCACTTGTCATTATAGGCCCAGTAGTCAGACGTGGAAACGTGCCTATTTCCAATGGAACATCCATGCGGGGAGCCATAGTAGCCGCATGTTGTACCTTCGGAGCCTGAGGTGCTGGTGCAGAAAACACTGGGGGTGTCTGGCCCTGATCAGATAACCCGCTAAGATAAGCCAGAACCTGATTGATCATCTCTGGGGTAGGTTGGGGTGGCATTTCCTCATTTTGCACTTGTTCATTCACCCCATCCTCCCCCTCTCTTATCACTTCCTCAGTCGGTGGAGGAGTCACCGCCCTAGTACCAGATGGGCTCAGTGCTCGTCCTCTTCCTCTAGAGGACGTCCTCCCACGACCTCTACCACGGCCCCTTGCCGCTGTTCTTCCTCGAGCCACAGCCCCAGTGGCTGGCTCAGTTGTTTCTTGTCTGTCCGGTGTTGGTGTTGGCGTAGTCGTTGCTCTAGTTCTAACCATCTGCGAAAGAGAGTGAAGATGGTCAGATACCAATTCGTATCACCTAGATACCAATTGGACTCAAGTAGTAGCACGAAAGAAAGAATGAAAGAGTGAAATTTTCCTAAAGTCTTATAGCCTCTCAATGAAAAGTAAAGGCGTCCCCCTACCGTTTCTTAAGACTCTACTAGACCTGTTCTTGTGTGATGAGACCAACGAACCTAAGGCTCTGATACCAAGTTTGTCACGACCCAAATCCGGGCCGCGACTGGCACCCACACTTACCCTCCTATGTGAGCGAACCAACCAATCTAAACCTTAACATTTCAATGTAATAACAACAGAAAGTAATGGGCAAGACTTAAACTCATTAATAAAAACCAATTCAATAACTATCAATATTCAACATCTATTATTCCCAAAACCTGGAAGTCATCATCACAAGAACATCTACTTTAAACTACTAATTCTAAGAGTTTCTAAGAAGCTAAAAATACATAAGAAGCTAGTCCATGCCGGAAGTTCAAGGCATCAAGACATGAAGGAGAAGATCCAGTCCAAGCTAGAAGCGTTAGCTCACCCTGAAGATCTGGTGTGACGAAGACTGGCTTGAGTTACTGTTGAGTCGAAGATGACGGCACGTTTGCTGCACTCCACAAATAACAAGAAGAAAAACATAAAAGTAGGGGTCAGTACAAAACACGGGTACTGAGTAGATATCTTCGGCCAACTCAAAATAGGGAACAGTATATATCAATATTATCGTAAATCAACTATAAAACTCAACATGTAGCAACAACAAGTACTATAATCATCAATAAGTACCATCAAGTTCATCCATGAGGGCTCAAGCCTCAACACCATACTCATTTGGGAATTAAGTATATTAAGTTGAGTATATTATCATCATTCAAGATTCTTTATCTTTCCTCCTCTTGTGTCGGTACGTGACACTCCGATCCCCTACTACTATGTGTCGGTACGTGACACTCCGATCCCCTAATTCTATGTGTCGGAACGTGACACTCCGATCCCCTAATTCTATGTGTCGGAATGTGACACTCCGATCCCCTACATGTGTCGGAATGTGACACTCCGATCCCCTACATGTGTCGGTACGTGACACTCCGATCCCCTACATGTGTCAGAACGTGACACTCCGATCCCCTACATGTGTCAGAACGTGACACTCCGATCCCCTACATGTGTCGGAACGTGACACTCCGATCCCCTACATGTGTCGGTACGTGACACTCCGATCCCCTAATTCTATGTGTCGGAACGTGACACTCCGATCCACTAATACTATGTGTCGGAACGTGACACTCCGATCCACTAATACTATGTGTCGGAACGTGACACTTCGATCCACTAATATCATTCTGTAAATCATCAAGCCTTCTCTATTCCAAGGCATCATCAATTCCATTACTTTAATTCATCAAGCCTTCTTCTATACCAAGGCATCATCATTAATAATGTATATTAAAGTTTCTTTTCAAGATTTGGGATTCAATATTTTCATCATGCTTATCTTATCACAATCACATAATCATATTCATGCAAGCATACCATTAAGCATATAGTAGGGTTACAATACTACCAATACATATCATTCACTATTAAGAGTTTACTTATGAAGCATGAAAACCATAACCTACCTCCACCGAAGAATTGAATCAAGCAAGAATTTTCCCAAAGCTTTGTTTCTCCCTTCTCGTTCGATTCTCTCTCTCTCAACTTTCTCTCTCTTTCTCTTGTTCTTTCTATTTTCTTTATTCAAACCCTCTTTCTTTTACCATAATTAGTATATAATTAAGAATAAAAAATGGCAATAATACCCCACTAATTAACTTAAGGATAACTCTTTTAACCCCCAAATAATTAGACTTATAATCCTTAACCCTCTAACTTTATAATTAAGGCAAGAATAGTCAAAAACGTCCCTTAAAACGTATCAAGAAATACGACCCAGACTGGGATTGCGCAACTTGTGACGGGCCGTCGTGCCTGCGACGGTCCGTCCTGCACGTCGTCGCAAGGGTCAGAGAGTCAATTTCCATTGAACAATCTATGATGGTCCGTCACGCCTGTGACGGTCCGTCCTGCCATTCCGTCACGAAGTTCAAAGAGTCGATTTTCAGTACCCAATTTCAGATTTTCTAAGTGTTTTGAAACGAGACCCTGCGACGGTCCGTCGTGCACATGACGGTCCGTCGTTGGGTTCGTCGCCTCAGCCTGTTTTTCCAGAAATAAAATCTGCTGCTCAAACGACTAAACAGGTCGTTACATTTTATGTCTAACACAACTTCTCATCGTGAAGCCCTACTACAAGTTAATATTATATTTCATCAGCTAAAACAATAGGAAAAAAATTATAAAAAAATATTGAGAAAGCTCATATTGTAACAATTAGAATCAAAACAAGGAAAATCAATAATATATGAAATCACTAACATGCATAACATAAGAAAACACCCAACTAGATGTTACATGTATTACAATTACAAGAAAATTTTTGGTCACATAAAGAATAAATGAAAAAAAATCTTCAAATATATCAGCTTACAAAAAAATATACTAACAAAAAATTAAGTCTTGAAATAAAATATGACATCGAAGATCTATGTCACATGAAGGGCCCTAAAGTAAAATGATTAAGAGCGACATGAATTACTCTATTCTGCTTCAACTATACAAACAAAATAATCGTTGTATAAGGAAAGTAAATCAAACATAGATAAAAGAAGATTGAAAAATTTACAATAAACTGCAACTCAAAGGCTTGGACCTTGGTAGAGATCTTGGAGAACTCCGATCGATTCACTGGATAACACACTTACCACAACAAATTTTAGGCAAGTCATACAAAATTCGAAAGGAGGAACATCACCTGAGAAAGAAATTCTTTCTCCGCTAAGAAGAGCCACTAGTATTAAGAATTCATATGACGACGAAAGTCATTGTTGATGAAGTTCTTATAGCAACACTATCATCCTGACAATGCCTAGTGAAGACCTAAATAAAAAATCCTTAATTTTCAAAAGTTTTGTTGTTTTTATTTAGATTTGAACAATTTTTAACTTATTTTTTCTTGTATAATCCCATATTATGATGCCTTGGGGAATCGAACGAACTCGAACTCAGAACATTAAGGTTAGAAATGAAGAGTGTTTACCATCAGACTAACTCTCTCTTGTCGTTCATTTTTGTTTTATATTATACTTCATTCACTTTTTTCAAATTTAATTTTTGTAGAAACAATACATTTTATGATTATTTATGCTCACACACAAATGCATGAAAATTACCATCCACAATTCATTCAAATGTAGATTATATTTTAATTAAACTGTTTATTTTTTCAATATCTTTAAATATATTCTCTACAATTTTCTCATTTTATTTATTTATTTTTGTAAATTTAAAAATTATTAAAACAATACGTCACCGATAACTTTAAATTCGTGACTAACACAACTTAACAAAATGGCGCCAAATGATTTTTTGGTGGGAAACTTTAGTGGACAAAAATTTTCTACAAATTCTTATGTTTCGTCACTAAAAGTATGTGTCTCATATATTTAAGCACGAAAAGTAAATTTTGTCATTAAAAGCGAATAATTAGTGACGAATTTGATGTCATAGCTAATAATTTCATTTCTATATATCATATTTGTTGTAGTGGGGGTACTCTTATCTGTTACTCCTTTTTTACACATTTTTTTGCTCTTTCACTTCTCTCAAGAATTCAAAAATGACGTGCACTGTCTTTTTGTTTTATGAAAATATGCAGAAAATCTACGATGGAAGTTGCTCTAGTAGTCCAAATGACTTGAGCCATGGAGTACCAATAGTACAATATAGTTCCGAAAGAGATGATAACTAATGGATAATAATCAAGAACTCATGGGGTTCATCACAGAGAGAGGAGGCATATGGATATATAAGAAGAAACAATGATGTTCATATGGTGTTTGTGTCATTATTTCATTGGTCTCTTATCCAACGAAGAAATTATGTTTTCTATTAACTCCTTATTCATTTTTAGTCGTTCAATCACCTCCTCCTCTATTACCTTTGTCATCTCCACCATTGGTATATAGTTTTTTTAATGTATCATTTTTACAGTATTATTTTGTCGTTTGATGTGAATATGTATGTCATGATACAATAGTGGTAAATGACCTGCGTGAATTTTAATCTTCTATCTACAAATTATGATGTGATCATTATTTTGTATTTGGATATGATTTGTATTAAAATATATCATTATAATATATTGTATATGACAAATATAGTAAATGAATTAACAATTGGAACAGATGACATACGTTCGTATCAGGTTATTATTGTGTATATTATACATAAAAATAGTGTAACAATTAATATATGTAAATTACTTGTCTTGATCAAGACAAATATGGATGATACATTAATATATATCAATATTGAAATTTTGTGAATGGTTGTATCATTGATAGTTCTAATGTACGCAATACATGTTAAAAGATGATTACAAAATTATGTCGACATGTGTTTGTTTGTTGTTAGATATACATTAAGCATTACTTATGTATCAAGTATATAAGTATTACACATTAAACTCACTAGTCAAATGTTCAACAATATTAGAATTATGTATCAATATGATAAATATATACCTGATGCAGTACATAAAACATAAATTTATTGTAGTATTAATATATCCAAAATTCATACCACTAACAAAGACTAGTTTAAGAAACAAAATAAACAATATACATCGATAACTTTGATAAAGATAGGCGTGAAGATGCATCCTTCTTCGATCTTGCTTTCTCCAACAAAGTCAACATATATCTTTTCAACAAAGGCTATCAAATTCCCAAGATCCTTATTTTCCCAATGTATTTTGATCTCTTTTGGGTTTCATTCTCACAAGGCTACAATCAAGTATGGTAAGCATATTCTGCAAATAATTTTTTCATACGTTTACCACGATGTGCCCACTGAGACTTGAATTAACATCAGCAAAAAAAAATATGGGTGAACAACGAAAATCAAGAAAGGCGAAATTTACCTATTCAAGAAGTTATAATTGATTTGATTGAATTTCAAATTATTAGGAGGAATTAATTGATAAGATTGGGGAAGTGAAGTTAGAGAGAGAGTAATGGAGTTAATTAAGGAAGAGTTACGTTAGTTCTGGGAATATGATGTTACGCATCAAGAGGTTAGGGTTTGGGAGTAAAATAAGGAATTTTGGTGATATTTTAAAATGATAGAAAATACTAGAAATTATGGTAATTAAAGATTTATACATAAGTAATTTTTCTTTTTTTCTTTACTCCCAATTCTATTAATTTTGTTTTAGTTAAATAAAAAGGACTATGAGTTCATATTTAACCAAGAAAATAAAATAGTTCAAACTAACAATGGTAAAACTTGAACTAAATCGATTCATGCACATTCTACTATCCGTTACCCAATTTTAAAGTATGAACAACTGAGCATGTTGTACAAAACACATTTCACATATTTTTAACTGTACACTTTTAATGTTCTTAGAAATATACATTATGTTTGATTTGTGTTATAAAAGGCTTCATATATTGATTAGAGTCAGTGAAAAAGTCAAAAAATGTGTTGACAATTAGACGGGAATTGTCGAAGATTTGGGTAGATGTTGTAGGAGTCAATTCCTTAGGTGTACAATTGCTTGAGTTGTAAATTTAAGGAAATTCTATTAGAGATAAAGTTGTGATTCTCTCCTTCCTTCTATAAGAAATTTTTCACATCAAATTTTTTATATTATTTTATTATTTCATGATTGCATAACTAAGGGAAAAAACTAATTCTTCTAGTTTACACATGTCACAAAAATAACAATGGAAAAGCTACATATATGTATCTACTCTTCAAATATGAAAGACAACTAACTCCAATCCAATTCTCTATTTTACTCCCTAAAAATGATTTTTCTTCTCTCTCCTTAATATTATACTATTATTTTTATTTTCTTATTTTCTAATGTAAATCCTTCCTCTTTTTTTTTTTCAAATAATCACCCTATTTAAGCATTAGCGAAATACAATTACATAAGCATTACATAAATACTCAATATTCAAGATTATTGTTATGCTCCAATAAATGTTCTATTAATGTATTGCAGAGTTTAAATGAGTGTTTTTATCCTTTATTTTTTTTATATCTAACTAAAAATTGTTCAAACTGGAGATTTTCTTTTACCATAGTTTATGTCGTTACTGTTGAAACATCTATGATATCTTCAATTGGGCATTCAGATCACACTCATCCTCTATTATCATGTTGTTTATTATAATGTATGTACTCATTATATCATGTAACATTTTCTTTCTCTAAATATGTGACAATTATGCAATAATTGTAAAATGTGATTGCAAACCTCTGAATGCAAGTTCAACACCTTTCTAGCTATGATTCTTATTTCATTACGAAGTATACCATCAATTAAATATTATCCATATCATATTCTTTTTCTTGAATAACATAATGTGTGGGAGGTGCATTACTGTTTACAATATTTGAAAATAAATGTTACTGTATCATTTAAATTTTGTGCATTCATACTTAGTGAATAATAATAGTAACAATTAAAAATTATATCACTAAAAATGGCAAAAATTAAAAAAAATAAAAATATAAAGTATTATTAATTCGGCCTAAGTCAAGTAATGATGTGAATGATAAAGTTTGGTGAATAGGATGCACCAAAGGTGTCATTTCAGTAAATCTGCTTTTGAGATCCTTAAACATAAGAAGGAGAAGAAATAGTGGTTGAATCACATCTGAATAAAGAGGTTGTCTTTTAAGATTAAATTTTTCTATTGAGAGTTTGAAAAAAGGAGAATCGCTACAAATAATAATCTTAAAAGAATGAAGATGAATATAGTTTCAAATGTCATTGTTGTAAAAACTACAATTAGGAGACAAGCTTCGACTTTTTTTCAAATAGCTTCATAGTTCAAAAGTTATGAAAGCAGTTTATTTTTTATGCAAATATCAATATTGAAGGATTGAACCAGTAAAACTACTATTAAGATGGTGAAATTTGTCAGATCCCACAAAATTGTAAACATATTCATAACAATCCCAACAACTGTAACATGGGAGTTATGAAAAAAAATGACAAGGAGACATGGAAAACAAATCATTTAATTTTTATAGGATGTTTTAAGTTGACCTTACAACAACTGATTACAGTGAAATATCCTTGATAGATCTTATACATGATTGAAAAAATGGTGATTTTTCTACAAAAATACAAAACCTAGATTACACTACCACATGATGAAATGAGAGCTACCGGGGGTTGAATGAATTAAATGCAATCCAATGGAAACAACAAAGAAAATCTAGAATAGACTTCATATGAATTTATTTTAAAGATATAGTTATGTTAATCTCCTATTTAAAGAGGCACAAGAAATAAGGATAACTACCAACATGGAAGGAAAAATAATTTTTATACGCAAAACAATCGTACTGTACTAGTAAAGAAGTGGAAAACATACTTTTGGAGATTGGTTCCCTCAATTTCAAGAATATATTGATAAGAAAATAGACGATGTCATGTGTCACGATTCGAGACTATCTACCAGTAGTCATACGATGCTTAGCAAGTGATCCTAAGCTAACCTTTGACACTAGCATAAGTCACGAACAACTAAATAAAAACATGGATAAGAGCTAACATAATATAGTGAAAAATATAATTATGGAATAAATGCATTATTGAATAGAAATTTGTTTACAACAATCATAATCTGACAAGAGATTGAAACGAAATGGATTGAATATATTTAACTTTAACTACTACCTATGAATCCTCTATTAATATTGATTATTGTTAATCGAGACATGACCCCCTACTCTCCATAATCAATACATATTAATAGAAGTAAAATATTGAAACTACAGATTAATTTGAGTCCTCAGAATAGGATTACTCATCACTTGCTAGCTGGAAGTTTTGATCCGAATAACTGGGATCCTAATAGTAAGCACATGAATAGACATCACATGAAAAAAATTAGGAATAAGTATGTGATTAATACTTTAAAAATTCTAATTATGTGAGATACACATTATAATTTTTAAAGCTGACATTAATGAATCTGAGATGCTAACAGGATATGAAATTGACATAACAGTTGATGTAATGATCAATATAGAAACATGCAATTGATTGATACTAAACTGAAATAAATTAAATATAAGGTTATGGAAGATTTGAGTTTGAAATATGGGAGATACTGTAACACCTTAGAATTTGAAAAAGAAAAAATAAAATTTTGAAATGTAGCTTGTGTCTACGGTTCCCATCTACAGTCTGTATAAGCTTCCATGGGCCGGAGATGGCAACCGTAGAAAGTGAGAAAATATTTCTTTCAAAAAAAGTCCTCGTAACATTGATAACATGGCAAAAATTGATGAGACTAATATGAGTGACATGTATCCCTCAAGATCATTTACATGGAGTCAAGCAAAGGGTCTCCAAGACCTACAAGCAATGTTCATGAAAAAGAGAAGCATTAGAGGAGCTTGAAGGTCACCAAAGAAGGGTATACATGCATGTAAGGTGCATCAAAATGAGAAGGAAGAATGAAAGAGGCCATGTGTGCAAATGACCATTTCATGAATTGAAGAATTCACAAAAAAAAGGCAATCAAATAAGACTCTTATCTCATCAAGAGTATAATTGTAAAAGAAGTGTCTTCTTTATTTTCTTATTATAAATATTAGTCTTTTTCATTTTGGAAGACTTAGACTGTATTGAATATTGACTTTCAAATTGTAGTATCTTCTTAACGAGTAATTAGGGTGAAGTCTTGAAATTGCTAACTTCTTGAGTTTGATAAATTGAAGTATTACCGTTTTGAGATTTTTGGTTTCATTTGATTTTTCTTTCCTAGGTTAAATTTTGGTTATTGAAGTCAATTAGAAGGGTAAGGTATTGGTCCCTTGTTGCCCATAATTTCAATAACTCGAGTATTAATCCACATATTCTTTATTTCTTTGTTCCTTTCCTTGTTTGCTTTTTATCATTTGGTATTAAGAGCCTAGGTTTTAGATTTGTTCATAAAATGTAGTCTTGGTTTGTTAAAAAAAAAAAAGAGTCCGAAAATCGTCAAAAAAAAACTAAGTTTTTTTTTTGTTTTGTTTTGCTGTTTTTGACACTAGATCTTTTTTTTTCTAGTGATTTTTATTCTACATTTCAAATTTTTTTTCAATTTGAAGATTTAGAAGTGAAGTTTCCATTGAAGGGTTTCAAATTTTGAAAGTGGGTCTTTTGATTGAAGAGAAATTGGAGGTTAATAATTAGTGGACTTTTTTTGTTCTCTTAGTTTAAGGGGAAAAAATCTTAAATTTTGAATCAATTCCGAGTTGATTAGAGTGTATTGGATTTAGTCTATTCTTGGTGTTCTATGTGTAACGACCTGTTTAGTCGTTTTGAACAGCAGATTTTATTTCTGGAAAAACAGGCTGAGGCGACGGACCCCGCGACGGACCGTCATGGGCACGACTGACCGTCGCAGGGTCTCGTTTCAAAACACTTAGAAAATCTGAAATTGGGTACTGAAAATCGACTCTCTGAACTTCGTGACGGAATGGCAGGATGGACCGTCACAGACTCTTCAGAGAAATTGAGTCTCTGAACTCTGTGACGGGGCAGCAGGACAGACCGTCGCAGGCGCGACGGGCCGTCACAGACTGCGTAATCCCAGTCTGGGTCGGATTTCTTTATACGTTTTAAGGGACGTTTTTGAGTATTCCTGCTTTAATTATAAAGTTAGTGGGTTAATTTTAACAAGTCTAATTACTTGGGGGTTAAAAGAGGTAACCTTAAGTTAATTAGTGGGTTATTATTGCCATCTTTTAATCTTAATTATATACTAATTAAGGTAAAAGAAAGAGGGTTTGAATAGAGAAAATAGAAAGAACAAAGAGAGAGAAGGAGAATCGATAGAGAGAGACGAACGAAGAGGAAAAACACAAGGCTTTGGGAAATTCTTGCTTGATCACTAGTCTTCGGTGGAGGTAGGTTATGGTTTATGCTATCTTATAGTAAACTCTTAATAGCGAATGATATGTGTTGGTAGTATTGTAAACCCTTCTATATGCTTAATTGTATGCTTGCATGAATATGATTATGTGATTGTGATAAAATAAGCATGATGAAGTTATTGAATCCAAAATCTTGAAAGAAACCCTAATTCACATGTTAATGATGATGCCTTGGTATAAAAGAAGGCTTGATGAATTAGGGGATCGGGTGCCACGTTTCGGTACCAGGATAGAATGAGGATCGGAGTGTCACGTTCCGACACCAGGATAGTATATGGGTCAGGTGCCACGTTCCGGTACCAGGATAGAAATAGAGGATCGGGTGCCACGTTCCGGTACCAGGATAGAATGAGGATCGGAGTGTCACGTTCCGACACCAGGATAGTATATGGATCGGGTGCCACGTTCCGGTACCAGGATAGAAATAGAGGATCGGGTGCCACGTTTCGGTACCAGGGTAGAATGAGGATCGGAGTGCCACGTTCCGGCACCAGGATAGAATATGGATCAGAGTGTCACGTACCGACACAAGAGGAAGAAAGATAATGAAATCTTGAAAAATGTTAATATACTCAATGTAATGAACCTAATTCCCAAATGAGTATGGTATTGGGGCTTGAGTCCTCATGGATGAACTTGATGGTACTTATTAATGATTTAGTACTTGTTGTTGCTACATGTTGAGTATTGTAGTTGATTTATGATATTGTCTGATATATACTGTTTTCTATTTTGAGTTGGCCGATGATACTTACTCAGTACTTGTGGTTGTACTGACCCCCTACTTTTATGTTTTCTTCTTGTTATTTGTGGAGTTCAGCAAACGTGCCGTCGTCTTCAACTCAACAGTAATTCTAGCCAGTCTTCGTCACACCAGATCTTCAGGGTGAGCTAATGCTTCTAGCTTGGACTGGATCTTCTTCTTCAAGTCTTGATGCCTTGAAGTTCCGGCATGGACTAGCTTTTATGTATTTTTAGCTTCTTAAAAACTCTTAGATTTAGAAATTTGAAGTAGATGTTCTTGTGATGATGACTTCCAGATTTTGGGGATAATAATAGTTATTGATTCTATTAATGAGTTTAAGTCTTCCGCATTACTTTCTGTTGATATTATATTGAAATGTTAAGGTTCAGATTGGTTGGTTCGCTCACATAGGAGGGTAAGTGTGGGTGCTAGTCACGGCCCGGATTTGGGTCGTGACACTATGTGTTCATGGTGTCTTCAATTTGTTCTTGAAGAAGAAGAAAGAAGAAAGTACATTTGATCCAACTTCTACAAGTCAAAGTTGGTCAAAGGTGATTTTGCGGTCCATTAGTAGAATTTTGAAAAAAAATGAAATCTGAAAAAATAATAATCAAAATCTTATACATAAATAAATTTATATCCACGTGGACCAACACTTCGTGGCCACATCAGACACCAGCGCCACACGACATTGCATCAGTAGTCAGCAACTAACAACCTGTCCACGACGCCCAGTCGCACCTGACGCGCGTGTGCATCAATTTCAGAGACGAAAACCTGCATATTTTTCTTAAGACCCCGAAAATATTATAAGTATTTGAAGTCTTTTGGACCTAGAAATTTTCTAAGTGTCCAAACTTCGTGATTCTTTTTCTACCATTTTCCCTTCAATTCCTCAACTATTTAACAATAAATTAATATTTTTAATTACTTGTGAACTAGTTTTATTCATCAAATCATCCAATTAGAGTCTTATAAGTGATGAACTTCTTTGAGGCCTAAAAATTTTTCAAGTGTCCAAATTCACTTTTTCTTCTATTTTTTAAACTACTTAACAATTAATTAATATTTTACGGAAAAATG
Source organism: Solanum lycopersicum (assembly GCF_036512215.1). Classification (NCBI taxonomy): domain Eukaryota; kingdom Viridiplantae; phylum Streptophyta; class Magnoliopsida; order Solanales; family Solanaceae; genus Solanum; species Solanum lycopersicum. The sequence goes on along the minus strand of NC_090806.1, from coordinate 12,035,086 downwards.
AATAAAAAAATAAAAAATGACTAGGTTTCGAAAAATCAATTAATCTTATGATTTAAGAGAAATCAATTTTCCAAATTAACAGAGTCGCCACTTAATTTTTTAGTAAAAAATCAAGAAAAAACTTATAATTATTTTCAAAAGATTTAAGCAAATAAAATCAATTGAAAAATGGTTCGAAATTCAAATATACATTCCGAGAAGGTGTTAGGCCCTCGGAATACTCGCTAACTTGCGGTTGACCGGCAATTTGACTAAATGAATTTTGACTAATTTGAAAATAATAATGATAATAAAAATTTTAAAAAACAGTAATGAAAACTCACTTTTAAAGGGCAGGGAAATAAACTAAAAGAAAATTTTAAAGTAATTCAACCCAATGTTACAAGATCTAAAGTAAAATAAAACTAGGTAATAAATAAAAATATAAATGTTTAAATTTGAACATAAAAGAAGGAATGACTATTTTTTGGAAATTAATTTAGTTTAACACCAAATTTCAAATAAAATAGTTAGTTAATACAAACAAATAATAAACAAGAGTAAAATAAAAAATATTAAAATTTGGGCCCTTTGCCCAAATTTGAAATGGTAAATCACATAAATACGTTATATTTAATAAAATATTTACTATTTATGTCAATATAAATTTTATAACTAAATATAACAATTTCTGAAATTAGTGTACCGTCGCTTTTTTTCTCGGTCCTTTTGCACCCTAATCTATTTTTTTTAAAAAAAATCTTCTTCTTATCTTTCTCACTCTATCATTACTGTCTTCGTATTTTTCTTTTCTTTTCTTTTCATTTTTTAAAAGATTTTTCTTCTTCTTTCAATTTTTATTTAATTAACAAATCAAATTTTCATATTTCATTATGTCCATGTCAATATTTTTATCCAAAAAAAAAGATGAAAAGAGGGGAAAAAGAAGACCGCAAAATTGTATAAAATTAAATTTTAAAGCAGAAATTTCAAATCATTAAAATTAATTGCAGAAGTAAGAGTTCACCATTGATAATCATTATAGCTTCAAATTTTGAATTCATTATTTGCATTTTACGAATTTGTGATAAGTTTGAATAAGTAATTCCTACAAATAATTGAAGATGTCGTTTGAAGTTCGTGTCTCAATTTTAAGAGGGTTTGGTTAAGTTTATAATTGATTTTAGGAGAAATATTAGATTGAAATGAATTAAATTTACATTAAATTGTTTTGCAACTATAATAAAGTTGAATAAGATGATACAATTTTAATGCAGATTTAATTCATTTTGAAGTTTTTTTTTATTTGGTACTATTGGATACTTGTTTAATTCATTAATGATATAACTTATCAGTTTATTTATCATTGTCATGTCTTTCGTTAGTTACATTTTTATTCATTCTTAATACTCTCTTTTAATTCAACTTTAAATAATGTGTGATACAATTTTAATGTAAATTTAATTCAATTCACATTTTTTTTATTTATTTGTTACTATTGGATATTTGTTTAATTCATTATTGATACATGTTTAATTCACTCTACAGAACATTGTCTTGTCAATCATTAGCTACGTTTTTCATTCATTTTTAATTTTCTCTTCTTATTCAAATTTAACATAGTGTAATACAATTTTAATACAAATTTAATTCATTTTGCAGTTTTTAAAATTTATTTGTTCCTCTTGGCTACTTGTATAATTCATTATTGATACAAGTACTATTTCATATTTCATTTGTTGCATTTTTTTATTCATGCTTAATTTTCACTTCTACCTCGACTTCAATATTTGTGTAATACATTTTTAAATACAAGTTTAATGCATTTTGAAATAATTGATTGATTTGTTATGATTGGTTCCTTGTTTAATTCATTATCAGTACAAGTTTTATTCAATTTACATGCATATCAAAGAGTGTTTTTTTGTTTTCTACATTCCGCATTCATATTTAATTCTCTTTTAATAATATCGACTTTAATATGTTTGTAATGCATTATTAATTCAAGTTTAATTCATTTTGCAGTTTCTTATGCCTCTTCATTTGTTACGATTATACTACTCCTCTTCTAATAATTCTACTTTAATATGTTTGTAATACATTTTTAATTCATTTTGTAGTTTTTTATGCCTCTTCATTTGTTACGATTATATTACTTCTCTAATTAGATATTGATATACGTTTTTATAGAGTCTAGAATCATTGACTATACTACGAAAAAAGGGAAAAGAAAGAGCAATAGTAAGAGGAGATAGAGCAACAACAAAAAAGAAAGAAAGAAAGGACAACAGAAAGAAAGTAAGAAAGAACGAAAGAAAGAAAGAAAGGGAGAGAGAAAGAAAAAAACAGGGAGCGAGAAACAGAAAAGGAGAGAAAATGAGAAAGGAAAAAAAGGGTGCGAGATATAGATAAAAAGAAAGAAAGAGCGATACAGAGAAAAGAATTTTTTTTAAAGAAGTTGATATAAATAGTAATAAATAAAAAGTATCCCTAAAATCAATAATTATTTACTAAGATGTACTAATTTATGTAATTTTTCTAATTTCAAATCATATGACCTTTTGACCCAACTCCTGTCCTAAATCTAAAAGTGGGTCTGCTGATGGGTTTTAGTCCAATTTTGCTCCTAAAAATATTATTGTATACAATGAATGTATACTACTCATTTTGGACTTTTTGAGACCAATTTTTCTTGTCCTCTACATGTATTTAAGCACCTGACTAGTATTTGCGTTTTTGAGTTGTTTTTCTGCATTTTTTCTATGTAAAATTATATACAATTAGTGTATATCACATTATTTTCCTATATATCATTTGTTTACTGATGTATACAATCACTTTTTATGCCTTCACGACTATAATTCAGCTCCTCATTCCCCACAAGCAGCTTCCCGTTGATTTGGTTGACTCGAAAAGGAATAAAGTCGAATTTTGACTCAACTTCTCTCAAGAATCTAAAAATGACGTGCACTTTGTCTTTTGCTTTTATGAAAATATGCAGAGAATCTACGATGGAAGTTGCTCTAGTAGTCCAAATGACTTGAGCCATGGAGTACTAATAGTACGATATGATTCCGAAAGAGATGATAACTAATGGATACTAATCAAGAACTCACGGGCTTCATCATAGAGAGAAGAGGGATATGGATATATAAGAAGAAACATTGATTTTCCATATGATGTTTGTGTCATTATTTCATTGGTCTCTTATCCAACGAAGAAGTTATGTTTTCTATTAACTCCTTATTCATTTCCTTTCGTTCAATCACCTCCTCCACTATTCCCTCTGCCCTCTCTACCATTGGTATATAGTTTTTTTAATATATCATTGTTATAGTATTATTTTGTCGTTTGATGTGAATATGTACGTCATGATACATTAGTGGTTAATGACCCGCGTGTATTGTAGTTTTGTATCTACAGATTATGATGTGATCATTGTTTTGTACTCGGATATGACTTGTATAAAAATATATCATTATAATATATTGTATATGACAAATGTAATAAATGAATTACCAATTGAACAGATCAAATACGTTCATATCAGATAATTATTGTGTATACTATACATATAAATAGTGTAACAATTAATATATGTAAATTAGTTGTCTTGATCAAGACAAGTATGAATGATACATTAATATATATATTAATATTGGAATTTTGTGAATGGTTGTATCATTGACAACTCTAATGTACGCAATACATGTTATAAGATGATTACAAAATTAAGCCGACATGTGTTGGTTTGTTGTTAGATATACATTAAGCATTATTTATGTATCAAGTATATAAGTATTGCACATTGAACTCACTAGTCGAATATTCAACAATATTAGAATTATGTATCAATATGATAAATATATACCTGATGCATTACACAAAACATAAATTTTTTATAGCATTAATGTATCCGAAATTTCATACCACTAACAAAGACTAGTTTAAAAAACAAAACAAACAATATACATCAATAACTTTGATATAGATAGGCGTGAAGATGCATCCTTCTTCGATCTTGCTTTGTCCAACAAAGTCAATATCTATCTTTTCAACAAAGGCTATCAAATTCCCAAGATCCTTATTTTCCCAATGTATTTTGATCTCTTCTGGGTTTCATTCTCACAAGGCTACAGTCAAGTATGGTAAGCATATTCTACAAATAATGTTTTCATATGTTTAACAACATGTGCCCACTGAGACTTGAATTAACATTAACAAAAAAACAAAACAAAAATCAAGGATGAACAACAAAAATCAAGAAAGACGAAAATTACCTATTCAGAAAGTTATAATTGATTTGATTAAATTTCAAATTATTAAGAGAAATTAATTGATAAGATTGTGGAAGTGAAGTTAGAGAGATTAATGGAGGTACACTACTATTAACAATACTTGAAAATAAATGTTATATATCATTTAAATTTTTTGCATTCATACTTAGTGAATAATAATAATAACAATTAAAAATTATATCACAAAAAATGGTAAAAATTAAAAGAAAAAGAAATATGAAGTATTATTAATTCGGGGTGAAAATAATATATATTAAATACTTAATTCTCAAAAAAAAAGTATATATTAAATAGAATATTCTTTAAGATTTTGTATCACATAAAAAAGTTGGAAAAAATAGGTGTATAAGTATATATATACTAGTTAATTAGTTAACATAGTTATAGTTTGCCTTAATTACAATCCGCGATCTACTTTTAGCTATAATTATGCGGCTCCGCTTTTTAATATTGTATAATTCTCACGTTGGTATTATTCAAAATTTGTATAATATAATTTGTATAACTTTTGTATAATTCAAAATTCGTATAATGTTTACACTTCTAATGTTTATAATTGTAATTTGTTATTTCAAACTTCTACAAAAAAAAAGAATTATATAAATGTATCCAAAAATTATATAAACCTCCGAATTATACAAACGAAATAACTTACACGGTAGCTACAATTCTTGTAAAACTTCCTAATTTTTTTTTATCGATATCAAGGATTTAGTTAATAGTCTTATATGATTCATAATATATTAATTATAAATATACTATATAATAGTAATAGTTATAGAAATAATAATATGATAATTATTAAGTGAAATAGAAATTTGAAAGAACTTGTAGTATTGAACTCTTTATTGGATGTTAAGAGAGCTATTTTATTACCCCAAATCCATAGTACAAACGATTAAGCATAGTGCATAACACACTCTTCTTTTACAATACGCATTTCCTCTAGCACCAGTTACCCCACCCACTCACCCACCCCCCACTCAACCCCGCCTTGTCCTCCATCTCCGATCATCTCTGCAAATCTGAGAGCTACCGGAAAAAATGTCACATGGAGACACTATACCTCTTCACTCCTCATCTCAATCTGACATTGATGAAATTGAAAACCTCATCTATTCCAATCCTTCTACTGTCCTTCCAGCACGCCCTCCTTCTCCTCCTCGTGCTGCCATTCCTGTTTCATCTTCTCCTTTCATGCCTTCCAATCTACGCCCACCACCTCCCCCTACATCTACCACAACCAACAATTACAAACCGACACCTGTTCCTGCCATTCCATCTCCACCACCCCTACCTTCATCTGGACAGTCAAATATAGCTGCTACCGGATTCGGATCGCCTCCCAATACCCTTACCGAACCCGTTTGGGATACCGTCAAAAGAGATCTGTCCAGAATTGTTAGTAATTTGAAGCTGGTGGTTTTCCCTAATCCTTATAGAGAAGATCCTGGCAAAGCTCTTCGTGATTGGGATCTATGGGGACCTTTCTTCTTCATTGTTTTCCTTGGTCTCACTTTGTCATGGTCTGCTTCTGTTAAGAAGGTAACTCCCATTTACTATTTCATTGTTCAAACTATTGGTGGAGTCTAATTTACTTTCGTCTTGTGTTAGAAGGTACTGAGTTCTGAAAATGTTTTAGAAGCATTTCTTTTTGTGATTGTGCATGTTTTGTAGTTTTGATGTATAATTCTAAGTAACACTGCCACAAGGGGCACTCAATTAGATCAAGTAATAGCTGAAAAGAAAGGATAATGCTTTGGAAATTACAAGTGCCGGGGGAACAAATGAACAATCAAGAATTTTATGTATTGGCAAACAGCTCGATCAAAATTTGCAGATGTCAAAAAGATAACTTGTCATACCACCAAACAAAAGGATTATGGTGTTTGTTTCAATATCAGATGCACAACTTATTCGAAGGAAAAATGAGAAATCTGTGATTACTTTTCTCCCCTATATAAATTGTTTATGAAATGGACTTTGGACCTAAACAACCCCAGATTAACTCATGAGGGAAGGATTGTCCCATACAAGAGGTAACAATCCCATTTTCATTATCAATAGGTCACTAGTAACACTCTCTCACCAGCCTAAGATTGGACATCTATGGCATGGAAAACATAACATGATGGCCCAGTATTGGGTAAACCAAGAAAGAGGATGAGTCTAGCTTTAATACCATATGATCTTCACCCAATCCAACCCAAAAGCTAGCTTATGAGGGATGATTGCCTATGATCATAAAAGGAGAGCACACCCTATTCCCTCAATTAATATAGGACTTAATAGTTTACACTCCCCTGTAAGATGAGGAATGGACAACCGGAACGTGTATGACATTACATAGGGCTCCAACATTGAGAAGCACACCAACATGGATCAATGAGTTTTGCTTTGATACCATGGTATGACATGAATCATAAGCTACATTTTTCTTCCCTTTCTTGTTATACAGTATTGGTATGTAATGAGCCTGAATGAATCGGAATTGACCTTAGAGGATTCATTCAGCCAGCCCAACTGATCTGGGATTTGAGGGATTGTTGTTTCTTTTACAAAAAAACCAACAAATATATTTGTAGTTTCTTGCCTGTCCTTCCTCGGTCCAGTTCTCTTTTCTTCTATCTCCACTTCTTTAATGTGCTTACTTCTAAATTGTCTCTCCATTTTACCATGAATCTCAACCATTTTATTTCTTTTACGGCTCCTCACCTAGATCCAGCCCAAAAGACAACTCTTGGAATTGCCTAATTTTCAAATTTTTGCTATCTAGCTGTCTATTTTTATTACAGTTCACATTGTAATCATGTTGGCAGCCCTACTCCTTCCCCTTAAAATCTGATGCTTTCTTGTGGCTATGTCCCATAGACTTGCTAGGGTATAGTTGGCTTGGTGTAAAAATGACTATGAAAACAACACAGTTGAATGGAAATAGTTCTATTTAGTTTGTGCACGGAAGTCCAACATGCCTAGAGTTTATATCTCTGTGGCTATTGGCACAAACTATAAATAAATCATAAATAGAATAATGTTCGCAACGTAAATGAATGTTTACTTCAGTGGATCCAAACAAAAGTATAAACAAGAGACAAAGCTAAGCTCTTTATCATCTTAGTAAGTGCCTTATGATGTTTATAACAGATATAAAATAATCTATATACTCTAATTTACACCAATAACAAAAGTTAAGAATACAATTCATCTTACGTTTTTTTAAGGAACTACAAATATCTTCGAAACACCTAGATTCCTGTTTAGAAAAAAAATAGGTACTAATATGCTCTCAGGCTCGATTAATGAGGTAGTTCCCTAAGATCCTTCTCAGACTTCTGGATACCTTCTCCGGTGTTATTCGATCGCCGAGATCTATTCTTATTCTCCTTTTCCTTCTTTTAAGTCTTTTAATGGCCATGGATAATTTTATTTATTTCAGATTTGTGGGGAAGTCGTTTGACATTATTGAGTCTAAGGCATATGAGTGAGAGATGGTATGAATGTGGAGAAGCACAAACCAGTTATTAACCTGAAAGGAATTGTTGAAATACTTGCTTATCGACCATCAAAATTGTCAACAACAAATTAAAACGTTATAACTTAACTTCTTATATCACTCCTCCTGCTAGAAGCCTGCCTTGCACTTATAAGAAATGTAGTAGTAAAGGCATACTTTGACATTTACGGCTTTAGGATTAATGTGTCCCTTCAGCTTTGCATCTCCTTGATTGACTACTTATAAAATTTCTGATTCTATGATCCAAAATAAAGAAGGGATAATACGAACATTTAGTGTTGGTGTGCTTGGATCTATAGTTTGGATAAAGAAGTTGCAGTCTTACCACTAGACCGAAGTCTTGAGAGCAAGATGTGTAGACTATTTATTACATCCTTAGCCTAGAAGTGGAGCACTCTTGTTGTTTCCCTCTCATGTACCAACTCTCATTTGTTGTATTGCTGGTCTCTTTAAAGATGGCTCTACTTTCTACCTGACCTTTAGTAATTTGATTTCTGCTGTTTCATCATCTAAGTCCAGCTCAAGTGAAACCCCTTGGAATTGCCTAGATTTTCAACTTCTACTATCTTTTTTGCCAAATAATTTTCAACTTCTACTATGTAGCTTTCTATTAGCCACTATAGATCACACTGTACTCATATTGTTGGTTTCAGGCAGAAAGATGGGTGAATCTTTCTCTGCTGAGCAACTTAAACTAGACATCCTCTTCAAATCAGATGTCTTTTTGTGGACATGTCCCATTAACTTGATAGGGTGTCTAGATTATAGTTGCTTGGTTAAGTAATAATAACACAAATCAGAAATGGTTATAAGTTTACTTTGTGCACTGAACTCGACCTTCCCTTGTATCGTGACAAGCCACTTGTACCTGGAGTAGAAAAAGATGACTACCAAATAACAGATGCTCATAGAGCAGAAGTTACAAGAATTATTGTGGCCTTTGGATAGCTTTGATTAAATGATAAAAACAGAGAAATCAGATATTTGGTGTAGAGAAGGTATAGAAGAAGCTGAACAGTTTGTACATTTTCTAGGTGTAGAGAAGAAGGTATAAAGAAAACTTCGAGTCCTAAACACAAAATTGTGCAGTTTTTGTTCCTCCCAATGTGGACAAATCTTCTTCATGTCTTAACAAACCTTCAGTTGTTTTTGCCTTTTTGTTGCTTCTATTACGAGTTGTCTCTTATATGACTTCCTATGGACCCAAGGACAAACCATGAAGAGGTTGTATACTTTAAGTTATTTGCAGACACATTAAATGCGATAAATAATCTTGATCATTTTGAAGACTATTAAAACCTGATCAGGCTGAATCTTTCCCAACCATAACACATTGTCTTGTTCATGAACCAAGTCTATGCACCCATGCTCTATTTTTCGAGTTCTTTAATAAATGTAGTTGCCTATGGTTGTATAGATGATTCACAGACTCACATTAATGCAGGTGGACTCCTGACTAATGGGTTTATTTTTCTTTCTTATTTCTTTATATCTTCTTCCAGTCTGAGGTTTTTGCTGTTGCATTTGCTCTGCTGGCTGCCGGTGCTGTCATTCTGACACTGAATGTATTGTTACTGGTAATGACACTTTCTCACCCTATCACTCTAAAAGAATTAGGGTAAAACGAGAATAACCAAAGATAAAAAACACCCTAATGATGGATATGTTTAATGATTTTTAAGCAGTAAGTAGACATATTATAAAGATGCAAAGAGATATGAGATTTGAATGGATAGAAAAAAGAACTGCTAATTAGTGCATATATATTCAAGGAATACAGTCTATAGGCACTAGTCCTGAAAAGCAAAACCATTACAGCAGCTCTTGTGATGAAAGGAACTCTATTTAGTCTTGTGTATCTAGGATATAGCACGTTTCCTTTTTGCAGTTCTGAAGAATATGGAGTCACAGGATTTATGTAAACAATGCTACTTCTACATCAGATGGATTAATAATTTTGTCATGCAGGGCGGTCATATAATCTTCTTCCAAAGTCTCAGTCTGCTGGGTTACTGTCTATTCCCGCTTGATATTGGTGCTTTCATTTGCATGCTAAAGGACAACGTGATATTGAAGGTAGTTGTAGTATGTGTTGCACTAGCTTGGAGCTCTTGGGCGGCATACCCCTTCATGAGTACAGCTGTTAACCCTAGAAGGAAAGCTCTTGCCCTGTATCCTGTAGTACTCATGTATGTATCTGTTGGATTTCTCATTATTGCAATTGATTGATTTTAGTTGTGCCTACTGCCTACTATATGAGTGAAAGATGTATGAAGCCGATACACAACATTGAAGTAGGGATATAACTTGTTAGAGATTTTTGATTACCTCATGAAATTTTGTTGATAATTCTAGTTCTACTCTGATATCTCACAATTTGTACTGCTGTATGAAGATGTTATATGCATCTAGTTCTGTCTGATGTATGTTATGCCTCAATAAGGAGACCTATTCTCTTAATTTCGTGATGTCAATGCCTCTGAGCATTATGGCCATGTACTTGTGCCTTGTGTTGTTGCTCGGACACTTCAAAACTATCGACAAATGTATGTTGGATCCTCCAAATATAGTGTATTTAGAAGGATTTTATACGGGTGCAATTTAGCTTGTGGCATTACTCGTTAGTGCAACGTGTCAAGATTTTAAAAGGTGAAGTATCTAAGCTCTGCACTCATTTTTTGAACATTGTATTATCCCTTAGGAGAATTTATTAGATAAGAGTTGAGTATCTCAAATTTTTGTTAATTGATCTAACTGCTCGTTGTCTTTTCCAAGCTTAACTTGAAGAAAGGTTGGCTAGTCCTTGGAAACAAGGAAATAAAAAACTCACTTTAGCATGAATAAAAATCATGCAAGCTTAAGCATAACAAGAGTTGTAATAAAAGGCGAGGATATATAATCACCCCTCTAATTATAACATTATTTTGAGTCAACTTTGAAGCTTTGATTAAACTTGGATTGCGCACTGCAGTGTTCGTTTGGGGGGGGGGGGGTGGGGGGGTTCATATCCAAGTCTCGAACTCGAAATCTCTGATTAAAGGTAAAACATTCCGATCAATGCACCACAATTCATGTTGGTAAGACCCCCACATAACATCAACAGAGTTTCACTCTCCAGCGGAACATGAAATTAGCTAAAATTTACTTCTTTTTATACAGAATACTACTAGTTAGTAATAGTACAGTACAATATAAAATAATCCCTCCGTTTTAAAATGAATGTCTCTATTTCTTTTTTACTTTATTTCAAAAAGAATGATCCATTTCCTTTTCTGGCAATAGTATAATTTTAACTTTCCACGTGATATGTTTAAGACCACAAGATTAAAGGGCATTTTGGTATATTTGACAGAACTTTAATTTAGAATCACAAGTTTAAAAAGTCTTCTTTCTTTTCTTAAACTTCGTTCCAAGTCGAACTAGGTCATCCTTTTTGAAACGGAGGGAGTAATAAAAATACGAAATAAAATTGTTTGTAATTAGCTTTATCCTTCTATTTTTTGGTGATGTTGCGCATTTCGAAAGTCAATTTGATTAATTTTTAAAGTTAAATTAGATTACATTAATTCGATATTTTAAACAAAAAATTTAGATATTTAAAAACTATACATTGCAATTTTTTTTGCATATCAATATGATGAAAAAATATATTGTAATTAGACTCTAAAAATAAAAAGTATAATACTCAACAGTGGACGGAGGAAGAATTAGATAATCTGTCAAAATTCTACATTTACTTGAAAATGGAATATCAACTTTCTTAATTGTATTTCACATTGCTTTCCTCAATAACTAGCTTTCTTACTACATTTTTAAAGCTCGAAAATTCAAATTTGTCCTTCATCTTTAAACTATAGATCTACCATTTTATATTATATTTTAAAATTATTAATACATTCTAGAAAATGTCACTTTACTGATAATATTATCAAATCTTTTTAATTTATTTTCAAAGAATAAAAAAGAGAATATTATTTTAAACTATTTTTTTTATTATAATGATTAAATAGTGTGGAATGTATTTTCCAAACATATGTAACTATTTATTTATGATGGAGTTTGGAGAAGTGATATAGTATTTTTAAACAAGGAATGTCCCTTTCATCTGTAAAATAATATCGCAAAGTTTAAGAAAATATATTATTTTTGTTATAAAATTAAGCTCATAAGACTAAATCATAAAGAGAAGAAGACAAGAGAAATAGATAAAAGAAGAACACTTTTCTTCTTATTCAAATGTATGCAAGTCTCTATATATCAAACAATAGTCAATGAACAACCCTATTTATAGAATGAGAAATCAATCCAAAAGTCACCATATTAAGTATCATAATATATAGATACATTCTTATCCAAAAAGGTTCATGAAACCTAGTGAATATGTTATTCATGTACTAACTTTATGGACTATCTACTCATTCAATGGATTTATAACACTCTCCCTTGGATGTCCATAGATATTGTGCCTCGTTAAAACCTTACTAGGAAAAACCCTGTGGGAAAAAATTCTAGTGAAGGAAAAAGAGTACACATATCTTTTGATACGCACTATTTGTTGCCTCATTAAAAACCTTGTCAAGAAAATCCAGTGGAAAAAAAACCTCGGTCAAGGGAAAAAGAGTGCAACGTGTATTATACTCTCCTAATTAAAACATCACTTAATTTCTTGTGATGATGTCTCCAATCTTCGTACATTGTGGTTGATATATGTTACTTATCTCATACCAAATCTCGTTTGGGAGTTTTGTTCTCATAACCATTGTTTAACTATAATTGAAGGTATACAATTTCTGCTAAATCAACCAGCATCATCTATACAATTTCATAGTTGGAACAATGTTCTTAATTTAATAATTGAGCAAAAAACCTTACAAAACCAATTTGTAAGTTGACAAGAAAACACATGTGAGCATCGCATAGATGCATCGATCATATAGTTTCAAATGTTCCACATGACAGGTGAATGGGTCCATATTCATTTTTTTATATGTTCCAAAATTTTTAGAGAATTACAATTCCAACCTTAGCTGGACAATGATCATTTTATGAAGAGAACAAGCAACACAAGAGATTTCTTGAAGAATCTTTTATTTCTTCATCATATAAGCCACCTGAGTTCTCAATTACATTTGCATCACATTTTAATCAGAATGGTCAACCGGTCATGCCAATTGATCTTTATATTAGTACACTTAAAGTTTACTTTTGAATCACATGCCCTTGTTTGTGTGCAACAAACAAGAGGAAAAAATGAGTAATATTTATAACCTGCTTCAGTTGTATTAATTTAAAGATATTAAATCTTTTCATAATTTATAGTCTCAATATTTCTTTTCATTTCATCCGAAACTTCAAAAGATTCTTTTGAGACTTACTACAACCCCAATATTATTCCTCTGGTAATAACACAACTCGTTAGAGCTTGATATACCGTGGTTTCACGGTATTATTAATACTTTTTCCTTAAGTTTAGTGTGTCCAAAAGCCTTTTTGTGCTAATTTTTATATAAGTTTCTTTTTATTTTGCAGGAAATCTGTCCAAAGCTGAATGCGGAGATTTTGAGCAAAAAAATGCAGAAGAGACCACCTACGGAGCTTATGACGGTCTGTCGTGCTTGTGACGGTCCGTAGATGGCAGCGTAGTGCAGCTACTAAAGGAAGATGGGGATGTCTGACCAAGTGTGGGGTTACGTAGCTTGTGACGGTCCATCGTGTCTATGACGGTCCGTCCTGCAGGTTCGTCATGAAGTTCAGAGAAGTAATCCAGTACCCATATTCCAAGAGTTAAAGTGTTTTGGAACGAAGACCCTCGGCGTACTGTTGTGCCTATGACGGTCCATCATGCATGCCGTCGAGGGTAATGAATCAGAGCATCAAAAGAAATTGCACAAGTATGGGACGACGGGGTCCATGACGGTCCATCGTGACTACGACGATCCGTCGCGCAGTCCGTCGACCCTGCCGCGTTTTGGTAGATTTCCAGCAAATAGAGTCCTTGTTTACTTAGGTTTTTATTTTTATAAATAGTATGAAAAACCTCATTTTTGAGGTTAGACTCTGGTAGGTTTGACATCATATTATTGTGAGCCCTTTGTATTAGTGTTAGATTATTGATTACTTTGAGATTTTGTGAGATTATTGATTACTTTGAGATTCTTGCAAGTGACTTTTGGTGATTAATGAAGCAAACTTTTGGATTTTACTCTTTCTCATTGAAGTAAGTACATGAATTCTTATTTAATATATTTGAATATTGTGATTATGACTATGGGTAACTAAACTCCATAACTAGGGTTGTGGGAACCATAGGCAAATAATGAGATAAAACTTAACTAAAATAACAATTCTAGAATAGTGTCTTGCATGTATTAATAATTCTTTCGCTTAGAAGTCTTTTTAACGGATGACCAACATTAGAACTCGCTTTAATGCTACTTACCGGACCAAGGAGGTAGATAATAGGAAAAGAATTATTAACATAGATTTAGTGTATACTATCTAATAGGCTTATATTAATTGGTATAAGGTAATAACTTAGTCAAATATCGAATACGATGCTTAATATGAGGTAAAGATAAGGGTTAGGAAAGCAACACACGTAGCCAGAGCAAGGTGCGGAGTGAGATTTTCTAGATGCCGGACCAAGGATTTAGAAATACATAACTTATCACTTTGCATGCAAGATACTAGGAAAGAATTATTATAGTTAGAATTATCAAGTTCTGAACCTGTGGGGAACACGTAAACCCTAGTTACTTTGATTAATTGATTAAAATCCAACATTCAAAGCTGTTAAGTGTCTCTTTCAATTGTGTTAGTTATTTTCATTCATTTAGAATTAGAAACCCCCCTTTTATTGTTTTTTACTTTCCAAGGAAGTCATTGACCAAACAATAGTAATAACAGGTTGAAGTTCAGTCTAGACTATTTTCCTCGTGGGAACGATCCCAACCTCACTAGTTGGGTTATTTACTTGACACGACCGCTTTACTTCTTATTTGAGAAGTAAGTTTGAGCGTATCAGAGCTTGCTATTAATTTTGTGTACTATCACATATTGCATGACACCAACCCTATGGTGAGCATTTCCGTCAAGGAGGAAATTATATTATTATTGTCATGGTCAAGATCATTACGATTAAGACATGTTTCTTGCTTTAATTTTTTTATACTATAGGTACACAACCAAAGACAAATTTGTATTGCCTTACAACAATGACCACAACCTTTATAGGCAAGAACTATTTCTTTCTTTGCCCTTTCGACAATTCACAATAAACATACCGTAGTGACGATTAAACGTACAATACCATTAGCCAATTCTTTCAAATAAAATTTATTTGCTCTCAAAATTCCCGTAGAGATGAGATGTGACATATATAACTTTTTTTTTCAAACATTCTATAAAGGTGAGTTGTGGCATATATCCAACCCATAATGATTTTATCACATCTTGACTCATTCTCTTATAGAATGGTCGAGCATTCACGATATTCATCACAAGTCGCATTCTCTTCAAGGAATGGACTTATAAATTTATATGTACTTTATAAATTTGCATTATAGGCACTTTTTCATGACTTTAAAATTCATTATATTTACATGACATACCTTAACATCACTTTGAAAAATAAAGTGCATCACCACTTTATATTCTTTTATTTTGATAAAGGATTTATAAAACTTATCAAATATTGGATCGACAAGATCGCAAGCCCAATGACCTTTCATACCATTTTGATAATAAAAATTGCCTTCACATTATGAAGGACTATTTGAAGAACTCATAGTGTTCTTCCTTTTATAATTATCACAACGATGACTATTATAATTCCTTTATTTCACACCATTTTTCATATCGTTAAGCATATGTCATCTTTCAGACTAATTATTTACTGCTACCATATTCATACGATAGAATGGAGCAAGTCAGCATCAGATTTCAAAGTTATGTTGCTACCACATTCTTTTCAAGAAATGGAGCAAGTTCAATATGACGAATTTCAAGGCTTTTCATCAAGCCTTAGTCATCATTATTTTATCACTATGGTGCATTGACTCAACTCAATGTCTTATCCATACAAGGAGTATTAGGCCAAATTCTAAAGGACTTGAACCCAATCCTTATCATGTAGCAACACATGTATGCATCAAACCAATAAGGTTTCCCCATTAAAATTGGTTCAGGGCCAGGAACCATATAATTTTCATCTAAAATATTGAATGTGCGGTTATGATTTTCAAATAAAGTTTGGAATGAATCTTAGATTTTCTAACATTAGGGGGAGAGATGATTGACAGCTGAAAATCATGTGTAAGGTTAATTATGAATTATCTAGATCCTCGTCAAATAAATATGTGAACTTAAAGTTCAAGGGATAATTCAGTTGCATAATGTTGCAAATCATTTGCCAGATGAATGCACTGACCCTATAATATAATTTAGCTACAAATGCTCCAAAATGAAGTCCTTGAAGGACAGAGTTTATGATACGCCGGAAGCGTGATAGACCAATCGGTTCCAAATATAGAATTTCTTGAAGAAAGAAGGAGCAAATGATCAATATGGTCATGATAATGAGGCAAGTGCTATAAAAGATCACATTGACATAACACTTCATAAAACCTCGGAAAAGGTTCAGGTATATGAAAATAATAAAAAATGAAGAGATCTCGATAAGTTATGTCTTGTTGGAATCAATATCAAATAACCGTCAACGGTATCTTTGATATGAGGTATCTCTCAATGATATAAATTATGACGAGGATCTTGAATTCAAATATGTTATAGAGAGGGACAAATAAATGATTGGCCAAGTAAAATGCATAATTCAAGTATATTTTGTTTCACTTAAAAAAATGACATTTTGAATTGGTAGTCCATAAATCAATATATAATGTCAATGGGGTACAAATAATTTATTATGCGATAGTATAACCATAAGATATGAAATACAGTTTGTGAGTTGGGGCATAAAGATTTATCGCAAAAATCCTAACATTATTGGAGATGTTTTCTCCTTTGGTGGATGCAATGAGGTTTGTTTTGATCTGACATATGAAAAACTTGAATGCATGTAATGAATAATTGTAATGTCTAGCTAGACAATGAAGGTTGTATGAAAATCCTTGAAACAGTCGAAGTGTCTGAAGCATATAAGAGTTTGAAAGAAACTTTTTCAATAAAGCTTCAAGAATTCTTATATGGATTGAAATAGTCAAGGAAGAAAAGGGTAAAAAAATGACTCTAATTATGAAAAGGTCTTGGTAAGACATAATTTTTTCTTGACCTACAGATTGATAATTTAACAAATAAAATATTTGTCTATCAATGCACATACACAGATATGTTTTGGATAAATCACATTCATTGAGTACCCTAATGATTAAGAGATCGCTTGACATAAATGATGATTCAGTTTGATCTCAAAAGAAGGATGGAAGTTTCTTGGTGATGAAACTCCATATCTTGGTGCAATCAGGGCACTCTTGCATCTTGCTAACAATATTTGACCAGATATTTGTTTTGCAGTAAATTTATTGGCAAGATTCAGTTTCTCCCCAATAAAAGTCCATTGAAATGGTGTTGAGCACATGACTGAATATCCTCGAAGGACCATAGTTATGGGTTTATTCTATTTCGAGGAATCCAAGACAAAAGTGATTGATTATGCAGATGCAGGATATTTATTTGATCCGCATAAAGGACAATCTCAAACTCGCTATTTGTTTGAATATGGAGGCACAATAATATCATGGCGATAAATGGAGCAAGTTCAATATGACGAATTTCAAGGATTTTCATCAAAACCTTAGTCATCATTATTTCATCACTATGGCGCATTGACTCAAACTCAATGTCTTTTCCATACAAGGCGTGTCAGTCCAAATTCTAAGGGACTTGAACCCAATCCTTATCATCATGGTGCATCAAAACTCAGATTGATGTCTTATCCTCTTGGTGCGCTAGAACTTGAATCTACCATCTTACCGTCATTTTTTTTTATTATGTCATCCAGACTTTAACCAGATGTCTACCCTTTTGGTGCGATGGGCTTGACTCCATCATCTTACCCTTAACCAACAGTATAATAGACCGAAGTACAACACGACTCACCCTTTGTGTCTTTCAAAATAATCAAAATAATATTCAAACTCATGCTATTAAAATTTTATACCTTCTTCCATTTAAGAAGTTCTGTATAGCATGTCATATTTAACCTAAAGTAGTATATGCCTTTAATTCCTGATGATTGTTAGTGACTGAATACTATTGTATTCTAACTCATAAAAATATCTTAGAAAGTACATACCTGATTTATGCAAATAATATCTCGATTCTCGTAATGAGATCAATCAAAAAATGAGCTAAAGAAAAACTAAACTCACTCTCAATTGGCTAGAGTCTCGTGCTAATAACGTGTTATAAAATCAAGCTCATAAGACTAAAATTATAAAGAGAAGAAGATAAGAGAAATAGATAGAAGAAGAGGACTTTTCTTCTTACTCAAGTGTATGTAAGTCTCATCTGTATATCATACAATAGTCAATGAACAACCCTATTTATAAAGTGTGAAATCACTCCAAAAGTCACCATATTAAATATCATAATAAATAGATACATTCTTATCCAAAAAGGTTCATGAAACCTAGTGAATATAGATGGTTGTTCATGTACTAACTTTATGGACAATCCACTCATTCAATGAATTTATAACAATTTTATCTTTTTTGGATTTCCCCTTTTCTTCTCCTTAAAAATCTTTATATTTTACTTTTAGGGCTTAATAATTTTTATTCTCTCTGTTTTAATTTGTTTGTCTTATTTTTTTGTAATCCATTTAAAAAATAACGTCTCTTTCTTCTTTCTTTTTTCAACTTTTAATTTTTAACTTACAATGTAACATGTTTAATATCACAAAATTAAATAATATTTTAATTTTTTTTATTCAACTATGTATTAAATAAAAATCAGACTAACAAATAAAAGATAAGAGTAATTCCTAAAGTGAATATTGATACATATATTAATACTAAAATAAATGCTCATTATTTATGAAATTAGAAAACATTTGAAGTTTTGTGCTGCTGCAAAATTTATAAAACTTTTGACACTATAATTTATTTGGCAGAATAAGTAACATAAGGGCAAATTAGAGGTTTATGGATACTACTGCAGTGAGAACAAAGTAGAATAGTTGAGAAGTATGTAAAAAAATTGGGAGAAAGAATTATGAAAGGTGAGTGGAAAATTTGTGAAGGAGAAAAAATGTTTGTATGGATGCTACAATGAGGTTCATTGTCTACCAATAACAATGCTTCATTTTATCACATTTATAAAAAAAAATATCTTTTCAGGCAAAAAAAAAAAAATCTTTTCAGGCCAAAAAAAAAATGTAAGATACAAATGATAATCTATCAAAATATACTTAGCTTTATTGTCATTGAGTATTCAAAATCAATCATTTGAGCCTAAAGTACAAAAAAAATTGATGCATATAATATATCAAATTACTGAAATATGTCAAGATAAAATTAGTGCCAACAAACAACATGTTGACGAAGTCTAGCTCCCCTCAACCCCTTCATATTATTTTATTAAAAAAATATTACATTAAAATAACTTTTATTACTTTATTTATTTTAATTTCTCTTTTCATTTATCCGTCTCCATTTATTTGAAGTTTTTTTTCGGGAAAAGGGTCAAAAATACTCCCAACTTTGGTTTATTGTTTGATTTTACCCTCGCCGTTAAAATGAAGTTAAATTCACCCCGACCATTACTAATTTCACCAAAATTACCCTCATTCGACGGAATCCTAGAAACCGACCCAAATCGACCCAATTTAAAAAAAAATCGTATTCCCTATTTTTAACCCAATGATCCGACCCCTCTTGGATAATCCATTTACCAATTAACCCAATGCCCATTTTACCCATTCTCTCAAATTTACCCATTTACTTTTCGTTTGATTTGCTAGGCGAGCTTGCTCAACAAATCAATTTTTCGCCAATGAAAGGTAAGATTTTTATTATTGTCTTTCAATAACATTGTCAAAGTATCAAATCGAACAAATCATCTTTTATTATTTGTCTTTCTATAACATTTAGTTGTTGATTACAAGTTAGGATTTGTCTCCAAATTTTTGGCTCATTTGTTTGCCTTTTTACTGATATGTATTACGATAAGTTAGTTAGGGTTTGTGGGCATTTGTCTTTCTGACTCATTTGTTTGCCTTTTTACCGATATATATAACAATAAATTAGTTAGGGTGTGCGGGAATCTGTGTTTGGGTTATTTGTTTGACTTTTTACATCTAAAAATTAATGATTTGTTTTTGAGTTATGAATTTTGTCACGCCTCGAGCCTACACCCTGGACGTGGCCAGCACCCAATGGACATTGCTGGCCTTGAGCGGACCCTTGTCCTGACTTACTTAACTTAGCGGAAGACTTAACTAAATATAAGATATATTCTCATAAAAACAACATCAAAAGATACCTGGCCAAAATGACACTTAAGTCTCACATAAAATATCTGAATGCAATTAAAGAGAGACCCAAAAACTTAAACAGTTTGATTGTCTATCTATCTATGAAGCCTCTATCATACTCAGATGGATGTTGGGACAGACCCCACAACATACTATAAGTAAAGAAAAGACTGAAAAACATGTAAATGTGTCCTCCATAATGCAAGGAGGCTCATCACTGACTTCGAGTTCTCTGTTGGATCAACGAGGCGCTGGATGGTGTTGATCCCGGTTACCTGTGTCTGCATCAAGATACGATGCAGGCCAACTAACTCAGTACATTGAATGTACAAGTATGAGAGTTGAAATGCTAACAAAACTTAAGCTTGAATAGAGTAAGAAGAAACACTTACCTTGGCTCTACTCAACTCATGAACTATTGTACTTACTATAAAACAATAGAGACACATGCAATATGTATAAAGCTTGTAAAACAGTCTAAATAACTCAGTTCGTTAAAATAAATGCAATAACAAACTCAACTTTACTTATATATGAAAGTAATATAGTTTTTGTGGGAGATTCTCTAACCAACCACCACCACTATGAGCCTAGGGTGATACGACGTTGCTCACACTGCCAGAACTGTCCTATACTTTATCATTGCATAGAAATACTTAACTTAGTGGATCTATAGTTTAATTTACGTGATAATCTAAAAAGTATGACTCGTTGATACCCATGATGGCTACTTGATTTTCATGGAGACTTGAGTAATTATGAATCTCATCCCCACATCGGTGCTCAATACTACTCCCAAATATACTTTAGCTCATGCTTTTAAAAACAACTTTGTTTCCTTGGGTTGAGATAATTTGTTCAATACTTCACATTTAAAAAGCTCTCTTGGAATCAATGTTCCTTTTTCTTGTTCAAAACTCTTTTAGATATCTTGATTTCCTCTTAACTTAAATGTGAAATTATTTATAAGCTTTTGAGGAAATATTTAGTTTCCTTATAAATTTTGAGAAATAAATTCAATTTCTTAACTCTTTGCTTAACTTAAAAACTTAAGTCTTAAATCAACTCTTAGCGAATACTTAGTTCACTTATATTTCATGAAACAAAGACTTCAACCTTTACTCTTTACTTTAACTTGGAACTTGAGCCTTAAAACGAAGTTAAAACGTTTAATAAAGACTCTTGAGAATCTTTAAGAACTTTATTTTGACTTACTTCTTAACTTTACACTTGACTATTAACTTCTTTGACGTTGATCTTTAACTTCCCTTGAATTGGATTATGGTTCAAGGTTATTATTGATGTTTTTTTGATGATTTCTAGGTGTTAAGAAATCATTTGAAGTAATCAGAATCATTGAAAGGTGTCAATGTACCTTAGAAGGACTTAAAGTTAAACAACGAGAATTTGGCAAAAAAACGCCGACTCGAGCGTGTTCGAGGCGCACCACGCCAACCTTTATTGTCAGAGGCTTGGTTCTAGCGCACTGGTGACGCGCAGTGCTAGGCCCCATGTGACTGAGGCAGTTTCTGGCGCACTGTACACGCGACGCGCCGATCCTTGCCCATGTGCGTCTGACGAATTTTTCAACTCTAAACCCTTCAAACTTCCTTAATTATTTCACCAAACACTTGGGACTATTGGTACCCTCAATACCTAATGGATTCAATAAAAAAACTCGGAGAAACTAGAATCAAACAACAACAGGCATCCAATAATTCAATCAAAGAGAATTCAATATTTTTCTTCAAGAACTTCACCTTTTAACGTGTAAACGACTCATAATTGCTAAATTGAAAAAATTGGTGTGTGGATGAACTAATCTAGCACACACATACCTTAATAGGCATCACCCCCGACGAAATCCACTCGAAGTTTTTGACGTTTTTGACGAATTCTTGAGTTTTCTCCCTTATCTTCTTCTTTTCTCTCTTCTCCAAGCCCTAAGCGTGAATTTAGTTTTCCAAAACTGACTTAAGGCTTATTTTTACCCCTAATAAACCCTAAAAACTAATTTAGAGAATAAGTGGTGAAAAGACTAGTTTGCCCTTCCTTAAATTCGGAATGGATTTCCCTCACTTCAACAACCCAACTTTCGACATCCATATCTCCCTCATACAATCAAAAATGCACAAACTCGGTGGCTTTGGAAAGATCTCTCCAAGGGATTTCCAACCATATCAAGAACTACCTCTAACACATCCTGAGCTAGAAGTTATGGCCGTTTGAAGATTACCAAAACTCACTTCTTAAACTTAGAAATTTTTACAGATTTTTCTGTTTCTTTCTAGAAGTGATTATTTTTAGTTTCATGACGTATTCATAGCTACTTCGAGTTACGAGATGTTACAGAATTTATCGTTTTATGTCTAAAAGTTCACGATTTTTTTGTTATTTTTTTTTACGATTTAGGGTTTGTGGATAGGTTTTAGGATATCGTATGAATTTTGAGGAGGTGGTTTAGGTTTTGGAGATGTTATTGAGTATGAGCTGATTTCTAGTCACAATATTTAATTGCAAAATTCTTGATTGAATGTGTTTTTCTCCAAAATTTCTTAGTTATTTGTTTTTTTTTATAGTTTGTTAATGTTTATTCTTATTGAACGTGGCCCTTGTTGTTTTTGCGTGCCTTTTTAGGAGTTTTGTTAATGTTATTACTGTTTTTAGAAGTTGTTAATGTTGACTCTGTGTGCCTTGATTTTGTGCATTTTATGTGTTTTGTTTTACCCTTCTTAGTTATTTTGTCTCATTCATGCTTTTGGAAGTTGTTAATGTTGTCTCTTGTGTGTCTTAGGTTGCCTAAAATGGTTTTGGTTGATCTAGTATTTCACTATGCTGGGGAATGAAAAGAGAGCCTAAATTGCTTTATGAGAGGAAACATTTTCACAAATGAGAAGGTTATGATTATGATCTCTTATCTTATATAGATATTACTAATAAGTACATTAATATATTAAGCTATATGGATGTGCAAAAATTGATAGTATTTGTCCCTTATGAAAATTCTATTAAATAGAAGGCGATGAGGGGATTATGATATTGTTGTCCTTTCTTAATGATGAATTGGATGTAATTAATTTATTTCTTATTGATGATAGTGAGTTAGATGTTGATGTTGAAAATATAATCAAAATGTTAGAGACTGGTAGTTATTGATAATGTATCTACTGATTGTACTTCTGATGGTACTGAAAATGATAGTAATACTTCCAATGATAACTACGATTATAATTCTGAAGAATTGAAGGTTCTTGCACAAGAAAGGGGGAGGGTAATTGATGGTAGCTTGTGTGATTACTAGGATTTGCACAAGTCAATGACTTTTAAGAATATACCTGAAGCTAGAAGATTAGTTTGCATTCATTGATAAATGACTATAATTTAACCATTAAAAAAAGTGACAGAAAAAGACTTAGGGTTGTTTGCAAAGATAAATGCAACTTTATATGTCTAATTTATGGTAAAAAGCATGCTGCTAGTGTTAGAGTGAAACATTGAGAGGAGAGCATAATAAATGCAAGGATCCATGTGGTAACTATAAGGTTAGTGCAACTACAATGAACTTTTACTTTAAGGAGAATTTGAGAATTTGCATGCTAATTTCAAATACAAGTTAAAGAAAATGAGAGTTGATATGAAAACTACTTTCAACATTAATGCTCATTTTGAAAAGTGTAAGAGAGCCAAAAGACTAGTTTGGAGGAAATGGAAGGTCGTTTTTGTGATGATTATAAGAAACTTGTTGCATATGCAAATGCTTTAAATGAGACTAATCCAGGAACTGATGTTGTCCATAAGGTTTCAAGAAATGCTTTAGAAGATGGAAAAAGAAAATTTTTAGGATGTACATTTATTTTGACGCATTGAAGAATGGATTTAAGAATGGGTTAGACCTTAATTGGCTTGGACGGAACATTTTTGAAGGGTAAAACTAAAGGTCAATTGTTATCTGCTATTGGTCAAGACTCAATGAACCATTTCTATCCTATTGCTTCGGATATTATGGACGGAGAGTGTAAGACATCTTGGGTGTGGTTCTTGAAACTACTTTAGAAGTCTTTAAACATCAACAGTGGAGAAGGAATCACATTCATGTCTGATACGTAAAAGGTAAATTCTCATGTCTGTCACTTCTTTATTCTTCTTTATTCATTATTACAATATCTTTATCTTATATATCTTTATTTGTTGTCATATGTATTTTCATTTGTCTTGTATGTATTTTATGACAGGTAAACATGAATTAATTGAAGTTGTTAAAAATATTTTACCTAATGCTATGAATAGATTTTGTGTGAGGCACATAGAGATCAACTAGAGAAAAAGGTAAGAGATCTAATATGTTGACTAAGGTATTGTGGTGGTATGCATGGATCATATACAAAGAGGAGTTGGATGATAATTTGAAGACGTTAGAACAAATGTCTGAAGAAGGAAAAGACCATTTGTTGATTTTCCATTACAAACTTGATGTATACTTTTTTTGACACTGTTTGCATGAACAATACAGTGGAAAACAATTTGATTGAGTCATTCAAATCTTGGATATTGGAAGCAAGACACAAGCCAATAATTGGTATGCTTGAGGATAAGAATCAAAGTTACGATCAAGTTGTCGAAAATGAAGTTGAACTGATGACTTGGAACTGTGATTGAAGTCCTACAACTATTAAAATGTACAATAAATTCTTGAAGATTGGTAATGTGTGTGAATTAAATTTCAATGGAGATATGAGGTAAGTGAAGGAAATGATGGACACATTGTCAATTTGGCAGATAAGAAATGCACCTGTAGGATATGAGATCTTACTGGAATACCATGTCCCCATTCAATCAGGGTTCTTTTTTACAAGAATCTTGATCCATTTGTAGAGATTCACTGGTGGTACTCTAAGGAGGCATATCTTTTGACTTACCATTGTAAGCTACAATCAGTGGCTGGTCAAAAGTTCTGGAAAATTGAAGTAGGACAAGCAATGGAACCACTAAAATTGGTAAACTTAGCTGGCAGACCTAGAATGAATAGGAAAAGAGATGAAGATGAAGCACTTAAGAGACAAAGTGAGTAGTTTGCACCACGAAGATGGAGAAAAATGACATGTTCATGTTGTGGGATTCCTGGACACAATGCCAGAGGTTTTCATAAGGTAAACATTTCATTTGCTATGTAATTTAGTTATTGTTTGTAATTGTGATTTTTCTTTAATTGTGACTATTTTGTAATTTTATCAGTTTAATCAGAAAACTGAAGAAGGCAGTTCAAATACAGGACAGGTTTAAAGTAGAAGCAAAAGGTAAAATTCATCTTTTTTTAGTTCTCACATATTTAACAATGTCATGCTTTAGTTTTGTGTGATTGTCTCACTTCTAATATTACAATTGTCTCACTTATTGCTATGTAATCCATCTTTAAAAATTCATCTTTTCAGATGAACCAAGGCCTGGATGAAAGCTTCTCCAAGGCTGGATAGTTAAAGAAAAAAAAGCAAAACGTAAAGAGGCTGAACAATTTTTCCTGGTATAGTCAGTATTGTGATATTTTGAAGATGAAATAGTTTTTTTCTTATATTAGATGGATAAACAATGTGACAAGGGGAAAAACCAAACAAATGAGAAGCATAGGACACTAATTTATGAAGAAGATTTTGAGTATCCAGCATCTATTCAAGATTGTGGAGGACTTCCCCTTGACAGCGCTGCAACCTACTCAATATTCTGCAACAAATGAAGATGAAGATTTTTCAGAGTTGAAGTCTAGAATCCAACAAAAACAGAAACAAGCATAACATACTAGATCAAGAACAATCAACTTTGATTGTGATGGTCTGACTTTACCAGAATACTATGCACCGAAAAGGCCTACATGAAAGGCGAATGCATCTGAAACTGGATCAAGAGGAAGATGAAGATTTGGGTCTTGATGATGAGGATGACATGCCATGGAAGCCAGGAGATTTTTCAGGGTTGAGTTATAGAATCCAACAAAGAAAGAAACAGGCACAACCTACATGATCATGAATAATCAACTTCCTTGGAGATAGTTCGAGTGTACCAAATGACTTGTATGAACCAAAGGGACTTACATGGAAGGACAATGCATACATTACTGGAAGAATGATGGACTAATCAGAAGTGAAAAAACATAAGACAAAAAAGGGTAATGGCAAGGCACAACAATAATAAGTTCAGTGTTAAAGACAATATTTTGTTATTTTATTGTATGTTTAAGATACATGTTTATGTGTTTAAAAGTTTTTTGTATTTTCACTAACTTCATTTGGGGTATGTACTAAACTAACTTCTCTATGATCAAATCAGTTTTTTCAATATATGAAGTGTTCATCAATTTTTTTATCAAATTAGTTTTTTTGTCAATACGATATGAGATTAAAGGGATGTGAAATTTTAATTTTCTTGTATCGTTTTCAATTTATTCAATGCATGTTCATTGTGATGCAAAAATTGCATTTTCCATATTTGCAGCTGAGACATTTGCAACTACATGGACTAAAATGTAGCCCTTTTGCAATGTATGAGAAGTTCATATAGTGCAATGGAAATGGGGATGTTGGAGTTCTTTCTCTTGTTAGCTTTTTGCCTAAGTTGATATATTTAGACTTGAGTATGTGACAAGGTTAGTTATGAAGCACTTAGAGCAAATCAAAGTATTTGCATCAGCTAAACCAAAAACTATTTGCCATGTCTTGTTAATGTATCAATCTTGGTACAATTATGTTAACAATATTTGCATAAGATAATTCGAAAACTATGTCAAATCATGATATGACTTGTTAACTGATCATCAATCTCATTTAATTGATCAATATGGCAATTAATGTGATCGAGTTCTAGCATGGAAAGAATTTCTGTCGGAAAAGTAGGGTAAATATTGCATAATGTAGAGACTAACAAATTGTAGATAGAGCAAAATGATAATAGGAAATAGGCATCAAGAGTTGTGCATAATCTAGATATTAACACGGTACCACAATCATTTACTTGCTTACTGCTTCTTCAATAGCAGGGTTCAAACATTATCTCTGATTTCTTTATTGTGCTTCACGTGACTTCCATCACATAGAGAAAAAGTCCCAGACCTCCAACACCTAAACACAAAAATCTCTAACTTACTAAAATTACCAACTAAATTCAGTTCGAAATGTTATTATAGTAAGAGTTTCAGAATCAAGAAGGAATTATACACAATAATAAGTAGGGAGATATCAGTTACTCTGTTCTCCAATTCAACAGTCAGTAAATGTAGATAACATATGGTCCTCTTCCGAACCAATTAAAAAGAGGGGAAGGAAAATCTTCTGTCACGATCGGAATCTAGACCCCAGACGAGACCGGCGTCGTTGACCTATTAGAGGTCGCAAACAAGCCTACTTACGTCGTTCTTACTTCACGTAGGTTAATTTTAGCAGAAAATTTGAAATTTTTTATTCTTTAAATATACTTGCTAAACATTTTCTTTATATTTCATAATCGTTCATCATCAACCATCTAACATTTAAGAGATAAGCAACTGAAAGAGATAATTCATTAAGTATTCATTGTATATCGGTCAAAATAGCACCAATACAACGTCTGAACCAAAACAGGAAAGAAACGCTACGCTAGAATGTAAAACACTAGCATCCTCGAAAGCGTGAGGACCTACCAAACTTCGGATGAATGCTAACGTCCGGATAGCTGCAACAACGAACCTGTAGCTCTACCGTCCACCTATGTCTGCACCTAAAAGTAGATGTTTATATGGAACTAGTACACACTTGTAATAAGTATGGGTATATGCAAGCACACACTAGGGACATGCATGAGAAAGAATAGCTCTTTCCTAACAACATGATTTTTGGAAGTCAAGTCAGTGAACTTGCCAAATTGAGATTAGGAAAGTTATTCCATGAGAGTGACATGTATCATTATAGTTATCGAATGGCACACGACACATAATATCTTCATATAGCACATAACATACAACACATAATTTCTTTCATATTATTCATTCATATGCCATGAGACCTTGTTATCACGGACTTGACCTTAAGACTTTCCAAAATGATGGCTCAACATATGGGACATTAACTAGGGAGCCTTCTTTAGCAAACACAGAGTCTGCTTCATTCATTCATAGTACCTCGTTTTAGTTCATTCATAGGCCGATGTGAACACCAGTTATACCTAGGATGTAGTTTAAGACTTTCATCGGGTTTACTGTGCAATGATCAAGAATAACCTAATGTCATTACCTGATGTAGCTCACCTCTTGATTATTCTAACCTAACACCTTCGGTATCATTCATTTCTTTATATGATTCATTTGAGGTTGGCCTCATTCATTCACTGGGACCTTTAACTTTAACCGACATGATCATGTGAGAATCATGAAATCCAGTGTCTCCCCCACACCGAAAAGAGGTGAAATCACAGGCCAAAGTGACTCAATAACATGCTAGCGTATATGAGAATTTAACCATGCCAGATCCCTATAGTGGCAATATAGGTTCAAAGACTAGGAGATGTATGAAGACTCATACCCGGCAAGCCGGACAGTCTCATCTCATGAGAGTTACGTGAACCTCCGCCCTTCCCGAAAGAAGGCATCACCGCTCATAGCTAGCCTATCGGTGCTCAGTATAAAGTTCCAATGCATTCAACTCATACATCATGGAAGCTGACTTCTAGTATGAGGACATCATAGCTCAATAGATGACTTCTCATCTCATCATTAGTATTAAGTGTTTTAAACTCAATATTTTCATTAGAGTGTTCATAGAGACTGGTCTCTTCATTATCTTACACTCTCATTGGTGAGTACGTATTGGTAACATTTACTTAGGCTCATTTGAGATTGCCCTCATCATATACATTAGCCTCACATCATGATTGTCACCACATTCTTCATTATTAGCACCTTTATTTTTCATAGTTACTCACTTCTTATTTCGTGAAATGTTCATTTCTTCATTTCATTGCGTATATCTTACATTCACTTATTTTTGAACGTATCTTAGACTTATGTGTCTATACATACAAGCAATGGGATTTCATTTATAGTTCGTTAAGTGATTTTTTTACTTTCCTAAGATTATACATTACAAGACTTATGTATCTTGTATATATGCCAAGATCTTGATTTTTTTAATCTAAGTAGATGGCATTATTCTTGAATATTTTACTCACGTATGACTTATGTATCAATACGGAGTTTTGAGCATGGGAACCCAAATCTTGAATCACTTGGATATCATTTATATTTTCATTGATTTTATTTCTAATATTCATAACATTAGAACTCTAAATTAAATCTCAATATTTTCATGAGATAATTAATTTTCTATTTTAATTAGAATTCTAAATTAAATCTCAATATTTACATGAAGGAATTAATTTTCTATTTTTAATTAGAATTCTAAATTAAATCTCAATATTTACGTGAAAGAATTAATTTTTTATTTTAATTAGAATTCTAAATTAAATCTCCATATTTACATGAAAGAATTAATTTTCTATTTTAATTAGAAATCTAAATTAAATCTCCATATTTACATGAAAGAATTAATTTTCTTTTTTAATTAGAATTTTAAATTAAATCTCAACATGAAAGAATTAATTTTTTATTTTAATTAGAACTCTTAGGTTGGTCGAAGGGTTGTGGGTTCGAACCCCCACAACTTCTTCTATTTTATTCTAAAAAAAATTTTGTTCTTTTTTTTGCCTTGAATTTGTCTGGGAGGTCGTGGATTCGACTCCCACGCCTCACAATCATTTTTCTTTCATTTTCCTTTATCCTTTGAGCCTGTTTCAGCTTACTAAGGGGCGTGGGATCGATTCCCCACAACCCCACAGTCTTTTTTTTTCAGGCGCGAGGGGCTGGGGATCAATTCTCCACAACCCCTCCCCTTTTTCTCAACTGCTGCACTCACTAAGGGTCTTCCGCGTCGTGGGATCGAAACCCCCCGCCTGGCACGTTCTTTTTATTTATTTATTTAGGCATACTTTGGTGAGGTCTTGGGTTCGATCCCTGCAGACTTCACCTATTTTTATTTATTTATTTTTTGTTCAAAATTTCCAGAATTCATCGACAACTTTTTTCCAGGTTCTGGAAATTTATTCCATGATTTTTCTGCACCTTTTTTTTTTAATCAATTTTCACATTATTTCTTGGAGAAATTTCATGGTTCATTTATAATGTTTTAGGTACATTTTCATAGATTCGTTTAACCAAGAATTTATCCCTTGATCAAGCCACCTAACATTTCATATGAACTTCACGCCTTACCCCATTTCATTCATGAAAAATAGATAATCATATTACATTAAACTTTTGGAACATTACATAGAGAGCCTCATTCACCGTAACATTCTTACACACACACACTTGCACATAATTTCAAAAAAAAAAATATGATTGCCTTACATATAATTCCAAGTACACCAACATAATAATATTCATCGCGAAAACATATATACACCTAAATCTGTCAGCAATCATACCCAACCTAAAATTCATCGGGAGCTAGTGACAAGGACATACAAAGGAAACAACCCTAGTTATCGAAATGAATATCTTGAACCTTAAGGGGTCTCTTGGGAAAGGGACCAAGAGAGAAGAAACTCATACCTTAATCGATGTTCAAACGTTGATGTTGCTGCTGGAGAAACTCCTCCAAGCCACTCCCAATTTACTTCAACGTACACCTCACTCAACGAACCTCTCTTAGCCTTGACGTTTTGATTACTTTTTCTTTTACTTAAAAAATTCTTGTGAGTTCTTCAAGTGTGATTAACTCTTGATGTATTTTCAGTTCTTGAATTTATTTTTGGAAGAAACCAACGTGAGAGAGATATGGAGAACGTGAGAGATAGATAGAGTGTTAATAGGATTAGGAGACTAAATTCAAGACTAAATTAGATTAATACAAATATGATTTATTTTATTAATACGTAAAAGGACCATTATGCCCTTAAAATTTTAGATTTTTAATTAATAATTAAATCGCCTTTAGTACTTATTATTTAATTTTATTTTATTTTTTTCAAATCGTTACATCTTCGTTCAACATCGAGCCCCTCAAGTCACTCGCTTGAGACTCTTTGACTTACAAGAAGTTTTATATTTGTCTCAAAATGTCTCTTTGATGTAGAAAATGTTATTCATTTTACTTTGGTTAAATGATGTAACTTTTTACAATATCTTATGTCCTTCCATTACAACACCAAAATGAAGAACACAAAGGTTCTTCCATTACAACACCAAATTGAATAAAGAAAAGGTCCTTACATTATAATATCAAAATGAAGAGCGAAGAGGGAACCAACACCACAAAAGACACTAACACTAAAAACTAATGCTAATTCACTAAACACTAATAACTGATGCTGAAAGTAAACACTAACATAGGAAGAAGTCACTTAGTCATTAATGCAACTCAAATTCAACAAAAAAGAAAACATGAAATTACTTTATCTTGTGATAT
This sequence comes from Solanum lycopersicum, assembly GCF_036512215.1. Lineage (NCBI taxonomy): Eukaryota > Viridiplantae > Streptophyta > Magnoliopsida > Solanales > Solanaceae > Solanum > Solanum lycopersicum. Next base: position 12,003,319 of record NC_090806.1, on the reverse strand, counting down.
TTGTCTTTAAATGTCCTAACTTTTTGCAATACCAAATCATCAATGTTTTCAACGTAGCAATTGTTTCCGACAAATTATCATCAAATTTTCCACAACAATCTTCAATTTCTCCATTTCAATCTTTAAATTATCCACTTCAATTTTTGAATTATTCATTTTCATCTTGACATCTTTCGACGACGATTCAAAATTACGTAGGTAAGCTACTTCAGGAAAAACTTGGTCTTCCCATTCCTAATATCCACATGAAGAAAATTGTCATAAGAATACTCGAAAACAGTTGATACGAATAAATACGAAATTAGCTCATATGAAGAATACCAAATCAGTTCAACAAAAGGAATATATCAATTTATACACTTACATTCGGACGAGGACATCAAAAAAAATCTTTTTTCCGGTTTAGAGATAATACTTGAAATAAATATTTTGAACACCAAACCACAATAATATTTTCTTTGAGACCAATAACTATTTTGTGACATTTTCTAGAGAAGAAAAATAGAGGTGAACAAAAGAGAGATGTTGAAAGAACAATTGATAGAAAGAAAGGGAGATGCAAAAAGAACGAAAGAGAGATGTTGAGAAAAACAACTTAAAATCCAAAAATCATACCTTTCGTTGGCGAAAAATTGATTTGTTGAGTAAGATAGATGTAGTAAAGGAGATTAGAGAGAATGGTAAAATGAGCATTGGGTTAATGAGATATGAGTTATTCTAGAGGGGTCGGGTCATTAGGTTAAAAAGAGGGAATAAGAATTTTTTTAAAAATTAGAATAATTGGGTTAATTTAGATTGATTTTGGAGATCTCGTATCATGAGGGATAATTTTGGTGAAATTACACGAGAGATAAATTTAACTTCATTTTTTATGGCGAGGATAAAGTCAAACAATAAACCAAATTTGAAAGATATTTTTAATCCTTTTTCCTTTTTTTTTTGTTTTTCTTATGGTTTATTTCTTCTAAAATCGTCCACAAATTAAGATTCAATATATAGAATAGGTTTCCACAAATTAAGATTCAATATATAGAATAGGTTTTTGGATTTCACAGTTACTATTCTATTTTTTCAAAATTAGAAAGATTTAAAGATTTTAATATTTATATTGGTAGCTTAATTTTGAGAGGTCTCTTTAATTTATTTTTTTGTTTTTATTTTCAAATTATTCATATTTGTTAATTTTAATGGTAATTTACAAACTTTGTATTTTTAATTAGACACTGAGTTCAATTTTCAAATTTTAAGTATGAAATGGTTTGATTTGGTTTTTGGCGTATTTAATAATGGCATTTGATGGTTACTAAAATTCTAGTCCTTTCCGGATCTGAGACATATTGATTGCATTTGAGACATTTGGATTCACATTTACTAAAATACTTTTCTAAAACTTTAAAAGTAAACAAAATACTCTAGAAAAATTTTGAATCAAACAAATGTTTATTTTATTTTGAGTTGATCTGTCAGCAAAACTTAATTACGTGTGCTAGCCCACGTATACAAAATCTATACACTAATTATGTTATTATTACTAGTAAACAAATGTTATATTGTTGATACTAATCTTACCTCTTTGACTAGAATATTACAAGTACTATATGAGGAACTTAATTATTTAATAGAGTAGTAATTAGTACATTGTCCTCCTAATGTTTTTTTAAACTAACGGATGATTCTTTTACAGGTAATTTTGGTAAATATATATTTTGATGTGTATTATATATCTTGTAGGACGAATGAATTTTGCAACCAATCGTCAGGAATATAAACAGGTTTATTCTCGAATGTTCGATACATATCTTCCTAAAATTCATCACTTTTAATATCATCAACTTTGTGGCCTCTTCTACTTTCAACGTTGCGTCTCTCCTCTCCATTGTAGTGTTGTTTTGAACATCAGATTTGGAAGTTGTATTCTCAACTGCATCGCAAACCCTAACTTGGTCTTACGTCCGTTGTGGTGTAGTCGTTATCATGATTAGGTTCAAGCAGCATAGGATCAATAATCCCCGCGACATCTCCATCTTGTGCCTCCATAACATGATCCACATTTATCCATCTTCTTCTTGATTCGACATACTATAAAATCTTCTTTTAAGAATATGATGGTTTTTCTTAAAGATATTATCCGCGACATGATACTCTACCATCAATCAAGTTTTATTTTGGTCACACTCGCTTGTTTCAAACTTGAAATTTCTCTTAAACCCTACCATATGCCCCATACAATTCCTCCTTATAAGTTCTTCCCCAGTTTGCCCTTTCCACGTCCCTTTGCTCATGTTCAACAAACCTTTTGTATATAATTTTTTGCTTCTTTAAAGGAGTAATAAAGTAATGAAACATCTCTTTAGAATTAACTCCAAATATCTTTCATGGTGGTTGATCTCCGTATATATCCACAAACTGAATCGGACATTGTTTATTCAAACATAATTCGCCCTTGAAAACCCTCTTAAAATAGTTGATTAGCTAGTATCAGTAGGATGAAAACCTATTCCCATTTGCTTCCACATTGAATTCTAATTAATTATGTGAATTATAAACTCTAAACGAAGATACTTATCTATTTATAAACATCTTATTACCCTAATGGAAAAAACTCAAATTACTTTAACAAACTCAAGTTACTTTGTTTTCGTAATTACTACTATAACTGAATTAATTTTTTAAAAGATCACTCAACTTTAGGAATTGATCTAGCAAAGTCATTAAAGTTTATTTTGTACCAAAAAAATCACTTAACTTAGATTTTTATATTAATAAAATCACTCAACTTTAGGAATTGATCTAACAAAGTCATTAAAGTTTGTTGGATATTAAAAAAATCACTCAACTTAGACTTTTATATCAATAAAATCACTCAACTTAGACATTTGTGTTAGTAATATCATTAAACAAAATTTATCATTATATTTGTTTGTTTCATATAAAATATATTCTACAAATAAATAAAATTAAGAAAACTAATTTAATTTTTTTTATGGGAAACCAAATTATTTGTTAAAATTGACTAGTTAATCAATAAAATTATTCAACTAAATTTATCACTAAAAAACATTTGATATAACCAAAAAAAATTATTTTTTATGTCATATAAATATGAACCCTATAAATGAATAAAAAAAATTAAAATTGTTATTTAACTTTTACGAACAAGCTTAATTAATGAAATACATACTTTTATTAAAGTATGTAAGCATTATGATATTATTATTATTATCATTTCAAAAAAAAAAACTATTTACACAAAATTGACTAGTTAAAGCAAAAAATTAAGTTGAAAAATTAAAGTTATAAAAAAAGATCAAGATTAACAGCACCAAAATAACTTTAACTTTCAATGAAGAAGTACAATAATATATAACATTATTTTTTTATTTTTTTTAAAAAAAATTACAAAGCAAAATAGACAAATTTTATTAGAGCCCTGTTGTTTAATTTTTGCATTGTTAAAAAAAAAGTTGTCAGATATAACAAATAGAAAGTAAATTGAGGTTACAATTTTAAATATTATTTTAGTACTCTTATTCTCTAATGAGTCCTAATTAGATTTGTGAATACAAGTTTCATCGATAATATATTTGTGCTAATTTTCAAAAACATACACTACTGGACCAATAAATAGAACTCCTAATTATTTCTTTTTATTTAGTAATTAATATATTAAGATAAAAGTATTTGTTTCACTATTCCCATAAAAAAAATTAGTTTTCTTAATTTTATTTATTTGTAGGGTCTATATGAAACAAACAATAATAATGATAAATTTTGTTTAATGATTTTACTAACACATGTCTAAGTTGAGTGATTTTATCGATATAAAAATCTAAGTTGAGTGATATTTTGATATCCAACAAAATTTAATGACTTTATGAGATCAATTCCTAAAGTTGAGTGATTTTATTGATATAAAAATCTAAATTGAATAATTTTTTTAATACAAAATAAACTTTAATGAGTTTACTAGATCAATTCGTAAAGTTGAGTGATCTTTTAAGATATTAACTCAACTATAACTCTTAACAAAACAAACTAAAGTTACTTATTACTACTTTCTCAAGTTACTTTATTTTCTTAATTACGTATTTATAATATCTAATTTTTATAGGATGCAAGTGCTTAAATTTGGCTAACACGTGCCCCACTCTAGTATCTACATAAAAGCTATTTTATACAAAAATTTCAGAAGTACAATTACTTAATTTACATTATAAATATATAGTTTAAAATTTACATTACACAACATTTAGTGTCAAGTACAATTCGATATACAATAATATACATTTGATATATAATCATATAAAAAGCTCTTATATATTTTTTTTAAAAAAAACATGAAAAATTGGTACACAATAGTATACACCAGAATATAATATTAAATGAAACTTGGGCTAGTATATATATACACAAAACAAATACATTTGCCGGTTATTTTATTATATATAAGCGAGTTCACTTAAGTCACTGATTGTAATTATCTCACCAATAACTACATTTTAGATTTCTTACCAATAATTTTATAGGTGACAAAATAATTTCAACAAAAATGTTTGCACGTATATGTAATATATCGGTATTATATTAATAGATATGTAATAAATCGTATAATTGGTATGCATAATATATGACTATGTATGAGAGATGTTATACATCCACATACACTAGTTATACATTGCAACCGTTCATATTGATTCCTCAAGGATTGAGATAACTTTTTTATCACAATTAACTCAAATCTCCTCTAAACAGTTACAAATTTTAAATATATTCTCTTTTTGATATTTCAAGTTTTTGAATATATTATCTACTCTAAACTATTCATATTTATGCCATATCAAATTTTTAAATTTGAGCATGACGAATCTTCCATTTTCATTTCTCATGCTATTTGTTTTTTTGCCAATGTTTTTTCTAAAGCAAAACGAAATTGCCCCAAAAAAAAATTGTGCAAACTTTTACTTGAGCAATAACAACTAAATGGACAAGTCAAATTTCAGCAACTTCGAAAGAAAAGAAAACAAAAACACTAACCAATAATAAAATAAACAATTCAGTTGCAAATCCATGAATTTAGTGAAACATGGGAAATATGACAATTTTGCCCTTATATTGTTTCTTCCCTCATTGCACAAGGGGAAGAAGAAGAGAAGTTTTGTGAAAATGGAGTAGGTTAGACGTCTAAAAAATAATGACATTTATATATGAATAATAATTTAATTTTAAAATATTTATTTTATTTTTAGTGAAATAATTTTGAACTGCACAAATATTATTGATTTATTTTTGCCCATAAATTATAAAAATCTTTCTTTCTTTGTTAAACTCAGTTCAAGTCAAACTAACTCATATTCCCCACGTTCCTATTTATATTTATGTCACAAATTTTAGATTTGACGAGCATTAAGAAACTAAGTAAGTTTACTATTCTATCTTTATTTATTTTTGGGAAAATGCGCAACACTCCCTCAACCTATGCCCGAAATCCCAAAGATACACTTCTATTATACTAAGGTTCTATTACCCCTGAACTTATTTTATAAGTAATTTTCTACCACTTTCGCCCCACATGGCACGAGATTGCAAAAAAAAATTCAACCAGCGTTGGACCCACAAGATAGTGTCACGTAGGCCGAAAAGGGATAGAATATTATTAATAAAATAAGTTCAGGGAAATAATAGGACCTTAGTATAGTATAAGTGTGTCTCTGAGATTTCGGGCATAGGTTGAGGGGTTACTTGTGCATTGTCCCTTTATTATTTTAAAGTCAAATTTTCAATCAATGAACATGAATTGATTCATTTTGATTAATTAATTTGAACAATGAAATGAATTATTTACTTAATTTTTTTATGTTAGCCTAATGTATTTTCAAGGCCAATAACTCACAATGATAAAATATGAAGAATAGTCTCATTTATGCATTGATTTTTGTGAAGTCACAAATATTAAAAACCATCTATTTTTAGCAAAGACAATATATAAATAAGAATGTATTAGAGAATATAAATTGAGATGGAGAGAGTAATAAATAATAATTAAATATTTTGAGTAAGAAAGAAACATTGATCCAATGAAAATTTGTCTAATTTTCCCTTTCAAAATTGCAACAAGAGTACTACTCCTTAACTAATTACAAAAACAAACACAATTAGAAAAAAAAAACAATGTTCTTATTCATTTCCCATCTAGCAATAACTCTATAAAAGAAATATTAAATTGATAAACAATAGTAAAAAGGGAAGAAAACATGTCCATCAATTTTCCTAAGGTATATGATACAACTTAGATGGTTGAAGTCCCTTAGTAACATTGAAATAATTTAGTGTATTAATCCACTTCTGTTGATTCTTTAGAAGATGAACCGCAATTGTGTCTGGCCATAGTTCATGCGTGCATCGCGTAGGCGGCTCAGGATAATTGTACATTGACCATTTAGCATTGTACCTATGTCTAGCTCGATGTCCATCTCGTAACCACTCTCCAAATACCTTATCTTCTGGTCCTTCTAAATGAGTTTTTGGAATATCAGATCGTTTAATCCATTCAACAATATCCCAACTCACTAAATAACCCATTCCTGACATGTAATGTACAAAAGGATCCATACTAGGACATGGTATAACATAACCATAATACAAATCTTCTCTAGGTAATGGCCTTAAAGATTGTACGAAATTTTCAAGACGTATATATGTATCATCATCCGCTTTCATAACGTAATGATAAGGTGGATAATAATTAGAGGTTGAAAACATTTCTGGTAAGCTTGAAAAATATGTATATGTCTTACCTTTGTTCATATTTTCTTGACAATTGAGGATGATAATATCATGATAACGCATTATTTCAAGTGCTACTAATACTTTTTGATCTTCTTTGGTTAGGTTGCAAAAAACAAACTTTACGTCAATTTTTGCACCTACTATTATTGGAGATTGTGTACCATAGATTAGACGTAAGAAGTGTCTCTTTTGGTATTGATCGGGAAGGGTTAAGATTCCAATGAGAATTCGGATTTCGTCGTTGCTGGTTGACAACGTAGATGAATTTATATCGAAAAAGTTTTCTGTATGAGTAATATTCGTTTCAGAAAAAGCACATTTACTGAACTTAAAAAAACTATCAAATCGAATTTGGTTGATTGAAGCTATAATACAAAGGAAAGTAATGAAGAAAAATGAGGAAATGACGAAACGTTGACTATTTGGTTTGTATGTTTTCATGATAACATGTAAAGCAAAAATTTGTGAAGAAAAGAAGTTGAAGAGGGAAGATTTGAGAGAATGAGTTGGGAGATTAATGGAAGACATTATTTCAATTAATTAGTTATCATAAAGTGTACAATATTTGCTTGAGTTTTAAGATTTTAGTTGGCTATATCGTGTTACTCAGTCTACCACTTTTGACTTTTCATCACGTGGACAAAATAAATAAATAAAAATTAGGGTGCAATCCATTATATCTCTCTCTTCCCACTACGATACTCAGTGCTTAGAAAATAAAATATTCCATCTGTCTTATTATACGTGCCATTTTATTTTTTATTATATGTTAAAAATTTTTTATGTTATTGTAATAAAAAACATTTTTTTCAGCCTGATGAAATTATATACGATCATTTAACTACATAAATAATTATTGAGGGGTCAGTTGTCACTCTAAGTGTAAAATAAATTTATTTTCATTTTAGTTTATTATAGTTCTGTTTTATTTGCAAGACATTTTGGATTATTTTATATTAGTAATTTGATTAGTAGTTCTTTACACATTTTTTTGATAAAGGGATTAAATTTGTGGTGTTGTTAGAATTTTCGTTAAAGGGTTTATAATATAAAAAAATAAATCTACGGAAAAAGCTCGAGGTGGTCAATTCAATGCCCATTATATATATATATATATATATATATATATATATATATATATATATATATATATATATATATATAAAAATTTAATCAGGTTTAAAATGTATAATTTTCTGTTAAAGTAGGATCAGTGTATTTAGGGATGTCTATTTTATATGCTTTGTGCGTGGGGGTGGGGTTTGCCTTTCCGTGGGTTGTAATTTAGAGGTGGCTGTACTTAGCAGTCACATGCATGCATGTATTCTATATTGGCGGAAGGTGCTATTGAAGTTGGCCTAACTTTAGCCTCACTTCACATTTGGCTTGCTTGCATTTTTAGTCAAATTGTCAAATGTATTTGTACTACTTAGTTTGGTATTTTTGCATGACATGTTACTACTCTTCACCATACTTTAATTAATTTGAAGACGTTTACTATTTCAAAGCAATGCACGTCAAAATAAGAAAAAAAGAGGATTTGTGCAACACTTTTTAATTGTTTATGTTATTTGCAATTTTGATGATTTGACAAACTTAGGGACCTTGAAAGGGTACCAGGTTCTTACTTGAGTGTTGAAGATGAAACAAACCCAGAGACCTTGTAGAGGTATCAGGCTCTCATTATGACGAGCCAGTTGACTGCCAACTGGAGACGGTACAGAAAGTAGGTGCACACTTCCCAATGATGTCACAAAAGTGAGACTTCTCCAACCAATGGCAAAGAGTTTAAGGAAAGTGACTTGTTCATATAAAAGGCACTTTCCTAAACATCTTTGGTAGTTTTTGCAACTTCACATACCACTTTTCAAGAACATTTGCAAAAGCTGCTAGCAAACAAAAGGTAGAATTATTCCAAGAACAGCAACAATCTCTGTAGATTTTAGTGTGGCTGTTTAAGAATATATTCTCGTGTTCTTATATTGTAAACTACTCCTGAAACTATAAAGGAATCAGAGGGTAGTGTTAAAATTCTAGGTTGTCCAAGTGGGATAGCTTCGTGGGTAGATTGGTTTCTACTTAGGCTTGTTAAGCAATAGAGACTATTGCTTGAACGTGAGATTAAAAACTTCTTCTCTCATTTGTTGTAATCGTGTTTTACTTTTGCTTTTGAAGATTAGTGAAAACGATTGAAAATCCTTTGAGACAGGTCGTGGTTTTACTCCCTTAAACAAGGAGGTTTCCACGTAAAATCATTGTGTTGATTTTAATTGCATTTAACTTTCTGTTTATACTCATCAGTTTAGTAAGGGATCTGGTCCATTATTCTGTTAAGTGAAGACATATATTCTATCAAGTGGTATCAGAGCAGGCACTCTCTATATGGTTAACACCAAGGAAGTGATATTTGTTCTAGAATGGCTGCTCCACTTAATCTCGAAGAAGGTTAGTCGTCAACAAGACCTCCTCGTTTCAATGGACATTTCTACAGTTGGTGGAAAGTTAGAATGCATGATTTTCTCATGGCTGAAGATAGTGAGTTATTGGATATCGTGCTGATGAACCATTTATTCCAATGATAGAAGAAAAGGATGGAGAGAAAATCAGTCTTGTTCCAAAGCCTAGACAGAAATACGATGAAACTGACAGAAAAAAATAGAAAAGGGCTACAAGGCAAAAAGTCTTCTGGTCTGTGGGATAGGACCTAATGAGTTCAACAGGGTTTCAGCTTGTGAGTCTGCTAAGGAAATTTGGGACTGTTTAAAGACTGCTCATGAAGGAACTGAACAAGTCAAAGAATCAAAGATTGATATGCTTACCTCACGGTATGAAAACTTTAAAATGAAGGAAGGAGAAACAATTCATGACATGTTCACAAAGTTGTCTTCCATTACAAATGAGTTGTGAAGTCTTGGTGAACCTATAAGCATGAGCAAACAAGTCAGAAAAGTACTTCGAATTCTTCCAAAATCTTGGGAAAGCAAGGTTGATGCCATCACATAAGCCAAAGATTTGAAGGTGCTGACTATGGATGCTTTGATTGAAAATCTGAAGACACATGAGATGAATCGAAATCACGATTCATCAAAGAAGGAAGTTAAAAAGGATAAGTCATTGATGCTGAAATACAAATCAGATGAAGATTTCAATGATGATGATATGACATATCTCATCAACAGATTACAAAAAATTGTGAGAAAAAACAAAGTTTTTAAAAAAAGGAACAAATGGTCCTCGAAATGCTACTCAAGGTGATACATGATACAAGTGTGGAAAAGTTGGGCACTTTATCATAGAGTGTCCTCTGCTCAAGAATGAAAACAAGGAACATCAAAAAACAAGAAGTGACAAAGAGAAGAGAAGGGACCTCGTACTCAGTAAGAGAGATCGAAAAGCTGCTGCAGACTTGGTGGTCAAAAAGGCTCTTGCTGCGTGGGGTGATTCGTCAAGTGATTCAGAAAATCCTGATGAACCAAATGATGTGTCTATGGTGACTGTACATGAGGAGGAAACCATTTTCAATGAAATGTTTGCTCTCATGGCTCATACAGAAAATGAAGAAGAGGACGACAAGATAACTCTTCTTGGTATGAAAAATGACTTGGATAATTATTCTCTTAAAAAATTGAGAACGTTGGCAAAAGTTATGATTGATTCTGTAATTGAGTTTACATCTAAAAGAGACACCATGAATGCTGAACTTGACAGTTTAACTGAAAACAAAGTTAAACTGGAGGAGAAAATGTCAAAAATGGTGTCTCTACAGTCTGATAATTCTGAACGTTAGAACCAGTTGAATCAGATAACTGAAGAAGCTGAAAAGCTAAATGGAATGTCAAATGGTTTACAAGTTGAAATTCAAGAAAAATTGAATAATTCTGAGGAAAAGCTGGGATTGTCGTTGGAGAAGAGCAACAAATTAGAAAAGGATATTGTCAAACTTAAGGAAGAACTTGAAAAATATCTTAAGTGGACAAAATCCTCAAAGTTATTGTCAAATGCAACAAATCAGAGTAATTTCAATAAGAAAGGACTAGGAAGTTTGAACATCACTCCTCTTTATAATCCTCATTGTAAGTATGTGTTTGTGTCTGACAATCTGCTTTGTCTTCATTGTGGTAAGAATGGGCATTTAAAGGGAGAGTGTGTTGGCTGGAGAAACTCCTATGAAAGACTCTCTAATTATGCTAAAAGGCAAAATTTACCAAAAGAGAGACCTGGTCCTTCAAAGCATGTTTCAACTCACAGATTTTCAAAGAAAAAATCTGTCACTGCTCCAATGTCTTTTGTTAGAAAGCTTCAAAATTTACCCTATTGGTTTAAATACAATCTGATTACTCCTTTGTCTGCCTTCTGGGAACTCAAATTGAAATAGGTTCCCAAGCTAAACAAGTGATTCTTGGTACAGGTGAGTGAGACGAGCAACAGTCAATGTTGGTATATGGATAGTGGATGCTCTAAACATATGACTGGTGATGTAAAAAATTTCCTCTCACTCGAGACACTTCAAGGAGGAGGTGTCTCTTTTGGTGATGGAAAGAAGGGGTACATTTTGGGAGTTGGCAAAGTGGGAAGATCTCTTGAAGATTCAATTGACAATGTGTATCATGTGGATGGGTTGAAGTACAGTTTGTTGAGCGTGTATCAAATCTGTGACAAAGGAAATGAAGTCAAATTTACTTCTGAGAAGTGCATTGTGGTGAATCTAACTACAAAGAAGGTAATTCTCACTGCTTACAGAAGTAAAAACATGTATGTGGCCAACTTAGAAACGTCTCATGGAGATGACCTAACATGTCTTAGTGCTCAGAATGAGAATGTTGATCTTTGGAATACTAGGCTAGGGCATGTGAGCTCATCTTTATTGAATAAACTGATTTCTAAGGACCTGGTCCGGGGTCTGCCAAAGTTGAAGTTTTCTGAAAATAAAATTTATGAAGCTTGTGTTAAAGGAAAACAAATCAGATCATCCTTTAAGCCTAAAAAGCAAGTAACATCATCAAGAACACTAGAGCTGCTTCACATGGACTTGTGTGGACCCTTGAAGGTTCAAAGCAGAAATGGCAAGAAATACATTTTGGTAATAGTTGCTGATTACGCGAGATATACATGGACAAGATTCTTGAAATCAAAGGCAGAAATAGCTGAAGAATTAGTGGTGTTTTTCAAAATGATTCAAACCAAATTGAATCAAGTAATTTGCAGCATTCGATCTGATCATGGTACTGAGTTTGAGAACTCAAAACTGGACAAATTCTGCATGGAGAATGGTACGAGTCATAATTTTTTTGCTCCTAGAACTCCTCAACAAAATGGAGTAGTGGAAAGAAAAAACAGAACCTTGGTGAACAAAGCCAGAACTATGATTATTGAATCAAATCTCCCTCAAAATTTTTGGGCTGAAGCTATCAACACAGCATGTCATGTTACCAACAGGTGTCTGATAAGAGCTGTTTTGAATAAGACCCCCTATGAGCTCAACAACAGAAAGCCTATGCTGAGCTATCTTAGAGCATTTGGATGCACGTGTTTTGTGCTGAACAATGGAAAGGATGATCTGGGAAAATTTGATCCTAGGAGTGATGAAAGAGTATTTGTTGGATATTTTTCATCGAGTAAGGCTTACAGAATATTCAACAAACGAACTCAATGCATTGAAGAAAGCATTCATGTTGTATTTGATGAAGATGGAAGCTTGAAAAATAATGGATCAAACGATGAAGATGATGTGATCAAACTGTCCAATTTACAGAAAATTGAAGGAAGTGAAGCTGATGTAGAACAACAACTGAAAAATGACTGTGATGATCAAAATCATAGTTTACCTGAAGAGGGTGATGAGGTTGAAAATTGTGATGAGGTACCTGGTACTACTCAGAATTCCAGCCAGAGTACATCAAACTCCCCAAAAAATGATGTCGCTCTTGATGAAGAAGAACATGTTGATCAGCTCAACCAGTCCGCTCCAAGATCAGGATGGAAGCATAGTTCATGACATCCTCTTGATAATCTTATTTCTCCTTTGAATTCTGGAATTCATACTAGATCAAAAACAAGAAATCTAGTTGCATTTTCAGCATTCATATCGTCTATTGAGCCCAAGAATGTGAAAGAAGCATTAAGTGATGCAGATTGGATCAACTTTTTGCATGAGTAACTTCATCAGTTTGAAAGAAGCAAGGTATGGTACCTGGTTCCTCGACCAGGAGGCAAAACAGTAATAGGAACCAGATGGGTTTTCAGAAACAAGCTTGATGAAAATGGAGTGATTACTAGAAATAAATCCAGGTTGGTGGTTCAAGGATATAATCAAGAAGAGGGAATAGACTATGATGAGACTTTTGCACCTGTTGCCAGAATGGAAGCTATTAGAATATTAATAGCTTTTGCTGCATTCATGGGGTTCAAGCTGTATCAAATGGATGTGAAAAGTGCATTTCTGAATGGAGATCTCAAAGAGGAGGTATTTGTCAAACAACCTCCTGGTTTTGAAGATACGGAGCTACCAAATCATGTGTTCAGATTGAATAAGGCCCTGTATGGTCTGAAGCAGGCTCCAAGAGCATGGTATGAAAGGCTGTCAAAGTTTCTGCTGAAGAATGGTTTCAAAAGAGGCAAGATAGAAAATACTTTGTTCTTATTAAAAAGAGAACAAGAATTGCTTATCATTCAATTTTATGTGGATGACATAATCTTTGGAGCTACTTCAGAACATTTCTATGAAAAATTCTCATCATTAATGGGAAAGAAATTTGAAATGAGCATGATGGGTGAACTGACATTCTTCCTTGGTTTGCAAATCAAGCAATCATCAAATGAGATTTCAATCTGTCAGGAAAAGTACATTAAGGAGCTACTCAAGAAATTCAATATGTTTGACTCTAAACCTATTGATACTCCTATGGGAACAAATTCCATGCTTGTAGTAGAGGAATCTGATCCTCTTGTGAATCAAACTATGTACAGGAAAATCATTGGATCCTTGTTATATCTGACTGCTAGCAGGCCTGATATTTTTTATAGTGTTGGAATGTGTACTAGGTTTCAAGCATGTCCTCGTGACTCACACTTGAAGGCTGCAAAACTTATTCTTAGATACCTGAAGAAAACGGGGGACCTGGCTCTCTTCTATCCAGTAGGTGATACTTTTGATCTAGTTGGTTTTGCAGATGCTATTTTGCTGGTTATCAAGTTGACAGGAAGAGTACTTCTGGAATGGCTCATTTCCTTGGATCATCACTCATCTCTTGGGGAACCAAGAAGAAAAATTATGTGGCTATTTTAACTGCTGAAGCTGAGTATGTAGCTGCTGCAGCCTGGTGTTCACAGTTGTTGTGGATCAGGCAACACTTGGAAGATTTTGGGATACACATCAAAGCAATTCCTCATATGTGTGACAATACTAGTGCTGTTAGTATGGGAAATAATCCAGTCCATCATAAGAGAACAAAGCATATTGATGTTAGACATCACTTTTTGAGAGATAATGTTGAGAAGGGAAATATTGTGCTTACATATTGTCCAGCGGAGGAGCAAATTGCAGACATCTTCACCAAGGCTCTCAGTAAAGATAAATTTGAGAGAAATAGGCTGAACTTGGGCATGTTGATCTCTAAGTGATGTTCTTAGCTTCCAACAGTTGAATTCCTTTGATGGCTAAAATTGTAGTGCATGTATCCTTTGTGTGAATATTTAAATATCTGAATAAAGATCCTTTTTGTACCTTTTGTAGGTATACTTTCAGGAAGGACTGGCCTAGCAAAGAAAATGACTAGAACAACTGGGGAATGAGGATGTAACTGTGTTATGGTACATGGTGCCTGTCCAGGTTAGCATTTATACATTAATTTGAAACTGAAAATTATGACCGTTGATAATGCCACATGTCAGTCATCAGTCATTCTGACCGTTAGTCCCATCGTTTCTCTCTCAAACAACACATCCAATCACGGACCTGGCACCTTTTCACGTCTTTTTAAAAACCCTCATTACTTCTTTTTGAAATCCTCATCCGTCCTTTAACATTCTTTTTGCTTCAAAAAGGGTTTAAGTAAAAGTTAAAAAGGTAAACTTTGTTTCTTCTTCTTCCTTTCTCTGTTCGAAAATCCATTTTTTTCTAGTCAAACATGTCTTCTCCTTCTTCTACCTCCAAATAGATGCTAAATGCTCTTAGCGAAATAGAGCCCATTGCTTTCTACTCTCCGTCTATTGTGAAGTCCAGATCCAATGCCCCTTCTAGTTCTCAGCAAGATCCACCCTACAATCCGTTCTATTCCATAGATTTAAACAGCACATTCTTGCCTACTGGACCTGGTCCTTTGCAAGAAATGTTGCCTGATACTCTTTTTGAAGGAGATCTGCCTAAGCTTAAAGCATCTGAGTCCAATATCTTGGCAGCAAGTGAAGAGTTGGTTATTGAGAGTTTGGCTATGATTCGGGAAGAAGAAAGGGCTGAGCAAACTGAAGTTTTGCAGAGGTAAGAAATACTCAACCCATTTTTGATAAAACTCCTGACATTGGAAGGTATCCTTCTTACTCCTCCTCTGACTCTTAAAGTGGAAGGTTGAGCGAAGAGTGGGTGAGATGTTTAGGAAAGGGAAGGAGAAGGTTGTACGAGAGGCCTCTAGGAGAGGACCTACCACTAGGTCTTCTTCTAAAAAATTGATGGCCGATGCCTTGAAGGCCAGTGCACGTTCTACTGCTGCAATTAGAAGTGCCAGAACCTTCAAGGTATGAAATTTCACAATGCCTGAGACTGGTGTTTTTGAGTTGTCTGATGAGGAAGTTGAAAAGAAGGGTAAGAAGAAAAGGTCAGGGAAGAAAAAGGGAAAGGTTTCGAAGAAGGTTGAAAACACAAAGTCCAAAAAGAAAAGTTCTGTAGGAAAAAGGAAGAGATCACAGGGACCTGGTGCCCAAGACAGGAGGGATGAGAGTGTCAACATGCAGGAAGTTGTTGACAGCCTGAGAAAGCAAGCCGTCTTGGCTGGGAGAGTCTTTGATATGGGAACCATAAATCTTCCCGGCATGGACTCTCTTCATGATATGGTAGAAATTCAATCATGGCTACATTTGTTCAATAGAAAATCCCCCATCCTCTATGAAGAAGAAGTGCGAGAATTCTATTATAATGTTCAATTCAAAGAAGATGAGAGTATCCTCACACGGGTCAATGACATTGCTGTACATCTAGATGAGGATTTGTTGAGCAAAATTTTCAGGGTGCCAAGAGAAGGGACCTGGTCTGTGCTGGGAAGAACTTGCTCTACTGAGTTTGCTTCCTTGATTTCTAAGATACCCACAACCAAGGTTGCTGGGATTTATAAGAAGATCATGAAGAGCGAGTACCAGTTAGTCTTCGAGTTCATCAACAAAGTTCTCCTTCCTCGCACTGAAAAGAGGACCTCAGCAACTGCTGCTGACTTGTTTGTGATGGAGATGTTGTGTAGCTTCGAAGCCCTGAATCTCCCAGGTCTTATGCTTGAGCATATCTACAAAACCGTCATCGAGAGCAAAGGTGTTCATGGAATGGGATACATATACTTTCTCACGAAAGTATTCAAGCATTTTCAAATTCCTCTAAGTGTTGGAAAGGTTGGGGCGGTTAAACAAAAACTATCTCACACAGTACCCTGGTCGAGTGTGAGTTTATTGAAGGAAGAGGCAATCCCAAGAGAAAGATGTCTCAACTCATCGAAGATCAGGATCAACTCAAGCATGAGGTTGAGGAGCTCACTGTGCGTTTGAGTGGTAAAGAGGCCGAAATTGCCATACTCAAAGCAGAACTACTTACTGCACAGAATGAGGGACCTGGTTCTTCCGTGGTACAAGCTCTAGAGAGAGAGAATACAGAGTTGAAGGCTAAGATCACTGCCTTACAGGAGAAGGCAATTAAAGATAATGATGTTGCCAATGCACGTCTCACTCTTATCATCCAGTCCATGTCTCATCCACCTCCCTCTCTCTAACCTGTTAAAAAAACCTCCCTTGTGTCTTTCTTTTTGTGGCTTATCTTTGTGTTATTGGATTATCAGTTTGATTTTAATGTATTAATGTTATTGTGGAATGCTGGTTAACTTATTCCTCTGTTATTCTGATTATAGTCCTTTGTGAATGTTTTTCCCTTCCTGATTGATTGCTTTTTAATCTTTGATCTTATTCAGTATTGTTGTTGACATCACTAGTTTATTGCATATCTCTTTTATGATGCCAAAAGGGGGAAGTAAAATTGGTAAATAGCTAAATAAATATACATGTGGGGGAATAGAGTGAGGGGGAATATACATATGGGGGAACAAAGTGAGGGGGAATATAGTAAGGGGGAACAAAGTTGGATGGGATCTGAGACTATTGTTTGTCATCATCAAAAAGGGGGAAAATGTTATTTGCAGTTTTGATGATTTGACAAACTTAGGGACCTTGAAATGGTACCAGGTTCTTACTTGAGTGTTGAAGATGAAACAAACCCAGGGACCTTGTAGAGGTACCACACTCTCATTGTGACGAGCCAGTTGACTGCCAGTTGGAGACAGTACAGAAAGTAGGTGCACACTTCCCAATGGCATCATAAAGTGAGACTTCTCCAACAAATGGCAAAGAGTTTAAGGAAAGTGACTTGTCCATATAAAAGGCACTTTCCTAAACATCTTTGGTAGTTTTTGCAACTTGATATACAACTTTTTCAAGAACATTTGCAAAAGCTGTTAGCAAACAAAAGGTAGAATTATTCCAAGAACAGCAACAATCTCTGGAGCTTTAGTGTGGCTGTTTAAGAATGTATTCTCGTGTTCTTATATTGTAAACTACTCCTGAAACTATAAAGGAATCAGAGGGTAGTGTTAAAATTCTAGGTTGTCCAAGTGGGATAGCTTAGTGGGTAGATTGGTTTCTACTTAGGCTTGTTAAGCAATAGAGACTATTGCTTGAACATGAGATTAAAAACTTCTTCTCACATTTATTGTAATCGTGTTTTACTTTTGCTTTTGAAGATTAGTGAAAACGATTGAAAATCATGTGAGACAGGTCATGGTTTTACTCCTTTAAGCAAGGAGGTTTCACGTAAAATCATTCTGTTGATTTTAACTGCATTTAACTTTCTGTTTATACTCATCAGTTTAGTAAGGGACCTGGTTCAATATTCTGTTAAGTGAAGGCATATATTCTATCAGTTTATATAAACTGGATCTCATATAAATGGAATCCCTAATAAGACATAAGCAGAGGAAGAATTATTTTGTATAGAGCTAATCTAGTTTGCCCATTATGCTAGACTAGTAAATTTGTGCAAAACTTGTATAATTTTTGTCAGAACCTTAGTTTTTTGCGAAGCAGCTATTGAAACAATGGGTCGAGCTTAAACTCCCTTAGATTTCCAATTTTATTCATAAATTCTCATTTACGCACTGTCAAACCCTGATTGGTCATTCTTGGAAAGTTCGTGGTCTTACTGTTTTGCCCACCCCCCACCCCCGATACGATCACGAGTCTTTTGTGATTGAGTTTTGTAAGTTTGTTTTGAATTTTGAGTTTAAAGTTGATAATTTTGTTAAGTTTGAAAGACTAATTTGATACTCGGAGTCTTTTTGAGGATTTGAAGTTGTAAAAAATGAAAATTTAGCCTTTGGATTGACTTTGGTCAACGTTTGGGGTTTGGATGCTCAAATTTGATTTCGAGAGTTTTGTAGGATTTAGAGGATGATTTTAGGCTTAGGTGAGGCCTTGGTTTATATATTTTTGAAAGGTCCCGAACTTGTTTCAACCTTTTTGGGTGGTGTTAGTTTCTTGTGGTTTTCACGGATGTCGAGTTAAAGAGATCTCAGATTCAAGTTTCGACAGTTTCATTGAGTTCAGAACGTCTACTATGATTGATTTGCATATGTGGTTTATGTGCACGGGATTCCAAGCAATTTTTTAGAGTCCTTTTGGTGCTTTGAGAGTTGATTGGATTTTTTGAAGCTGGTGTGTTTCGCTTTCAGGAAAGGTGCCTCACAATCGTGATGTTCACAAAAGTGAGACCCTATTCGCGAAAGCGAAGGGTCTCAATTAGGCGGGGTTCGCTTAAGCAAACCATGGGTAGCGACCACGATATTTGGAAAAGTGAACCCTGGTTCGTGAAGGCGGGGTCCCCACTTCGTGTTGTTCGCATTTGCGACCCCAAGGTCACTTTAGCGTCATCATAGAAGGTTATTTCTGAAAATTTTGGGGTGTAATCCTTATTCTCATTTTTGAGATTGGCAAAATCTTTTGAGGCAATTTTGAAAGGATTTCTTGTGCTAAATCATTTAGGTAAGCTTTTGTAATCCAAAAACATCATTTCCCTTTGATTATTTATGGATTTCAACATCAAAATTTGAAATTTTGATTGGTAAATGACAAGTTTTTTCAAGAACTCAATTCTAAACTAAAATATAGATTGTGAACTGATTCCGAGTCCTTCAAAATGGTTTTCACCAATAAGTTCCCGAGGCTTTGAGTAACATTTTCAAGTATTGAATTTTGGATTCAAGCATTCTTTTTGAAATCGAGTTTTGAGTTGATTGACACATTTTTCAAGCAAATTGATGTGGATAATGTTGTTTAAAAAATTTACTATTAATACTCGATTGATATAGATTGTACAGTTGTAGACATTGGTCGTAAGGAGAAGATTCAACTCTTATAGTGACTAATTGATCGATAAAAGTCAAGTGATCTCCTAAACCTTGTATTCCAATAGAATTTATGTATTTCCTTCGACGTTTGTGTTTTCGGAGTAATGAAAATGAGGTGCATGGCTAATTGTCCACTTGATAAATCATAATGAATGAAAAGAAATTTGAATAAAAAGGCTATGTGATGATCATAATGTTTGTGAATTGTCTTATTGTAACCCTTAGTGATTGAGTGATGAAATGATTGACTACATCAAAATGGACTTGAATTGCATGAATTATTGTCTCTTATGCATGGTGTGATATTGCATGAATTTTAGTACCAAGATCACTCTTGCATTATGGGCGGCTTACGCCCATGAGAATGAACTCTGAGCGACCTTGATACTTGAGATCCTCTTCGGATTTGACACGCCCCCGGTCACTCTTGCTAGATGGGCTTGGAATGGACTGGCTAAGTAGACGACCTAAATCGATGGTCACTCGTGCTAGCCTGGCTGCGAGTTGATTGGACTTGATGGTTACTTGGGCTAGGAGTCGTACTTTCAGTTCGTGTTACTCTTCTGTAGTAGACTTAGCTATTTTGTGTGCGTATCAGGATTGTGGGGTACCCTTCAAATTTTACTTTAACTCGCGCATGAGTGTACATTCTCAGCTTATGGGTCCACTTAGGTTTAGTTAGTTATACTTTTAGATTTATTTTTTGGTATCCTCGTGTGCTTTCTTTTTATACCTGTTTTGACCTCTTGTGTGTCTAGATTCCATCTTTTCATCAAATTGTTTTTACCTTTTTTTGTTAGTCGTCCTTTGATGCCTATTGAGTACCTTTGTTTTGACACTTACGCTACACTCTATATCTATTTCGTGATGTAGGTCTTAGTACTAGCTTCCAGGGTGATGATCATGCCATCTTTTGCAGGTTGTGGATATCGGAGACGAGGGTGAGTACTTGGCGTCTTGGATCAATTTGTCTTTGTTTGTTTATACGGTAGCTAGTAGTTTGCCTTTGAGACGACTTGTAATGGTCAACTTTTGGGACTTGTATATATTCATATTTGACAACTTTGTACTCGGGACTTCCACATTCGGGGAAGGTTTCTATTTGTATATAGTTTTTGGTTTGCTTTCATTTATGTCTTTTCTTATTGCTAGTGCACTATTAGTTATTCTATCCGTATATTCATTACTTGTTCTTCCGGGTACAAGTTCACTTAATACTGATAAATTATAGTAGATTTATCATGACTAAGGAAGTCAGATCGTGACATTTCTCATGGAAAAGTAAAAAAAATAATTTCTTCCTAATACCTTTAATCCAAACATCTAATCTTATATATTATAAAGTGTTTTCTTTATACATTTTTGTCAAAGTTAAGAAATAATAAATGATTCAGCAACATAATGCTAACAAAAAATGAGAACCAAGAAAAAACTTAGTGCTAACCTACAATGCACAACAACACCCAGATGCCCAGCATGGGGTATGTCAAAATAGCACATCAAAGATATTTTACTTCACCATTGTAGGATCAAATTCCACCTGATATATAAAACTTAATTTTCATGCGAACGAATGTCTCTTGAAAGCCCTCGGGGAAAATGTAGCTCCACCCTTGCTTTCAACTTGCTTAAAGTAAAGACATGAATATTTTGGCAACTATAAAATAGTTATTGAGTAAGAAAGAGTATATCAATCAAATGGACACACTTTTACGATATTGCTTTAGACAAGCTAAGTACCTTTATAAACTATAACCAAAATTTCAGTGACACATCAAAATTTAAATAGACTCCCATTACCCCCTAAATTATTTCTAAATCGAATTAGCACACCCCAAAAGATGACGTGTTAGAGAGAGTGTGTACATTTAGAGCTAAACTCGCCTTAAATGAATGATTTGATGATTCTAAATAGGGGTGTCAAATGAGCGGGTTGGGTTGAAATTGAGGATATTAAAATGGATTGAAATAGAAGTTGAGTTGTTTCTTGTCCCGCCCAAGTTTACTTTGGCCTCAAATGAGCTAAAAAACGGGTTGGGTCTTGACTCGCCCAATTTGACCCGATTAATCTCAATAATTTAACATATTCATATTTAACTTTTGTAATCACAATTTGAATTTGAGCTCAAGATTTTTTTAAAAAAAAATAACAAATGGATAGAAAAACCCTAAACATGTTAAATAGATAATAATTCGTACCTTAAATATAGGAACATATCTTAATAAATAATTTTAAAACAGGTTAAATTGGAGATTAAATTAGGCTCAATTGAGGATTCACTTCAAATGAGTTATGTTTGAATGGGTTGAGATTGAACCATATTCAAACTATCTTGAGTTCAACCCTTAAAATTCTGGACTGATTACCTACGCATTCATTTTTTACACCCCTAATTCTAACATATCTGAAATGCATTTTATGATCAAATTTCCCTCTTGATTTGCATTAGGGAGGTTCCATATGAGTTTCAATGCTTGTTTGAAAATTGATATTTTATTATCATCAAGCTTTAACGGTACCACCTAATTCAAATGATCTCCATCTAGTGTTTGTATCGAAACATTAGATTGTACCGTAATTTCATAATCATAGCAAACATAATCGCCACATTTGAAGTTCGTATGAGAAAGTTATGGTTTTTATAGTGAAGTTAGTTTTTGATGGTGCTGGTGTTTTGCCAAAGATAGTCGTGTAAGATTTTTCATTGTTGCTTAGGATTATTGAAAGAAGTTAGTGACAATTAATTAAAGAGAAATAACTTAATTGTCATTAAATATGTTATTAGAGACAGTTAATACTCTTTGTAAGTGTCTCTAAAGTCTACATGAATATTAGATCCAAAGACACAATTAACTAACAACGATAAAATTTTAGCAATCTTTGTTAATGTACATATTTATTACCAATAAAAATTATTTTTACTATAGTGTATCTTGATCGAAGAAAAAATTACCAAACAGCTAGCATTATCTCTCGCTTGGCACCATTAGGTTTCTATTTGAGAGAAACATTCTATCAAAAATAGAATTAATTACCAAGGAATTTGCAAGTATTTATTGTTTATAATCATAAATTCTGAGATTTATCTAGTTATGCTGAAATACATGCTTGCATGTGGTGGAGTCTTAGTAGCTCAGTTGATGGACATTTTAAACTCCCACCTTGTTGGTGAGAGTTTGATTCCCCACATGGTAGTTCCATCCCTATTTCCCCTTCCCCTTCCCCTACCAAGAAAAAAAAGCAAAACAAATAAATTATTTTAGTGCATTCATATTCAATACGGTTGGAAGGCATATAGGACATGTAGAGTACATTTGGGGTTGACTAATCCAAATTCTCAGCTGGAAATTAAGTACTATATGTTAAAAATGATTTCATACTCAGGCCAGAACATTAGACCATTGATTAAAGATAAATATATAGTTTACCACTCTATGTTTATATCAAAACATTTGATGGTATGAACTATGAAGATTGGATCCATTATTTAAAAAAAAACTTAGTATCTCGAAAATCATTTTCTTAGGGGTTGTTTGGTTACTGTATAAGAAATATTTTATACATGTATTAATAATTGTGTTAACTTTACTATGTTTGGTAGAAATTTCGCGTTAGATACAAAAGTCAACATAACTTATACCATGTTTAGTTGGCAAGAATTTAAATGTTGTATAAAAGTTATTCATGTATTAATTTATACGGTGTTTGGTTGTATTTTTTGTACTCATACATAACTAATACCAACATAACTTATGAGGGAATCTATGTATTGAGTTATGCAGGGTAGAATGAGGAATAAGTTATGTGGATATTAGTTATACATGTATTAAAATGATAAATTACAGATTTACCCTATTAATTTATTTTATTTATTTTTAATTGACAACTTTATTATTTTTGTCTTTTTATATATAGACTATTTTCATTTCTTTTATTTTTTTTAATTGGAAACTTTATTGTTTTCCCATTATTTATAAACTATTTTCATTTCTTTATATATAAAGAAAATGGGTTAAAACCCTTCCAATCTATACCAGAAATTTCAACTACACACTCTAACTTTGCGGGTGTCCTATCATCCTTCTGAACTATTTTAAAATGTTATAAATAACCCCTTAAAACGCAATAATCACTCACGAGTCTTGTGGTGAAAAACACGCACCTGACACGTGTTTTCACCAATCGTTATTTTTTAATTATTTTTTCTCCTTGTTCTTTTTACTTTCTTCCCCAATTATAATCCTAATTTTTTGTGAAAGTTTTGATTTTAAAAAATATTGAGGGATTTGAATATAACTTGGGTTATAGAAGTATTTCGAAGTTACTTCTGCTTTGTAAAAATGTGTGGAAGCTCATTCCAATTACTATGCTCCAATTTTACGGGTAGAGAAAGTTGTAGAAGCAAAGATTATTATTGAATTTGAGAAGAACAGAGAATAAATTGAGCAGAAATACAAATTGTAATTTTGCTTTTTTTTTTTGAGAATTGAAAAGACAAAATGGAGAGTTTTTTTACTAATTTATTTCCAAGAAATAATTGTAATAAAAGTTCTACAGATTATCAGTTCATAGAACTGCAATTTTTTTTATATATAAAAAATCTCCCCTTCCACCTTCACGATCCTAAAATATTTAACTAGGAATAAGCTACCATCAAATGGTTTTATGTTAACTTCCACATTATCTCTTAGTCTAGGAACTTTCTCTTTCGAAAATAGACCATCTTCCATGTCTTTAACATTAACTCTTTCACTTCCTTTACTTGTTTAAAGTTGCATCTATAAAAAAATTATATTTGACTTCGCAACAACACCCACCAAAAAATTGATCAACAAAATATAACCCAAAAAATATTTGTTGTCTTATCGATAATTTGAATACAAAGTTTAGTCTTCTATAACAAAAATTTAATCAGAACCTTCTTTAATTTGAAAAAGAAGCATCTTACTTCAAAAAGTTAAGAACAATTTTATGTGAAGATACAAAATCATATCCAGAAAGAAAAGATTTGATGAATCAATATAAATTGAAGACTAATTTATTTACGAAGATTAAGAATTAATTCGGAGATAGAACTTCAAAAAGGGTTGCCTGAAATCTTCAAGATCATGGTAGAATTTAAAATAGAAAATAGTTAGAAAGTAAGAAAGAGAGAGAAAACAATAAAAGAAGAAAGAAAGAACGATGAAAAAGAAAATAAAAAGGAAAAAATAGTCAGTTCACTCTCCTTAAGAGAGAATGAATGCACTCTCTGTGCCAACTTAGCATTTAAGAGTGTATTTATTTTATATTAAATAAGTTCAAGGGGGTAATGTGACTCCTATAAAATAAAAATATGTAATTGGAAATTCGGTGATAGATTAGGGAGTGATTTGATTATTTTCTCTTATATATACTTGCCGTTTTTATTTATTTATGCAAATATAAACATTTTTCAATATAAAAAATTTGATTGTATATTTTTTGACGGTACATATGCTAATCAAATATTAGCAGTATATATTATTCAATATGTTTCACATTTTATTAGCATGTATTATTATTTTGTTAATAATATATGTTAATAATTTACAGCCAGTTTAATATGTAATTGTTAATAATTCATGTATTGTAATCTCTACATAACAAAATAATACCTACATAACTAATATCCGCATAGCTAATTCTCGTATAATTAAACTCAACATAACTAAACTCTACATCTAATACATGCATAACTAATACCTAAATAAGTAAACCTTGCATAACTAATACCTACATAACTAATATTTGCATAACTAAACACTGCATATTTGATATTTGCATAACTCTAACCAATAACCAAAGGATTCCTTAGTATTTTCTTATGCATGATATATAGAGGCACTTAAGCGTTTTTCAGTTATTATATTACAACCTCTCTCTTATTCTTATGAATTTATTCATTACTAGCCACTTTTTTGGTTTCAAATCAAGATTAATTATTTCTCAATGAAAACTTAATGAATGTGTTATAATTGAAGTTGAAAATGCTTTACTATACTTTATTTTTGTCCACCAGTATATGTAAACTAACTGAGCTTTTATTTAGTTGAACTGGAATGTACACTAATTGACTACGAATATGTTATTTATTAATTCGGGTCACAACCATTTAATGTGGTATTGGGCTGCTCTTCTATAACTGATCTTGGCCCATTAAAGTCCGACTCAACAACAATAGGGACGGGCATCTCCTCAGCCATGACTAGAGGATGCAACCGTGCTCCCAAACATCTGGAGTATGGGACACTTGAGCCCGGTATCACCCTCGTGGACCTGCCTGTCTCCAAAGCAACTTGCGTATTCTTGGGCCACATCTATAAATTTAACTGTATTGTTTTAAGGGTAAACAATTTTTTTTTTTTAACATGGACATAAATACATCCTTAGATATGGATTTAATGGTGAAAACTATGTATCTTATCTTCTGAAAAGGATATGTAAACCACCCATGACTTAATTACTCTGGCAAATAAATGCAAGCCTACCAAATTGGAAAAACATACCAAGTATGCACTCCAGAGGAAAATTTTCATATTTCTTATCAAAGGGTACTGAAAAAATAAATTCACCCACACCCTTATTAGAGGAAAAATAAAAAAAGATTGAGAGAATTTGTTCTCTAGCATAATTGGTTCGAAATTTTTTTCTAAAAAACAGTACAAAAAACAAAATCATGTTTTTTTTTGTTTTCGATCTGTTGAAACGTGTGATCATCTGACCTAAAATCTTAAGCTACTAGACACCTCACACTTTCTATTATTTAATTGTATTCGCAATACGTACCCTCCCTGAATTTTATTTTCATGACCCAAGCACGTGAGAATTCATTTTGATATGGGTGGTGATGAAATCAAATCTTAGGACCTCTGCATGCTCTGGTACCATATAAGAGTTGGAAAAGATATTGTCAACAATGTCCACGATCAATTTCACGGGGTACTTGCTATATACTGCTCAAACAAGAATTCAAACAAAGAGAAGTCTCACTATTCAGAACAAGAACAGGTAAGTGATACACCCAAACAAAATGGAACAAGCTTTTATGAATTTCAAGTGGTTAGTATCATACATCTATTGCTTAATTCTTGTTATGTCTATGAAAGTCTCAACCTTTGATGAACAAGTTTTACTAGACTTCAAAAGTAGAATCACTGATGATCCATTCCAAGTCATGTCTTCATGGAACAATTCTCTCCATTACTGCAATTGGACAGGCATAACATGCAACCCCTCCTTCCAAAGAGTCATCATTCTTCACTTGAGATCACTAAAGCTCGTTGGATCCATACCGCCTTCTATTGGGAACCTCACGTTCCTAACAGCGATAAATCTTAGGAATAATAGCTTCCATGGTGAAGTCCCTATGGAAATAGGCAACCTCTTGCAACTTCAACATCTTAATCTCACTTGGAATTCATTTACTGGAACCATTCCTGCTAATCTGAGCAGCTGTAAAGAACTTAGATCACTTGCTCTAGAATATAACAGTCTGGTTGGTAAAGTATTACCTGATCAGTTCAGTTCACTTACTAAGTTGAATTATTTAGGCCTTGGAAACAACAATCTCACAGGAGGTATCCCATCTTGGATAGGAAATTTTTCGACTCTTCGAGGTCTTTCCCTTGCAGTGAACAATCTACAAGGACCAATACCTCGAGATATTGGACGTTTGTCAAACTTGCAAATATTTCAAGTTTATGGAAATCAGTTGAATGGTACAATTCCTCAATCTCTTTTCAATATATCCTCTGTTTACTATTTCTCTGTTACTCAAAACTTGTTGTATGGAGAGCTTCCATCAGATATAGGCCTTACTCTTCCAAATCTTGAGGTTTTTGCTGGTGCAGTGAACGATTTCACCGGACCAATTCCTGTTTCATTATCAAATGCATCAAAACTTGGTGTACTTGAGTTGTCTCAAAATAAGCTCACGGGAAATGTCCCTACCAGTTTAGGACAATTGCAACGGTTGTATAGGATGAACTTTGAGATCAATAATCTTGGAAGAAACACAAGCGGGGATTTGAGGTTTCTTGATTTTCTAGTTAACTGCACAAGTTTACAAGTTCTTAGCTTTGAGGACAATATTTTGGGAGGTGAATTGCCTAAAACAATCGGTAACCTTTCCACGAGGCTAGAAATATTGGCTCTTGGTGATAATATCATAGTTGGTTCTCTTCCTACAGGACTAGAAAACCTTGTTAATTTGACCCTTCTATCTCTGGATAATAGCTACTTGAGAGGTAGTGTTCCTGAGTCTTTAGGTAAACTTCGACGCCTGCAAGGACTGCTGTTGAATGGTAACAAGTTATCAGGTAGGATTCCATCTTCTATCGGTAACTTAACATCTCTGTCTACTTTACACATTGAGGACAATGAATTAGAAGGAAACATACCTCCAGAACTCGGGCAGTGCATCCGCTTATCAAGGCTAAACCTTACAGGAAATAATCTTGTTGGTTCCATACCAAAGGAGCTTGCAGGTCTTTCTTCTCTTTCGATTTCCTTAGCCTTAGCGAACAATTCGTTGACTGGTTCCTTGCCTGCTGAATTTGGAAAGTTGATAAATCTCAAGGAAATGGATATTTCACATAACAAATTATCAGGTGAAATTCCAAGTACCCTAAGTAGCTGTGTCAGCTTAGAGCGCTTCATAGCGAATAACAACCTGTTTCGAGGAGAAATTCCTGAATCCTTGAAAGGTTTAAGAGGTTTAGAAGAAATTGATTTGTCACACAATAACATCTCAGGAGAAATACCTGAGTTTCTTGGGAAACTTCCATATCTTAGGAGGCTTGATCTTTCATTCAACGAACTTGAAGGCGAAGTACTAACTGAAGGGATCTTTGCAAATGAAACCGCCGTCTCAATTTTAGGGAATGATAAACTATGTGGAGGTCCTCCAAACTACAATTTTCCTACATGCCCTAAACAAAAAGATGCATCATCAAAGAAACACATTAGTTCAAGGATAAAAGTAGCAATTATTATTTCCGTTACATTTCTATTTTTACTTTTGTGTTCCTTTGCAGCTTGCTATATAGTAACTAGGAAGTCGAGAAAGAGAGATCTTACTGGACGGTCCTCAAGACAAAGGCAGTCCGATCATTTTGATGATGAAGAACCAACTTTATTTAATGATCCAATTTTGACAGCAAAGATAACTTACCAAGATATATTCAAGTCAACCAATGGATTTTCTGAGGATAATCTAGTCGGTACAGGAAGTTTTGGTTCTGTTTACAGAGGAAAGTTTCAGGTTTTTGATAAAGTTATGGCAGTGAAAGTATTGAACCTTCAACAAAGAGGTGCTTTGAAAAGCTTTTCGGATGAATGCAGAGCTTTGAAAAGCATAAGGCATCGAAATCTCCTTAAGATAATAGCTGTTTGTTCAAGCATCGATTACCAAGGTAATGATTTCAAATGCATAGTCTTTGAGTTCATGGAAAACGGAAGCTTAGATGACTGGCTGCACTCGAAAGGTGATGAGCAACACCTCAATATTATCCAAAGACTAAACATCGCAATAGATGCTGCTTCAGCACTTGATTATCTCCACAACAATTGCCAAGTACCAATTGTTCACTGTGATTTAAAACCAAGCAACATACTCCTCGATGAAGAGATGACTGTCCGTGTTGGTGACTTTGGACTGGCAAAATTTCTCTTCAAATCATCATGGAACAAACATACATCTATTGCACTAAACGGTTCTATTGGTTACATCCCACCAGGTATGTCACTAAACCATGTTGATTTCTCTTGCATAATGTCTATTTCCCTTATCAGGGGTCCTAACATGCAAGATGTTTGTGTACCTCAATCTCATATGTCCCCTCTGTTTCAATTTGTTTGTGTATGGTTTTGACTTGACACAGAGTTCAAGAAATATAAAAGACTTTGTTGGTTTAAACTAAAAATACATAGAATGTACGAACATGTCCTTTAATCTGTTGAAATTTAAAGAGGTGTCAAAAAGCAAAGAGACATTCTTTTATAAACGGACTATAAAAGAAATTTAGACAAATGAATTGAAACGAAGGGAGCTTATCTTTCTAATGCTTAAGGTGTCGAATGAACAAATCCAAAAGTAAGCATTCATATGAGGCTGTCATTTTCATGTGAGTGAACATATATTGAGTGTCCCAACATGATTCATCATTATCTTGCAGAATATGGTTCAGGTGTAAATGTGTCCACTCTAGGAGATGTTTATAGCTTTGGTATCATGTTGCTAGAGTTGTTTATTGGTAGAAGACCAACCAATGAGATCTTCAAAGATGGCCTGAATATTCACCAATATGTCAAATCCCATCTGCCTAGACATGTTACAGAGATTGCTGATCCATCATTGCTTTTAGCATATGAAGAACACAATATATATGAGGACAATGCAAGTGAATTGGAAGAAAAGGCGATACTTCAAGATGATGAGTATATATCCAAGCTAAACACCAGCACTATTATACAAGAATGCTTGGTCTCAATCATGAAAATAGGACTTTTATGTAGTAGCTCATCGCCAAGAGATCGAATGCCAATAAGCATAGCTTTGAAAGAGATTCACACAATCAAGAACTTATTTCTAGAGTCTAAGAGGATAAATAATAGTATAGATAGATCAGATGGCAATAAGCTAATCAAATTGTCATCTTCAGAATTTTATTGATGAAGGCTAATATATATACATAGAATAACAACTTTGTAATAGATACTATTTACAATTAGTACTATAGATAGCGTCACAAAATGTGAATTGTCACCAAAAAATTAAGGGATATGGTCGAGTTTTTTTTTTTTTTTAAGTAATGGATGGAGTTCCTTTTTCCATCCTATCCCATTAATTCACTGATACTGCTTATTGATACTATGAAAGTAATTGTCTTTTTTTTTTGCTTTTGTGTCCAACTCATAATATAAACAAGTCGCACATATACTTAGTACATGTTCCTCAACAGTGCAGGCACTCTTGAAGAGCGGGAGATTTCGTGATATTTTTAATGGACTGTCTTATGTTTCTAGAAAGTAAAAAATGTGATATATGAATAGAACCATATCTTTAATAGTAAGCAAATTTGTGAAATCGATTGTATATAAATTGAGACAAAGAAAAACTGAAAAATGTAATGATGGATATGCAATGGTAATCATCTTTATATTATATGACTTGTAAACAACTTTAGATTTAAAATCCTTTTTAATACATATGACATTATAAAAGGGGAAATTGAGTATATAAATGTGCAAAAATAGTGGGAGAATCTGTGTTTGTCCATAAATTCTTTGTCAACATGACATATAATATCTCTATTTGTTGACAATTTTTTTAAAAAATATATTTTAATTGGCTTCCTGAAATTCTAAAATCTGCCGCTTCAAGTAGGAGATGTCACGACAGAGACGAGACCATGGCTAAGAAGGTGAAGAAGAAGATAATGGATGTCACAATTGAAACAAATTAATTATACCGTGATAGTTTTAATTTTTAACTTTATACTAATTTATTTAGATTGATCATGATGATATTATTTTTCCACGCGGAGTAGCACGTGTTAAATTTTTTAATTCAAAACATTGCCTTCGTAATTAGATATATTGATTATCTATAATAACTTTATGTAGTTCAAATAAAGAAAATGTAAGAGATGTGCGTCGTTACAATTTACAATATATCATAAGAAAAAGTTAACTTAGAATACTTGTATATTTTATAAATTACAAAACTTAAAACAATTTGACATTAATTACATCTTATCCCCAAAGCTTCTCAAATTACAATAACTTCAAATTTTTCAAAACTCGTGGATACATTGCTCCTTCATCTAATACATGACAAAATACACATAAGATATATATTAGATACATAACTATAAACAAGATTCATACTGATTTAGGTCTGAAATCATTGAGGTTATTTATCAATAATAACATTTGAACTTGATACATTATACACAAATAAAGTTGTAATGTATATCAAACAAAGTTGTAATGTATATATAGAGTTGGAATGATAAATCCGAATGTTAAAAGAGAGAATGAAAAAGAGGATTTTCGTAATTAATTCAAATGGTAGAGATTATTACGGATTATGTTATCATAAGTCGAGATATTTTTTTAATCTAGTCCAATAGTCAACCCATCTTTATTAGCCTTTTTACTTGCTTTCATAA
The DNA here is from genome assembly GCF_036512215.1 of Solanum lycopersicum. Taxonomy (NCBI): domain Eukaryota; kingdom Viridiplantae; phylum Streptophyta; class Magnoliopsida; order Solanales; family Solanaceae; genus Solanum; species Solanum lycopersicum. The sequence continues at coordinate 11,971,691 of NC_090806.1, read as the reverse complement.
AGAACTCATACTCATAATATCTACATGGTTCTCCTTATTTAGAAAAATAATTATTAGACTTGAATTTATAATTTGTAATTTAAGAACCTATTATCCAAAAATAATGTGCCTTTTTAGGAAAAACTCAAATTCAATTCATCTCATCAAATTGATCAACAAAATTTATGAACTTTCTATTATAGTGTGAACTTCAAATATTATATATTTGGTCAAAGAGATATGAAAACAATCTATTTAAAGGGTTTTCCCTCTTGTGAGAAGCAAATCAAAATAAATCAAGCTCCTTTATTCTTAATTTGCTTTAAACTTTCATTACCAAATGACTTCTGCAAAACGAGATTTTATCAAGTAAGCTTTTCTGCGATGTCCTTTTCAGTTTTTGTCGTTTGTCTCTTTTTTCTTCTTCTTAAGGATTCATGATATTTGTATGATGTTTTTCAATTCTTAATGAGATGATCAAGAAAGTAACAAATGGACTTGACCTCAGAAGGGAAATACTTGACTGGAAATATGAATTGGACAGTCGATTGATCAAGAGATCAGCTTGCTCTACTGCCACTGAAGAAGAAAAAGAGAAACTTCTCATTAAGTATTATGAGGAGGGTGACCAATTGAATGATGAGGTTAATTTTCATACAATTAAATATTTATTCATGATATGCTCTACTTATTGATTACTAACTGTATGTGATAATTTTATTTGCAGTATGATATCTGGTTAAGTTTTTTCAAACTTTTGAAGATAATAGCTTCTGAAAAACTAGTGTTGGATGTGGAATTTTCTAATGAAATTACATTTTACCTACTTATAGCTTTAGTAGCAAGAAAAAATATTGGGTATCATGAAAAATATATTATAGCTTTCTCTTTCAAAATTCTGATTGTACTGCAATACTCTTGATGAAATATTATATATCATAGTTTTCTCATGATTCAGTTTGTATTAAGATATATGAAGTGTAATAGAATAATACAAATGAAAAGAATTATTTAAAGGGGCTGATGTTTAATAACATTGTTTCGCGATACGTTTATTATATTTTTTAAAATAATCATTGAAAGAGACTTAGGTATTTCAACAACTATTATATCTGACCTCATAATTTACAAAACAAATAAAATTTATTCACTGCTAATGTTTAGGCACATCAAGTTGATATTTTGAATCCACCTTCATATAATTTTCAATACAACACATAAAAGAAAAGAAATTTACAAGTCCATCATCGAAATGTATATGTACTTACGCAATTCGATGTTTTCACATATTTAATAGAATAATTTTTTGTCCTCATTTCAATTATCTTATCGTAATTTGCTAAACAAGTAAAATTCATTCACTACTAATGTTTACACTGAAGAAACCTTACCCCAAAACACAAATCAGGTTCGTGTAAGTTGCTTTTAAGTAAAGACAGAGTAAAGACACAAACACTTATTGAATTAAAACCTTCCTCACTCAAGGAAGGAAAAACCTCGTTTTATTAATTCAACTATAAGATTTTGTGATTACAACTCAATAATCAAAAGTCTTATCTCTACTACTCCCTCGATAACTCCAATCGATCTCTCCAAAAGGCCAAACCCACCTTTTGTTACAACTCTTGCTAACAACCAACCCTACAAAGAGCCAAACCCACCCTTTGTACAATAAACTGTAAACTATAATTAAGAACAAAAACAAGACAAATAGTTCTACACGATAAAAACCTTCTCACTCAAGAATGTTTTGACCGTGGCAATCCTATCAATCTTGAAGACCTCAATTTGATGAATAATTCTCTCTTGTTCTCTGCGTGAAGTCGTAAGTTTCTCCCTCTGCCTCGTATCCTTCTTATAGAGTTTTTGCCTTGTACAATCCTTACTAATAAGGTAAGAAAGTTATATTTAAACAAGGATTCTTTTTTAATTTAGAATCCTTATTATACACAACTTCCTTCCTTAATAATATATTTAAGGTTTTCCTTATTTGTATTAACTTGTACCTTTAATATATTATTTTGGCTTTGACAAATAACTCTATTGTACTTGATCTTGGACTCTAGCTTGACTTCTTTGCTGCGTACATTTGCTACTGTTCTTTGCGCTTTTTTTCTATCATCAAAACGAATTAACGATTCTATCACATTCTATCATATTCCCCCTTTTTGATGAAGACAAACATGTAACGTGTGATGTATGCGCAAATAACTCTTCCCCCTTTTGACGAATCAAAAGGACATCAACAGCGGCTAATCAACACTAATCAATATCCATAGCAACAACATACGCCCAGCCAGTTGAGCAATGTAAATTGTTCTGGAAACAAAACAGAGTGAAACAAGGAGCAACAATACTGAGTGAAACCAACTAAGAGAACCAGGTTCAGACAACATGCTTTATCACTGTGGAGGTTGACCAGGCTTAGTTGAAGCAGAAGCCAGCATATCCAAAACTCTGTCAACTCTTGCATTGTTAGCAAGTTGCTGCTGCACCAACTGATCCTTCAACTTGTGTATTTCAGCATTTGAGGAATCGAGCTCAGCACGTAACTTCTGGTTGTCTGATTCAAGAGAAGCGTTCTTTTCTTCAGCTACTTTAAGTTCCCTAAGTAACTGAGCAACAAGACCAGATGTATGTGGAGACGCAGTTGCAACCTGCTCCGACTCCATAGAAATGCCACAATCAGCAAGGATAGTTTGAGTGAACATATCTGCACGAGTTAAAATCCTGCCTTCTCCCAATGGTACTTCAAAGCATCAAACACCCTAGTCAATAGATTTCCAAAAGCTAACTGATAAGAGCCTAACTTAGGATCCACAATTCTAGCAAGATGTTTGATAATCAGTGTAGGCCAATCAATGCGCTCTTTGCACTCAAGTGCGTTCATAAGTCCCATGTCTCTTATGGAGGCAATGTGACGTTGGTGACCTCTAGGCAGTATCACCTTGTGAACTATCTCAAAAAGAAGCTTATGCAACGATCGCATTATTCCCTTTAAAACAGTTTGAGCCCTCGAATTGACTCTACCTTGAGAGAATCGAGCTGGCAGACTAGAATACTCATCAAAACCCCAATTGTACTCATTTATACCCACAGATGGTATATGCAAGATTTCCCCAAGCTTGGTTGCATCAAACACAATGTCAACTCCCTTTACACTAGATGACGCCACATCTCCTTCTAGGATGACCAAGTTCGTATAGAATTCGACCACTTCCTTTTCATAAATCAAACTGGGTTCTAGAAATAACTCCTCCCACCCTTGAAACCTTAGGAGTTCGCAAACCTGCTTCACTAAATCCATTGAAAGTATATCAGGGTGAAAGGTTCTACCCCTAAGCACTGATTTGGTTTGGAAGTACTTTTTCCTTCCCACTTTTAGATATGAGCTTGTTTATAGTTGTCATGCTAATGTGTCCCATTCTTTTGTGCCATAGCATGGAGCAATCTGAGACTGCACTTAGACATTTAAGATTATCTTCCTTGGAGTCAACAGTCTTGACTTTGTACACATTCTTGTGTCTCTTTCTTAGTAGAACCAGGTTTCCAGTCACTGAGTTTGTTACTCTGCATTCTTTTTCTGTAAAGAGAACGTTGTTTCCTTTATAACATATTTGAGATACGCTCAAAAGGTTATGTTGTAGACCATTCACACAATATACATTCTCAATTGCATGAGTATCCATTGATCCAACCTTTCCAATTCCATGAATTTCACCACTTTTACCATTACCAAAGGCAACGTTTCCTCCTTTGATGTTTTTGAGAGAGAGGAAGATTCTTTTATCTCCAGTCATGTGTCTTGAGCATGCACTATCCAAGTACCATTGTTGCTGCTTCCTCTTCACTGATCCCTACAATTTATTGTTGAATTTTAGATTTTGGTACCCAAATCCACTTTGATTTAAGCTTAGGGAATGGGTGGATAAGATTTCTTCTGGCCCAGATAGGAAGAGATTTGTCTGTAGGGATTTGTTTTTGCTCATTGGGTTTATCATGATGAGGTTTTCTCAAGGATTTCAAGTTTTTGTTATGAGCAGTTTGTTTCTTTTGACAATCATGACTTTTATGTCCTACCAGTCCATAGTTCATGCATAAACAGTCTATGTTGGGATTTTTTACTTGAGAGCTGGTTCTATCAAAACCTATCCCATGTTTCTCAATTGTGCGATTCTTGTGAATGCTGTCAAGCAGTATGGAGGACCTGGTCCATCTCATTCCATTTTCTGCTTCAGTTTTAGTCACAAGAAGCTCTTTGGAGAGTGTTTCATTCCTTTTAGTTACCAATTCTAGATTTTTACTTAGTTTGGTATTCTTAGATAAAAGATGAAGATTTTGTTTTTCAAGACTCTTGTTTTCTTCTCTTAGTGATGCATAGTCTTCCATTATCAGTTCCCTTTTTGAGTCTATGGTTTTATATGCATCAATGAGAGTGTAGAGTAAGGATTCTAGCTCTCTTTTTGAGTATGAACCTAGATTGTCTTGTAAGTGATGAAGACTAACCTTTTCATTTGTATCTTCTTCTTCTTTTTCCTCTTCAGAATCTGATCCAGCCATGAGTGCTAGTATGGTTTCTTGTGATCTGCAAGTTTCCCTTTCTTCCTTGGTTTCCACTGCTATAAGGGCAAGAAAGTCATAATCATCTTCTTGTTCTAGTGCAAGAAGAGACTGGTTTTCTGTCTCATCACCCTCAAACTCTTCATCAGATGAATTCCCCATTGCTGCAAAAGCCCTCTTCATTGACATGTCTGCCTCTTGAGTTGTCATTCTTCTGTTTGAGGGAACAAACTTATCCTTTTTGATGTCTTTACCTTTCTCAAAGTTTACCTTTTTCTGCTCTACAGCCCAAAGTGGACAGAATTTTATGAAGTGATCTGGACTCCCACACTTATGACAAACCTGGTCTTTAGTGTTTTCAGATGGTTTTTGAAAAGCTTTCTTTTGAAAGTTCTGCCCTCTCTTTAGCATTCTAGTGAACCTTTTAGTTATGAGGGCGATATTTTCATCTTCAAAATCATCTGATGCAGTAGCCTTTAGAACCAGGTTCCTTTCCTTTCTTTTTCCTCCAATTTCCTTTTCTTGGTTTTTCTTAAGTTCGTATGTGATGAGATTACCAATTAACTCATCCATTTCCAGTGAGTCCAGGTCGCGGGCTTCAGTGATAGCCTCGACTTTGCTTTCCCAAGTTTCAGGAAGGACACTCAAGAGTTTCCTTACTGTTTTTCCGTTAGGCACTATCTCTCCTAAAGAGAACATCTCATTGATGATGGAGGTGAACCTGGTGTGCATGTCTTGAATAGTCTCTTCTTCTGCCATCCTGAACAGCTCATATTGCCTGTTCAAGTTATCAATTTTAGACTTCTTGACTTGCGTTGTTCCCTCATGAGCTGTTTGCAGTGTTTCCCATATGGCTTTGGCATCTTGACATGACGAGATTCGATTATATTCATCTGGTCCTATGCCACATATCAGAATTTTCTTGGCTTTGGCATTTTTTTGAATTGCAAGCTTGTCTTCAACATTCCATTCCTTTCTTTCTTTTGGGATTTTGGTGATTCCATCAGTTGCTGTTTTCATAGGTATGGTTGGGCCATCTAGAATTACTCCCCATAGATCAGGGTTTTCGCCAATAAGATGGTCCATCATACGATTTTTCCACCATCCATAATATTTGCCATTGAACAGTGGTGGTCGTGTTTGTGAAGCTCCCTCTTGTGGGGTAGGTGGTGCTGCCATTGAGTCTTTTCAAGGTGTGAATCTTTTAACGAAAAGACCTGCTCTGATACCAATTGAAGAAACCTTACCCCAGAACACAAACCAGGTTCGTGTAAGTTGCTTTTAAGTAAAGACAGAGTAAAGACACAAACACTTATTGAATTAAAACCTTCCTCACTCAAGGAAGGAAAAACCTCGTTTTATTAATTCAACTATAAGATTTTGTGATTACAACTCAATAATCAAAAGTCTTATCTCTACTAATCCCTCGATTAACTCCAATCAATCTCTCCAAAAGGCCAAACCTACCTTTTGTTACAACTCTTGCTAACAACCAACCCTACAAAGAGCCAAACCCACCCTTTGTACAATAAACTGTAAACTATAATTAAGAACAAAAACAAGACAAATAGTTCTACACGATAAAGACCCTCTCACTCAAGAATGTTTTGACCGTGGCAATCCTATCAATCTTGAAGACCTCAATTTGGTGAATAATTCTCTCTTGTTCTCTGCGTGAAGTCGTAAGTTTCTCCCTCTACCTCGTATCCTTCTTATAGAGTTTTTGGCTTGTACAATCCTTACTAATAAGGTAAGAAAGTTATATTTAAACAAGGATTCTTTTTTAATTTAGAATCCTTATTATACACAACTTCCTTCCTTAATAATATATTTAAGGTTTTCCTTATTTGTATTAACTTGTACCTTTAATATATTATTTTGGCTTTGACAAATAAATCTATTGTACTTGATCTTGGACTCTACCTTGACTTCTTTGCTGCGTACATTTGCTACTGTTCTTTGCGCTTTTTGTCTATCATCAAAACGAATTAACGATTCTATCACATTCTATCATACACACATCAAGTTGATATTCAAATTCTCCTTCATATAACAATCAATACACCATATAAAAGGAAATAAAATCACAAGTCCATCATTGAAATGTTTGTACTCAACCAATTCAATGTTTCTACATATTTAATAGAATAATGTTTTGTCCTCATTTCAATTATACTATCTTATATACACATATAAAAGTTAGAACTCTTCATGAAAGTCATAACTCTTCGTAAAAATCATAACTTTCACAAAAATCACAACTCTTCATTTTCCATTTATATTTTTTGAAAATTCTACACTTAATTCCAAGGCACCAAAAGAAGAAAGATTAAACAAAGAAAATTGATTTCAATATCTCTGCGACATTACTACTTTGCGCTTCTAAGTCCACAACTCATAACACTGATGGAATGGTTTAATTCGTCACATTCGGTTCTTTAGTAAACAAAACTTATATTTCTTCAATCATTATTTGTAGGTTTTCTTCCGCTATAAGAGAGTTGAATTCAAATACATTAATTAAGCTTCTTATGAAGTATGTTCATTCCTCAAAATTTTCTTCCTCCTATTTCATGAAGCTTAATCTTTTACTATCGGTTACAGTGCTTCATGTAACTATTGCGATTTTTCTTTTTTTGCAATTTTGATGACACTTTTAAACTCTGTTGAAAATTCTAGCAAGCATCACTCAAAAACTGATATTCTCTTTCATCCCTTTCTACATATTTTTTCATATACATTTTAAGGAAATTGCTTGTGGGATATGCTACATTTGATATCACACAACAACAAATATGCGATAACTAGTATGGAACCAATGGTGAACTTTGTTAAAAGAACCTAATAGATTGCTCTCTGGCTGGCCACACTTAGTATATTATTTTGATTATTTTATCTTAGGTATAAATTTTTTGTATGCTATTGTACTCTTCCTAGAATAATTGTATAGAGACAATTAGTTCACTTCTTTTATCTCAAGTTGACTAATTTTTCATATTTATTCACTTCTTTTTCAGGCATATGAAATCAAGTTTTCTTGAAACTACATTTGCCCAAAATACACTATAGCAAAATATTTCTTTATCAATAACATATATGCACATTGACGAAGAGTGCTAGAGTCTATACCGACATTAATTAATTGCCATTAGATTCAATGTCTCTATAGACTTTGGAAACATTTATAGAGAGTACTAATTGCCACTGAAAATATATATTTAGCAAAATAAGCTATTAATTTCATTGAAGATCATTTTTGTTGTAGTGATAACTCTTTCTTTTGGCTTCTTTTAATCAAATTTGTGAATTGTAATCCTGATAGACTATAATTTATTAGGGAACATGCATTTTCTTCTTGATTATTAGGAAAGTAATGTCGTCTTCATAATTATTATTTGAGGATATTTGTGAACTAAAATGTTCACAAAATTATGCTGTGAGATTTTAATATATCATGTATTAAAATTTGGATTTAGAATGTCCAGTTGTGAGCAGTTCCATTTAGGTTTCACCGACTGCTTGGGTTATCATTGCATTAATTCGTTGTAACTACATACTATAATCATAACAATTACTATGATTCTATTTTAAATAGGTTGGATCGGTGATATGAAATTTAAGCAATATTTTTAACTTTTCCGAGATAATGAGGAAAAACCTTTATGATATTAACAATTTTAGGGTTATTTTTGACATATACATGATACGACATAATATAATTAAAAAAAAGAGATTGATAGAGGTTCATAAGAAAGGAGGTGAAGGTCCTCCATTTTGATTAAGTTAATTACGTTTTTGTATGGACGTGGTGTTCAACTTTACTTGGGATTGTTGTGGTTCATGACTGTTAAGTCTCTTTTTTAATAGCTGATGGTGTTCTTTATAACTTTCTAGTATTTAGAAAATTTTGTTACTTCTAACCAACTATCTCCATGGAGATTTTTCTTACACTTCTTTCTTATACTTCAAAATTGTTAAAGAAGAAGAAAGCTGAAGATTGAAACATGTCAAAGGAACAAGTCCAACGCAGCTGACTGACGTGTCTACAGTAAGTGTTGATGAAGAAGGAAGCTGATGATTGAAACATGTCAAAGAAACAAGTTCAACGAAGCTGATCGACGAGTTTACATCACTGATGTAGAATTAGAGTCGCATTAGGATTAGACTAATTAAAATTATATTTCATATAGAATTATATTATGACTAAGATTAGATTACTTTATGACTAAGATTAGATTACTATTAGAAATATAGTACAACTAGGATTCAGATTATTTAGAATTGCATTATTATTATTATTATAGTAGTAATATCTATTGTAGTAGGACTCTAAGTATAATTAACTTAGGACTTTACAATTCTCTCCTATATAAGGAGTTTGTAACTAAACATTATTTACATCAATACCATCAATACATAAATATATAAATGCATCAATAGAATCCTTGATTCCTCTAATCTTAAACGTGAGATTTCTACATAGTATCAGAGCTTAAAACTCTTCTCCTATCTGAGTATTGATAAATAAAAAACAAAAAAAACCACATGTTGCAACGACCACTTCTACCAAAACTATGTCAACCTCCTTACTTCACCAAATTATTGTTGCTTGCTCCATTAAACTTAAGCTAACAAACTATCTCATAAAGAGGACAAATATATCCCAATTGATTCATATCACAAAGAATGAACCAAGTAAAAGTAATTGTTCTACTTGGACAGAAGGATGCAAAAGATAGTGACGCCATTGATGATTGGAAGGAGAAAGATGTTTTACTAAGGAGTTGGATCTAAAGAAGCTTATATTTAAGTAACATAAACAATTAATTTTGCTAAACCTTAGGTAAGACACCATATTCCACCTTAATTAATTTGTTAATGATCTCACAGGATTTGATATAAGGGAAGAGGAAGAAAAAGTGTCATAACAAAATCAAAACATGGTGTTATCTATTCAAAAAGGCAAGGGAATTGGAAACAACAACACCAACATACCGAAGCATTGACAAAATAAGTTTTTGCTGAGTATTAAAAAAAAGTAAAAATTTGATGGATATTTGGAAATAAAAACATCAACATACTGAAGCATTGACAAAACAAGTTTTTGTTGGGTATTCAAAAATTTTTTTGCTGGATATTCAAAGCAAGCTAGGAGTAACTGTTCCTATACTCACTAGCTTGAGGGGAAGTATTGAAGAAGAAGGAAGCTGACGATTGTAACATGTTAAAGGAATAGGTCCAACACAGTTGACTATCTGCATCAAGTGTTGATGAAGAAAGAAGCTGATGATTGGAACATGACAAATGAACAGGTCCAACGAAGCTGACCAACGAGTTTACATCATCGATGTAGAAATAGAATCGCATTAGTATTAGACTAATTATATTAAATAGGATTATATTTCGTCTAGAATTATATTAAGACTAGGATTAGATTACTATTAGAATTATAGTACAACTAAAATTTAGATTATTTATAATTGCATTATTATTATTATTATTATAGTAATAATATGTATTGTAGTAGGACTCTAAGTATAATTAACTTAGGACTTTACGATTCTCTCCGGTGTAAGGAGTTTGTAACGCAACATTATTTACATCAACATTATCAATACCATCAATACATCAATATATCAATACATCAATATATCAAATACATCAGTATAATTCATGATTTTTCTAATCGTAGACGTGAGATTTCTACATAAATTTCTACAAAAATCTCTCTATGACTCAAAATTTTTGTGCAACAAAAATAATAATTAAATATATGATACTTTAAGATTTTGAAGGAACACTTTGCCTTAAGATAAGATGTTCTTGACAATATAATATATGTATCGAAAATATTGATATTGCTGAATGATCATACATAAGATTAATAAAATAGTTCAATCCTGTGTTAATCACAAGTAATTTACCTAGTTATAATAATATTTTTTAATGTCCTGTAAAATGTAGTTGAAAATTTTTTTAATAGAAGATTTTAATATATTAATCATGGGTAGATTCAAAGTTTGTCTTTAAATATATTAATAAGCAACATTATGCATTTAATTTTGAATTGAGTACTTTTGCCTTCCTTCAAATATTTAGTGAATTAGATTATGGAACTCCCAAAATAAAATAATTAAAAACTAAAATATAATAAAAGAACTATGTGGACCAGACATATAAACACTTTAACTTTATTTTACTAAATAAAATAAGTACTTCAATGTATGAATTAAAAGTTTAAAGAATTTCTTTGCCTTCAAGCCTGAGTTATGATGATTCCCCTGCTCTCTTTTACTACCTTTTATTTCTTTCTTTGTTTTCCTTTTATAGGTTTGTTTATGGCTAAAAAGTAGGATTTGATGGACAAGAAATTCTTTAGATTGCGTACATCTTCATTGAAATAAAAAAAATAAGACGAATTTGATAGGATTTAGCATCGAAAAATGACTTTGTTCATTACTTAGTTTCACTTACTCTAATTTTATTTTTCTTAGAGTCATGAATGCATGATAATAGAAGTCTTCTAATCAAGTGACAGAAAAAGAGGTAATTTATTAACATTTATTGTCTTCATTTAACTACTTTAGATATTTAAGAAGTACTGAATGTTGGGTTTTATTTGCCCTAAATTTCTTACCATAAATAGGTTTTCCTTGTAGGAAAAGGTTTGGATTGATTAATCCTTTTCTTGTAGGAAAAGGTTTAGGACCCTATAAATAGAGGCATGTTCCTTCAAACTTAATCAGCATTCACAATGTAGTTTTAAGGGCTTTGAGAGTTTTGGTTAGTGGGAGAATTTGTGGTTCACAAGCTTGATACGTTATCACTTGTGTGAACCTCTCATGTATTCCGAGTGAATTGGTTGAGGTTGTTTCCCTCTCTATTTTGTACTCTCATGTTTATAGTGGATTTCTCATCTCCTTTATGGACGTATGTCGATTGACCGAACCACATTAAATCTTTGTGTCTTTTGGTATATTTCTCGTTGTCTTCTTACTCGTGGTCTTTCGAGGTTTGCTTTGCTAGCTTCCGTGTTTAAACCTGCTTATTTTTGGTCCTAACAAGTGGTATCAGAGCCGGATTCAATGACGGAGTCAGGTTCAATGGTGTGATAATCGATGATTGAACCAGGTTAGAAAGATGTGTTCATCTTGGCGGTGTAGTTCTAGCAGTAACCATTTTGACAGTAGTGAAGATTTTGTTGGAGAAATTATTTTAGAGTGATTCTTTGTGTTGAGACATAAATTTTGCAAAGGAGATTATGGAGAGGAGAAGCAAGTTGTTGAAGATTAAGTCAAGAAGGTGGACAAATTTATTTTGTCACAAATTCAGGCCAAATTGGAGATTTGTTGGGTTTTATTTGCCCTAAATTTCTTACCATAAATAGGTTGTCCTTGTAGGAAAAGGTTTTGGATTGATTAATCCTTTTCTTGTAGGAAAAGGTTTAGGACCCTATAAATAGAGGCATGTTCCTTCAAACTTAATCAGCATTCACAATGTAGTTTTAAGGGCTTTGAGAGTTTTGGTTAGAGGGAGAATTTTTGGGTCACAAGCTTGATACGTTATCACTTGTGTGAACCTCTCATGTATTCCGAGTGAATTGGTTGAGGTTGTTTCCCTCTGTATTTTTTACTCTCATGTTTATAGTGGATTTCTCATCTCCTTTGTGGACGTAGGTCGATTGACCGAACCACGTTAAATCTTTGTGTCTCTTAGTATATTTCTCGTTGTCTTCTTACTCGTGGTCTTTCGAGGTTTGCTTTGCTAGCTTCCGCGTTTAAACCTGCTTATTTTTTATCCTAACAAGTGGTATCAAAGCCGAATTCAATGACAGAGTCAGGTTCAGTGGTTTGATAATCGATGTTCAAACCAGGTTAGAAAGATGTGTTCATCTTGGCGGTGTAGTTCTTGCAGTAACCTTTATGACAGTAGTGAAGATTTTGTTGGAGAAATTGTTTCAGAGAGATTCTTTGTGTTGAGACATAAATTTTGCAAAGGAGATTATGGAGAGGAGAAGCAGGTTGTTGAAGATTAAGTCAAGAAGGTGGACAAATTTATTTTGTTAAAAATTCAGACCAAGGGGGAGATTTGTTGGGTTTTATTTGCCCTAAATTTCTTACCATAAATAGGTTTTCCTTGTAGGAAGAGGTTTTGGATTGATTAATCCTTTTCTTGTAGGAAAAGGTTTAGGACCCTATAAATAGAGGCATGTTCCTTCTACCTTAATCAGCATTCACAATGTAGTTTTAAGGTCGTTGAGAGTTTTGGTTAGAGTGAGAATTTGTGGGTCACAAGCTTAATACGTTATCACCTGTGTGAACCTCTCATGTATTCCGAGTAAATTGGTTGAGGTTGTTTCCCTCTGTATTTTCTACTCTCATGTTTATAGTGGATTGCTCATCTTCTTTGTGGACGTAGGTCGATTGACCGAACCACGTTAAATCTTTGTGTCTTTTGGTATATTTCTCGTTCTCTTCTTACTCGTGGTCTTTCGAGGTTTGGTTTGCTAGCTTCCGCGTTTAAACCTGCTTATTTTTGGTCCTAACAAGTGGTATCAGAGCCGTATTCAATGACGGAGTCAGGTTCAGTGGTTTGATAATCGATGATTGAACCAGGTTAGAAAGATGTGTTCATCTTGGCAGTGTAGTTCTAGCAGCAACCTTTTTGACAGTAATGAAGATTTTGTTCGAGAAATTGTTTCAGAGAGATTTTTTGTGTTGAGACATAAATTTTGCAAAGGAGATTATGGAGAGGAGAAGCAAGTTGTTGAAGATTAAGTCAAGAAGGTGGACAAATTTATTTTGTCAGAAATTCAGGCCAAGGGGGAGATTTGTTGGGTTTTATTTTCTCTAAATTTCTTACCATAAATAGGTTTTCCTTGTAGGAAAAGTTTTTGGATTGATTAATCCTTTTCTTGTAGGAAAAGGTTTAGGACCCTATAAATAGAGGCATGTTCCTTCTAACTTAATCAGCATTCACAATGTAGTTTTAAGGGCTTTGAGAGTTTTGGTTAGAGGGAGAATTTGTGGGTCACAAGCTTGATACGTTATCACTTGTGTGAACCTCTCATGTATTCCGAGTGAATTAGTTGAGGTTGTTTCCCTCTGTATTTTGTACTCTCATGTTTATAGTGGATTGCTCATCTCCTTTGTGGACGTAGGTCGATTGACCGAACCACGTTAAATATTTGTATCTTTTGGTATATTTCTCATTGTCTTCTTACTCGTGGTCTTTCGAGGTTTGCTTTGCTAGCATCCGCGTTTAAACCTGCTTATTTTCGGTCCTAACAAGTGGTATCAGTGCCGGATTCAATGACGGAGTCAGGTTCAGTGGTTTGATAATCGATGATTGAACCAGGTTAGAAAAATGTGTTCATCTTGGCGGTGTAGTTCTAGTAGTAACCTTTTTGACAGTAATGAAGATTTTGTTGGAGAAATTGTTTCAGAGAGATTCTTTGTGTTGAGACATAAATTTTGCAAAGGAGATTATGGAGAGGAGAAGCAAGTTGTTGAAGATTAAGTCAAGAAGGTGGAAAAATTTATTTTGTCAGAAATTCAGGCCAAGGGGGAGATTTGTTGGGTTTTATTTGCCCTAAATTTCTTACCATAAATAGGTTTTCCTTGTAGGAAATGGTTTTGGATTGATTAATCATTTTCTTGTAGGAAAAGGTTTAGGACCCTATAAATAGAGGCATGTTCCTTCAAACTTAATCAGCATTCACAATGTAGTTTTAAGGGTTTTGAGAGTTTTGGTTAGAGGGAGAATTTGTGGGTCACAAGCTTGATACATTATCACTTGTGTGAACCTCTCATGTATTCCGAGTGAATTGGTTGAGGTTGTTTCCCTCTGTATTTTGTACTCTCATGTTTATAGTGGATTGCTCATCTCCTTTGTGGACGTAGGTTGATTGACCGAACCACGTTAAATCTTTATGTCTTTTGGTATATTTCTCGTTGTCTTCTTACTCGTTGCCTTTCGAGGTTTGCTTTGCTAGCTTCCGTGTTTACACCTGCTTATTTTCGATCCTAACACTGAATAGTTTGTTGATAAAATAAATTGATTTCTCTCTTTACGATAATTTTGATTTCCTGTTAATGGTGTGCATCCTAGGTTTTGAGATATATGTGATCTTCATCTCCTTACAACACTTTTTTGGTTTTTAATTTATAAAAATACTCCAATTTATTTGAGATATGATTTCAAACTAATCATGGATGAATATATTTTTCTTGTGATATATTTTATTTGTTTATATTTAGTTCCACATGATAATATTTTCATCTTTTTTTCTAGTCTTTCAAGCGATACTCATCGACTTAACAAATTTACATATATCACATTATTAGTTTTAAGAAAATAAAAGAGAAAGCTCGGTACAATTAAGTAAATCATTAATAATAATAATAATAATAATAATAATAATAATAATAATAATAATAATTTCTTTCCTAGCTATAGATTCTAATCTATGCACCACTCTAAACACTAATTCATATCTTTTACCTCTTTTCTTTTTTTTAAACATTAGTTGCATTCTCCCTCTGGCATGATCCAATTGCTTATCTTGATTAAGCGTTCCTTCTTGTAAGACTAAGCTAGATGTCACGCCCTGAGCTTACACCCTGGGCGGGAATGACACTCGAATACCATTGCTGCTCCCAAGCGAACCCTTGACTTGACTTACTTACTTAGCAGAAGACTTAAAACACAAGAATAATCAATATAAAGAACTTGTAAAATAAATTGAGAATGTTTGAAAAGAAATATTCAACTAGCCAAAATGGCTACTCAAATCTCATAGCAAAACATCTGAAATACAAAGCTAAAAGACTCATAACCGACTGTCTAATAATCTATGAAGACTCTAAAACAACTGAGATGGATGTTGGGACAAATCCCACAACATCCCGATGAACTGAAAATAAACTAAAAGCAAAAAGAGGAGTCCTCCGGAATGTAAAAAGGCTCACCAACAGAGTCTGAACTGCCCAATGGATCGATGTGCTGGATGTCGATCCTAGTTAAATGCGTCTTCATCATAATACGATGCAAAACAACTGACATTAGTACATTCAATACATTGAATGTACGAGTATGTGAGTTGAAATGAGAAAACACAAACATAGGCTTGAAAGGAAATCGGAAGAACTTACCTGGCTTAACTCAAATCTGTGTGACTAAGCTCATTTTAACATAAAACAATTTAAAACTAGAGCAATATAAAAAAAAGTTGGTTAGAACATGATGTCAACTCTGTATGTATCCAAGGATACAATATAACTTTGAGATGTATATAAAACTACAAATAAACTCCGTATATTAAATACAATTGACTTTTGTGGGAGTTTTACTAACCGACAACCATTACGTAAGAGCTATTGTGATGATACAAAGTTTTGCCTCACGCTGCCAGAGTTGTCCAATACCTTTCCATAAGTATAAAACCTGAACTACTTAGTGGATCCACTAGTTTATGCTAAAAAGCACTAAAGGAATCATCAAAAAAGTATGACCCTTTTCTATCGATGGTTGATACATGGTTTATGGGGCCTATGAGTTGTCTGAAATCTCTCCCATATCGGTGCTCAATACTAATCCAAAAAATATTATTATATTATCTCTGATGTTTTAAAAACATACTTCCTTCTATGATTTGAGATTAGTGCTCAAAAACTTAGCTCAAATGCTATCTTAGAAATCAAAGTTTTCCCTTTTGCTTTATTATGAAAGCATATATTTTTTTCCTGAAAACTAGCTCAAAGGCTCTTTGGAAATCTCAATTTCTGTTCTTATTTAAATGTGAAAGGGTTAATGCACAAGTACCCCCTCAACCGATGCCCGAAATCTCAAAGACACACTTATACTATACTAAGGTCCTATTACCCCCCTGAACTTATTTTATTAATAATTTTCTACCCTTTTTGGCCTACGTGGCACTATCTTGTGGGCCTAATGCTCATTGACTTATTTTTCAAGATAGTGTCACATAGGCTAAATAGGGGTAGAAAATTACTTATAAAATAAGTTCATGGGGGTAATAGGACCTTAGTATAGTATAAGTGTGTCTCTGAGATTTCTGGCATAGTTTGAGGGGGTACTTATGCATTTTCTCAATGTGAAAATATTTTAAACTCTTTGGGAATACTTAGTCCCCATATACTTATTTTAACAAAGGAACTTGAAACTTTAATCTTTTACTCTTTATTCATCTTGAACTTCATGTTTTAAAACAAAGTTAAAAGCATTTGCAAAAGACTTCTTGAAAAGACTCTAAAAACTTCCTTGACTTGGCTCTCAAGTTTTCTCGAATTTAGGTGTATGGATTCAAGGTTGTATGATTTCTAGATATTTAGAAGTCACTTAAAATAGCTAAAGTCAATAAAAAGTGTTAATACCCTTTAGAAAGGCTTAAACAGACTGAATGACGAAAACTAGGTGAATAACGCCGATCTGGGCGAGTCTGAGGCGCATTGCGCCAGGTTCAAAATTTTGAATCTCCTTTATGGCACACTGCAGGTGCACCACTCCAGACCCTCGGGCGTAGATGGGTCGCGCCACGCTTTGCCCTCCACAGATATGCTTGTCGAATTTTTCAACTCGTTTTCTAATCCTGAATCGTTTTAAATCAATTTATTTTCTCAATACTTTCTTAGATTTAGATACCCAAATCATGTACACTAAAATATAACTCGAAATAACTCTTAACATCGCTAAAACGCCTCAAGAGAACCTATCAATCATACAAGAATGAAAGACAATTCAAGAACGTCAATGTCTAACTCGTTCAGGATGAAAATTAATGAATTAAACATGATTGACGTGTGGATGAATGGACCTAAAACTATGTGATCTCACATACCTTTGTAGGGATCACCCCCGATAAAATTCACAAGCTAATATCGACGAATCTCAAATGTTCTTCTCCTTTCTCCAAGCTCTAGCATGAAATTCACTTTTCTAAAACTAACTAAAATCTAAATTTACCCCAATTAAACTCCTAAAACTGAGTTAGGATAATTAGCTAAAGAAAATACTAAATTACCCTTTAAAAATCCGAATTTAGACTTTCTTAAATCTAATAATCGAATTTCTAAAGAGTATAACTTACTCATAAATACTGGAAATTGTGCAAACTCGACAGAGTAGAAAAGATCATTTCAATAGATTTCCAACCATATGTGGAAGTACTCCTAACTCCTCTCGAGCTAGAAGTTATGGACGTTTGAAGTTGACCAAAACCTCACTTTTCTAACTTAAGTAATTTCTCAGATTTTTAAATATTTTTTAAAAATGACTATTTCCAGTTCTTAGCTTTTTCCTACCTATTTCAAATTACGAGATGTTATATTATATCCCCCTTGGTAACATTCATCCTCGAAGGAGATTACTCTTACTAGTCTAAGGGTGTAATATGCAACCATTTATTTCAAACACCCAACAAGCAAAGCAAATTCAACTTGCCAACTCACAATTAAAGGGTGCTAAGAAGAAAATTAGTACCTTGATCTAGAATTTCTCCGAATTGGAAGATATGTGGGTATCTCTTCTTTATATCCTTTGTAGCTTCCTAAGTGACTTCCTCAACAAACTAATTTCTCCATGGAACTTTGATTTATGCTACTTTCGTGGTCCCCAACTGGCGAACTAGAATCTGGATCAGAATCTCTTCATAAGATAAGCTATCCTTGATACCAATTTTTTTTCATTGGTATGATAAGTGAAGTATATCCCATGCACTTCTCCAACATGGAAAAATGAAATACTAGATGAACCGTTACTAACTCTTAGGGTAAGTCCCACATAAGCTACTTTGCCAATCCTTTTGGATATTTGGTAAGGACCAATATACTTGGGACTAAGTTTCCCCTTCTTAATAAAACTCAACAGCACCCTTCATGGGTGAAACTTTAAAATATACTCAATCATCTACTTCAAACCCTAACTCCCTTCTGCTAATATCATTGTAGGATTTCTAATGAATTTGTGTCGTTCTAATGTCTCTTGAATGACTTTAAAACTCATGTGCATCAAATTGTGCACATACGAAAAATGGAGACTGGAACCCCATGAAGTCTTACCACCTCCTGAATATATTTTTTGGATCCTCTGTTGAATGGGAAATCATTACCAACATAAAATGGGCTGACTTTGTCATTTATCGACAAGCACCTAAATAGAATCATGTTTCTTGTGAAACTTGGCAAGGATGTGATGAAATCCATATTTATCATCTCCTACATCCATTCCAGAAGTTCTATTTTATGAGCCAAGCCACCTGTCCTTTGGTGCTCTACTTTCACTTGTTGGCAAATTGGGCACTTAGAGACAAATTCTACAATCCCCTTCTTCACACCACTGCACCAATAGACTTCTCTCAAATCGTGGTCTTTGTTTACCCGAATGAGTGGAATATCTGGAACTATGAGATTCCTGCACGATTCTCTCTTGGAGTCCATCCACCATTGTTACACACAATCTACCTTTATATCTCAAGACACCATATCCCCCTTGTTCAAAAGTTAATACCTTTTTCTTATGAAAATTTGCCTTCAATTCAAGCAAAATGGGATCTTGGTCTTGCTTGCCTTTTACTTATGACACTAATGATGACTCAGCCCCATTCATTACCACTATTTCTCCTTTTATGAAATCCATAAGTCAGACTCCCAAAGGTGAAAGGCTATGCACATCTTTTACTAATTCTCTCTTTTCTTCCTCAACATGGGTGGTACTACCCACAGATAACATGCTTAAAGCATCAACAACCACTTAGCCTAACCTGGGTGATAAAGAATACTCATGTTACAATCCCTGAGTAATTCTAACCATCTCTTTTGTCTTAGATTAAACTCTTTCTGGGTAAACACATATTGTAGGCTCTTGTGATTAGTGAATACATAAATATGGACTACATACAAGTAAGACGCCATATCTTTAAAGTGAAAACTACAGTAGCCAACTCTAAGTCATGGGTTGGATAATTCTTATTATGTACTTTCAACTGTGTGGAGGCATAGTCAGTAACTTTTTCATTCTGCATTATACACCATCCAAGCTAACTCTTGATGCATTACAATACACCACAACAGCTTGAGTACCTTCCGATAAGGTCAATACTGGGGGTAGTAGTCAACCTCTTCAATTATGAAGGCTTCTCACAAGCTTCAGACAATTGAAACTTAACTGTCTTCTGATTTAACTTTGTCAAAGAAGACAAAATAGACCCCTCTACAAACCTTCTATAATATCCAGCCAAACCTAAGAAACCCCTGATATCAGTTGGAGATGTGGGTCCAAGCCAATTTTGTGTTGCCTCAACTTTCAAAGTATCAACTTTAGTTCCCTCTCCAGACACTATGTGGCCTAAGAATACCATAGACTCAAGCCAAAACTCACACTTAGAGAACTGACATACAATTCTCTATCTTTCAAGGCTTGGAGAACTATTCTAAGATAACTAGCTTGATCTTCTTCATTCCTTGAATAGATTAGTATGTCATTAATGAAGACGATACCAAACATATCTAAACTTTTCATAAGGTCCTTGAACGCTGCTGGTGCATTTGTCAAACCAAAGGACATGACCAAAAAATCATAATGACCATATCGGTTTCTGAAAGTTTTCTTTGGACACATTCCTTCACTCTTAACTGATGGTAGCCTAACCTGGGGTGTATTTCTGAAAAACAGGTGGCACCCTGATGCTGATCATCAATTTTTGGAAGAAAATATTAGTTCTTGATGGAAACATTGTTCAACTGACGATAATCTAAACACATCCTAAGGGAACCATCTTTCTTTCTCACAAATAAGACCGAAGGTCCCCAATGTGAGATATTTAATCGAATAAAATCCTTATTTAAGATATCTTTCAACTGCTCGTTCAAATCTGTTGGTGCCATTCTATATGGCTGAATAGATTTAGGACGAGTATACGAGAGAACATCTATACCGAAATCTATCTCTCTATGAGGAAAAACTCTAGGTAGATCATTTGGAAAGATTTTTGAAAACTCTTTTACTACTGAAACTGACTAAAAAATGAGGTATCTCAACACTAGAGTCATTAACTGGACTAAGTGATGGACACATCTATTAGAAACTAATTTCCTATCCTTAAGGTACGAAATAAGAAAACCCTTAGGCACTGTTGAACTGCTCTTGAACTCTATAAATCATTTATTGGAAAGGTTCTTGACTACTTGAGTTCTACAGTCAACTGAGGCATAACAGAATGAAGACAGTCCATACTAAAAATGACATAAAAATCTATCATGTCTAACAAAACTAAGTCAGCCATGGTACTCTTGTGATTCACGGACAAGGTACAGTCACGATAGACTTTCTATGCTGAAATAGGCTCACCAACAAGTCTAGGAAAATTGAAGGTCTCAAGATGTTGCTCTAGTGAATTCTCTTGCTCTCCCGACTAGCGATAGCATAAAGACACTTTCCTCATCCGCCTGCCTCTAAAGTAGCTCATCTAGATGCAACTCTATGTGGTGAAACACCCGAGGACTGGACTTTATTGCACTTTTTAGAATTACTATGCTTGTTCTTAGGACACTCTCCTATAACATGATCGTTCTGTTCTATTCACACTTGAAGAAACTAGTGGAATCATCACGACACATCCCTGAGTGGATCCTATGACACTTGGCACATGTAGAAGTCTTGGTACCTCTTTCTACTGTATTACCTTGTAAATGCGCAGGACTAACTCTTAAAGTTATAAGAATTCTAACTATTGTACTCACATTTATTTCTGGGTACAGGTGCACTAGAAGATGATGGAGTAGGTCCTTTCTACCTCAGTTAGAAAGAAAACAAGTTCATACTACTCTTTTGTTGTCCGGACTTATTCTTTATGCATCAACCCTCTTATTGTTACACTCTTCTCTATACCTTAGCTTTTCCTGCTCAACTTGTTGCACATGCATCATCAGTCTCGCTATGTCCGTGAAAAATACTAGCACGATTGCCTTACTTAACAAATGAGTTAACCCAACAACAAATAACTCATCCTGCTTCTCATGTGACTAACCATCTCTTTTATCTCTTAGCTCATGGGGAAGAAACGCCTCATGAAGGCACTCTAAAAAACAACTCAACTCACAAACGATTATGCGTAAGCACGAGTTAGAAATAAGCTTTTTAAAGATAAACTCTAATGCACAAAATGAATATGAAAGTAGTGAAGGAATTTCCTAAATGTTGCGACCTCCTAGTCATAGCTGTGGCACGTTTCACACTCATAACTAGGACTTTACATACACGACTTTATAGATTCCTTAGAACTTTTGAACTCTATGCTTGTGATCTGATACAAAGTTTGTCCTCCCCAAGTCTACACCCTAGGTGGGACTGGCACTCGGAGACCATTGTTAGGCCCAAGCGTTTCCTTGGCCTGACTTACTTACTCAACGAAAGACTTAAAACACAAGAATAATTAAAATAAAGGAAGAAACTTAGTGTTTTTAAAAGAAACATTCAACTGGACAAAATGGCCACTTAAATCTCGTATCAAAACATCTGAAATACAAATCTAATAGACTCATAACTAACTGTTTGACTATTTATGAAGCCTCTAAAACGACTGAGATGGATGTTGAGACAGACCCCATAAAATCCTAATTAACTAAAAATAAATTGAAAGCAATAAAAGGAGTCCTCCGGAATGTAAAGAGACTCACCAACAGACTTTGAACTGCCCACTTGGAGCAACAATGCATTGGATGGCGATCCTAGTTACCTGCGTCTGCATCATAATATGATGCAGGCCAACTGATATCAATACACTAAATGTAAGAGTATACTAAAACACAAATATAGGCTTGAAAGAAAATTTGAAGAACTTACTTGGCTCAACTTAACTCTACATGATTGAACTCATTTCAAAATAAAGCAATTTAAAATAAGTGAAATATAAAGAAAAACTGCTTAAAAACATAATGTCAATCATGTATGTATGAAAAGATACAATATAACTCTGAGATGTATGCAAAAATATAAATGAACTGTGTATATAAAATACAGTTAACTTTTGTGGGAGTTTCTCTAACCGGCAACTATCACGTAAGAGCTATTGTGATGATGCAATATTTTGCCTCACGCTGCCGGGGCCGTCATATACCTTGCCATAACTATGGAACCTGAACTGCTAAGTGGATCCATCAGTTTATGCTAAAAAGCACTAAAGGAATTATCTAAAAAGTATGACCATTTTCTACCCATGGTGGCTACATGGTTTGGGGGGGGGGGCTGTGATTTGTCTGAACTCTCCCCCATATCGGTGCTCAACACTACTCCCAAAACTTTGATTATATTAGCTCTTATGTTTTAAAAACATACTTCCTTCTATGATTGAGATTAGTTCTAAAAAAACATAGCTCAAAGTCTATCTTGGAAATTAGAGTTTCTCCTCTTGCTTTATTATGAAAGCATATACTCTTTTTCTAAAAACTAGATCAAAGAATTCTTGAAAATCTTAGTTTCGTTCTTTTTTAAATGTGATTTTATGTATAACTCTTTGGGAATACTTAGTCCCCATATACGTTTTTGAAGAAATGAACTTTAAACAAAGTTAAAAGCATTTGCAAAACACTTTTTGAAAAGATTCTATGAAAATACTAGACTTGACTCTGAACCTTCCTTGAATTTATGAATTCAAGGTTGTAATTCATGTTTCTGGATAATTTATAGATGTTTAGAAGTCATTTAGGGCAGTTAAAATCTATAAGAATTGTTGATACACTTTAGAAAGGCTTAAATGGCCTGAATGACGAAAATTAGGTGAAAAACTCCAATTTGAGCGTGTCCGCAGCGCGCCACGCCAGACCCCAACTTCTGAATCTCCATTTGGGTACACTACTGGCGCCTCCCCAGACCCTCTGGTGCAAATAGGGTGCGCCCCGTCTAGCTCCCCAGGTATGCCTGGCGAATTTTTAACTCGTTTTCTGATCCTAAATCATTTTAAATCAATTTCTTTTCTCAATATTTTCTTACATTCACATACTCATAGTATGTACACTAGAATCTAACTCGAAATAACTCTTAACATTGCTAAAACGCCTCAAGAAAACCCATTAGTCATATGTAAGTTCAAGAATGAAAGACAATTCAAGAACATTAATGTTTAACTCTTTTAGGACGAAAATTGATGAATTAAACATGATTGATGCGTGGGTGATTGAATAAAAAACTATGTGATCTCACATACCTTTGTAGGGATCACCCTCGACGAAATCCACAAGCTAATCTCGACAAATCTTTAACGTTCTTCTATTTTCTCCTTTCTCCAAGTCATAGCGTGAAATTCATTTTTCTAAACTTCACTAAAATCTGAATTTATCCCAATTAAACTCCTAAAATCGAATTAGGATAATTAGGTAAGCTAAAAACTGAATTACCCTTCAAAAATTCGGATTTAGACTTTCCTTAGTCTAACAATCCAACTTCTAAAGGGAATAACTTACTCATACGGACTCGAAATTGCGCAAACTTAGCGGCGTTGGAACGAACATTCCAAGAGTTCTCCAACCATATGTGGAAGTGCTCCTAACTCTTCCTGAGCTAGAAGTTATGGCGTTTGAAGTTGATCAAAAACTCACTTTTTCTAATTTAAGTAATTTCCCAGATTTTTAATTATTTCAAAAAATGACTATTTTCAATTCTTAGCTTCTTTCTAACTATTTCAAATTGCAAGATGATACACTAGACTTCAGAAGTGGAAGGTCAAACACATATATAGCCCCTTAAGTTTGTCCCTAAGTTTTATGTTGGCACTCCAACTTAACCTTGTTTCATTTTAACCTCTCAAATCTATTTAGTATTTCCAATACCATTTAAACACAGAATATTGATTGAAAATATTAATGAAATTATTCACCTTTTTAAAATGCATGCGAGATCCTTTTTAACGTTAATATTCAATATTTTCATTGTTAACAACCTTCGCCTCTATTTATTTTATCTTCAACCCCATTTTCCCCTTCATCTCGTTACTCATCCATTTATTTTGGCATAATACATAAATATGTTTTTAACTTGACTTTAGTTGACATCTATGCTCTCCAACTTTGGATGTGTACAAGTAGGGACTTAAGCTTGTATAAAATTAAACAAATAGACACATTCGTCTTACTTGACGTCCTACATGGAAATTTTGTGTCCCACACACATTTTACCATATAGGAAGCATGTGCATGACTGCCTACTTCTTCAATCTTATACAAGTTTAAGTATCTACTTGTGCATACTTTCTTATATATATATATATATATATATATATATATATATATATATATATATATATATATATATATATATATATAACTCTCTATATACTAAATATAATATTCTTATTAGTTTGATTTATTTAATTCATTTTCTATATATAAATTCAGAATATCAATAATATTCTACGTTATAAAGGACTAATTAAAATATGGGATAATGCTCAAGTACCCCCTCAACCTATGCCCGAAATCTCAGAGACACACTTATACTATACTAAGGTCCTAATACCCCCTGAACTTATTTTATTAATAATTTTTTACCCCATTTTAGCCTACGTGGCACTATCTTGTGGACCCAACGATGGTTGACTTTTTTTTCAAACTAGTGCCACATAGGCTAAAAAGGGGTAGAAAATTATTTATAAATTAAGTTCAGGGGGTTAATAGGACCTTAGTATAGTATAAGTGTGTCTCTGGGATTTCGGGCATAGGTTGAGGGGGTACTTGTGCATTTTCCCTTAAAATATTAATATAATAAGTAAAGAGTTATATTGAAGAGAAATGTATGATATCAAGATGTAAAATTATAATTACTCGAATGTTGTCTGAAATTTTGTTGAGGCTACATAAATTTAAAACATGATATAATCATAGTAACATAAACTCGATACTATTTTATTAACATCTATCACTAATCTATGTCAATAATAAATTTTGTAATCTATTGAATACACCTAATTAATACATATTTTTATATTGCTTAAAGATGATAAATTGATATAATTAATGTAAATTCCAAGTAAAATTTGATGAATAGGAGAAAACAAGACATGTGGCGTTATTTAATTAAATTATTATTTTTTTATCTTTTAAATGTTTGTGTAACACGCACCGATCACATACTAGGTAAAACCTTTTTTATTTAAAAGGTATATGGAAACTAGAGTTGGAGGATTAAAATAGAACAGAATTAAAGTGTCAAAATGAGATTTCGAGATGAGCTAAAGGGGTTGTGTATGTGCTTGGCCAAGTCTTCACATCATACATAGGCAATTCCAATACCATTTGCTTAAGCCCAACTAAACTAACCAGCATTTAGGCCAAATGAACAATGATTGAGCTGATGATTCACATCTTCAATCAACTGCTAAAGTAAAAATATATTATTATAAATGAAAAGCTCATGTCCTCAAAGCTGAATTATCATTTTGTTCTTGTTATATTTCTAAAATAAATTAATATTAATATCTATAATTCAATTAATTAAATATTAAATAATAGTTATATTAAAATTCATGCATCAAACAAGATCTTAATGCATCATATATTCATGTATTAATTAAATGTGAGTAATGAAGAGTCTAATAATCTTTAAATTTTAATTTGTAAGATAAATGGAGTAATGAAGAGACTATCAATACACTCACAACACATTATTTGTACTCCTTCATTTATTCAAATATGTGATCATATTGCATTCTATAGTAGGTTATCAGTTGTAAAATTTCCATTACCAGTTTGTAATTATAAGAATTCGTACTATTTTATTTATTCATATTCTTTAAAATTTCATGCATATCCATCTTCTTTTTCTCGAGAAATATGTAAATTATGATAGTTACAAGATGAATATACTCTAATAAGAAATTGTAAGTGAATTTTTATTTTTCATATATCCATCTTTTTGAGTTATTAAATATAACTTCGTAATTGATTATTATATTTTTGTGTTCATCCTTTATTCTATCTTTAGGATATATATGTAAAGCTAATCATATGTTGTATTTATTATTAATTATTTTGAGGGTAAACATGTTAAATCCCATAGAATAATAATTGTCTTCTTCATTGTTTGATAACCATTTATCTTTTTAAAACAACATATTTGTACTTTTTCCTTTTTATGCGTAATTTCAAATGTTTAAAAAATTCATGTACTTATTATTAAATAGAGGTACAAAATAAGTGCAAAAGTAAAAAATAAAATAAAATTATGTATAGTATAAAAATGACGAAATGATACATTGAATAATATTGTTTTAGAATTCATATATATATATATATATATATATATATATATATATATATATATAAAATTCAACAAATATAGTGTATCTTTATTCCTAACATATTCATACTTTCTTTTATGTTTATTTTCTTTATTATTATTATTATTATTATTTTTTATACATATGATATGTTTTGTCTACAGTAAGTCGACTTCTAGCAAAATGTAATTCAATTAGTATGAAAATATTTTTGTCTATATATTTTAGTGTGATGTCTTTTATTATGGATGCCATGTCTTTATTTACTTCTTCTTTCCTTTTTTTTCGATTGAAATTGTAATTTTTTCTATAAATTTGATGGTGTATTGGCCAAACATTTTGTAATATTTTTCTTTATACGTATTTTTTTAGACAATTTTTTATCACTAAAACTTATGTTTAGTAATTAAAATATATTAATTCCTCTAATATAATAAAAAGTTTATTTTTCATGAAGTATTTAAAATATCAAACCTCCAACATCTAATACAAGATTTTCATGTTATATTTTGTACAAAATTATATTCTTATGTTAAATTTAAATATGAAAGGACTTAGATTTGAACTTAGTTATATACATTAACTTTTCTAATATCAATTAGGGGACAAACCTGTTCGAGAATTAGTTTGTCATATAAGAGCCAAAAAAATACAAAACTCAGGTAATCATATACAAGTATGCATCGACATCTCGAGTTCTTCACCAAAAACATCAAGGCAAACGAAAAGATGTGAAATTTTGCCAGTTACTAGTAACAGAACGACTGGAAGACCCTTCGAACCTCAAGCTCCTGAATCCAACGAAAGAAAGACAACGATTAACAAGAGGAAGAAAATTTACATGGGAAACATATCGTTCTAATGGATCTACAAGAATTAACATGGAACACACGTGCTACACGTATGCCTAGAAACTAGTTTTTTCAATATCACGATTGAAAACAAAGCTAATAGAGTGAATTTACCCGCTGGTTGAGCTGTGAATTGTATGAGAAGCAAGGAGAATGTCTCTAATTAGTTGAAGTTCCTTGACAACATCCCCAATATCCATCCTTTCTCTCGGGGATTCAGCTGAACATGCAACTCCAATCTGTATTATCGAGACCAAGCATTCCTGTGCTTGTTTTATACTAGTATCATCTTGATTGATAAGTACTCCTTCTTCGTCGGCCTCTCGTCTTTCTCTGCTGTTGCTAGGTAGAAGCATGGGTTCTATTATTTCATCAAGTAAAGCTGTCTTAGCAAAACTGTGAAGAGTCTGTCCATTTTCGAACATCCTGTCAGTAGGTCTCTTTCCAGTAAACATCTCTAGAAGAAGTATCCCATAGCTGTAAACATCACCAAATTCAGAAGCCTTACCTCCCATGCTGTACTCTGCCCACAGAGGAAAGACCGGAGAAGACATGTAGAATCAATATGAAAACTTTCTCAAGAAGACACAAGAAAAGACCCAAAATAGTCCCTTATCTTTGGGCTAAGACTTAAAATTCATCCTTGTTTTTTCACATGGAGTACTTGTAGTCCCTATGTTTGCAATATTGGTGCATGTACTTTTGGTGCTCCCTCAAATATCCGTGTATTTAATACATTGGTTTTGTCCATAATCTAGTGTATAAAATGTTCATTGCAGCTAAACCAAGAATTTACCTTTGTTTTTTTCGAACTATATCAATTTATTGTAAACAAATAACGTTGCAAGGAAAGAAAATTTTGTACTGTTGCATGTGAAATCTAACGCAATGAACCTCTCAATCTCAATTAAAAAAAGAAGAACAAGTTTGAGGGCGGACTAAAACTGCAGCAATACTATAAACACAGAGGGCTGTTAGGGCTCCGAACAAAGATACCTTTGAGTCTAAATTCAATGATACGGGACTATCAACTATGTTACCTGGTGCAGCATATCCAATGAACTACATATGCTCATGGCATCTGAGAAAAACATTGTTAATCCAAAATCAGCTACATGGGCAGTCATGTTATTGTCGAGAAGAATGTTGTCCGGCTTCAGATCACAGTACACAATTGGATTGTGGCAATGATGATGAAGATATTCCAGTGCACAAGCCACATCCATAGAAATGGTTAGTCTTTCAACTAGACCTAGTATCCTCACCTCATTAGTTGAGGTATCAGCTCCCGGAATAGGATGCAACCAATTTTCTAAGCTCCCATTAGGCATGTATTCGTAAACTAAAGCTATAAACGGATTACCCTCAAAATCACTAGTCGAACAGGCAGCATAGATCTTCACAAGATTTTGATGCCTTATGTTTCTCAAGGCTTCACACTGAGCCATGAAGTTCTTAGAAGTAGCCCCTTGTTGTTCAATGTTTATCACCTTCACCGCAACCATACATTCACCTGGATCAAGTACCCCTTTGTAAACAGAAATAAAGCTACCATTTCCAATCAAATTGGCAGAAGAGAATCCATTTGTCGCTCTATATAGGCTCTCATAAGTAACCGGTGAAGATGTTAAAGAAGGATCTCCCCTTGCCTTCCTTAACCGAATGATTATGACTAAAGACATGATGAAAACCAGTGCAACAAGTCCAGAAAGAAGAGGGATCATTAGCTTAATGCTTCTGGACTTATCTCTTCCGTCAGGCTCAGCGTTCGGACATATTGGCAACTCGAGTTCTGGTATACCCCCACAAAGTTTCCTATTCCCCGATACGGATATTGCAGTTGCATTCCTGAAAACACCTTCAGTAGGCAACTGACCTTCAAGCTGGTTGAAAGACAAGTTCACTTTTTTTAAGGAAATGAGCTGAAGAGATGTTGGAATCTTCCCAGATAAATTGTTGCGCGAAACATCCAATTCTTCGAGACCTTTCAAAGAACTAATGGATGAAGGAATTATACCTTCAAAGAAGTTTCCAGATAAAACAAGGCTTGCCAAAGCTACACACCTCCCTATACTACTAGGAATTTTCCCAGACAACATGTTATTAGAAATATCCAATCTTTCAAGATTATTGAGACCTCCAATTTCAACTGATAGCGGACCGGACAATTGATTGTCAGCAAGATTAAGAGAAGTTTTTAAGGAAGACAAACTCATAAATCCATCTGGTATGGTACCACTAAGATGATTCTGAGAAAGGTCTAAATCTTGCAAGTACCGGAAATCGCCAAAACTAAGGGGAATGTTACCAGTTAACTCATTATTTTCCAGATGAAGTGAATATAATCGAGTCATGTTAGATATAGAAGATGGAATACTTCCTGAAAACTTGTTTTCGGACAAATCCACTAACTGAAGCCTACGAAGATTGCCAACGACTTCAGGAATGCTACCAGAAAAATGATTCTTTTGCAGTTGCAATGACTTCAAGTTAACAAGATTCCCTATTCCTGAATGAATACTACCAAATAGTTGATTACCTCCCAATCTTAGTGACAGAAGATCCGTCGATAAATTTGCAATAGAATCAGGTAGCTCACCTCCAAATTTGCAATCACTCAAATCCAGAACTTTCAGGTTTCTGCATCTACTCAAAGAATTGAAAAAACTCATGTCATCAACTTCTCCTGTTCCAATGGAATTTGATGCAAGAATCAGTCACCAAAGATCCGATAACCCCCCAAAGTCAATTGACACTTTGCCAGTGAAATTGCTACCATATGCATCAAGTTCAACTAGATTTGAAGCATTAGATAATGACTTTGGAAGGGGTCCAGTAAACCAGTTATGACCAATCTTAAGAACTTTCAACTTAAGAAGACTTAAACCAAAGTCTGATGGCAAAGTTCCATACAACTGATTATAACAAACTGTGAATATCTCAAGAGATGAAAGATCAAAAATTTCAGCAGGTACAATACCAGATAACTTATTTATACCCAAACTAAGAACATTCAATGTCTTCAATTGACTAAGAGAACTAGGAATAGTTCCTTCCAAATTGTTAACCGATAAGGAAAGTGATTTGATTGCGGAAAGATTACCTAAGGTTTCCGGGATTGATCCAGTGAGGTTGTTGTTATGAACTTCCAATCTCTCAAGCTTTTGCAATGAACCAAACTCAAATGGAATCTTTCCAGACAACTGATTCCAACCAACACCAAGTTTAACAAGATTCAAACAACGAGAAAGATTTATCGGTATCTCTCCAGAAAATGAGTTATTAGTCAAACTAAGATGCTGAAGCCTAAAAAAACCACCAATCTGTGGTGGGATTTTTCCATGGAAATTGTTGAGCTCAAGTTTGATACTAGTAAGAAAAGTAAGATTTCCTATGAAAGGTGACAAAGTACCTGCTAAGTCAAGTGATGTTAAGTGCAGTTGAGTGACTCTTTGAGGAGGATGGCCACAAATGACACCTTCCCAGCTGCAGAAATGGACTGAATTATTCCATGAAGTAAAAATACCATGAGGATCTTGAGTTATCTTTTCTTTGATGGCAAGTAAGGCTTGCATATCAGTTTCATTACCATTATGTAACTTCAAGGCATGTGAGATATTGAACATGAATGAAAGAAGGGTAATTAGATAGAAAACATAAGAACAGAATGACATTGAAATCTTCAAGTCTAGAGAAAAAACCATACTTCTTACAAACAATGTTTGTTCTGTGCTTTTTGGTGTGAAAAATCCTTTCTTTTCTTCTTTTTATGCTTTGTACTCTATTTATTCACTTGGCATTTATTAAAAATACCTCTACTTTTTCCATTCTTGGACTAAGAACAGAGAAATGTGATCCTTTCTGCAGCCAATGAAGCAAATAGAGCCCTTATATACTTAAGGCAGAGGGAGATTTTAAGGAAAAATGTGCCTAGACAAACATTTGGTCAAGTCAACGTTTAGCCATGTTTTGCTAACCATTAGATGATAATTCAGGTATGAAAAACTCAGACTCTTAATATACATACAAAGGTGATCCTTAGTGCAGCCAATGAAGCATTGGAAATTTACATGCTCCACTTTTTCTATTTAGAGTGCAACAAATTATGACCATTTCAACAAATTTACATGCTCCACTTTTTCTATTTCAGGAATATGTAGTGATATTAAGGAAGATTAGATGATAATAATAGTTACATTGTAATTAGTGAAAAGCTAGTTGAAGTTATGGTTATATCAACAATCCATGTCATATTGAGACCTGTCTAATCAAGAATCTGATTCTTTTTCTACCTTTTGCCCTTTGATTCTCTCTTAAATGGAGTATAAATATATACTGTCTCAATTATATAAAAACAAAATTTAAGTGGAAAGAAAAAACTTGGGATACTTCTAATTTAAATAAACTATATTTTTTTCCTTTGTAAACATTTTTAAACTTGACATAAATTATTAGTTTCGACTCCGTACTATTTACAATTTTAAAAATACTCATCTACTTAAACACCTAAACTTAGATACACTCCCGATATGCCAAATGATATAGCATGTGATCTTAAATTCTTTAGGAGCAAGAGACTATTAATAAATATGCGAGAAAAGTGTTAAAAATTCTATAAACTTGACGAAAATTTAGCTATCTATTTAATTAGTATTGCAAGATCGAGGTATAAAATCTTGCAACTAATATGACGTACCTAGTGTATAACTGAGAGGAGTAATTATGTAAAGACAGTAAATAAGACAATGTTCATTTATTATGTCAGTTCTGGTACAAAGGAAGGGTAAAGTGATAAAAGAGATGTACAACATTTACTAATATTTTTTGTAACAACCTTTTTAACTTGGAAAACACAAATTGGAGTTTCAGAATTGTGACAACGGACAAGAATCTATTATCTGTAAATTTGGTTTTTTGAATCTCTCAAACAAATTATTTGAAGGTCAAATTTTCACCACCAAATTATGACACATGTGGTAAGGTAAATATTTACCCGTATAAGATATTTACATTGAACCTATAAATATAAGATGTGTTTTATCATGTACATTTGTTACTTAAAAGTACTCAAATTAGTGGTGGACTCAATATTTTTGCTTAGGGGTTTAAAGTATTAAATAAAAAGTTCGTGTGGTAATGCAAGTGCGTGGTGAACGAAGTAGTCTCTCGGGATTCTCTTTGTACAAGAACCATAGATATTTCATTGGTTCATAAAAGTAAAGACTAAACTAATCAAAGATATCAAGGAACAACATACAATAATAAGAATTTTAGTAGATAGATTGTATTACATACGTTAATTCCTAAAACAAGTGAAAATTAAATAATGAAAAAAGAGTGCGAGACGGTTAAGAAAGATATTTAACTAATCAAGTTAAATTTAACTTACTTTATCATACCGCATTAAGCATTTCTTTCCACATTTATCATACCGCATTAAGCATTCTCAATTTTTTTTGTGCTTTTTGTACTTTTATTTTGTAATGTTTTACTTTGTTTTTCACTTTTTAAAAATTTTAAATTAATAACCATTCAATGAGATATCATATATTATTATAAGTAGGAAGCTCCTAACTTCAAAGTTAAATTACCATTTTACCTCTAAAATAAATTAATATTAATATCTATTTAATTAATTAAATATTAAATAAAAGTAATATTTAAATTCATGCATCAAATAAGATCTTAATGCATCATATATTCATGTACTAATTAAATGTAGATAATGAAGAGTCTAATAACCTTTCAATTTTAATTTGTAAGATAAGTGAAAGTAATGAAGAGTCTATCAAACACACTCACACCACATTATTTATATTCCTTGTGTTATTCAAATTTGTAATCATCTTGCATTCTACAGTAGGTTAGTCTACATATTTTGTAAAATTTTCATTACCAGTTTGTAATTATAAGAATTCTTAGTATTTTATTTATTTGTATTCTTTAAAATTTCATGCATATCATCTTTTTTTTGTTGAGAAATATGTAAAATATGATAGTTACAAGATGAATATATTCTAATATGAAGTTGTAAGTAAATATTTATTTTTCATATCTAGCTCGTTTTGAGTTTTTAAATATAACTTCGTAGTTGATTACTGCATTTTTATATTTAACCTTTCTTCTATTTTTAGGATATATATAGTAAAGCTAATCACATTTTGTATTTATCATTAATTATTTTGAGGGTAAACATGTTAAATCCCATAGAATAATAATTATGTCTTTTTCAATTAGGGGACAAACGTGCGATGCACGTTCTGAGAACTAGTTACTATCAAAAATCATCAAGATCTTCTGAAAGTGTGTAAGAATAAACTTACTAATATTATAATGCATATTCAGAAGATTAAAAAATAGCATCGTCAATTTCTTTAGTTCATATAGTTCACTTTACTAGGTTATTCATAATTTCTAAAACAACAAACAACGAATAAATCAAATAAGTTAGTTTGTATCTATCTAAAATAAAACTAAAATACAAAAAAATTTCATGAATTCTATAAATCAATATTTTTTTAAGGATGTTGATGATATTTAAGTTTCTTCATTCAATCACATCTAATTTGTCTTTTTTTTTTAAAAAAAATAAATTATATTTCTATCTCAATTTAAGTTAAATGTAATTCATCAATTTTTAGAAGAGTTATTCAAGTTAATACATTAAAAAATTACGTTGAAACAAAATGAATAACACATATAAAAGAATAAAAAAAGAAAGAAAAAGAAAAGGAACGTGTGTAATAAATTTAAACAAAAAAAAAACAAATTTAAAAGAAGAAATGGAATAAAAGGAAAAAACATAATGAAAAAGAAGAAGGTGTAAGCCAAAAGTTCCATTTCCCAAAGCATTAAATGAGGAGAAAAATTGTTGTCCATTGGAATCAAAGCCATTGACACTAACGATTTTTTCGCACATCTTATCCATTAAGACAAGCCTAAACTTTGTTTTAAGGGAGTTCATATATATATATATATATATATATATATATATATATATATATATATATATATATATATATATATATATATATATATATATATATATATAATCAAAATTTGATGTTATATATTTAGTGTAATTTTTTGTCGACGGGGTTTGGCTGACCCCCCTAGGGTCCACCTATGTCTGCCCCTGGTCCAGGGGCGTGCACAATGGTGTCCATTTCATAATCATGCTTCCTTCTCTATTCCTCGCAAGTTCATCACATGATTTTTTTTAGAAACTATACTCTCAACAGGAGAGGCATGAGGTCCATCAACTGGAAGGTACTTTCCCGCCCCGAGTCAACACCCTAGACGCAATATGGAACCTAGGATCACCAGTGATCCCAATCTAACCATGAGTCTGACATATATCAAACCTAATGGATATAACTGAGAAAAACATGTACTATGTGGAAGATAAACACAGTGCATATCTAAACAAAGGAAAATCCAACTAGTTTAAATATATAAGAATAATAATAAGAGTTTAGTGATAACTCGAACAACCACTTAGAAACTCAAGCTGAATCTACTACTATGTCTGAAAAGTATCTAACTAAGTTGAGTTGCTGGGTAATGCCCAACTAACTCTAAGAAAACTAAAAATTGAAGTAAACATTGGATCGAAAACATTCTATTGTCCTTGAAGTATGAGGACTCACCACTAAAAATGCTAAAGTCGAATCAAGAATAGAGAATCGATCTAAGCATGATTTGGATGCTGAGTGTCTGAACCTACATCATGAAATGATGTAGTGCAAAAATATGCGTCAATACTTTGAATATACTGAGCATGTGATATAGATATCCTAAGCTAAACAATGCATAACGGAGTAATGATATAATCTAAATAAGGATATAGATATGTAGTAAAGTATATATAAAAGATAAACTAGATGCAATGACCAAGTACTAATCATGAAGATAACATATTGAATTGAACTACTGAAATCCTAGTCAATGCACTAAGATTCTGAATATGAAAGATATATTAACCGAGATAAACCATTTGAGTTAGATGTGGAGTCCGATGTGTACACCCTATCGAGAAGACTTAATATACCTTGTTAGGGTTACAAAGGCATGACTTTGGCATGATCACTAAAATTGATGCCCAACAAAGGGGACTTATCAACCTTTGAGGGCATGTAGTTCTAGGACTTTGAGGTACCGTAAATCCTAGTCCAACTCGGTGATAAGTCTATTCCCATAAATACATATGAAGCTAAACTACACTAAATATTAAATAGCTCAAAATACTGACATGCTAATTGAGAATGCGACATTTATATGCTGAGAATGTAACATTTGAAATCTAGAGAATGATTTTTTGTTTAACTGACCTAGAAAGTATAATCCAATGAGTTTTATACAAGGAATTCAGCAACGTATCCAAGAAAACTTGTTATTTAGACTATGGATACTATAGCAGCTGAAATCACCACAACTCCCAAGATTTTATAAACCCTAGGACTAAATAAGTTATGTAGAATCAAGAAACCGACTGAAGGACCTAGTGGATGTAAGGAACCCACTAGTTAAATCCCACATACCCGATGACAAAATCTATGGAGAAATCCTTTGGATTTTGGGGCTGAACTTTGAACGACACTGTTGCTTGTTCTTGTAAGAAATCAACACCTCTTTCTCTTCTTTTCGTTCTAACTTGGATATGTTTTTGTAGAATGAGGGTTCTGGGTATGTCTGACTAGATTATTTGGCTTAGATTGAGTAAAACGATGTAGTTTAGGCATCAAACAACGTAGTTTAAGTGCCCAAAGCATAGGGGAAAAGAAAAAAATGACCTTGACTTAAAGTTGACGAAGTACCACTCATGAGGGGACTAGCAGGCCGTCGTTTGTACCACTGCCCATCAATTGGATTGTGGCTCGAGTTTTGCTCGATAAGGCTTCATTAAAATGACCATAACTTTTTACTCTGAACTTAGAATTTAGAAAACTCGGTGGTGTTGGAAAGAAGACTCTATTATCTTAGTTTGATAATTTATGGGTTACCTGATTTATTTTGTGCTAAAATATATGACCATTTGAAGTTGAACCAAAATCCATTTTTCTCTAAATAGATGCTGACCCTCACATACGGCTAGTCTTATGGTTCGTATGTCCAACCACAGACCGTATGTGTTGGCTATGGGTAGGATCAAAGATCACTGAATCTTAAAGCCCAATAACGGAACCCCACTTACGGACCATTTACTACAATTATTGGGCTCATCTTTCACTTCTGAAATTCCTGTAAGTTTGGGACTCACCTACGAGACCTATATATGGGTCGTGAATTGAATGACGAATCATCCTGGTGAATAGTATAAAACTATTGGGACCTGATATTTTGGAGAAAAGGGAATTTACAACCACGGGTCCACCTACAGACCGTGTGTCAGACCATGGACCGTCGATGTCCAGATCCTAGAAAGTTGCATTTTTTCTATGTTATTGAATTTGAGGTATTATAATATCTCCCTCTTGAAAAAATTCATCCTCAAATGAATTCTAAACGAGTTGAATATGGAGGAAGGGATATAATTCCTATTACTAGGTATTAGAAACTATATCTAAATGAACGGAGTTCCATGAACATGCAAATGTATTGAAATGCAAAAATAACTGATTGTACTGGAGATGAACCATTACCTAAAACTGAAACTGAATTGGAAAGAAAGAGATGAGGGTACTTGTCCATCATGGATGCTATTGTTTCCCAATTAGCTCCCTCTGAGGACTGACTTCTCCACAAAACTTTTACTGACGTTATTTCTTTATTTCTTACTTAACCTATGAACTTGGCAGTCAGAATTTCAACTGGCGGCTCTTCATAAGTGAGACTATCCTTCATATCCACACTCTAAAATAGTACTATCGATATCAGATCACCCACAAACTTGTTCAATAAGGAAATGAGAAAGACAAGATGATTTACAACTAGTTCTGCAGACAACTCTAATAGAAATTCAATAATTAGGAATAGAATTTCAAAAATGAATCAAGAACTCAAAATCAACTCATCTCAAGAATATTCAAATTTAGGGATAGAAATTCTA
Organism: Solanum lycopersicum; assembly: GCF_036512215.1. Lineage (NCBI taxonomy): Eukaryota > Viridiplantae > Streptophyta > Magnoliopsida > Solanales > Solanaceae > Solanum > Solanum lycopersicum. Next base: position 11,933,968 of record NC_090806.1, on the reverse strand, counting down.
GATTGATTTTTATCAATTTGAAAGTAGATGTAAGGTGTGGAAGAGCTATACCAATATATGATAGCCTTAAATACATGGAAGAACAACTTTCTTGAATAATCTTGAAGAAGAACTCAACTAGAAGTCTTGAAACCCTACCTAGATTGAAGAAGAAAAATCTAGAAAACATTTCTTGAGATTTCTTAAATTAGTTTCTTGAAACTCTATTTCCAATAATTATGATTTTAATTAATGATTTCATAATCATATGAAGGAATTTGAATTGGAAAGAACAAAATTCTCGGCGAAGAACTTACCTTGAAGAAAATCTTGAAAAGGATGGAAACATATCTTGAATGAAGTCTTCTAGTTTGATTTTTTTAAGGGTTTTGCTTTAGGGTTTGAGAGAGAAGGCAATGATGGATTAAGACATAAAAATCTATTTTGTTGAGTCTTTATTCACTAAATTAGATTAGAACTTTCTTAGAGGTAAAAATACAAAAACAACTCTTTTTAATGTTTTTCCATCGGCTAATTAGTCACTACACTATATCAGCTACTAAAATGGTCATAACTTTATACTCAGAACTCGGATTGTCATGAAATTGTTGTAGTTGGAAAGTAGATTCAAATATATTTCATATGATAGGTTATGGCACACATAACTCTTTATATTATAAGAAATATGTTTATTTGAAGTTTGCCCAAAGAGAATCTTACATCAAAACTTAATTGGTAAGGAAACTTTTAACTTAACTTTGTGCTAGGAGATTCTAATTACCTTATTAGTATCTAAAATCATTCAACACTAAAGAATTTACCTTTACACATATGGAAAATTTAAGAATCACTCAATATGACCCTTCAAGTAAATGAAGAATGGTTTGAGTCTTAACTTAAAAAATTTTTGGGGTGTTATTGGTTCCTCGCTTTAGTAAGGATTGTGTTAGCGTGACCCGACTTGTGTTCACGACCTTTGTTTTTTGAGGATCGGATTGTGAAAGCGAAAAGTCTAGTTATTGTGGCGTTCGCTTAAGAAAACCATGGGTCGCGATACCGATGCTCGTGTAAGCAACCCTAGGTTCACGAAAGCGACTTCAGAGGAGGGTGTTGACTTGCCATTTTTTTATTTAATTCATTTCCCCCATTTTATGTTTTGAAAAATCCTTGTAGGAAATTTCAAATAAATTTTATCTTGGGCAATTATATGGTTAAGATTTTGTAACCCTAAAACTTCCATTGCCTTTTATAAATTGTGGATTTTAACATAAAAAATTAAGATTTTTACTGGCCAAGTGAAAGGTTTTTCAAGATCTTGAGTTCTTAACTAAAATGGTGACTATGAACTTATTTTAACTCCTTTTTTGAAATGGTTTTCACGAATGAGTTTCAAATGCCTTCGGTAATGTTTTCAAGTAAAGATATTTGGACTCAAACCTCATTTTCAAAGTTGGATTTTTGAGTTGATTTGACCCTTTTTTCAAAAGTTTGTGATATTATTATTTTAATAGACTTTTGACCGAATAGACTCAAGTTAACTCATAGACCTTGAAAATTTGTAGAATCATGTATTTACCTTCATTATATATGTTAGGGAGTAATGGAAACGCGGTAATGATTTCAATTACTCAATTTGATTGATATTAATAATTAAACGAGGGATTAACCATAAAAGACAACGAGTGTATTGTTGTGTTTTATGAATTTGCTTGTCGTGGACCTAAATTTGTTGATTGGCGAAATGCTAAATTGTTTAAGTTTATTGTCTCTTCGTTATGGTGTGAAATTACTTATTTGCATTGATTCTGTGTACCATGATGAGACATGTTATATTGTCTCGATGGAAAATGGTTCCGACAAGTGATATTATACTAAGGCAAAGGGAAATAGTTTCGACTAGTGATATTGTGTCGATTAAAAATGGTTTGAGAATGTGATATTATATAAATTCAAAGTGAAATGATTTTGGTTAGTATATAGTGCTGACTGAAAATGACTCCAGCAAGTGACATTATATAAAATCAAAGATAAATTATCCCAACTAGTGTTATTGTGTGAATGGTAAATGGTTTCGTCAAGTATTTCAATATTGCGATTGATCTACTCGATACTTGTGATTGATCTTTTCTTGTGATTGGCATTCTTGACAGTTGTTGATTATTTGTCTTGTGACTATTGGACTATGTTTATTAAGCCTTACAGCTGTTCATTGTTGATGGTTAGGTTAGACTGATTCCTATGCAAGTTCTAGCTGAGGCAATATGGTTGGAATGAAAGGATTACTCGTATACTAGCTTAATTTTACCTTGTTGAGAGGGTTTCTTGATAAGTACCGTGTTGTTTAGTACTCAATCCTTTATTCTACACTTGTGTAGGTTCCGAGACAAGACCTATTTGATCATTCTTCTTAATCTTTTTACGAGGCTTTCAAAGGATTGTGAGAGTTACCTGCTAGTCATCCCCATGGATCTAGTTCCTAATTTCATTCTTTTTTCTCTTTAAGAAACAAAGATATTTATTTTTATTTCAATTATGTTTTCATATATGAAAGGCATGTACATCTGACAACCAGATTTTGTTTGGAAAGAGGGAGCATCTTCTTTGGCATATATTTTATTTACAAGTTTTCCTATTGTGACAAGCTTGTCAACACACTTCGTATAAAAACTTAGCGGTGTTTTATTATTCATCTTCAAATCTGGTTTGGGTTTAAATTTTATGGTCTTCCAACACTCCTCCTTATTTTTGGTCGGGAGCATTACGACCCAGACCGTCGGGAGTGGCACCCACACTAACCCTCAGATGGGAGAACCATTACTAGAACCCATCTTACCAAGCTAACAAAATTTAGCTATTTAAAGATATGAAACTATGTTTAAATACATAAATTATATAGAGTTCCATAAACTCCAAAGGTTTAAATCAACAAGTAGAGAAACTAACGCGTAAATTTAACCCCTAAAACCTGAAATTCATTGTACCAAAACATCTAAAGTGAAACAAGTATAACAAAAAGGGTACGACCCTAACAAACATAAGAATATCTAAATAGTTTTAGTCCAAAATAAATGGACTAAAAAATAAGAAGGAGTCCGCGGCAGCCTAAAAGAACTGGCTCACCCTTGAAATCCAGTCTCGATCATATAATTTCTACTTGAGGTCTATCAATGGCCGCCTGAAGATGCCTTTTACTTAACAAAGAATGATCAATTTCAGTATCAGTACACAACCATAGGTAGGATCACCCAAGTAACTATTCCAGTAAGTGAAACATATATAGGTAGTCACAACATAGTAAATATGACATGTATAAAAATATATATACATAATTAACATTTTAGGAGTAACGTAAAAGTCTGCATTCTCAATAATAATTAGATAAAACAATTAGCAGTCCTCTCATGGAATCCATACTTCAAATGTCAGTGTGTCAGAACGTGACACCCGATCCCAATCAGTGTGCCAAATCGTGAAACCTGATACAATACTGTGTCGGAATGTGACACTCGATCCAATATATGTGCCAGAATGTGACACCGGATCCAATCAACACAACTACAATCACATTCACACTCGTAATGTAGATAACCCTGATCATACAATCAAGTGGTAAATCATGGCATACATTCTTTCGTTCATACTCATTTCATTAGGTTTGATAATTAGTGCTTCATTCACATACATAAATGCATTACAATGGAGCAATTACCAACATCCATAACACAAATATGAACTCAAACTATTACCGACCTTGAAACCAAAATTGAATGGCTTTTTCGTGGCCTAAAAACAACAATTTAATTCAAGGATCAATAAACGAGGCCTAACTTCCCAGATAACAATCAAAATTATCAACCATAGTCTAAACCCAAGACCCAAAATACCCAACTTAGGGATTTTCCCACCGTTAGTTTCAGGTCAAAACCCTTCCCCAATGATATTCACCCAAGAATCTAAGTTATACGGCTAAACAAAATTGATTAGGAGAGTTAAAACCTTATTTTTCATGCTAGAAGAGGTGAAAACTTATAAAGAACATGCTCTCGGTTGTTTTGTTTCCCTCAAGAACGTAAAATGGAAAATAAGAACATTTTTGGTGTTTAATCCCTGCTTAATTCACCATTGGGCTATTATGGCGGACCCCATTTCACCATAACAACCACGCCCTGGCGGAATAAATCCTACCATAGTGGCTTGCGCGGAGACAGAACATCAAAATTAGAATTTCAAATCCAACCATATCACAACATGCACACCTTTAACCGTTGACGTTCAAGAACTACCCCTTTGCACTAAGATCTACTCGCCCAAATTTGGTTTCATAAATTTATACGAGTTCCTTAATTTCTTATATATCCACACATGTAACCAAATTCATTATTAAATCTCTTATTCATTACCAGATTTCCTAGATCTAATATGAATAGATTTTGTCCAAATCTGGACTATGCTAGGAATTTTCAAGTCACTACTCAAAAGTTTTCTTGCCTCGATTATTTCTCCAATGGGTTTTCCCTAATGATGGAACTAGGTCATTAAAATAGATTTCAATTTACCCATAACTCATCTCCGAATTATTAACTTTTTAAGACTGACTAAAGTAAGGTAGAGTAATACCTTAATGGTTGAACAATTAGGGATACTTGTCTCGCATGTCCTTCTCGGTTTCAAAAGTAGCTTTCTCAACCGAATGATGCTTCTCTTTAACTTTCATAGAATTTATTTCCTTGTTCCTCACCTTCTGGATATCGCGATCAAGAATTTCAACCAATTCCTCCTCATACTAAAGGTCTTTGTCATAAAACAACTGAGTCCCATTTTGTGATCTAATCTCTATCCTCTTTGAACATAGACACATGAAAGAATAGATGAACTCCTGATAAGCTATGAGGTAAAGTCAACCTCTAAGCCACTGTCCTTACATAGTCATGAATTTCAAATAGTATAATATATTGAGGACTAAGCTTGCCCTTCTTACCGAATCTCATCATCCCTTTCATGGGTGACACATTAAGAAGAACTTTCTCACCAGTCTGAAAGGCCATATCCCTTACCTTAGGTTTGCATACTTTTTCTGTCAACTTTAGGTTACTAGGAGCTTATCTTGGATGCTTCTTACCTTATCCTGAGAATCCTTCACCAAGTCCCCTAAAAGTTTCACGTCTCCAACCTCAAACCATCCTATAGGTGATCGACATCCCCTCCCACAAAGTGCCTTGAATGATACCATGTCAATGTTAAATTGGTAACTTTTATCATAAGAGAACTTACACAGTGGTAAGAACTTATCCCAATCTCCTCTAAATCCAATCACACTTGACTTCAACATGTCCTCTAAAACCTGAATAGTCCTCTGTGCTTGCCTATTAGTTTGTGGATGAAAAGTTGTACTAAAAGTGAGTTGAGTGCCCAACTCATTTTGCAATTTTCCCTAAAACTTGGATGTGAAATGAGTACCAAAGTCTATCAACGATAGAAAGGGCACATTGTGCAACCTCAACACCACTTTCACATATACCACAGCCATTTGCTGCGCATTATAGTCTAATCGGACTTGAATGAAGATGGATGACATAGATAGTCCATCAACCACCACCTGAATAGAGTCAAACCTTCCCTAGGTCTTGGGAGACCAACAATAAAATCAGTTGCTATCCTTTCCCACTTCCATTTAGGAATTGACATTCTCTGAAGAATACCTACAGGCCTTTGGTGCTCATATTTTACTTGTTGGCAATTTTTGCACTTAGCCACAAACTCAGCTATGTCTTTCTTCATTCAAGGCTGCCAATAAATTTGTTTCAAGTCTTGGGACATCTTCGTCAAACCTGAATAAATATAATACCGTGAAACATAAGCTTTTATTAACAATTTCTAAAGAAGTCATCCACTCTAGGAACAAAAATCCTTCGTTTAAACTGGTCACACCCACACATCAAGAGTCGCATCTTGTTCCTTGCTAGACACTGTCTTTTTTCTCAGTTCATTCAAACTTTCATCCTTTAACTGTTAGGCCTTGTTCTCCTCAATGAATGTGGCCCTAAACTACATACTAGCTACTACCCCACTTTTTTCTAAGATGACGAACTACATAATCTTAGATTCTAAGGTTTGAATTTCCATATCCAGAGGTTTGTTGAATACACCAAAACAAGCTAGACTACCTATACTGACTGCTTTTAGCGCAAAACGTCTGCCACCAAGTTAGACTTATTTCAGATGGTATTGCATGGTGACATCATAATCCTAAGCAACTCCATTCACCTTTGTTGTATCAAGTTCAAAACTTTTTGAGTGAATACATGTTATAGACTATGACGATGAGTAAACACCTCACACTTGACACCATAAAGGTAAGTCCACCAGATCATAAGAGCAAACACTACCGCTGCCAACTCTAAATGCTATGTTGGGTAATTACTCTTATGAAATTTCAACTGTTGCGACACATAAGGTATGACACGCTTATCCTTCATCAACATAGCACCCAAACCCGAATGTAAAGTGTCACAATAAATAATAATATCTTTACCTCCCACTGATAGTGCAAAAATAGGTATTGTGGTTAGAAGAGTTTTGAGCTTTTGAAAGTTCTATTCACACTTGTCAGTCCACTCAAAAGGTACCTGATTATTGGTCAACCTTATCAAATGTGTGGCGATGGAAGATAAAATTCTTCACTAACCGACGATAGTAGCTGGCCAGCATCACAAAGCTTCTAAATTTAGTCACAAAGTTAACCGGACCCAATTCTTGAATGTTTCAATCTTTTTGGGATATACCATTACTCCTTTCCTTGAAACTACATGTCCCAAAAAGGCAATTGAAGTCAACCAGAACTCACACTTGGAAAATTTGGCATATAACTTTTATCTTCTAAGATTTCCTAGAAAAATATGAAGATGGTCGACATTCTCTCACTTACTCTTCAAATAGACCAAAACTTCATCAATGAAAACAATAATAAATGAATCCAAAAATGGTTTGAACACACAATTCATCAAATTCATGAAAGCTGCAGGCACATTTGTCAGCCTAAATGACATTACTAGAAACTAATAGTGACCATAGCGGGTCCTGAATGTCGTATTTGCTACATTGTCATGTCTAATATTTAAATGATGGTAACCAGACCTTGGATCAAATCTCTGAAAAATTGGTGTATCCTGCAACTGGTAAAAAAGATCATATACTTGAGGCAATAAATACTTATTCTCAATGGTGACTATACTGAGCTTTTGATAGTCTATGCACATCCTCATACTACTATATTTTTTTTTATAATTAAAAAAACATGAGCACCGCATGAGAAAACACTAGGAGGGATGAAGCCTTTATTAATAAGCTCTTGAATTTGAGCTATAATTTCTCTCAACTCTGTCGGGGCCATGCAATAAGTATGAATGGAGATGGGGCGGGTAATAAAAAAGTAGAATCTGAATTTAAAAACACATTAGTCATCTGGTCATAGACTAGAATAGTACCTATAATCACTTAATCAGATGTCTCCGCCTTGGTCTTGCCCAAAAAGGAATAAAATTGATACTTTTCATCTTGATGGACAACGTCATTTCCTAGATGCACTGCTCCTCTTCTTGCACTATCATTATCCCGACCACTACAACCTTGCTAATTTTCTCTTCACCCACCTTGTGAATGTCCTCTACCAATATTACTGTTGAGTGCGGGTACCACTACTCTAGTCTGTTGTTGCGTGAGATCCAATATGCATAATTCAAGAAAATCTCTCCTCATGAGCCCAAGTTCCCCACAATTATAGAAAATATAATAAAAAATGATCTGCCTGTTAGCATGAATAAAATTCTACTGTGGAGTTCCTAAGTAACTATATGTAGAAGCAAATATGGCAGACTGAGTTGGCAAAGCAGCCCGATGTTGTCTGACCGAGTATGCAGTCCTGGGATAATGATGGCATTGTGTCCTACATCGTCCGATCGTGTTTGCTTCCCAAGGAACATGTGAGCATGCCACTCCCTACGTGATCTGATCTTGTGTTTTATCCAAGGGCGATGATAACATGCGACGCCCGGCGTCGTCCGATTGTGTATGCTTTCCAAGGGAGATGATGGCATGCCACGCCCAACGTCATCTCATCGAGTGTGCATTCCAAGAGATGATGGCCTTACCATGATCGATGTTGTCCGAACATGTGTGTTGTCTAAGGGGATATGGCATTTAACACCCAACATCGTCCTATCATTTGTGCTGCCCAAGGGTGTTGATAGCATTGCCACGCCCAACGTCATCCCACCCTATGTGTTTTCAAAGGTCGATGATGGCATGCCACGCCCGACGTCATCCGATCACGTATGCTTTCCAAGGGCGATGATGGCATGTCCTGCCCGACTTTCGACCGTGTGTGCATTCCAAGGGCGATGATGATATTGCCACGACCGACGTCATTCGACCGTGTGTTCTAGCAAAGGTCCATGATGTTATGCCACGCCCGATGTAGTAAGATCGTGTGTGCTGCCCAAGAGCGATGATGGCATTGCTAGGACCAACGTCGTCCAATAATGTGTGTTTACCATGGGCGAGGATAACATGCCACGCTTGACGTCATATGACTGTCTGCTGTCCAAGGGCGATGATGGCATGCAACGCTCAATGTAGTACGACTGTGTGAGATTTCCAAGGGCCAAGATGGCATGCAACGCCTGACGTAGTCCAACCATGTGTGCTTTCCAAGGGCGATAATGCCATGCCACGCTCGATGTCGTTCCACCATGCGTGCTATCTTAGGTTGACGATGGCATGTCACACTTGACGTCGTTCGACCGTGTGTATTTCCCAATGGCTATGATGGCATGCTACGTTCGAAGTCATCCGACCATGTGTGCTGCCCAATATCTATGATGGCATGCTACGTTCGAAGTCATCTGACCAAGTGTGCTACCCAAGGTCCATGCGGGCATGCCACGTATGATGTCGTTCGATCGTGTGTGTTGTCCAAGGGCAATGATAACATGCCACGGCCGACATCGTCCTATCGTGTATTCTTTCAAAGGGAGATAATAATATGCCACACCCAACATAGTCCGACCGTGTATGTTGTTTAAGGGAAATGATGGCATTACACGCCCGATGTTGTCTGACTGTGTGTACAACCCAAGGGCAATTATAGCATTGCATGGCCCGACGTAGTCCGATCGTGTGTGCTGTCAAAGGGCCACTATGGCATGGAATGATCGATGCCGTACGATCATGTATGCTATCCAAAGGCGATAATGGCATGCCACACCCTACATCGTCCAACCGTGTATGCTATCCAAGGGCGAAGATGGCATGTCACGCCTAACGTCGTCCGACCACGTGTGCTGCCCAATGGCGATGATGGCATGCCACACCCGAAGTCGTCCGACCGTGTGTGCTGCCTAATGGCGATGATTACATTCCACGCCCTATGTCATTCGACCCTGTGTGCTGCCTAATGGCGATGATGGCATTCCACGCCCTATGTCATTCGACCGTGTGTGCTGCCCAAGAGATATGAGGGCATGTCACGCATGATGTCGTCCGATTGTGTGTAAGGGCGATGAGAAAATGACACGCCCAATATTGTCCGATCGTGTATGCTTTCCAAGGGCGATGATGGCATGCGACGCCCGACTTCGTCTGACCGTGTGTGCATTCAAAGAGCGATGATGACATTTCGACAGCCAACGTTATTTGACTCTGTGTGCTTTCTCAATGGCCATGATGGCATACCAAGCGCGATCATGTGTGCTGTCCAAGGGCGATGATAGCATGCCATGCTCCACGTCGTCCGTCCCTGTGTATGATGTCCAAAACGATGATCACCTGCGACGCCCGACGTCGTCCAACCATGTGATTTTGCCAAGGGCCATGATGGCATGCCATGCCCGACGTAGTCGTACTGTGAATGTTATCCAAGGGCGATGATGGCATGCCATGTTCAACGTTGTCCAACTGCGTGGGCTGCCCAATGTCGATGATGGTATGCTACGCCCTACGTCATCCGACAGTATGTTCAAGGGCCATGTTGGCATGCCATGCCGAATGTCGTCCGATCGTGTGTCCTGTATAAGGGCAATGGTAACATGCCATGCCAGACGTTGTCCGTTCGTGTTTGCTTTCCAAGGGCGATGATGGCATGCTACGCCCGAAGTCATCTGACCGTGTGTCCTTCCCAAGGGCCATGCGGGCATGCTAAGCCCAACATCATCTGATCGTATGTGCTGTCAAAGGGCGATGATAACATGCCACCCGACATCGTTCGATCGTATGTGGTGTCCATGGGCGACCATAACATGCCACGCCCGAAGTCGTCCAATCGTGTATGCTTCCCAAGGGTGACGATAATATGCTACACCCGAGTAGTCCGACCGTATATGCTGTCCTAGGTCACTGATGGAATTTAACGCCTGACGTCGTTCGACTGTCTGTGCAGCCAAAGAGCAATTACATCATTGCTACACCCGACGTAGTTCGACCATGTGTGCTGTAAAAGGACGATGATAAAATGCCACGCCTAATATGGTCCTACGTGTATGCTTTTCAAGGGAGATGATGGCATTCCACGCACGACGTCGTTCGACCGCGTGTGCATTCCCATAGCGATGATTGCATTGCCACAGGCGACGTCATCCGACTGTGTGTGCTGACCAAGGGCCATTATTGCATGCCAAGCCTGATGTAGTCCGATCGTGTGTGTAAAATAAGGGGAAATGTAAAATTGAACTGGATAAAAGCTTTTTATCATAAAAATTGATCATCTAACATTAAAATTTACATTTTCAGATGTGTTATAAGGGTATTTTGAACTCAAAAATCTATTTTTATTAGATGTGTAGCAATAAAGAATTAAAATTTTCTTCAAAATTGGGGGAAATTCAAAATTAAATAGGTTAAATATGTTTTTCGGAAAATTGGCTTGTCCAAACCGTCTTTGTTCGCGTAGATCTAAAAAAATATCAAGATTGAGAAAAAAATTGCCTCAATCTAACATCCGAGTCAAAATTTATGGCCGTTTGAAATTTTAAAAATTTACAACTACTTTTTTTGAATTTTAATCTTTGATTTGGTGAAGCTGTAAATGATTGAAACATTGCGCTTGAATATCCGTTTGACACGATTTTTTAATTTGTATTTTATTTTGAGATCTACGTGGTCATATCCTTAATTTGGTTTAGTGTTTTTTTTTATTTTAAAATAATTCTTATACTTTTATTTATATAGAATAATATAAATGTAAAACTAGAAAGGTAATATGCATCGTGCCGAATTAAATTGTAAATGAAAGACTAGTACAATGCGATGGGAAAATCAAGAAGATATAATATATTAGTACAAATGAGACAACCATGATCGGTGATGGCATGCCACGCCCTATGTAGTCCGACCGTGTGTGCTTCCCAAGGGTAATTATGGCATCTAACGCCCGACGTCGTTCGACCATTTGTGATGTCCAAGGGCGATGATGTCATGCCATTCCTGACGTTGTTCGACCGTGTGTGCTTCCCAAGGGCGATGATGGCATGCCACGCCCGACGTAGAACGGTCCTGGATGCTGTCCAAGGGCGATGATGACATGCCACGTGCAACGTTGTTTGACCATGTATGCAGTCCAAAGACGATTATTGAATGCCCCGCCCAACGTTGTCCGACCGTGTGTGTTGCCCAAGGGTGATGAAGGCATGTTTTTCCCGATGTCGTCCGAACGTGTGTGCTACACAAGGGCGATAATGGCATGCCACACCCGACATCATCCGATTGGGTGTCCTTCCCAAGGGACACGCCTAACGAGGTCCAATTGTTTGTGCTTTCCAAGGGCGATGATAGCATACCACGCCCTACATCGTCGTATCGTGTATGTTTTCCAAGGGTGATGATTGGATGCCACCCCGGACGTTGTCCGACCTCATGTGCTGCCCAAGGGCAATGATGACATGCCACGCCCGACGTAGTCTGATAGTGTGTAGTGTCCAAGGGCGAAGATGGCATGCCACGCTCGATGTCGTCCGACCATGTGCGATGCCCAAGGACCATGGTGACATGCCATGCGTAACGTAGTCTGACCGTGTGTGCTATCCAAGGGCAATCATGGCATCTAACTTCCGACATCATTCGACCATGTGTGCTGCACAAGGGAGGTAAAGGAATTTGATGCTTGACGTCGTTGGTCCGTGTGTGCAGTCCAAAGGAGATAATGATATGCCACGTCGATGTCGTTTGACCGTGTGTGCTAGACAAAGGGCAATGATAGCATTTTTTGCCAAACATTGTCGGACCGTGTGTGCTGCCTAAGGGCTACGATAGCATTGCCACGCCCAACGTCGTCCGACCGTGTGTGCAGTCCAAGGGCGATGATAACATGCCACGCCCGACGTCGTCAGACCGTATATCTTGTCAAATAGCAATGATGGCATGCCATACCGGACGCTGTCCGTCCCTGTGTATGCTGTCCAAGGGCGATGATGGCATGCCACACCCGACATCTTTCTTCCGTGTGTGCAGGCAAAGGGCCATAATAGCATGCCAGCCCGCAGTCCAAGGGCGAAGATGGCATGTCACGCTCGATGTCGTCCGACCGCATGTGCTGCCAAATAGCGATGATGGCATGTCACACTCGACATCATCTGACTGCGTGTGCAGCCTTAGGGACATGTCGGCATGCCACGACCGACATCGTCCTATTGTGTGTTCTATTCAAGGGAGATGATAACATGTCACGTCCGATGTCACCCGATCACGTATGCTTTCATAGGCGATGATGGAATGTCACGCCCGATGTCATTTGATCATTTGTGCATCCCAAGGGCGATGATGACATTGCCATGACCTACGTCATCCGGCCGTGTGTGCAGTCCAAGGGCCATGATTTCATGCGATGCCCAATGTAGTCTGATCATATGTGATGCCCAAGGGCAATGTTGGCATGCCACGGTCGACGTCATGCCACGCCCAACGTAGTTAGATCATGTGTGCTGCCCCAGGGCGATGATGGCATTGCTATGACCAACGTCGTCTGACAATGTCTTTTTACCATGGGCGATGATAACATGCCACGCCTGACGTCATATGACCGTCTGCAGTCCAAGGGCGATAATGGCATGCCACGCCCTATGTAGTCAGACCTTGTGAGATTTCCAAGGGCTAAGGTGACATGCAACGCCTGACGTAGTCCAACCATGTATGCTGTCCAAGAGCGATAATGCCATGCCACGCTCGATGTCGTCCCACCGTGCATGCTGTCCTAGGTTGAAGATGACATGTCACTCTCAATGTCGTCCGACCGTGTGTGCTGCCCAATGGCTATGATGGCATGCTACGTTCGAAGTCATCCGACCATGTGTGATGCCCAAGGTCCATGCGCGCATTCCACGTATGATGTCGTCCAATCGTGTGTGTCGTCCAAGGGCAATGATAATATGCCATGCCTGACGTTTTCCGATCGTGTATTCTTTCAAAGGGCGATAATAACATGCCACACCCAACATAGTCCGACCGCGTATGTTATCCAAGTGCAATAATGGCATTAAATGCCCGATGTCGTCCGACCGTGTGTAAAGCCCAAGGGAAATTACTGCATTGCCAAGCTCGACGTAGTACGACCGTGTGTGCTGTCAAAGGGCCACTATGGCATGGCATAATCGACATTGTCCGAACATGTATGATGTACAAGGGCGATAATGGCATGTCACACCCTATGTCGTCCCACCGTGTATGCTATCCAAGGGAGAAGATGACATGTCACGCCTAACGTCGTCCGAACGCGTGTGCTGCCCAATGTCGATGATGGAAATCCATGCCCTATATCATTCGACCGTGTGTGCTGCCCAAGGGCTATGAGGGCATGCCACGCTTGACGTCGTCCGATCGTGTGTGCTGTCAAAGGGCTATGATAAAATGCCACGCCCAATGTTGTCCGATCGTGTATGCATTCCAAGGGCAAAAATGACATGCGACACCTGACTTCATCTGGCCGTGTGTGCATTCAAAAAGCGATGATGACATTGCCACAAGCGACATCATTCAACTGTGTATGTTTCCTAATGGCTATAATGGCATGCCAAGCGCGATCGTGTGTGCTGTCCAAGGCCGATTATGGCATGCCACACTCAACGTAGTCCGACTGTGTGTGAAAATTAGGGGAAATGTAAGATTGAACAGTATAAAAGTTGTTTATCATAAAATTGACTAACTTACATTAAGATTGACATTTTCAGATGTGTTACCAAGGTATTTCGAACCAAAAAATGTATTTTCTTTTATAAGTTCATAGAAATAAAGAATTACAAATTTTTTTCAGAATTGGGGGAAATTCAAAATCGAATGGTTTAGAAGATGTTTTTCATAAAATTGGCTTGTCCAAACCGCATTTTTTCGTGTAGATCTCAAAAAAATATCAGAATGGAGAAAAAAATTCTCTCAATCTGATCTCCGAGTCACAAGTAATGGCCGTTTGAAAAATTACAAATTTTCAATTAATTTTTTTGAGTTTCTATCTTTGATTTGGTGAAACTTCAAATGATTGATAATTTGGGCGCGAATATCCGTTTGACGCAATTTTTTTATTCTGCATATTTTTTAGATCTTCATGGTCATATCTTTAATTTGTTTTTGTTAAAAAAAATTCTTTTTTATGTTTTTATTTATATAAAATAATATAAATGTAAAACTAGAATGGTAATATGCTTCATGTCATATTAAGTTAAAAATAAAAGACTAGTATAATGCGATAGGAAAATCGAGAAGATTTATTATATTAGTATGAATGCGACAACCATCATCGATGATTGCATGACACGCCCTACATAGTCTGACCGTGTGTGCTTCCCAAAGGCAATGATGTCATTTAACGCCCTACGTCGTCCGACCGCTTGTGCTGCACAAGGGCGATGATGGCATGCCACACCCGACATTATCTGTCCGTTTGTGCATTCTAAAGGAGACGATGACATGCCACGTCGACGTCCTCTGACCGTGTGTGCTGTCCAAAGGGAAACGATGGCATTTAACGCCCTACGTGGTCTGACTGTGTGTGCTACCCAAGGGCGATGATAGTATTGTCATACCCAACGTCGTCCGACCGTGTGTGCAGTCCAAGGGCGATGATAACATGCGACGCCCGACGTCGTCCGACCGTGTGTGCTTTCCAAAGGAGATGATGGCATGCCATGCCTGACGTCATCCATCCCTGTGTATGTTGTCCTACGGCGATGATGGCCTGTCACATCTGACTTTGTCTGGCCGTGTGTGCTTTCAAAGGGCCATGATGTCATGCCAGGAATGACGTAGTCCGATCGTGTGTGTTGCCCAAGGGAAATAAGGTCATGCGGCGCATGATATCGTCCGACTGTGTGTGCTATCCAAGGGCGATGGTAACATGCCATGCCCGACGTCGTCTTATCGTATTTGCTTTCAAAGGCCGATGATGGCATGTCACGCCCGATGTCCTATGACCGTGTGTGCATTCTAAGGGCGATGATTGCATTGCCATAAGTGATGTCATCTGACAGTGTGTGCTGCCCAAGGGCCATGATTTCATGCCACGCCCGACGTAGTCCAATCATGTGTGCTATCAAAGGGCTATGATGGCAATGCCACGACCGACATTGTCTGACTGTGTGTGCTTAGGGTGATGATAACATGCCACGCCTGATGTTGTATGGCTGTTTGTGCTATCCAAGGGTAATTATGGCATGCCACGCCCGATGTAGTCTAACCGTGTGTGCTGCCCAAGGGCAATGATGGAATGTCACGCCCGACGTCGTCTGATCGTTTGTGCTTTCCAAGGGTGATGATGGCATGGTATGCCGGCGATGATGGAATGCCACGCTCGACATTGTCCGACCCTGTGTGTGCTGTCCAAGGTTGATGATGGCATGCCACGTCGACGTCGTCCGATCGCATATGCTTTCCAATGGTGATGATGGCATGTCATTCCCGATGTCGTTCAACTGTGTGTGCATTCCAAGGGCGATGATGGCATTTTCACGACCGCCGTCATCTGACCGTATGTGCTAGCAAAGGACCATGATGTCATGCCACGCCCGACGTAGTTAGATCGTGTGTGCTTCCCAAGGGCGATAATGGCATTGCTTTGACCAACGTCGTCCGACAATATTTGTTTACCATGGGCGATGATAAGATGCCACGCCTAACGTCATATGACCATCTGCTGTCCAAGGGCGATGATGGCATGACACGCCCTACGTACTCTGATCGTGTGTGCTGCCCAAGGGCAATGTTGGCATTCCACGCCTGACGTCTTTCGATCGTGTGTTCATTCCAAGGGTGATGATGGCATCCCACGCCCGACGTAGTCCGACCATGTATGCTATCCAAGGGCGATGATGGCATGTCACGCCCGATGTTGTCCGACCAGTATGGAGTCTTGGGACGATAATGACATGTCGTGTCCTGACGTCGTCCGATTTTGTATGCTTTCCAAGGGTGATAATGGTATACCACACCCGACGTCATCACATCGTATGTGCATTCCAAGGGATGATGGCCTTACCATGATTGACGTTGTGTGAATGTGTGTGCTGTCTAAGGGTGTGATGGCATTTAATGCCCTACATCATCCGATCGTTTGTGCTGCCCAAAGGCGTTGATAGCATTTCCACGCTCAACGTCGTCCGACCGTGTGTACTTCCCAATGGCTATGATGGCATGCTACGTTCGAAGTCATCCGATCGTGTTTTCATTCCAAGGGTGATGATGGCATGCTACGCCCGACGTAGTTCGACTGTGTATGCTGTCCAAGGGCATTGATTGCATGCAACGCCCAACATCGTCCGACTGTGTATGCTGTCCAAGGGTGGTGATGGCATGACACACCCGACGTAGTCTAACCGTGTGTGCTGGCTAAGGGCCATGATGGCATGCCACAAATGATGAAGTCCGACCATGTATGTTGTCAAAGGGAGATCATGGCATGCCACACCCGAAGTTGTCCTACTGTGTGTGTAGTCCAAAGGAGAAAATGGTATGTCATGTTCGATGTCGTCTGACCGCATGTGCTACCTAATGGCAATGATGGCATGCCGCGCCCAACATAATCTGACTGTGTGCTGTCCAAGGGCCATGCGGGTATGCCACGCCCGAAGTAGTCCAATTATGTATGCTGACCAAGGGCCATGATAACATGCCACACTCGACGTCGTTCGATCGTGTTTTCTTTTTAAGGGTGATGATGGTATGTCATGCCCAACGTCGTCTGACCATGTGTGCATTCCAAGGGCAATGATGGCATTTTCCATGACTGACGTGGTCTGAGCGCGTGTGCTGTCAAAGGGCCATGATGTCATGTAAAGCACAACGTAGTCTGATCGTGTGTGTTTTACAAATGCGATGATGGCATTGCCACGATTAACGTCATCCGACTGTGTGTGCTGACCATGGGCGATGGTAACATGCAACGCCTGATGTAGTACGACCGTCTGTGCTGTCCTTGGGCAATGATGGCATGCCATGACTGACGTAGTCTGATCGTGTGTGTTGCCCAAGGGCAATAAGGTCATGCCACGCATGATATTGTCCGATTGTGTGTTCTTCCCAAGGGTGATGATGGCATGGCACACATGACGTCTTCTGACCGTGTATGCTATCAAAGGGTGAGATAACATGCCATACCCGACGTCGTCTGATCGTGTATGCTTTCCAAGGGGGATGGGATGCCACCCCCGACATCATCCGACCATGTGTTCATACCAAGGGCGATGATGGCATGCCACGTCCGACATAGCCCGTTCGTTAAGCTTTCAAAGGGAGATGATTGCATGCCACTCCCGATTTAATCCAATCGTGTATGCAGTCCAAAGATGATGATAGAATGCCACGCCCGACGTCGTCCGACTGTATGTTCTACCCAATGGTGATGATGGCATGTCACGCCCGATGTCATCCTAAGGTGTGCTGAACAAGGAAGATAATGACATGCAGCTCCAGATGTCATCCAACCATGTGTGCTGTCCAAGGGAGATGATAACATGCTACGCCCGACGTTGTCTGATCGTGTATGCTTTCTAAGGGGAATGGGTTGCCCCCCCGATGTTGTCCTCTACCTAAGGGCGATGATGGAATTTCACGCCCGACATAGTACGATCGTGTGTAGTGTCAAAGGTTGATGATGGCTTGCCACGCTCGACGTGGTCTGACCGTGTGTGCTGCCAAAGGACCATACTAGCGTACCACGCCTAACGTCATCCAACTGTGTTTGCTGTCCAAGGGCAATGATGACATCTAACGCCCGACACTCGTTCATTCGTGTGTGCTGTCCAAAGGCGATGATGTCATGCCACGTTGACATCGTTTGATCGTGTGTGATGGACAAAGGGAAATAATGGTATTTATCGCCCGACGTTGTCCGATCGTGTTTTCTACCCAAGGGCGATGATAGCATTGGCACTCCCAACATCGTCCGACCGTATGTGCAGTTTAAGGTCAATGATAACATGGCATGCTTGACATCTTTCAACTCTGTATGCTATCCAAGGGTGATGATGGCATGCCATGCCTGACGTAGTCTGACTGTATGTGTTGGCCAAGGTCCATGATGACATGCCACACCCGACGTAGTTCGACCGTGTATTTTTTCAAAGGGCGATGATGGGATGCCATGCCCGACGTCGTCTGACCGTGTTTGTAGTCCAAGGGCAAAGATGGTATGTCACGCTCAACGTTGTCTGATGACATGTGCTACCTAATGGCGATGATGGCATGTCACGCCTAACGTCATTCGACTATGTGTGCTGCCCAAGGTCCATGCGGGCATGCCACACCCGACGTTGTCTGATTGTGTTTGCTTACCAACGGCGATGATAACATGCCATGCCTGTCATTGTCTTATTGCGTATGCTTTGCAAGGTCAATAATGGCATGTCACGCCCGACGTCATTCGACTGTATGTGTATTTCGAAGGCGATGATGGCATCACCATGGCCGACATCTTTTGATCGTGTGTGCTGCCAAAACACCATGATGTCATGCATCACCCGACGTAGTCCGATCATGTGTGCTGTCCTAAGGCGATGATGGCATTGCCACGACTGACGTCGTCCGACCGTGTGTGCTGACCATGGTCGATGATAACATGCTACGCCTGACGTTGTATGACCGCCGTGCTATCCAAGGGCAATGATGACGTGCCACGCCCGATGTCATTCTACTGTATGTGCATTACAAGTGTGATGATGGCCTTCCACGTTGACGTTGTTCGACCGTGTGTGCTTCCAAAGGACCATGCTGACATGCCACGCCTAGCGTTGTACGACCGTGTTTGATATCCAAAGGGAATGATGGCATTTAACACCAAAAATTCTACGGTCGTTTGTGATGCACAAGGGAGATGATAGTATGCCACGCCTGGCATTTTTCGACCCTGTGTTTACTGTCCACGGGCGATGATGTCCTACCATGCCTAACGTTGTACAACAGTGTGTGTTGGACAAGGGCCATGATGGCATGCCACGCCTAACGTAGTTGGACCGTGTATGCTGTCCTAGGGTGATGATGGCATGCCACGCCCAACATCATCCCACTGTGTGTTATCCAAGGGAAAAGATGGTGTGTCACGCTCGACGTTGTCAGACCATATATGCTGCCCAATGGAGATGATGAAATTCCATGCTCGATGTCATCCGGCGTATGTGCTGCCCAAGGGCCATGCGGGCATGCCACACCCAACGTCATCATATCGTGTGTGCTGTCCAAGGGTGATGATAACATGCCAGACCCGACGTAGTCCAAAAATGTATGCTATCCAAGGGCAATGGAAATTAATTCCTGATGTTGTCCAACCGTGTGTGCTGTCCAAGGGCGATGATGGCATCCCACGCTCGACGTTGTCTGAGCGAGTATGAATTCCAAGGGCGATTATGTCATGCCATGCCCGACATAGTCTGATCGTGTGTACTTCCCAAGGGCCATGCAGACATGCCACGCCCTACATTGTCCGATCATGTGTGTTGTCCAAGGGCGATGATAACATGCCACACTCGATGTCATCAGATAGTGTATGATTTCCAAGGGCGATGATGGCATGCCACACCCGATGTCGTCCCATCGTGTGTGCATTCCAAGGGCGATGATTGCATTACCACACTCAATGTCGTCCAATCGTGTGTGCTTTCCAAGGACGAGATGACATGCCACGGTCGATATTGTCTGTTCGGGTGTGTTTCCCAAGTGCGATGATGGCATGTAACACCTGAAGGCGTCTGAGTGTCTGTGCTGCCCAATGGCCATGTGGGCATGCCATGCCTAATGTCGTCCTATCGTATGTGCAGTAAAATTGTGATGATTCTTACACCATCAACGTCGTCCGACCGTGTCTGCTGCCCAAGGACTATGTTGGCATGCCACGCCTAACGTCGTATGACCTTTTGTGCTGTCAAAGGGTGATTATGGCATCTAATGCCCAACATCTTCC
This sequence comes from Solanum lycopersicum, assembly GCF_036512215.1. Lineage (NCBI taxonomy): Eukaryota > Viridiplantae > Streptophyta > Magnoliopsida > Solanales > Solanaceae > Solanum > Solanum lycopersicum. Next base: position 11,913,567 of record NC_090806.1, on the reverse strand, counting down.
AACCGTTTGTGCTGTACAAGGGCGATGATGGCATGCCACGCCCGTTGTCATCCGACCCTGTGTATGTTGTCCAAGGGCGATGATGGCCTACCACGCCCGATGTCGTCTGACCGTGAGTGCTGGCCAAGGGCTAAGAAGTCATGCCACACCTAACGTGATCCGACCGTGTATGCTATCCAAGGGAGATGATGGAATGCCATGCCTGAAGTCGTCCCACCGTGTGTGTTGTCCAAGGGAGAAGATGGCATGTCACTCTCGACATTGTCCGAATACGTGTGTTGCCTGATGGCGATATTGTCATCCCACGCTCGACGTTATCTGACCTTGTGTGCTGCCCAAGGTCAATTTAGGCATGCCACACCCTCCGTCATCCGATCGTGTGTGCTGTCCAAAAGCGATGATAACATGCCACGCCCGACGTAGTTCGATCGTGTAGGCTTTCCAAGGGCGATGATCACATGCAACACCTGACGTAGTCTGACCGTGTATGCTATCCAAGGGCAATGATGGCATTACCACGACTGACATAATTCGACCGTTTGTGCTAGAAAATGGCTATGATGTCATGCCACGCCCAACGTATTTAGATCGTGTGTGCTGTCCAAGGGCGATGATGGAATTACCACGATTAACGTCGTACAACAATGTGTGCTTACCATGGGAAATGATAATATGCCACGCCCGATGTCATATGACTGTCTGCAGTCCAAGGGCAATCATGGCATGCCACTCCGACGTAGTCTGATCGTGTGTGCTGCCCAAGGGAAATGATGGCATGCCACGCTCGATATCATCCAACGATGTGCGCTTCCTATCAGTGATGATTGCATGGCAGACTCAACTTCATCCGACCGTGTATGCTTTCAGAGGGCAATGATGGCATGCCACGCTCGACATCGTCTGACCCTGTGTATGTTGTCCAATTTAGATGATGGCATGCCACGCCCAACATCATCCGACCGTGTGTTCATTCCAAGGGTGATGATGGCATGCCACGCCCGACATTGTTCGACCGTGTGTGCTGTCGATGGGCGAGGTTGGCATGCAACGTCCGACGTCTTTCGACCAAGTGTACAGTCCAAGGGCGATGATGGCATGCCACGCCCGATGTCGTCCAATCGTATGTGGTGCGCAAGGGCCATGTGGGCACGCCACGCCCTACGTGGTTCAATCTTAGTGCTGTCCAAGGGAAATGATTACATGTGACGCCCGATATTTTCTTATCGTGTATGATTTCCAAGGGCAACCATGGCATGACAAACCGACCATCGTGCAACCGTGTGTGCATTCCAAGGGCAATAATAGCATTTATTGCCCGACATCGTGTAACTGTGTGTGCTGCCCAAGCGCGATTATAGCACTGCTACGCCAGACGTTGTCCAATCGTGTATGCTGTGCAAGGGTGATAATGGGATGCCATGCCCGACGCCGTTCGACCATGTATGCAGTCCAAGGGCAATATTTTCATGCAACGCCCTACGTAGTCCGACCGTATGTGTTTCCAAAGGGCAATGATGGCATCTAACGCCCAACATCATCTGATTGTGTGTGCTGCTTAAGGGTAATGATGACATGCTATGCCTGACATAGTATGACCGTGTGTGCTTCCCAAGGGCCATGCGGGCATGCCATCCCCTACGTGGTCTGCTCGTATGTGTTATTGAAGGGTGATACTAACATGACATGCCCAACATCGTTCGATCGTGTATGCTTTCAAGGGCGATGATGGGATGCCAAGCCCGACGTCGTCCTAATATGTGTGCATTCCAAGGGTGATGATGGAATTACCACGTTTGATGTCGTCCGGCCCTGTGTGCTATCCAAGGGAAAGATGACATGCCACGCCCGACATCGCTCGACCATATGTGCTTCCTAAGTGAGATGATGACATGTAACACACAATGTCGTCTGACTGTGTGTAGTGAGTAATGGCAATGAGGACATGCAATGCCCAATGTCATCTTATCGTATGTGCATTAAAAGTGTGATGATGGTTTTCCACGTCGACGTCGTTCGACCGTGTGTGCTGTCCAAGGACCATGCTTGCATGCACGCCAAACGTCGTATGATAATGTGTTCATCCAAAGGGGATAATTGCATCTAACGCCAAACATTGTCCGACCATTTGTGCGGCACAAGGGAGATGATGGCATTCCACGCCCGACATTGTCCGACCCTGTGTATACTGTTAAAGGGTGATGATGGCCTACCACGCCCGACGTTGTCCGATAGTGTGTGCTGGTCAAGGGAGCTGATGGCATGCCTTGCATGACGTAGTCCAACCAAGTATATTGTCCAAGGGTGATAATGGTATGCCACGCCTGATGTCGTCCCACCGTGTGTGTTGTCCAAGGGTGACGATGGCGTTACCATGCTAGCCAACGTCCGACCATGTGTGCAGCCCAAGGGTGATGATAAAATGCCATGCCAGACGTCGTCCGACTGTGTATGCTGTCCAAGGGCGATGAAGTCCTACCACACCCAACATCGCCCTATCGTGTGTACTATCCAAGTGCCATGATGGCATGCCACGCGTGACGTAGTTCGACCGTGTGTGCTGCCAAAGGGCGACGATGACATGTCACGCCCGACGTCGTCCGAAAGTGTGTGCTGCACAAGGGCGATTGTCCAAGGGACATGCGGGCATGCCACCCTACATTTACCAATCGTGTGTGCAGACCAAGGGTAATGATCACATGCCACGCCCGACGTTGTTCGATCATTTATTGTTTCCAAGGGCGATGATGGGATGACCACCTGATGTTGTTCGACTGTGAGTGTTGCCTAAGGGCTATGATTGCATGCCACGCCCAACGTAGCCCGATCATTTGTGCTGTCCAACGGTGATGATGGCATGCCATGCTCGACTTCATCCTCCCGTGTGTGCTTCCCAAGGGACATGCGGGCATGCCATGACTGACGGCCTCCCAATCGTGTGTCCTATAGAAGGGCGATGAAAAAATGCCACACCCAACGTTGTCTGATCATATATGCTTTCCAAGGGCAATGATGACATGACACGCTTGACGTTGTCTGACCGTGTATGATGTCAAAGGGAGATGATGGCATGCCATGCCTGACATCGTCCGACCTTGTGTAGCTTTTCCAATTGTGATAATACGACCGTGTATGTAGTCCAAGGGAGATGATGGCATTCCAATCTTGATGTAGTCCGACCGTATATTATGTCCAATGACAATGATGGCATGCCAATCACGACGTCATCCCAGCGTTTGAGCTGTCCAAGGGCAAAGATGGCACATCACGGCCGACGTCGTCCCACCGTTTTAGCTCTCCAAGGGAAAAGATGGCACAACACGCCCGACGTTGCCTGACCGTGAATACTGCCCAATGGCGATGATGAAATTCCACGCCCGACAAATTTTAACCATGTGTGCTGACCAAGGACCATGTGGGCATGCCACACCTAACGTTGTCCGATCGTGTATGCTATCCAAGGGTGATGATAGTATTGTACGCCGGATGTTGATCGACCTAGTATATGCTTTCCAAGGGAGACGATGCATTGCCATGCCTGACGTTGTCCTACTGTGTGTGCTGGAAAAAGGCTATGATGGCATGCCACGCCGTACGTAGATTTACCGTATATGCTGTCCAAGGGCGATGATGGAATGCTATGCTCGATGTTGTTTCACTGTGAGTGCTCTCCAAGGGCGAAGATGGCATGTCACGCCCAACTTCGTCCGACCACGTGTGCTACCTAAAGGCGACAATGATATGCGACGCCCGACATCATTTGACTGTGTGTGTTGCCCAAGGTCCATGCAAGCATTCCACGCCTGACGTCGTCTGACCATGTATATTTTCCAAGGGAGATGATGGCATGCCACGCTCGACGTCATCTGACCGTGTGTGCTGCCCAAGGAACATTCTAGCATGCCACTCCTAACGTCGTCCGACCGTGTGTGCTGTCAAAGGTCAATAATGGCATCTAACTTTTGACATCCTTTGACCGTGTGTTTTCTTCACAAGGGCGATAAATGAATTTTATGCCCGACTTCATTCATCTGTGTGTGCATGCCAAAGGCGATGATGGCATACAACATCGACGTTATTTGACTGTGTGTGCTAGACAAAGGGACATGATGTCATGCCACGCCCGAGGTAGTTAGATTGTGTGTGCTGCCCAAGGGCGATCATTGCACTACTATGACCAACGTCGTCTGACAATGTGTGTTTAGCATGGGTAATGATTACATGCCACGCCTGACGTCATATGATCGTCTGCAGTCCAAGGCCGATGAAGGCATACCACGTCCGACGTAGTTCGATTGTGTGAGATTTCCAAGGGCCAAGATGGCATGCAACACCTGACGTCGTCTAACCATGTAAGCTGTCTAAGGGCGATAATGCGATTCCACGCCCGATGTCGTCCCACCGTGCGTGCTGTCCTAGGAAGAAGAGTTGGCATGTTACGGTCGACGTTGTCCGACCGTGTGTGCTTCCTAATGGCTATGATGGCATGCAACATTCGAAGTCATCCGACCGTTTTTTCCTTCCAAGGGTGATAATGGCATGGCACGCTAGACGTAGTTCGACCGTGTGTGCTGTCCAAGGGCGATGATGGCATACAACGCCCGAGGTCTTCCGACCGTTTATGCTATCCAAGGGTGATGATGGCATAACATGCCTGACATAATCTGACCATGTGTGTTGGCCAAGGGCGATGATGGCGTGCCACACCTTATGTAGTCCAACCGTGTATGATGTCAAAGGGCTATGATGGGATGCCACGCCCGAGGTCATCCTACCGTGTGTGTAGTCCAAGGTGAAGATGGTATGTCACGCTCAACGTAATCTAACTGCATGTGCTGCCTAATTGCGATGATGGCATGTCATGATCGTGTGTGCATTCTATGGGCGATAATGGCATTGCCACGGCCTACGTCATCTGACCGTGTGTGTATCCCAAGGGTGCTCAAAATGTGAAAACATTTATACTCTTAGGGACTACTTAGTTTCCTTATAGATTTTGAGAAAATGAACTCACTCTTTACTATTTTCTTTACTTAAAACATAACTCTTACGGAATACTAGTTCCTTTATAGCTTTTGAGACTTAGACTCAACTCATTACTCATTGCTAAACTTTTTGTTTGAGTCTCAAAACAAAGTAAAAGTTTTTGTTTAAGACTCTTGAAAACTTGAATAACTCACTTTGACTTGCTTCTTAACTTTTAAACTTGACTTTTAAGTTCTTGGACTTTGATCTTAACTTTTCTTGAATTGGATTTATTGATTGAAGGACCACGATCTCATATTTATGCATAATTTCATGATGTTTAGATTTACTTTAGAGTGTTGTAATGAACTAAGAATTGTAGGTACATCACTTAGGAACTAGTACGAAAAGATAGGGGAAAATGATATATCTAGGTAACCCTGCGAGCTCTGGCAGGCGCAGTACCCCAGGTCTTGGCAAATGAGATTTCCGATTTTTCTTATCCCATTTTAAATTCTAAACCTTCTAAACTCCCATGGATCTCACCCCAAACACTTAGGATCACTAAAATACTTTATACACTACATTTCAGACTCGTAAAACAGATCGAAAACATGAAACAAAAACCAAAGAAATATTACAACTCAACCAACAAGTAATAATATGCTTACACATAGTCTCATAATGTTATAAGAAGATAATTTAGTACCTTGATCTGCATTCTCTCCAGATTCAAAGATATGTGGATACCCCGTCTTTATATCCTTCTTAGTTTTCCAAATTGCTTCTTCAACAAATGAATTCCTCCAAAGGACTTTGATTGACACAACTTCCTTTGTTCTCAACTTGTGAAGTTGAAGATCCAAAATTTGGACCAGAATCTCTTCATAGGTTAAGCTATTCTTAATCTCAACAGTCTCAGTTGGTACAATCAATGAAGGATCATCCATGCACTTGTTCCACATGGATACATGAAATATCGGATGAACTGTTGCTAATTCCAGTGGTAACTCTAATCATAAGATTCACTCACAACTCTCTTGGATATTATATAAGGTCTGATATACTAAGGACTAAGTTTTACCTTCTTAGCAAACCTCATAATCCCCTTCATGGGTGAAACATTAAGATATACCCAATCGTCCACCTCAAACTCTAATGACCTTCTCCTAACATCTGTATAGGACTTTTTGTGACTCTTTGTCGTCTTTAACCTCTACTGAGTTACTTTAAATTTCTCCATGGCTTGGTGAAATAAATCTTGTCCTATTAACCCTGCTTCACCAACTTCGAACCACCCAATTCCCTTTATTGTTGATCACACAAGCTCTCAACATATCTTCTAAGGTTTGGATAATATACTTTGCTTGTCCCTCTGTCTTAGGACGAAAAGCAGTGCTTAAGTTCACCTTTGAACCCAGACCTTTTTGGAAAAATTTCCAGAATTGCGCACTAAATTATGAACCTCTATATCAAGTAATGGAGATCGAAACTTCATGAATTTTTCACCACTTCTTGAACGTAAAACTTATCATAATCCTCGACCAGATAGGTAGTCTTACAGGCAAGAATAGGACGACTTTGTCATTCTATCGACAATCATTATAATAGAATTACATTGCCCGCGAGAACTTGGCAAGTCTGTGATAAATTCTATAGTAATCATCTCCCACTTTACTTCCAAAAGTTCTATAGTCTAAGCCAACCCTCTAGTCCTTTGGTGTTCTAGGTTCACTTGTTGGCAATTTGGGCACTTGGAAAAAACTCACCAATATCTTTCTTCATGCCTTCCCACCAATATACCTCTCCCAAATTGCGATACATCTTAGTGGAACTCGGATGAATGGAATACCTTTAGTTATGAGCCTCCTCCAATATTCTCTCTTGGAGTCTATACACCCTAGATACACACAACCTACCTTTATACTTTAGCACACCATGTCCCCCGTGTTCAAAAGCTAATATTCTTTTCTTATGAACATTTGCCTTCAACATGGGTGGTACTCCAATGGATAACCTACTTAATGCATCAACAACTACATTAGCCTTACCTGGGTGGTAAAGAATACTCATGTCATAATCCTTGAGTAATTCTAACTACTTCCTTTTTGTGAGAGTTAGCTCATTCTGAGCGAACACATATTGGAGGCTCTTGTGATCAGTGAATGTGTCAACATGAACACCATACTAGTAGTGACAACATATCTTCAAGGAAAGCACTACTACAACCAATTCTAAGTCATGAGTCGGATAGTTCTTCTTATGAATCTTCAACTGTCTGGAGGCATAAGCGATAACATTTTCATTTTACATTAACACACATCTTAAACCAACTCTCGATACATCACAGTACACCATAAAACCTTGAGTACCATTTGGTTAGGTCAAAATCATAGCGGTAGTTAATCTTTTTTTCTATTCCTGAAAGCTTTTCTCACAAGCTTTAGACCATTGGAATTTGACTGTCTTCTGAGTTATATTGGTCAAAGAAGACGAGATGGATGAAGATCCTTTGACAAATCTCCTATAATAGCCAGCTAAACCCAAGAAACTCCTTATATTTGTTGGAGATATGGGTCTAGGCCAACTCTGAACTTCTTCTATCTTTTGGGAATCAACTCTAATCCCATTAGCAAAAATTATGTGGCCCAAGGATTCCACTGACTTAAGACAAAACTTACAGTTGGAGAACTTGACATGTAGCGCCTTATCTTTCAAAGTTTGCATAAAAATCCTGAGGTTACTAGCATGATCTTCTTCATTCCTTCAATAAGCAAGTATGTCATCAATGAAGAAAATGACAAACAGATCTAAATAGGGTTTGAAGACTCTGTTCATAAGATCCATGAATTATGCAGGCGCATTGGTCAAAACAAAGGACATAACCAAAAACTCATAATGCCCATATTTTGTTCTAAAAGTTGTCTTTGGAATGTTACATTCCCTAACCTTCAACTGATGGTGGCCTAATATAAAATCAATTTTTGAGAAGAAAGAAACACCTTGAAGCTGGTCGAGAAGATCATTTATCCTTGGAAGAGGATATTTATTCTTGATGGTCACCTTATTCAATTGGCGGTTCTCTATACACATCCTGAGAGAACCATTATTTTTCCTTACAAACAATACCGGAGAGTCCTAAGGTGAGACACTTGGTCAAATGAAGAATTTATCTAACAAATATTTCAATTGGTTTTTTCATATCTTTTATCTTTAATGGTGCCATTCTATATGGCGGAATAGAGATAGGACGAGTATCTGGAATGATGTCTATGCCGAAGTCTATCTCTCTTTCCGGAAGGACTCTGAGTAGATCATCAGGAAAAACTTCTGGAAACTCTTTTAATATCGAAACTAACTGAAGGGAAGGAGCACTTGAGTCATTAAATCGAACTATGTGATAAATACACTCCTTTGAAACTAAATTTCTCGCCTTAAGGTACGAAATGAAATGAACCTTAGGCACTGCCGAACTAGTACTCCACTCAGTGCTCAAATACTACTCCACTCTATGAATGACTAATTAGGAATCTGGAACTTGACAACTCCAGTACTACAATCTATTGACGCATTACACACATGAATCAAGTCCATACCCTAAATGACATCAAAATCTACCATGTCTTAGTCTACTAGATCAACCATGGTGTTTTTATGATTAATGGAAATAGGACAATCATTACAACTCGAGTACTACAATCTATTGATGCATAACACACATGAATCAAGTCCATACCCAAAATGAAATCAAAATCTACCATGTCTTACTATACTAGATGTACCATGGTGTTCTTATGGGAGTCTTGCATGCACTGTACTAGGTCCAAAGAGCATCTTCAAGATTTCTAGACCAATCCGTTCTATCACCATTTACAGTTTTCACAGAAATTTGTTTGATCTCCCGGTTGGACACTTCAATGTGCCCGCTATTCTATGGATAGTACCATATTTTTCAAGCAGAGTCTTGAAAAAATTATTGCAAAACTGAGAACCTCGGTCGCTAATAATAGCCCTAGGTGTACCAAATCTAGAGTATATATTCTTTTTCAAGAACGCGGTGACACTCTTCCCTTCATTGTTGGGGAGCGAAATTTCTTCAACTCATTTTAACTCATAGTCAAACCCCACAAGAATATACTTCATCCCATGAGAACTCACAAACGGGCCCATGAAGTCAATTCCCTATAAATCAAATAACTTAATCACCAAAATATTATTCATGTGAAGGTTTTTTTGCCTCTTTGAAATACCTTTGTCTCGCTGGCAACAGTCACATGATTTGGCCAATTCATGAGGATCTTGGTAGAGGGTGGGCCAGTAGTACCTACACTCCAAGATCTTATGCACAGTCCAAATACCACTATGGTGCCTAAAAATTGTCGATGAATGACACGCCTCAAGAACACTCAACATTTCTACCTCGGTCACACATCAACGTAAAATCCCATCAACACAACTCAAATACAAGTAAGTCTCATCCCAAAAAAACTTCTTTACGTTATGCATAAACTTCTTTCTTTGGTGGTAAGTCAATTCTAACGAAACTAAATCACTTTCCAAATAGTTAGAGAAGTTTGTAAACCACATAATCAGATCATGAGAAGCAGACACTAAATGTTCATATGGAAATGCATCATTAGTTTCATCCTTTTCCCTTAGTTTGCACATAACTTCATCCTCCAATCTACACAAGTTACCGGCCACTTTATTTTAGGTCCATGTTTTATCTTTAACCACAAAATTAAACTCTTGAAGGAATAATACTAATTTGATGAACATTGGCTTCACATCCTTGTTCGACATCAAATACCTCAATGAAGAATTTTTAATATGCACTTGACCGTAGTACCAACCAAATAGGATCAAAATTTCTCAAATGTGAACATTAGTGCTAGAAGCTCTACAGTCACAGTGTAGTTCTTTTGGGCAACAATTAGGGATTTTTCACATAGTAAATAGGATGGAGGATTTATCTCTCCTTTGTCGCAATACCACACTAAGCACTACCCAACTCTCATCACACATAACCTCAAATGGCTCAACCCAATCTGGTGAAATAATAATGGGCGCAGAAACTAACTTCTCTTTGAACTCTCAAAATGCTTTCAAAAACGACTAATCGAAATAGAACTTACATTCTTCTCGATCAATTTTCACAATGGTGTGCAATTTTGAAAAATCCTTTATAAACCTCCGATAAAAACCAACATGGCTAAGAAAACTTCTCAAACACTTGATAAATATGGGTGGTGGAAGCTTTTCTATTACCTTAATCGATCTCTATACCCTTTTCTCAAAATCGATAATCCAACACTATAACTTCTTTCATTATAAAGTTACATTTCTTCCAATTAAGCACCAAACTGAAATCTTCACATATCTTAAGGACCTCGGTAAGATTTTCCAAACAACAAACAAAGAAAAAGCCAACGACCGAAAAATCATTCATGAATACCTCAATAGTGTCCTCTATCATTTCAGAAAATATCAACATCATACAGTGGTGGAAGGTTGCCAACGCATTACACAAACCAAATGGCATCCTTTTAATGCAAAAGTCCCATAAGTGCAAGTGAAGGTGGACTTTTCTTGGTCTTCCAGAGCGATATAGATCTTATTTAGCCTGAATAACCACCAAGAAAGCAGTACCAACCCTTACCTGCAAGTCTATCTAACATCTAGCCCATGAAGGACATGGGAAAATGGTCTTTTTCTGTCCAAGCTTTCAACATCTGCTAGTCCATGTAAACTCTCCATCCGATTAGGGGTCGAATTCGAACAATGTCATTCCTTTCATTAGGCACCATGATCATACGACCTTTTATAGGCACGCACTGAACAGAGCACACTTAATTGTTGTCTATAATAGCATCCAACCACTTGGTGGTCTCCTTTTTATTTACTTCTTGCATATGTGGATTCAACCTTCTTTGGTGTTCAATAATAGGCTTGTGATATGGCATGAGTTCTATATTGTGAGGATAAATACCATGAGGGACCCCAATAATATCCGCAATAGTTCACGCAATGGCTCGCGTGAACCTTTTCAACACCAACACTAAGCACTCAATTTGTTGCCCATTTAAGTTTGCTTCAATAATAATCGGAAAGGTGTCCTCTCTACCCAGAAACACATACCTCAAGTGCGGTGGTGGAGCCTTAAGATCTAATTTTGGTTCCTCCATAATAGATGGTCTCGCAGGTGGGGACACACAACGCATCATGTCCAACTCAAACTTCTTCAGCCTTGGCCGATATTCATTTCTTTAGAGTGAAACCACTAAATCATTATATTCTTCAATACAATCACTATCAAAATTAATTATGACTGCTACTAGTGCCTCAACACCTAGTCGCTCTTCAATTTGAATTTCTGATACAGTACTCTAAACTCTGTAGGTTAAAGTAGATACTATTGGGAGCTTACCACCTAATTCATAGACCTACATATATTGGAAGTTTCTTCCTTATTGTTTAATCTGAACTTCATCAAACCCTTTTTCCATATCGACTAATCCTTCCTTGTGACAAGGAATGGTATACCTAGAATGATGGTAATCTCAAAAAATCAACCTCACAGTGAAGAATCAAAAAGTCTGCCGGAAAGATGAACGACTCCAGTTTTACAAGAACATCATTGAGTAAATCTGTGAGACTTTTCAAAGTTTGATCGGCCATCAGTAATCGCTTCGTAGTATGATTTGGGTCCCCTAGGCCTAAATTCTTATAAACAGGTAATGAATGAGATTTGTGCTAGCACCATGATATCACTATGCCTTAGAAAAGTGTAGCAAACGAACAGAACATGGCATAGTGAAGGAAAAAGGATCCTCTTTCTTATGCACAAGAGACGTTGTGGCAATAGCCGTACAATTCTGCATTCTGTAATCATCTTTAAAACTCAACGACCTCTTCTTTGTTACCATATCCTTCATAAACTTTGCATATGTAAGAATTTGATCTAAAGCGTTTATTAACGGAACATTGATGAAATGCTGCTTCAACAAGCTAAAAAACCTGTGATATTTACCATCTTCTGTTTTCTTCACTAACCTCTGTGGAAAAGGTGGTTGTGGTCTAGGTATGAGGCCAATTTTTGAGATAACTCCTCTTCTTTCTCCATTGCCTTAACCGAATCTCCACTAGCTTGTGCAAAATCATCATTCTTTCTAATTTCATCTTCCACCACAGACGACATAGGTGGATCAATGGTCTACTTACCCCCTCAAGTGATGATTTCCATGCAATGTCATCATTCTTTGGGTTATGGATAGTGTGTCTTGGAAGAGTGCCAATTTGGCATGGGTTCACTATGGTAGACAACTGAGTAATCTGTAGATTTAGATGCTTTATCGAGATCGCATGTGCATCAACCTTTTGTCCAATACCAGACAAGTCATTTCTCATCTCTTTCACATTTTCATCAGTTGAATCAAACCTACTCATCATCTTCTGCATTATATCCTCAATACACGCCATATTACCTCCATCTTTCCTACGAGCAAATTCCCAATTTTTATGAGAAACATAAGGCCCAACCCGGTTGTTCCTAGTACTATAGTTATTCCGTTGAAGTTGTTGTCGTGATTGTATTTCCCAATCTTTGACATATTGACCCTCTTGGTTGTAGTTTCCATATTTCGGACCTTGGTTTCCTTGACCTTGGCACCAATTATCCGTATTGGAACCTTAGGCATTTGGTCGGAAACTCCCCATATAATCATTCACAACATAAGCTTCCTCCTCATAATAATATTTCTCCAATGGTGGTGGGTTTCTAGTTAAGTAGTTCACAATATTTACCTTCTCTACACCACCACTCATATGTTTCAATACTAGCCCCAACTCGGTCCTCATCTGAGCTATCTCCTCTAGTATCTCATCGGCGGGCTGGTTGTTTGTAGAGTGAACAAAACAAGTGTTTCTCCCAGTATCTTTCCTCCTAGTGGTCCAAGCTTTATTGTTCTTAGATTTCTCTTCCAACTTATCTGCAATTTCCGCACAAGTGCACTCTCCATATGAACCACCGAGAATAGTATCAAGCGCTGTTTTAATGTTGTCATCTAGACCTCGGTAGAAATACTCCTTCAGTGACTCATCATCAATGAAGAGATTCATAACACCTCTTACAAATGCAATAAATCTATCGCAAAAGCTACTCATAGAATCACTAGGTAATGACACAAAGTTGTTCACCTTGTCTTTACGTTTGAGCGTCTTTGACACTGGATAGTACCTTGCTAAGAACACGTCTTTAAATTAGTCCCAGGTATAGATTGAGTTGTAAGGAAGCTCAGTGAACCATTCATCATCATCTCCTGTCAGTGATAAGTGGAATACTCTTAGCGCGATGATTTCTATGTCAAAATCTAGTCTACCTACGCAGCTTTTGCAAACTACCCTCAGCTTGTCTATATGAACATGTGTATCTTACGATGGTAGTCCCAAAAAACAAGCCCCCCACAGTGAGCATCTGCATCAAGCTACTTTATGCCCTAGAGGCAACAGGGTAGGAAAAGAGGTCCATCAGATTCTGCAATATTCATGTTTCCCCTATAATGATCCTGAAGTCGTGGGTCTAATGGAGGTTGCACTATGAATGCGTCGCCTAACTGATTTTAAATTGGAGCTTGTTGCATCGACTACTATTGGAGGCTGCTCCATCACCTACAATCCCTATGATAGGGTTACCAGGGACCCCCTGATTGTCTATCCTTTGCAAAATTCGATGTAATTCGGGATCGTAAGGAGTGAGAGGTTCCCCTTGGCTCCGTGTACTTGGCATACACTAGAGCTATACCCTAAGCGATAAAAAATACTAACAAAAAGTAAAACTAGGAAATAGTAGACTAAAGTTCAACAACGTAATATATTTAATCTAAATACCAATATCCCCGGAGAGGCACCAAAATTTGATACGTTCAAATTACACCTCCCTAAAGAAGCATAAGCGATCAGTATCAAGTTAAAAACCCAACTTGTAAGTTGGGGTGGACCCCACGAGAAAAATGGTTCACACTTAATCTTAACAAACGATAATATTCATTTAGCCAATATATTTTCCGAAATAATTAATGAAAGGGGTGGGGTTAGTGAAAAAAATTCCAAAAATCGTGCAAGTGTTTAATAAGTAAAAGCTAATGTTTGTTGTTATCAAGATGATAAAATAAGTAGGATATACATGTTCCCACAAGCTCATTACGCAGTAATCCTAGAAATAAAAGTCATTTCGTAGTGTATTACATGCAAAGTGATAAGTTAGATATCTCTTAATTACTGGTCCGGAATCTTGAATTTCACCCTGCACCTTGATATGGCTACGTGTGTATAATTTAATAACCCTTGATATTATCTCATATTAGACATCATCATCGATGTATGATATAGTTATTACCTCTTATCAATATACACTAGCTTGTAAGATAGTATCGCACTAAATCTATGTTGACAATTCTTTTCTTGTTGACTACCTCCTTGGTCCGGAAAGTAGCAAAAAGGCAAGTTCTAAAATTGTGCACCATTATAAAGACTTCAACATGAAAAAATTATCAATTCATGCAAAATACTAATCGAGGATTACTTAATTACTAGTCATACCTAATTAATTACTCATGGTTCCCACAACCGTAGTTGTGTATTTAGTTATCCATGTTAGCAAGAACACAATTCATATGTATAGATGAAGAAATCATGAACTTACATAATAAGAATGATAAACCCAGAAATCCAACTTGAATTGCAAAATAAAATCTTCAAATAAAATCCGTAAATCGATAATTTGTTAAAGTTGAAAAGTTAATTCTCAAAGCAAGAACTCAAAACAATGTAATAGTTTTTAACCCCCAAAACGAGGTTTATATCCCTATTTATAGAAAACAAATCCTATGTTAAAAGGAAACAAAATAAAGAAATAAATTGCAGGACATGTCTTCAATCAACGAGGCTGACCTATGATTCGTCGGTCGAGTTACAGTCTGTAGGCCCGTGTTGTGGCTCCATACTCCACAATTCTCCATTTTCTTAAATTTACACTTTCTTAGAAAACTTCTACAATCCTGCAGTACGTACCGTAAGTAAGACGACGGTCCGTAAGTCGAGTGCGTCACTCCATACTTAGATTATTTTAGCATGAGGTACAAAAACCACTTCTCATATCACTTCTACGAAGCTGCAATACGGATCATAAGTCTTTCGACATAAATCATCCTCGTAGTTCATCACTTAGTCAGATTTCCCTGAGCTTCCATATTGCCTTTGGATAGCCATCCCATGACACTTACCTACGGACTGTAAGTCATTAAACGTCCTATGGTTTCCTTCATATGTATCTCTTTTCTGCATTTTCCTCAGCTATCTCCTCAAATCTCCAAGCCCGAGTTTATTTCCTGAAATCATAACGAAACAAATATACTAACAGCAAAATATCCTCAGACACACAGAAATCATGAGTGAAAAATGTCAATAGTACCGTGAACTCACGATACATCACTTTGAAAGGACTGTGAGTGGTAGCTTCTTATCATCCACACGGGTCTTGTTTATTTTTTTATACTCTATTCTATTTGAGGAACGAAGATATTGAGACTTGTATTCATCATTCAATTTTGTTTTCATATATAGACACTTGTACACGTGATATTTGTATTTTTTTTGGACCGAGGGAGTATTTTTTTGGTTATATATTTTTACATGTTTTCCTATTGTAACCTGCTTGTCAACACACTTCTCATAAAAACATAGTGGTCTCTTATTATTCATCTTTAGAAACGGTTTGGCTCTAGATTGTGTGGTCTTCCAAGACTTTTCCTTCTTTTATATTGGGATTCATACCTCATACAAAAGTTTGTGGTACATTGGGAGTGATAGATAAGATGTATGCCTAGGCATCCCTTCAAAAAAAAAAATACGACATAGGAACTAGTGTCGTAAAGCATATAAAGTTTAAGTATTTAGTTAATACTTGACATAAAATTAAATAAAAAATGAGGACTTTGAGAACTTTTAGATTTTAATCTATGATAATATTATTAACTATGATTCGGTTAGATTAATGTAAACGTCAAAATTTTTATTTGAAAAGTCAACCTTAGCAAAATGATTAAAATCTAGAACCAAGACCATAAATGCATTTCCCTCAATATAAGAATTTACAAATATTAGTCTAAATTAAAATTAGATATTGATACTTTACCTCTTCGAATAAAAAAATTGAATTAGAAAACTCTATGGCTTTAAATCCACAACAAAGCAAGTACTAACCCGTAACTTCTTCCCCTAAAATGTCTATATCTCCGTGGATCATGATAGTTTATATTTACTCCTTTTATGTATAAAAAGTTTTGACTTCTATATACCAAAAAAAAAAAAACCATCTAATTAAATAGAGTAATATATTACTTTTTTTGTCACTTTATTTTTATTTTTCCTTAAATGTCTAGTTAATCAATTTTTTTTGGTAGCTAAAGGAATTTATTATTAGGTATAAAATGATTAAAAGAATTTCTTTTTTGAAGAAAATCATCATATTACCATTTATATACTTGTCGTTATTTTTTTTCTATAAAAGTTGTTTTGACTCTTACAGAAGAAATACTATATAAAGAGAATCTTCTTAAGTTGATAAACCACAACAAATACAATATAATTGAAAAGATAAGATGGGAAAAATGAATATTTCGATATTTTCTTTTCTCCTAGTTATGTTGATAGCATCAACAGGTTTTCTTCTACTATCTACAAACATTTTTTGTTATGTCTAAAATTAGTATGATAGTTTATTATATTTCACTAACGTATGGAGTGTGCAAATGATCACTTAAAGTCGCATACAATAATAAATCTATTTCAGTTGTTGACGATTGAATAATAGTCAATTATTATTTTATTTCATATTTTATAATGTTACCATACTTTAGAAGATTTTTGAATAGATATGTAGATACATATAATGAAATCCGAATTTCAGGTTTGTTTCAAGTAGATGGTTTGAACTGCTGCGCCGACAGTCACATTGGACGTTGCATTCCAGGCAGCGAAGATGATACCAAATGTGATAATATTTGCAAGCAAAATTGTAAGGGAGGTCACTGCAAAATCATTGGCAAAACACCTCCTAATCATTTTTGTCATTGTCTTTGTTAAGAAATCTTTTCAAACTTATTCCATATACTTATTCATTTAATAATTATTTTTCTCTATTCCTCTTGCTTCACTTTCAATATTATGGTAATGAAGAGATAAATGATCTATCTTTTACTATATTGTTGTAATAGTATCCTAAACCTAATTTAAACTTTGATATTTTAATTTTAGATCGGGAATAATATTATCATGACCAATCAAATTAAGATAAATAAAGTGCTCCCCATCCTTAAAATATAAAATTAAGATAAATAAAGTGCTCCCCATCCTTAATATATATATATATATATATATATATATATATATATATATATATATATATGAAAAAATCAAAATTTTATTGATAAACAGTAATCAGTACAAATTTGTCTATTTCTTGATTCTTCTCTATGTAGAGTTATGCTGTTATTTGAGGATTGTTAGTAGGGTATTTCTCGAACTAAATATAATTTGGGTTGATTCTTTGATGAATATCCCAAGAGTTTGTGGAATATTCAACATGCCTTTTTTAGGGAAATATATTAACCTTTATATTTGCAATGAACTAGGATTATGGATTGAAAACCCTTCAAGAACCTAACTGAAGTTTAACAAGTGTAGTAGAGTCCCAATTGAAATTAAATACATTTTGTAAAGTCTCATGAAATTTTGATATCTACAAATACTATATAACAAAATGCTTCCAATTGAGTAGAGTACTTAATATTATTCTACTTATCATTTACTTTTAATTTTTCCTTAATTTCCTAAGTTATCAAGTATTTATTTTGGGAACTAAATATTTTTACTACAAAGTTAAAATTGAGTACATAAAAAATTACTGGACACAAATCATTAAACATACTTTTCACTAGTCTTTATCTTTTATAAACTAATTAACTTTTAATAAAGGGATACACTTTATATCTTAGATGATGTCATATTTAAAAGGGAGAATAATGTGAATTAATGTCATATAAAATATAACACAAGTTAAAATGATATATATATATATATATATATATATATATATATATATATATATATATTTGAGGTTTTGATGATGATATAACCCCAAGATACAAATCCAAAACAAACAATACATGATATAAATTTTGATTATGATAAATAAGGTATTAGAGTCGGACTCTTGTAGTACGATCAACGACGGTAGGATTGTCCCTGTGAGTACGCTAAGATCCTAGGATGGGGTTCTCATGATAAACGTCGAGATGAGAAAGTGGACCAAAGAGAATGACTCACATTGTAATGGCACTTAAAGTCATAATATTCTAATTTATTTCTTACAATAGTTTCCTTTAGTCATGTTTGATTAGTTCATGATGTTGGTTTTTAAAGTTGATTGAAGTTTTTTAGTTTTTTGATGTTTTGAGTTTTGGGAGGTTCAAAGTTTTAAAAGTTTAGTTCTGTAACAACTAAAGTTTGAAGTCTAGAAATTAAATTCCCTCTTTCCATCAGCTCTGAAATATGGAATTGAATCTATGACTGTTGTCGTCTTCTACTTTCAAGTTTTTTCACGGATTTAAGGACTTTAGATTAAAGTTAAAGTGAAATAAGACATTGAGTTAAGTTTGGTCATCATTCAGAGTTCAGACACTCGGATAATAGTTTTGATAACTTAATTTGATTCGGGGGATGATTTAGTCCTAGGTGTAGTGTTGGTTGAATTTTTATGTCTTTAGGGTAGTTTGGTTTTTTTTAGCTTTAAGTTTCTTTATTAAGAGTATCATGGATTTCGTGTCAAGGATACGTTGTTGATCAATAATTAAATGACAAAAAAGGTCATTTTTATAAACTTCCATAAATTTTCAATTTTACCCTTCTCGTTACTGACCCCAAGTCATTTCTAATTGGATTTTGAATTTTTTTTAACATTGAGTTAAAAGTTGTGAATTATGGAAGTTTTTGAATTCAAAGGATTGCATTAGTAGAAAATCTTGGCAGAAATAGTTTGTAATAGCCTAGAAGTCCCACAAAATATTGGATCTCTGAAACTCATGTAGGCTGGGTCCAACCCCTCACCGACTCAATTTTGCGTGGATGTACCTGACTATCCTCCTTTGAAACCACGTGTCTATAAAATGGCATTAAATAAAGTCAAAACTCACACTTTGAGAACATGGCGTAAAGCTTCTCTCAAATGTCGATCCTGATCTTCCTTAGTCTTGGACTACACCAAGATGTCGTCAATGAATATTATCACAAATGTATCATTATAAGGTCGAAACACGCCCTCAATCAACTCCATGAAAACTGCAAGGGTTTTAGCCAAACTGAAATATATCACAAAGAAATGATAGTTCCCAAACTTATTCTGAAAAAGTTACCTTGGGATATTCGATTCCTTAATCTTCAATTTATGATAACCATACCGCAAATCATTTTTAGAAAATAGAGATGCACCCTCTTATCAATCATATTATTAAAATGAGGAATATGATACTTTTTCTTCACTATAACTTTATTCAAATGTCCATAATTAATACAAATCATCTTCGA
Source organism: Solanum lycopersicum (assembly GCF_036512215.1). Classification (NCBI taxonomy): domain Eukaryota; kingdom Viridiplantae; phylum Streptophyta; class Magnoliopsida; order Solanales; family Solanaceae; genus Solanum; species Solanum lycopersicum. Next base: position 11,893,965 of record NC_090806.1, on the reverse strand, counting down.
TCAACCCTTCTTCCTCACAAACAACACTGGATTAACCTATAGGGAAACATTACGGAGAAGAAACCCGTTACCAATACGCTCAAACTTACTTCTCAAATAAGAAGAAAAAGCGGCCTTATTAAGTAAAGAACACAACTAATGAGGTTAGGGTTGTTCCCACGTGGAAAATAGTTTAGACTTAACTTCAATTTATTATAACTATTATTTAGTCAACTATTTTATTAGAAAACAAAGACCATAAAAGGGGGGTTGTATTTTTAAATTAATGAAAATAACTAAATAAATTAAAGTAGACACCTAAAAGATTCAAATGTTGGAGTTTAATCAATTAATAAAAGTAACTAGGGTTTACGTGTTCCCTACAGGTTCCTAACTTGATAATTTTAAGTATAACAATTTTTTCCTAGTCTCTTGCATGCAAAGTGATAAGTTATGTATTTATAAATCCTTGGTCCGGCATCTAGAGAATTTTACTCTGCACCTTGCTCCGGCAACGTGTGTTGCTATACGAACCCTTACCTATACCTCATATTAAACATTGTATTCGATATTTGACCAAGTTATTACCTCTTACCAATCAATACTAGCCTATTAGATAGTATACACTAAATCTATGTTGATAATTATTTTCATATTATCTACCTCCTTGGTCCGGCAAGTAGCATTAGGGCGAGTTCTAACGTTGGTCATCCGTTAAAAAGACTTCTAAGCGAAAGAATTATCAAAACATGCAAGACACTATTCTAGAATTTTTATTTTACTTAGATTTTACCTAATTATTTACCCATGGTTCCCACAACCCTAGTTATGGAGTTTAGTTACCCATAGTCATAATCACAATATTCATATGTATAATATAAGAATTCATGCACTTTGTTCAATGAGAAAGAATAAAATTAAGAAAACCACTTGATTAATCGACAAAATCACCAACAATCAACTCCAGAGAAAAGTGTAACAATACAGAGTCTAATATCCAAAATAATCTACTAACAATGAATCTAACATAAAAGTATTTAACCCACAAAAGTCTAACCCCCAAAACAAGGTTTTCGAACTATTTATAAAAAATAGAAACCTAATAAAAGAAGGACTCTATTTGCTGAAAATCTATCAAAATGAGGCAAGGTCGACGGACCTCGTGACGGGCTGTCGTGGTCACGACGGGCCGTCATGGCCTCCATCATCCTTTACTTTAAAGATCTTTCTGCTTCATTACCCTCGACGAACAGGTATGACGGTCCGTTCCAAGCAAGACGGTCCGTCGAGGGTCTCCGTTCTATAACACTTAACTTCTTGGAATTTGGGTACTGGTACTACTTCTCTGATAAATCATGTCGAACCAGCAGGATGGACCGTCATGGCTACGATGGTCCTTCATGCACTTCGTAACCCCACACTTGGTTAGACTTCCCCATCTTCCTTCAACAGCTTCACTACGATGCCATCTATGGACTGTCACAAACTCCTTAGGTGGTAACTTTTCTGCATTTCTTGCTCAAAAATATCCGCGTTCATCTTTAGAAAGATTTCCTGCAAATAAAAGGAAACTTACATAAAAATCAATACAAAAAGGGTTTTGGACACACACTAAACTTAAGTAAAAAACATTAAAATACCGTGAAACCATGGTATATCAACACCCTCAACTTATATTCGTTGTTTGTCCTCAAGCGACACACTATGACTCACTACAAAATCTTTGTACAATATTATCCATGGTTTAGCTTTCGCAATCATTTGGCTATCAATTCCGACCAGTCTCATCATGTTTATGCATGTTATCACTATTGGGCTTGAATTATGTGGGATCAGACCATGACACAGACTCACCACGCACTGACACCTATTCTCTCCAATTTCTCCCTGAGGTGCTAATATTTCCGGTATTGCAACTACTGTCCTCACTTTAAAACAACATCCTCATTTTTCACACAAAATGATTTTAGTTTGAGTATAAGGATTAATTTTCAACACTCACTTTTACAACCAATCCACAACTCATTTATACATATTGCCATAAGCTTCCCTTATTTTCACTGCTGTAAGTTCGCTATACAACTTTTAGGATCACGATAGGAATTTCTTAGCTTGTAACATAGGCTCAGGGTTAGGTAGGGTATATTTAGGTATACTTTAGTGACTTTTTGCCCTCCTTGACATATCGGCTAAACATACCACTTTTTATTATTTTATTTCGCCCAATTTCTCATATGATTTCATCTTGTTATTTTCCCTTCTTTCTTAATTTGTGTAAGTGACTCTCTTCTTTTATTGTTTGTATTTATTGTATCATTTTTTTAGGGAAAATGTACAAGTACCCCCTCAATCTATGCACGAAATCCCAGAGACACACTTATATTATACTAAGGTCCTATTACCCCCCTGAACTTACTTTATACCTAATTTTCTACTCCTTTTTGACCTACGTGGCACTAGGTTAAAAGAAACAGTCAACCGGCATTGGGCCCACAAGATAGTTCCATGTAGGCCGAAAAGTGGTAAAAAATTATTAATAAAATAAGTTTAGGGGGGTAATAGGACCTTAGTATAGGATAAGTGTGTCTCTGAGATTTCGGGCATAGGTTGAGGGGGTACTTGCACATTATCCCTTTTTTTTATTTCACTGTTCTTTCAACTGGTTCTTGAGTCACTTTTCTTTTGTCTCTCTCTTTTTGTTCTTTCGACCCCACTTTCCAGAGCATTCCTCATAATAGCCACCCTCAACTCATGACTTTTCCATGAATCAAAAAAGTACACAATATCTAAAGTTGGGTAAGTTCTATAAAAAGGTTCTTTACTTCATTAGCCACCCTCAACTTATGCTTTTGGCATAAGTTGAGGTGCAAATGTCCAAGGAGAGACCAGGGCAAACACATCATTCCCAAAAAAGATCATTTGGAGTGAAAAAGAAACGTCTAGTTTAAGCTCCAATCATTTGGATCAAAGAAGGATTAATTTCATTTGGTTTTTTATTTTGGCTAAAAATGGGCTATCTTGAACAAGGGCTGATAATCCTTTCCTAATTGTCTACTAGAACTTACTTTTAGCAGTACTAACAAGGCAAATTGTAGCTCAGTACAAATAGTGTACTATTCAAATCTTCCTAACACTCACTTGACATCTCATTACTCTACCAGATTATAAGACACCCAGTTTAAATTTTAGACTTAGGGTCATGCAGTGGTGTATCTCTATGTCATGCTTAGAGCCACACATTTATCAATTACTGCCTAGTCGTGCATCATTTTTATTTCATTAGGATATCATTTTAGCCATCATGCTACAGAGTTAAACTATGTACACAAGATATAGACATGTTGGTTCAACGATAAAAATAAACAGTCTCTTGGGGAAAAAGAACACAGGCAAAAAAACTCTAAAACACGATAGTGAATTGGGCTACTCAGACATCACCCTAGCACTCACTTTACATTTACCCCACCCCCAACAAAAAGACATGTAATTGTCCCCACTGCATAAAAAATTAAAATAAAGAGTGGTAGGTGAAGCAAACCTGGGGCGCAAAGCGCCAACGATCAGCAAGCTGGTGGGTCCTCTGCCCTAAAACCCACTACCTCTGTAGTCTGGACACCCTCAATAGTGTCTTCATCACCAACAACACTATCAGTAGTGCCTCCCGCTATCACCACATTTCTGGAGCTAGATGCCCCAGCAGCTGACTCTACAGCCGTGATCCGACGCGCCTCCTCATCAGCAAGCGAGGCTCTCATCACATCCTCTATCTCACGACGCTCCTTCTTCCATGATCTAGACTCATCCTCCTCTCAACCTTTACACCACTTGGTATACTCTCGAGGGGGAGGTGGTGGAATCTCTGAAGTGTCGAACAAGGCCTCCATCACATTCTCCTCAGCAGGATCTGTAGAAGGGGCCTTAGACTCAAGCACCCTAGCCTCTAGGATTATATCAATGTCTGCTCGGAGACTCTCGACCGCAGCCAGAAGGGTCGGCACGTCCACCTGAGGGGTTGTTCGGGCTAGCACTCGCAACTCAAAAGCGTCCAAGCACTGATGAACCTCAGCGATCTTCCTCTCTGTGTGCTGGACCATTTTCCACTCCAAGCACCCTTCTTCCTCAGCAATACACCTCTACATCCAAGGCTTGATGTTATGTAGAAGTATAGCCATCTGTGCCTCTAGATTCCGGACCCTAGCAGGCGGGACCAGAGCGGGGAAAGGGCGAGAAGAGCTCAAGGCAGTGCTGCTACCCGGGATAGACTCGACCAGGGTAGTGTCAGTCGTTTCAGAAGCAGCCTGCGTAGCTGTGCGAGCATTTTCCACCATATCATCCACATTTTCACAAAATGGAGGTAACTCTGGATGGGGCCCTCTGCGTGGAGCCAAGTCATTTTCGTCATACCTGATGAGGCCAATATCAACAGTGCCAAGCGGAGTCTTGAGCTGATCATTTGCCAAATGGGCACACCTGCGGACCTGCATAGGGTATACATCATGCACGGAAGAGGGTAAGTAGTTGTGACCTTAAAAACCCTCTCGTGCATGACCGCCTATAGAATCCAATCAAAATCCACCTCAAAACCGGCTATTATCGCCTCCATCAGAACTGCATGATCCCATGTGACTATATTATCAGCGGTCGTGGGGGGAAAGGTAGTGGCGAACAAGCAACAATAAGAACTTAGAAGTGAAGGTCGAGTTAGCCTTCTTGATGGATCCCTTCGGTTCTGTTACCCAGTCAGCACCCTCTCCATCAACAGACAAGTGCACGGGCATCCACCTCTTGGTGGTCTCTCTCAGCAATTGCTCACGCAAGAATTGGCCATCTTTGACAATTTTCCATCAGTAGTCAAACTCGACAGTGAGAGGGGTCCAATTGGCATCAACATCCTCATCGTATAGATAGCGGCGGATGGCAGGCAGGGAGATATCGACCTGAATGCCATGTACTCGGACATTCTCAAGTGAGGCCTGTTTGGCGTGGGCAACCTGCCTATCTATCTGTCATCTGAGAGTAGCCACGTAAGAGGCGTAGAACTTTTGGACCAACTCCTCACTATAACGGCCCAAAGAACACGCTGTCCACTCTAGTCAGTGTCTGGTGAAGATATTGTGGATCTTTGGCATGGTTGGGAGACTACCCGTAAGGACCCGCCTCTCTAGTGTAAGGATCCGTGTCATAACTCCTTTATCATTCAGAAACTTTGCATCGGAATAAACTTGTATTACCCATCGACACGCCACCGGTTGGGCTGGTCGGAAATCGGGGTGAGAGCAGAGTCGTTGAGGTGGGAGAGGAATCAAAACTGTCAGCCTCATCAGACGAGGCCGACTGTGCAGCTGTGGCGGGTGCAGGAACATCAGCAGAACTGGAGGCTTTCTCCGACCATGAATTTCCTAAGGAGCCAGACGCTCATTCTTCATTTGTAGCTAACCCAGAAGGTGTGTCGATCAGTGTGCACTCCTCATTAGACTGGGAGACAAGTACTACGCCGAACGCCACCTTTTTGGGCGTATGTCTAGTAGCACATGCAGCTCGTGATGGTGTGGAAGTGCCTGGGGGCACGTACTCGGGGTCACGCTCATCATCAGATCCAATGAACTGGCAGGCAGACAGGGCGACAGAATTTGATTGCCCACGTGCGTAAATTTGATCTTGTTTTGGTGCCATAAGAGATAGTACATGTAAAGAATCAATATTAGTATGGGAAGAAGCAAACAAGACGAGCAAAAACGAAACAAACTAAATATAAGAGCTAAGTTGTAATGAATTTTCTGAAGTAACAGTGAAACACGACGGACCAGGTGACGACTTATCGTGAGTACGACGGACCAACATGGGGTACGTTATGTCTTACTTCAACTATGTTGATGTGGAGACCCCTGAAGAAAAGTCTCTGAAAAATGACGGATAAGCACGATGAACCATCTTGACAATGACGGTCCGTCGTTGATGTCCGTCGTGGAGATCGTTAGAAGAGGGGTCCCTGACTGACACGACGGTTGTGCAGGATGGACCATTAATAGTATGACGGTCCGTCGTAGATGTACGTTAGAGGTCACTTAGAAAAAGTGGGAGACCGTTAGGACAAGGGTCTCTAACAACCATGACAGTTGTGCAGTATGGATCATCGTGGTAACGACGGTCCGTTGTAGAGGTATATTAGAGGACACTTAGAAAAAGTATGGAGACCTTCAGGAGATGGGTCGCTTACCATCACGACGATAGTGCATGATAGAACATCTAGGGTATGACGGTTCATCGTTGATGTCTGTCAGAGGACACTTAGAAAAAAGTAGGAGACCCTTAGAAAAAGGGTCTCTGACAACCAGAACGGTTGTGCAAGATGGACCATCGTTCCCACGATGGTCCCTCACATGTATCCGTTGGTGGACACTTGGAGAAAACGTACAGTGAGATGTTGGAACTGACCCTATGACGGTCCGTTGTGGGTATGATGGTCCATCATTGAGCTCTCGTTCTGTCATTCAGTGAAAGAACTGAGGATGCCACAATCATCCCTTATGACTCACCTTGAATATTTAGTGAAAAACTACATGTTTCTAACCCAAATACCTAGTAAACTAGCAATGCTAAAGCACCTATTTCTAAAGTTTTAACAAGGAAATTTTGAGGATTCTCGACTTAGGCCAGACAAAATTTGGATCAAATAATGAAGACCCATCAATAAGAAATAGGCTAATACTAAATGATAAACAAAATGCAATGTAAATGGGTAGAAATCAGAGACACATACCTGAGAATTTGAGAAAAACAAGCAAGGAAGGTACTTGGTGATCAAGAACAAAACCACAGCACCCGACTACAACCAGTAGAAAGGAGATATCTTGAATTGGGGAATTTGGTGAAGCGATCGGCTGATATAGAAGAGAGGTAGGAAGTTAGAAGTGGAAAAGGGAGGGAAATGGGAGAAAGGGGGAAGGAAATGGGTGAAATAAAAGGGTGGGGTTTTTAAAATGTTACCAATTTTTTAAATTACCCCCAACCGGGTCGGATCGGTTATGCTCATTAATTATGCAATGAGACCCCGATGACAGTCCGTCATTGGTTCTGTTATGTGTGCCCTAGTTTTGAAAAAAATAGAAAGATGTATCTGGAACGACGGATTCATGTGACAGTCTGTTGCATTCGTGACGGTCCATCGATGTGTTCATCAGTGACTGTTGCAGAGTGATTTTCTGCAGAATTTCCTAGTGATTTCCTTCAAATTTAAAACCTATTTGTTGAAAATCTACCATTACTAGAAAGAAAAACTATAAATATTGGGTTGCCTCACAACCAACGCCTGATTTAACGTCGTTGCATGACAGACAAAACTTGATTAATAAGCCTTCATAAAGATGGTATTGCTCGATCACTTCATTCGCCGATTCAACATGCCCAAAATAGAGTTTTATTCGTTGTCCATTCACCTTAAACCGCTCACCCTCCTTGGTTTCCAACTCAACTGCTCCATGAGGGAGTAGTTAGGTAACCAAGTAAGGGCCAGTCCATTCGGACTTGACCTTGCCTGGAAACAAGTGCAACCTAGAATTGTTTAAAAGCACAAAATCCCCAACCATTAACTCTCATGTTTTAATTTTTAGGTCATGGTGCTTCTTCATGTTTTCTTTATAGGATATAGCATATAACAATTGGATCTCACCACTTTGCCTCATGGACCTACAAATGTTGAAGGTCGCTTCTTCATTGTTCAATCGAAATTTCATCTGCCCCTTTTCCATATCAACTAACGCTCTACCCGTAGCAAGGAATGGCCTCCCAAGAATAATAGGCACTTCAAAATTGACTTCACAATCAAGAATAACAAAATCTGCCGGAAATATGAACAACTCCACTTTTACTAGCACATCATGGAGTATCCCTATAGGCCTTTTCACAGTTCGATCAGCCATCAGTAGCCGCATCGTAGTGGGCTTTGGGTCACCCAAACCAAACCTCTTATAAAACGAGAGGGTCATGAGATTTATGGTTGCCCCCAGATCACATAATGCTTTTGCAAAATGTAATGACCCGACTGTACAAGGAATAATGAATGCACCCAGATATTCTTTCTTTTGTACGAAAGATATTGTAGCAATAGCACTACAATGTTGAATTCTATCATAATCCTCGAAAGTGACAGATCTTTTCTTTGTAACCAGATTTCATAAACTTGGCATAACCAAGATTTTTTTCTAGAGCTTCTACTAAAGGGAAATTGATAAAAAACTGCTTCAACATTGTTATAAAATGCCGATATTTACAATCCTCAGTCTTTTTCACTAATCTTTAAGAAAAGGGTTGGGGTGGTCTAGGCATGGGAGTGAACTTTGTAGTTACTTCAACATCTTTTCCAGTGTTATCTTCTACTTCACCACTACCCTCTTTCACCTTATCATAATCTTTTATCACCTTTTCCTCCTTAGACGGCATAGGAGAGTCAATGGTCTTCTTACCACCCCGAGTAGTAATTGCCTATAGTGTCATTTTTTGGATTTTGGACAGTGTTGCTAGGAAGAGTTCCTGGTTTCTGTGTGTCACAGTCGCAGATAATTGGGCCATTTGAAACTCAATCTACTTAAACGATATTGCATGTGTATCAACTTTCTGCTCAATACCTGCTAAATCACTCTTTAACGATTTAATGTGCTCATCATTATCATCAAACTTCCTTATCATTTTGTGCAACATATATTCAACTCGCTCCATACTATATCCACCATACCTAGGAGTAACTTCACGATTTTGAGAAGGAACATATGGCCCATTCCAATCATTTTTGTTACCATAGATCCGACCTTGGTTTACTTGACCTTGGCGCCAATTCTCCTAATTAGAGCCTTGGTCACTCGGTCAGAAACCCCCCGTCTGCTCATTAACCGCATAGGAATCCTCCTCATAATAGCATTCATCATTTGGTGGTGGTTTAGAGAAGTCGTTAACTGGATTTATCTTTTTTGCACCCTAGTGATATGTTTTGATACCAACCAAAGCTCAGTTCTCATCTGAGTCATCTCTTCACGAATCACATATGTGCCTTGGTTGTTAGTGGATTGCACTGCGAAGGTATTTCCCCCAGTATCTGAGTTCTTAATACTCCAAGCTTTATTGTTCCGGGAGATTTTCTCTATCTTTTCGGCAATCTCAGCATAAAGACACTCCCCATAAGAACCACCTGCTATAGTATCCAACACCGCTTTATTATTATCATCCTGTCCCGGATAGAAGTATTCCTTCAGTGACTCATTATCTATCCGGTGATAGGGGACGCTTCTCAAAAACAAGGTGAATCTATCCCAAGAACTACTAACTGACTCTCATGGTAGTGCCACAAAGTTTTTCACTCTGTCTTTGTGGTTTAGTTTCTTGGAGACCAGGTAGTAACATGCTAAGAAAACGTCCCTTAGTTGGTTCCAACTAAAAATCGAGTTATAAGGGAGCTCAGTGAACCAAATAGCAGCCTCTCCGGTCAGTGAGAGAGGAAATACTCTTAGACCTATTACATCCAAATCAAAATCAGGCCTCCCTACACAACTTTTACGCACTGCCCTTACCTTAAATATATGGGCATGTGGATCCTCAGAAGGTAGCCCTGAAAACAAACCTGTGGCAGTGACCATTTGCATCAGGCTACTAGTTACCACAAAGGTGTGACCTGGTGGTAGAGGGGGCAAGACAAGTGGCCCATCGGAGTCTGCTATATTGTCATTGCCTCTGTAGTATTTTTGAGGACGTGGAGCATGATTTTGTCCCCTCTGTTGATTTTCATCCGGAGCATTGGGTAATAACTGACCATGAACATCAACCGGAGCTAGGATGTTCTGGTTTGGATCATCATAATTAAAACCCAAGTTTCAATTCATGTTGTGTAGTGTACGCTCTAATTCGTGATCGTAGGGAAACAAGGGTTCTCTTCCTCTCTGTGTATTTGGCATACAAGGAAGCTAGTTCTGCAAGAGTCAAAAACAATTAAAAAAAGTAAAATTAAGAAAATATTGAGTAAACTTTAGTAGTAATTTTAAGTTAATCAAAAGCTACTTTCCCCGGCAGCGGCGCCAAAATTTGATACGCTCAAACTTACTTGTCAAATAAGAAGTAAAAGAGGTCGTATCAAGTAAAGAACTCAACTAATGAGGTTGGGGTCGTTCCTATGAGGAAAACAGTTTAGACTTAACTTCAATCTGTTATTACTATTATTTAATCAATTATTTCCTTAGAAAACAAAGACAATAAAAGGGGGATTTTTATTTCTAAATGAATGAAAATAACTAACTAAATTAAAGTAGACACCTAACAGATTCAAATGTTGGAGTTTAATCAATCAATAAAAGTAACTAGGGTTTACGTGTTCCCCACTTGTTCCTAAATTGATAATTCTATCTATAACAGTTCTTTCCTAGTATCTTGCATGCAAAGTGATAATTTATGTATTTATAAATCCTTGGTCCGGCATCTTTAAAATTTTGACTCCGAATCTTGGTCGGGATACGTGTGTTGCTATACTAACCCTTACCTTTACCTCATATTATGCATTGTATTGGATATTTGACTAAGTTAGTAGCCCGTACCAATCAATACTATCCTATTAGATAATATACACTAAATCTATGTTGATAATTCTTTTCCTATTATCTACCTCCTTGGTCCGGCAAGTATCATTAAGGCAATTTCTAACATTGGTCATCCGTTAAAAAAATTTCTAAGCTAAAGAATTATCAATACATGCAAGACACTATTCTAGAATTGTTATTTTAGTTAGATTTTACCTCATTATTTACCCATGGTTCCCACAACCCTAGTTGTGGAGTTTAGTTACCCATAGTCATAATCACAACATATAAATATATAATATAAGAATTCATGCCCTTACTTCAATGAGAAAAAATAAAATCCTTGATTAATCGAAAAAATCACCAACAATCAACTCCAGAGAAAAGTGTAAGAATCAAGAGTCTAATATCCAAAATAATCTACTAACAAAGAATCTAACATAAAAGTATTTAACCCACAAAAGTCTAACCTCAAAAACGAGCTTTTTTGAACTATTTATAAAAAACAAAAACCTAATAAAAAAAGGACTCTATTTACTTAAAATTTGTCAAAACATGGCTGGGTCGACGGGCCGTCGTGGTCACGATGGGCCGTCATGGCCTCCGTCATCCTATTCTTTACAGATCTTTTTGCTTCTTTATTTATTACCCTTGACTAACAGGTATGACAAACCATTCCAAGAACGACGGTCCGTCGAGGGTCTCTGTTCCATAACACTTAACTTATTGGAATTTGGGTACTGGGACTACTTCTCTGATTATCACGACGAACCAGCAGGACGGACCGTCATGGCTACAACGGTCTGTCATGCACTTCGTAACCCCACACTTGGTCAGACTTCCCCATCTTCGTTCAGCAGCTTCACTACGATGCCACCTAGGGACCGTCACAGGCACGATAGGCCGTCACAAGCTCTGTAGGTGGTAACTTTTCTGCATTTCTTGCTCAAAAACTTCCGCCATTATCGTTAGATAGATTTCTTGCAAATAAAGGTAAACTTACAAACAAATCAGTACAAAAAGGCTTTTAGACACACAATAAACGTAAGGAAAAAGCATTAAAAATACCGTGAAGCCATAGTATATCATTTACTAAAAAAATTCAGCAAGTTATCCTTCAATTCTTTGAAGTGAGCTGAAACCATATGATAAGAAGCAATATAGATTGGCTTGGTGCAAGGCAACAAGTCAATGACAAATTCAATATCGTTATTTAGAGGAAAACCTTTGAAGACATTTAAGAAAAAGATCCAAAAAATCTCGAACTACGAGTATAGAATCAATGGGAGATGGCTCGACACTATTTTCTCGAATGCAAGACAAATAGTACATACACCCTCTATCAACCAATATCTTAGACCGAATATAGAAGATAACTTTGATGTAGTAACAACCACTAGCACATTTCCACTTAAATCTGGGATACCCTGCATCAGTAAAGTCATAGTCTTACAAAATGCAAATCCATACACAAGATAATGTCAAAGTCTACCATTCCCAAAATGATCAAGTCTACCCAAGTATCATACCTGGAAAAAACAACAAGACCTGATCGATAAACCTGATCCATAAATAAGGATTCTCCTGCTGTTGTAGAAACATACATGAAATTGACATCATATCAAACCTAGTAGGAAAATAGGTAGTCACATATGAGAAAGTAAAACCCGGATCAAACAATAATGATGCACGACCATGGAAAACATATGAGAAAGTAGAACCCAGATCAAATAATAAAGATGCACGACCATGGAAAACAAACACGATACATATTATCACAAAATCAAAAGTCTCAGACTCATTCTCCCTAGAAGAACCATCAAAACATCTATATAAAATCCCCACTCCAAGGACTCAAAGACCTATATTGTGGGCTACGACTCAAGAACTTAATCAATAATATTCAAGTATGAATTTAGGGGTAATATTAAACATGATTTGTGTGAGGATGAACAAATATATCACTATAGGAAACCTCATATACCAAGAAAGAATGATATTTTTGGTGATATCCCCAAAGTCTTGAAAAAATCATGAAACCTCCTCGTTTCTCCTTCTAATTTTTCCTTAACTTTCTTTAATATTTTAGGATGAAACTGATTTCAATTATCGTAGACCCCTAATTGAGTGAAATAATATGAAGGCCTAGTGATGTAGGGAAAAGACCATACTACCCCCTTTAAAAGATATGAATCTCCTTAACTATACATGATGCACCCAAATGGGTATATCTTCTTCATATGAACTCGAAATTTAGAAAACTCTATAGAGTTTGAAAGTGGACTTAACGACCATCAATATCCCTCATGGACCACCTAACTCATACTCTGTTGAATGTTATGGTCATTTTAAGTCGACCCAAAACTCAAAATTGAAGTGTAACTTGTAGGAATATAATTTAGCTATTTTTTTTCTATTTCTAATTCTGAGATGTTGCATTATCTCCCCCTTCGGAACAATTTTCCTCGAATGACATCGCTCTAAGTCAAAACAGGAATGGGAAGCATCTAACAACCCCAACTTAAGTACACAACATAAAATTCACATAACTCAACTTATTAACTTGGAGAGTATTTTATAATAACTAATTACCCTGATCTTGAATTTCTTCGCAAGGAATGCTCTGTGGGTATCTCTTCTTCACATCATCCTTGTCCTCCCAAATTGATTCATTCATATGAGTTTGACTAAGGTAACCTGATTGGTACTCAACAGTCAAACCTAACAATTAAGAATCTTAACGGGTATCTCCTTATAATATAGTTTTCCTAAACACCAATATTCTCAGTAGGTATGATAAGTGAAGTATCACCCAATCACTTCTTGAACATAGAAATATGTATCGGATACACTCCTGCTAACTATGATGGGAGCTCAAGCTCATAAGCTACATTACAACTCTTTTTGATATCTTGTAAGGACCAATATAATAGGGACTATGTTTCTCCTACTTGTGTAATATCTTAACACCCTTAATGGGTGAAACTCAAGTCAACCCAATAATCCACCTAAAACTCTAACCATCTTCTCTTGACTTCGTTAAAGAATTTATGACGACTTTGCACTTTTTTCAACCTCTCTTGAATGATCTTCTTTTTTTCATGGATGAATGAACCAAGTTTTGTCCTATCAACCTAGATTCACCAACCTCAAACCATCCAATAGGAGATATACATCTTTACCCATAAAGATCTTCACAAAGAGTTTTATGGATGCTAGAATTATCACTATTGAAATAATCAAACTCTACAAGAAGTAGGTGATCATCCTAATAACCTTTTAAATTATCACATAAGCCCTCAATATATCCTATAAAGGATGTATCATACGCTCTGCTTCATAATCTATTGGTGGAAAGAAACACTAAAATTTACTTTTGAGCCCAAACGTTTCTAGAAATACTTCCAAAATTGTGCAGTGAATTGTGCACCTTTAATTTGAATTAATAGACATGAGAACCCATTAAGTCTAAATATGTTTAATATATAATATGAAATAATCTTCTGTTTAATGGGTAGTCTTAACTAGCAAGAAATGTGTTGAATATGTAATCCGATCTACAATAGTACAAATTGAATCATGTTGCATGTGAGATTGTGGCAAACCCATAATGAAATCTATATTGATCATCTCTGACTTCCCATTTGGGAATATCTATATTGTAAGCCACACTAGCGGGGTTTGGTGCTCTACCTTGACTTGTTAGCAATTCAGGCACTTGGCAATGAAATATGCAATACCCCTCTTCATACTACTCCCCCAATAGGCTTCACTCAAGTCACAGTACATCTTTGTGGAACCGGGATGGATTAAATATTTGGAACTATGAGCTTCCTCCATAATCCTCTCTTGGAACTCATCCACTTTTGGCACACATAATTTACCTTGATACCTAAACACAAAATCTCCCCTTCGTTAAAAAGCCATAAGTTTATGCTTAGGAACATTTGCCTTAAATTAAAGCAAAATGAGGTATTAGTCTTGTTTCTCCTTCACCTTAGATACTACTGATGATTCAACCCAGTTCAGCACCACCCCTCCACATTCATTGGAATCTGAAAACCTGATTCCAATTGTGCATATATGTTTACATCTTTGGAGAATTTTATTTTGTTCCTCAACATAGGCAGAATTACCCTTTGATAATTTGTTCAAAGTATCAGCAACAACATTAGCCTTACCTAGGTGATAGACAATATTCATGTCATAATATATGAGTAACTCCAACCACACTCATTTTGAATGAAAATATACTAAAGACTATTGTGATCAGTGAACACATAAATCTGAAACCCATAGAGATAGGGATACCATAATTTCAAATATAACACTACAACAACCAACATGAGATGATAACTCAGGTAATTCTCCTCGTGAATCTTAAACTGTTAAGAGGCATAAGCTATAAGTCTATCACTCTACATCAATACACAACCAATTCCACCTCTGTATTCATCACAATATACAACAAAGCATTCTGTACCCTCCGGTAGGGTTTACACTAGGGTAGTAGTTAACCGGGTTTTCAATTCCTGAAATCTTTTATTACAAACATGACACCATCAAAACTTCACTTTCGTTTGAGTCAACTTTGTTAATGGGAATAAAATATATGAGAACGCTCAGAAAAAAACTTTTATAATAATAAGACAATCTATTGAAACTCTATATGTTCGTTGGAGATGTGAGTCTTGGCCAGTTTTGCACTGCTTAAATCTTTGGAGTGTCAACACGAATCCCTTCATTAGACACAATGTGGCCGAAGAAAACAACAAACTTAAATCCAAAACTCACACTTAAAAAACTATGCACATAAATCATTATCTTTGAGAGTTTTGAAAACTATTTTGAGATAACTAGCATAATCCTTCTAACTACTCGAATAAATAGGAATCTTAGTAATAAACAATATAATCACATATCAACATATGTCTTAAATAAGAATTTTTCAAACAAAAAGACATAACAAAGAAACTCATAATGGCCATAACGGGTCGTGAATGTTGTATTCAGAATGTCAGTTTCTCTTACTCTAAACTGATGATAGTCAGATCTAAGGTGTATTTTAGAAAAGCAATTGGAAACCTGGAGTTAATAACAAAAGATCATCATTCTCAGAAGATGATACTTATTTTTTATGGTGAGCTTGTTCAATTTGAGGTAGTCATTACACATCTTTTTTCGTCACAAGAAAGATCGAATTGTCCCAAGGTAAGACACAATGTAGGATGAATCCTTTCTCTAGAAGATATTTCAAATATTATTTTAGCTCTTTTAACTCAACTAGAGTAATTCTAAATGGCGGAATATAAATAGATTGAGTATCAGGAAGAGGGACTCCAAGAAGATTATCTAGAAAGACCCCTGGAAACTCACTCTCAATTGGAACTAGCTGAATAAGTACTGTTTTAACGTTCGATTCATCAACTCGGACTAGGTGAAAGATCAACCCCTTAGAGACTAACTTTTTGTACTTAAGGTATGAAATGAATACGCTTAGGGACTGCTGAACTACTCCTTCACTCCATAACTTGTTCATTAGAAAAATTGTATTTGACTACTCGAGTTCTACCATCAGCTGAGGCAAAAAAAAGGATGAAGCCAATCCATACTTAGAATAACATCAAAGTCCACTATATCTAGCTCAATTAAATTAGCCATGGTGTTCGTGTGATTGAAAATTATGGTACAACATCGATAGAATATTTCTGTTAGAATAGAATCACCAACCGTTGTGGAAAAAAAAGGCTCAAGAAGTGATAGGAGAAAGGCCTAACTTCACGTCTACATATAAAATTACAAATGACATTCTGGCACTGGTATCAAGCAAGGCATAATCATCATAACTAAATACATTAAGCATACTCATAACAACATTTGGTGAGTTCTCTGATCCTGAGGACTAGATATAAAATACAAATGGTTTGCACCCCTGCATTATCTGGAAGAAGCTCCTATATTTATATTTCTATATGTTCGGTTGATGAAGAGTATTGAGATTTATTGCCCTCATTTCCTTACCTATTCATAGGGCACTCCTTAGAAAAGTGATCCGTCCTCCCATACTTGTAGCAAATATATGTACTAATACAACATTCTCGCATATGGAGCTTACCATACTTACCAAAAAGTGGGTTTTGAGGAACCCTTATGCTTTACTGCCATACGACTAATAACCTTGGACTCTAAAATTCTAGGAGTTACGATTCCTGTAATCGTTCCATTTCCTCGTTGTTGGTGCACTAGATAATGATGGATCAGGTCTAAATGACCTTTACTAAAAACATGATTGGTCCACATACCTAGTCCTTTAGTTTCCTTACTTATGCCTAGTTATCTTAGCCCTCTTGATGCGAAACTCTTCCTTGTCCTTCAAATTGTCTTCCTTATCATATTGCACATAAATCATAAGTCTGGTCGTGCAGATGTCTCCAATTAGCATAATTGTCTTACTTTTATTACTCGATATGCAAGATAGTCTAAACATAAACAAGCTCATTCTGCTCCTTGTATTGACCATCATTTATGGAGCATAGTAGGATAGTATAGTGAACTTGAGTTTGTACTATTATGCGATCATGGATTCATATTTTACATTTATAAATTATCTTACTTTCGCTTCTAATAGCTCGCGGGGAAAGAAGCGCCCCAAGAATGGCTCTTCAAACCAAGTCTAATTCAATATCCTAGCAAAGCCCTTGAAGAAGGTATTTATCCAAATCCTGACGTGAAGCATCAACAAAATGCATGACCTCAAACATCTTCTACAGTTCATCTACAAGGTTTTTTGGATCCTTATTGAGCTTTGACCCAATCAATTATGGGGGAAAACATTTAAGACATTTTCGGACTCTGGATGCATAATTCCCATTTTGATGTCTGGATCCTTGAAGACCAACCTATATTGTCATTACTTGAGTCAACATTTGAATTGCATTTTGAATTTGACATTGGTGACATCTTCTTGAGGTGGTTGAACTTCTGGTGTATTGGGTACCTCTTGATCTTGAGGATTGACATTCCTTCTTGCTTGAAGTCCTTCAACGACTCTTCTGGGAGGTATGATCTTAAATATACACATAAGCATGAGTCAGAAAAAATATTCATCAAGTTGAACTCTATCGCACAAACAGGATTAGAAGAAAGTTATGTGTTCCCTTAATGTTATATGTTTCTAGTAATAGATGTGGTGTTTCTCACACCGGTAACCAGGAATCTACAGACATGACTTCATAAAAACCCTAGGACCTTTGGACTCTGCTTTGATACCAATTTTGTCATGCCTCTATTCTACACCATGGGCGTGACTGACTCAAGAGAACAATTTTTTATCCCCAAGCAAACCCTCGTCCTGGTGACATAACCTACATGACATTAAAAATACAGCATAAGCTTAAATGGGTGAATAGATAGACATTTAACAAGGTCTATACAATACTATAATGCCAAATACTTAACATCAATCACGAGTTAAACAGGAAAACCTCAGAAAATACTAGAAACACCTAATTTATCCTTTTTATGAAACCTCTAACAAATTAATACTGATATCGGAACAGGGCCCATGATACCTCCAAATAACCGAGAGAAAATGGAGTTTCCTGGAATCAAAGAGGTCTCACCAAAATCTATCTGAAACTGAATATTTATCTCATCATATTCCTAAGTACCTGTATCTACATCATAAAAATAATGCAGGACTATAAGAATGTACTCGTAAGTGATAAAGTTACAATAAACAACTTACTCGCTTGAATGACCGAAAGAAACATAATTGAATAACCATATAATATGGAATTGAAACCATTTAAGATTTACAACATAATATATAATTAAAACTAAATGAAAACAATATATTTTACTTGTGGGGAGCTTCTCTAACCGAGAGTCATTACCATGATCCCAGGAATGATACTATGTTTCACATCACTTTGCTAGGTCAATCATATACATTGTCGAGGTATAGGATGGTCTTGCAGGTGGCGACTCACGACGTTTCATGTCCAACTCCAACTTCTTTGGCCTTAGCCGATTTTTGTTTCTTTAAAGTGCAGCCACTAAATCATTATATTCTTCAATACAATCACTATCAAAATTAATTGTGACTGCTACTAGTGCTTCAACACCTAGTCGCTCCTCAATTTGCATTTTTGATACACTCTCAACTCTGTAGGTTAAAGAAGATACCGTTGGGATCTTACCACTTACTTCATAGACATACATATATTGAAAGTTTCTTCCTTATTCTTCAATCTAAACTTCACAAAACCCTTTTTCCATATCAACTAATGCACACCTAGTTACAAGAAATGGTCCCGTAGGCCCAAATTCATATAAAAGAATAATGAAATGAGATTTGTGCTAGAAACAAGATAAAACCATGCCTTAGAAAAAAGTATCGACCTAATAGAACATGGAATAGTGAAGGAACAAGGATCCTCCATCTTCTCCACAAGAGACCTTGTAGCAATAGTCGTACAATGCTGCATTCTCTAATCATCTTTAAAACTCAACGAACTCTTCTTTGTTACCATATACTTCATTAACATTGCATATCCAAGAATTTTCTCTAAAGCTTCTACTAACGGAACATTGATGGAATGCTGCTTCAACATACTAATAAACCTGCAATATTTACCATCTTTTATTTTCTTCACTATCCTCTGTGGAAATGGCGGTCGTAGTCTAGGTATGGGGACATTTTTCTGAGATAACTCCGCTTCTTTCTCTGTTGCCTTAACCGAATCTCCACTAGCTTGTGCAACATCATCATTCTTTCTAATTTCATCTTCCACCACAGACGGCATAGGTGGATAAATGGTCTACTTATCCCCTCGAGTGGTGATTTCCATGAAATGTCCATCATTCTTTGGGTTCTAGATATTGTTTCTTGGAAAAGTGCAAAGTTGGCACGATTTCAATATGGTAGACAACTGAGTCATCTGTAGCTTTAGATGCTTTATCGAGATCTCATGTGCATAAAACTTTTTTCTGATACCAAACAAGTCATTTCTCATCTCATTCACATTTTCATCAGTTGCATTAAACCTCCTCCTTATCTTCTGCATCATATCCTCAATACGCCCCATATTACCTCGATCTTCTCTATGAGAAGATTCCCAATTTTGATGAGGAACATAAACCCCAACCCCGTAGTTCCTATTACCATAGTCATTCCGTTGATGTTGTTGTCGCGATTGTAGTTCCCAATCTTGGACATATTGACCCTCTTGGTTGTAGTTTCCATAGTTCCAACCTTTGTTTCCTTGACCTTGGCGCCACTTATCCGTATTGGAACCTTAGTCTTTTTGTCGGAAACTCCCTGTCTAATCATTCATAACATAACCTTCATATTAATAATAGTATTTATCCAATGGTGGTGGTTTTCTAGTTAAATAGTTCACAACATTTACTTTCTCTGCACCACCACTAACATGCTTACATACTAGCCCCAACTCGATCCTCATCTAAGCAATCTCCTCTCGTATCTTATTGGAGGGCTGGTTGTTTGTAGAGTGATCAGAAAAAGTGTTTCTCCCAGTATCTTTCCTCCTAGTGGTCCATGCTTTATTTTTCTCAGAGATCTCTTCAAACTTATCCGCAAATATCTGAACAACTCAACTCTCCATATGAACCACCGGCAATAGTATCAAACACTGTTTTAATGTTGTCATCCAAACCTTGTTAGAAATATTTCTTCAGTGACTCATCATCAATGCGATGATTCATAAAACCTCTTACAAATGCAATAAATCTTTCCCAAAAGCTACTCACAGACTCACTAAGTAATGCAACAAAGCTGTTCACCATATCTTTGTGTTTGAGCGTCTTGGACACTGGATAATACCTTGCTAAAAACACGTCTTTCAATTGGTCCCAGGTATAGATTGAGTCTTAAGGAAGCTCAGTAAACCATACATCATCGTATCTTGTTAGTGATAGGGGGAACACTCCTAGCGCGATGATGTCCATGTCCAAGTCTGGTCTACCTACGCAGCTTTGGCAAACTACCCTCAGGTTGGGTATATGAGATTATGGATCTTACTATGGCAGTTCCAAAAACAAGCCTCTCGCAGTGAGCATCTGCATCAAGCTAATGTATGCCTTGGGGGAAGAGGGTATAAAAAGAGGTCCGTCAGAGTCTGCAATTTTCATGTTTGTCTTATAATAATCCTTAAGTCGTAGGTCTAATGGAGGTTGGACTATCAATGTGTTGCCTAACTTATTTTCAGTTGGATCCTATTTGGTTGCATAAACTACTATTGGAGGATGCATGTCTACTCCATCACCTACATTCCCCATGATAGGGTTATCAGGGACCCTCTGATTTTCCATCCTTTGAAAAATTTGATTTAATTGTAAGGAGTGAGAGGTTCCCTTCGGTTTCATCTACTTGGCATACACTAGAGCTAAACCCTAAGATATAAAAAGGCAAAAAAAAAGAGTAAAACTAGGAAATAGTTGACTAAAGTTCCATAATGTAATTAAACTTAATTTAAATACCAATTTTCCCGGAGCAGCGCAAAAATTTGATACATTCAAATTATGCCTCCCTAAAGAAGCATAAGCGACCATTATCAAGTAAAGAACCCAACTTGTAGGTTGGGGTCGACCCCACAAGGAAAATAATTCAGACATAATATTATCCAACGGTTATATTCATTTAGCTAATCTATTTCCGAAATAATTAAATAAAAGGGGGGGAGGGGTTGTGAAAAAGATTCAAAAAATCATGCAAGTATTTAATAAGTAAAAGCTAAAGTTTGTTGTTATGAAGATGATAAAATAACTAGGATATACATGTTCCCACAAGCTCATTACGTGGTAATCCTAGAAATAGAATTCTCTTCATAGTGTATTACATGCAAAGTGATAAGTTAGACATCTCTAAATCATTGGTCCGACATCTAGAGAATTTAATCATATACATTGATCTGGCTACGTTTGTATAATTTAATAACCCTTACTATTACATTAAATTAGACATCATCATCGATTTATGACGTAGTTATTACCTCGTATCAATCGACACTATCCTATAAGATAGTATCACACTAAATCTATGTTGACAATTCTTTTATTGTTGACTACTTCCTTTGTCCGAAAAGTAGCAACAAGGCGAGTTCTAAAATTGTGCATAATTAAAAGGACTTCAAAATGAAAAAAACTGTCAATTCATGCAAAATTCTAATCGGGGATTACTTAATTACTAGTCATACCTTATTAATTACTCATGATTCCCACAACCGTAGTTGTGTATTTATTTATCCATATTAGCAAGAAAACAATTCATGTTTATAGATAAAGAAATCATGAACTTACATAATAAGAATGATACACCCAGAAATCCAACTTTAATTGCAAAACAAAATCTTCAAATAAAATTCGTAAATGGATAATTTGTTAAAGTTGCAAAGAATTAATTCTTAAAGCAAGAACTCAAAACAATGTAATAGTTTAAAACCCCCAAAATAATGTTTACATCCCTATTTATAGAAAACAAATCCTAAGTTAAAAGGAAATAAAATAAGGAAATTAATTGCAGGACGTTTCCTTAATCAACGATGCTGAGCTATGGTCTGTAGGTCGAGTTACACTCTATGGGCCCGTGTTGTGGATCCATACTCCGCAATTCTCCATTTTCTTAAATTTACACTTTCTTAGACAACTTCTACGACCCTGCAGCACATACGTTAAGTCAGACGACGATCCGCAAGTTGAGTGCTTCACTCCATACTTAGGTTATTTTAGTATTAGGTATCCGAACCACTTCTCATATCACTTCTACGAAGCAACAATATGGATCGTAAGTCTTTCGACGAACCGTGAGTCATCATCGTGGTTCCAAAATTAGTTAGATTTCCCTGAGCTTCCACACAGCCTTTGGATAGCAATCCCACGACCCTCACCTACGGACTGTAAGTCATTCGACGTCATATGGTTTCCTTCATATGTATCTGTTTTCTGCATTTTCCTCAGCTATCTCCTCAAATCTTCAAGCCCGAGTTTATTTCCTGAAATCATAATGAAACAAATAAACCAACAAATAAATACCCTCTAACACACACAAATCATGAGTGAAAAGTGTCACTAGTACCGTGAACTCACACTACATCAGTTTTCAATTTAATTGATATTTTAAAATTTAAAAATTGGAGATTAATTGAGACGCCGACCCGTAACAACTATCTTAAAAGAACACACAAAGGAACTAAGTATTTCCTAAGTGTTGATTTAAAATTCAATGTTCAAGTCAAACAAATAGTAAAGATTTAAGTTAATTTCTCAATAGTTATAAGGGAACTTAGTATTCCCTAGAAGCTTATAAATGTTTTCATTTTTAAGTTAAGAGGAAACTAAGATTTCCCAACCGAGTTTTGAACAAGAAAAAGGAACCATTGATTTCAAGAGGGATTTTTAAAGCAAAAAAGGGTAAAGAAAATTATATCAACCCAGAGGAAGGAAGTTATTTTAAAAACACAAGATAAAATATTTTTTAAGAGTAATATTGAGCACCGATGTGGGGATAAGAGTTCATATTAACTCAAGTCCCCTAGTAAACCATTTAGCCATCACGGGTATTAACAGGTTATACTTTTTAGATTATCACGTAAGGTAAGCCAATGGATTCACTAGGTTAAGGATGTTCTATGCAACGACAAATAATAGGACATTTCTGGTAGCGTGGGTGAGACGCTGTATCACCACTTAGGCTCATAGTGCTGGTTGTCGGTTAAAGAAACTTCCATAGAACTATACTACTTTTATATACGATTAAAGTGGAATTTGATATTGTATTTTCTTTGATGAACTAATTTAATATTTTACAAGATATATATATATATATATATATATATATATGCATGTGCCTTAAATTGCTTTATGTAAATTTATTGAGTTCAGTAATCCCTGAGTTGAGCAAAGCCAAAGTAAGTTCTTCTTTTTCCCATCATGATTAAGTGGTTATTAGCATTTAAACTTGCATACTCATACATTCAATGTACTGATGCATGTTGGCTTGCATCGTATTACGATGTAAACAATAAGACTTGAAGTCGTTATTTTATCTAGGTATTACATTAAAAATTATTTATAGAGAAATATCTTGAGTTCAAGTCTTCCACCGAGTTGAGTTAGTCAGGCCAAGGGTTCTCTCAAGACTAGCAATGGTCATTGGGTTCCATCCACGTCTAGGGTGTAGGCTTGGGGCATGAAAAACTTGATATCAGAGAACAAGGTTCAAGAGTCATATGGAGTCTACGAAGACGTTTCCATAGAGTCTTAGTCATCAATGTGAAGCACGCAACATCAATGATTAAAAAGTTGTGACATTTAGGATTTTTTTCAGTTCTTTCATATTTTTGTCATGCATTTGAGTTTTATCTCTAAAAATATCCCTTCTAATTCGTGCCTGTGTGTTTTTCTGATCATCATGCCTCCAAATAAAGAAGTCAGAGGTCGACCATGTAGAAGGAATGTCGAAGAGCCAGAGGTACCTAATGCACTAAATGTGAAATATCAAGGAGAAGTCACCAATGATGAATTTTGTAAGGCTATCCGGATGTTAAGACAAGTTGTCAGCTACCAAGTTGGGCAACAAATAGGAGCTCAACAAGAAGGGGCGTACACTTCGAGGATTCAGGAATTCTTGAGGATGAATCCCCCAATCATCACTTGTTTGAATACTACTGATGATCGAAAAAACATTGTGGAAGAGTTGAAGAAGGTATTCAATGTGATGCATGTGATTGATGCATAGAGAGTTGAAATAACCGCATATCAACTCAAGAATATGGTTAGGACTTGGTTCGATCAGTGGAAGAAGGGTAGATATGAGGATGCATCACATATGAGTTGGTCTTTCTTTGAAGAAGTTTTCTTGGGGTGTTCCTTTCACCGAGAAATTAAGGAAGAAAATATACGTAAGTTCCTTTCTCTAAAACAAGACTCCTTGAGTGTTCGTTAATATGGGTTGAAGTTCAACCAACTGTCCCCTTATGTTTCGGAGATGGTCTAATATATGAGAAGTCGAATCATCTTGTCTGTTGCTATCTTGGGTCGAGCATCAAAGAAAGAAGGCAAAGTTGCCATGCTGATTGGAGACATGGACATTTCACGGTTAATGGTCTATGTGCAACAGGTAGATGAAGAGAAGCTTAGGAACATAGAGGAGTGCAGGAACAAGTAATATAAGACTGGGAATGACTTTTGTCAAAAAAAAGGTGGTTCAAGTCGACCACAATTTCAAAATCCAAAGGGGCATGCACCATCATATGCTATTGCACATGTGCCCAATAAAGAGCGAGCATAAGGGTCAGAATTTTCAAAGTTTCAAATCCAAACCAGCCCGGTCAAAGGTAGTGTGGCACAAAGAGGAAGTTGGGCGCCTACATGAGATAAGTGTGGTAGAAACCACACCGGTAAATGCCATGATGGCAAAATAGGTTGCTTCAAGTGTGGTCAAAAGTTTCACTTCATGAGAGAGTACCCTAAAAAAGAAGGGTGGTGGAAATCTTGGCAATAGAGCTCAATCTTCATTAGTTGCTCCACCAAATAGCGCTACACCTAGAGGAGTCAATTCTGGTACCAGTAGAGGGGAAAACCATCTATGTGCAATCACTAGCCTTCAATAACAAGAAAACTTGACGTATGTTGTCACATGTATGATAAAAGTATTTACTTTTTATGTATGCTCTTTTTTAGACCCAGGAAAAAGTTTATTTTTTGTAACTCCTTATGTTGCAAATTAGTTTGAGATTTTTTATGAGAAACATTATGAGTGTTTCTGTGTTTCTACCACTACTGGAGAGTCTGTTATAGGGGAAATAGTCTATCGTGATTATGCTATTTTATCAATCACAAGAAAACCTTGGCTGATCTAGTAGAGTTAGACATGGTAGATTTTGATGTCATCCTAGGTATGGACTTGATTCGTTCCTGTCAAGTATCAATAGACTGTAAAACTCGAGCTGTCAAGTGTCAAATTCCGAATGAGCCAATCATGGAGTGGATTTGTAGTTCAGCGGTGCCTAAGGGTCATTTTATTTCATATATGAAGGATATGAAGTTAGTTTCCAAGGGTGTATCTATCACTTAGTCCGACTTAATGACTCAAGTGCTGTGGTACCTTCCCTTCAGTCAGTTCCTATAGTAAAAGAGTTTCCAGAGATTTTCCCTGATGATCTACCCGGAGTCCCTCTTGAGAGAGAGAGATATTTGACATAGATATCATTCTAGATACTCTTCCTATCTCTATCCTGCCATATAGAATGGTACTAGCAAAGTTGAAAGAGTTGAATGAGAAGCTCAAAGATCTATTAGATAAAGGTTTTATTCAACTACCTGTATCACCTTGGGGCGCTCTGGTCATATTTCTAAGAAATAAAGATTGTTCCCTTAGGATGTGTGTAGACTACCGCCAACTGAATAAGCTAACCATCAAGAATAGGTATTCTCTTCTAAGGATGGATGATCTTTTTGACCAACTTCAGCTTGCTTCCTGCTTCTCAAAAATTCATCTTAGATGTGGCTACCAGCAGTTAAGAGTCAGAGAATCTGACAGTTTAAAGAAAACCTTTAGGACCAGATATAGGCATCACGAGTTTACGGTTATGTCTTCTGGATTGACAAATGCACCAGAACATTCATGGATATTATGAACAAAGTCTTCAAACCTTATTTAGATTTTTTGTCATCGTTTTCATTGATTACATACTGATTTATTCAAGGAATGAAGAAGATAATGCTAGTCACCTCAGGATAGTTCTTAAGACATCGAAAGATAAAGAGTTATACGTCAAGTTCTCCAAGTGTATGTTTTGGTTTGAGTTTGTGGTATTATTGGGCCACATTATTTCTGGTGATGGTATTAGAGTTGAAACCCAAAAGATACATGCTGTTCAAAATTGCCCTAGACCCACGTCTCCAACTGATATTAGGACTTTCCTGGGTTTGGCTGGCTATTATAG
Organism: Solanum lycopersicum; assembly: GCF_036512215.1. Classification (NCBI taxonomy): domain Eukaryota; kingdom Viridiplantae; phylum Streptophyta; class Magnoliopsida; order Solanales; family Solanaceae; genus Solanum; species Solanum lycopersicum. The sequence goes on along the minus strand of NC_090806.1, from coordinate 11,867,462 downwards.
AAGATTCGTTGAAGGTATATCATATATATATATATCGTCTCCCTTGACTAAGTTGACTCAAAAGAGAGCTAAATTTCAATCGTCTGAAGCTTGTGAGAAAATTTTTCAAGAGTTGAAAAAATTGTTGACAATGGCTCCGGTTTTGACCTTACGGTGGGTACTCAAGGTCTTGTGGTGTACTGTGTTGTATCGAGAGTTTGTTTGGGCTGTGTTTTAATGTATAATGGTAAGGTTGTAGCTTATACCTCCAAACAGTTGAAGGTTCATGAGAAGAACTACCCAACCAATTACTTAGAGTTGACTGATGTGGTTTTTGCCTTGAAAATATGGCATCACTATTTGTACGGCAATCATGTGGATATATTCACTGACCACAACAGCCAATATGTATTCACTGAGTAAGATCTCAATCTCAAACTAAGAAAGTGGTTAGAACTACTCAAGGATTATGATATGAGGATTCTTTAACACCCATGTAAGGTTAATGTGGTTGCTGATGCCTTCAGCAAATTATCCATGGGGAGTACCACCGATGTTGAAGGATAAAATAGGGATCTAGCTAAAGATGTACACATACTTACACGCTTGGGAGTTAGACTTAATGATTTCACAGAAAGAGGGATAGTGGTGACTAATGAGGTTGAATCATCACTAGTGTCTAAGGCAAAAGAAAAGCAAGACCAAGACCACATTTTGCTTGATTTAAAAGCAAATTTTCGTAAGCAAAGAGTATTGGATTTTGAATAAGGGAGAGATGGTGTGCTGAAGTACTAAGCTAGATTGTGTGTAACTAAAGTTGATAGACGTTAAGAGCGAATTAGCTCCATATGTTCCATTTATTAGGGGTTTCACCAAGATGTACTGCGATTTGAAAGAGGTGTATTGTTGGGAAGGCATGAAAAGAGACATTGTTGAGTTTGTTGCCAAGTGTCTGAATTGCCAACAAATTGAAGTAGAACACCAGAGTCTTTCCAGAAAGGTTTGGGTTCGAAGGTGAACTTAAATACTGTTTTTAATCTTAAAACTGATAGACAAGAAGATCGTACTATCCAGACCTTAGAAGATATATTAAGGGCTTTGGTTATTGATTTCAAAGGGAATTGGGATGCTCGCATACCTCTTATTTAGTTTGCTTACAACAAAAGCTACCATCCGAGCATCCAAATGGCTCCATAGGATACCCTTTATGGGAGAAGATGCAAATCTCCTATTGGGTTGTTCGAAGTTGGTGAAGCACAATTAATGACAAAAAGCCAGGGATAAAGTAAAAGTGATTCAAGAGATGTTGAAAACGACACAGACTATCTAGAAGTCCTACACATATGATAGGAGAAGGCCTTTAGAGTTTGAGGTGGATGACTGGGTATATCTTAAATTTTCACCGATGAAGGGGGTTATGAGGTTTGGTAAGAAGGGTAAAATTATTCCATGGTATGTTGAACCTTATAGAATATCCAAGAAAGTTGGAGTGTAGCTTATCAGTTGGAGCTACCACAAGAGTTAACGTCGGTTCATCCAGTAATCCATATTTCAATACTAAAGAAGTGTATGGTTGATCCGTTATTAAATTTACAAACTGAGAATGTTGAGATTAAGGATTGCTTGTCCTCTGAAGAGATTCCAATTCAGAATCTAGATCGCCAAGTTTGCAAGTTGAGAACAAAAGAAGTTGTATTAGTCAAAGTTCTTTGGAGGATCCAATTCGTTGAAGAAGTGACTTGGAAAACTGAAAAAGATATGAAGAAGATATATCCACATCTCTTTGAATCTGAGAGAATGCAAATAAAGGTATTAAATTCTCTTTCTAGCACTTTATAAGACTATGTGTAAGCGTGATATTACTTGCTCTTCTTTGTTGAGAGATGAAATGATATTACTATCCTTATCTTAATAAGAGAGTTCTCATTCGAGGACGAATGTTCCCATAGGAGAGATATTATAACATCGCGTAACTTGAAATAGCTAGTAATGGGATAAGAAACAAAAATTAATCACTTTTGGAAAGAATAGGAAAAATATGGAAAAATTCCTAAGTGTAAAAAGTGAATTTTTGGCCATTTCAAACAACCACCACTTCTAGGTCATGATAAGTTAGAGTTATTTCTTTATATGGTTGGAAAGACCTTGGACCGATCTTTAAATAGCTATCGAGTTTGGGCATTTTCAATATCTGATGAGTGAGATATACCAATATGATGTTGGGTTGTGGGACTAAAGAAGGTTTCAATCCGAATTTTAGTAAGGGTAAAGTAGTCTTTTCACCCTACTAATTCCTATTTCGTTGTAAGGGTTTATTAAGGTTAATACTAAGCCCTGAGTCTGTTTTATAAAAACAATTCACGCTTAGGACTTTTGATAAAGGAGAAGAGAAGAGGAGAAAGGAGAAAATACAAAGAATTCATAAAGAACACCAAGATCTTCGCGTGGAATTTGTCGGGGGTGATCTCTACTTAAGAATATGGGATCTTTCGTTTTGGTATAATTTACCCACACACTTATTTGTTTCAATCCAGCAATTTGTTCGTTAATTTCATGATTAGGATTTAAGTTCTTGAAGGAAATTTTGGAATTCTTGTTGATTGAATTGTTGGTTACTGTTATTGGTTAAATTCTTGTTTCTCTGGGTTACTATTGAGTTGAATTTGATAGTTATGAAGAGTGTCACTAGTTCCAGGCATTTGATGAAAGAATTATGAATGTTTGGAGATGAAAAATTAGTTGAAAAAATTATCAGATGTACCTGGGTAGGTCCAGGCGTAGAGCACCTGCAGTACTCCAAAATTTGGCTGCAGTCAACTGAGGCCTGGCTCGGCACCCATCCAGTGCGCCTGAATCGGCGTTTTTCTCCCAGTTTTCGTAGTTTGGTTGTTGCAAGTTATTCTAAGGTACGTTGACACCTTCTGATGATTCTAATTACATGAAATGATTTCTAAGCACTTAGAAATAACTAAAGAACTCAAATCATAACCTTGAATCCATAATCCATTAAAGTAAATTTAAGATCAAAGACAAAGAAGTTATGAATTAAGTCTAAATCTAAGAAGCTAGTCCCAAGCAGAGTTCAAAAAGTTTTCAAGAGTCTGTATTAAATGTTTTAACTTCATTTTAAGGCTCTAGTTTCAAGTTAAAGTGAAGAGTAAAAATTGAAGTACTTTTTTCAAAGGAGATGTAAGGGAACTAAGTATTCCGTAAGAGTTGATTTAAATTCAAAGTTCAAGTAAAGAAAAGAGTAGAGAGTTAAGTTCATTTCTCAACAGTTATCAGGGAATTAAGTATTCCTTAGAAGTTTATTAATGTTTTCACATTTAAGTTAAGAGAAAACTAAGATTTCCCAACTGAGTTTTGACAAGAAAAGGGAACATTGATTCTAAGAGGGATTTTTAAAGCAAAAAAAGGTTGACAAAATTAGCTTAACCGAAAGAAAGGAAGTTATTTTAAAATCATGAGCTAAAGTATATTTTTGGAGTAGTATTGAGCACCGATGTGGGGACAAGATTTCATATTAACTCAAGTTCCCATGTACACCCTGTATATATCATGGGTATTAAGGGTTTATACTTCTTATATTATCAAATAAGTTAAGTCGATGGATCCACTAGGTTGAGGATGTTCAATGCGACCGTAAGTATAAAAAATTTCTGGCAGCGTAGGCGAGACGGTGTATCACCACTTAGGCTCATAGTGGTGGAATCATATGGGAATAACATGAACTTACCTTTTCTCTGCTAAACTCAGGGATTATTCAACTCTATGAATGTACATAAAACAATATAAGGAACATACAAGCTTAAGGTAAGTCATCTTATTCCCTAAGTTGAGTAATCCCTGAGTTGAGCAGAGCCAAGGTAAGTTCATCTTATTCCAATCAAGCTTAAGTTGTTGTTAGCATTTTTACTCACATACTCGTACATTTAATGTATTGATGCCAGTTGAACTGCATCGTTTTATGATGTAGATGCATGTAACTTGGATCAATATTCGGTGCACTGTTGATACTGTGAGCAACTAAGATTCAGATTGTAAGGCTCCCCTCATTCGGAGGAAATTCTTATAATCAGTTAATTGATTTCATTTGGCTTTAAATTTTTAGGATGATTAGGTCTCATGTCCCAACGTCCATCATTATTTTTGAGGCTTTATATACAGACATTATTAGTTTTAGGTAGTCTTTTCAATTCATCTGTAAACAATAAGACTTTAATTTTCCATTTTTGCTAGGTATTACATTTAAGGTTATTTCTGGAGTTATGTCTTGAGTTCAAGTCTTCTGCTGATTTTAGTAACCCAGGCTAAGGATTCGCTCATGACCACCAATGGTCATTGGGTGTCGGCCATGTCTAAGGTGTAGTCTCAGGGCGTGACAATTTGGTAAACGGAAAAAATCAAGAAGACATTTTTATGGAAAAAATTGAGAAGTCATTTTTCACAAAATAAGATGTTTATCACTTTAGGCAATGAATATTTAGACGTTAATATAAACCTTTAGTAGTTAAAACTTTTGTCAAAAGAATATTCAACTCAATAATATCATCATTTATCTTTAGTCTATATCTTTTCAAAGAGGTATTTATTGTTAACATATCATATCAAACATGAAACACCCATTACATCTTTTTTAAGTGTATAGAAATTGTTCTTCCTACAACAATTTGCTATTAATCTTATTTTTATTTTTAACACCTTAAATAAATGTCGTAACAATACTTCGAAGCTCCAAAAAAGAGAAAATATACTTGTGATTTATCAGGTCAAATGAGATTCTCAAGTGGTTCTAGTAGCCTTTAAATATTTGAGACGACGACTCATTTTAATATGAATGTTACAAATCTACAATAACAAGAGACCCAAAGAGGCCCAAAATCTCCATTTCTACCAAATAGTATTAATTTTTTCTAGAGGAGAGAGCATCTTTGCAGGAGTTCTATCACCCACAACTTCAAGTTGATCCGCAGTACCTCAACCCATTTGATACCCCATTGTTATCATCGATTGAAAATAATAATCTTATTGAGCTATAACGATAACATGAACCTTTATCTGAATTATAGGGATTGCAAGGATCAAATATTGGATGTGCATATTATACACCTGTGTTAAATTTTAATAATGTAATTCATCATGCTCAAAATGATTGTGCCATATATGTATCCACATGTGCAATAGTGACAAATACAAATATTACAATCCTACAATTAATGGATTTGGAGTAGTGAATATTGATTACATTTTGGTGATTTACAAGGATCAAATATTGAGAGTCGGATTATACACTCGGGCTAAGTTTAATAGTGGCATTCATCAAAGTCAAAATGACCATGGCTTGGGTGTAGCAACATGTGCAACAGTGCCATATACAAATATGGCAAACGCGGATTGAAGGATTAAGAGTAGAAAATATTGATTTTTCAGTAACATATTGTTGAATAAAACATGGTTCAACCGGCCAACAATATTGTAACAACATCACATGTGAGTGATACTCAAGGGAGTGAGCCAAGTGAGACGATGTATTATGATGCTTATTTTGATTTCGATAATCTTAATTTCCTCTTTCAAAAAAATGAGCCTCCAAGTTTTGACCTTTCAAATGAACATGACAGTGCATTTGATCAAGCTTACTCTGATGAGATGGTCAGTGTTTCTATCTTAACTTTATTTATGTTGCAATACTACTATCTATTTATCTACATTTGTCAAGATGGTCGTTTTTTTAAAAACAAATAAAATTGATGTTATATATATCATGTGTTTGGTTATTTATGTTAGATGAATTCAATATTAATTTTTAAATCAAAATATTTATGTCATATATTTATCTCTTTTTATGCAGGCAACATCGAGTATTTAATTTCCAAATATAATAAGTTTTCCTGATTATTCTTCAACGTGATCTAATGCAGTTTGTGGCTTTTTATAAAGACAAAGGAAGTTACATTTTTCATTTTGTTTTTTGGACTATGCAGTATTCTTTCCTTTTTTAAGTTTTATGGTACTATGAATGGCAAAACTTAGATAAATTTAAATACTAAATATTTTGAATTATAGTCAAGATATACCAATTTAAATACATATTTTTTTTCAAGATGACAATATGACCTATAATTGGTAGTCTTATGAAATGCTCCTAAACAAAAAAAAACATATCATTGGAAATAGAAAATAATGTAGGAAATGAACTCTGGAATCTCTTGCATTCGTGTCGGTACTTTTTATAAAAATTATGTAACTTCCTCTGAGCTTGCTTGTGAATTCTTGCACATTCAGGACTCTATTTGTAACGACCGGGTTCCATCGCTACAGAAAAGTTAATGGAAAAGTGTTTTGGTTTGAAAAAATTTTCTGATAGTAACTTGGAATTTCCTAACCTGGTCCAGATTGGGACAAAATCGAAGTCATTAAGGTGTATAAAAATCTGGTAGAAATTTGGTGATTAAATTATAACTTTGATGACATGAGTAGTTAGATAACTCATTAAAAAATTGTATGACTTTACAAAATTGAATTCGATCAAGTAGAACTCCCGCAATCAATCTTAGCGTAAAGGGTATTTTCTGTTTGTCGTTCATTAAAGGTGTGTTATGAAATGATAGTCTTGAATATTTAAAATAGCTCTCTAGTTCCCTGCAAGCCGCTTTGGCGGGGGTTCTATCGCCAGGTAAAGGTTGCTACAGAAGGATGGGTGTCACTGTGGCGGACCAGACTCGACTTAAAGTCATAAATGAACCACAAACGTCTTTATTCTGCACTATTCAACGTTGCGAGCTGAGGAACGACTCCATAAAACTTCTTGACTATTTTTCACTATTCCTAAGGATAAAGGTAATATTTTTATACTGAGAATCAATTTTTTGATCCATAAAACATAATAGAATGAGTAAATAGTGGGGGAGGTTTTTGATATAAAATCTATCGTGGAAACGACCATTTTTTGGATACTTAGGATAATGAGTTGATCTAGGGTTAATAGAATTGTTAGTAATTTGGGTATTAGTGTTTGTTTATTGATTCCCATATTACATTATCTGTTCGTAGACCACGAACATACAACATGAATCTGAAAGGGAAGGATAAAGATTATTAGGGTTTCAAGCTTGTTTTGAGGTAGATGGTGGTTGTGATTCTATGATTTTGTGATGTATGTTTGTTTTTTCTTTATTATGATACACATATATATGAGAATGATGCATTATCGATTACAATTGTTGTAAATGAGATAGACAAATGACTATATGGCATGAATTATATCTTGATCATATGACTTGAAAATACATTTGTGATTGTGATGGTGGTGTGTTGAAGGATCGGTTGCCACATTTCTGCATAACACACTGGGATCAGTTTTCATGCTCTGATATAAAGATAGTATCAGTTGACACATTCTGACGTAATTATGGGAGCGGGTACCACGTTCGGATATGTTAACATCTTGGATTTTGGTTGTATGAGAGGGCCAACTACTTGACAAAATTTTGTATCTTTAGGATTGCAAAATGAAACATTGTTCACAAATGTTGATGATATTTCATATTTGGTATATGCATGTGTTTAAAATATTACTTAACTTTATTATACACTTAGTGGGATAGTCATTTGTGTACTTATGATGCACTTGCCCTTATTTTTGTTTAGTACAGGGCATCTTCAAGTTGTTATTGACAAACCTAGTCGATAAGATCATTGATCTTGTTCGAATTCAAGGGTGAGCCAATTTTTCCATGCTGCCATGAGTTCCCCTTCTGTCTATGTCTACATTTCAGACTTAGACTTTCTAGTTAGTAATAGTTCATTAGTTTGGGGTTATATCCTTTCATGTTTAGACTTTTATTCATTGTGTTATATGTTTTGGTACGTTGACTTTCAAATTATTGTTGTATCCTCCATGATGTTAGTTTATTATTATTAGAATTTTTTGAAATATATGGGAACTCTTTTTATTTCCTTAGTATTTAAATTGATTTCGTAACTTAAATTCCCTAGTTGTAGTTTAGTTGCTTGATTTGGGTTGTAGTAGTGGTTTTCCCAGAGGAAAATTAGTGTGATATCCAATCATAATGATTTAAACCATGAAAAAGTTGATATTAGAGCCTAGGTCCGTTGATATAGATGTGCCAACATTAGTCTAGTATAGTCTTGTGAAACTGTATGAGGACTCCTTTACTTTTATTCCCGATGCTATAGGACTTTAGGAAATTACTCTATTTTATCTTGGCTACTTCGTTCTATAACTTGATTCCATTTGGTATCTGTTAATTCAAATTGGTATCTAACTTCCTTCACTCTTCTGTCTGTAGATGGTAAACACTAGATTTAACGATGCCAGGCCTGATCTCCCATTAATACTCCAGCTGAGGAATCTGCAGCAAGAGGTCACGGTCTAGGTAAGGTAAAAAAAGAGTTAGGGGTATAGGTTGTTGAAGAGTAGCGCCTGGTGGGAATGGTGATCCTAGTGAAACTTCTCATATGAATGAGAACCCTCCGATGCATCATGAAAAGATAGAGGAGAATGTTGAGGATGTTGAGAATGTTGGGGAGGTTGGACAAGATGAAGAGGTACACGCTGAGACTACCAATGTTCCTCTCATCGACCTAGTGTTAGCTCAACAAATCCTGTCATTCTTGAAAGGGTTTATTGGTCCTGGAGTGATTTCCTCTGTTCAAGCAACTCAATATACCACCAATCCTCCTATTCCTGTCACCACTCCAAGGCGGATGGAAAGATTGGTAACGATGCTTTCTTCCATCCTTTGTTTGATTCTGTTATGACTAGTAATGAACATGTAATACTTATCATGTTTTTTGAAGTTGAAACCTTCTATCTTTTATGGTTCTTAGAGTGAGGATGCATATTAGCTCATCCTAGATTGCTAAGAGAGGCTTCATAAGTTTGGAATTATCCATCAGTATGGGGTTGAGTTTGTGAATTTTCAACTTTAAGGTTAGGCCAAATAGTGGTGGAGAGCTTACATGGAATGCAAATCTTTAGTTTTACCTCCCCTCACATGGACCCAATTTCATGCTTTAATTTTGAATAAATATGTACCTAGAACTTTGAGAAATAGTAAGCAATATGAATTTATGGCTTTGGAACAAGGTGGTATAAAGTGGTTGCTTATAAGGCCAAGTTCCATGTTTTGTCTAGACTTGCTACTCAATTGGTGACTATTGAGGAGGAGAGGAACCATTTATTTATTCGGGGACTTAGTTTTATTTTGCAAGTATTATATGTTCACATGAATTATTCAGGGAGGAGCTTTAATGAGATAACAAACAATGTTAAGAAAGTGGAGGGGATGAGGCAATACAATCAGGCTAAGGCATTGGCAAAAAGATCCAATACTCGGGTAACTCAAAAGGTTCTTATTCGAGAGTTTTAGGAGGCCAATGCTTGTAGCCAAGCCAATTCAGTCCGCTATGCCCGCCTCTACAGGTAATTGTTTTGTAACGCCACTTTACAATTTGATTCAGGATGGCCAGGGAGTCACACCTTCGATAGGCACCACACCCTGTTCTGATCATACTTGTTATAACTTGTGGGACCCTAGGAATATGAGGAGATATTGTCCCCACCCGCGTGTATATGAGTCCACACAGTAGCAGAATAGAGTAGTGTTACCAGCGGGAAATGGAAATAATAGTTGAGGGCATCCACAAGGTGGACGAGGAGGTAATCAGCGAGGGCGTGGAGGTAGAGGAAATGATAATGCACACGGGAATCAATATTATGCTTTTCTGGGCAAGAATAAGGCAGAGGAATTTCACGCAGTGATCACATGTACTATTTTTGTCTCTGATCAACTGGCTAATGTGTTATTTGATCTGGGTTCTACTTATACATATGTATCCGTGTGACTTGTATCATAATTTCTATGATTTGATATGTACTTATTCCCCTGTCCATGTTTTTACCCTAGATAAAGATTAATTCATAGTCATCCATGTCTGTCGTGCTTGTCCAATTTTTCTTATGGGTTATGAGACTTGAGTTGATTTGATGAATTCGGATATGACTAAATTTAAGATGAATGCGGAGGTTTTTGAGGGAAGAAATGCAGAAGAGACCACCTACGGAGCTTGTGACGGTCCGTCATGCTTGTGACGGTCCGTAGGTGGCAGCATAGTGCAGCTGCTGAAGGAAGAGGGGAAAGTCTGACCAAGTGTGGGGTTACGGAAAACGTGACGGACCGTCGTAGCCATGACGGTCCGTCCTGCAGGTTTGTCATGAAGATCAGAAAAGTAGCCCCAGTACCCATATTCCAACAGTTCAAGTATTTTGGAACGGAGACCCTCGACGGACCGTTGTGCTCATAGCGATCCATCATACCTGCCGTTGAGGGTAATGAAGAGAGCAGCAGAAGAAATTTCATCAAGAATGGGACGACGGAGTCCATGACGGTCCGTCGTGACCACGACGATCCGTCGCGATACCCGTCGATCCAGCCGTGTTTTTGACAGATTTAAAGCAAATAGAGTCCTTGTTTAATTAGGTTTTTATTTTATATAAATAGTTCGAAAAACCTCATTTTTGAGGTTAGACTCTATATCATTGTTAGACCTTTGAATATTAGGAGACTCTTGATTATTTTGTAGACTCTTTGAGAGTGAGACTTTTATCATTGATCATTGGTGACTTTTGCTTATTAATCAAGTGAACTTTTGAATTTTACTCTTTCTCATCGAAGTAAGTGCATGAATTCTTATATCACATATTTGAATATTGTAATTATGACTATGGGTAAATAAACTCCATAACTAGGGTTGTGGGAACCATAGGCTAATAATAAGGTAAAACCTAACTAAAATAACAATTCTAGAATAGTGTCTTGCATGTATTGATAATTCTTTCGTTTAGAAGTATTTTTAACGGATGGCCAACGTTAGAACTTGCCTTAATGCTACTTGTCGGACCAAGAAGGTAGATAATAGGAAAAGAATTATCAACATAGATTTAGTGTATACTATTTAATAGGCTAGTATTGATTGGTACGAGGTAATAACTTAGTCAAATATCGAATAAGATACTTAATATGAGGTAAAGATAAGGGTTAGGATAGCAACACATGTAGCAGGACCAAGGGCGGAGTGAAATTTTCTAGATGCCGGACCAAGGATATAAAAATACATAACTTATCACTTTGCATGCAAGATACTAGGAAAGAATTGTTATAGTTAGACTTATCAAGTTATGAACATGTGGGGAACACGTAAACCCTAGGTACTTTGATTAATTGATTAAACTCCAACATTAGAAGCTGTTAATTGTCTTCTTTTATTTCTCTAGTTATTTTCATTTATTTAGGAATAGAAACCCCCCCTTTTATTATTGTTACTTTCCAAGGAAGTAATTGACTGAACAATTGTAGTCATAAATTGAAGTTAAGTCTATACTATTTTCTTCGTGGGAGTGATCCCAACCTCACTAGTTGGGTTATTTACTCGACACGACCGCGTTACTTATTATTTGAGAAGTAAGTTTGAGCGTATCAAATTTTTGCGCCGCTGCCAAGGAAAGTATCTTTTAGATTAACTTAAATTTATTACTATAGTTAAGTTGATATTTTCTTGATTATACTTTGTTTTATTGTTTTTGATTCTTGCAGAACCATCCTCCTTGTATGCAAAATACATAGAGCGGAAGAGAAACCATGTTTCCCTACGATCACGAATTAGAGCGTACACCACACAACATGAATAAAAACTTGGGAATTAATGATGATGATCCAAACCAGAACATCCCATCTCCGGTTGATGTTCATGGTCAGTTGTTACCCGATGCTCCGGGTGAACACCAACAGAGGGGACAAAATCCCGCTCTACGGCCCCAAGCATTCTATAGAGGCTATTACAACATAGTAGACTCCGATGGGCTACTTGTCTTGCCTCCTTTACCACCAGGCCATACTTTTGTTGTAACTAGTAGCCTGATGCAAATTCTCACTGCCAGAGGTTTGTTTTCAAGGCTACCTTCTGAGGATCCACATGCCCATATAGCTAAGGTAAGGGCAGTGTGTAAAATCTGTGTAAGGAGGCCTTACTTGGACTTCGATGTAATAGGGCTTAGAGTGTTTCCTCTCTCACTGACGGGAGAGGCTGCTATATGGTTCACTGAGCTCCCTTAAAACTCAGTTTTCACTTGGAACCAACTAAGGGATGTTTTGTTAGCACGCTATTATCTGGTCTCCAAGAAACTAAACCACAAAGACAGAGTGAACAACTTTGTGGCACTACCAGGAGAGTCAGTTAGCAGTTTTTGGGATATATTAACCTCGTTCTTGAGAAGTGTCCCAAATCACCGTATATATGATGAGTCACTTAAGGAAAACTTCTATCGAGGACAAGATGATAATAATAAAGCGGTGTTGGACACTATAGCAGGTGGATCTTATGGGGACTGCCCTTATGCTCAGATTGCTGAAAAATTAGAGAAAATCTCCCGGAATATTAAAGCTTGGAGTACTAGGAAGTCACATACCGGGAGTAATACCTTTGCAGTACAGTCCACTCACAACCCAGCCACAGAGGTGATTCGTGAAGAAATGGCTCAGGTGAGAACTGAGCTTGGGTTGGTACCAAAACATGTCACTAGGGTGCAGAAAAGATAAATGCAGTCAACTACTTGTCGAAACAACAGCCACAAAATGATGAGTGTTATTATGAGGAGGATTCCTATGCGGTAAATAAGCAGACGGGGGGTTTCCGACCAAGTGACCAAGGCTCTAATCAGGAGAATTGGCGCCAAGGTCAAGGGAACCAAGGTCGCAACTATTGTAACTACAACCGTGAGGGTCATTATGTCCAAGATAGAAACTATAACCGCGACAACAACTTCAACAAGGGTAACTATGGTAATAGAAATGACAGGAATGGACCCTATGTTCCTCCTCAAAATCGTGAAGTTAATCCTACGGATGGTGGAGGTAGTATGGCGTGAGTTGAGGATATGTTGCATAAAATGATGAGGAGGTTCGATGCTAGTGATGAGCACAATAAAGAATTGAGGAATGATTTAGCGGGTATTGGGAAAAAATTTGATACATACGCAATATCAATTAAGCAACTTGAGTTACAATTGGCCCAATTATTTGCGATTGTGAATACACGACAACCGGGCACTCTTCCTAGCAACACTGTCCAAAATCTCAAAAATGAAGGACATTGTATGGCAATCATTACTCGCGGTGGCAAGCAAATCATTGACCCACCTATACTAACTAATGAGAAAAAGGTGACAAAAGATATTGATAATGTGGTAGATATTAACGGTGAAGTAGAGGATGACACTGCAAAAGATGATGAAGTGCCTAAAAAGGTAACTCCCATGCCTAGGCGACCACCCCCATTTCCTTAAAGATTATTGAAAAAGACCGAGGATGGTAAATATCGGCATTTTATAACAATGTTGAAACAAATTTCTATCAATGTCCCTTTGGTAAAAGCTTTAGAACAAATGCTCGGTTACGCCAAGTTTATGAAAGATCTGATTATAAAGAAAAGATCGGTCACTTTTGAGGATGATGATAGAAGGAAGCATTGTAGTGCTATTGCTATAAGATCTCTGGTACAAAATAAAGAAGATTCGGGTGAGTTCAATATTCCTTGTACAATCGGGCTATTACATTTTGCGAAAGCATTATGTTATCTGGGGGCAAGCATAAATCTCATACCCCTCTCGATTTACAATAAGTTGGGTTTGGGTGACCCAAAGCCCACTGTGATGCGGCTACTAATGGATGATCGAACAATGAAAAGGCCTATAGGGATACCCCATGATGTGCTAGTAAAAGTGGAGTCATTCATATTTCCGACAGATTTTGTTATTCTTGATTGTGAAGTCGATTTTGATTAGGAGGCAATTCCTTGCTACAGGTAGAGCCTTAGTTGATATGGAAAAGGGGCAGATGAAATTTCGGTTGAACAATGAGGAAGTGACCTTTAACATTTGCAGGTCCATTAGGCATAGTGGTGAGCTTCAACCAGTATATGCTATATCCCACAACATTGGTGAGACATCTGAGACACAAATAGAAGAACGTCTAGGTGTAGAAGCATAAGCGGCAGTGATAATGAATTTTGATACCGACTGCATTGAAGAGTATGAGTCATTAGTCGCGGCTCTTGATCGAGGTGATGTTCGGTTTAAACCGAAGAAATATTAGTTAGATATGAAGAATCGCGAGTCCCCACCCGCGAAACCATCTATAGAGAAGGCTCCAAAGTTAGAACTAAAAGCTCTCCCACCTCATATCAGTTATGAATTCTTAGGAAATGTTGACACTTTGCCAGTAATAATTGCATCAGACCTGAATGAACAACAAGTTGAGAGTTTGGTGAAAGTGCTAAAAAGGTCCAAAAGAGCTATTGGGTGGACTATTGCAGACATTATTGATATCCCTCTTGGTATTTTATCCCATAAAATCCAAATCATGCTTGATCATAAGCCAAGTATTGAGCACCAGAGACGCTTAAATCCTCCTATGCAAGAGGTCGTGAAGAAGGAAATCATTAAGTGGTTGGATGCCGCAGTAATCTATCCGATGGCCGATAGTAGCTGGGTATGCCCTGTTCATTGTGTACCTAAGAAAGGGGGAATGACTGTGGTCCCCAACGAAAGAAATGAACTTGTTCCAATGAGACCGGTTACTGGATGGAGGGTGTGTATGGATTACCGCAAATTAAATTCATGGACTTAAAAAGACCACTTTCTTATGCCCTTCATGGATAAGATGTTGGATATAATTGCCGAAAAAGGGTGGTACTATTTTCTTGATGGATATTCGGGGTATAATCAGATTTCTATTGCACCAGAAGATCAAGAGAAAACAACTTTGGGTTGTGTAATGCACCCGCCACATTTAAGAGATGTATGATGTCGATATTTTCAGACATGGTGGAAGATACTATAGAAGTTTTTATGGATGATTTTTCTATGGTTGGTGATTCATTCGAGTAGTGTTTGACCAATTTATCTGAGGTCCTTAAGAGATGTGAGGACTGCAATTTAGTACTGTATTGGGAAAAATGTCATTTCATGGTGAAAGAAAGTATTGTTTTGGGTCATCACATTTTATAAAAGGGCATAGAGGTTGATCGAGCTAAAGTCGAGGTAATAGAGAGACTTCCCCCACCGATCTCTGTGAAAGGTATGAGAAGCTTTCTTAGGCATGTAGGTTTTTACCGGAGATTCATCAAAGGCTTTTCAAAGATTGCACATCCAATGTGCAAACTTCTGGAGAAAGATTGTAAATTTAGTTTTGATGAATCCTGTCTTAAAGCATTCGGTGAGCTAAAAGAAAAATTGGTGTCTGTAGCTATCACTATTTCTCCGGATTGGAACAGTCCATTTGAGGTGATGTGCGATGCTAGTGGGGTTGCTCTTAGTGTAGTATTGGGACAAAGAAAGAACCAAATCCTTCACCCCATTTACTATGCTAGTAAAGCCCTAAATGAAGATCAGAAGAACTACACAGTCACTGAGCAAGAACTCCTTGAAGTAGTCTTTGCTTTTGAGAAATTCCGCTCCTATTTTCTAGGTACTAGAGTTATAGTGCATACTAACAACTCATCATTGAGATATTTGATGGAAAACAAGGATGCGAAACCTAGGTTGATTCGTTGGGTATTACTTCTACAAGAATTTGACTTTGAAGTGATGGATAGAAAAGGAACTGAAAATCAAGTTGCTGATCATTTGTCCTTTCTAGAGGATGAATCTATGAGAGAGTTGGAGGATAAGACTGACATTGATGATACTTTCCTCGATGAGCATGTACTGGCTGCTTCACAAGACTTGATTCTATGGTTCGCAGATTTTGCGAACTATCTGGCTAGTGATATTGTTCCATCTGACTTGTCCTTTCATCAAAGAAAAAAGTTCATGTACGATGTGAAGAAGTTATTTTGAGATGAACCATACTTATATAGGATTTGTGCCGACGGGCTTATTCGGCGTTGTGTGCCAGAATATGAGATGTTGAGTGTGTTGGAAGCATGCCATTCCTCCCCCGTTGGTGGACATCGCAGTGTTATCCGAACCGCTCATAAGATATAACAATGTGGTTACTATTGGCCAACTCTTCATCAAGATGCTCATGAGTTTTCTAAAGCATGTGATCGATGCCAATGATATGGTGGCATTTCAAGAAAGCAAGAGCTCCCTCTAAACCCTATTCTTGTGATTGAGTTATTTGATGTTTTGGGATATTGACTTTATGGGCCCTTTTGTGAGTTCTCATGGAATGAAGTACATTCTAGTAGCGGTTGATTATGTATCTAAATGGGTCGAAGCCATCGCCCTCGCAAACAATGAAGGGAAGAGTGCCACTGCATTCTTAAAAAAGAATATATTCTCTCGTTTTGGCACCCCAAGGGCAATTATTAGTGATAGGGGCTCCCACTCAAGATACAGATTGGTCAAGGGGTTATTGGAGAAATATGGGGTTCTCTATAATTTGGCCACTCCTTACCACTCTCAAACTAGTGGGCAAGTTGAAGTGTCGAATCGGGAGATCAAATAGATATTGTCAAAAATAGTGAATGCTAGTAGAACGGGTTGGTTAAGGAGGCTTGATGATGCCCTTTGGACCTACCGGACACCGTATAAGACTCCCATAGGTATGTCTCCATACAAAATTGTATATGGGAAAGCTAGTCATCTTCCAGTTGAGTTGCAGCATAAAACCATGTGGGCTATGAGGAAGTTGAAAATGGATTGGAGCGAAGCTGCAGAACAACGATTAACGGGGTTGAATGAACTCGATGAATTTCGCTTGAAAGCTTATGAAAACTCAGCCCTATACAAAGAAAATATGAAGAAGTACCATGACTTGAAAAATGAGAGCTTATGGTCGGGGATTTGGTGTTTTTATTCAATTCTAGGTTGCGCTTGTTTCCAGGCAAGCTCAAGTCCAAATGGACTGGTCCTTACTTGGTTACCCAACTATTCCCTCATGGAGCAGTTGAGTTGGAAACTAAGGAGGGTGTGCGGTTCATGGTGAATGGACAATGCATAAAAATCTACTCGGCCATGCTGAATCGACGAAAGAAGTGATCGAGGCATACCATGTTGATGAAGTCTGAGTAATCAAGTGTCCTCAGTTGTACCGCAACATTAAATCAGGGGATTGTTGGGAGGCAACCCAATTCTTATAGTTTTTCTTTCTAGTAATGGTAGCATTTTCTACTAATGGGTTTTTAATTTGCAGGCACATCACCAGGAAATTCTGCAGAAAATTACTCTGCAGCAGTCACTGATGGATACAGCGACGGACCATTTCAACTGAGACGGACCGTCGCATGAATCCGCCGTGCCAGGAACGTCTTTCTATTACTTTCAAACTAGGGCACACGCGATGGAACCAACAACGGACAATCACATATGAGACGGACCGTCATCGTGGAATCATCGTGTCCTTAATGAGGTATACCCGACCCGACCCTGCTGGGTTTTTTTAAAAAACAAAATCAACATTTAAAACCCCCAACCCTTTCATTTCACCCCATTTCTTCACTCTTCCTCCTATTTCCCTCCCTTTTCAACTTCCCAAACCATCTCTCTTCAACCGATCATTTTCTCCATATTTTCCAAAATCCTAAAAGCCATCATCTACTAGTCTGAGAGCTGCTGTTGTGGGTGTCTACTTGATCATCAAGTACCTTTTCCTCTTGTTTTTCTCAAATTCTCAGGTATGTGTCTCTAATTTCTGCTCATTTATATTGCATTTTTGTTTATCAATTAGTAGTAGTCTAGTTCTTCTTGATACGTTCATTCTTTATCAAATGTTGTCTTACCTAGGTTAAAAAAATTCCAAAAATTGCCGTGTTAAAAACCTAGAAATAAGTTCCTTACCATTGCTAGTTTACTAGGTATTTGGGTTAGACAAATGTACATCAAAACACTACCAATTCGATTTGGGTCATAGGGGGATGAATGGGGCATCTCCAATTCTGTCACTGAGTTATAAAATGAGAACTCACGATGGACCGTCATTGGGTCCGTTCCAACCGCCCTAATAATCCACTGTCTAATTTTTCTCTAAGTGTTCACCAACGACCATATGCGACGGACCGTTGTTCCCCCGACGGTCCATCTTGCACAACCGTTCTAGTTGTTAGAGACCCCTCTCCTAAGGGTCTCCATATTTTTTTCCAAGTGTCCTCTGAAAAACTCCTACGACGGACCGTCGTACCTGTGACGGTTCGTCCTGCACATACCTTCATACTTTTGAGAGACTCTCCTTCAAGGTTCTCCATATAAAATAGTCAAAGTAAGACACGACGGACCCCTTGACGGTCCGTCGTACTGACGACGAACCGTCACCTGGTCCGTAGTGTTTCACTGTTACTATAGCAATGTCATTTTATTTTAAATTTTATTTATTTATTTTGTGTTTTTTTGCTTATCTTGTTTGCTCATTCTAGTACTAATATTGATCCTTTACAGGTACTATCTACTATGGCACCAAAACAAGATCGAGTCTATGCACGCGGGTGATCAAAGTTTGTCGCCCCGTCTGCCCACCTAGTCATTGGCTCTGGTGATGAGCGTGACCCGAGTACGTGCCCCCAGGCACTTCCACCCCATCCCCTGCACGTGCTGCCAGAGCCACACCCAAAAAGGTGGATTCTGGCGTAGTCACTGCGTCCCAGTCTCATGAGGAGCGCACACTGACTGGCACACCTTCTAGGTCAGCCACTAATAAAGAAGAAGCGTCTGGCTCCTTAGGAGTTTCGTGGTCCGAGGAAGCCTCCGGATCTGCTGAGGTCACGCACCCGCCACCGCTGCAGTGTCGGCCTCGTCTGATGAGGCTGACAGTTTGGAACCACACCTAGTTCACCAGCTCGTGCTTTTACCCCGGTTACTAACCAGCCTAATCGGTGGTGTGTCGACGGGCAGTTTCAAGTCTATTCTAATGCAAAGTTCCTGAATGACAAAGGAGTTTTTACTCGGACACTTACATTGGAGCGGCGGTTCCTCACGGGAAGTCTCCCGACGATGCCTGAGATCCACAATTTCTTCACCAGACATCGACTGGAGTGGACAGCACGTCCGTTGAGAGGTTATAGTAAAGAGCTAGTTCGAGAGTTCTACACATCCTATGTAGCGACTCTCTGATCGCAGATTGATAGGAGGGCTACCCCCGCCAAACAGGCCCCACTGGAGCAGGTCCGAGTACGTGGCGTTCCGGTTGATATCTCCCTTCCTGCTATCCGCCGATTTCTATATGGCGAGAATGTTGATGCTAGTCGGACCCCTCTCACTGTCGAGTTTACTACCGATGGAAGATTGTCAAAGATGGCCAATTTCTGCGTGAGCCATCGGTGAGAGACCACCAAGAGTTGGATGGCCCTGCACTTGTCCGTTGATGGAGAGGGTGCCGACTGGGTGACTGAGCCGAAAGGGGTCATCAAGATGGCCAACCTGACTTTCACGGCAAAGTTTTTGTGGTTGATTGTCCGCCACTGCCTTTCCCCTACAGCCACTGATAATATTGTCACATGGAATCAAGTAGTAGTGATGGCGGCAATGATATCCGGGTTCGAGGTGGATTTTGCGTGGCTTCTACAGGCGGTCATGCACGAGAGGGCTTTTAAGGTCACAACTACTTACCCTTTCCCGTGCATGATATTTTCTCATTGCAGATCCGCAGGTGTGCCTATATTGCACGTTGATAAGCTCAAGAACCCTCTGGGCACTGTTGATATCGGCCTCATCTCTATGAGGCCAATGAGTAAGCTCCACGCAGAGGGCCCCGTCCAGAGCTGCCTCCACTTGGTGACAATCTGGCTTATACGGTAGCACAGGCCCGCACAGCTACGCAGGCGGCTTCAACTGACACTACCCCAATCGATTCTATCCTAGGTAGTAGCACCGCCCCGAGCTCCTCTCGCTCAGCCCCTTTACCCGCTCTGGTCCCGCTTGCTAGGGTCAAGAAATTAGAGGCGCAAATGGCTACACTTCTGCATCATATCCTTCCTTGGATGCAGAGGTCTATTACCGAGGCAGAAGAGCGCTTGGAGCAGAGAATGGTCCAGCACAAAGAGCAGAAGATCGCTGAGGTTCATCAGCGCTTGGACGCCTTTGAGTTGCGAGTGCTAGCCCATCCAGCCCCTCCGATGGATGTGTTGACCCTTCAGGCTGTGGTCGACAGTCTTCGTGCAGATATTGATATGATCTTAGAGGCTATGGTGCCTGAATCTAAGACCCCTTCTGTAGAGCCTACTGAAGACACAGTGATGGCGGCCCTATTCACCACTTCAGAGATTCCACCACCTCCCTCTCGATAGCATGCTACGAGGCACAGGGGTAGAGAGGAGGATGAGTCGCGAGCACGGAAGAAGGAGCGTCGTGATATGGAGGCTGCGAGGAGAGCCTCGCTTGCTGAAGAGGAGGCGCGTCAGATGAGAGCAGAAGAGTTAGCTACTGGGGCGTCTAGCTCCAGAACTGTGGAGATAGCGGGAGGAACTGCTGATAGTGTTGTTGATGTTGAGGATACCACTAAGGGTGTCCATATAAAATAGGTAGTGGGTTCCGGGGAACCGGACCCACCAGCTTGCTGATCTTCGGCGCTTTGCGTCCCAGGTTTGCTTCACCTACCACTCTACTGTTTAAATTTTTTTTATGCATTGGGGACAATTGCATGTCTTTTGTTGGGGGTGGGGTAAATGGAATGTGAGTGCTAGGGTGAAGTCTGGGTAGCCTAATTCACTATCCTCTTTTGGGGTTTTCTTGCCTGTGTTCTTTTTCCCGAAAGACTGATTACTTTTTCCGTTGAACCGGCATGTCTATATCTTGTGTACATAGTTTAATTCTGGAGCATGATGGCTAAAATGATATCCTAATAAAATGGAAAATGATGCATGACTAGGCATAGTAATTGATAAATGTGTGGCTCTAAGCATGACATAAAGATACACCACTACATGACCCTAAGTCTAAAATCCGAAATAGGTGCTGATAATATGGTAGAGTGATGAGATGTCAATTAAGTGTGAGGAAGATTTAAATATTCCACTAGTTGTACTGAGCTAGAACTTGCCTGGTTAGTCCTGCTAAAAGTAAGCTGTAATAGACAATTAGGAAAGGATCATAGGCTATTATTCAATATAGCCCATTTTTTTGCCTGAATAAAATAAACCAAAAGAAATTTATCCTTCTTCAATCCAAATGATTTGAGATTAAATTAGACCTTTCTTTCTCACCCCAACTGATCTTTTCTTGGAATAATGTGTTGGCCCTGGTCCCTCCTTGGACATGTGCACCTCAGCTTATGCCAAAAGCATAAATTGAGGGTGGCTAATACAGTAAACAACCTTTTTATGGCCCTGACCCAACTTTGCGTATTGTGTACTTTGAATCATGGCAAAGGGTGGCTATTATGAGGAATGCTCTGGAAAGTGGGGTTGAAAGAATAAAGAGAGAGAAAGAAAAAAAGTAAAGTGACTCAAAGATTAGTTGAAAGAAAAGCAAAAATGAAAAAAAATAATAAAAATATACAAGCAAGAAAAGAAGAGAGTCACTTACACAAATGAAGAAAAAAGGGAAAATAGCAAGGTGAAAGAATGTGGGAAACTGGGCAAAATAAATTGATAGAAAATGGTATGTTTAGCCTATATGTAAAGGAGGGAAAAAGTCACTAAAGTATACCTAAATATACCCTACCTGACCCTGAGCCTATGTTACAAGCTAAGAAAGTCCTATCGTCATCCTAAGGGTTGTATAGCGAACTTAAAGCAATGAAAATAAGGGCAAGCTTATGGCAATAGGTATGAATGACTTTGAATTTGTTCTGAGAGTGAATTTTGAAAATTAATCCTTATACTCAAAGTGAAATTATCATGTGAAAAATGAGGATTTTGTTTTCAAGTGAGGACACTAGTTGCATTACCAGAAATATTAGCACCTCGGTGAGAAATTGAAGAGGATAGGTGTTAGTGCATAGTGAGTCTGTGTCATGGTATGATTACACATAATTAAAGCCTAATAGTGACAGCATGCATAAATATAATGAGATTAATCGGGATTGAAAGCCAAATGATTGCAAAGGATAAAACATGGATACTATTGTACAAAGATTGTGTATTGAGTCATAGTGCGTCGTTTGAAGACAAACAATGAATTTAAGTTGAGGGTGTTGATATACCGTGGTTTCACGGTATTATTAATACTTTTTCCTTAAGTTAAGTGTGTCCAAAAGCCTTTTTGTGCTAATTTTTATATAATTTTCTCCTTATTTGCAGGAAATCTGTCCAAACATGAATGCGGAGGTTTTTGAGCGAAGAATGCAGAAAAGACCACCTACGAAGCTTGTGACGGTCCGTCATTCTTGTGAAGGTCCGTCATGCTTGTGAGTGTCCGTAGGTGGCAGCGTTGTGCAGCTGCTGAAGGAATATGGGAAAGTTTGACCAAGTGTGGGGTTACGGAAAACGTGACGGACCATCGTAGCCATGAAGGTCCGTCCTGCAGGTTGGTCATGAAGATCAGAGAAGTAGCCCAATACCCATATTCCAAGAGTTCAAGTGATTTGTAACGGAGACCCTCGATGGACTGTTGTGCTCATAATGATCTGTCATACCTGCCGTCGAGGGTAATGAAGAGAGCAGCAGAAGAAAATTCATAAAGTATGGGACGACGGAGTCCGTGACGGTCCGTCGTGACCACGACGCTCTGTCGCGATGTCCGTCAATCCAGCCGCGTTTTTGACAGATTTCCAACAAATAGAGTCCTTGTTTAAATAGGTTTTTATTTTATAGAAATAATTGGAAAAACCTCATTTTTGAGGTTAGACTCAGGATCATTGTTAGACCTTTGAATATTGGGAGACTCTTGATTATTTTGTAGACTCTTTGAGAGATTATTGATTATCTTGAGACTTTTATCATTGATTGTTGGTGACCTTTGCTGATTAATTAAGTGAACTTTTGAATTTTACTCTTTCTCATCGAAGTAAGTGCATGAATTCTTATATCACATATCTGAATAT
The DNA here is from genome assembly GCF_036512215.1 of Solanum lycopersicum. Classification (NCBI taxonomy): domain Eukaryota; kingdom Viridiplantae; phylum Streptophyta; class Magnoliopsida; order Solanales; family Solanaceae; genus Solanum; species Solanum lycopersicum. Next base: position 11,844,486 of record NC_090806.1, on the reverse strand, counting down.
TGTAATTATGACTATAGGTAAATAAACTCCAAACTAGGGTTGTGAGAACCATACGCTAATAATGAGGTAAAACCTAACTAAAATAACAATTCTAGAATAGTGTCTTGCATGTATTGATAATTCTTTCGTTTAGGAGTCTTTTTAACGGATGGCCAACGTTAGAATTGTCCTTAATGCTACTTGCCAGACCAAGGAGGTAGATAATAGGAAAAGAATTATCAACATAGATTTAGTGTATACTATCGAATAGGCTTGTATTGACTGGTACGAGATATAACTTTGTCAAATATCAAATACGATACTGAATATGAGGTAAAGATAAGGGTTAGGGTAGCAACAAACGTAGCTGGACAAAAGTGCTTTGTGAAATTTTCTAGATGAGGAACCAAGGATTTAGAAATACATAACTTATCACTTTGCATGCAAGATACTAGGAAAGAATTGTTATAGTTAGACTTATCAAGTTATGAACCTGTGGGGAACACGTAAACTCTAGTTACTTTGATTAATTGATTAAACTCCAACATTAGAAGTTGTTAGTTGTCTCCTTTTATTTTGCTAGTTATTTTCATTTATTTAGGAATAGAAACCCCCCTTTTATCATTTTTGCTTTCCAATGAAGTAATTGACTTAACAATAGTAGTTATAAATTAAAGTTAAGTCTAAACTATTTTCTTCGTGTGAATGATCCCAACCTCACTAGTTGGGGTATTTACTTGACACGACTGTTTTACTTCTTATTTGAGAAGTAAGTTTGAGCGTATCATTGCCCCTATTATATTGTGCTAAATTGTAATACCAAGTCTATAACTCAACAAATTCCAGAAAGGGAAAAGTTAGAGAGGGAAGGTGCGTACAACACCACGCAAGATAAGATAACATCCTCTATTTGATCTAGGAAGCTAGTAAAACAGGGTTTTTTTAGCTAACTTCGATCATATTTAGGATGTTGAGGTTGAGACGCCATCTACTGTGTCTATTCTAGTAGTTTCAAAATTTAGATAAGTGTTTCCTACCGATTTTTCTGTCATGGCTCTACATAAAGATATAGATTTTTATTTTGATAGGGAACCTGGTACTCATCCCATTTCTATCCCTCCATACCGCAGGGTCCCCCGGAGAATTAAGAGAGCTTAAGTCTCAAATTAAAGAGGTTCTTGCTAAGGGATTTATTCTTTCTAGTGCCTCCCCATGGTGTGCTCCAATTTAGTTTGCTAAGAAAAAGGATTATAGTATTAAAATGTGTATACATTACCGGCAATTGAATAGGTTCACGATTCGAAATAAGTATCACTTGCCTCGAATAGATGATCTCTTTAACCAATTGCAAGGTGCATGAATTTTCTCCAAAATTCACCTAAGATATGTCTAGAATCAGTTAAAATTAGGATTGAGGGTGTGCCTAAGATGGCGTTTCAGAATCCGTTATGGGCACTACGAGTTTCTAGTTGTATCATTTGGTTTGACTAATGTGCATGCAGGTTTTATGAATCTAATGAATGGGGTGTTCAAACCATTTCTTGATTCGTTAGTTATAGTCGTTATTCAAGATATTGTGGTCTATTCAAAAAGTGAGGATGAAACATTTCGACCATGTTCGTATTGTTCTAGGTGTTCTTATGGAACAATTTATGTAAGATAAATTTTCGAAGTGTGAATTTTGGTTGACTTATGTTGAATTTTCGGGGGCATTTAGTTTTGAAGGAAACGGTAATGGTAGATCCTCAAATGATTGACACAATTAAGGATTGGGTTCGGCCAAATTCTATGACTAAACTTAGGAGTTTTTTGGGGCTCGCTAGCTACTACCGTCAATTTGGAACCAATTCTCTCAATGATTTGATAGAGCAACAGTACGGTCCTTATATCAATCTACAGTTCATAAGTTGTAATCATGGTTCCGCACTTAGTCAAGAATTCATTGATCTTCAGCAATTCCTTTCTTGCCCATCTACGATATCATTTACGGGGCATAACTTGACCTACGGCTCGTAGGTTGCCTCCATAAATGCCCTTTTTTGCACTTCTCTCAACTGTGTCTCCAATTCTGTGTCTGAACTTATCTCATGCAAACATATGAAAAGAACATAAAAACCAATACAATATGGCCATATACACATACAACTCTTAGGTGAAATGTATCAAAAATATCATAAACTCATGGTACATCAAAACCCTCAACTTCAAATCATTATTTGTCCACAAGATATGCACTAACACTCTAAACGACATTTGTATAGAAGCAAGAAATTCAAGCACAAGCAATAACATGGCTCTCTATCCTGGCTCTCTTTTTGTGTGCAAATATTTTCTCTTGGACTCAACAAGTTAATTTGTGTGGATAAAAATATGTCAATGATCTACCACTCAACACACAACATACACTGTTTTCCTATCACCAAGCTACCAACTTCCCGATACCATTACCAGTGTCGTTACTTCAAATGAAATCCCTTTTTCACACACTAAATATAGTTTTGAGTACAACGGTTCATTCAACACTTACACTCAAAAGTACCTTCAATTATAGTTAGTGCTCAATATTATAGGTTTGCCCTTATTTTCACTTCTTAGACTCTCGAAAAACTAGATTGTAGGATCACTACAGTACTTTCTTGGCTTGTGACGTAGGTTCGGGGTCAATTGTGGTACATATGGGTACTTTTAGTGACTTTCTACCCTTCTTGACGTTACATTAGGATTGTGTACCTCTTTGTTCCCTATTTTTTACATCCTATGTTTTTATCCATTTTCCCTTGATTCCTTTAATTTTTGGATGTTTCAACTTTTTAGCTCTTTTATGTTTTTTGTACTTCTTCTTCTTCATCATAATCATTCATTTTATTGTTTTTTTAAAACTTTGCTCACTTTTTTCCCACAAAGTCACATCCTCTCTTTTATTTTCATTTTCAACACTGAACTCTTCTTATACAAATTCTCTTTTGATTTCCACTTTCATATCCACCCTCAACTTATAGATTTTCCACTTGTTGAGGTGCACAACTGATGTCGGAACAGGGCCAACATTGAGGTTACTTTTTCATTAGCCGCCCTCAACTTAGAATTTTTGCCTAAGTCTATGTGCATATGTCTAAGAAGGGACTGGGGCAACACGGAAGATTATAAGATGGTAAGTTAGGGGTTTAGAAAGAATTAGTCTCATTAAATCTCAAAGCATTTGGATCAACAGGAACATTTATTTCATTTGGTTGGATTGTTTTATGCGTTTAGAGGACTATTTAGAACAAAGGCCTATGATCACTTCCTAGACTCTAGAGTAGATTATCTTAGAAGCACTAACGGGGAAAATTCTAGATTGATATAAAAAGCTGTTTGAATAATCAATTAATTTCACACACTCTTCGAACAGGGTTCCATTATTAGATTATCAGATTACCCAATTAAAGTCAGAGCTTAAGTCATGAAATCAAGTTGGTTCTTTATCAGTTCATACACAGAGCCAACACATTTAAATCATTCTAGCCTAGAAAGTTTTTCACATATCTCAATTTATTTTTATTAGGAAAACTTATTTCATATGGCTTTATTCTTTCTCATGCTTGTACACATACAGCCCTAATACATGTTAGTTAAAAAAAATTAGGCAGTCTCCTAGGGAACAAAACCAAAGCAAGAAAACCCTAAGAGAGGATTATGAGATGGGTCACTTAGAATTCAGCCTATCACTCACAATTCATTTACCCCACCCCACCAAAAATAAGTACAATTGTACCCAATGCACAAAAAGTAAATATTAATGGATTTTGTTAAGCAATATTGTAGTGCATAGAGTCAAAGAACAATCGACAAATGGGTGTTCCAGTTTTGCAGACCGCGGTAGAACAACACTTGGATCGCCCAATGGCACATTAACTTGCGACCCCTCTTCATGGTGCTACCACATTCGCTAAATCCTGAATCAGGCTGATGTCTAGTTTCCCAGTGGCCTGCACCAATTTATCGTAGTGCCAGATCGTCACTCCAACAACCCTACATAAGTGGAAGATAAGACATGAAAAAGGGTAAGTGGTGGAGGTCTTGAAAGCCCTTTGTGAATCTCCGCTAATAACATGCAAGCAAAGTCTATCTCAAACCCTGCCACTAATGTTGCAAGGATCACTGCCCTGTCCCATATCACCAAATTGTCAGCCTTGGTTTGTGGCACTTTATTTCATACCAATTATCAAAACAACCTCGATGCCAAATTCAGGGTATTCTTTTGAATGCCTGATCGTGGTGTGGAGACCCACTCTACACGCTCTCCATATGCAGTAATGTGCCTCGCAATCCATAGTAAAGTATTTTTTCTCTTCTCGGAATTGCGGCTAAAGGCTCTACTCCACACTATGTCCAATCAACAGTCAAACTCACATGTGTTGAGTACCCTAATTTGATCGGGGCTTGGGCCATAGAGAAACCTGCTGATAGTGGTGTGTGATATATCTACAAAGAAACCTCGGACCATTGTATAGGTAATAGGTCTCGGGCTATAGGCTTGGACCTCATATCAATCGAGCCTCAGAGAGTGGCAGCTTAGGAGGCATAAAACATCCGCAAAATCTTCTCACTATAGGTCCTAGGGTCTCGAGACATCCACTTACACTTGTGAATCAAAATAGAATGTTACGTATTGTATGTAAACTCCCCGTGAGGACTCTGCGTGTCACGCCCCGAGCTACCCCCGAGACTTGGACATGGAACCTAGGACCACAAGTGATCCCAAGCTAACCCTACTAGCATGATCATGTGCATACTAAAGATAATAAATTGTTGCGGAAGCTAAATTACACTTAAAATAAAAAGATGGGGAATACCCATATTCTATAACTGAGATATTTGAAAACAATGAGTTTAATACAAAAGAAATATTAATTCAATACTAAGATGAATCTAACTATGTCTGAAAATAGCCTCTAAACAGGACTAGAAATACTAGGACAAGCCCCAGCTGAATCTTGCAAAAACTGAAACTAAATGACTAAAGACTTAAATGTAACTCATGACTGTTGTCCTCGAAGAACGAGGACTCACCACTGAATCTACTGATTTGGAGATCAGGAAATCGATCTATGCGTGATCTGGATGGTGAGAACCTGAACCTACATCACGAGAAGATGTAGCGCACTTATGCGTCAGTACTTGAAAGGTACTGAGCATGTAGCAGAGAGTAAAGCTGAAATAAAACATAATTGAACAAGAATAAAAACAAGAATAATAATTTGAACGTGATGTGGTGATTTGTAAGTTAACTGGATGCAATGACCAATTTGTAACATGTTGAAACTGAAAACTGAATATACTGATAAATGGTCAATGAGTGACTCTAACTGAACTCTGGGAGCTACTAATAACCGATAATAAAAATCACATGAGCTAAATGTAGAGTCCGATTTATACGCACCATCGAGAGGACCTAATATACCATGCCAAAGGTATAAAGGCATGCATGCATTATCACTAAACTGATTGCCCATAGAGGGAGTTAGAACCTACATGGCTAGTAGTCTAGGGACTATTGGGTACGCTAAACCCTAATCCAACTTGTTATTATGCTACTCCCAATGAATTCTGTAAATTAACTGATTATATCTGAATTTCTATAAATACTGGATAGCTCGAAATTGAACATGCAAACTAAGAATACAACAATTAATCTAGTAATTATGCATTTATAACTGAGGCATGTATATCCGAAGTGTCTGAAATATATGACCTAGCATGTTTAACTCAAGAACTAAAGAAATCAAATCTATGGTTTTGAAATTCATTCAACAATCTGAGTAATAACATGATAATCTTATTTGGAACATATATTTAATAAATTCATGAAGTTATATCAAAGATCAAGAAACCATAGGTTTAATCATGATAAGAGAATCTAGAACTAACTGAAACTAAGGACCCAATGGGTTAAAGGAACCCACTAGTGAAATCCCACATACCAGGTGATGAAATCCACGGAAAAATACTTAAGTTTCGGGGCCGGAACTACTAGAGCTTGTGGCGCTCTTGAACCAGGGTTCTTGAGCTTTTCTCTCCTCTCTTGCTTCTAAATTCTAAGTTTTGATTTAATGATTTGACTTGGATATATTTTAATCCTGTTTTTAGGCTTAAACTGACTAAAATATGATTATTTAGGGTCAAAACGACGTAACTTAGGCTTTACGAAGTGAGAAAGGCAAAAAAGACCCGTGGGAAGGTTGTTGTCGAGCCTCACGACGCCAAGGATTGACAGTCCTCGTGCACCCAACACCCCGTCGTTGGGTCCGCCGTGAGGGCCTGTTCAACAGCCTTTACTAAAATGGACATAAATTTTTATCAGAGGTCTTATTTCATCAAGGTCAATGGCTATGGAAAGAATTCAATTATATATATGTGGGTAGGGCATGGGAGAACTAATCTTATTTGTGCTAAGAGTTATCATTTTTTTTAGTTGACCCAAATTAATTTTCCCTTAACTAGCTGCAAATTTCCTACCTACGGACCGTAGGTCCACCTACGAACCATGCTAGTCATCCATAGCTCTTGTCAGAGAGTGGTTGAAGGGAGTCTTGATTGACGGTCACGGACTACAGATCGTCATTTGACCTACGGACCCTAATTCCGTTCGTCGTCCAAGACTTAACCAACTTTTCTAGGGTGAAATTTTTTGGAGTTTCTGATCCTATCAACGGTTGTGCAGGATGGACCGTGATTCAGGATATGGTCCGTCGATGCCACCATTGGTAGCAGCTGCAGATTTTTCTGAAAAGCTAATTTTTGGTCTGTTTTGGCTACAAGGTGTTACATTATTTCCCCCTTGGAAACATTCTTCCTCGAATGAAGACTAAACTAACTGAAATAGAGGGAGAGAGATGCAAAACCCACTACTAAAAACTGAATTTACCCATGAATGACTGTAAAACGGAAGTGGAACTATTACCTCAAGCTGAAGTGGAATCGGAAGGAAAAAGGTAAGGATACTTGGCTTTCATGGCTGATTCTGCTTCCCAAGTAACTCCCTCTACAGACTGACTCCTCTACAAAACCTTGACTGAAGTGACTTCTTTGTTTCTCAACCTTCTAACCTGACGTTCAAGAATCTTAACTTGTATATTCTCATATGAAAAAATATCTTTCACCGCCACACTCTCTAATAGAACTATAGAGGCTGGGTCACCCACGCACTTCTTCATGAGTGAGATGTGGAAGACCGGATGCATTGTTGCTAATTTTGCTGGCAACTCTAACTCATATGCCAACTTGCTAATCCTTTTCAAGATCTTGAAGGGCCTACATATCTAGGACTGAGCTTCCCTTTCTTTCCAAATCTCATCACCCCTTTCATAGGTGAGATTTTCAGAAAAACCCAATCATCTACTTGGAACTCTAGTTCCCTTCTCCTTACATTTGCATAAGATTTCTGACGACTTTAGGATGTCTTAAGTCTATCTTTAATGAGATGCACTTTCTCCATAGCATATAGGACTGAATCTATCCCTATCAAAGCTGCTTCATCTATTTCAAACCAACAAACAGGAGATCTACATCTACGCCCATATAAAGACTCATAAGGGGACATCTGAATGTTGGAATGGTAGCTATTATTGTAGGAAAACCCAATAAGAGGAAAGTGATCATCCCAACTACCTTTGAAATCTATCACGCAATCTCTCAACACATCCTCTAAGGTCTGAATGGTACGCTCTGCCTTCCCATCCGTCTGTGGATGAAATGTTGTACTAAGGTTAACTTGAGTACCAAGACCTTTCTTAAATGACTTCCAGAAATGAGAGGTAAACTAAGGACCTCTATCTGAGATGATAGACAAAGGAACCCCATGCAACCTCACAATATCAGTAAGGTAAAGCTTGTCACATTCCCCTGCCAAATATGTAGTCTTGACCGCCAAAAAGCGATAAGACATAGTCATCTTATCAACTATCGCCCAAATTGAGTCATGTTGTGTGCGAGGACGAGGTAACCCTGTGATGAAATCCATATTGATCACATCCCACTTCCAAGTAGGAATATCGATCTCTTGAGTCATACCTCTTGTTTTCTGATGTTCTACCTTGACATGCTGGCAATTGCGGCACTTACTCACAAAGTCTTCTATGTCCCTCTTCATGTCATTCCACCAATAAACTTCCCGCAGATCGCGGTACATCTTAGTGGCACCTTGATGAATAGAATACCTGGAGTTATGAGCGTCTGCAAGAATATGATGCCTCAACACTCCCACATCAGGAACACACAATCTACCTTGGTAGAGAAGTACACCATCTCCCATTGGGAGAAAACCTCCACTCTCTGATTGTTGACTGCATCCTTTAGTTCTAGCAAGATCGGATCACTCTCTTGGTTTTCCTTAACATCCACTACCAAAGACGATTCTGCCCCATTCTCAACTGTTACACCGCTTTCTGATATGCTCATAAGGCGAACTCCCAAGCGAGCAAACCTGTGAACATCCTTCACTTGCTTCTTTCTTTTTTCCTCAACATGGGCTACACTACCCATAAATAATCTACTAAGAGCATTGGACACTACATTAGCCTTTCCAGGATGATAATGAACACGCATATCATAATCCTTAAGGAACTCAAGTCATCTCCTCTGGCGAAGATTAAACTCTTTCTGGGTGAACACATACTGAAGGCTCTTATGATCGATGAACACATATACATGAACACTATACAAGTAGTGTCTCCATATCTTGAGTGAAAACACCACTGCTGCAAGCTCGAGGTCATGAGTTTGATAGTTTTTCTCATGCACCTTAAGCTTTCTAGAGGCATAAGATATAACCTTATCTCTTTGCATCAACTCACAACAAAAGCCAACTCTGGATGCATCGCAATAGATCACATAACAATCTGAACACTCTGCTCGAGTCAATACAGGAGCTGTAGTCAATCTAGTTTTAAATTCTGCAAAGCTTTTCTCAAAATCATTTGACAATTGGAACTTGACCATCTTCTAAGTCAACCTAGTCAATGGTGAGGCTACGGATGAAAATCCTTCCACGAACCTTTTGTAATAACCTACTAGACCTTAGAAAATTCTGATCTCTATAGGAGAGGTAGGTCAGGGCCATTGTTTCACTGCTTTTATCTTTTGTGAATCTGCGCTGATCCTTTGCTAGATATAATGTGACCAAGGAAAGCAATGGATTGCAACCAAAATTCACATTTACTAAACGTATCGAATAACTGAGATCTGTGAAAGTCTACACAAAAACACTCAAATAAATTGCATGTTCTTCCTCACTCCTAAAGTAATTAAGGATATCATCAATGAAGACAAAAACGAACAAGTGTAAGTACTATTTGAACACTCTGTTCATCAAATCCATGAAAGTTGCAGGAGCATTGGTTAGTCCAAACGACATAACTACAAATTCATAATGACCATACCAAGTTTTGAGGTGTATCTTTGAGAAATGACTAGCACCCTAAAGTTGATGATAACCCGATCGGAGGTGTATCTTTGAGAAATGACTAGCACCCTAAAGTTGGTCAAACAAGTCATCAATCCTGGGGATGGGAAACTTATTCTTGATTTTAACCTTGTTCAACTGTCTATAGTCAATGCACATTTTAAGAGAACCATCTTTCTTCTTTATGAACAATACTGGAGCACCCCATGCTGAAATACTAGGTCTGATGAACTCCTTATCTCGAAGGTCTTTCCACTGCTCTTTCAATTCCTTAAGGTCTGATGGAGACGTTCTGTAAGGAAGAATAGAAATAGGTTGGGTATCTCCAAGGAGATCAATTCTAAACTCGATTTCCCTTTCGGGAGGAACCCCGAGAAGATCTTTTAGAAATAGTTCTTGAAATTCATAGACTATTGGAACAGAGTCAAGAGATGAGGTTTCAAGGCTAGAATTCTTAGCCCGAACTAGATGATAGAGACAACCCTTAGATATCATCATTCTGTCCTTAAGGTAAGAAATAAATAAACCCATAGGATCTAGGCTACTACCCTTCATTCTAAGATTAATTCATCTGGAAATTGAAAACGAACAATCCTAGTTCTACAATCGATTAAGGCATAACATGAGTGTAACCAATCCATGCCTAGAGTGAGATCGAAGTCTACCATTTCTAACTCTACTAGATCTGCTGAGGTGATTTTATGAGAGAGTTTGACAGGGCAATTTCTATATACCCGTCTAGCTATAACTAGGTCACCGACTGGAGTAGAGACTTAGAAGGTTCTGAGAGTTTTTCTTAACTAATACTGATTTGGACTGCTATACTAAGTTACAAAATACAAAGTCATGTATGTTGTCTTTCCACTGAGTGAACCATATGTGAGTCACATCCTTAAGTTTGTAAAATGCCAATCTCACCTATTACCACCTGTTACTGACATCACACCAAATATTTTCTTGACCTCATTAATGAACTTATGTGGGTCCCTACCAACTTTCGATCCTAAAAACATAGGTGGATTCATCCTAACAAAATCACAAACTCTAGCTGCCACTAATCGGTCATTTCTTTTAGTAGGAACTAGAACCTACTGATTATTCTGGTTGGTCATACTCTTAGCCAAAAGATGAATTGGCATTCTGAAACTCTGCATTTGAACTTCCTTATCTAGTATTAGAGGAATTGCATTAGCATTGCGTGCATTAGAATTCCATGCCTAAGCTCTATGAGAAGGCATGATCTTAAACGTAGAACGTCAGGTTAGAATGGAATAAGATCATACCTTACGCATGATAAGAGTAACAAGAAAGTGAAGTTTTCCTAAAACTAGCCTCCCTAACATTAGATGTAGTGCACTTCACACCTATGAAAAAGGACTCTACTTAGTGCGACTTTTTCAGACATCTTAGGACTCTTGAACCTGGTGCTCTAATACTAAGTTTTGTAACACCCCGAGCTACCCCCGAGACGCGAACACAGAATCTAGGACCACAAGTGATCCCAAGTTAACCCTGCTAGCATGATCATGAGCATACTAAAGATAATAAACTGTTGTGGAACCTAAATTATACTTAAAATGAAAAGATGGGGAATACCCATATTCTATAATTGAGATATTTGAAAACAATGAGTTTAATACAAAAGAAATATTAACTCAATACTAAGCTGAATCTAATTATGTTTGAAAATAGCCTCTAAACAGTACTAGACATACTGGGACAAGCCCCAGCTAAATCTAGCAAAAACTGAAATTAAGTGACTAAAGACTGAAATGAAACTCTTGACTGTTGTCCACAGAAAATGAGGACTCACCACTGAATCTACTGATTTGGAGATCAGGAAATCGATCTATGTGTGCTCTTGATGTTGAGAACCTGAATCTATATCACTAGAAGATGTAGCGCAGGTATGTGTCATTACTTGAAAGGTACTGAGCATGTAGAATACAGTAAAACTAAAATAAAACATAATTGAACAAGCACAAAAACAAGTATAATAATCTGAATGTGATGTGCTGATTTCTGAGCTAACTAGATGCAATGACTAATTTATAAAATGTTGAAACTGAATATTGAATATACTAATAAATGGTTAATGTAGAGAGTCTGACTGAACTGTGGGAGCTACTAATAACCGATAATAAAACCACAGGAGCTAAATGTATACGCCCCATGGGGAGGACCCAATATACCCTACCAAAGGTATAAAGGCATGCTGGCGTGATCACTGAACTTATTGCCCATAGAGGGGACTTAGAACCTACATGGCTAGTAGTTCTAGGACTATTGGGTAAGCTAAACTCTAGTCCAACTTGTTATTATGCTACTCCTAATGAATTATGTAAATTAACTGATTATATCTGAATTTCTTTAAATACTGGATATCTCGAAACTAAACATACAAACTGAAAATACAATAATTAATCTGGTAATTATGCATTTATAACTGAGGCATGTATATCTGAAGTGTGAAATATATGACCTAGCATGTATAATTTAAGAACTAAAAAAATCAAAGCTAGGGTTTTGAAATTCATTTTATTAATCTGAGTAATAACATGATAATCTGATTTGGAACATATATTTAACAAATTCATGAAGTTATATCGAAGTTCTAGAAACCCTAGGTTTAATCATGATAAGAGAATCAAGAACTAACTGAAATAAGGACCCAATGGGTGAAAGGAACCCACTAGTGAAATCCCACATACCTAGTGATGAAATCCACACAAAAAATACTTAAGTTTTGGGGCTGGAACTGCTGGAGTTTGTGGCGTTCTTGAACTAGGTTCTTGAAGTTTTTTCACCTCTCTTGATGCTAATTTTCCAAGTTTTGATTTAAATGATTTGACTTGGATATGTTTTAATCATGTTTCAAGGATTAAACTGACTAAAATCTGATGATTTAGGGTATAAACTACATAACTTAAGGTTTAAACAGAGTGGAAAAATTCAAAAAGACCCCTGGGAAAGTTGGTGTCGGGCCTCACGACGGCCAGGACTGACGGTCCGTCGTGCGCCTGACGCCTCGTCGTTGGGTCAATCGTGTGGGCCTATTCATCTTGGCTGAAAATTTTTGGAGTTTCTGATCCCATCGACGCTTGTGCAGGATGGACCGTGGTTTAGGCTACGGTCCGTCGATGCCACCGTTGGTAGCACATGCAGATTTTTCTGAAAAACTAATTTTTGGTTTATTATGGCTACGGGGTGTTATACTGCACTTCTTACTAATAATTCCTCATCCTTTTTTTCTCATTTAACAATTTAGCGTCTCGGTAGATCTTCAACTTCCCCTCAACACACCATATCTTTGGTCCTTTTCCACCAGAGTAGGGTCGGTATTAGGTAGTACTAGCATGGCTCCTGAACTGGTGGCCTCATCAGACGAGGTATCTCTCTTATGTGCACTGAAGCCACTGGCGGAGCCAGACGTAGACCCATAGGTAAACCTTCCAGCAACACCAGAATCAGACCAATATCTAGACCAGAAACATAACGAGTAGGTGACCCGATCAGTGTTGCATCCTCATTAGCTTGGGAGACAGTGACTACACTTTCAACCACCTTCTGGGTGTATTCCGGGTAGACGGAGGTGCAGTTGGGGATGTCGTTGTGGTTTGTGGAACATATATGAGATCCTTCTCCACAACGGTGTCCTTATTGATCGGCCTCTAAGTCGATCACTATCAAGTAAAGAATCCAACTTGAAAGTTGGGGCAGATCCCGTGAGGAAAATGATTTAGACTTAAACATCACTAACTATTATATTCGTTTAGCGAAGGTATTTCCAAAACAAGAAAATAAAAAGGGAATTTGTAAAACAAATTTGGTAAATTGTATAAGTATTCAGTGAGAAAGATTCAAACTTTAGTTGTTATTAAGATTATAAAATAACTAGGGAATAAGTGTTCCCCATAATCTCATAACACAATAATCTTAGTAATAGAAATACCCTCTTGATGTATTAGATGCAAAATGATAAGTTATGTATCTTTAAATCCATGGTCCGACATATAAAGAATTTCACCCCCCACCTTGGTCCAACTACGTGTGTATAATTTACTAACTTTTACCTTAACCTCATATTAGACATCACATCAATGTATGACTTAGTTTTCACCTTCACACCACTTTACATTAGACTATTAGATAGTATCACACTAAATCTATATTGATAATTCTTTTCTTATTAACCTCCTTGGTCCGACAAGTAGCAAAAAAGGCAAGTTCTAACGCATGCACTCGTTAAAAGGGCTTCTAAATAAAAGAATTATCAATTCATGCAATACCACTATTCACAGACAGCTTAATTAATATAAATACTATAGTAATGGCTCATGGTTCTCACAACCCTAATTGTGGATTTACTTACTAGAAAGATCAAAATTCATTGGTTTAGATGAAGAAATCATGAACTTACATAATATGAAGAATTAACCCCGAAATTCAACTTGAATTGCAAAGTAATATCTTCAAAACATGATTTAGAAATCAATAATCGCCAAAGTGTGCAAATATTAATTCCCAAAGTCAATAACTATGACTAACCCCCAAAAAAGATCTTTCCATCCCATATATATATTGAAAAAATAGTAGAAACTTAAAAGGAAACGAACTAAGGTAAAAAAGTTTCAGGATGCATCTTCAATCTAAGACAGTGACCTACGATCTATTTGCCAGTGTATGGTCCGTAGGTGACTTAGTAATTTTTCAATATTCCAAATCTTCAACATCTTATACACATTCAACGAATAGCAGTGTGAACCATAAGACAATCTATGGTCCATAAATCCCCTTCATAGCTCTACATATAGACTTTTTAGTATTAGGTGGAACCAATTCTCTTAACAATTTGACGGAGCAGCAGTACAGTCCATAGATTAATCTACGGTCCATAAGTTGCAACTGTGGTCACACACTTGGTCAAAAATTCCTTAATCTTCAGCAATGCCCTTACCTGCCCATCCACGACAATCATTTACGAGGCGTAACTTGACATACAGACTGCAGGTTGCTTCTTTCAATTCCTTTTTTTGCACTTTTCTCAACCGTGTCTCAATTTTTTTTGCATCTGAGTTTATTTTCCTGCAAAAATAAGAAAAACACATAAAAACAAATGCAAAATGGCCCTAGAATACACAACTCTTAAGTGAAATATTTTAAAATTATCATAAACTCACGTAGATCATTGATGAAAGATAAGAATGTTATAGCTTATGTATTTGCGTCAATTAAGGTGTATGAGAGGAATTATCACATAATTTGGGGTTGGCAGTGGTAGTGTTTGATCTTAAATCTAGCAGCATTACCTTATGGTTTTATGTGTAAGGTAGTTACTAATCATCATATTTTGCAGCATGTGTTTACTCAAAAAATCTGAATTTAAGGCAACAAAGGTGGATGAAATTACTCAAGGATTATGATGTCACCATTCAATACCATGCGCAAAAGGATAATTTTGTGGCAAACGCTTTGAGTTGAAGAACGGTGAGTATGGGTAGTCTAGCTTGCATAAGTATAACCAAGTGACCTTTGGCTAAAGAAATTTAGAGTGTGGAGTCTAAGTTCATGCAATTAGGCATCTCATAAAAAGGTGGGGTGTTATCTAGAATTGAAGTGAGGGCCATATTCATTGATGAGATTAAGGCCAAACAATTTGAAGATGAAAATTTGAAGGAGCTTAGAAAGAAGACTATGATTTGTAAGATACAAGAGGACACTCTTGATACTGAATTGTGTACTTAGATTTATAGGAAAAATTTGTGTTCCTCGAGTTAATGATTTAATTGAAAAGTCGTTAATAGAATCCCATGGTCCGTGATATTATATTCAACCAGGTGTGACCAAGATGTTCTAAAATTCAAAGTGAATTTATTGTTATCTATATTGCGCAGTTTGTGGTATGTTTCAAAATTACCAACAAGTTAAATATGAACACCAAAGGCATGCAGGTCTGCTTCAAAGAATGTCAATTCCAAAATGAAAGTAGGAATGGATAGCCATGGACTTCATGGCCGGTTTTCCCAAGACTTTAGGAAGTTTGATTCTATTTGGATAGTGGTTGATAGATTGACTAAGTCAGCCTATTTTATTCCGGTAAGAATAGATTATAATGATGAATAATTGACTAACTCTATGTGAAAGAGAAAGTGAGGTTGCATGGGGTGCCTCTCTCTATCATCTCATACTGTGGTACCCAATTCATATCGAACATTTGGAGGAAATAACATGACGAATTTGGCACACAACTCACTTTTAATATACCCTTCCATCCATAACAAACGGGCAGTCAGAGAGGACTATCAAGTATTAGAAGACATGTTGAGGGCATATGTGATTGATTTTTGCAGGCATTGGGATAAGTTTACCTTTTTGTTAATTGCCCTATAATGATAATTGTCACTCGAGCATAGATATAACACCATTAGAGTCACTCTATGAGAAGGGATGTAAATCACTCATAGGATGGTTTGAGGCGGGAGACGTGAATCTTTGGGGGTTGATATAGTGAAGGATTCTCAAGGTAAGCAGCTCAGAGTAGATAGAATAAGTGTGCAGATCATAAGATAAGAGAAATGGAATTTCAAACCGGTGAGAATTTTCTTCTTAAGGTATCACCCATGAAAGGGATGATCATATTGGTCAATAAAGGTAAGCGAAGCCTACAATACTTTGTTCCCTTTAACGGTCCTTGAATGTGTAGGACCGGTGGCGTATGTATTGGTCGTTCCTCCTAATATATTGGGTGTTCATCCATTATTTCATGTGTTCATGTTGAAGAGAGATCATGGTGACGACAATTACATCATTAAGTGGAACTGAATTGTGTTGGAAAAATACCTCCAATATGAGGAGGAACCGATTGCAATTCTTGACCATAATAAGCGGAATTTATTGTAACGATTGGGTTCCGTTGGTATATAAAAGCCAATGGGGGAAAATTTGGGTCAGAAAACTTTTTTCATACTAACTTTGAATTTTTCAACCTAGTCCAGATTTGGACAAAATCGAAGTTATTAAGGTGTAGGGAAATCTAGTAAAGATCGGGTGACTTAATTATAATTTTGATGACATAAATAGTTAGATAACTTATTAAATAATCCATACAACTCTATGGAAATGAATTCGGGCGAGTGGAAATCCTGAACTTGATCTTAGCATAAACAGTATTTTATATGTGTCGTTGGTTAAAGGTGTGTTGTGAAATCAAGGTCTTGGAATTATTAAAATATCTCACTAGTTCCATGCAAGTTACTTTTGTAGGATTTCTTTTGCCAGGCAGGTCCGCTGTAGTAGGGTGGGTGCCATTGTGGTGGACTAGACGCGACTTAAAATCGTAAGTAAACCCCAAAACATTCTCATTTCTCACATTTTGACCTTGAGATATAGGGGACGACCCCATACAACTTCTTGAACGTATTTCAATATACTTGAGGCTAAAGTAATGTTTTCACTCCCCGAATCAATTTTTCGATAATAGAATGGGTAATTATCGATAGGGGAGGGTTTCTTATCTAGAGTCTATGGTTGATACAACCCTATTTTGGATACTTAAAATCATGTGTTGATCTAGGATTTATAGAATTGTTAGTAATTTGGGTAATTAGTGATTGCTTATTGATTTCCGTATTATACTAATTATTTGTAGACCAAGAACAAGTAGAACGAATTCGGAAAGGGAAAGATCAAAATTCTTAGGGTTTCAAGCTTGTTTTGAGTTAGATGATGGTTGTGCTTTTATGATCGTGTGATGTATGTTTTTTTCCATTACAATACGTGCATGTATGTGAATGTTTCATTATTAATCACACTTGTTGTAAATGAGATAGACGAACAACCATATGCCATGAATCACTTCTTGATCGTACGACTTGAAAATATACTTGTCACTGTGATTGTGTTGTGTTGAAGGATTGGTTGCCACGTTCAACATAACTAAGTGGGATCGGTTTCCACGTTCCTGCATAATGATGGGATTGGTTTCCATGTTCTGTCATAACTATGGGATCAGGTACCACATTTTGGTATGCTAATAGTTTGAGTTTTGATTCCATTAAAGGACCAACTACTTGACAAAATTGTGTATCTAAAGCGTATGTTTTTCATAAATGTTGATGGTATTTTTTATATTCGGTATAGGCATGTGATTATAATGTTCCTTGGCTTGCTTATGATACACTTAGTGGGATACTCGCGTGATCCTATCAGTACACTATGGCTGTGTACTGATACTGCACTTGCTTTGACTTTTGTTGAGTACAGGACATCTTCGTGTGGCTATTGACAAACCTCGTTCAGAAGATCAGTGATCACATTCGAATTCAATGGTGAGCCAATTCTTCCAGTTTACCATGAGTTCTCCTTTAGTTTATGTCTATATTTCGGACTTATTCTTTCTAGTTAGTAATAAATTAGTTTGGGTTTATATCCCTTCTTGTTTAGACTTTGGTTCATTGTGTTACATATTTCTAGGCATATATTCCGCAATGTTAGTTTAGTATTATCAGATTTTGTTGAAGTGTCACAACCCAAAACGAGTCCTGACAAACTTGGTATCAGAGCGTTAGGTTCGTTGGTCTCATCACACAAGGACAAGTCTAGTAGAGTCTTGAGGAACAGTATGGGGATGCCTTTACTTTTCTTCGAGAGCCTCTAGAACTTTAGGAAAACTCTATTCTTTCTTTTTTTTCGTGCTATTACTTGGATCCAATTGGTATCTGGGTGATACAAATTGGTATCTGACCTTCTCACTCTATTTCGCAGATTGTTAAAACTAGAGCAACAACTGTGCCAACACCAAAACCGGCAAGACAGGGTGCGTCTGAGCCAATCATTGGGGCTGTAACTCGAGGAGGAGCAGTGGCAAGAGGTCGTGGTAGGGGTCGCAGGAGGACGCCCGCTAGAGGAAGAGGACAAACACCTGGTCCAGCTAGGAATAGAGCAGTGACTCCTCCACCGACTGATGAGGTAGTGAGAGAGGGTGAGGAAGGGGAAAATGAGCTGGTTCAGGATAAGAAAGTACCACCCCAGCCTACCCCAGAGATGATTAATCAGGTTCTTACTTATCTTAGTGGGTTATCTGATCAGGGTCATACACCTCCAGTGTTTTCTACACCAGCACCTCAGGTTTAGGGAGTAAAACATGCAGCTGATGTGGTTCCCCGCATGGATGCATCATTGGAAGTAGGCACGTTTCCTCGATTGACTACAGGGTCTATAATGACAGATGATCAACATGAACTTTTCATTAAGTTCTTAAAGTTGAAACCTCCAGTCTTAAAGGGTGCTGAATCTGAAGATGCCTATGATTTTCTGGTTTATTGTCATGAGCTGCTACATAAGATGGACATAGTAGAATGATTCGGTGTTGAGTTTCTGACCTATCAGTTTCAAGGGGATGCCAAAATGTGGTGGCGGTCGTATGTTGAGTGTCAACCAGCACAGGCACCACCCATGACTTGGGCATCATTTTTTAGCTTATTTATGGAGAAGTATATACCCCGGACTTTGAGGGATAGGAGGAGACATAAGTTCCTGAGCCTAGAGCAAGGAATGATGTTTGTTGCTGCTTATGAGGCCAAATTTCGTGCACTATCCAGGTATGCCACTCAGATTTGCTTCAGTCCATAAGAGCGGATTTGCCATTTTGTGAAAGGATTGAGGTTAGATTTTTAGATCAAAGCCTTACAGGTAGCTGCTGCAGCAAAATCCTTTCAGGAAGTGGTTGATTTTGTGATAGAGGTAGAGGGGGTGAAGCCAGACGACTTCACCATGGCGTCGACATTTAAGAAGTTCCGTAAGGGAGGTGAGTTTAGTGGTTCTTACTCCAGAGGGAAGAGTTCAAGAGGTTACCCAGCCCGTCCTATTCAGTCTTCACTACAGGCTTTAGCTGGGGGTCCATCACAGACAAGTCAACCTTTTTCTGAGTTTGGAGGTTATCCCCAGACTTCGTCATTTTCACAGAGACCTATGCTTGACTCCAGAAATTATTATGGATGTGGAGAGGCTGGACATATTAGAAAATATTGTCCAAAATAGAGTTACAGATCTCCAATAGTTAGAGGTAGAGGTGGTAATGGTAGAGGCTGCCATTCTGGAGGATGTGGTGGCCAAGGTAATGGTGGTCACAAATTCAGTCGGGGTGGCGGGCAAGTTGGAACTACTGCAGCGCAGCTTGGTAGGGGCAATGGACAGACAGGTGATAAGGCCCATTGTTATGCTTTCCCCGGGAGGTCTGAAGCCGAGACATCTGATGTTGTTATCACAGGTACTTTTTTGGTTTGTTATTTCATGGCTTCTGTATTGTTTGATCCTGGATCCACATTTTCATATGTATATTCCTCATTTGCTACTGGTCTTGATTTATATTATGATTTGCTTGACATGCCTATTCGTGTCTCTACTTCGTGGGTGAGTCTGTGATAGTTAAGAAGGTGTATAGGTCTTGCCTAGTGACTTTTGTGGGGAGCAATAATTATGTATATTTGATTATTCTAGAGATGGTTGATTTTATGTAATTCTGGGTATGACTTGGCTAATCATTAACTAATGTCATGATGAATGCATTTCTGCAATACATGATTGCCATTGGTTTCCGCAACTAGTGGCTTAATTTTAAGTTTACTATTCACCATCATAATATAAGTAGAGTTTTAGTATATTGTGATAGGTAATTAAATATTTGTTGTATTGAATTACATAAATTTCATTAAAATTATGCTAATTGGACGAACTAAGACTTACCCTTAGGTTTAAATTTTAAGAAAGTGATTATAGGATTAGGTGAATTGATGAGTATAGACTAGACACAGAATAATCGGAATGTTTATGGCGTTGTGAACTTACACCTTGTGTGATATATACTTGATAGATTAGAAGGGTTTAGAAGCAATAAGGAAAGGAAAAGTGTTGGAGAAGTAGTTGCTTGACTCGGTTCTTCGGTGGAGGTAGGTTATGGTTTATTTCTATGTGATAGATAAACTCTAAATAGCGATTGATATGTATTGAGTGATATTGTAAAGTCTCCTATGTACTTGATTGTGTGGTTGTATGTTTTAATTGTGTGGTTTGTGGTTGACATAAAAATTATGAGAGTGTTGAATTTCTAATCTTGAACCCTCTATAATAAAATAACGCCTTGAATAAATAAGGCTTGCTGAAATAAAATAATGAGATAATTGGATCGGAGTGTCACATTCCGACACGGTATTATGGGATCGGAGTGTCACGTTCCGACACGCTATTATGGGATCAGAGTGTCACGTTTCGACACAATAACATTAAATGCAAGGAATCTTGAAGTAACTTAATATACTTAATCTCAAGGAACCTATTTTCCAAATGGGTATGGTGTGGAGGCATGAGTCCTCATAGGTGTGCTTGATGTTGTGATTGATGGTGTACCTATTATGGTGTTGTTGTCAATGATTCATGTGCTTGTTGTTTGCCACCTGTTAAGTATTGTATTTGATCTTATATTATTATTCAATGTATATTGGTTTCTATTTTGAGTTGGCCGATGATACCTACTTAGTACGTTTTCCTTGTACTGATCCCTACTTGTATCTTCTTCTTTGTTCTTTTGTGGAGTGCAGCAAGTGCACCATCGACTTCGACTCCCCTCAGCTCTAGTCAGTCTCCAGCACATCAGAGTTCAGGGTGAGCTATTATTTCTAGCTCGTGCTTGATTCTCTCATTCACGTCTTGATGTCTTTGAATTTCAGACATGGACCATCTTTTTACTTATTTTGTTTTCTTAAATACTCTTAGACTTGGTAATTTGAGGATAGATGTTCTTGATGTGATGACTTCCAGATTTTGGGGATAATAAGTGTTAAACTTTAGAAGCTTATTTAATTGGTTACATTAATAAGTTTTTGATCTTCCGCATTATTTTTGTTATTCATAGTAGGTTGAGTGTGGGTGCCACTCACGACTCGTTTTGGGTCGTGACAAACTTGTTTAGACTTTGGTTCATTGTGTTACATGTTTTGGTTTATTAACTTTCAAGTTCTAGGCGTATATTCCGCAATGTTAGTTTAGTATTATCATATTTTGTTGAAGTTTATGGGAACTCTATTTATTTCCTTAGTATTTCACTTTCTTCTATAACTTAAATGCGTTAGTTTTTTGTTTAGTTGCTTGGTTTAGGTTGTAGTAGTGGCACTTCTCCCACCGGAGAGTTAGTGTGGATGCGTCAATCACGACGGTCTTGAAGTGACACTATTTTCTCCTCCAGAAATATTTGCATGTCTGGAAACCTCATTAGTAATGTCTACTTGACCTCTGTGTTTCTCCCCATTGCTGATCAATGAACACATATAAGGAGAAATCTTGCTTCCCATGTCCTATTAACAACATCACTTAAATGGCTTCATCATAAAAGGGATGAAGAAGATAACCATCTTCATTGATTCATTAACAATCAATTAAACAACCAACGTGTTATTAACATAAGGAAAGTGACAAGACGCTCTAGTGGGAATGTAGTTTGTAATATGATTTTCAGCAAGAGATTATGTGAAATTATAGCTGAAGATGAGCAAGTTGATGCACTCATTAGACTTGTTGAATATCTTCATGCTAATGGTTTATAAGATTTCTTTCCATGGTTAAGTGCGTTTGATTTGGATGGCCACAAGAAAATCATCAAGAAAGCCTATGTCACAGCAACAAAACACATTGATGCTGAAGTTGATCAAATAATCCATATTTGAAAAGATAGAAACAAATCTTTGGAATAAGACATCCTTGATGTTCGTATCGTTCTTAAAGATTCTAATGGAATCCACTGATGTATGTTAAAGAGATTAAGGCACAAGAACTTGTGAGTATTCATTCAATTACTATGTGAACAAGTATGTTAGAAGATTATGTGATAACCTATAGCTTTTATGATTGATAGTCTATTTTGCCAAACATTAAATCTGCTTATTTCAAAACTTTCATTTTGTCAAACGTACCTATAGTAAAAGTACATTCAGAGGAGTAGTTTGTATTTGGATAATCAATTTAAAAAGCACTTTTGAAAACATTAGTATAATATTTGGTACTTGGCCATGGATCTGAAAATGCTTACAGGAACTAAAAGAAATTAGCTTTTAAAATAACTTCTGCTACTAATCTAAAATACATTTTTTTCCTTAAACGTGAGGTTAAACAACTCGATTCTCTAATAAATTAATTTTTGATTTCTCAAAAGCTTGACCAAACAAATAATGAATCATTATTCATAACTATAAATAGAGAATCTATTTACATCCTATATATTAACTAAAAAAATTATGAATAAGGCATGAATTAATGTTCATCACATTCGAGATTGCTGACATTACATAATTTGTTACAAACAAATAGTATTCATGAACTAATATTCGCAACCGTGGATAATCCATTCAAATGCACTTGAATGGGCACTTGCAGAAATGCTGAACCAACTTGAATCTTGAACTTGCATTCATTGAGCTTGAACTTTCATTCGAAGTAAGTATTGCGAGCTTGAGAATCTTTGGTAATGGTGTGTCGCAATTTGAATCTTTTTGGATACACAATTTTTCCTTGCATGAGTAGATTGAGTCTTATTGTATACATTCATGATCGAGTCTTGTGTACCACTGTTTGAGAAATCCTCTTTGAACTATTGAACTTGAGTTTTACTTAGGACAAGCAAAAGTTAAGTTGGGGGTGTTTATGAATCTACAAGTTGGATTCAATTAGGGATATATTTTGATAAAATTCCTTCCCTCACATGCATATTTTGTCTCAATATTTGATAAAAATCCTTAAGTTTCAAGTATCTGGAGTTTGTGGTAAAGCTCAGAAAATATCAAGCAAAAATGAACAAGGCGGTTGGAAAAAACAAAGAAATGAAGACCTGAAGATTGCCGAGCCCAGTTGGCGAGTCGCCAATCGGCCTGGAGATCGCTTTTTGTTCCAGTGTGTTAAGCCCTGAAGGGGGAGATTAAGTTAGCGATGAAATGGAGCAGTTGGTGTTTCGTCGAGCGGTTTCGCGAAGCAGTACCGTATCGCCTAGTGACTCAAAGCGCAAAGAGAGTGAAGGCTAAAGCAAAGAGACGATGAAATCGACCAAAGGCAAATTGCCGAGTGAATCAGTGATTACGACTAACTTTGCCAAGTGAACCTTTGCAACACAAATCTTTGAATGCAATAAATACTCGTTTTCATTGCTAGCTTGGTATGAAGAGAAAGACAATTAATCCAAACTTAGAATATTCTTAAGTTTGAGAGGGTTTTTGAAACTTTGAAGATTCAAGAGGGTTTCCACTCCAACAATTTGGACTTGGGTCTTGAATATTCTTCACTCTTTGCTTGTTTAAAGACTTAAATCTTCATGACCATTTGAATGCAAACTCATATTGGTATAAATTTCTATCTCTTTTATATGTCTAGCTAAAACCTCAACTCTTAGTGTGTGATTTTGTCTATAGTTTATTGTTTAAATGTGATTTCATTTAGTAGTTGTGCATGAACTTAATGGGATTGTAGTTGCAAATACAATTTCATCTCTATGTTTTTGTGTTGCTCGCGAGAGAGGTCGTAAAAGTAAGACTACTAAATTGATAGCCAGTGGTATTAGGTCTACATGGGTTTCAACTTGAGAAAGTTAACCCTAGTCCGTTTTCACACAGTCAGCTCAAGAGAGTGAGTGGGATAAGGTGGAGGTTGTGCTTAATGCAGAAACTTTGTGTTCGAGAGAAATCAAGTTTATTCAAGGTACGTTGCTCAAGAGAGAATTTATCCCCACTATAGTCTAGCCTAGTCACAAATGTTCAATAAATTTATCATTAAAAGCATGTACCCAATAGTATAGTTTATCTCTTATTCCTATCACATACCAAGAATCCCGTCTCCTTGATTAGTATCTTTATATTTTTGCTCTCTTTAGTTGATAAACAAAAGCCCCATTGATAATTGATGCTTGCATCACCCCCTTTAGATTTAATATATTTTTATTCGATAATTTTGTGTAGCTACGACTAGCATTACCTAGTTTGTACTTGGCCGAAATATTCTCAGTACCACTCCATGTGGGAATGATCCCAACCCTTGATTTGGTTATATAGCGACTAACGATTGTCGATGCTCAGTACTGGATGAAGTGTCTTTGATGGCGTTGATCAGAGGCAGCTAGCTTTTAAAGTATCAATCTAAAAGAAGAACACTACAAGTCTTTCTCTTCACTCTCTATTCTATGAAGGATGGATCTTGGCTCTAAACTATGACTGATGTGGAGAGTACCAAGGATTTTGGGATTATTTTGGTGAAACTCCAAATCTGCCCATTGTGTGTATTCCCAGAATTGTGTTGATTGGACGAGCGTGCTCACATTCTAATGGGTGCATTCACGGCCCTCCTTGACCTCAAGGCCACATTGATAGCTGGTATCTACTGTGTTCACGGTCCCATGTTGAATAGAACTCCATGTTCGTGGGTCAGTTGACCGCATTAATGTAAGACAATTTTTTTGCCAGAATTGCATTTTTCAGCTCTGTAATTTTTTTTCCTCAAGTTAACTTGGTTTATTCGAATGTCTTCTAAAACTAATATGAAACAAGCCTCAAATGAGTGGAAATCCACCACTCATCAATTTTTCATGAAATACATAAATGGAAAGGGAGAAAGCCATTGTTCAAAATATTTAGAGGCGACAATATGTTGCTAAGATCACTTTGATATTAGTGACGATTTAAAATTAAGGTAAATGAATGATATTGTGGTTGCTGAGTACCTGTTGTTTTTGTACTCATACTATACGAAAACATCTTCTTCGTGATGTTTTTCAGGCACCAGCTATCAATATTGATTTTGAGCCAGTTGTCATTGGATTCAGAGGTGAGGGTAAGCTTATGGAATTACTCATGACAAGTCTTTAAATTTTGTCCACTTTTAGGATATGGACTCTGTGTGTAGTAGCTCTGTACTCATGATTATCAAGTTCTACTTAGGATCTTTATTTTTGTCCATATACGTTTATATTGCTTCCGTTCGTTTCTCCAAGTGTGTTTGTCAAATTATTCATATATTGCGGTTGGTTGATATTACTTATAACCTTACATCAATTACTTATCATTACGGGTTATTGAAGGTGCTGTAATGACTCAGGTTTTTGGATCGTGACATTACATGGTAACAAAAACTATGAAACATATAAATAGACGAAAAAAGTGATTGAAACATGAAAATTCATAAAAATTAAGATATGCAAATAAATTATTCATAGAAGCAAATGATGGAGAAAAAGTAATTTATCTAAGGAAACCAAATTCAAGATAAAGGATAGATGTTAAACATTGAAATAAATCAAGTATTCAAGGAAAGCAATAATAGGAAAGGCATGATTTAAGTATGGAGAGAAACCAAACGGAAAGGACAAAGGATAATAAATTAACATGGTACAAGAATGCATAAAGAAACAAAAAAATCGAGTTTAAATATGGAAAGAAAGAATATTTCTTTCAGAGAAACAAACAAAGAAAAGCAATTATATATGAAAATAGACTAATATTTAAGAAAACAAAAAGGATAAAGGAAATGGATTACATGATACTAGAAATGTAAATGGAATCGGTTCTTTTTATTTTATTTTAAAAGGTTAAATTTATCTAACTTAAAGTATGTACAAATATCTTATTGGGTATTAATATATATGATTAATATATCACCATCCGAGCCTATATCATGGTCGAGGCCGACACTTGAGAATCATTGTTTGTCCCCAAGTGAACCCTCGTCCTGGCTGATTACAACGGACGACTAACTTAAGCATACAAAGCTTAAAATTAAAATAAACATTAATGAAACTTAAACACAAAACTTTAACTCAAAAGAAAACTTTGAATAATAAAATATATTCAACTCGCCCAAAATAGACAAAAGTCCAATAACAAATTTCAAATACAAAAACAATTCCACTTAATTCATTCCCCAAAGTCATGTTGTCACATGCACAAGTCTCTATTGTAAATACTAGAATTGAAATAACCTATGCAAGTCTCAAATGACATAGTATTTCAAGTAAAAACAAAATCATAAACAAAAGTAAGAAGGTCTGCTGAGATGACAACAGCTACCTCAAAATCTCCACAGAAATTCTCAAAAATGAAGAGACTAGAAGGTATCACGAAGATCAGGTCTCATAACCTATAAAAAAGTTTGTATAACCAAAGGGTGAATACCAAAACACACAGTACCCAACAAGCAAACCTCTAAACACAAGACAAGAGAACAAAATTCGGGTACTCCTTATACCCTATCCGAATCTCCACACTACAATCTGCATAAAACAAACTCAACCTAACAGTTCACAGTTCACAAAACATATAACTCAATAACAACACTCTAACAGATAACAATTTTCAATAATAAGTCAATATTTGTCTGTCACGAGTTCCACAGAAAAACACTAACAAGGTCAGCAAAACACAAGTTTAAGTTCATTAATATTCAAAATGTGCAATACCATGAAATGCAATGTAAATTACAGTGATGCATGTTTGACCTAATGATACACACCCATTGTCTCTCAGTCTAGGACCCATGGAGAACATATTTGTCTATGTATTCATCAAGACGTGCTATACAATCCTCGATAATAGTAACCATTGCGGCACACGATATGTCCCTCAAAATATAATATCCACCGCGGCGCGCGATACGATCCTCGAAATGGTACATTCTCTCATAAAATAATACTTTTCACAACCATATCTCAGATGCAATGCAAATGACAGGTTCAAATAAATAATGAGGAAATAATCATTAATTTTGATAACAAGGCACAAATCCCAATAATGCAATTCTATACAACATAAACAAATAAGCAATAAGCCTCTGAGTCATTCTCTAACATCACACAAGGAAATACACGAATTTCATATGCTTAACAAGGGCTTAGAAATCCACTTGTCTTAGCAACTCGAATAATCACTTCGGGACTTGAGCCTTCCCTTTTCGTTGAGATTTCAAATCGATGCAATCTATTCAAGTATATATATTCACAATAAGATTTTGGAACTAACAACACCCACATTTTTATTTGTTTAACCTTGACCTAAAAATACACCCAAATTTATAATCAAGTTGCTAAATCTTGATTCCAACCAATAAGTCAAATCTCATATTTTCTAAATTTCAAATCTAAGATTAGATCATAATTTATCCAAATACCACCATCGTGAAGTTCTTATATAATATACTATACTCAATATTCAATACCATATCTCAATATGTCAAAATTTGAATCATAATGTGATAACTAAAACAATTAACTAATATCATATGTGCCTCAAAACAATTTGTAGATTAACATATTTCTAATGTTCAACTATAAACATTAATTCACTAAATTATTCACTCCGCAATCATGTCAAATAATTAGGCATTATTATCCAATTATTAGGTCATCATTGGACAATGATTAGACTATATAAATTAATCATATTCTTACCCAACTTCAATACGTATGCCACTGCCAATTCCTTGTTTCAAATCTTCTTTTTCCATTCATATAATAATGTTATGTACACGTATATAGCGATTAATCAAATATTTTCACAAGGGCATTTAATGCCGGCATAGTTTACCTGAAGCAGTTGAAACCCTTCGTCCGTTCCCTCTTTCTCCTTTCTTTTTTCCTTTTATGAATTTATTAAGTACTAATTGTGATAAATTTTACTGACTTCTTATATTATATATGAGTCAAATAATATAAGCTCTTAACTAAATCATCACTTTAGCCCATTAACTATTGGTTAATTTAATTTTCTATAATTATTCCTCAATTAATAAACTCCAGTTCAACAAATAATTCAAAATTTCAAACAATGACCTCCAGGGTCATTATAATTAGACTTCTGAAACTCTACTGTTTATTTATGAAGCCTCTAAACGACAAAGTGAAAGTCGGGACAAGAACCACAACCTCCTAACAACTGATATAATTGTAAGGTAAATAAAATCCTCCGAAAGCGAGTAGGCTCACCATAACCAACTCGAACTCCATATGATATCAACGAACCTCGTGTTGATGATACCGAATACCTGAATCTGTATCATGAAAAAAGATACAGTCCAAAAGGCTCAGCACGTGAAATATACGAGCATATAAGAGGAATTCAAAAGAATAAACATAAGCTTGAACTTCAATAAAAAGAAAACATACTTACCTTTTCTCAACTCAAAGAAACATATTTCAATTCAACCATAAGATATTACACACACACACACAAGAAATTTAAATTTTTTATTAAAAAAATTAATTCAAATTTGAAAGTCCAATCGTGGATCTCGCATCAATTTTCGGTTGTCGAGGTTGGGTCCTGATTTTGAAGTCAAGTCTTAATTCGAGTATCGAAGTTAAAATTCGAATTGATCGATCATGCTAAAGTTTGGTGTCGGGGTCAAGTCTTGGATCGAATATCCGATTTCAATTCTAAATAAAGGGCCTCGAGTTGAAATATTTTCTACTCAAGAATAAAACATGGTTCAAAAGAAAATAAGTCAGAATCCCCTTATTTTTCAAGATATTTTCCATGAAAAACATTTTCATTAATACCAAACACCCCCGAAAAAGCATTTTAATTCATACTAATTGGATACTACTATTGTTCCATGATGCTACAAGATTGATTTTCTTTTGCTTTTAGTCCATGATTCATAATTACTAGTTGTTATTTTTCTTAGAACATTAAACTTGCTTTTTAATTCATACTAATTGGGTACTACTATTGTTCCATGATGGTACAAGATTGATTTTCTTTAGCTATTAGTCCATGATTCAAAATTACTAGTTGTTGTTTTTCTTAGAACATTAAACTCGTAGTGGATGAATAATTTTTTTTTGAGCTTGTCACATATTTTTCTGTTAAATTAAGGGTAAAATTGGGTCAAAATATTTTTTTTGTGATATATTTGAACAAAAAATATAAAGAAAGGATTATACATAAACCGAAAATATAATGGGGCAGTAAATGTTCAAATTATTTCTGATAATACTACAAAGATTTTATTGATCAAGGTCCATTTCTTTCTTCTTCTTCTTCTTCTTTTTTAATAGTAATGATTTTGTTTTACTCATATAAAATTAGAAACAGGGTAGGTTACTTCGAAAATAATTATCTTACTGGAATTAATATTATGAAAAAATACTTTCAATTTTAATTTTTAAAAATTATTAAGATTTGTTGAATCCAAATAAGAAAACTAAAGTACAATGATGTAATTACAACCTTATTAAATACATGTCATTATAAGTGAAAGAACTTTCATATTAATTTTTCTTAATGAGTTGATTATTTTTTCTAATACATGTAATCTACAATAAAATACAAATATACTTGTATGATTACGCACACATAGAAAAAACATACTTAATTAAACATATGATATTTACTATACCTAGATTTCAAATAAATAAAAATAAAAAATCATTATTCAAAATAAAAAAATATGGTAATATCATTTATTTTATTTGTGATTGAAATTAATGAGATTTGATGATGGGATCCGATGTTAAGAGAGTCAAAACTAAAACAAAAATGTAACTAATAAATTTGACAATTTCTCTCTACACGTTAATTTACAATATGTTTAATGTTTGTATTAAACATGAATAGTGTGGTTGTTTTAAAAGTACCTTTTTAAAGAATGAATTGCATTAATTTTAGTTTTCAATTTTTTTTTGATTTCCCATGGATTTGATGTTCGGAGTTAGGAGCTTCAATTAAATATGAATAATATAATGCGCAGTCCATTAGAGAGTGTATATATATACATAAATTAGAATTTAATTGAATAAAAGAGAAGAAGAATAGAAAAAAAAATTAGAAAAAATAATTTTAAATGTTTGAATTTTATTAAATGGACCAATGAAGGTTAACAAGTAGAATAATTATAAATTCAGATTTCTTGAGGTTTTATATTATTTATTAGATATATGTTATTACAAAATCACTAAGGTTGTGTTTGATATAAGAGGATAAATAAAATATTTTATCTTATTTTTTAATGATTTTAATAATATCATTTGTAATTAATAATACAATGTGAAAGATAGGATGGAGAAATAATGATTTCGTGATTATTTTTTTAACATTAATACGCATAAGTATCGATTGAAATAATTAAAATGAAGAATTAAAATATTATTTAAAGAAAAACAGCTCACTCATATTAGATTTCTTTAAAAAAAAGATATCTTGTGTCCTTTTTTCGTAGTATTTATAATATTTTTAGAATATATTTTTAAGTAACTCAACACTGAAAAATAATTTTATTAAAATAAATATTGTATTTCATATTAAGTCCCCAAAAAAAGAAAGCATAAAAATAAAGAGATAAAACTATACTATTGTCTTGACTCAAAAAGCAAAAAAATGTTCAACATGATTATTGATACGCTTACACTAATATGCATATTAGCTTGGGGAGGGTGCTATATATACATGTCTCAAACAAAGAAACAATTCCGAATTAGAGCTTCCTTCAACTAAAGAAAGTTCATTAGACATATATAAATGGTTTTCAGTTTTTTTATTATTTGAATCTCATCATTCACAGTAACACTTCCTTGTTCTTTTTGAAGAACAAAATTTTTAATGATAGAGAATTCAATTGCCATTTTTATTATGATATGATAAATGATCAAGTTTTGGTGTTGTTGATTGATGATGATAAAAATTTGTCAGAGAGATGATTCATTTACTCGAGTCTCACTAGTATAGAGGTAAATATGCGCTATTCCAAAAAGTATATATAGAACTTAATTCTGTGTGATATGACTAATTTTTATATTAGATTTTATTGATATGATGCTTGTTATCTTATTTTTTATTTTATTTTGCATTAATCACCTTTCAGATCTCATTAATTCGTTAAATCTTCAATTTATTTTTCTGATTTTCATAACAATGTTTCTTTACTTGTTCATGTTTTTTTTACTAGTTACTAAATGACTCTTTGTGTAATTTTTTTTACAAGTTTTTCACACTCGATTAATTTTTGTGCAGATATATATATATATATATATATATATATATATATATATATATATATATACATATATATATATATATATATTTTTTTTTTTGTGATAGTGATAGTTTATATTAATTTTCTTATCATTTAATTTCAAAATTATCAGATATCATCTAAGATATATAATCAATATTATAGATCATTTTAACAACTTACATATACTTGTTTTACTCTTGATCTATTTCTAGACAAAGAGTAGAAACCATTCTTTGTCAATTAATCTAGTGCGACAAGGAAATGGAGGAGAAAATCAACTAATTCTTCATATATAAATTTTAATTAGGGCTTAGGTCTTTAATTTTCACAAATTTGTTTATATTTTAAGGAAATAAACTATTCAGATAGTGAAGACACACGATTAAAACATTGTGAAGAAATAGAAGAAAATGATGAGACTCAATTTTACTACTATTATTAATAATAATAAATAGTTGTTGTTGTTGTTGCTGACTTTAATATAAAATCTTCTTGTCTTTGTTAGGATAAATTGAACCCAAATAAGTATAATTTAAAACGACAACTTAGTTAAAAGTTTTTTATGTTTTTTACTAATCATAAATTAAAAAAATAGTTTTTGTGTTGATCCATTTGTTGTTTTGGATACTAGAGCTTTTATTCCATAAAATACTTTTTTGATTGATTTTAAATGGATATTTTGGACTATTCGTAATCATATTTATGAAATTAATGAGATAACTGTTATAATTTATTTAATTGACGATTAAGTAAAATAACATTAAATTTATGATGGACCACTTTTATTATTTTTATAATTATTGTTTGAATAATTAAGGTAGTACACAATTTATAAAAAAAAAAAAAGGAAAATTGAAAAAGAGGCACACATCGAAAAAAAAAAATCGATAAGAAGAGCGATGAACATCCAACATGTAAGCATTAATTTCCTTAATCAGTGTATTTGCTTATATACATAGATGTCATATTATCATTATTTTATTATTACTATTAATAATAAAGCATAAGTTCAAATTCAATTTCTAATTGCTTCTGTTTTTAACCTAGGTGCCAAAGTTTTCATGTCTATCAAGAGTTAAATTGACAATGAGATAATAAAATTATTAGGACTGATGTACATAATATATCACTATCTCTGCAATTTATCTATTATCACTCCGTGACCAGTTATTTAGGTTTTAGTTACTTTTGTTCTTCTTCGTATAGATATCTTATTATTATCCATATTTTGATATATTAAGATAGGTAATTAAATATTAGGTGTAGTATATTATTTGAATATCATTAAAGTTATGTTATTCAGAGAAATAAAGACTTAACCTTAGGCTTAAATATAAGAAATAGGAGTCTTGACATATTAATCGACCTCCAGATAAGAAACTTGAATATTGATTTGTGTTTAATTACTGTTGGGTCTAGGCAAAACCTAATAGTGTAATATGAGTGTCTATAGAATCGTTAACATACAAATTATGCATATTGATAGATTGGAAAGGTCTCGTAGGCATTGAGAAAAGGAAAAATAATGGAGAAGTAGCTTGCTTGACATCGATTCTTCGGTGGAGGTAGGTTATGGTTTATTTGATTTAATACATAAACTCTTAATAGTGATTGATATGCATTGAATGATATTGTAAAGCTCTCTATGTACTTGATTGTGTGATTGTGTGACTTGGTTGTGTGGTTTTTGATTGGTCTTAAATCCCAAGGCCGCGAGATTCCTAATTTGAAAACCTCTCTATCGAAGTGATGCCTTGAATAAAGAAGGATTGATGAAATATAATTAACGAATGGAAAAGTAGTTATAATAAACGATAATTAATAATATTTTTGGATCGAAGAGTCATGTTTCGATGCAGTATTTTTGGATCAGAGTGTCACGTTTCGACATAGTATTTTTGAATTGGAATGTCACGTTCCAACATGATACTTTTGAATTGGAGTGTCACGTTCCGAATCGGTAATATTGAAGGAAAAGGATATTGAATTAACTTAAGCTACTTAATTTCAAAGAACTCATAACTCAAATGAGCGTGGTGTGGAGGCATGAGTCTCCATCCGTGTGCTTGATATTGTGATTGATTGTGTACATACTTTAGTGTTGTTGTCACTAGTTCATGTTGTTTGTTGCTTGTCACCTGTTCAGTGTCATAGTTAATTTTATACTATTATTCATTGTATATTAGTTTTTATTTTGGGTTGACCGATAATACCTACTCAGTACATGTTGCCCTGTATTAAGCCCTACTTGTGTATTTTGTTTCTTTGTTTTCCTTTTTGTGGAGTGCAACGAGTATACCAGCGACTTTGACTCACCGTCAGCTCTAGCCAATATCAGTATATCAGTTTAGGGTGAGCTTTTGTTTGATTCTTTAGGTCATGACCTAATTTTCTTAGTTTTTTGACACAAATTACATTATTTATTAATTTGGTGTATTTGATACTCTTAGACTTAGCATTTGGATATTATATGTCCTTGATGTGATGACTTTTAGATTTTGGGTATGACATATAGTAGACTATAATGATTTTGTGTTTCTTAAACTAATGAGATTTAAGTTTCCGCATTATGGTTAGTATTCTGTTAGTTGTATGATAGTTATATATTGGGCTTTGGCTTACTGGGTATACCCACCTAGGAGGTCAAGTGTGGGTGTCACTCACGACTCGATTTGGATCGTGACAAACATGGTATCAGAGCTTTAGATTCGGTGATCTCATCACATAAAAGTCTAGTAGAGTCTTGAAGAACTGTACGGGGACACCTTTACTTTTCTTTAAGAGGCTATATGACTTTAGGAAAACTCATTTCATTCTTTCTTTCGTGCTATTACTTGGATCCAATGGTATCTAGGTGATACAAATTGGTATCTTAATTTCTTCATTCTATTTTACATATGGTTAGTACTAGAGTATTAGAAGTTGAAACAGCAACACCAGAAAAAAAAAATGTGTCCTTGGGAATGGGTATATTTCTTGGTTGACTATAGGCTTGAAATGACTAGTAATCAAAATTATTTTTTTAAATTCATAAAGTTGAAACCCTTATTCTTCATGGGTTCCATTATTGATTGTTTTGAGTTGCTTTATAAAATTAATATAGTGTAGAGACTTAGTGTTGAGTTTGTCACATACTAGTTTTTAGGATACATGGTGATAGTCTCACGTTAAGTTGCGATTAGTAAAGACACTACCTATGGATTAAAGGCAATTTTTTCTAGAATATTCATGAAGAATTATATGCCTTATAATTTGAGGGATAGGAGGAGAGATGAGTTACAGAATGACAAGAGGTATATGTTGCACCAGGTAAGGTCAAAATCTCTACTACGATCGAAAGATTTAGTGTATGTCAGAGAGGGTCATTAATTCTTACTTGGTTAGAGTTTTCAAGTGTATTGCTTTCGTTATTGACTTGATCTAAAAAGTAAAAAATATTTCATGGGCTAGAGAGAGAATAGATTCAATAATATTTTACAATTATGCAATGGATAAAAATATGTGGGATATTTGGGTACGATTTTCTAGACAAATATGATGTGTTCTAGTGATGAATTTAACGTCCTTTCACTGTACGGTACTAGTGTTACGTGGAAATGGATACATCGATTTTCAAGTGTGAACACTAACTACTTAAGAAGTTTTTAGTGGCATGACATATTTAGAGAATAAGATTCAGTGTTGCTTCACATTTGAGAAACTAACTACTTTCTCACTACGGACGCTTGGATTGAGCATTTTTTTTTAAAAAAAAATTGTGTGGGATCTTTGGTAAAATGTTAATACATTTAGGTAGTGAAATGTATCTTGGGGGTTCTGAACGATGACTGGTGATTTAACTTAAGCTTCAAAGGGTAGATTGATACTAGAATGACAAACTTATAGGAAAAGAAAATCCTAGTGAGTATACTTGGGTGAAGTAAATTGAAGAAATTAGTAAGAAAGTTCATTTAAAATTGAGTAAGTCCTTTGGTTTGATCGGGTATAACTGAGTTTGAGGTGTCATGCCGATGAAAAGGTTGATTGTGTGGTGATGACAAGGGCTTGTTGAGCCTGATGGCAATAAGAGTTAGTGATGGATTGTGATAGAGATGCAACTATAGAAAACAAATTGTTGGTTAAACAATTTTTTTATGGTAATGATGACTTTTGATTACATAAAGCTGTGATTTTCTACTATTCAATGAGTAACATGATTGTATTAAAAGTTTGAGAAATGTTGGGGCAGCGATTGAATAAAATTTAGAGGAACTAGAGTCATAATAAATAAATAACAATTAATGGAATGTAGTACAACTTTAAGAAAGAGGTGAGAGCAAAATATTTTTTCCCTCTAATTGTAACGGGTAAAGAGGTATATTAAATGGAATTGAGGATTGGGTTTGGAGATGCGTAATTTCATTTGTTTTGCTCTTGTCATTGTAATACTGTCAGAGGATCATCAGATTGGTTAAAAGCTATTGGGTAAAACTTAAGAAAGGACTGTACAAACGTTCAACTTGAATGGGATGATCAACTTTGTTGTAGTGTTGAATTTAGTAATGATTACGGTTAGATTTTTAGTGAAGTATAAGCTAAAGATGATGGAGAGGCGATCAATGATAAGCTAAGATACAGGAAGTCATAAATGTCCTCAAAGTATAAGAAAATGTAGATAGATAAGGGCATTGTGTTACCCAGTTGGATACATAATTCATTTTTTTTCATTATTGAGTTACACAGTGATATGTTTTGTCAAGGTATGAATTTGAAACGTAATAAATGATTGATTTCATCGATATTAAGCATGTGAAAGAACTTACGCATATTATTAAAGGATGTAAGAAAGGGTTTCCCAAAGAGTTTTGATTTAGAGTGTGAAGTAAATTGTCATAAGTTGTCAGTATAAGAATGAGATCGGTAAGCAAGTTGGAGAAACAAGAGTATGAAATATTGAAAGGTCGAGATACTTAGAATTCTGCACCAGGGAAAGATTTTGAGAAAAATGAAGGAGTAAGAGCTCTCTAATAAACCCATGGGGTTGTATTGATTTTTGCATATGAGTTTATATATCTCTGTAAGATCTGAACTGATTTGGTACAGACTTACTAGTGATTTATCATTTACTTTTATAAAGATTGAGTTTAGATTTTTGTGACAATCAATGATGTGTGTAAGATTATTGGTTGTTATGTGGGGCTAAATTGCTGAAATTATGGTAGGTCACTTATGAATGAGCAAAAGTCTCTACCTATATTTATACATGGAATTGAAGATGTTTAGGGGATTGAAACTAGGTATATGACAGATTGTTTAGAGACGACATTCTGTGTTATTTAATCATTTTATCTCGATGAAAAGGTACTGTCAAATTTGAAATTAATGTTACTAGCCTTGTTTGAAATTCGTATATTTCAAGAAATGCATTATTAGAAAGAGAGAGAGGCATAGTTTGAACATGTATTTGATAAGAATACTTTGATACTAATGATGGTGTGGGATTAAAGTAGATGATCGAGGTGGTTATGACGTTTGTTCGTATTAAGAATGTTGACTTCGGTAGATGTTGGTTCGATGAACTAAGTATATGTGCAATTATAATAGTGATTAAATTTATTATTGTGGGAAGCTATAAAATCAAAGAGATAGAGTTAGATGAATGAAAATGTTTGATATGAGAACTATGAAAGGAGAATATGGAGTTATTCAACCATTGTTATGTATATTCTTATGTGACCAACTACTTCATTATGCGTGTGGTTAGAGTATGATTCACTTCCTACGTCCGTGTGTGTTTTCCCTTCTATAGGTGACTCCCTAGTGGTGGACCGGGTATACAAATTATGTGATTGTCCTCCAACTAGAGTGGCATCCTTGGTTAGACTTGTTCATTTCAGTTAAGGAAGGTTTAGTGTTGTTTGGGATAATTGATGCATACTAGTGATTCTACACGCAATACTTTGCTTATGAGAATTTATAGGAGAGCTACCACTGATATTTACAGTTGTAAGATAGACTTAAGATTTATCTCATCATCAGTATCATATTTTGGCTATGTGTTATTGAATGTGAGGGTAATTAGGTCTAGTTTTGTCATTCTTAAGGTTTGCCTATAATAACTAGTAATTTAGCATTTCAATAGTGTCATCATATGTAACGCCCCGAGCCTACACCCTGGACGTGGCCGGCACCCAATGACCATTGTTGTTCTTGAGTGAACCCTTGACTTGGCATACGTAACTCGACTCAATATTAAAGAAAGAACATTTTCATAAAATGCTTAAATTAATACATAGCCAAAATGGCAATTTAGTCTCAAAATGACATCTGAAATACAAGATATGCAATTGAACAATTTGACTATCTGTCTTTGAATCCTCTATAAATGCTAAGATAAATGTTCGGACAGACCCCATAATATTCTCACAAAGAAACAAGTCTGAAAAGAATGAAAAGGATCCTCTAGAATATAAGGAGGCTCACCAATGACTCTGGATGCTCAAACTGGATCAATGAGATGCCGCATGCTGATCCTGGTTACCTGCATCTCCATCATAAAACAATGCATGCCAAATGGGATCAGTACAATGAATGTACGAGTATGCAAGTTGGAATGTTAAAAAAACTTAAGCTTGATGAGAATAACATGAACTTACCTTGGATCTACTCAACTCATTATATGTATATAAAGCAATTTAAAGCACATGCGATCTATATATATATATATATATATATATATATATATATATAGAGAGAGAGAGAGAGAGAGAGAGAGAGAGAGAGAGAGAGAAAGAGCTTGTAAAACAGTAAAGCAACTCAATTCATTGAAGAAAATGTAGTACCAACTCAACTTTACATTACTTATATATGAAAGTAATATAGTTTTGTGGGAGATTCTCTAACCGACAAAAACTACTATGAGCCTAAGCGGTGATACAACATCTCGTCCATGCTGCCAAAACTGTGCTATACATTGTTGTCGCATAGAACATCATCAACCTAGTGGAACCACTACCTAACCTCACGTGATCATATAGAAAGTATGACTCATTAATATCCATGATGGCTACATAGTTTACATGGATACTTGATTTAATATGAATTTTCATCCCCACATCGGTGCTCAATACTACTCCCAAAATATACTTTAGCTCATGCATTTATAATAACCTATTTTCTCTAGTTTGAGATAATTTTCATCCCTTTTTATCTTTTCAAAATCCGTCTTGGAATTAATGAGGCTGCCCTGAGGGGCTCTGGAAGGCGCGACATCCCAGGGCTTGTCAGACGGGGTTTCCGATTTTTCTTCTCCGATTTTCAATTCTAAACCTTCTAAAACCCATGGATCCCACCCCAAACACTTAGGATCACTAAAAATCTCAATACCTAATATTTTAGACTCATAAAATATCCCAGAAACACAAATTAAACGAACAAAGAAATACTACAACTCAACCAATAAGAATTCAATAATTTTTCATCAAGAACTTCAATGTTCATTATTCAATCTACTTTAGTTGTGCTGAATTAAAAATATCATTGTGTGGTTGGAAGAACCCATCAAAGAAAGATCTCACATACCTGAAAGATATCACCTCCGACTAAACTCACTCGACGATCTTGGCGAAAGCTTGGTCTTTTCTCCTATCTCCTTCTTCTCTTTTCTCTCAAGCCGTAACTGTATTCTATATTTGAAAAACTAACTTAAGGATTAATTTTACCCCGAATAAACCCTTAAAAAATTAGGAAATAGTAGGGTGGAAAGACTTTCTTACCCTTACTAAAAGCCGGATTGGATATTCCTCAATCCAATAGCCCAACTTCAGGTAGGCATATCTCCTTCATATGATATCA
Source organism: Solanum lycopersicum (assembly GCF_036512215.1). Classification (NCBI taxonomy): domain Eukaryota; kingdom Viridiplantae; phylum Streptophyta; class Magnoliopsida; order Solanales; family Solanaceae; genus Solanum; species Solanum lycopersicum. Next base: position 11,805,203 of record NC_090806.1, on the reverse strand, counting down.
AAATGTCGCAAACTCGGCGGCCTTAAAAAATATCATCAAGGGATTTCCAACCATATAAGGAACTGACCCTATCTCACTGCGAGATAGATGTTATTGTCGTGTGAAAACGACAAAAAACCTACTTTTACACTGAAAATTTTTCTTGATTTTTCCTATTCTTATTCTTTTTTAATCCTAGCTATATCAGTTTAGGAGATTTTACCACGTCTCTTACTTGGAAACATTTATCCTCGAATGAGATTTCTTTCACTAAGCTTAGGATAGTAATATCATTTCAGTACTCAACCAACAAAAGCAAGTAATGCATGCTTCTACATAGTCCTATAAAGTGCTGAGAAGAGATTTTAGTACCTTCATCTATATTCTCTTCAGATCCGAAGAGATGTGGATTGCCCTCTTTATATCCTCTTCAGCTTCCCAAGTTGTTTCTTCGACTAACTGATTCCTCCAAAGGACTTTGTAACTTTGACTGATACAACTTCCTTTGTTCTCAACTTGCGAACTTGAAGATCCAAAATTTGAACTGGAATCTCCTCATAGGATAATATATCCTTAATCCCAACATTCTCAGTTGGAAAAATAATGAAGGATCACCCAAGAATTTCTTCAACATCGAAACATGATATTCCGGATGAACCGCTTGTAACTCTTGGTGTAGCTCCTACTCATATGCTACATTGCTCACCCTCTTGGACATTCTGTATGGACGAATATACCGAGGACTAAGTTTCCCCTTCTCACAAAACCTTATAACCCCCTTCATGGGTGAAACTTTAAGATACACCCAATCATCCACCTTGATATCTAACTGCCTTCTTCTAACATTCGTGTAGGACTTTTGGCGACTCTGTGCCATTTTCAACGTCTCTCGAATCACTTTCACCTTATCCATAGCTTGGTGAACTAAATGTGGTCCTATTAACCCTCTTTACCAACTTCAAACCACCCAATAGGAGATCTGCATCTTCTCCTACAAAGAGCCTCATGTGGAGCCATTTGGATGCTCGAATGGTGTAGTTGTAAGCGAACTCAATGAGAGGTGTGTGATCATCTCAATACCCTTTGAAGTCCATCATACCAGCTCTTGACATATCTTCTAAGGTCTGGATATTATGCTCTCATTGTCCATCTGTCTGAGGATGAAAAGCAGTGCTTAAGTTCACTTTAAAAAAATAATGGAGATCAGAACTCCATGAAGTATCACCATTTGCTTGAAGTTACAACTTAGCATGATCCTCGGCCGAATAGGTAGTCTTTACTGGTAAGAAATGGTCTGACTTTGCCATCTTATCGATAATTACCCAAATAGAATCATGTTGCTTGCGAGATCTTGGCAACACTGTGACAAAGTCCATATCAATCATCTCTGACTTCCATTCTGGAAGTTCTATAATCTGAGCAAAACTTCCCAGCCTTTGGTGCTCTACTGTCACTTGTTGGCAATTTGGGCACTTGGCAACAGACTCCGCAATATCATTCTTCATTCTTCCCACTAATATACCTCTTTCAAATCGTGGTCTTGGTGGAAACCGAATGAATGGAATATCTGGAGTTATGACCCTCTTCTAGGATCCTCTCTTGGAGTCTATCAACCGTAGGTACAAACAATCTACCTTGGTACATCTGTACACCATCTCCCCCTTGTTCAAAAGTCAATACTCTTTGCTTATGAACATTTGCCTTCAAATAAAGCAAAGTGGGGTCTTCTTCTTGTTTTTATTTCACCTCGACACTAGTGATGATTCAACCCCATTAATTACCACTATCCCTCCTTTTGTGGAATCCATAAGTCTGACTCCTATGCATGCATGTATGTGCACATCCTTAGCTAACTCCCTTTTTTCTTCCTCAACACGGGTGTTACTCCCCATGGATAACCTACTTAAGGCATCAACAACCACATTAGCCTTACCTGGTGGTAAAGAATACTCATTTCATAATCCTTGAGTAGTTCTAACCACCTCTTTTGTCTAAGATTTAGCTCCTTTTGAGTGAACACATATTGAAGGCTCTTGTGATCAGTGAATATGTTAAGATGAACACCATAGAAGTAGTGACGGCTTCAAATCAAACACTACTACAGCCAATTCCAAGTCATGAGTTGGATAATTCTTTTCATGAATCTTCACCTATCTGGAGACATAATCTAGAACCTTGTCATTCTACATCAAAACACAGCCAAACCCAACTCTTGATGCATTAAACTACACCTTAAAACCTTGAGTACCCTCTCATAACGTCAAAACTTGAGCGATAGCTAATCTCTTTTTCTATTCTTGAAAGCTTTTCTCACAAGCTTCCGACCATTGAAACTTGACTATCTTTTGAGTTTGCTTGGTCAAATGAGACAAGATAGGTGAGAAACCTTCTAGAAACTTCCTATAATAGTCATCCAAATTCAAGAAACTCCTTATATCTGTTGTAGATGTGGGTCTAGACAACTCTGAACTACTTCTATCTTTTAGGTATCAACTTTAATCTCATTACTGGAAATAGTGTGGCCTAAAAATGCTACAGACTTAAGACAAAATTCACACTTGGAGAACTTGGCATATAGCTCTTTATCTTTCAAAGTGGGCAGAACAAACCTGAGGTAACTAGCATGATGTTCTTCATTCCTTGAATAAACCAATATGTCATCAATGAAGACGATGACAAACAGATCTAAATAAGGTTTGAAAACTTTGTTCTTAATATCCATGAATGTTGTTGGTGCATTTATCAACCCAAATGACATAACTAAAAACTCATAATACTCATACCTGGTTCTAAAAGTTGTCTTTGGAATGTCACATTCCCTAACATTCAACTGATGGTAGCCTGATCTGAGATCAATTCTTTTGAATCAAGAAGCACCCTGAATATGGTCGAAAAGATCATTTATCCTTGAAAGAGGATACTCATTCTTTATGGTCACCTTATTCAATAGGCGATAATCTATACACATCCTAAGAGAACCATCTTTATTCTCACAAATAAGACTAGAGTGCCCCTAGGTGAGACACTTGCCGAATAAAACCTTTATCTAATAAATCTTCCAGTTGTCCTTTTAGCTCTTTTATCTCTGCTGGTGCCATTTTGTATAGCGGAATAGATATATGATGAGTATCAGGAATGATTTCTATAGCGGAGTCTATATCTTTTTTGGGAGAGACTCTGGGTAGATCATCAAGAAAGACTTCGGGAAACTCTTTCACTTCAAACTGTCTGAAGGGTAGGTACCTCAGCACTTGAGTCATTAACTCGGACTACGTGATAGATACACCCCTTTGAAACTAACTTTCTTTCCTTAAAGTACAAAATGAAAGGACCCTTAGGCACAACTGAACTACTACTCCACTCTATGACAGAATTATTAGGAATCTAGAACTTGACATATCGAGTTCTACAATCTATTGACTCATAAAAGGCATGAAACAAGTCTATACCCAAAATGACATCAAAAGCTACCATGTGTAACTCTACTAGATCAGCCATGGTGTTCTTGTGATTGATGGAAACATGAAAATCATGATAGAATCTTTCCGCTAGAATAGAATCCCCAACAGGTGTAGAAACACAGAAGGATTCACATAGTTTTTCAGGAAGAGTCTCAAACTAATTTGCAACATAAGGAGTTTCAAAAGATAAACTTGCTTCCGGGTTTACCAAAGCATAAATATCAAATGTAAATACTTTGATCATACCCGTGAAATCATCGGGAGAGTTCTTTGCTCTTGGAGGCTAGTTATTTCATAGAGATTGCTTGCCCCTCTGCCAGTATCAAAAGTGTCTCCTCTAGGTGCAGCCCTGTCTGGTAGAGCAATTCATGAAGATTGAACTCTATGCCCATATTTCCACCACCATGCTTATTATTAGGGCAACCTTTCATGAACTGACCATCCTGACCACACTTGAAGCAACCTACCTAGATATCACGACATTTATTACGGTGATTACTACCACACTTAGCACATGTAGGAGCCCAAATCCCTCCTTGTGCCACACTACCTTGGGATTTGACTAGTCTAGACTTGAAGTTCTTGGAATTTTTGTAATTATACTTACCTATATTTTTGGGCACAGGTGCACTAGCATATTATGGTGCATGACCCTTTTGTTTCTAAAATTGTGGTCGACTTGAACAACCCTTCTGTTCACGAGATTCATTCATAGTCTTAGCTTTCTTATTCATGTACTCCTCTATGTCCCTAAGCTTCTCTTCGGCTACCTTCTGCATATACACCATTAACATTGAAATGTCCATGTCCCTCAACATTGCAGCCCTACCTCTTTGTTTGAAGCACGACCCAAGCCAGCAACAACCAAGCTCATTTTGGTCCTCATATCCTTAACAATCTCAGGAGCATAGCGAGATAGTTGAGTGAACTTCGACCCATATTCATGAACAGTCAAGGAGTCCTGTTAAAGAGTGAGGAACTCCCACACCTTTGCTTCCTTAAGTTCTCGGGGAAAGAAATGTCCCAAGAATGTTTCTTCAAATCAAGCCCAACTTTGATGTGGTGCATTCTCATCTCTGTTCCCTTTCCACTTATCGAACCAAATCCTAGACAAATCTTCACTTGATATGAGACTAGTGCAAACCTTTAAACATCAACCACATACATCACCTCAAACACCTTCTTCAACTCTTCCACAAAGTTTTCTGGATCATTAGCATTGCTTGAACCAGAAAAACTTGGTTTATTTATCCTCAAGAATTCCTGAATTCTCTAAATGTCATCACCCTTGTCGAGCTCCCCTTTGTTGCCCGACTTGGTTGGTCACAACTTGACCCAACATCCTAATAGCCTCATGGAATTCAGCATTCATGGCTTGTCCTTGAGGTTGTATATCCGGTGCATTAGCTACCTCTTGTTCTTCAACATTCCTTCTGGATGGTCGACCTCTGACCTTTCTTCGTAGAGGCATGATAATATTAAAAACACGTAAGCACAAATTAAAGGGAAACTTTTTAGATATAAACTCTAACGCATGAAAGGAATTTTTAAATAAGTGAGAAATTTATAAATGTTACAGCCTCCTAATCGTAGATGCGGCACTCTTGACATTGATGACTAACACTCTACGGACAGGGTCTCATAGATTCCCTAGGACTCTTCAATTATGTGCTCTGATACCAAGTTTGTCATGTGTCATACCGAGAGCCTACACCATGGATATGATCGGCACCCGACAAAATTTTATTGCCTCGAGAGAACCACTGGCCTAACTTACTTAACTCAGCGGAAGATTATGTTAAACTCAGACAATGAATTAAATGCATTTTCATAAGAAAACATAATAACTTGTCTTGGCCAAAATGGCACCTCAATCTCAATAGTATAACATATGCAGTATAAGATAAAGGAGACTCCAAAACTGAACTACTACAATGTGTATGAAGCCTTTTAAACTGATTAAGATGGATGTTGGGACGAACTCCACAACATCCTAAAACTAAACTAGTAAAGTAAGTGAAAAAAATGTCCTCCGGAAAGTAAGGAGGCTCACCACTGACTTTAAAGCTCAAAAAGGATCAACGAAGTGTTGCGTGCTGATCGTGGTTACGTGCGTCTACATCATAAAACGATGCAAGCTAAATGGAATTAGTACATTGAATGTACGAGCATGCGAGTTGGAAACTATAAAACACATTAAGCTTAAGGGGAATAAATTGAACTTACCGTGGCTTTACTCAATGCAAGAATATACTTAATTCAAAGTATGTATATAAAGCAATTTAAAACACATACGATATATGCAAAGATTATAAACTAATAAAACATTTTGGTTCGTTAAAGAAATGCAATAATAAACTGAACTTTACTTATATATGGAATTAATATAACTTTTGTGGGGGATTCCCTAACCGACAACTATCACTTGAGCCTAAGTGATGATACAACGTCTTACCTCACGCTGCCGAGACCATCCTATACCTTGCCATCGATATAAGACTTTACTTGTCACGACCCAAATCCGGGCCGCGACTGGCACCCAAACTTACCCTCCTATGTGAGCGAACCAACCAATCTAAACCATAACATTTCAATATAATATAAACAGAAAGTAATGCGGAAGACTTAAACTCATAAGTAAAATCAATAATCAACTTCTATAACTCAAAACTTATCATTATCCCCAGAATTTGGAAGTCATCATCACAAGAACATCTATAATCAAATTACTAAACTAAGAGTATTCTAAGAAGCTAAAAATACATAAGAAGCTAGTCCATGCCAGAAGTTCAAGGCATCATGACTTGAAGAAGAAGATCTAGTCAAAGCTAGAAGCGTTAGCTCACCCTGAATTTCCGATGTAGTAAGACTGGCTTGAATTACTGTTGAGTCGAAGATGACGGCACGTTTGCTACACTCCACAAATAAATAAGAAGAAAACAATAAAAGTAGGGGTCAGTACAAAACACGGGTACTGAGTAGATATCATCGGTCAACTCAAAATAGAGAACAGTATATATCAAGTAATATCATAAATCAACTATAAAACTCAACATGTAGTAACAACAGGTACTATAATCATCAACAAGTACCATCAAGTTCATCCATGAGGGCTCAAGCCTCAATACCATACTCGTTTGGGAATTAAGTTTATTAGATTGAGTATATTAATATCTTTCAAGATTCTTTATCTTTATTCCCCTCGTGTCGGTACGTGACACTCCGACCCTCATATACTATCCTGGTACCGGAACGTGGCACCCGATCCATATTCTATCCTTGTGTCGGAACGTGACACTCCGATCCGCATATTCTATCCTGGTACCGGAACGTGGCACCCGATCCATATTCTATCCTGGTGTCGGAACGTGACACTCCGATCCTCATATACTATCCTGGTACCGGAACGTGGCACCCGATCCATATTCCATCCTGTTGTCGGAACGTGACACTCCGATCCTCATATACTATCCTGGTACCGGAACGTGGAACCCGATCCCCTAATCTCACTACTTTCATTCATCAAGCCTTCTTTTATACCAAGACATCATCATTAACAAAGTAGATTAGGGTTTCTTTTCAAGATTTGGGATTCAATAGATTCATCATGCTCATTTATTCATAATTACATAATCACATCATTCATGCAAGCATACAATTAAGCATATAGAAGGGTTTACAATACTACTAACACATATCATTCACTATTAAGAGTTTACTACGAATAGCATGAAAACCATAACCTACCTCCACCGAAGAGTTGAATCAAGCAAGAATTTTCCCAAAGCTTTGTTTCTCCCTTCTCGTTCGATTCTTTCTCTTTCCCTTGTTCTTTCTATTTTCTTTATTCAAACCCTCTTTATTTTACCCTAATTAGTATATAATTCAGAATAAAAGATGGCAATAATACCCCACTAATTAACTTAGGGTTACCTCTTTTAACCCCTTAAGAATTTTAGTTATTAATATAACCCCACGAAATCTATAATTAAGGAAAGAATAGTCCAAAAACGTCCCTTAAAACTTCACCAGAAATCCGACTCTGCCTAAGATTTACGCAACCTGTGACGGGCCGTCGTGCCTGCGACGGTCCGTCCTGCAGGTCGTCGCAAGGGTCAGAGAGTCAACTTCCACTGAACAATCTGTGACGGTCCGTCACGCCTGTGACGGTCCGTCCTGCCATTCCGTCACGAAGTTAAGAGAGTCGATTTTCAGTACCCAATTTCAGATTTTCTAAGTGTTTTGAAACGAGACCCTGCGACGGTCCGTCGTGCCCTTGACAGTCCATCGTGCCCTTGACGGTCCGTCGTGGGGTCCGTCGCTTCTGCCAATTTTTTTTTCCAGAATTGAAGTATGTTGCTCAAAACGACTAAACAGGTCGTTACAATAGATACCAATTTACCCATCGTTCGTCCCCGAACGATCAAAAGAAGGAAAACAAGGGCGAAAAGGAGTACCTGAATCTGTAAACAGATGTGGGTATTTTTCTCGCATATCCGCCTCCTTCTCCCAAGTGGCTTCTTCAACGGGTCGATTCTTCCATTGCACCTTGATGGATGCAATCTCTCTTGACCTCAACTTGTGAACTTCTCTATCTAAAATAGCAACAGGCTCCTCCTCATAAGACAAGTTCTCATCAAGCAAAATTGAATCCCAACGGATGATGTAGTTTCCATCCCTATGGTATCTTTTCAACATAGACACATGGAATACCGGATGCACTCCGGACAGCCCTGGAGGCAAGGCTAACTCATAAGCCACCTCTCCTACTCGCTTAAGTACTTCAAATGGTCCAATGTACCTTGGACTTAGTTTACCCCTTTTACCAAACCGCATCACCCCTTTCATGGGTGAAACTTTCAACAAGACTTGTTCACCCTCCATGAACTCTAAGTCTCTAACCTTTCGATCTGCATATTCTTTTTGTCTACTTTGCGCCGCTAAAAGCTTTTCTTGAATAGACTTCACCTTTTCCATCGAATCCCTCAAGAGATCAGTACCCCAAGGTCTAACCTCGAACGCATCAAACCAACCGATGGGAGACCTACATCTCCTACCATACAATGCTTCAAATGGAGCCATATCAATGCTTGAGTGATAGCTATTATTGTATGAAAACTCCGCTAAGGGTAAGAAGCTATCCCAATGGCCACCAAATTCTATCACGCACGCACGAAGCATATCCTCCAACACTTGAATCGTTCGCTCAGACTGACCATCGGTCTGGGGATGGAACGCAGTACTAAGGTCCAGCCTAGTACCCAATTCAGCATGCAATGTTTTCCAAAACTTAGAAGTAAACTGCGTACCTCTATCTGATATGATGGATAGTGGAACCCCATGCAATCGCACCACTTCCGAGATGTAAAGTTTGGCTAACTTTTCTGCATTGTAAGTCACCTTGACCGGAATGAAATGAGCAGATTTAGTTAACCTATCAACAATCACCCAAATGGAGTCATACTTACCCATTGTCTTCGGAAGACCAACCACAAAATCCATTGCAATTCTTTCCCACTTCCATTCCGGAATGGGCATTCTCTGAAGTGTTCCTCCGGGCCTTTGGTGTTCATACTTTACTTGTTGACAGTTTGGACATTTGACAATAAAATCCACAATGTCACGCTTCATTCCACTCCACCAAAAGTGTTGTTTTAGGTCACGATACATCTTGATTGCACCCGGATGTATATAATACCTTGAACTATGAGCCTCTGTTAGAATAGTGTTGATCAAATCATCGACGCGGGGTACACATACCCTTCCCTTGATTCTCAAAACACCTTCCTCATCGATTTGTGCTTCCTTAGCCTCCCCTCGCAATACTTTATCTTAGATTCGCCTTAGTTTCTCATCATCAAACTATTTTCCCTTAATTTTGTCAAGAAAAGAAGATCTTGACTCCACACTAGCCAATAATCCTCCCTTCTCATTTACTTCTAATCTCATCAAGTCATTAGCTAGAGTCTGAACCTCTCTAGCCAATGGGCGTCTAGAAGCTTGCAAGTGAGCTAGACTCCCCATGCTTCCCGCCTTCATACCTAAAGCATCCGCTACAACATTCGCCTTCCCCGGATGATACAAGATAGTGATATCGTAGTCCTTTAGTAAATCCATCCATCTCCTCTGCCTTAAGTTCAAATCTTTCTGAGTAAAGACATACTGTAGGCTACGATGATCCGTATAGATCTCACACTTAACCCCATATAAATAGTGTCTCCATTGTTTTAATGCAAACACTACCACAGCCAATTCCAAATCATGGGTCGGATAGTTACGTTCATGCACCTTTAATTGCCTTGAAGCATAAGCAATCACACTCTTCTCTTGCATTAGTACTGCACCCAAACCAGAATAGGATGCATCACAATAAATAATGAAGTTCTTACCCTCTACTGGCAAGGTAAGGATAGGTGCGGTAGTCAACAAAGTCTTTAGCTTCTGAAAGCTTTCCTCACATTCATCCGACCATACAAATGGGACATTCTGCTTAGTCAAGTTCGTCAATTGGGAGGCGATAGAACTGAATCCCTTGACGAATCGGCGGTAGTAGCTAGCTAACCCAACAAAACTCCTTATTTCTGAAACATTAATAGGTCTTACCCAATTCTTCACTGTCTCAATCTTAGAAGGATCCACCATCACTCCATCCTTAGAAACCACGTGTCCCAAGAAGGACACTGCATCTAGCCAAAACTCACACTTCGAGAACTTGGCATAAAGCTTTTTCTCCCTTAACATTTCCAATACCATTCTCAAATGCTCTTCATGTTCCTTCTTGCTCTTTGAGTATACCAATATATCATCAATAAATACGATCACGAAGAGGTCCAAATATGGCTTAAAAATCTCGTTCATCAAGCTCATGAACGCAGCAGGGGCATTCGTAAGACCAAAGGACATCACTACAAATTCGTAATGCCCATACCTCGTTCGAAAAGTAGTCTTTGGCACATCCGTTGCCCGTATTTTCAGTTGATGATAACCGGATCTCACGTCAATCTTAGAGAAGACACAAGCACCTTGTAACTGATCGAACAAGTCATCAATGCCGGGAAGAGGATACTTGTTCTTTATGGTTACCTTGTTTAGTTGTCTGTAGTCTATACACATTCGAAAACTCCCATCCTACTTCTTTACAAACAAAACCGGAGCACCCCAAGGGGATGCACTTGGTCTAATGAAGCCTTTGTTCAATAACTCTTGAAGTTGTGCCTTTAACTCTCTTAACTCCGCGGGAGCCATTCTATAAGGGGGTATAGAAATGGGGCGAGTACCGGGTTCAAGATTAATATAGAAGTCAATATCCCTGTCCGGTGGCATACCAGGAAGATCTGCCGGGAACATATCCAGAAACTCACGAACTACTGAAACCGACTCAATCGAAGGTACTTGGGTAGTGTCATCCTTGAGATGTGCCAAGAAAGCTAAACACCCTTTACTAACCATTTTCTTAGCACGAAGAAAGGAGATGATACGTACCGGATTGGAAGTGTAGTCACCCTCCCACACTAACGGGTCTGTCCCAGGCTTGGCTAGCGTCACCATTTTCGCATTACAATCCAAGATTGCAAATTGCGGAGAAAGCCAAGTCATACCCAGAATCACATCAAAATCATATATTTCTAAGATAACCAAATCTACATAAGTGTTGCTCCCCACAAAGTTTACCAAACAAGACCTATATACCTTTTCAACTACCACAGACTCACCCACCGGAGTAGAGACACGAATAGGCATATCAAGTAATTCACAATGTAAATTTAGATCATTAGCAAATGAGGAAGATACATAAGAAAATGTGGATCCAGGATCAAACAGTACAGAATCCATGCAATCACAAACCAAAAGATTACCTGTGATGACAACATCAGATGCCTCCGCTTCAGACCGCCTAGGGAAAGCGTAACAATGGGCCCTATCGTTCATCTGTCCATTGCCCCTACCTTGTGGTGATGTAGTGGCTCCAGTTTGCCCATCACCTCGGCCGTTTTGGTGACCACCATTTCCTCGACCACCACGTCCTCCAGAATAACGGCCTCTGCCATGACCACCTCTACCTCTAACATTTGGAGGTCTGTAACTCTGTTTTGGACAATATCTCTTAATATGTCCAATCTCCCCACATCCATAGCACTCTCTTGGTTCATGCATAGGTCTCTCAGAGAAGTGTTGACCGGTCGGAGGTGGACCCCCAACTACAGTCTGTAGTGAAGACTGAATGGGTCGAACTGCGTAACTTTCCGAACCCTGTCCTTTAGTGTAAGAACCACTAAACTCACCTCCCTTTCAAAACCTTTTTGATGTCGATGTTGCGGTGAAGTCGTCTGGCTTCACTCCTTCCACTTCTATCACAAAGTCTACCACTTCTTGGAAGGATTTTGCCGTTGCCGCTATCTGTAAGGCCGAAATCCGCAATTCTGACCTCAACCCCTTCACAAACCGGTGAATCCCTCTTGAGGACTGAAACAGAGTTGAGTGGCATATCTGGATAGTGCACGAAACTTAGCCTCATAAGCATTAACCGACATCCTACCTTGCTCTAGGCTCAAGAACTCATCCCTCTTCCTATCCCTCAAAGTCCGGGGGATATACTTCTCCATAAACAAACTAGAGAATGAGGCCCAAGTCATAGGTGGTGCCTCTATTGGTTGACACTCGATATGTGACCGCCACCACATTTTAGCGTTCCCTTGAAACTGATAAGTCACAAACTCCACACCAAACCGTTCTACTATACCCATCTTGTGTAGTAGCTCGTGACAGTCAACCAGAAAATCATAAGCATCCTCCGATTCAGCACCCTTGAAGACCGGAGGTTTCAATTTCAAGAACTTACTTAAAAGTTTATGCTGATCATTTGTCATTATAGGCCCAGTAGTCAGACGTGGAAATGTGCCTATGTCCAATGGAACATCCATGCGGGGAGCCATAGTAGCCGCATGTTGTACTTCTGAAACCGGAGGTGTTGGCGCAGAAAACACTGGAGGTGCCTGACCTTGATCAGATAACCTACTAAGATAAGCCAGAACCTGATTGATCATCTCTGGGGTAGGTTGGGGTGGCATTTCCTCATTTTGCACTTGTTCAGTTTCCCCATCCTCCCCTTCTCTTATTACTTCCTCAGTCGGTGGAGTAGTCACTGCCCTAGTATCAGATGGGCTAGGTGTTCGTCCTCTTCCCCTAGATGACGTCCTCCCACGACCTCTTCCACGGCCCCTCGCCGCTGTTCTTCCTCGAGCCACAGCCCCAGTGGCTGGCTCAGTTGTTTCTTGTCTGGCCGATGTTGGTGTTGACGTAGTTGTTGCTCTAGTTCTAACCATCTGCGAAAGAGAGTGAAGATGGTCAGATACCAATTCGTATCGCCTAGATACCAATTGGACTCAAGTAGTAGCACGAAAGAAAGAATGAAAGAGTGAAATTTTCCTAAAGTCTTATAGCCTCTCAAGGAAAAGTAAAGGTGTCCCCCTACCGTTCCTTAAGACTCTACTAGACCTGTTCTTGTGTGATGAGACCAACGAACCTAATGCTCTGATACCAAGTTTTGTCACGACCCAAATCCGGGCCGCGACTGGCACCCACACTTACCCTCCTATGTGAGCGAACCAACCAATCTAAACCTTAACATTTCAATATAATATAAACAGAAAGTAATGCGGAAGACTTAAACTCATAAGTAAAATCAATAATCAACTTCTATAACTCAAAACTTATCATTATCCCCAGAATCTGGAAGTCATCATAACAAGAACATCGATAATCAAATTACTAAACTAAGAGTATTCTAAGAATCTAAAAATACATAAGAAGCTAGTCCATGCCGGAAGTTCAAGGCATCATGACTTGAAGATGAAGATCTAGTCCAAGCTAGAAGCGTTAGCTCACCCTGAATTTCCGATGTAGTAAGACTGGCTTGAATTACTGTTGAGTCGAAGATGACGGCACGTTTGCTACACTCCACAAATAAATAAGAAGAAAACAATAAAAGTAGAGGTCGGTACAAAACACGGGTACTGAGTAGATATCATCGGTCAACTCAAAATAGAGAACAATATATATCAAGTAATATCATAAATCAACTATAAAACTCAACATGTAGTAACAACTGGTACAATTATCAACAACAAGTACCATCAAGTTCATCCATGAGGGCTCAAGCCTCAATACCATACTCGTTTGGGAATTAAGTTTATTAGATTGAGTATATTAATATCTTTCAAGATTCTTTATCTTTATTCCCCTCGTGTCGGTACGTGACACTCCGATCCTCATATACTATCCTGGTACTAGAACGTGGCACCCGATCCATATTCTATCCTTGTGTCGGAACGTGACACTCCGATCCTCATATACTATCCTGGTACCGGAACGTGGCACCCGATCCCCTAATCTCACTACTTTCATTCATCAAGCCTTCTTTTATACCAAGGCATCATCATTAATAATGTAGATTAGGGTTTCTTTTCAAGATTTGGGATTCAATAGCTTCATCATGCTCATTTATTCATAATTACATAATCACATCATTCATGCAAGCATACAATTAAGCATATAGAAGGGTTTACAATACTACTAACACATATCATTCACTATTAAGAGTATACTACGAATAGCATGAAAACCATAACCTACCTCCACCGATGAGTTGAATCAAGCAAGAATTTTCCCAAAGCTTTGTTTCTCCCTTCTCGTTCGATTATCTCTCTTTCCCTTGTTCTTTCTATTTTCTTTATTCAAACCCTCTTTCTTTTACCCTAATTAGTATATAATTCAGAATAAAAGATGGCAATAATACCCCACTAATTAACTTAGGGTTACCTCTTTTAACCCCTTAAGAATTTTAGTTATTAATATAACCCCACGAAATCTATAATTAAGGAAAGAATAGTCCAAAATCGTCCCTTAAAACTTCACCAGAAATCCGACTCTGCCTGGGATTTGCGCAACCTGTGACGGGCCGTCGTGCCTGCGATGGTCCGTCCTGCAGGTTGTCGCAAGGGTCAGAGAGTCAACTTGCACTGAACAATCTGTGACGGTCCGTGACGCCTATGACGGTTCGTCCTGCCATTTCGTCACGAAGTTCAGAGAGTCGATTTTCAGTACCCAATTTTAGATTTTCTAAGTGTTTTGAAACGAGACCCCACGACGGTCCGTCGTGCCCTTGACGGTCCGTCGTGGGGTCCGTCGCTTCTGCCAGTTTTTTTTCCAGAATTGAAGTCTGTTGCTCAAAACGACTAAATCTTAGTGGATCCACTTGATAAACTTATGTGATCATCTAAAAAGTATGACACGTCAATTCCCATGATAGCTTCATGGTTTACATGAAAACTTGAGTTAGTATGAAATATTATCCCCACATCTATGCTTTATACTACTCCCAAAACATACTTCTGCTCATACTTTTAATAAAAGTTCCTTCCTTTGGGTTTAGAAAATTTACTGAACCCTTTAGCTTTAAAAATCTCATTTTGGAATCAATGTTCCCCTTTTATTTCAAAACCCTTTTGGAATTCTTAGTTTCCTCTTAACTTAAATGTGGAAACATTTATAAACCTTTAGGGAATACCTATTTCCCTTATAGCTTTTTAGAAATGAACTCAATTTTTACTATTTACTTAACTTGAAACTTAACTTGTAGGGAATACTTAATTTAACTTGTAGGGAATACTTAATTCCCTTATAGCTTTTGAGAATTCAACTCAAACTCCTTAGAATTTCTTGACTTGAACTTTAATTCTTTAAAACAAAGTGAAAATGTTTGTGAAAGACTTTAAGAAAATATAAAAGTTACTTTGACTTGCTTTTTAACTTCTAGACTTGAGTCTTAACTTTCTTTACTTTGATCTTGACTTTCCTTGAATGGAATTATGGATTCAAGGATCATGATCTCATGTTTATGGATGATTTAATGGTGTTTAGATGTACTTTAGAGTGTTGGAATCAACTAGGAATGATGGTTACATCACTTAGAAACTAGTATGGAATGATAGGGAAAGAACGGGGTCTCCAGGGGGTCGTGGCGCGAAGCGCCAGAGCCTGACAAACAAACACTGTCCTCAGGCGCTCTGGCTGGCGCGGCACGCTAGATCCTCATAGAAAAAGTATGTCCTGAAGGGCTCTGGTTGGCGCGGTGCCCCAGGGCCTATCAGACGTGTTTTCCAACTTTTCTTCTCTAATTTTCAACTCTAAACCTCCTAAACTTCCACGGATCATCCCCCAAACACTTAGAATCATTAACATACTCAATACCCAATATATTAGACCCTAAAAAATACTAAAACATGAAGCAAAACAACTAGATATGAACTACAATTCAACAAACAAGAATTTCATAACTTTTCGTCAAGAACACCCATTTTCATCATTCCACATACACTAACTTGCTGAGTTTAAACAAATTGGGTGTGGGTTAAATTACCCAACACGAAATGATCCCGCATACCAAGATAGGAATCACCCCCAATGAAATCCACGCAACGATCTTGGCATTTCTTAGACAATTATTGATCTTCCTCTTCTTTTCTCTTTTCTCCCAAGCACTAAGCGTTCTAGTTTTTTTCTAAACCTTATTTGGGACTTGGTTTTTAACCCTAATATAACCTTAAAACGAATTATGAAATACTAGGGTGAAAAGACAACTTTACTTTTACTGAAATCCAGATTGGATTTTCCTCAATCCAACAACCCAACTTCAAAAAGACATATCTTCCTCATACGACATCGGATTTTCGTAAACTTAGCGGCGTTGGAAAGATCTTCCTTTCCACACATATAATGAATCCATCAAAACTCCTCCTAATCTTGAAACTATGACCGTTTGAAAATTACCGAAACTCATTTTTGAAAGTTGGAAATTTTTCTAGATTTCCCTACTTAATCCCAAAATTTTTTAATCATGGTTTCTTAGCTTATTCTTAGTCAATTAAAGTTATGAGATGGTACATCATGCCCCGATACTATACCCTGGATGTGGCCGACCCTTGATGACCATTGCTGGTCTAGAGTAAACCCTTGTCCTTGCCTACTTGACTCAGCGGAAAACTTAACTTGACTCAATATTAAAGCAACAACATTTTCATAAAATACTAAAATGAATACTTTAGCCAAAATGTCAATTTAGTCTAAAAATGACATATATGAAATAAAAGAGACTGAGCTGAATAATCTGACTATTTGCTTTTGAAGCCTCTATATATGTTAAGATAAATGTGGACAGACCCCACAACAATCTCACATAGAAACAAGTCAGAAAAGTAAAAAGGATCCTCCAGAATGAAAAGAGGCTCACCAATGACTCTGAGTGCTCAAACTCATTTAACGAGTTGCTTGATACTGATCTTGGTTACCTGCGTCTGGATCATAAAACAATGAAGACCAACTATTATCAGTACATTGAATGTACGAGTCTGCAAGTTGTAATAATAAAGAATAACTTAAGCTTGATGAGAAGAAGATAAACTTCCCTTGGCTCTGCTCAACTCAAGAACTACTCAACTCAGTGTATGTATATAAAGCAATTAAAAGAACATGTAATATATATATATATATATATATATATATATATATATATATATATATATATATACATATATATATATATATACATATATATATATATATGTATTACTTGTATATGAAAGTATTGTAATTTTGTGGGAGATTCTCTAACCGAAAACCACCACTATGAGCCTAAGTGGTGATACAATGCCTCCTCCATTCTACAAGAACTGCCTTATACTTTTTTGTCGCATAGAATAGCCTCAACCTAGTAGATCCACTGGCTAACCTCACGTGATCATTTAAAAAGTATAACCCGATAATACATATGATTGGTACATTGTTTACATGGATACTTGAGTTAATATCAACTCTGATCCCTGAATCAGTGTTCAATACTACTCCCACAATATATTTTAGCTTATTCTTTTAAAAAAAACCTCTTTTCTCTGGGTTGAGACAATTTTCTCAACCTTTCTCACCATTTTAAAAGACCTCTTGGAATTAATGTTCCCCTTTCTTATTCAAAACTCTTTTACAAATTATTAGTTCCCTCTTAACTTAAATGTGAAAACATTTATATTTTCCTAGGGAATATTTAGTTCATGTATATATCTTTTGAGGTTTCAAATAAACTCAATACTGTTCTCTCAACTTGTTGCTTTACCCTTAAAACAAATTTAGAATTCTTGTTTTAAGACTCTTGAAAACTTTAAGAGCTCACTTTGACCTGCTTCTTAACTTTTAAACTTTACTATTTACTACTTTCACTTTGATCTTAAGTTTCCTTGAGTTGGAGTGTGGATTATGGAATCATGATGTCATGTTTATGGAGGATCATATGATGTTTATATGTACTTTAGAGTGTTGGAATAACTATGAATTGTAGGTTCATCACTTAAAAACTCATGCAAAAAGATGGGGAGAAAGTGGGATCTCCAGGTGACTCTGGCGCTCTGAGAGGAACGGGGCTATAGAGATTGTCTTGAGGGGATCTGGTTGGCGCTTAGCACCAGGCCCTGTCAGACAAAGGTTTCTCTAAGGGGCTCTGGCAGGCATGGCGCCCTAAGGCTTATCAGACGGGATTTCTAACTTCTAAACTCTCATTGATCCCACCCCCAAAAACTTAGGATCACTAAAACCCTTAATACTCAATATTTTAGACTCGTAAATCAGCCAAGAAACACGAATCAAACAACCAAAGGAATACTACAACTCAACCAATAACAACTCACGGTTTTTCATCAAGAACTTCAATGTTCTTCGTTCAATGTATGCTGATTGCACTGAATAAACATATTATTGTGTGGGTGGAAGAATCCATCACAGAAAGGTCTCACATACCTTAAAGGGATAACCCCTGATGAAACTCACTCAACGATTTTGGCGAAACCTTAGTTTTTTTTGTTTTCTGCTTCTTCTCTTCTCTTTTCTCCTAAGCCCTAAGCGTATTCATTCTTCTAAAAACATACTTAAGGCTTAATTTTACCCCTAATAAACCCTTAAAATAAATTAGGAAATAGTAGGGTGATAAGACTTCTTTACCCTTAGTAAAATCTGGATTGGATTTTCCTCAACCTAACAACCCAACTTCTAATAGGCATATGTCCCCCATACCATATCGAAATTTCACAAACTTGGAGGCATTGGAAAGATATCATCAAGGTATTTCCAACCATATAAATCACTGGCCCTAAGTCACCCTGATCTAGAAGTTATGGGCGTTTGAAAATATCCAAAAATTCACTTTTACACTTGTGGAATTTTTGAGATTTTTTGCTATAGTTTCCAAAAATAACTAATACTAGTTTATTTATTTAATCCTAGCTACTTCTGTTTACGAGATGTTACATTAGAGGTTTTGTATGCATGGGTGTATCGCTCAATGGTGGTTACTTGATTATTTCCATGTTTGAATCAGATGAGATTGATTGACCTAGATAATTACTAGATGTCTACAAATTGTCTTTTTACATCTTAAGATCTAGAAAATATTTTGTTGTGAGGAGGTAATCTCGATAAGATTTATGATGGTTTGTGTAATATGAGAGTGTGGTGGCTGATTCAGGTTCAATCCTAATTGCAGCCAATAATGATTCAGGATTTTATCATGGTTATATTAGAAAATATTATTCCTGATGATTGTGTTAAGGTCTAGTGGGATAATCGGTCAGTTGAAGTGTCCACATGGAAATGGTTTTGTTGTTAGTAGAGTTATATACATCAAAAATTATCATTAGAGTATTGAAATGGTACCATTTAGGGTATTGTATGGGAGGAGGTATAGATGTCAATTGGTTGGTTTGATACATTTGATGTGAGACCTTGGGTACTAATATTTTGAATAAATTGTTGAGATAACTATCCTTTCTTACCCTCGCCTTCTTTTGGTCGTTCGAGGACAAACGTTGGTTAAATTGGTATCTTATGTAACGAGTCATTTGTTCATTTTGAGTACAAGAGTTTTTTATTCGATAAAGGCTCTTCTGATTGATTTTAAATGGATGTTTTGGGCTATTCATAATTATATTTATAAAATTAATGAGGTAATTTTTATAATTTATTTAGTTGATGGTTAAGGTAAAATAACATAGAATTTCTGGTGGACCACTTTTGCTAATTTATAACTATTTTTTTTAATAAGTAGGGTAGTACACAATTTCTTAAAAAAAAGAAGAAAATTAAAAGAGAGGCGCACATCGGTAGAAGAAAAACAAATCGAGAAGAAGAGCGACGAACATCCTGCATGTAAGCATTAATTGCCTCAATTATTTTTGTTTATCTAAATTATGGGGATTGCTAGGATCAAATATTGGGATCGCATATTATACACCAGGGAAAAAGGTTAACAAAGGAATTCATCATGTTCAAAATGATTATGCCATGGATGTAGCCGCATATAACATTGTCAAATCAAATATTGCAAATCTGACAATTAATGAATTGGGAGTAGCAAATATTGATTTTAAGCAACATTTTGTAGAGTTATAAGGATCAAATATTGGGAGCACGGATTATACACTTGGGCTAAAGTTTAACAATGGGATTCATCAAATTCAAAATGACTATGGCTTGTGTGTAGCAACATGTGCAAAAGTGCCAGATACAAATATCGCAAACACGACAATTGATGGACTAAGATTACCAAATATTTATTTTCACTAACAAATCGTTGAACAAAACATGGTTCAACCGGCCAACAATATTGTCACAACATCAGATGTGAGTGATAATCAAGAGATTGAGTCAAGTGAGACGATAGATTATGATGCTTATTTTGAATTTGATAATCTGGATTTCCTCTTTTATATAATGAACCTCCAAATTTTTACCTATCGAATGAGCATGACACTGCATTTGATCAAGTTTACTGTGATATATATATATATATATATATATATATATATATATATATATATATATATATATATATATATATATATATATATATATATGTATGTATGTATTATGTGCTTGATTATGTATATTAGTTGGATTCAATATTAATTTTTAGATCAAAATATTAATGTTATATATTTATATCTTTATATGGAGGAAACATCGAGTACTTATCTTTCTAATATAACAAGTTTCCTGATGATTCTTCAACATGATCTAATGTAGTCTACTGCTTTTTATTGGTACAAAGAAAATTACATTTGTCATTTTTTTCTGGACTATGTATTATTCCATATCTTTTAATGTTTTATGAAAATATGGATGGAAAAATTTAGATAAATTTAAATTCTAAATATTTTGACTTATAGTGAAGATATATTAGTTTAAATAAATATTTTCTGTAAATATGACTATTTGACCTATAATTGGTAGCCTTCCTTAAATGCTCCTAGACAAAAAGCCAACATATCATTGGATACACTAAATTTTGGAGGAAATGGACACTGAAATTGCTTGCATTCGTTTTGGTGCTTTCCATGTCATTCATGTAACTTTCCCTCAGCTTGCTCGTGAATTCTTGCAGATTGAGGACTCTATTTGTAACAAACGGATTCTATCGCTTTACAAAAGTAAATAGGGAAAAATTTTGATTCGAAAAACCTTTTTCATAATAACTTGGAATTTCGTAACCTAATCTAAATTTGAAAAAAATCAGAGTCATTAAGGTGTGAAAAATCTAGTAGAGATCGGGTGGTTTGATTGTAATTTTGATGACGTGTGTAGTTAGATAACTAGTTAAGAAATTTGTACGAATTTAAGAAATTGAATTTGATCGAGTAGAACTCCCTCAATCAATCTTCGAGTAAAAGATATTTTTTGAGTGTCGTTCATTAAAGGTGTGTTGTGAAATGAGGGTCTTGACATTATTAAAATATCTTACTAGTTCCGTTCATTCTTCTTTGGAGGGGTTTCTATGGCCCGAGCAAGGGTGTTGTAGCGGGGTGGGTGCCACTGTGGCAGACCAAACGCGACTTAAAGTCATAAATAAACCCCAAAATGTCCCTACTACGCACTATTAAACCTTGCGAGCTAATAAATGATCCCATATGACTTCTTGATTTTCGTAACTATTCTTGAGGCTAAAGGTAATATTTTCATTCCCTGAATCCATTTTTTGATCCGTAGAACGTAATAGAATGGGTTACTACCGGTGGGGGAGGGTTTTAATCTAAAATCTATGGTGGAAACATCCTTTTTTTGGGGATACTTAGGATCATGAGTTGATCTAGGGTTCATAGAATTGTTACTAATTTGGGTAATTAGTGATTTTTTATTGATTCATGTATTACATTGATCTTTTGTAGACCAAGAACAAGCGGAATGAATCTAGAAGGGAATGATCAAGATTCTTAGGGTTTCAAATTTGTTTCGAGGTAGGAGATGGTTGTGATTCAATGATAATGTTATTTATGTTTGGTTTTGCTTCATTGTTATATATGTATGTTTCCGGGCGTTGCATAATTGATCACACTTGTTGTGAATCAGATAGACGAATGACTATATGCCATGAATCATATCTTGATCATAGGACTTGAGAATACACTTGTGATTGTGATTGTGGTGTGTTGAAGGATCAATTGCCACATTTCCGCATAACTAATTGTGATCACTTGTCATGTTCTGACATAAATATGGTACCAATGTCCTTCTTTAGTTGAATGAAGCTCCAATTTGGATTGATTTCTTTCTTTGAGACATGTATATATAGCATCCTCCCCAAGTTATGATGCATATTAGTGTAACCATATCAATAACTATGTCGACCATTTTTATTTTATTTTTTGAGTCAAGATAAAGGTATAGTTTTGTCTCTTTTTTTAATTTATTTCTTTTTTTTAGGGACTTAGTATGAAACAAATTTTTTTTTGATAAAATCATTTTTCAGTATTTAATTACATAAAAATATGTTCTAAAATATTAAAATACTAAGAAAAAGGAAATTTATAACTTTTTTTAAGGAATCTTATATGAGTGAGATATTTCCTTTAAATAATTTTTAAATTCTTGATTGTAATTATTTCAGTCAGTACTTATGTAAATTAATGTTAAGAAAGAATAATCAGGAAATCATTATTTCTCTATCATATTTTTCACATTGTATAATTAATTATGAATGATATTATTAAAATAATTATAAAAATAAGATAAAGATTTTTTTATTCTCTTATATTAAATACAACCTTAGTGATTATTTAATAACATATATAGAACAAACATATAAAACCTCAAGAAATCTAAATTTGTAATTATTCTACTTTGTTACCCTTCATTGGAAAATCGAATATTTTAAATTATTTATTTTCTAATTTTATTCTCTTTTCTTCTTTTTTATTCAATTATATTCTCATATCTATATTTTTAGATCTGGAGAAAAAAATTTTGGGGTCATCTCTCTCAAATGGACACCTCATTGTGTAATTTGTATTTAATCATAGTTGCTAACTCCGAACATCGGGTCCACTAGGAAACCAAAAATAAGTTTAAAAATAAAAGTAATGCAATTCAATCTTTAAAAATTTATATTTAAAACAACCCCACTATTCATTATTAATAAACACAGAAAAAAATTACAAATTAATGTGTAGTGAAAACTTATCAAATTTATCAGCTACAGTTTTGTTTTAGTTTTCACTCTCTTCACATCAGAATCCCATCGTCAAATGTCATTAATTTCAATGGAAATAATAATAATTGATATTGCCAAATGTTTTTTGTATTTAATAATTATTTTATTTTTTATTCATTTAAAGTCTAGATATTTTTGACATTTTGACTTCCCAAGGAGACAAATTTAAGTGAGGGTCTTTTGGCTAATATAATGGGTGACTATATATTGACTTAGCATCAGTTTTAAACCATTTTAACTCACTCCAAACCCAATTCCCAAAATAAACCCAAAGCTCTCAGCTCTCTCTATGTTCTTTCTCTCCAATTCCTCCATTGAATTGAAGGAATAAAGCTTGAAGAAGAAGGTCAATTTCTCTAGGATTTCACTTCAATTTCGTGGATTAATCTTAATTAATGTATGGGTTCTAAATAACCCAATTCCACGGGGTTTTCCAATTCTAATGGGTTTTCTTCTATACTTCAAATTGATGATAGATTATGATTTCCTATGACCAATTGATTATATTGTTGTTTAATTGATTGAATTTCATGTTGATCATGTTCTGTTCCCCAACTTCCCAAATCTTGCATCTTAGTCATGAATTGATGGGAATTGAAGAATGAATTGATCATTAGACTTGTTTTATCTATAATAATTCATGTATTAATTGACTAGGGTAAGGTATTGTTGGGATTGGAAATTCTTGATGAATTCATAATGAACGCTATTTCCATTAACCCTTGTTGGGATTGCACCAAATTTTTTATGAATTCATGATGAACCCTATTTCCATTAACCCTAGGTTATGAATTGGTGTTAATTGGATAGTAATGATGTAACTGACTCAGTCCTTGTGTTAGTTACTATTGATTGACGTTACTACACCTATTGTTGAAAGTAATTGGTTGGTTGATTGTAAGACCATGAAGATGGCTATTGAAGATGATTGTGTAAGTATCTATGACCCTAACCTCTACTTCAATTATGATGACTTGCGATTAGTCTAAGTAGGTCTTGGTATGATATTGATCTGAAATTTCTTCACTGTGGTTTGCTAGGTGTTAGCTAAGATGTAAATGTTATAAATATGGTGTTGATTTATCAATGTGCTTTATTATGATGTTATGTAGATCTGTTAACCTCACCTATGTGAATTGTAATGAAAGGACTATACTCATTCAATTCTTATTGAGTTATGATGATGATGATGATTATACAAGGGATATACCCTATGACCTACATTAAGTTATGATGATTAATAAAGACATTAAAGACATTTCAAACAAGACTCTAGCTTATCACCGAGTGAACTAGAGTTAGGAGTGTCCCTTCCCATATAGGGAAGGTAGTATCACTAATATACCTTTGAGATTGGAGACCATAATGCATGCAACATAAAGAGGATCCCAACTATATCTCCTAGTTCTTGAACTATGATGCCCCCATACGAATACTATCTAGTGGATCCACGTAGTTGATATGTTCATGTTTTGGTACAACTTGGAAAGTAATCCGCCTTCCTTTGGTGTAGGGTTCCATGGAACCGGATTTTACATTAGCTCATGTGGTCTATGTTGGTTATGGCATGATTTTCCAAAAAGGTAAAATGAACTAAATGATTGAACTCTAACTAAGATGACCTAAGAAGTTTAGCTTAGTCTAGGTAGAGGTATGAGACTCTACCTAAACAATGCACTAGTTAGCCTTAAAGGAAGTTTTAGGAGGATATTCCTATGTATGGATATACTTATAATGGTACATGAGATGTATATGATGAACTTGCACATTGTTGATACTATATGTTAATTAGTTTCACTTATGCATATGTGTTGGTCTACGGTGTTACAGTATGGGGCTTTGCTTGGTCATTGCACTTGTGGACTTAATAGGGGTTAATGGGTAATTTTCTTGCTTTTCTCATGTTAAATATATTCTTATTCATGCTTGTTGATGTTAGCACTTGATGATAGAGTTACTTGGTTATGTGTTCAATTATATGATATGCATGTTGATTTGCCTAGACTTTGTATTATTGGTCTTGTGATGTACATGCCTATGAATAAATGAACATGTCCTATTGATTGGTATGTTCTTCTTGAATGTGCATAATCTTTTCTAAATGTAAAATAGCATCCTTTAATGAAATGTCCGTTTTCAGCATATTTTTCATAATACGTATGCATACGATCTCATACTTAGTACAAGTGGTGTACTAACCCCATTTCATTCTTTCCCCAATATTTGAGGTTTGAGTCGTTGAAGGGCTTTTAGAGACGACTTTGAAGAAGACTTGGAATTCTTGATCATCCAAGTTTGGTGGGTCCACACTTTCCGAGGGCAATGCCACTATCAAGCTTATGACGTTCTTTTAGTATTAAGACTTATGTTTTTTTCCTTTTCATTTGGATATTAAACATTGTATGACCTATACGTGGTCTTATTACATTGATGTATGGGATAGGCCCAAATTGTTATACTCTTACAAGATGGTTATGAGATAAGACAAATATTTGAGACTATGTTATATTCTATATATATATGTGTGTGTGTGTGTGTGTGTGTGTGTGTGTGTGTCTGTGCAATAAAAGTAGAATACTATGTAATCTTCATATACGAAGGGTCTGTGTATACTCGATATATATATATATATATATATATATATATATATATATATATAATATGTGTATGTAGAGGTCTATGTAAACTTCAATGTGGAAGTAGTAAAAAGTTTTAAATTTTCACTAAATTTTACCTATGAATGTAATGATGTAAGCTAAGAGTCTAGTCTTAGTCCTCAATGAGGATGATGACCCCGGTTACGTCTAGGGGGTTCTCCCCAGATGTAACAAACTTGATATCATAGCATGAGGTTAAATATCTTTGAATTGATGTCTCTCTCAACCACGTCTATGTAGGTTCGTATTCATAATTGTGAAGTGCACCATGCTTATGATAGGAATCTATGTGATTCATAGGAAACTCACTTTCTTGGAAGTTCAATAGTTTGCCTCTAGCTCTATGCACTTTTGCATCTAATCCTTTCATTGTGATTATAGGCAATGAATACTCGAAGAAATACGGCATGAAGACTTGAGGATGAGATTACTAATGCGGGAGTTCCTCCCTATGGTGATCAAGTTCCTCCTCTTGAAGAAGATGTTAATGATGACCAAGCCCCGGTCAATCCTTCTCCTTTTACGGATGGTGCCATAAGGGTTGCTCTTTTTCAAATGGACCAAGCCATTACTACCCAAGCACAAGCCGCCACTACTCAATCCCAAGCCATGATGGCCGAAGCTAATCGGAAGGTTGTACCCCGAGCAAACCAACAAGTTTCTACCATGGCCTCGTGTCTAAGGGATTTCAGTAGAATGAATGCCCATACTTTCTATGAGTCCAAGGTTGATGAAGACCCGAAAGAATTAATTAATCAAATCTACTAGATCCTCTATTCTTTGGGGTTGTCTACTAGTGAGAAGGTCGAGTTAGCCACTTACCAACTCAAAGATGTGACCCGCGCTTGGTACGTCCAATGGAGAGATAATAGGCCTTTAAAGGGTGAACCACTTACTAGGGAGGTGTTAAAGAAGGTTTTTATTGATAGGTTCTTTCCTAGGGAATTTTTGAAGGTCTTTACTAATGATCTTCCTCGTATCCTCCAAAATAGGAAATTGATTCTTGTATCGACTTGTTACCGGATACAAATCCCATTTAAATTCCTCCTTATCTGATGGCTCTGGCAGAATTGAAAGAGTTGAAGGATCAACTCAAAGATTTACTAGACAAAGTTTTCATTTGACCTAGTATTTCTCCATCGGTTGCTCTGATTTTGTTAGTGTAACGATCCTATTGATCATTATGAGTACTAAAACTTTTATTTCATAAAATATTTTTCAATAGGTTCTTAATGGATATTTTTAATTATTAGTAATTATAATTATGCAATTAATGGGGTAATTTTACTAATTTACTTAATTGGTGTTTAAAAAAAGTAACATTAGAATTAGTAGTGGATAATTTTTACCATTATTTTTGTAATTAGTCAACTACAATAATTAGGATAATAATAATTTGTAGAAGAAGAAACCAAAAGAGGGGAAAAAGAAAATTACAGATAGTGGAGGTGAATGAACGAAACTCTTGAGTGCTTCAGGTAAAACCCTGAGACTATTAATTCATAAATTAGTTTATGTCAATATTTGTTTAATGTTTTTTTCATGTTGGTTTGGGAAGAACAAGGTTTAAAAATCAATTTGGGGTGTCAGAATATTTACAATTGGGGAGCGAATGGTGTTCTAGTGGAAATTTTTAACAAATATTTAGTGGTTCATGATTTCATTGGATATTACATTCGGTTGGCATCATGATGCTGCTTTAGTAGTAAGTAAATAGATGTACGTGCTGTGAATTGAGTTTTACAGCGAGGAATTGAGTTCGCAAGATTTAACCTTAAGTTCATTAAAGTTATGCTAATTGAAGGAATTAAGACCTACCCTTAGGTTTCAACTTTAGAAAAATTGATTATAAATTAGGTGAATTATTAGGTTTAGGCTAGATATAAAATAATATGAGTGTTTATAGACTCGTTAACTTAAAAATTATGCATTTATACTTGATAGATTCCAAAGGTTCAGATGCATTGAGGAGAGGAAAAGTAATGGAGAGGCAGCTTGTTTCACGTCGTTTCTTCGGTGGAGGTAGGTTATGGTTTATGCTATTTAATAGTATACTCTTAATAATGATTTATATGCATTGAATGATATTGTGAGTTCTCTATGTACTTGATTGTGTGATTAGTTGAATCCTCTTTATCGAAGTGATTCCTTGAATAAAGAAGGTTTGATGAAATATTATTAATAAATTGAAGTGTTGATAATAAATGATAAGTTATGGTATAATTAGATCGGAGTGTCACATTTCGACATAATATAACTGGACCGTAGTGTCACATTCTGACATTGTAACATTAAAGAAAAAAGATATGGAATTAACTTAATGTACTCAATCTCAAAGAACTCATTTCCCCAACGAGCGTGGTGTGGAGGCATGAGTACTTGTGTATGCTTGATATTGTGATTGATTATGTAGTCACTGGTTCATATTGTTTGTTGCTTACCACCTGTTAAGTGTCATAGTTGAGTTCATACTATTATTAATTATATATTAGTTTTCATTTTGGGTTGGCCGATGATACCTACTCAACACATGTTGCCCCGTACTGAGCCCTACTTGTGTGTTTCTTTGTTTTCCTTTTATGTAGTGCAGTGAGTGTACCAATGACTTTGAA
The DNA here is from genome assembly GCF_036512215.1 of Solanum lycopersicum. NCBI lineage: Eukaryota > Viridiplantae > Streptophyta > Magnoliopsida > Solanales > Solanaceae > Solanum > Solanum lycopersicum. The sequence continues at coordinate 11,776,912 of NC_090806.1, read as the reverse complement.
TTTCCCTCAGCTCTAGCCAGTCTCCAGCTTATCAGGTTCCAGGGTTAGTTATTCATTCAAGCTTGTGTTGGATTCTCTCGTCATGAAACAATGTCCTTTGTCTTCGGACATATAGCATTTTATTCTTTTATTTTGGTGTATTTGATATTCTTAGACTTAGTATTGGAGTTTAGATGTCCTTGATGTGATGACTTTCAGATTTTGGGAAACAATATTTAGTAAGATTTTGAGTTTACGCATTTTGCTTGTAAGTTGTAAGTTGGGTTAAATTTGTTGGTTCTCTAACCTAGGAGGTTAAGTGTGGTAACTACTCACGACTCGTTGTGGGTCGTGACAAAATTGATAACAGAGCGTTAGGTTTATTGATCTCATCACACAAGGACAAGTCTAGTAGAGTCTTGCGGAATGATATGGGGACTCCTTTACTTTCTTCGAGAGGCTATAGGATTTTAGGAAAACTCATTTCTTTCTTTCTTTCGTGCTACGACTTAAATCTAATTGGTATCTAGTTGATACAAGTTGGTACCTAAACTTCTTAACTCTATTTCAAATATGGTTAGTACTAGAGTATTAGGAGTTGAAATAGAGACAAGAGAAAAAAATGTGTCCGTAGAAATAGGTATGTTTTCTCGATTGCAAAATGTGGTGGTAGTCTCATGTTGAGTGTCGATTAGTAAAGACAATACTATGACTTCATAGAGTGAGGGTATAGCAGAAAGGTCATTGATGCTTACTTGGTTAAAGTTAGAAAGTGTGTTATTTTTGTTGTCGAATTGGTATAAGAAGTTAAACAAATTGTTTGGGCTAGAGAGAGAACAAATTTGATTATGTTTTGAAATTATTCAATGGGTATAAATATGTGGGCTATTTGGGTACGATCTTAACAATAGGTATGATGTGTTCTAGTGAGGTATCTAACAAACTTTCACGGTGTGGCAGAACTAGAGTTATGTGGAAAGGGTACGTCGATTGTCAAGTAAGAATACTAACTCCTAAAGAAGTTATTAGTTGTATGACATGTTCAAATAATGAGATTTAGTGTTTCATTCATATTTGAGAAACCAACTATTGTATTACTACAAGCACTTGAATTGCATTATTTTTAGGAAATATTTTAACGGTGAATTTTTGGTACAATACTAATATATTTAGGTTGTGAAATGTATCTTGAGCATTCTGAATGAGGAATGACAATTTTATCTTAAGCTTCAAAAGGTAGATTGATACTAGTATGACAAACTTATATGGAAAGAAAGTCTTATTGAGTATACTTAGGTGAACGAAATTGAACATTTTAGTAAGAAAATGCTTATAAAATGAGCTAGTCCCTTAAATTTGATTGGTATACTTGAGTGTAAGGTGTAATGTCGAGGAAAAGGTTCACTTCTTGATGATGAAAAGGTCTAGCTTAGCATGATGGTAAAAAGAGAAAGTGATATATGACCTATATGATTTATGTTTGTTATACTAGTATTCAAAATTCTCATTTAGAATCAATTTTAGTGGCAATAAAGTCTTGAAAGTGTTTCACCGGTTCTGATATCGAATTTAGTATTTCATTAAGAGTTGGACACTAGGCCTAATCCTACTTGAAAAAGGATTCAAATTATTCTGTTTATTTGGTTTCCAATTCTATTAGGAAAAGATTTGAAATTGTAATCCTATTTGTAGGAAGAACACAATTGTATAAATAGAGGATGGTCATGAGCAAGAAATCGAACTACTCATTAGAATTTTCCTTGAAATACATTAGGGCATAAGAGAGGTTTTGAGAATGTTTTCAACAAAAGAGAAGAGAGAAGAAAAAGATTTATTTTGTTGTATACCTTTTCTATGACTAGCAACCTTCAGATCATGTTTCTCAATTAACTAACCGTTGGATCGGGCTAAAATTTGATCTACATGTTCCTGACATATTCATGGTTAATTTGAACAGTGGATATTAGATTAGGAACTGCGCAAGACTATATGTTTTTTCCTGGACAGCAGCTGCATTTGGGTGGTGCTTGCATTAAAATTGTAGAGGCAGTATTTATTTTGTGTATTATGAGGTGTTTTAGAATAATATTTAATAAGAGTAATATTAATCTAAGACGATGGAGATGATAAGAGTTCTCAAGGATGATGGAATGACTCGTTTATAGTTTGACAAGGTGAATGTGGTAGTAGATGCCTTAGGTTGAAAGACTATGTGTATAGGTATTCTACCTTTGGTATATGTGGGAGAGGTGTCCCTTGGATATGGATGCCAAGTCCTAAGCCAATAAATTTGTAAGACCTGATACTTAAGAATCTGGTAGAATTTGGCTTCCAGGAAAGTGAAAAAATAATAATTATTATAATAATAATAAAATTCTTATTGGAGCATATCTAGTTTCTGCGATGTGTGGTTTTATATATTTTTGTCTTGTTTATGATAATAGTTTCAAATGTCATCAGATCAGTTAAAAACTATAGGATAAAACTTAAGAAAGGTATGTAGAAACATACAACTCAAGTGGAATAATAAGTTCAGATGCAATGTTGAATTTACTAATGAGTATGGTTGAATTTGTTAGTGAATGAATATGGTAAGGTCGATGAAGAGACGAGAAATAATAAGCTAAGATATAGGAATTTATAAAAGTCTTCAAAGTATAAGTAATTGTAGATATATAAGGGCATTGGGTTGCATAGTTGGATTTACAATACAATTTTTTTTCTCATTATAAGTTTGCATTTCTGGTGATATTTCTTATCAAGGTATGAATGTGTAAGGTAATAAAGGATTGATTGCATCAAGTATTGAGAATTTGAAAGATCTTACACATGATTAGAGCCGTAAAGTTTGTTACTTTTGATTGTAAAAAGATCTAAGGAACGGTTTTCCTCAGAGTTTTAAAAGTGTGAACTGACACGTCACGGGTTGTTGGTAAAAACATGAGATAAATAAGCAAGCTAGAGAACAAAATTTTGAAATATTGAAGGGTTGAGATATTTAGAATTTTCCAAAGAATTTGAGAATAATGAAGGAATAAGACCTCCCGTATAAACCCTTGGGGTGATTTAACAATTTTATCTTGATGAAAATGCATTATCAAATTCGAAATTAGTGATATTTACCTTGCTTGGAAACTCATTTTTTTTATAAAATGCTCAAATAGAAAGAGAGATAGCCAGAGTTTGAACATGTATTTGATAAGAATACTTAACACTAAATCTGCTTGGGAGTAAGGTAGATGATCAGTGTGGTATGCCTATGATTTTTTATTTAGTATAAAGAGTGTTGACTTCAGCGGAGTGGGGTTTCGATAAACCGAGTATGTGCAATTACAACAGGAACTAAATTGGTGATTGTCGGTAGCTAAAAAATCAATGAAATAGAGTTAGATGAATAAAAATGTTTTATATGGGCACTATGGAAGGTGTATCTAGAGTTATCCGACATTTGTTGTGTACATTTTTATGTGACCAACTATTTCATTCTGGAATGATTTAGAGCATGATTAACTTTCTATATCCGTGTGTGTTTTCACTCTTATGGGTGAGTCCCTAGTAGTGGATGAGTGTACAGATTATGTGTTGTCCTCTTGGTAGGGTGTCATCCTTTGTTAGACTTTCTCATTCCATTTATGGAGGATTTGGTGTTGTTTGAAAAAGTTAAAGTGTACTAGTGACTTAAGTGGGCTACTATGAAGATTTACACTTGTTCGATAGATTTAAGATTTATCTCATCATCGGTATCATGTTTTAGCTATGTTGATTGAATATTAGGGCCATCAGGTCTAGTCTTGTCATTTTTAAACTTTGTCTATAATAGTTATTAATTTAGATTTTTTACAGTGCTGTTAGAGGTTCTGTATGCTTTGGTATATCACTCAATGGTAGATACTTGATTAATTCCATCTTTGTATTAGATGAGTTTGATTCTCCTGGATGAGTACTTTATGTCTAGAGGTCATTTATATAAACTCATGGACAGTTCATGTTGTGAGAATGAAATATTGAAAGATCTATGATAATTTGTCTATTATGAGTGTATAGTGGTTTGTTGAGGTTCACTTTTGATTAGAATCAATATTGTTTCAATATTTTATCATGGTTATTTGAGATAAGATTCCACCTAATGTTTGTGTTGAGGTCTTTGAAAACATGTTGCATATGTGTGTACGATTAGCTTGATGATTATTGAGAATACATTTTGTTATTAGTTGAGTTTAAATACAACCATAGCTACCACTTGAGTATTAATATCACTCTATTTGAGGCATCGTATGAGAGGAGATGTAGATCTCCCATTGATTGGTTTGAGAAATTTGAGGTAAGACCTTGGGAGACTGAGCATGATATGCACGAAACATATTCGCACATTTTGTTGGTTCTTGTACCCTTTGTTATCCTCTCCTTCTTTTGATCGTTCGAGGATGAACGATGGGTAAATTGGTATCTATTGTAACGATCCTTTTTATCATTTGGAGTACTAAAACTTTTTATTTCATCAAATATTTTTTGATAGGTTCTAAATGGATATTTTGGATTATTAGTAATTATAATTATGAAATTAGTGGGGTAGTTTTACTAATTTATTTAGTTGGTTGTTAAAGAATGTAACATTAGAATTAGTAGTGGGTAAATTATACCATTATTTTTATAATTAGTCAACTATAATAATTAGGGTAATAATAATCCATTGAAGAAGAAAGAAAGGGGAAGAAGAGACTTACAGAAAGCAGAGGTGAATGCAGGAACTCGTGAGTGCTTGAAGTAGAACCTTGAGACGATTATTCAAAAATTGGTGTGTGTCAATTTTTATTTATTAAGGTTTTTTAATGTTGGTTTGGGAAGAATAAGGTTTAAAACTTTTATTTGGGGTGTCACAAATTTTACAATTAAGGAGCGAATGGTGTTCCAGTGGAAATTTTTAACAAATATTTTGTGGTTAATGATTTCATGGGATATTACGTTCTGTTGGCATCATGATGCTACTTTAGTAGCAAGTATATAGATGTACGTGCTATGATTTGAGTTTCACAACGAGGAATTGAGTTCGCAAGATTCAACCTTAAATATTATTTCAATTATCTTATTGAAGTTTTGGTATACTGAGATAGGTAATTAAATATTAGGTGTATCCACTTATATTAATTTCATTAAAGTTATGCTAATTGGAGGAATTAAGACCTTCCCTTCAGTTTGAAGTTTAAAAAAAATGATTATAAATTAGGTGAATTTATTGGGTTCAGGCTGCACATAAAATAATATTAGCGTTTATAGACTCTTTAAGTTACAAAGTATGAATATATACTTGATAAATTGCAAAGGTCTAGATGCCTCGAGGAAAGAAAAAAGTAATGGAGAGGTAGCTTGTTTAACTTCGGTTCTTCGGTGGAGGTAGGCTATGGTTTATGCTATTTGATAGTAAACTCTTAATAATGATTGATATGCATTGAATGATATTGTGAAGTTCTCTATATACTTGATTGTGTGATTAAGTGGCTTGGTTGTGTGTTTACTGATTGCTCTGAAATCATGAGAACGTGGAATTTATATTCTTGAATCCAATTTATCGAAGTGATACCTTGAATAAAGAAGGCTTGATGAAATATTATCAATGAATTGAAAGTGGTGATAATAAATTATAAAATAATGGTATAATTAGAACGGAGTGTCACGTTCCAACGCGGTATAATTGGATCGGAATGTCATGTTCCGACATGGAATAATTGGATCGGAAAATCACGTTTCACACGATATTCTTGGATTGGAGTGTCACGTTTCGACACGATATAATTGGATAAGAGTGTCATATTCCGTCACGATATAATTAGAACAAAGTGTCACGTTCCGACACAGTAAAATTAAAGTTAAAAGATATGGAATTAACTTAATAGTCAATCTCAAAGAACCAATTTCCCCAATGAGCGTGGTGTGGAGGCATGAGTCCTCGTGTGTGCTTGATATTCTGATTGATTATATAGTCACTTGTTAATGTTGTTTGTTGCTTACCACCTGTTAAGTGTCATAGTTATCGTTGAGTTCATACTATTATTAATTGTATATTAGTTTCTTATTTGGGTTGGTTGATGATACTTACTCACCACATGTTTCCCCGTACTGAGCCCTACTTGTGTGTTTCTTTGTTTTTATTTTATGGAGTGCAGCGAGTGTACCAATGACATCGAATTTCCCTCAGCTCTAGCCAGTCTCCAGCTTATTAGGTTCCAGGGTGAGCTATTCATTCAAGCTCGTGTTGGATTCTCTCGTCATGACATAATGTCCTATGTTTTTGGACACATACCATTTTATTCTTTTATTTTGGTGTATTTGATATTCTTAGACTTAGTATTGTAGATTAGATGTCCTTGATGTGATGAGTTTCAGCTTTGGAAAACAATATTTAGTAAGATTTTGAGTTTCTGCATTATGCTTGTAGGTTGTAAGTTGGGTTAAATTTGGTTCTCCCGCCTAGGAGGTTAAGTTTGGGTGTCACTCACGATTTGTTTTGGCTTGTCATAGTTTGTGAAGAAAAAAGATGTGTCCCTTTAAATGTGCATTGATTATCGCCAACTCAATAAAGTCACTATTAAGAACAAGTATCCTTTCCCTCGGATTGACGACTTGTTTGATCAACTCCAATGGGCAAGCTACTTTTCTAAGATTGACATAAGATCGGGATATCACCAACTTAGGGTGGGAGGTGTGGATATACCAAAGACGACATTTTCGACTAGATATGGTCACTATGAGTTCTTAGTAATGTCCTTTGGTCTCACTAATTCCCCGGTGGCATTTGTGGATATTATGAATAGGGTGTTTCAAAGATACCTACATTAATTTGTCATTGTTTTCATTGACGACATCTTGGTGTATTCGAAAAATCAGGGTGATCACATGGACCATTTGAGGGTGGTGTTACAAGTACTTAAGTAACATCAATTATTTTTCAAGTATAGAAAATGTGAGTTTTGATTGAGGTCGGTGGCGTTTCATGGTCATATGATCTCTAATGAGGGAGTTGAGGTTGATCCAAGGGAAATTGAGGTGGTGAAGAATTGACCTAGACTATTGACTCCAACCTACATTAGGAGTTTCTTGGGTCTAGAGGGCTATTATTAGAGGTTTGTGGATGGTTTTGCGTCCATTGCATCTCCCTTGACTACTTTGACCCAAAAGAGTAAGAAATTAGAGTGGTCGGAGGCATGTGAGTGAAGCTTCCAGATCTTAAAAGATAGGCTTACTTCTGCTCCGGTGTTGACTTTACCGGAGGGTACAAATGGTTTGTTGTATATTGTGATGCCCCCCGAGTGGGTTTAGGGTGTGTGCTTATGCAACATGGGAAGGTAGTAGCATATGCCTTTAGGCAACTGAAGGTACATGAAAGGAACTATCTAACTCATGATCTTAAGTTAGCCATTGTGGTATTTGTCTTGAATATATAGAGGGATTACTTGTATGGTGTCCATGTTGATGTGTATACCGACCACAAGAGTCTTTAACATGTATTTACTCAAAAGGAGTTGAATCTCCGACAAAGAAAGGTGGCTAGAGTTGCTTAAATAATATGACATGAGTGTTCTCTATCACCCAGTAAAGCTAATGTGGTAGCAGATGCTTGAAGTCGTTTTTCCATGGGAAGTAGTCCCATGTTGAGGAAACCAAGAGAGACTTAGTGAAAGATGTTCATAGGTTGGCTAGACAGGGTGTTAGGTTGGAAGATTCTCTGAATGGTGGTATTATGGTCCATCATAACTCCAAGTCATGTTTGGTAGTTGAGGTGAAGTCCAAACAACACCTTAATCAACTATTAATGGAGTTGAAGGAATCGGTTCTTGGTAAGCTTAATGAGTCACTCCTTGGGGGGGGGGGTGCTTGAGGTATCAAGGAAGGTCGTGTGTTCCCAATGTAGATGATTTGAGGAATCAGATTCTTATAGAATCTCATGGGTCCCATTACTCCATTCATCTGGGTTCGACAAAGATGTATCATGACCTTTGGGAAGTTTTTTGTAGGAAGGTTTGAAAAAGTACATAGCGGAATATGTTGCAAAGTCTCCAAATTGCCAACAAGTGAAAGCGGAACACCAAAAGCCAGATGACTTACTTCAAGAAATCCAAGTTCCTAATTGGAAATGGGAATATATAACTATGTATTTTATGGTAGGGTTGCCCCAGGAAAAAAAGCAATATGACTCTATATGGGTGGTTGTGGATAGGTTGACCAAATCTGCTCATTTCTTTCCCGTCAAGTCTACCTATTCGGCAAAATATTATGTAAGGATCTTCATATATGAGATTGTGTGTCATCATGGTATTCCATTATCCATCATATTGTATAGGGGTGCGCACTTCGCATCTAGGTTTTGGAGGTCATTTCAAGAAGGGATGGGTACCATGGTGAAGTTAAGCACCATTTTTCATCCCCAAATGGATGGTCAAGCGGAGCGTACTATTCAAACCCTTGAGGATATGCTTAGAGATTTATCATTTATTTCAAGGAAAATTCGGATAAGAATTTGCCTTTGGTGGAGTTTGCTTACAACAATAGCTACCATGCATCTATATCTATGGCTCTTTATGAAGCCCTGTATGGTAGGAATTGTAGATCTCCAATTGGGTTATTTGAAGTGGGTTAATATTCACATTTGTGTCTCAATTTGATTCATAAGACTTTGGAGAAGTTTCATATCATAAGGAACCGATTGCAAATAGCCTATAGTCGGCAAAAGTCTTATGTCGATCATAGGAGAAGGAAATTAGAGTTTGAAGAAAGTGATAAATTGTACTTGAAAATATCTCCCATGAAAGGGGTGGTTAGCTTTGGCAAGAAACGGAAGTTGAGTCCTCATTATGTAGGTCCCTATCAAATCTTGCAAAGGGTTGGTAATGTTGCCTATGAGTTGAAACTCCCTAGTGAATTGTCTTTCGTTCATTCAATTTTCCATGTTTCTATGCTTAAGAAGAGTATCGGTAACCCCTAGTCTATTCTTCCTATTGAGGTTCTTCATATGAAGGATAACCTCTCTTATTAGGAGGTTCCAATTCAAATCTTTGATAGGAAAGTAAACAAGTTAAGGAACAAGGAGGTGGCTTCCGTAAAGGTGTTATGGAAGAACCACCTAGTTGAGGGAGCAACATGGGAGGCCGAGGTCGACATGAAGTCCCGTTATCCTCGTCTCTTTACTAATTAAGTTTAGTTATTCCTATTAATTATGAAAATAATGAGTCAATGTGATTTTGACTTGTTTTTTGAAACATGCATAATATATGTTAAAAGATTTATGCTTTAAAAAATGAACTATCATGGAAAATGTTCATTTGCTTGAATTGCACCATTTTGTGTATTTGGTATATTGTTTCCTTCATGAGGTGATATTAAGTATGTTGATAAATTAAAATTTGACATAATTGACTCTTTAAAGATATGTTGAGCTCATATTGTTATTGTGAGAAGGAAATTTCTCATGTTATGACTTTGAGCCCTTAAGGGTGGAAATTGATATTTTTGAGTCATTTCTGTAAATGTCATGATTATGTGTTTAATGGAAGTTGATATTGTTGTGGTGTATTTTTGTTTAGGATGCTAGTATTGAGTCTACATTTTCCCTTTTACAAGTTTTGTGTTATTCGGGAACGAAGGTCCTAAGGGGGGATAATATAACGTTCTGAAAAGTTGAGACCTAGTGTAGAGCCTAACATGAGTTTCTTAAGGCTTAGATATTGTTCTAAGATCTAAAATAATGTTTATAAGTCATCGGAGAAGTTTTAGAGCCAAGACATCAAGGAACGTTCATGACGTCCGGAAACCAGCTAATTGAACTTGTTGATGTCGCTATGTTTGGTGAAGGTTTGGGAGGGTCAAATGAAGTCTAAAACTTATAAAAATACATTTGTTAGGTAGAGTGTGGTATAGAGGGTATAAAAGTCCCATAACGAGGCCTCAAGGACCCCAAGAAGGGTCGTTGAGGAGGACCCCAACATGGGTGGGCAGGCTGCCCAAGCAGTCTGCGTAAGTCAAGAATCAATGGACTGCTGCCGATGTGAAGACCACACGGACTTCACTGGTTCAGTATCTTTTTCAAAAATAAAAATGTGTGTTGGCCTCGCAACGCGGAGCCACTTCCCAGATCTGGTAAAATTGTATTTTTGACATTTTGACTTCCCAAAGAGACCAATTTAAGTGAGTGATATTTTGGGTAATTTAGGGGGTGACGTGAAATTGACTTAGGATCAATTTTAATCCATTTTAACTCACTTCAAACCCAGTTCCCAAAACAAACCCAAAAGCTCTCATCTCTCTCTACTTTTTCTCTCTCCAATTCCTCCATTGAAGAAAGAAGAAAGTTTGAAGAAGAAGGTCAATTTCTCTAAGATTTCATTTCAATTTTGTGGATTAATCTTCATTAAGGTATGATTTCTTCACTCTTGGGATTTATTTCCCCAAGATGTCCTTTTAAGGTTGATTTCTAAATAACCCAATTCCATATGTTTTCCAATTCTAAAGGGTTTTGTTCTAAACTTTAAATTGATGATAAAATGTGATTTCCTATGACTAATTGAGTATAGATTGTTTGTTAATTGATGTTAATTTATTGAATTTCATTTTGATCATGTTCCTTTCCCCAAATTCCCAAAACTTGAATCTTAGTAATTAATTGATGAGAATTGAAGAATGAATTGATCATTAAACTTGTTTTATCTATACTAATTCATGTATGGATTGTCTAGGGTAATGTATCGTTGGGATTGGATCAAATTCTTTATGAATTCATGATGAACACTATTTCTCTTAACCCTAGGTTATGAATTGATATTAACCTAGTTTTTGTGTTGGTTAGTATTGATTAATGCTGCTACACCTATTGTTGGATGTAATTGGTTGGTTTTTGGTAAGACCATGAAGATGGCTATTGAAGGAGATTGAGTTTTTCTCTGTGATCCTAACATTTACTTCAATTATGATGACTTGTGATTAGTCTAAGTAGGTGTTGGTATGGTGTTGAATTGAAATGTCCTGACTATGACTTGTGATGTGTTGGCTAAGATGTAAATGATATGAGGATCGTGATTATTTACCAATGTGCCATATTATGAAGTGATATGCTAATCTCACCTATGTGAATTGTAATGAGAGGACTTACTAATGCAATTCTTATAGAGCTATGATGATGATGATGATTATTTAAGGGATAGACCCTACGACCTACATTAATCTATGATGAATAATAAAGATATTAAAGACACTTCAAAAGGGACTCTTGCTTAGCACCCAGTGAACTAGAGTGAAGAGTGTCCCTTCCCACATTGTGAAGGTAGGATCACTAATGTACTCTTGAGATTGGAGACCATAATGCATGTAGAATAAAGAAGGTTCCAACTATATCTCCTAGTTCTTGAACTATGTTACCCTCATAGGAATAATAGCTAGTGGATCCACGTAGTTGCTATATTCATGTTTTGGTTTTACCTTGACAAGTAGTCTGCCTTCCTTCGGTGTAAGGTTACATGACACAGAATTCCATATTAGCTCATGTGTTCTATGTCGATTAAGGCAAGATGTTCCCAAAAAGTAAAATGAACTAAATGATTGAACTCTAATTAAGATGACCTAAGGGGTTTAGATTAGTCTAGGTAGGGGTATGGGAGTCTACCTAAACATTACACTAGTTGGTCTTGAAGGAAGTTTTAGGATGATGTTCTTATGTATGAATATGCTTATAATAGTACATGATATGTATATGATGAACTTGCACATTGTTGATACTATATGTTGATTAGTTTCACTTATGAATATGTGTTGGTTTACATTGTTAAAGTATGATGATATGTACTCTTTAATGACATGCTATGTGGGATGTTGGTCATAATTCATGTTGGGTTACTTGATTGACTAAGGTTATGGGGTTTTGCTTGGTCATTGCACTTGTTAACTTAATAGGATTTTCATGGGTAATTGTCTTGCTTTGGTCATGTTAAAATATACTCTTATTCATGCGTGTTGACGTTAGTACTTGATGATCGAGTTACTTGATTATGTGTTCAATTATATGATATGCATGTTGACTGCCTAGACTTTGTATTATTGGACTTGTGATTTACCTGTCTATGACTAAATGAATATGTTGATTGGTATGTTCTTCTTTCTAAAGGTAAAATAGCATCCTTTAATGAAATGTCCCTTTTAAGCATGTTTTTCATGATATGTGTGCATACAATCTCATAGTTAGTACAAGTGGTGTATTAATCCTATTTCTTCCTTTTTCCCGACATTTTAGGATCCGGCCATTGAAGGGATTTTAGAGACGACTTTGAAGAAGACTTGGAATTTTTGATCATCCAAGTTAGGTAGGTCCTCACTTTCCGAGGGCAATGCCACCATCAAGCTTATGAAGTTCTTTAGTGTATATATATACTAAGTAATCCTCATATACGAAGGGTCTATGTATACTCGATAAATACATAATATGTGTATGCAGAGGTCTATGTAAACCTCAATGTAGAAGTAGTAAAAAGTTTTAAATTTCCACTAAATTTGACCTATGAATGTAATGATGTAAGCTAAGAGGCTAATCTTAGTCCTCAAAGAGGATGACGACACTGGTTACGTATAGGTGGTGCTACCCAGATCTGACATTTAGGATGTGGACTCTCTATATAGTAGCTCTCTTGCTCATGATTACCAGGTTCTAAATAGGATCTTTTTTTTGTCTAGTACATATATATTGATTTCGTTCATTTCTCTTATTGTGTTTGTAAAATTATTCTTATATTGTGGTTGGTTGATATTAATTATAACCTTACTCCAATTACTTGTCATTCCGGGTCATGGATTGACTGACTTACTAGTGGATTATTGTAGGTGCTATAATGACTCAAATTTTTGGATCGTGACATTACATGATAACAAAACTATTAAATAAATAAATAGACGGAAAAAAAGATTGAAACATGAAAAGTCATAAAGATTAAGACATGCAAATAAATTATTTATAGAAGCAAATGATGGAGAAAAAACTAACTTATCTAAGGAAACCAAATAAAAGATAAAAGGATAGATGTTAAACATTGAAATAAATCAAGTATTAAGGAAAGCAATAACATGTAAGGCATGATTTAATTATGGAGAGAAACCAAATGGAAGTAGAAAGGAGAATAAATTAACATTGTACAAGAATACATGAAGAAACCAAAAAAAAGGAGGATTTAAACACAGATATTAATTAATTATAAAATCAATCAGCAAAGAAGGAAATAAAAAACACAAAAAATAGAGTTTAAATATGAAAAGAAAGAATATCTCTTTCAGAAAAACAAATAAGAAAAGCAATTACATATGAAAATAGACATATTTAAGAAAACAGAAACGATAAAAGGAAAGGGATTACATGATACTAGAAATATATAAGGAATCAATTTTATTTTTTTTTTAAAAAAAATTAAATTCGTCTAACATAAAATGTGGTACAAATATCTTAATGGGTATGAACATATGGAATTATTGTATCACCATCCGAGCCTACACCATGGGTGAGGCCGGCACTCGAGAACCATTGTTGGCCCCAAGCGAACCCTTATCCTGGCTAACTACAAGAGGAAGACTAACTTAAGCATACGAAACTTAAAAACTAAATAAAGATTAATGAAATTTAAATAAAAAACTTTAACTCAAAAGAAAACTCTAAATAATAAAATATAGTCAACTCGCCCAAAATAGACAACTTAGTCTTTGAAACATTTAATTAAATAAATCAATAGACTTGTGAAACTCTATTGTCTATCTATAAAGCCTCTAAACGACAAAGATGAAAGTCAGGCCAAGACCCACAACCTCCTAACAACTGATATAATTATAAGGTAAATGAAATCCTCCGAAATCAAGGAGACTCACCATAGCCAACTCGAACTCCATGTGGTATCAATGAACCTCTTGTTGATGATCCCGAATACCTGAATTTGTATCATGAAAAGATGCAGGGCAAATGGCTCAGAACGTGAAATGTATGTAAGAGGAATTCTTAAGTATAAATATAAGCTTGAACTATAATAGAAAGGAAATATACTTACCTCTTCTCAACTCACTCAACTCAAAGAAACATAGTTCAATTCAACGATAAGATGTACACACACAAAAAAGAACTGTAAAGTTTTTAATTGAAATTTTCATTAAAATTAAAATGTGAAAGTTTGGTCTTGAGTCGAGTGTGTTGGATCCCGATTCAATATTAGCGGTTGAAATTTTGATTTGAAAGTCGAATTATGGGTCTCGCATCAATTTTTAATAGTCGAGGTTGCATCCTAATTTGGAAGTCAAGTCTCAATTCGAGTGTCGAAGTTGAAATTTGAATTGATCGATCATGTTCAAGTTCGAGTGTCGGGATTAAGTCTTGGATTGGATATACGGTCTCAATTCGAAATAAAGGGCCTCGAGTCGACATATTTTCTACTCCCCAACCAAGCATAATTCATAAGAAATTAAGTCAGAATCCACTTATTTTTCAAAAAAAAAAAGACGTCTTCCGCAATAAAATATTTTCATTTGTACCAAACACACCATAAAAAAACATTTTTATTCATACTAATTGGGTACTGCTATTTTTCCATGATGCTACAAGATTGATTTTCTTTTACTTTTGTCCATGATTCAAAATAACTCGTAGTGAATAAATAATTTGATTTTGAATTTGTTACATATCTTTTATTAAAATTAAGGATAAAATTATGTTAAAATATTATTGTGATAATATATTTGAACTAAAAATATAACGAAAGGATTATACATAACCGAGAATATAACTGGGCTATATATGTTCAAACTAATTATGATAGTACTACAAAGATTTTATTGATCAAGGTCCATTTCATTCTTCTTCATCTTTTTTTCGTTGCAGTTGATGTTGTTTTACTCATATAAAAATAAGAAACAAGGTAGGTTATTTCGAAAATAATTATCTTACTGGAATTAATATTATGAAAAAAAAATACTTTCAGTTTTAATTTTTAAAACTTACTAAGATATTTTCAATCCAAATAAGAAAACTAAAGTACAATGACGTAATTACAACCTTATTAAATACATGTCATTATGAGTGAAAGAACTTTCATATTAATTTTTCTTAATGAGTTCATTATGTTTTCAAAAACATTTAGTTTACAATATAAGTACTAATATATTTGTAGGATTACACACACATATAGAAAAAAACATAACTAATGAATAATATGAAATTTACTTTATCTAGACTTTAAATAAATAAAAATATAAAATAATTATTAAAAATAAAAAACTTGTGGCAACATCATTTCTTTTTATTTGCCATTGAAATTAATGACATTTGATGATAGGATTCTGATATGAAGAGAGTCAAAACTAAAAAGAAAGTGTAACTGATAAATTTGACATTTTTTAACAATTCGTTTTCTGTGTGTATTAAAAATGAATAGTGTGGTTTGTTTTAAATGTAACATTTTAATGAATGAATTGCAATAATTTTAGTTTTCAACTTATTTTTATTTTTCATTGGACCCGATGTTTGGAGTAAGAAGCTCTGATTAAATATGAATTATACAATGCGGAGTCCATTAGAGAGTGATGCTTTCAATATAATTTTCTCTGTATCTGTATCTGAATATGTATAGACCAATAAAGGGTAACAAATAGAAAAATTAGAAAAAATAATTTTAAATGTTTGAATTTTGATAATTAGACCAATAAAGGGTAATAAATAGAATAATTTCAAATTTAGATTTCTTGAGGTTTTACATTATTTATTAGATATATGTTTTTAAAAAATCACTAAGGTTATTTTTGATATAAGAGAATAAATAAAATATTTTATCTTATTTTTTAATAATATTAGTAATATCATTTGTAATTAATCATACAATGTGAAAGATATGATAGCGAAACAATGACTTCATGATTATTCTTTTTTAACATTAATATACATAATTATCGATTGAAATAATTAAAATAAAAAATTAAAATATTATTTAATGAAAAGTTAAGAGACAAAACTATATTTCTGTTTGGACTCAAACAACAAAAAAAATGGTCAACATAGTTATTCATATGGTTACACTAATATGCATAATAACTTGCAGCATATGCTATAATACATGTCTCAAAGAAAAAAAAACAATCTGAATTAGAGCTTTCTTCAACTAAAGAAGTATATTAGACATATAAAAATGATTTTCATTCTTATTATTTCTTGAATCTCATCGTTTAAAGTAATATTTTTTTTGGTTAAAATTTTTAATGATAGAGAACTCAATGGCCGATTTTTATCATAAAATGATAATGATCAAGTTTTCGTGTTGTTGATTGATGATGATAAAGAATTTATTAGAAAGATGGTTTATTTACTCGAGTCTCACGAGTATAGAGGTAAATATGCTCTACTCCAAAAAATACGTATAAAACATAATTTTCTGTGATATGTTTAATTTTCATATTAGATTTTATTGATATGATACTTGTTGTATTATTTTTTATTTTATTTTGTATCAATCACCTTTAGATCTCATTAATTTGGTAAAATCTTCAATTTGTTTTTTTGGTTGTCATAACGATGTTTCTTTGCTTGTTTATGTTTTTTTATTAGTTACTAAATGACTCTCTATGTAATTTCTTTTATAAGATTGTCACAATCAATTAATTAATTTTTATTTATAGATCTATATAATTTTTAGTAGTAGAGGTAGTTTGTATTAATTTTCCTTTGAGAGATATAATCAATATAGATCAGTTTTTCTACTTAACAATTTATTTATATGTGTTTTACTCTTGATCTTTTTGTAGACAAAGAGAAGAAAATATTCTTTGTCAATTGATCTAGAGCGACAAAGAATGGGAGGACAAAACCAATTAAATTCTTTAAATATAAATTTTAATTAGGACTTAGGTCTTTAATTTTAATAAATTTATTTATATTTTAGAGAAATAAATTATTTAGATAGTGAAGGCACACGATAAAAACTTTGTGAAGAAAGAAAAGAGAGAAAATGATGAGAGTCAATTTTACTTTTATTATTACTAATTATTATTATTATTATTATTATTATTATTATTAATTATTATTATTGTTGTTGTAGTTGATTTTTTTTTTGTTGTTATTGACTTTAATATAAAATCTTCTTATCTTTGTTAGGATATATTGAACTCAAATAAGTAAAATTTAAAACGACAACTTAGTTAAAACTTGTTTATGTTTTTTAATAATCATAAAAAAATTAGTTTTTTCATAAGCTTTTAAATGCTTGATTAGTTTTCTTTATAGAGATCTATATTATTTTTAACGGATGTGGTAGTTTATATTAAATTTTTTGTCATTCCAATTTCATTTGATATCCTAGAGGAGGCATAATTTATATTGATCATATTTCCTGTTTTGTAAACTTACATGTGTGTTTTACTATTGAAGAAGAAAATATTCTTTATTAATCGATCTAGAGTGATAAAGAGTGGAAAGATAAACTTAATTCAATTCTTTAAATATAAATTTAATTAATGCTTAGATCTTCGACTTTTACGTTATAATTAGAGAAATAATTTATTTGCATAGTAATTTAGCTATTACTATTATTGACTTTGAAGAAGTTATTTTCTTAATCTAAACTAAACATATTTGAATCTACTTTGATGAGACTAGACAAATATTATTGTTAAGCATTAATGCTCATTAAATTACATTATGTGACTTAATTTTTGAGGACATTACACAATTTTAAGAATATTTGAAAAAAATTACAAGTATGATATTTTATTGTTAATTTTCTTATGAGAAATAAATAAATTTTCATGAAAATTTTATTATAATTTTATTTTCGTGCTCTTTTCATTGATCTTTAAAATGCATTTGTATAGTTCGGACAGCTAATACGATTTCACAAGGGATGTCAATGCTCTCCAAAGGAAGGAAAAAAAGATTTAATGATTATCAATATGAATTCAGACGACTTGCTTTCATTTTAACTTTTGGATCAAGCTGTAATCTCAGACAGAGTCTCAATTTGTAAGTATTTAATTTTACTCTTCATTTATGACATTTAATATACTTTTAAAATTATCAAATATTTCTTCAATTTACTATTTCTGAATAATCCTTAACTACATATATTTTGTTGATGATATGTTAGAATCATAAATTCTCTAGTGTTAACTCTTACTTTTAGTAATACGATAATATCTGTTTTGTAAGAATATATAATTATTAAAATCAAATTACCCCTTACATAATGTTTACAATATAATTAAATTTTAATTGCTAGCTTTTTTAAATAACAATACATGTGTTTGTGATGAATACATTGCACGCTCAGCAAAGAAAGCTTTTTAAAGTAGTGCTTATTTTTACTTGCAAAAGCCAACCAAGGATTTGTGAAGAACATGTGCCAAATTGTATGTTGCAAAAGAATATACAAAAGGAAAAGGCTATTGATGTTGGAGACGATAAAGAACTATATGTAGAGGAGAATAATGTACATATTGATATGGATTAGCAAGATAATGATATCAATGAGACTACAAATGATGTTGCATCTAATGAAAGAGAAAATTGAGGAGAAAGAGAGCTGAAAAACTAACTGAACAGAAAAGGAGTCAAAGTAGTGCTACTAAGGTTATTATTCAGCGAAAGACTCGAATTGTTTGAACTGAGGATCTTCATGAAAAATTTAAAGAGTTGTGAAAAAACTTAATGATGGCAGTAAGTTTAACTCTTCACAATTATTTACTACTTCATACTTATAGTCATGGTCAACTTACTTGAAATTAAGACACTAAGACTAATAACTGTATATAATTCGTGTTTCTTATCTTCATTTAGGGATATATGTTTCATTGTTATGAATTGTTTTGTAGGATGTTTTCCAAGTGATATTCTTGAGGCTATGAATATACCTGGTCTTACTAGGTATCCAGTAGCAAGTCGCTTGCAGGTACATTCCTTAAATTTTTCAAGTGGCGAATTTTGTATATAATATTTGTGTGTATTTGGTAAAAGGAAAATCAAGAAGACATTTTTATGGAAAAAAAAATTAAAAAGTCATTTTTCATAAAATAAGATACCTATCACTTTAGCCAATAAATATTTAGACATTAATATAAACCTTTAGTAGTTAAAAACTTTTCTCAAAAAAATGTTCAACTCAATAATATAATCATTTGTTTTTAGTTTATATCTAATCTGAAAGATATTTATTGTTAACCTTTTAATATCAAACATGAAACACTTATCATATCCTTTTTAAGTGTATATGGTTTTTCTTCCGACAATAATTTGCTATTAATCTTTTTTTCTCTTTTTAGTACCTTATAGAAATGTCGTAACAATACTTGGAAAGCTCCACTAAAGAGAAAATCTACTTGTGATTCATCAGGTCAATTGAGAATTTCAAGCGGTTCTAGTAGCCTTGGAATATTTAAGACGACGTCTCATTTTAATATAATGTTACAAATCTACAACAGCAAGAAATTAAAAGAGGCCTAGAATATCCTTTTCAACCAAATATTAATATTTTTTCTAGAAGAGAGAGTTCAACTTTGCAAGAGGTCTATCACCCCCAAATTCAAGTTGATCCCCAGTACCTCAACCATTCGATATTCCATTGTTATCATCGACTGAAGATAACAATCTTGTTGAGTTACAACAATAACAAGAACCTTTATCTGAATCATGGGGATTGCAAGGATGTCGTAGATGAATATTATTGCATTCATGTGGACATATTCAATGATCACAAGAGCCTCCAATATGTGTTCACTCAAAAAGAGCTCAATCTTAGACAGAGAAGGTGGTTGGAATTTCACCATTTGTTTGTAATCATCTTCTGTTCTTTAGTTTAAAAATTATCTATTATAATGAACTATGTCTGACTTGAATTCTCAAGAATGACATACATAAGCGGCTTATGTCAGCTTCGGTCACCCCTTTATATATTTTAAGCATTTTCCTTTTACATTTGAACTACGTTCAACCTGAATTATCAAGAACAAGATATGTAGGCGAACTATGTCGGCCTCGGTCGGTTTTTTTGTAAATTAATTATTATTTTTAACCTTTAAGGGGTACTACGTTTAACCTAATTTCTGCCTCAACGGGATACATAGGCGCCACAACGACTCATTCATATCTCTTGTGAGATTTCTATTTTTCATTACAATAGAAACTGTGATAGAATTTTGAGAGAGACTCAAAAAATCTCAAGAAGAAGATTCCCCAATAAGTCAAGGCTTAAGTTACGTTGAGAATCGCAACTAGGAAATTTTTTTTGAGATAATCTAAAAAAATTCCATGATTTTTCCACCAACATTTCAAGATACGCCAAGACAGTTAATTGGGACAAAATCTTTTTAGGATGACCTCAAAAATGTTCATCTTGGCTGCATTAGAGGTTTAAGATGATTGTGAATAACTCCAGCATGATCAGGAGTTCAAAATTAACTTCAAGTGATCCCCAAACATTTTTTTTAAAGATCAGAAGAAAAACTTTAACAATCTTTGACATTTCAATATTTATATCGTCAAAACTTCCACAGTCTTCAGAATCTTTCCGACAAGTTGTCTGATAGATCTCGACATATCACCTCAAATGCGTTCATCGAATTTGACGTGACATGATACTTGGCAGTAACCTTTTTCAATTAAAACTTTTTGAAACCCATTTTCTTAAATATTTTATCTATTTATTTCAAAAATTTTGCATAAATGTTTTGTCTTGTCCATCGAGAAGCAAGAGATGGGAGCGATCAACTGAAGATAGTAAGTCAAGGAGCAAGTATTTGAAGAAGTCAACACAGATCAATTTATTTAAAAACTAACAATTGTTATGTGGATGCAGGTTTATGACATATACTCATCTTCCCATATTCCTCCATTCAACGAATATGGAGAAGTAAAATGGTGGGGAGCTCCTCAAAATTGATAAATTTTTCTCCGGATGCAGGAAAGTCATTAAAGTTTTTTAGAGAAAAAGAAAGAGTTCAAAATACAAGCAACAATACCTTGTTCAATTTCCAGCAAAGCATGAGCTACAATTGAGTGCAAATCTTCAAATATGAACAAGTGAAAGCATCACATTCAATATGCGTGGTAATGTGAGACCCTTCCAGAGGGACATTTCTACGACATTAGCAAATGAGATAATACCACCATCAGAAGGACATCACCGTTATTTTATCGATGAAATAGCATCATCATGCCAATGGATCAACACCATCCTATCAATGGAACATCATCATCCTATCAATGGAGCATCAACATCATCCTACCAATCGATCATCAATGAAGAATAATCATCCTATCAATTGAGAATCAACACTATCCTACCAATAGAGCATCATTATCCTATCAATGAAGCGCCAACATTATCCCGTCGATGGATCATCAGTCATTATCCTATCAATGGATCATAAATGTCATCATCCTATCATGTAGCAACATTATCCTACCAATGGATCGTCATCTTTCTATCAATGAAGCATAATTTTTCACATCATGTCAAGTCATCATCTACTGCTTCAAAACTGACAGAGGTTGACATTAGAACATCTGCCGAGTATCAAAAAGCATATCACCTCTCTATTTAAATAAGTTTGTGCTAACAATTTTATTTCATTCTTTATCGAGATCATCGAAGAGTATGAATTCTAAAATCAAACTACAGGTGCAGAAGACATCAAAGAAAAGATGCAGGACGACGTGGAACTCTTTTAGAAGAAAATATTATCGAGTCATCCACCTTGTTACAGTTGGAACATTATCAAGCCATCCACCTTGTCACAATTGTATATTTATCAAGTCATCCGCCTCGTTACAGTTTGATAATTATAGAGTCAACCTCCTCATTACAGTTGGAATATTATCGAGTTTCTACGTCATTACAGTTGGACTATTATCGATCCATCCACCTCGTTGAAGTTAGATAATCATCAAGTCATGCACCTCGTTACATTTGGACTATTATCGATCCATCTACCTCGTTACAGTTGGATAATTATCGAGCCATCCACCTCGTTACAGTTGGAATATTATCGAGTCATCCACCTCGTTATAGTTGGATAATTATCGAGTCATCCACCTCATTACAGTTGGAACATTATCATGCTATCCACCTCATTATAGTTGGATAACCATCAAGTCATCCACTTTGTTACAGTGGGAATATTATTGATTCATCCACCTCGCTACAGTTGGATAATTATCAAGCCATCCACCTCGTAACAGTTGGATAATTATCGATTCATCCACCTCATTACAGTTAGATAATCATCGAGTCATCCACCTCGTTACAGTTGAATAATTATGGAGCTAGCTATCTCGTTGCAGACATCACCAAAGTTTGACATGCAGAAAACAAGCAATGACATCTCCAAGTCCTCAGCGAATTATGAGTTGTAATAGACATACTGCGTTCGAAACCTCTGTCCATTTTCTTTCATTCTCAATACTTCTTTATTTTCTCATTTAATTGAAAATGATATTTTTGCTTATCCATTAAGATATACTCATTTGTTATATGAGTGATCTTTCTTAATTTTTTCACTCAAACCGCTAGCTAAAGCGGCATTATGTCTACTAATTACTTACTTTGACTGTGCAGACATATACTGAACATACTTATGTGACATCTTTCACATCAAGAGTAACTAAAAAGCATCGTAAGAGATACTACCACTTTTCCAGTTACATTTTCTACTAACAAGTTGTTTTAGTCTTTTTCGAGAGCATCCAAGAGGATCAATTCTCAAATCTAATCACAGGTGCGGATGACATGAACAAAGGATACAACACAACATGAAACTTTTTCTTAGCAGCGAACTGGGACATAGTCCAAAGAGAGTGTCAAACTCTTAGGACGCAAGCTAAGGAGCAACTTTCACCACAATAAAATCACACCCCTATCAGAAGGCATGTGGATCTTTCTTTAGGTTTTTTGGTTTCAGTTTCGCGTTCAAAATTTTTTTATCTCCACCGGAAGCAAATTTCCAGTCCAAGTGATAATGCACCAAGAGCATTAAAAAATATATCAGTGTAAGTTCTTATTTATGGGTGTGAAGTGTACCACATTCATGGTTAAAAGGTTACAAGCCTCTTTTTCGAACTCTATTAGTTTGTCACTCTTCCCCGACCGAAGGATATCTTGGCATAAAAATTTTTCTTCTCGACCAATCGAGTTGAACTACAAAAAACCTGACTCCTAAAGTTTAAGGATATGTAGGCAGACTCAATATTGAAAACTCGGTTGTACTCCAATATTATCTCTTAAATGTTATTCTTGAGCATTCCGGTGCCTTCATAATTCGATATCGTGATGACTTTTGAATTCTTTCAAATTGTGCGTTGAATCAAGCTTATAGAACTACAAGTAGCATGAATTCTCATATACCCTGAGATATGTAGGAAACCCGTGTCTAGGGTTCGGCCATAATTCCTTAAGTCTGTACCAAATCCTTTTCTAAAGATGAATATGTGGTCGAACAAAATTAGACAACTAGTGTGGTTTAAATAATAATTTATACTTTTAGATAATTGAAATAATTATTTTATTTTGTAAAGATTAAGAAGCTCATTAATTAATTTATATTAATTCATATTATTTAGTTATTAGTGAAATTCTTAAACCCATGTGCAAACCAAGTTTTAGGCCCTTTTTCTTTAAATTTCAGTAGCCCATTTCCCCGATTCTTCAAACAAGAATTTCAGCCCACCACACTTATATTCCAAGATCCAATTCTTATTAATTCAGCAGCCCAATTTAATTTCCCTCACCCCATTCCAACCAACCCAGCCCAGCCCACAATACATGCATAATGTAACATCAACTTAATACCATTTCCAGCCCACCACACAACAATAGCAACACCCAAACCAGTAGATCCCACCCCTGTGTCTTCTTCTCTACTGCTGCAAATCCATAAACGATACCCATAATTGTGAACCAACAGCCCATTCACCTGGAAACAACTTGTTCTCTCCATACAAAGAATGCTAGATAAAATCTAGGTCTCCATCTCCTTGCTCATTCGTCCTTCCTCTCAAACCAGTGAGTCAAATCGATTTGCCGTTGAGGAATCCGTTGCAAGCCTTATATTTTGGAGAACTTGATTTTAGACTTTGAAAATTCTTCAAATGTTATCCCCCTTTTCTATCCTAATTTCCTTCTATAAAAGCTTCTTTTGACATTTAGTCGCAGAGGTAGGAAAAAGTTGGGAGAAAAAATAGGAAAAACAAAGGAAAAGTTTGGGAAATGTACAAGAAAATCCGGTTACATTTGAAAAAAAATATACCTTAAGATTACGAGGTGCACAAAATCGTGTACAATTGAAGTTTAGATTTTAGTTTTGAGTTTGCTTTCTCGCTCACTACTTAGAGTTTTTTGTGGGATTCACACTTGTGGTGGTAGTGCAGTACAAGCGGTTTCAAAATAACACCAGAATATAAAAGCTTACTAATAAGGAATTTACATCACTCGTTTTGTCTATTGCTTGTCGATGTGTTATCTCATTTTCAAATCCTATGATTGTTCTACTACATAGCTGAGCATCTTTGATTTGAGTTTATGCCTCCATTTTCAGTGGAGTTTTCTCTTAAATTGTTAGCTTCGTAGAATGCTTAGAAATGTGAACAACCTTTGGCATTGATCGTCTTGATGTCTAGAATACTCTCTATATACCTTTTGAGTTGTTGATTGTTGGTTACTTATTCTTTATAAAAAACTTTTATGTTGTTGCCTTTCTTTGACCCTTTAAATTATAATGTTCATAAATATGTTTGTTTGTTACTATCAAATTTTTAGCTTGTTGCCTGTTCATTCTTGTCATTTGATAGGTTAATTTATTTTGTCTTTCTTAAAGTAATAGTTACTTTTGGTCTAACGGTTGGTTTTGTTATGCTTTGTTTTTTAGTGACCTAAATAGCTCATATTTTTCAACAAATTCATGTCTTGATTATTTTCTTATCTCGAATGCTAATTCTCCAAGAAAAGGGTCAAATGCCCCCTTAAGCTTTAGTCATATTTCTAACTACACACTTAGCCTTTGCATGGGGTCCTATTACACCCCTAAACATTTTTTTATATATATTAGTTTACCCTCAGACGCTGACGTGGTCACATATACCAGATTTATAAAAAAAATTGTTTGTATATACGCGTAGACACATATATAATCGTGGACCCCAGGACTATACAGACTTGAAAAAATTGACACGTGTGACATCTTTACCTTAACTTTTGACAAAAGTCTTCTTTTCCTCCAAAACCAAAGAAAACCCCTTTCTTTTTTCTTCTTTCTTCTTTCTTTTTTGTACTTCTAGTCGCATTGAGTAGCCATTGTTGAATCGGAAAGCTTTCTTGCAATTTCTTCTGAGAAAAAGGTTAGATCTTTACTAGTTGAATACTATTTTGATGTTAGTGTTCGATTAGAGTTTTATTTTTTTGTGTATTTCAATGTTTTTGACTGGTGTGCTATAGTTTGTAGTTTATTTGAGCCTTTTAATGTTTATTAGGGTTATTCTTTACCAACTTTATTTTAATGTTTATTCGGGTTTTGTTGCACTGGGCATTCAAATGCCATTTTTATATGTGTGTCATAGTATTAGGGGTTTTGTTTATTATTGTTCGATTAATAGTGTTCGATTAGGGATTTTGTTTCTTTTCTTTTCTCCTTAGTTCTGCTGCCTCTGAATATTTTAAGTAACTAAATAATTCGTAGAAAACATAGTTTCTCACTTCCTTACTAGTGTTACATTGCTTAGGTAGGAGATGAGTGGATTTACTTTGATTACGTTAAGATGGTATCATGGTGGAGTGTTAGATTTGAGTAGTGGACAACCAGTATAGTGTTCGGCGAGTCACAGAGTTTTTGGATGTTGATGTGGATAGGCTGTCCTATTTTGAATTAAGAGGGTACATAAAAGAATTGTGATACACACCGACTTGCACATTTATAATCAAACCTCCTAATAGTGGCATTTTGGAAGATAATCATAAATGATATGGATATTTTAGAGATAAGTTGTTCTTTGGAAGATGGAGATATTGTGGAGGTATGTGTAAAACACTTAATTGATGATGCAGTTGTGGACCCCACCCCTATTTTAATTAGAAAATGTCCCTTAATTGGGAATGGAGGAATCTAGTTCAGCTTTTAATAAAGTAAATGGCTAAAGTAGGGTAGGTGAAGACCCCTTTACTCCCTTTGATACTAGATCTCAATCTACCCCAACTCCTTTCACTACTCCTGCTACTGGATCTGCTTCTACCCCAACTCCTTCCACTACAACTCTTGTTCTTAAATATCCTTTCACTGCCACTCATTTCACTAAAAATTCTACAACTACAACTGCTCCTCCTAGATCTTCTTCCACTACTGAGGCTGTCATTGAAGATGTTGATGATCTATTTTCAGGCCCTATTGAACCTGATTTCTTAGAAGAAGAGGTTTCTGATTACTCAACAGAAGATAGCTCTGAGTCTGAATGTTGATTGGTGGGTGATGATGATGAGTACTATGGTAGTGATGTACATGAAGACGTTAGGGAGTTGAGAGCTGAAAAGAGATCTTTTAAAGAAGAAAAAGAGAGAGTACCAACTGATACTGAAGAGGTACCAGTATGTGAAGCTAGACCAAGTTTAGGTTTTGATGAAACTCAAACAGGTAAAGTAAGTGTTGAAGGAAGATTAGGAGGTGATGAGCCTTATTTTGCAAGTTCTGATGATGAAAGTTTTGAAATATATGAAGATGAATTTTATGATGAATGTTTTAAATTTTAAAGAGTAAATTTACCAACAATTAAATTTACCAAAAAGAAGGAGCCCAAATAATCAAAAAATTATACATAATCCTACTGCCAAGAAAGTTGTATGGCATTTGGGTGTGGTCTTTGCAGATATAAATGAATTTAGAAGAGCAGTAAGCAAATATGATGTCCAAAGGAGAGTTCAAATAGAGAAGTGTGTGAATAAGCCAAAAAAGAGTTAGATGTAGGTGCAAGGAAGGTTTTCCATGGCTTTTGTTTGCATGTCTTGACAAAAAAACAAATGATTTCATGATAAAGACTTACAATCCAAAGCATAATTGTAACTTCACAACTAGAAATTATTTGTGCAATGCAAAGTTCATAGCTACACATTTTAGAAAGAGGATTAATGAGAAACCAAATATAAGAGTTTTCTAGTTGCAAGAGTTGATAAGGAAAAAATTAAAATTCATGTTAACAAGACTATTGTTAGGAGGGAAAGAGCTAAACTGTTGAGAGATCATGGGTGATCATGTTGTGGAATTTGGGAAAATTCTTGACTATAAAGATGAACTGTTGAGGACCAATCAAGGGAGCACTTGCGTTGTTAAACTTGGTGAACTTGATGCTCTTGGTCGGCCAGTATTTCAGAGCTTTTACATATGTTTTGATCCATTGAAGAAGGCATTCCAAAATTGCAGAAAATTCATAGGTTTAGATGGTTGTTTCCTTAAATGGGTTTGTAGAGGACAATTGTTAGTTGATGTGGCCAGAGATGGTATAAACCAGATGCTGCCACTTTCTTGTGCAGTAGTTGAGTATGAAAAAAAAGAGACATGGACATGGTTTATCAAACATTTGGAGGATGATCTTCGACTAGGAGATGGTGAAAATCTTACCCTGATTACAGATATGCAAAAGGTATATGTACTATTTTTTTATTTTGTATATATTTTTATGAATATTCATATATTTGTTATTATAACATATCTAGATCTATTACAGGGATTAATAAGAGTAATTCAAAATATTTTACCTGTTGCTGAAAATAGAATGTGTGCTAGACACATCTTAGCTAACTGGGCTAAGGACTGGAGAGGTCTCCAAAGATGACAACAGGTTTGGTCTATTGCAAAGAGTATATTTGAATCTCAATTGAGGAAAAATGTTGCAAAGATGAAGTTGCTTGGTCCAGAAAAATGATGGATTATCTTATGTACTTCAACATAGAGTTCTAGTGTAAGGTTTACTTTAATACTCAAGTAAAATGTTATTCTATAGATAATAATTTGTCTGAGTGCTTTAATTCATGGATCTTGAAACCTATTCACAAGACAATTATCACTATGCTTGAAGAGATAAGAGTAAAAATGATGACCAGAATAGACAAGTTAAGAGAGTTCACAAATACTTGGATGTGTGATTTTTCTCCAATGTGTCTAAAGGTACTACAAGAGAAAATTGATAGGTTAATGAATTGTAATATTTAATTTAATGGAGTTGATGGGTTTGAAGTGAGAGAAAGACCATTTCAACACAGTGTGGATCTTGGTAGGTGGATTTGTGGTTGAAGGGTATGGTAGTCAAAAGTCATACCATGTGCACATGTTTTGGCTGTCATTTACTTTACGAAAGGTGAACCCCCTTAACTACACTTACAACTGTTATAGTAAGGCAACTTACTTGAAGATTTATGCCAATGTCCTTCAACCTGTCACAAACATAGAGATATGGCCTTGATCTACTAACCCCACAGTTGCACCACCTGAATTAAAAAGCATGCATGCAGGCCAGGTAAACTTAAAAAGAAAGAAGCTGGTGAAAGTAAAAAATCTTGAAAGCTACCTAGAGATGGACTTTCCATGACATGTGGTAACTGTAAAGTTAGAGGCCACAACAAGAGAGAATGTCCACAAAGGGTTGAGTCATCAGCAAGGGAAGAACCATAAAATACAAACAAGGGAAAGGGAAAAACTTCAGGTGTAGGCAGACCAAAGGTAAAATCTTTAACTTTAATTTGGTATGTGATATTACTCAATATGTAATAATTACATTTATTTTGACTATATGTATATATAAAGAACAAACAGAAGCTGAGCATTCTAGAAAGAGGTCAAGAGGAAGACCACATGTAGAACCTAGTTCATCTCCAGGACCTGCAAAGAGGTCAAGAGGAAGACCACCTGTTGTAGCACCTAGTGCATCTCCAAGACCTGCAAAGAGGTCAAGAGGAAGACCACCTGTTGTAGCACCTAGTGCATCTCCAAGACCTGCAAAGAGGTCAAGAGGATGACCACCTTCTGCACCTAGTGCATCTCCAGTACCTAGTGCATCTGCAGCACCTACAAAAGGTGCAAGAGAAAGACCACCTGCCGCACATAGTGCACCTAATGCATCTGCAACACATGCAAAGAGTGCAAGAGGAAGACCACCTGCAGCACCTAGTGCACCTTCTACATGTCCATCGCCTGATAATAGTAACAAAGGAAGAGGAAGGGGCAGGGGAAACACAACCTCATACAAGAGGCAAGCAGTCATTGAAATGGGTGTGATTCAAGCTGAAGATGGATTCAAATCTCTTAATGTAAGTGTTTTCTATTGATTCTTTTATACTATTTTTTAATGTTTAAGTACAAATTCAGTAAGTATTATTTCATACTTTGAATACAGCCTGGGATGTCCAGTTGTAAGATCATCTCTACTGGTTCAACAAAGGTGACAAAATCTGCTGATATTACTAGTGATATTGGTTACAAACCAAGTACTGCACCCAAGTTGAAATGGAATGGAAAAGCAGCAATCACAAAAAAAAAACATCAACAAATGAGAGGGGAACAAAGAAAATCAAGAGGAAGTAGTTCAACCAATCCAATCTAGGAAGTAATGATATTGCAGTATTGTTTTAAGTTGGCAAGAAAACATTTCCCATTTTGAATGATGATGTACTAGTATTGAACATCAAATTATGCTTTAGTTTTGATCTTTTATTGTAATTTGACATTGTGTGAGGCCTATTTTACAATCGATTATGCCTATTAAAGATCGTTTCTCTTACAAATTGTGTTATACTTATCCTTATTTGTCGTAGTATAGACACTAATATAGACACTCTTAAAAATGGTGTGATGTCTACTAAAGACATCTTTTACAATCGAAAAGATTAATGATATTGATATACAAAATTTCTCATAATACATATGACAATCAATATAGAGTTTCAACTCCTTTCACTGCTAACTACTGACATACGTCATGGCAATTTAATTACTTCAATACTTGAATGAACCCTACTTTGAAATAGGTTGTTCATGAACAAGGCTGCGACACAAATCAAAATACATAAAATGACCTTCCTATCAAATGTAAACCATTTTAAATTTATTTGTTTGAAACTCTTCTCTCTTGTCAAATTATCAATCAGAACTTGTTGCTCATTGATTTGAATTTGTCTCTTCCAAACTTCATCTTCCAACTGTTTTATTTTGTTCACCAATTTTGGGAGGATAAATTGAGATCTTTGATCGATTTCTTCTCTATCTCTCCATCGAAAAAATTACAATTTTTCGGCTGAAAAAATAAAAACAATATACTACATTATTATCATTCACATCAGTTAAACAAAATCAAATAACTGAAGAAAAGTAACATACACCATAGTAGCGTTTGACCAAAATCCTCTACCGGGATTCGACTTCGACCAAGAATTTCTCATATGAAACAAATTTCCATATTTGCATCTTACTATGGTTTTGAGTATCGGGTCTGATTCTTCCATGCATAGCTTATTCAATTTCACGTTAGACATTACTAACCCTAATAACAAAAATAACAATTTGTCGAATTGGGGGGAATATCAAGCTGAAATTCAATAAAGTTGGAAACCCAACTTCAATCTTAGTTGAAGAAATTACGAAAACGTTTGCTAATAAGAACATAAAGAAAAATGATGGATTAAGAACAAAGAAAGAGGGATTTTTTGTTCAAGTGAACAAAGAAGTGGATGAAGAACAAAGTGAAATAAATAAAAAAAAATAAATGTATGGTTAAATAAGAGTAGGGAGGCTTATTTGGACTCCACATGGACATTTTATCACATTCTTACTCGCCACACGAAGGTGAGTTCACGTATGTGACCACGTCAGCGTCTGAGGGTGAACTAATATATATAAAAAATGTTCAGGGGGGCAATAGGACACCCGCAAAGGTTAAGTGTGTAGTTGAAAATATGGCCAAAGCTTGAGGGGGCATTTGACCGTTTTCTCCTAATTCTCCCCTTTCTTATTTTTGTTGTATGAACCCCTTTCGAGTCCATAAAAAAATTCTTTCCATTGCATTCCCGAATTCAAGCCATAGAAGATCAAATCTCCTTTTGCCTCCATGTTAGCCAAATTTCAAGATTGACGGACAGGTCGAAAGCAGCAAATATATTGCTGGAAATTAAAATTGTAGTTCTCCAAAAGCTCACAAAGAGGCTGATATGTTGTTGTATACACTAATATAAAATACGACATACAGGTCCAAAAAAATATATAGGTGCTCGAGAAACAGAATTATAATATACACACTAAGTATACACTCCAATATATAGTGAAAAGAACTAAAAAAAAATTCCATATATGGCACTATACGAGCAGTGTATACGCTGGATTTTGGAAGGAAAAATAGGCCCAAAAGCCTAAAAACTTACGACAGCAGAAATTTGATATTTCTTTTCCTTCTTATTTATTTATCATAATATTTGACTAACAATATATGTGGCCTTGGTTTGATTTTATTAATTTCCGATGATATTCATTCCTCTTATTTTTATATATATTCAAATTCATATACACATACATATAAATTTTGCTTAGTCTTTATTCTACTTTTCGGTCTTTGTCAACACTTAAGTTTATCCCTTTAGATCATCTCCTTTAGTTACTTTCTCTTAGAAATAATTAATTAGAAAAAAATAAGTAGGTAAATGAGTAAAAAAATAATACCAATTTTTTCTATAATTAGTTATAATTTGTAAAATTATTAAAAAGTCATTTTAGTCAATTCGCTGGTCAAGCGCGAGTTAGCGGACATTACGAGGACCTAACACCTTCTCGGAATATACATTTGAACTTCGTATCCTTTTTCAATCGATTTTACCTGTTTAAATCTTTTGAAAATAATTATAAGTTTTTTTCTTGATTTTTATTAAAAATAAAATAACAACTCTGTTAATTTGGAAAATCGATTTCTCTTAAATCATAAGATGAACTGATTTTTTGAAACGTAGTCATTATTTTTTGTTTTATTATATTTTTTTCGTAAAACAATTACATATACATATGTTTTGATTAAGTGAAAGTAAAATATAAATTATTTTCTTAAAAAAAAAAGTAACCAAATTTTGAGGGAAAAGCTGACATATTGTTGTGATTGTTAGTTTTTTAAAAATAAATTCTAAATAAGTCAAAACGAAATAATATCTGAGGTATATGTATGATTTAGAAGTTATTTTAAAAAAAAATATTAATAAGTTTTATTTCTTTCATATTTTATGAACCTTCAATCTAATATATAACTAAAGATTAATAATAATTTTGTCATTCCATGACCAACTAAACATTTCGTATTTCTCTCTACACAATCTAGCTATTTTACAATAAATCTCTTTCACTAATGGAAGAGTAATGTGTCTTACTTTGATAGTAAAAAACAAAATGTCATAAATCACACTTTAAAAAAATTACAAACACAATTACTTTTATTTATGGGAAAGTTCACAAGTATCCCTTTAATTTATGCTCGAAATTTCAGAGACACACTTATACTATACTAAGGTCCTATTATCCCCCTGAATTTATTTTATAAGTAATTTTCTATCTCTTTTCGGCTACGTGGCACTAGCTTGAAAGAAAAAGTCAATCAGCGTTGGGTCCACAAGATAGTGTCACCTGAGCCAAAAAGGGGGTCAAAAATTATTAATAAAATAAATTTAGGGGCATATAGAACCTTAGTTTAGTGTAAGTGTGTCTCTGAGATTTCGGACATAGATTGTGGGGGTACTTGTGCATTATCCCTTTATTTTTTTAAAATTATGTATGATAAAATAAATAGAAAAAAATAAGGTCAAATACGATTTGTTTTTTTTTAAAAAAAACAAATATGTATTCCTAAATTTTAGGCGTAGTAATATTGTAAAAAAAATAAATAGATAAATATGAATTTGTTATAAAACTATATAAATTAAGAAGAAAAAGAACAACGTAGAGAGAAGAAAGAAGACTTCTTATTCCTCTTGATGTATATTCATTGATTTATACACTACATAGAAAATAATCATATAAAAATATTTGGTCCCTGACCATAAGTCAATTCAAAGAAAATTTGATCATATTTTATTTGTCTTATGCTTACAATTACTTTTGTATGCAGTATTTCAGATCAACGCGTGTAGATTTATTTTCGTAAGTGATAATTTCACTATCTATCTGAGACATTTACTGTCACATCAGATTGAATATTTGTCAATATTATCAACATAAATTATCTTGATTACATATTCATAAAGTTGTGCTCTTAACTCAATTATCTTGCACAAACAATTATGTGAATGTCTAATTGCAAGTTGACACAAACACACATGTGATTATCTTATAGATACATTGCTTTATCGTATTACATAATAGGTGAACGGGCCCATATTCACCTTTAATACTTTTCAAAATTTAGAAATTTAGTCTCAACATTAGTTGATACAATTAACTTGTCATGAGAACAAACAACAAATTAACAGAATTCTTGAAGAATCTTCTAGTTTTTCATGTATGTCCATTACTCGGTATGCACATCTTTGGGATGACCACTTTATTCATGCCAACTAAGAAATTTTTGTACTCATAAATTAAGAGTTTACTATGTCATGTGCCTTTTTTGTTTAGTAAATTCTCAATTATTACTATTATATGAGAAATTTTCAACTTTAATACTCCGTGAGTAAATTTTAAATTTATTTTTTCTGAATTACTCTATCTCTTCTAAAGGTTAGTTGTGATCCCGTCACTGAATAGATTAATCTTTTTATCAACAAATTGTATATGCAATCCTATTATTTATGCCAATACTTTTGCAAAGATCAAATTGCAAGATAACAATATGCATACATGCGACCATCTAGATGAAACATCTATTAGGTACAATCAGTATCTAAACAATCTACTAGGTGGATGAATAGGTCCACATGTAATACATTCCTAGAACGCAGAGGATTCAATCTCAACTTTCGTTTATGATTGTCTCACAATTTACTTGCCTTGGTAGCAAGCATTAAAAGAAAATTCATCATTTAAAAGAACTTTTAGGTTCTTCTATGGATGACCATTTAATTTTTCATAATTTGTCTAAACATTATAGACTAACGATGTCCCATACAATCGTGTCAAACTAAGAAAGTATTGAAATTAGTAAACTTCTTATAGTTTACCATAGAATGTGCCTCAATTGTTGTAATTCTTGTCCAATACAAGCCTGAAGATAAAGTATGAAACTTTTCTCTAATACATGTCTTATTAGAGACATTCTTGGTGATACCACATCATTGACCAAAGGTCGAAATCTTTCTCATGCCTAGCATGGTGGCTTACACCTCATTCCCTTTAGAGAATGAATTTATATTTTTGACATTTATTAGAAGTTCTCATTCTTCATGAATGGAACACAAACATGTGAGCATATCAAATTATGATAGTTTTAGTACCCCATTTCATATTTATGTGCATTATTAAATCACTTGTCTTCTTTCAGACATATTATGCACTATTATCACATGCACTTTACGCAATAGAGCAAATTCAGTAAATTTCATGATTTATCATAAAAAAAACACATTAGTTTTTCTTTATTCATTGTTACATCATGAATATGGTGCATTAAAACTCAAATTTAGTGTCTTATCCATATAAAAGTGTCTTAGGCCATAAATTGATGAAACTTGAACACAATATCTTCTCATCATGGTGCACTAGAACTTTAACTCAATGTCTTACCCTTTTTGTGCAATTGAACGTAATTCATAGTCTTATTCTTTTTATGTTATTGGACATTAATCCATCGTATTACACTCTTTATGCGATTGGACATTAATTCATCGTCTTACCCTTTTGATGCGATGAAAATTAAATCCATCATCTTATTCTCGTGACACATCCAAGTCTTTAATGATATTATATCACACCAACTCCAATAATATTGCTCATATATATAGTTATGATAATAATAATAATAATAATAATAATAATAATAATAATAATAATAATAATAATAATAATAATAATAATCTAATTAAAAGTAAACATGTAAAAATGCTCGCGTAGAAAGATGTTTAATCACTGTCACCGTTTCCTTTGAGTTTACATGCAATCATCCTACATTTTTTTTCTCAATTAATTTATAGAATATCAAAATTGACAATTCATGTCAATCAAAGGCTTTCTTAAACAAAACTTGTTTGCAGCATACATAGAAGTCATAAAGCGATAAACCAACAATGTTATATTTTAAAGTTTAGATAATGGAAAAGGCTTAAAATAGACTACTCTAGTGACACATAATTACAAGAAAAATATATATAAAAAAAATGCATTGTAGTGGCACTAGCAATTTTTCTTTTCCGAAAGAGAAAAATACACACAATCTTTATGATGATAAAATTGGCGTAGAACTTGCTTGTGTCACTCTTTTTTTTTTAATGACTTATACAACTTTCGTAATATGACAAGTTATCCACAATGATGCCTGGCACTTCAGAATATATTATAGATTAGATACATACATACATGGTAAGAATTAGATCAACTTCTATGAATATTAGCAAATGATTCATATTACTTTGTCTTCAACAACGTTGGTTTCGTTAATCTAAATAATGAGAGATTCGTGCTAATAATGTGTTATAAAATTATAAAAATTAAGAAGAAGAACAAAGTAGAGAGAAGAGAGAAAACTTCACAAATAGACTCCATCGTGTATGGAGCAGATATTTTTGCCACATAAGTTTAAATTTGTTTTCCTATTTTATTTATCCTTTTTTTATTATTAAAAATTTAAAATATCCTTCTCCTATAAAATATTTTTGGTTTAATCTATTTTTTAATTTTATTTCAGATTTTAAATAAAAAGATTCCATCGTGTATGGGGAATATTTATTTTAGCCAAGAGTATAAAAATAGTTAGTTGATATTTTTAAGTTTTATGATTTTATATTTATTTTCTTTATTTATAATTAAAAATTATTCTTATATACTTTTAAATTTTACAATATTTTGTTAATTAAATATAAATTATGTTAAAAAAGATTATCACGTATGAAGTAGTTATTTTAGCTACATATATCCATCCACATGTAAAATAAAATAAAAAGAGATTAACTTATGTGCATTGATTGTGGAACTCTTTTTACATTGTCATTTAACTTTAAGGCACACGAAGAGTAAACATTTCAATTTGTTTTTGACTTTTTAGTTTATAGACCATTAATATCAAGTATAGTAGTAGTATAAGACACTTAAGATTCAAATTTATTTTACTAAATTAGTTTAGGATTCTATTTTTGACTTACTGAAAATATTTCATCATCATGCTTATTTCATTGTTTCTTCAAATCACCATCATCATTCATTAAAGAAATTTAAAATTAGCATCAATGAAATTCATTATAACTATTTATTCAATATATTTTCTATATTTAACTGATCGTGTATAAAGACTTTACACAGTAAGTACACACAAGTTAATTTCAAAATAAAAAAAAAGATTAAACCAAAGAGATCTATTTAAAAGGGATAAGAACATTTTTTGATTCTATATAAACAAAGAAGAAGATAAACTTAAAAAACAAACAATAAGATATTAGTTAACTAAATAAATATGTACTTAAAATAACTACTCCATGCATGATAGTCTTTTTCAACATAATTTATATTTAATTAACAAAATAAATTCTAAACAAAATTTATTTTGAACAAAAAAATAAAAGTATACAAGGATGCTTTGTTTATATAGAATCAAAAAAATTATCTTATCCCTTTAAATAGATCTTCAAATCTTAAATATTTTTTATTTTATTTTACATATTGTAACGACCTGTTTAGTCGTTTTGAGCAGCAGACTTTATTTCTGGAAAAACTGGCAGAAGCGACGGACCCCACGACGAACCGTCATGGGCACGACGGACCGTCGCAGGGTCTCGTTTCAAAACACTTAGAAAATCTGAAATTGGGTACTCAAAATCGACTCTCTGAACTTCGTAACGGAGTGGCAGGACGGACCGTCACAGGTGTGACGGACCGTCACAGGTGTGACGGACCGTCACAGGCCATTCACCCAAAATCCAGTTTCTGAACTATGCGACACACAGCAGGACGGACCGTCGCAGGCGCGACGGCCTGTCACAGCTTGCGTAATCCCAGTTGGAGTCGGATTTCTGGTTAAGTTTTAAGGGACGTTTTTGACTATTCTTGCCTTAATTATAAAGTTCGTGGGTTTATATTAATAACTCAAATTCTTGGGGGTTAAAAGAGGTAACCCTAAGTTAATTAGTGGGGTATTATTGCCATCTTTTATTCTTAATTATATACTAATTAGGGTAAAAGAAAGAGGGGTTGAATAAGAAAATAGAAAGAACAAGAAGGGAGAGAGAGAAACGATCGAGAAGAAGAGGAAAACACCAAGCTTTGAGGATTAACTTGCTTGATTTCAATTCTTCGGTGGAGGTAGGTTATGGTTTCATGCTTTCATAAGTAAACTCTTAATAGTGAATGATATGTATTGGTAGTATTGTAAACCCTACTATACGCTTAATGGTATGTTTGCATGAATATGATTATGTGATTGTGATGAGATAAGCATGATGAAAATATTGAATCCCAAATCTTGAAAAGAAACTTTAATATACATTATTAATGATGATGCCTTGGTATAGAAGAAGGCTTGATGAATTAAAGTAATGGGATTGATGATGCCTTGGTATAGAGAAGGCTTGATGATTTACAGAATGATATTAGTGGATCAGAGTGTCACGTTCCGACACATAGTATTAGTGGATCGGAGTGTCACGTTCCGACACATAGTATTAGTGGATCGGAGTGTCACGTTCCGACACATAGTATTAGTGGATCGGAGTGTCACGTTCCGACACGTAGAATTAGGGGATCGGAGTGTCACGTACCGACACATATAGGGGATCGGAGTGTCACGTACCGACACATATAGGGGATCGGAGTGTCACGTACCGACACATATAGGGGATCGGGTGTCACGAACAGACACGTAGAATTAGGGGATCGGAGTGTCACGTACCGACACATAG
The DNA here is from genome assembly GCF_036512215.1 of Solanum lycopersicum. Lineage (NCBI taxonomy): Eukaryota > Viridiplantae > Streptophyta > Magnoliopsida > Solanales > Solanaceae > Solanum > Solanum lycopersicum. Next base: position 11,738,858 of record NC_090806.1, on the reverse strand, counting down.
CAGTAGGGGATCGGAGTGTCACGTACCGACACAAGAGGAAGAAAGACAATGAATCTTGAAAGATGATAATATACTCAACTTAATAAACTTAATTCCCAAATGAGTATGGTGTTGAGGCATGAGCCCTCATGGATGAACTTGATGGTACTTATTGATGATTATAGTACTTGTTGTTGCTACATGTTGAGTTTTATAGTTGATTTACGATAATATTTGATATATATTGTTCCCTATATTGAGTTGGCCGATGATATCTACTCAGTACCCGTGTTTTGTACTGACCCCTACTTTAATGTTTTCTTCTTGTTTATTTGTGGAGTGCAGCAAACGTGCCATCGTCTTCAACTCAACAGTAATTCAAGCCAGTCTTACTACATCGGAAATTCAGGGTGAGCTAATGCTTCTAGCTTGGACTGGATCTTCTTCTCCAAGTCTTGATGCCTTGAACCTCCGGCATGGACTAGCTTCTTATGTATTTTTAGCTTTTAGAATACTCTTAGTTTAGTCATTTGATCGTAGATGTTCTTGTGATGATGACTTCCAGATTTTGGGGATAATAATAGTTATTGATTTTATTAATGAGTTTAAGTCTTCCGCATTACTTTTGTTGATATTATATTGAAATGTTAAGGTTTAGATTTGGTTGGTTCGCTCACATAGGAGGGTAAGTGTGGGTGCCAGTCGCGGCCCGGATTTGGGTCGTGACAAACTTGGTATCAGAGCATTAGGTTCGTTGGTCTCATCACACATGAACAGGTCTAGTACAGTCTTAAGGAACGATAGGGGGACGCCTTTACTTTTCCTTGAGAGGCTATAAGACTTTAGGAAAACATTTCACTCTTTCATTCTTTCTTTCGTGCTACTACTTGAGTCCAATTGGTATCTAGGCGATACGAATTGGTATCTGACCATCTGCACTCTCTTTCGCAGATGGTTAGAACTACAGCAACGACTACGTCAACACCAACACCGGCCAGACAAGAAACAACTAAGCCAGCCACTGGGGCTGTGGCTCGAGGAAGAATAGCGGCAAGGGGCCGTGGTAGAGGTCATGGGAGGACGTCCTCTAGAGGAAGAGGACGAGCACCGAGCCCATCTGGTACTAGGGCGGTGACTCCTCCACCGACTGAGGAAGTAGTAAGAGAGGGGGAGGATGGGGTGAATGAGCAAGTACAGAATGAGGAAATGCCACCCCAACCTACCACAGAGATGATCAATCAGGTTTTGGCTTATCTTAGCGGGTTATCTGATCAGGGCCAGACACCCCCAGTGTTTTCTGCACCAGCACCTCAGGCTCCGGAGGTACAACGTGCGGCTACTATTGCTCCCCGCATGGATGTTCCATTGGAAATAGGCACGTTTCCACGTTTGACTACTGGGCCTATAATGACAAATGATCAGCATGAACTTTTCAGTAAGTTCTTGAAATTGAAACCTCCAGTCTTCAAGGGTGCGGAATCTGAGGATGCTTACGATTTTCTGGTTGACTGTCATGAGCTACTACACAAGATGGGTATAGTAGAACGGTTTGGTGTTGAGTTCGTGAGTTATCAGTTTCAAGGGAATGCCAAAATGTGGTGGCGGTCACATATTGAGTGTCAACCAACAGAGGCACCGCCTATGACTTGGGCCTCATTCTCTAGCTTGTTTATGGAGAAGTATATCCCCCGGACTTTGAGGGATAGGAAAAGGGATGAGTTCTTGAGACTAGAGCAAGGTAGGATGTCGGTTAATGCTTATGAGGCTAAGTTTCGTGCACTATCCAGATATGCCACTCAACTCTGTTTTAGTCCTCAAGAACGGATTCGCCAGTTTGTGAAGGGGTTGAGGTCAGAATTGCGGATTTCGGTCTTACAGATAGCGGCAACGGCAAAATCCTTCCAAGAAGTGGTAGACTTTGTGATAGAAGTGGAAGGAGTGAAGCCAGAAGACTTCACCACAACATCGACATCATAAAGGTTTCAGAAGGGAGGTGAGTTTAATGGTTCTTACACTAGAGGACAGGGTTCGGGAAGTTACTCAGTCCGACCAATTCAGTCTTCACTACAGACTGTAGTTAGGGGACCACCTCAGACCGGTCAACACTTTTCCGAGGGGCCTATGCTTGACTCCAGAGAATGTTATGGAAGTGGGGAGATTGGACATATTAGGAAAAATTGTCCCAGACAAAGTTATAGACCCCCAATAGCTAGAGGTAGAGGTGGTCATGGTAGAGGCCGTTATTCTGGAGGACGTGGTGGTCGAGGTAATGGTGGTCACCAAAACGGCAGAGGTAATGGGCAAACTGGGGCCACTACATCAAAACATGGTAGGGGCAACGGACAGACGAACGATAGGGCCCATTGTTACGCTTTCCCTGGGAGGTCTGAAGCGGAGGCATCTGATGCTGTCATCACAGGTAATCTTTTGGTTTGTGATTGCATGGCTTCTGTATTATTTGATCCCGGATCCACATTTTCTTATGTATCTTCCGCATTTGCTAATGGTCTTAATTTACATTGTGAATTGCTTGACATACCTATTCGTGTTTCTACTCCGGTGGGTGAGTCTGTGATAGTTGAAAAGGTGTATAGGTCTTGTCTTGTAACTTTTGTGGGGAGCAATACTTATGTAGATTTGGTTATCTTAGAAATGGTCGATTTTGATGTAATTCTGGGTATGACTTGGCTTTCTCCGCAATTTGCGATCTTGGATTGTAATGCTAAAACGGTGACGTTAGCCAAGCCTAGGGCAGATCCGTTAGTGTGGGAGGGTGACTACACTTCCAATCCGGTGCGTATCATCTCCTTTCTTCGTGCTAAGAAAATGGTTAGTAAAGGGTGTTTAGCTTTCTTGGCACATCTCAAGGATGAAACTACCCAAGTACCTTCGATTGAGTCGGTTTCGGTAGTCCGCGAGTTTTTGGATGTGTTCCTGCAGATCTTCCTGGTATGCCACCAGATAGGGATATTGACTTCTGTATCGATCTTGAACCGGGAACATGCCCCATTTCTATACCCCCTTATAGAATGGCTCCCGCAGAGTTAAGAGAGTTAAAGGCCCAACTTCAAGAGTTGTTGAGCAAAGGCTTCATTAGACCAAGTGCATCTCCTTGGGGTGCTCCAGTTTTGTTTGTGAAGAAGAAGGATGGGAGTTTTCGAATGTGCATAGACTACAGACAACTGAATAAGGTAACTATAAAGAACAAGTATCCTCTTCCTCGCATTGATGACTTGTTCGATCAGTTACAAGGTGCTTGTGTCTTCTCTAAGATTGACTTGAGATCCGGTTATCATCAGTTGAAAATACGGGCAACGGATGTGCCAAAGACTGCTTTTCGAACGAGGTATGGGCATTACGAATTTGTGGTGATGTCTTTTGGTCTTACGAATGCCACTGCTGCGTTCATGAGCTTGATGAATGGTATTTTTAAGCCATATTTGGACCTCTTCGTGATCGTATTTATTGATGATATATTGGTATACTCAAAGAGCAAGAAGGAACACGAAGAACATTTGAGAATGGTATTGGAAATGTTGAGGGAGAAAAAGCTTTATGCCAAGTTCTCTAAGTGTGAGTTTTGGCTAGATGCAGTGTCCTTCTTGGGGCACGTGGTTTCTAAGGAAGGAGTGATGGTGGATCCTTCTAAGATTGAAACAGTGAAGAATTGGGTAAGACCTATTAATGTGTCGGAAATAAGGAGCTTTGTTGGATTAGCTAGCTACTACCGCCGATTCGTCAAGGGATTCTCTTCTATTGCTTCCGAACTGACGAACTTGACTAAGCAAAATGTTCCATTTGTATGGTCGGGTGAGTGCGAGGAAAGCTTTCAGAAGCTCAAGACCTTGTTGACTACCGCACCTATCCTTACCTTGCCAGTAGAGGGTAAGAACTGCATTGTTTATTGTGATGCATCCTATTCGGGTTTGGGTGAAGTGCTAATGCAAGAGAAGAATGTGATTGCTTATGCTTCAAGACAATTAAAAGTGCATGAACGTAACTATCCAACTCATGATTTGGAATTGGCCGCGGTAGTGTTTGCATTAAAGCAATGGAGACACTATTTATATGGGGTTAAGTGTGAGGTCTACACGGATCATCGTAGCCTTCAGTATGTCCTTACTCAGAAGGATTTGAACTTGAGGCAACGGAGATGGATGGAGCTACTAAAGGACTATGATATCACTATTTTGTATCATCCGGGAAAGGCGAATGTTGTAGCGGATGCTCTAAGTAGAAAGGCGGGAAGCATGGGAAGTCTAGCTCACTTGCAAGCTTCTAGACGCCCACTGGCTAGAGAGGTTCAGACTCTAGCTAATGACTTGATGAGATTAGAAGTAAACGAGAAGGGAGGATTGTTGGCTTCTGCCGAGGCAAGATCTTCCTTTCTTGACAAGATTAAGGGAAGACAGTCTGATGATGAGAAACTACGCAGAATTCAAGATAAGGTATTGCGAGGAGAGGCTAAGGAAGAACAAATTGATGAGGAAGGTGTTTTGAGGATCAAGGGAAGGGTATGCGTACCCCGCGTCGATGATTTGATCAACACTATTCTGACAGAGGCTCATAGTTCAAGGTATTCTATACATCCGGGTGCAACCAAGAGGTATCGTGACCTAAAGCAACACTTTTGTTGACTTTATTGCCAAGTGTCCAAACTGTCAACAAGTAAAGTATGAACACCAGAGGCCCGGAGGAACACTTCAGAGAATGCCCATTCCTGAATGGAAGTGGGAGTGAATTGCAATGGACTTTGTGGTTGGTCTTCCCAAGACATTGGGAAAGTTTGATTCTATTTGGGTTATTGTTGATAGGTTAACTAAGTCTTCTCATTTTATTCCGGTTAAGGTGACTTACAATGCCGAGAAGTTAGCCAAGATCTATATCTCAGAAATCGTTCGATTGCATGGGGTTCCACTATCCATCATATCAGATAGAGGTACGCAGTTTACTTCTAAGTTTTGGAAAACATTGCATGCGGAATTGGGTACTAGGTTGGACCTTAGTACTGCGTTCCATCCTCAGACCGATGGTCAGTCTGAGCGAACGATTCAAGTGTATGAGGATATGTTTAGTGCATGTGTGATAGAGTTTGGTGGTCATTGGGATAGCTTCTTACTCTTAGCGGAGTTTTCATACAATAATAGCTATCACTCAAGCATTGATATGGCTCCATTTGAAGCATTGTATGGTAGGAGATGTAGGTCTCCCATTGGTTGGTTTGATGCATTCGAGGTTAGACCTTGGGGCACTGATCTCTTGAGGGATTCGATGGAAAAAGTGAAGTCTATTCAAGAAAAGCTTCTAGCGGCGCAAAGTAGACAAAAATAATATGCATATCGAAAGGTTAGAGACTTAGAGTTCATGGAGGGTGAACAAGTCTTGTTGAAAGTTTCACCAATGAAAGGGGTGATGCGGTTTGGTAAGAGGGGTAAACTAAGTCCAAGGTACATTGGACCATTTGAAGTACTTAAGCGAGTAGGGGAGGTGGCTTATGAGTTAGCCTTGCCTCCAGGGCTGTCCGGAGTACATCCGGTATTGCATGTGTCGATGTTGAAAAGATACCATGGAGATGGAAACTACATCATCCGTTGGGATTCAATTTTGCTTGATGAGAACTTGTCTTATGAGGAGGAGCCTGTTGCTATTTTAGATAGAGAAGTTCGCAAGTTGAGGTCAAGAAAGATTGCATCCATCAAGGTGCAATGGAAGAATCGACCGGTTGAAGAAGCCACTTGGGAGAAGGAGGCAGATATGCAAGAAAGATACCCACATCTGTTTAAAGATTCAGGTACTTCTTCCCGCCCTTGCTTTTCTTCTTGTGATCGTTCGGGGATGAACGATGGGTAAATTGGTATCTATTGTAACGACCTGTTTAGTCGTTTTGAGCAGCAGACTTTATTTCAGGAAAAACTGGCAGAAGCGACAGACCCCACGACGGACCGTCATGGGCACGACAAACCGTCGCAGGGTCTCGTTTCAAAAAACATAGAAAATCTGAAATTGGGTACTGAAAATGGACTCTCTGAACTTCGTAACGGAGTGGCAGGACGGACCGTCACAGGTGTGACGGACCGTCACAGACCATTCACCCAAAATCCAGTTTCTGAACTATGTGACGGACAGCAGGACGGACCGTCGCAGGCGCGACGGCCTGTCACAGCTTGCGTAATCCCAGTTGGAGTCGGATTTCTTGTTAAGTTTTAAGGTACGTTTTTGACTATTCTTGCCTTAATTATAAAGTTCGTGGGTTTATATTAATAACTCAAATTCTTGGAGGTTAAAAGAGGTAACCCTAAGTTAATTAGTGGGGTATTATTGCCATCTTTTATTCTTAATTATATACTAATTAGGGTAAAAGAAAGAGGGTTTGAATAAGAAAATAGAAAGAACAAGAAGGGAGAGAGAGAAACGATCGAGAAGAACAGGAAAACACCAAGCTTTGAGGATTAACTTGCTTGATTTCAATTCTTCGGTGGAGGTAGGTTATGGTTTCATGCTTTCATAAGTAAACTCTTAATAGTGAATGATATGTATTGGTAGTATTGTAAACCCTACTATATGCTTAATGGTATGTTTGCATGAATATGATTATGTGATTGTGATGAGATAAGCATGATGAAAATATTGAATCCCAAATCTTGAAAAGAAACTTTAATATACATTATTAATGATGATGCCTTGGTATAGAAGAAGGCTTGATGAATTAAAGTAATGGGATTGATGATGCCTTGGTATAGAGAAGGCTTGATGATTTACAGAATGATATTAGTGGATCGGAGTGTCACGTTCCGACACATAGTATTAGTGGATCGGAGTGTCACGTTCCGACACATAGTATTAGTGGATCGGAGTGTCACGTTCTGCCACATAGTATTAGTTGATCTGAGTGTCACGTTCCGACACGTAGAATTAGGGGATCGGAGTGTCACGTACCGACACATATAGGGGATCGGAGTGTCACGTACCGACACATATAGGGGATCGGGTGTCACGAACAGACACGTAGAATTAGGGAATCGGAGTGTCACGTACCGACACATAGCAGTAGGGGATCGGAGTGTCACGTACCGACACAAGAGGAAGAAAGACAATGAATCTTGAAAGATGATAATATACTTAACTTAGTAAACTTAATTCCCAAATGAGTATGGTGTTGAGGCATGAGCCCTCATGGATGAACTTGATGGTACTTATTGATGATTATAGTACTTGTTGTTGCTACATGTTGAGTTTTATAGTTGATTTACGATAATATTTGATATATACTGTTCCCTATTTTGAGTTGGCCGATGATATCTACTCAGTACCCGTGTTTTGTACTGACCCCTACTTTTATGTTTTCGTCTTGTTTATTTGTGGAGTGCAGCAAACGTGCCATCGTCTTCAACTCAACAGTAATTCAAGCCAGTCTTACTACATCGGAAATTCAGGGTGAGCTAATGCTTCTAGCTTGGACTGGATCTTCTTCTCCAAGTCTTGATGCCTTGAACCTCCGGCATGGACTAGCTTCTTATGTATTTTTAGCTTTTAGAATACTCTTAGTTTAGTCATTTGATCGTAGATGTTCTTGTGATGATGACTTCCAGATTTTGGGGATAATAATAGTTATTGATTTTATTAATGAGTTTAAGTCTTCCTCATTACTTTTGTTGATATTATATTGAAATGTTAAAGTTTAGATTTGGTTGGTTCGCTCACATAGGAGGGTAAGTGTGGGTGCCAGTCGCGGCCCGGATTTGGGTCGTGACACATATGGATTGAATATTTTACTGTTTCTTTTCTGATTTTTATCTTCTTCTTATTTTTTGATTAAATTTAAAAATATTTTCATTTTAAAATATATTTTCAGACTTGAAAAAATTTTAATTTTTAAATTTTTGTTTTAAAATTAATACTATTAATTCAATAGAATAGTGATTGAATTTTTATTGTAAATCTTAGATGAAAAAAAGGACTTACATGTGGATTGAAAAAAAGTCCTTAGATTGAATAAAAAAGAATGTACCTTCTTGTAGATTGATTTTAACATGCAAAAAATAGTAACAATAATAATGATTCAATTACATATTTTCCTAATACCAAAAAAAATCATAAGCCATAATTTATGTTTAAACTAATTATTCTATTGCAAATTACATTGCTAATGACATAAATCAGAGATGCAAACAAATAAATAGAATATACTACCTTCCTGTGTAAATAAACAATGAAGTTTGAGGGTGACATATATTTGTTGTTAGTCCGCAAACAATCACAATACAACAGTTAGTCAGTTACTTATTCAACACGATAATAACAAATAAATAAAGTGTTATCAATAATATTAATTTAAATGATTAGTTGAAATTAGGAATAACAAATGAGTGAAATTAGATTTTGCTCACAATTACCAAAAAGATGATCATAGAGATCAATATGAACTAAACTATAAAAATTAACAAAAGAAATAACTCATACGTGATTCAGCCAATTAAATCAATCTGAAAAATTGGGACAACGAAGTTTAATATATGATTATCAACAAACTCTAATTTCAATCTTTTTTTAAAAAAACAAATACTAGTTAAAAATAAATTTCAAATCAGCCAACATTATGTCTACAATTAACGATTAATATGTTAGGTTGTGGAGCCTGATTAATATTTAATGTACTGTTATATATTCGACTGTAAAGTTTATTCTTCATTTATTCTCTGTAACAAAAAATACTCTGAATAATTATATAATATATATCCCACCGCCGTGGAAGTTTACTCACGTGGTGTTACCACGAAATATTGATTTCTCTCTTTCTATCTCTAGATCTCTCATCTCTTTCTCTCTAAAGTTCTTGTGTTCTTCATTCATAAAATGTGTGTGGATTCGATCCTAACAAATGGTATCAGAGTTAAGGAGATTCAACACGATCACTGAAGATGGATAGTTCGAAGCTTGGAATCGAGAAGTTTGATGGATCCGATTTTAATATCTGGAAGATGTAGATCGAAGATTATCTGTACTAGAAAGATTTTCACGAACCGTTGACCGGGGTGCATTCGGAATCCATGATGGAGGAGAAGTGGAAGCTCAAGGATCGCTAGGCTCTAGGGTTGATCCGGTTGACTTTGTCAAGAAACGTGACATTCAACATCGTGAAGGAGAAGACTACGTCTGATCTATTAAAGGCATTGTCAAACATGTATGAAAAACCATCGGCGATGAACAAGGTATATTTGAGGCGTAGATTGTTCAATTTACTGATGTCTAAGAATGGATCTGTTTCTGATTATATAAACAAGTTCAATATTATTGTGAGTCAACTCAATTCTGTGGATATTAATTTCGAAGATGAGATTAAGACTTTAATTTTGATGTCATCTCTGCCCGAATCTTGGGATACTGTTGTTGCTCTGATTAGCAGTTCCCGTGTATCTGAGAGACTGAAGTTTGATGAGATCCGTGATGTTGTTCTTAGCAAAAGTATTCGCAAACGAGAAGTGGGAGATTCATCGGGCAGTGCTCTCAGCATAGACCGAAGGGGGAGAAGTAAGACGAAAGGCCAAAATCAACATGGTCGATCAAAATCAAAGAATCGAGAAAAATTCTCAAAAAGATCAAACGTGACTTGTTGGAACGGTGGAGAAAAAGGGCACTTTCGAACGAGCCGTACAAAGCCAAAGAAGAAACAGAATTAGGAGATGATAATGATTCTGTAAATTCAGCAAAGGACACTGGGATGCTCTTATCCTTAGTGTGAACAGCACTGTTGAATCATGGATTTTGGATTCTGGTGCATCCTTTCATTCGTATCCAAGCAAGGAGTTGTTCCAAAATTTCAAATCTGGAAATTTTGGAAAGGTGTATCTTGCTGACAATAAAGCCTTAGAGATTGAAAGAAAGGGGGATATTTGCATAAAGACCACCTCGGGAAACCAGTGGAAATTAAAGGATGTCAGATATATTCCTGGGCTCAAGAAAAATCTGATCTCTGTCGTCCAGTTGGATAGCACAGGATATGCAACAGAGTTTGGGAAAAAGGTTCATGGAAGATTGTGAAAGGTGCTATGGTAGTATCTCGTGGCACAAAATCTTGAACCTTGTACACCACTGCAGGGTGTATCAACTTGGCCGTTGTTGCCGAAGGTGCTTCCGGTTCATATCTGTGGCACAACAAACTTGGACACATTAGTGCTAAAAGAATGAAGATGCTTGTTGCAAAAGGAGCATTAGAGGGCCTGAAGTCTGTTGATATGTGTCTTTGCGAGAGCTGTGTTATGGGCAAACAAAAAAGAGTAAGCTTCACCAAGATTGCTAGAGAGCCAAAGAAAGTGCGGTTGGAAATGGTCCATACACATGTTTGAGGACCATCTCCAGTATCATCACTTGGAGGATCAAGATTCTTGTTACCTTCATTAATGATTCCAGCACGAAGGTATGAGTTTACTTCTTGAAGCATAAGACAGATGTGTTTGCAATTTTCAAGAAGTGGAAAGCTGAAGTTGAGAATCAAAACAGTTTGAATGTGAAAATGCCTAAGGTTTGATAATGGAAGAGAGTATGACAAATCAGAGTTCAAGGCATTCTGTGTAGCTAAGGGAATCAGATTGATGAGAACAGTTCCTGGTAAGGCAAGGCAAAAAATTGAATTGCTGAGAGGATGAACTGAATATTGAATGAGCGTGCAAGGAGTATGAGGATACACTGTAGGCTGTCCAAAACATTTTGGGCGGATGCTGTGAGCACAGCTTCATACTTGATCAACAGGGGACCATCAGTTCCTTTAGGGTTCAAGATTCCATAAGAGGCGTGGACAAGAAAAGAACTCAAGTACTCACACTTGAGAACTTTTGGTTGCACTGCTTATGTTCATGTTGATCTAGAAAAGAGAGACAAGCTTGATGCCAAGGTTGTGAAGTGTTACTTCAAAGGCTATGGTTCTGATTTATTTGGTTACATGTTTTGGGATGACAAAAACAGATTTATCCTGAGACATTGTGACGCGACATTTGATGAGTCTGTCCTGTACAAGGACAAAAAACAAAAAGTTCTAGAGATTACAAAGCAAGTGGGAGTTGAGGTTGAGTTGGAGAGGAGTAACCCCAGAGATGTCGAAGCAGATACTCAACCAACTCCTACTAAAGAATCTGAAGTGGAGCAAGTTACACCTGAGCAGGTGTTAAGGAGATCAGCCAGAACCATCACGGCATAGGTATTCACCTTCATTACACTATCTATTGCTTACTGATGAGGGGGAACCAGAGTCTTTTGATGAGGCCCTACAGATGGAGGATTCGATCAAATGGGAGCAAGCCATGGATTATTAGATTAGGTCAATTGAGAAGAACGACACATGGGTGTTGACTGAGTTACCTGCAGGGAAGAGAGCTTTGCTGAAGAAGTGGGTGTTCAGACTCAAGACTGAACCAGATGGCAAAAGAAGGTTCAAGTCTCGTTTAGTGGTTACAGGATATTCACAAAGGAAAGGTATAGATTATGCTAAAATATTTTCTCCTGTTGGGAAATTAACCTCTATTTGAATTCTGTTGATTATTGTTGCATCGGAGAATTTACATTTAGAGCAAATGGAACATTTTTACATGGAGATCTGGACAAAGAGATCTATATGCTGCAATTGGAAGGATTTGTGGTTCCAGGCAAGGAACACATGGTGTGCAAGCTCACCAGGGCTTGTATGGACTAAAGCAAGCACCAAGGCAAGGAACACATGGTGTCTTTCTACTCTTGTATGTGGATGATATGTTGATTGCAGGATCTAGTATGAGGGAGATTAATAATCTGAAGACAAGGTTGTCTACAACGTTTGAGTTGAATGATTTGGGTCCAGCGAAGCAGATTTTAGGGATGAGGATTTCTCGGGGTAGATCTGCTGACACTTTAAATCTATCTCAGGAGTTGTGCATTACAAAGGTGTTGAGCAGATTCAGGGTTAATAATGCTAAACCCAGGACTACTCCATTGGCAAATCACTTTAAATTGTCAAAGGAGCAGTCACCCAAGATAGCCGAGAAACATGAGCATATGGCACTTGTTCCATATGCTTCAGCAGTTGGAAGTTTGATGTATGCTATGGTTTGCACTAGACCTGATATAACACATGCAGTGGGAGTTGTTAGCAGGTACATCGCGAACCTGGGGAAAGAGTATTGGGAAGCTGTGAAGTGGCTTCTGAGATATCTGAGAGGTACATCCAGTACTTCACTTTATTTTTGCAAAGGCAAGGTGACTATACAACGTTTTGTGGATAATGATATTGGTGGGGATGTGGACTCGATAAAGAGTACATCCGAGTACATTTACACCATAGGTGGAACAGCAGTGAGTTGGATATCCAGGCTTCAGAAGTGTGTTTCTCTTTCATCTACTGAAGCTGAGTATGTGGCAATAGCTGAAGCTGGGAAAGAGGTGATATGACTGGCAGATTATCTGGAGGAATTGGGCAAGAAACAGAGTGGGAAGATTCGTTACTCGGATAGACAGAGTGCCATACAGTTTGTGAAAAATTCAGCCTATCATTTGAAGACAAATCACATAAGAAGGCGGTGGTACCATTTCGCTCGCAGGGCAGTGAAGGATGGTGATATGTGTTTGTAGAAGATAGAGGGTGCAAAGAACCCGACAGACATGTTGACGAAATGTGTTGATGTTGAGAAACTGGGGTTATGCAAAACTTCGATTGGTCTTCTGTAGTTGTTGCTACAGATGTTGCGGTGCGGTAAAGATGTTGATGATGAAGAGATTTCTTTTTGAGAATATATTTTTTGAATAACTGAATCAGTATCCAAGTGGGAGAATTGTTAGAGTGTGTAGAATAATTAATATATATATATACCCCACCGCCCTTGAAGTTTAGTCACAGGTGTTACCACGAAATATTGATTTCCCTCTTTCTCTCTCTAGATTTCTCTCTTTCTCTCTAAAGTTATTGTATTCTTCATTCATCAAGTGTGTGTGGATTAGATCCTAACATAACATATACAAACAATTGAAATATCTTAAAACTAGAAAAATAATTACCTGATTTGACTTGGAGAAAAGAAGAAATAAAATCTAGTTATTGAGGAAAGTGATACAAACTGGTAATTGGATCAGAAAGTTTCTACAATCTATTTTGTAAATTGTTTCTCTAATGAAGTTTTTCATTTATTCAAAAAAATAAAACTCTAATATAAATAAGTGGACAATAGAAATGAGACGTCAGAATTTATTAAGGTCCCAATCCAAATTTTAGTAAGGGTAATGTAGTCTTTTCACCCTACTATTTCCTATTTAATTTTAAGAATTTATTAAGGGGAATACTAAGCCCTAAGTCAGTTTTAGAAAATCTATTCATGCTTAGGACTTGAGATAAAAGAGAAGAGAAGAGGGAGAAAGCAGAAAACGTAAAGAATTCATCAAGAACACCAAGATTGTCGTGAGGAATTCATCGAGGGTAATCCCTATTAAGGTATGTGGGATCTTTCGTGTTGTCCTAATTCACCCACACACCAACTTCTTTTAATTCATCAGTTTGTGAATTGATTTCATGATTAGAAGTTAAGTTCTTGAAGGAAAGTTTTGAATTCTTGTTGGTTGAATTGTTGGCTTTCGTTGTTGGTTAAATTCTTGTTTCTCTGAGTTAATTTTGAGTTGAATTCGATTGTTATAAAGAGTATAAATAGTCCCACATGTTTGGTGAAAGAACTAGGAAGGTATGGAGATGAAAAACGAGTGGAAAAAGTCGTTAGGTGTACCTGTGTTAGGGGCAGGCACGTGCACCTGCAGCGGCCAAACCACAGTCAATTAAGGCCATAGAACAACGCGCCAACAGTGCGTCCATACTGGCCTTTTTTACCCAATTTTCTTAGTTTAGTGGTCGCAAGTCCTTCTAAGGTACATTAAGACCTTCCGATGATTCTAATTACTTCAAATGATTTCTAAGCACCTACAAATCACTAAAGAACTCAAATCATAACCTTTAATTCATAATCCATTCAACGAAAGTTAAGATTAAAGTTATAGAAGTTAAGAGTTAAGTCTAAAGCTAAGAAGATAGTCATAAGCAAGGTTCAAAAAGGTTTTCAGATTTTGTATTAAACACTTTAACTTCGTTTTAAGGCTCAAGTTTCAAATTAACAGGAAGAGAAAAAGTTGAAGTCTTTTTTCTTCAAAGAAGACATAAGTGAACTAAGTATTTCCTAAGAGTTTATATAAAATTCAATGTTCAAGTCAAGCAAAGAGAAAAGAGTTAAAGTTAATTTATCAATAGTTACAAGGAACTAAGTATTCCCTATAAGTTTATAATTTTTTTCACATTTAAGTTAAGAGAAAACTAAGATTTCCCAATCGAGTTTTGAACAAGAAAAGGGAACATTATTCCAAAAGGCATTTTAAACTAAAAAGGGTAGAGAAAATTATCTCAACCTAGAGGAAGGAAGTTATTTTAAAAGCATGAAATAAAATATATTTTGGGAGTAATATTGAGCACCGATGTGGGGATAAAAGTTCATATTAACTCAAGTCCAAAAGTAAACAATGTAGTCTTCATGTGTATTAACGGGTCATACTTTTTAGATGATCACGTAAGTTAAGCCAGTGGATCCACTAAGTTGAGGATGTTCTATGTAACGACAAATAATACGACAGTTCTGACAGCATGGGCGAGACATTGTACCACAACTTAGGCTTATAGTGGTGGTTGTCGTTTAGAGAAACTCCCACAGAACTATACTACTTTTATATATGAGTAAAGTTGAGTTTGCTATTGTATTTTCTTTGATGAACTAAGTTGCTTTACTATTTTACAAGCTTTATATATATCGCATGTGCTTTAAATTGCTTTATGTACATTCATTGAGTTGAGTAATCCTTGAGTTGAGCAGAGCCAAGTAAGTTCATCTTATTCCCATCAAGCTTAAGTCATTGTTAGCATTCAACTCACGTACTCGTACATTCAACATATTGATGCCAGTTGGCTTGCATCGTATTATGATGCAGACGCAGGTAACTAGGATCAACATTTGGCGCACCGTTGATCCCGTGAGAAACTCAGAGTCGGTTGGTGAGTCTCATCTCATTAGGAGGACATCTTTATCATCGTTAATTGGTTCCATTTTGCTTTCAATTTTTAGGATAATTGGTGATCCTATCCCAATGTTCATCTTTATTTTAGAGGCTTCATATACAGAAATTTTAGTTTTATGTAGTCTTTTCATTTCATCTATAAACGATAAGACTTGAAGTTGCCATTTTGGCTAGGTATTATATTTAAAATTATTTCTGTAGTTATCTCTTGAGTTCAAGTCTTCCATTGAGTTAAGTAACCCAGGCCAATGGTTCGCTCAAGACGAGCAATGATCATTGGGTGCCGACCACATCTAGGGTGTAGGCTTGGGGAGTGATAATTTGGTATCATAGAACAAGGTTCAAGAGTCCTATGGAGTCTATGAAGTCGTGTCCGTGGAGTCTTAGTCATCAGTGTGAAGCATGCCACATCTATGATTAAGAGGTTGGGACATTTAGGAATTTTTTCACTTCTTTCACATTCCTTATCGTGCATTGGAGTTTTATCTCTAAAAATTTCCCTTTTAATTTGTGCCTGCACTTTTTTTTGATCATCATGCCTCCACAAAGAGTATTCAGAGGTCGACCAGCCATAAGGAATGT
Source organism: Solanum lycopersicum (assembly GCF_036512215.1). Classification (NCBI taxonomy): domain Eukaryota; kingdom Viridiplantae; phylum Streptophyta; class Magnoliopsida; order Solanales; family Solanaceae; genus Solanum; species Solanum lycopersicum. The sequence continues at coordinate 11,723,234 of NC_090806.1, read as the reverse complement.
CGAAGAGCCAGAGGAACCTAATGCACCAAATATGCAACCTCAAGGAGAAGTCACCAATGCTGAATTTTGTGAGGCTAACCGGATTTTAAGCCAAGATGTGACCCACTAAGTTAGGATACAACGAGGAGATCGAAAAGAAGAGGCTGACACTTTGAGGATTTAGGAATTCTTGAGGATGAATACCCTAAGCTTCACTTGTTTGAATACTACTGACGATCTGGAAAACTTAGTGGAAGAGTTGAAGAAGGTATTTTATGTGATGCATGTGATTGATGCATAGAGAGTTGAACTAGATGCATATCAACTCAAGAATGTGGCTAGGACTTTGTTCAATCATTGGAAGGAGGGAAAAGATGAGGATGCACCACATCCGCGTTGAGCTTGCTTTGAAGAATCTTTCTTGGGGAGTTTCTTCCCCCGTGAACTGAAGGAAGAAAAGGTACGAGAGTTCCTTACTCCGGAAAAGGACTCCTTGAGGGTTCGTGAATATTGGCTCAAGTTCACCCAACTGTCTCGCTATGCTCCAGAGATGATTAAAGATATGAGAAGTCGAATGAGCTTGTTTGTTGTTGTCTTGGTTCGAGCATCAAGCAAAGAAGGCAGAGCTGCCATGCTTATTGGAGACATTGACATTTTAAGGTTAATGGTCTATGTGCAACAGTTAGATGAAGAAAAGCTTAGGTACAGATTTGAATGAGCTTGTTTGTTGCTGGCTTGGGTCAAACATTAAACAAAGAAGGCATAGCTGCCATGCTGATTGGAGACATGGACATTTCAAGGTTAATGGTCTATGGTAGAGGAAGAGAAGATTATGGATAATGTAGTACAGGAACAAGATAGCTAATACTAGGTATGAATCAGGTCAATAGAAGGGTGGTTTAAGTCGACCAAAATTTCATAAACCAAAGGGGCATGCACCATCATCTACTAGTGCATATACGCCCAGAAACAGAGTGAGTATAACGGCCAGAATTCACATAATTTTAAAGCTAGACCAGCCCAGTCCCAAGATAGGGTGGCATAAGGTGGAAGTTGGGATCCTACATGTGCTAAGTGTTGTAGAAACCACCCCATTAAATGTCGTAATGGCCAAGCAAGTTTCTTCAATTGTGGTCAAGAGGGTCACTTCATGATAGACTGCCCTTAGAATAAGCAAGGTGGTGAAAATCCAGGCAATAGATCTCATATTCATTATTGCTCCAGCAGATAACAATGCACCTAGAGGAGCTGATTTTGTTACCGGCAGAGGGGCAAACCATCTCTATGCAATCATTAGCTGACAAGAAAGAGAACTTTCCATATGTTGTCACAGGTATGATAAAAGTATTTACTTGTGATGTTTATTCTTTATTAGACCTAGGAGAAAGTCTATATTTTGTAACTTCTTATGTTGCAAATTAGTTTGAGATTATTCATGAGAAATTTTGTGAGCCTTTCTATGTTTCTACCCCTATTTGAGAGTTTATTCTAGTGGAAAAAGTCTATCATGATTGTCCTATCTCTATAAATCAGAAGAACACCATGGCTAATCTAGTAGAGTTAGACATGGTAGATTTTGATGTCATCCTAGGTATGGACTAACTTCATGCCTCTTATGCATCAATAGACTGTAAAACTCGAGTTGTCAAGTTTCAAATTCCTAATGATCCAGTTATAGAGTGGATTAGTAGTTCAGCGGCGCCTGAAGGTCATTTTATTTTGTACCTTAAAGCAAGGAAGTTAGTTTCCAAGGGGTGTTAGGTTTTCCCTGATGATCTACCCGGAGTTCCTTTTGAGAGAGAGATAGACTTCGGTATATATATATATATATAATTCCAGATACTCATCCTATCTCTATCCTTCCATATAGTATGGTACCAGCAGAGTTTAAAAATTTGATTGAGCAGCTAAAAGATTTGTTAGATAAAGTTTTTATTCGACCAAGTGTCTCACCTTAGGGCGCTCCGGTCTTATTGGTGAGAAAGAAGGATGGTTCCCTTATGATGTGTGTACACTACCGCCAATTGAATAAGGTGACCATTAAGAATAAATATCCTCTTCCAAGGATAGATGATCATTTCGACCAGAGTCAAGGTGCTTTATGCTTCTCTAAAATTGATCTCAGATCGGGCTACCATTAGTTAAGAATCAGAGAATGTGATATTATAAAGACAACCTTTAGGACCAGATATGGGCATTACGAGTTTTTGATTATGTCTATTGGATTGAAAAATGCACCAACAACATTCATGGATATTATGAATAGAGTCTTCAAACCTTATGTAGATATGTTTGTCATCGTTTTCATTTATGACATTCTGGTTTATTCAAGAAATGAAGAAGGTCATGCTAGTCACCTCAGGATAGTTCTTTAGACATTGAAAGATAAAGAGTTATAGGCCAATTTCTCCAAGTATGAGTTTTAGCTTAAGTCTGTGGCATTCTTGGGCTATTTTTGGTGATGGGATTAAAGTTGATACCCAAAAGATACAAGCAATTCCGAATTGGCCTAGACCCAGATCTCCAACTGATATTAGGAGTTTCTTGGGTTTGGCTGGCTATTATAGAAGATTTGTTGAAGGGTTTTCATCTATATCGTCTCCCTTGACTAATTTGACTCAAAAGGGAGCTAAATTTCAATGGTCTGAAGCTTGTGATAAAATTTTTCAAGAGTTGAAAAAAATTTGACAACGGCTCTGATTTTGACCTTACCGGAGGGTACCCAAGGTCTTGTGGTGTATTGTGATGCATCAAAAGTTTGTTTGGGCTTTGTTTTAATGCATAATGTGAAGGTTGTTTATTATACCTCCAGACAGTTGAAGTTTCATGAGAAGAACTACCTAACCCATGACATAGAGTTGACTGTTGTGGTTTTTGCCTTGAAAATATGGCGTCACTATTTATACGACATTCATGTTGATACATTCACTAACCATAAGAGCCTACAATATGTGTTCACTCAGAAAGAGATCAATCTCAGACAAAGGAGGTGGTTAGAACTACTCATGGATTACGATATGAGTATTCTTTACCAGCCATGTAAGGCTAATTTGGTTGCTGATTCCTTAAGCAAGTTATCCATGGAGAGTACCGCCCATGTTGAGAAAGAAAATAGAGAGCTAGCTAAAGATGTGCACAGACTCACACGCCTGGGAGTAAGACTTAATGATTCCACACAAGGAGGGATAGTGGTTAATAATGGGGTTGAATAATCGCTAGTGTATAAGGTGAAATAAAAGTAAGACCAAGATCCCATTTTTCTTGATTTGAAGGCAGTTTTTCATAAGCAAAGAGTATTTAGTTTTGAACAAGGGGGAGATGGTGTGTTGAAGTAATAAGGTAGAATGTGTGTACCTAGGATGGATAGACGTCAAGAGAGGATCTTGGAGGAGGCTCATAGCTCCAGATATTCCACTCATTCGGGTTCCACCAATATGTACCGCAATTTGAGAGAGATGTATTGGTTGGAAGGCATGAAAAGAGATATTGCTGAGTTTGTTGCCAAGGGCCCAAATTGCCAGCAGGTTCAAGTGGAACAACAAAGGCCTGTAGGAATTGATCAGAAGATATAACTTCCGGAATGGAAGTGGGAGGTGATTAATATGGACTTCATCAAAGGCTTGCCAAGGTGTCGCAGGCAGCATGATTCTATCTGGCTGATTGTCAATATAATGACAATCAATCCATTTTTTTCAGTAAGGAATACCTATTTGACCGAGAATTATGCTAAGTTGTATATTCAAGAAGTTTTAAGACTTCATTGAGTCCCACTCTCCATTATTTTAGATAGAGGGGCACAATTTACTGCTCTTTTCTGGATGTCTTACAGAAAGGTTTGGGTTTGAAGGTGAACTTAAGTACTGCTTTTCATCTTCACGCGTATGGACAAGCATAACGTACTATCAAGACCTTAGTATGTCCAGGGCTTGTGTTATTGATTTCAAAGGGAATTGGGATGATCACATACCTTTCATTGAGTTCTCTTACAACTATAGCTACTATTCGAGCATCCCAATGACCTCATACTACGCCTTTTATGGGAGAATATACATATCTCCTATTGGGTGGTTCGAAGTTGGTGAAGTAGGGTTTATAGGACCAGATCTATTTCATTAAGCCATGGAGAAATTGAAAGAGATTTAAGAGAGGTTGAAGATGGCATAGAATCGCCAAAAGTCCTACACATATGTTAGGAGAAGGTCGTTAGAGTTTGAGGTGGATGACTGGGTATATCTTACGGTTTTCATCCATGAAGGGGGTTATGAGGTTTGGTAAGAATGGAAAACTTAGTCCCAGGTATATTAGACCTTATAGAATATTCAAAAGAGTTGGCAGTGTAGCTTATGAGTTGGATCTACCACAAGAGTTAGCGTCCATTCATCCGTTATTCCATATTTCTATATTGAAGAAGTGTATGGTTGATCCTGCATTGATTGTACCAAATGAGAATGTTGGGATTAAGGATAGCTTGTCCTATGATACAGTGTCTCGCCAATGTTTCCAGAACTGTTCTATACTTTACTGTCACATAGAACATTCTCAACCTAATGGATCCAATGGCTTACCTTACGTGATCATCTAAGAAGTATGACCAGTTCATACCTATGATATATACATGGTTTACATGGGGACTTGAGTTAATATGAACTCTTATACCCACATCAGTGCTCAATAATACTCCCAAAATATACTTTAACTCATGCTTTTAGAATAACTTCCTTCCTCTAGGTTAAGATAATATGCTCAACTCATTTTAGCTTTAAAAAGCCCTCTTGGAATCAATGTTTCCTTTTCTTGTTCAAAACTCGATTGGGAAATCTTAGTTTCCTCTTAACTTAAATATGAAAACATTTATAAAATTATAAGGAATACTTATTTCCGTTATAACTGTTAAGAAGTGAACTTAACTCTTTACTCTTTGCTTGACTTGAACTCTGAATTTAAATCAACTCTTAGGAAATAGTTAGTTCTCTTATATCTCCTTTAAAGAAAAGACAACTTTTACTCTTCACTTTAACTTAAAACATGAGCCTTAAAACAAAGTTAAAACGTTTAATACAGACTCTTGAAAGTTTTTTTGAACTCTGCTTGGAACTAGCTTCTTAATTTTAGACTTGCTATTAACTTTTTTGACTTTGATCTTAACTTTTCTTGAATGGATTATGGATTCAAAGTTATGATTTGAGATCTTTAGTGATTTATAGGTGTTTAGAAATCATTTGAAGTAATTAGAATCATTGGAAGGTGTTAATGTACCTTAAAAGGACTTGCAATCACTAAACTACAAAAATAGGGCAAAAAATGTTGATCCAGGCGCACTGGTGGGGCGCCGCGCCAGGCCTCATTGACTCTGGCCAAATTTTGGCGCACTACACCACGCCTGCCCCTACCCAGGTACATCTGACGAATTTTTAAACTCATTTTTCATCTCCAAACTTTTCTAGTTCTTTGACCAAACGTCTGGGACTATTGATAGTCTTCATAACTATCTAATTCAACTCAAAAGAAACCCATAGAAACAAAAAATTAACCAATAACAACAACCAACAATTCAATAAAAAATAATTCAAAATTTTCCTTCAAGAACTTAACTCCTAATTGTGAAATAAGCTCACAAATTGCTGTATTGAAACAAATTGGTTTATGGGTGATTAGACCAACACAAAATATCCCACATTTTTAAATTGGGATCACCCCCGACGAATTCCATGCGACGATCTTGGTGTTCTTGATGAATTCTCGGTCTTTTATCCTTTCTCCTTCTTTTCTTCTCTTTTCTCCCAAGTACTAAGCGTGAATATATTTTCCAAAACTAACTTAAGGCTTAGTTTTGACCTTAATAAACACTTAAAATGAAATAGGAAATAGTAGGGTGAAAAGACTACTTTACCCTTACTAAAATCCGAATTAGGACCTTCCTCAATACCACAACCCGACTTCCTATTAGCATATCTCTCTCATCCGATACCGAAAACACGAAACTCGGCGTTGTTTGAAATGGACAACAATTCACTTTTTACACTAATGAAAATTTCAGATTTTTCCTACCAATTCCAAAAGTGATTATTTTTTGTTTCTTAGCCCATTCCTAGCTATTCCAAGTTACGAGGTGTTACATTATCTCTCCCTTGGGAACTTTCATCCTCGAATGAGAACTCTCTTACTAAGCCAAGGATAGTAACATCATTTCAACTCTCAATAAACAAAATATCATGCTTACACATAGTCTTAAAAAGTGCTAGGAAAAAAATTCAATACTTTGATCTGCATTCTCTCCGTATTAAAAGAGGTGTGGAAATATCTTCTTTATATCCTCTTAAGTTTCCCAAGTCATTTTTTCAACGAATTGGTTCCTCCAAAGAACTTTGACTAATGCAACTTCCTTTGTTCTGAACTTGCGAACTTGGCGATCTAGAATCTGAACTGGAATCTCTTCATAGGACAAACTATCCTCAATCCCAAAATTCTTAGTTTGTATAATCAATGAACAATCAACCATACACTTCTTTAATATAGAAATATGGAATACCGGATGAACCAACATTAACTGTTATGGTAGCTCCAACTCCTACAGATCTATACTATTTTTATAAATGAGTAAATTTGAGTTTGCTATTGTATTTTCTTTGATGAACTAAATTTCTTATATATATATTGCATGTGCTTTAAATTTCTTAAATACATTCATTGAGTTGAGTTATCCCTGAGTTGAGCAAAGCCAAGGTAAGTTTATCTTATTCCCATCAAGTTTAAATCGTTGTTAGAATTTCAACTCGCATATTGTACATTTAATGTATTGATGCTAGTTGGCCTGCATAGTATTATGATGCAGACATAGGTAATTAGAATCAGCATTTGGTGCACCGTTGATCCTGTGGGCAGCTCAGAGTCAGTTAGTGAGCTTCCCATCATTTGTAGGACATCTTTATCATGTGTTAATTGGTTTCATTTGGCTTTAATTGGTAGGATGATTAGGGTTCCTGTCCCAATGTCCATCTTTATTTTAGAGGCTTTATATACATACATCGTTAGTTTTATGTAGTCTTTTCATTTCATATGTAAATGATAAGAATTGAAGTTTCCATTTTGGCTAGGAATAACATTTAATGTTATTTCTGGAGTTATCTACTTGAGTTAAAATTTTCTGTTGAGTTAAGTAAGCCATACCAAAGGTTTTCTCAAGACCAGAATGATCATTGGGTGCGGTCACGTCCAGGATGTAGGCACGGAGTGTGACAATTTAGTAAAGGAAAAAAAATCAAGAAGACGTTGTTATGTATAAATATTGAAAAGTCATTCTTCATAAAATGAGATTTCTATCACTTAAGCCAATGAATATTTAGACATTAATATAAACCTTAGTTAAAAATTTTGTCAAAAGAATATTCAACTCAATAATATCATCATTTATATTTAGTTTATATCTTTTCTAAGAGATATTTATTGTTAACCTATTACATCAAACATGAAACACCCTATTATATCTTTTTTTAAGTGTAGAGAAATTGTTCTTCCTACAATAATTTGCTATTATTTTTTTCTTTTTATCACCTTACATAAATGTCGTAACAATACTTGGATACCTTCAAGGAAGAGAAAATCTACTTTTGATTCGTCAGGTCAATTGGAAATCTCAAGTGGTTCTAGTAGCCTTGAAATATATAAGACGACGTCTCATCTTAATATGAATGTTACAAATCTATATCAACAACAAACCCAAAGAGGTCCAGAATCTCCATTTCTACCAAATATTAATATTTTTTTCTAGAGGAGAGAGTTCAACTTTGCATGAGGTCTATCACGCACAACTACAAGTTGATCCCCAACACCTAAACCCATACTATACCCCATTTTTATCATCAACTGAAATAAAAATCTTGATGAGCGATAACAATAACAGGAACCTTTATCTAAATTATGGGGATTGCAAGGATTAAATATTGGATGCGCAGATTATACACGTATGTTAAATTTTAATAATGAAATTCATCATGCTCAAAATGACTATGCCATGTATGTAGTCACATAGGCAACAGTGCCAAATACAAATATTCCAAATCCGACAATTAAAGGATTGAGAGTAACAAATGTTGATTACATTTTGGTGAGTAACAAGGATCAAATATTGGGAGCCGGATTATACACTCGGGCTAAAGATTAACAATGGGATTCATCATAGTCAAAATGACCATGGCTCTGATGTAGCATCATGTGCAATAGTGCCTGATACAAATATGGAAAACACGACTATGGATGGACTGGGAGTAGAAAATATTGAATTTCAACAACATATTGGTGAACAAAACATGGTTCAACCGGACAACAATATTGTCACAGCATCACATGTGAGTGATACTCAAGGAATTGAGTCAAGTGAGACAATTTATTATGATGCTTATTTTGATTTCGATAATCTGGATTTCCTCTTACAGAATAATGAACCTCCAAGTTTTGACATATCTAATTAGCATGACAGTGCATTTAATCAAGCTTACTTTGATGATATGGTTAGTATTTCTATCTTAATTTTATGGCTAAAACCATCGACAACCCCTTAAATTTAACATTAATTTTTACTTAGACACCTCAAGTAGACTTTATTCATTTTAAACACCTTAAATAGGGGTCCGCTATCTCATTTTTACACCTTTTTGTCAATCAGCTATAATTACAAAGTGTGTGCAACACACTTGCCGATGACATGACATGATGATTAAATAAAAATTGACATGTTGCAATTGAATGTAAAATAATAATTTTAAAATAAATTATAAAAAAAACTAATTTTTCAGCAAACATAAATAAATAAAATTATCTATTTTCTACCACCCCACACTTTCTTATATCACCCCCACCCCACCACTACCTCATTTGACTTGCACCCCTTTTTCCTCCCTAACTCTACAACTATTTTCTTGATTCTTCTTCCAATTTTTTTTTTTTAAAAATCAATAGATTGTAGATTATTTTTTAAATTGATTTTGAAAATTATATATTACATTCTTCTAATTATTTTGTAAACAAATATGTCTTGTTCTAAAAAATCTTTTCAATATTAGTTTGATCATTTTTAAAACTTTTGTTCTTATACACTTTTATTTTCATATTTTATATTTTTTTATCATGAATTTTCATGGAGGATGGTGGAATAAGTGCTAGGTCTAAAAAAGTGAAGAAGGAGAAGGAATTTTTTTTTAAAAAAATCCAAAAAAAACCTTCACGCGCTTAAAATGAGTGCAACACACACAGTATGTCAGGTCAGCAAAAAGTGTAAAAATGACATAGCGGGACTCAACATGAGGTGTATAAAATGAACAAAGTCTAGTTGAGGTGTCTAAGTAAAACTTAATGCCAACTTTAAAAGGCAACCGATGGATCCAACCTATTTATGTAGCAATTCTGCTATTTAGTTATCTACATTATTCATGATGGTAATTTTTTAGAAACAAATAAAATTTGATGTTATATATATATTATGTGTTTGGTTATTTATATTGGCTGAATTCGATATAAATTTTTAAATCAAAATATTTATGTTATATTTTTATATCTTTGTATGCAAGAAACATCGAGTACTTAATTTCCAGATATAAAAAAGTTTTCCTGATGATTCTTCAACGTGATCTAATGTAGACTAAGACTTTTTATGGAGACAAAGGAGATTGCACTTTTAATTTTATTTTTTGGACTATGTAGTATTCTATCCTTTTTAATGTTTTATGGAACTATGAATGACAAAACTTAAATAAATTTAAATTCTAAATATTTTGACTTATAGTAAAGATATACTAATTTAACTAAATATTTTTTGTCAATATAACTATATGGCATATAATTGGTAGCCTTATCAAATGCTCCTAAACAAAAAGCCAACATATCATTGGATACACAAAATTATGGAGGAAATGGACACTGAAATCGCTTGCATTCGTGTAGGTACTTTCTATGTCATTCATGTAACTTCGCCTAAGCTTACTAGTGAATTCTTCTAGATTCATGACTCTATTTGCAGACTAGGTTCCGTCTCCATAGAAAAGTCCATGGAATTTTTTTTGGTTCGTAAAACTTTTTTCATAGTAACTTGAAATTTTCTAACCTAGTCCAGATTGGGATGAAATCGGAGTCATTAAGGTGTAGGAAAATCTGGTAGAAATTGGGTGATTCAATTATATTTTTGATAACGTGAGTAGTAAGATAAATTGTTAAGAAATCCGTACAACCTTACGAAATTGAATTAGATCGAGTGTAAGTTTCTCATTCAATCTTAACATAAAGGGTATTTTTTGACTGTCATTCGTTAAAGGTGTGTTGTGAAATGAGGGTCTTGAAATTATTAAAATAGTTCACTATTTCCGTACAAGCCGCTTTGGCGGGGTTTCTATCGCCAGGGTAAGGTTTCTATAGCAGGGTGAGTGTTATTGTGGCTGGCCAGACGCGGCTTCAAGTCATAAACGAACCCCAAAACATTCTTATTTTGCACTATTCAACCTTGCGAGCTAAGGAAAAACCCATACGACTTTTTGACTATTTTTCACTATTCTTGAAGCTAAAGGTAATCTTTTCATTCCCAAAATTAATTTTTTCGATCCGTACAATGTAATAAAATGGGTAATTATCGGTGAGGGAGGGATTTTTATATAAAATTTATGGTGGAAACAACGCCATTTGGGATACTTAGGATCATGAGTTGATCTAGGATTCATAGAATTGTTAGTAATTCGGGTAATTAGTGATTATTTATTGATTTCCATATTATATTGATCATTCGTAGACCAAGAACAAGCAGAATGAATCCGGAAGGGAAGAATCAAGATTCTTAGGGTTTCAAGCTTGTTTTGAGGTAGGTGGTGGTTGTTATTTATGATTGTCTGATGCATGTTTGTTTTTGCTTCATTGTGATAAATGTATGTATAGGAATGTTTCTTTATTAATCACACTTGTTGTAAATGATATAGACGAATGACAATATGCCATGAATCATATATTTATCATATGTATTGAGAAAACACTTATGATTGTGATTGTGGTGTGTTGAAGGATTGGTTTCCACATATCCCTATAACTAACTAAGATTAGTTGTCATGTTCCGACATAATAATGGAATCGATTTCCACATTTTGGCATAACCATGGGAGAGGGTACCACGTTCCAGTATGTTAACAGTTTGGGTTTGGTTGCATGAGAGGGCTAACTACTTGACAAAATTTTTTCCATGAGAATTGAGAAATTGTACATTGTCCATAAATGTTAATGATATTGTATATTTGGTATATGCATGTGTTTATAATGTTGCTTAACTTGATTAAGTTACACATAGAGGGATAGCCATGTGATCCTACCAGTACAAAATGGTTATGTACTGATACTGCACTTGCTCTTATTTTTGTTGAGTACATGACATCTTCAAGCTGCTATTGACAAACCTAGTTCATAAGATTATTGTTCTCTTTCAAATTCAAGAGTGCGCCAATTCGTCCGGGCTGCCATGAGTTCTCCTTTTGTCTATGTCTACATTTTAGACTTAGACTTTATAGTTAATAATAGTTCATTAGTTTAGGTTTCTATCCTTTCGTGCTTAGACTTTGGTTCATTGTGTCATATGTTTTGGTATGTTGACTTTCAAGTTCTAGGCGTATCTTCCACGATAGTTTATTATTATCATAACTTGTTGAAGTATATGGGAACTCTATTTATTTCCTTAGTATTTAACTTGATTTCGTAACTTAAATGTCCTAGTTGTTGGTTTAGTTGATTTATTTGGGTTGTAGTAGTAGTTCTCCCATAGGAAAATTAGTGTAAGTGTAAACCACGATGGTCTAGATCATGAAAAAGTGATACTAGAGTCTAGGTTCGTTGATCCAGATGTGCTAAAACTAGTCTAGTAGAGTCTTGCGGAACTGTAAGGGGACACTCTTACTTTTCTTCTAGATGTTATAGGACTTAAGGAAATTACTTTATTTTATCTTGTCTCTTCCTTTCTATAACTTGATTCCATTTGGTATCTGTTGATTCAAATTGGTATCTAACTTCCTTCACTCTTCTTTCATTTAGATGGTAAACACTAAGTTCAACGGCGTCAGTTGTATAGATCCCATTAATTCTCCAGCTGAGGAATCTGCAGCGAGAGGTCGCGGTCGACCTAGGGTCAAAGGAAGAGCTAGGGGTAGAGGTTGTTAAAGAGTAGCGCCTGGTGGAATGGTGATCTTAGAGAAAATGCTCATATGAATGAAAACTCTCCTATGCATCATGAACGAATAGAGGATAATGTTGATGTTAAGGATGTTGAGAATGTTGGGGAGGTTGGACAAGAGGAAGAGGTAAAGTCTGAGACTACCAGCGTTCCTCTCATCGACCTAGTGTTAGCTCAAAAAATTATGTCATTATTGGAAAGGTTAATTGGTCCTGGAGTGATTCCCTCTGTTCAAGCAACTGAAGCTCCCATCAATCCTCCTATTGCTATTACTAATCCCAAGGCGGTTTGGAAACGTAGGTAAAGATGCTTCCTTCCATCCTTTATTGGATTTTGTTAAGACTAGTAATGATTATGAAATGTTGACCAAGTTTTTTGAAGTTGAAACCTTTTATGTTCCTTGGTTTTGAGAGTAAGGATGCATATTAGTTCATCCTAGATTTCTATGAGAGACTGCATAAGTTGGGAATTATCCATCAACATGGGGTTGAGTTCGTGACTTTTCAACTTCAAGATGAGGACAAATAGTTGTGGTGAGCTTACATGGAATGCACATCTTTTGTTTTACCTTCCCTCACTTGGACCCAATTTTATGTGTTATTTTTTGAGAAATATGTGCCTAGAACTTTGAGAGATAGTAAGAAATATGAATTTATGGCTATGGAACAGGTTGGTATGAAAAAAGGCTGCTTGTGAGGCCAAGTTCCATGTTTTGTCTAGACATGCTACTCAATTGGTGACTACTGAGGAGGAAAGGATCCATTCATTTATTAGGGGACTTAGTTTTAATTGAAAGTATTATATGTTCATATGACTTATGTAGGGAGGATCTTCGATGAGGTAACCAACTATGTTAAGAAAGTGGAGGGGGTGAGACGAGACGGTTAGGCTAAGGTATTGGGAAAAAGAGCCAAGAATTCAGGTAACTCTAAAGATTCTTATTCCAGAGGTTTAGGGAGGTCAACTCGTGCAACAAAGACAATTCATTATGCTATGCACGCCTCTACACGTAATTTCTCTGTAACACCACCTTATAATTTGATTCAGGATTGCCAGGGAGTCGGACGTGTGATGGGCAGCACACCCTTTTTTTATTGTACTTGTTACAACTGCGGGGATCCTAGGCATATGAGGAGATATTACCCTTACCCACGTTTATTTGAGTCCACACAGTAGCATAATAGAGTAGTGGTACCAGCGGGAAATTGTAACAATGGTCGAGGGCATCCACAAGGTGGATGAGGAGATAATCAGTGAGGGCGTGGAGATAGAGGAAATGATAATGCAGGCAGAGGTAACATGCAACGAGGCTTGGAAGTGGCTCATCAAGAAGATAGGGCTCAATATTATGCTTTAGAGGGAAAGAATGTGGCAGAGGCATTTGATGCAGTGATCACAGGTACTATTCTTGCCTCTGGTCGGATGGATAATGTGTTATTTGATCTGGGCTCTACTTATTCATATGTATCCATGCAACTTGCATCAGAATTTTCTATGATCTAAGATGTACTTATTCCCCTGTCTATGTTTCTACCCTAGTTGGAGAGTAATTCATAGTCATCTATGTCTATCGAGCTTGTCAAATTTTTCTTAAGGGTTTTCATACTCGGGTTGATTTGATGATTTTGGATATGACTAACTTTGATATCATCTAAGGCATGACTTGGTTGCCCCCTATTATATTATGTTAAATTGTAATACTAAGTCTGTAAATCTACAAATTCCAGAAAGGAAAAAGTTAGAGTGGGAAGGGGTATACAAGACTAAGCAAGCTAAGATCATATTCTCCATTCAATCTAGGAAGCTGGTAGGGCAGGATTTTTACGATAACTTGGATCATATTCGGGATGTTGACGTTGAGAAACCATCTATTGTGTCTATTCTAGTGGTGTCAGAATTTGAAAAAATGTTTCCTACCAATTTTTGTGGCATGCATCTAGACAAAGATATAAATTTTTGTATCGATTGGGAACTTGGGACTCATACAATTTCTATCCCTCCATACCGCAAGGCCCCAGAAGAATTAAGAGAGCTTAAGTCTCAAATCTAAGAGCTTCTTGATAAGGAATTTATTCGTTATAGTGCTTCCCCATGAGGTGCTCCAATTTTGTTTGTTAAGAAAAAGGATGGTGGTATGAGATTGTGTATAGATTAGCATTAATTAAATAGGTTCACCATTCGTAATAAGTATCCCTTGCCTCGAAGATATGATATCTTTAACCAATTGCAAGGTGTATCAATTTTCTCCAAGATTGATCTAAGCTCTTTCTACCATCAGTTGAAAATTAGGCCTGAGTATGTGCCCAAGACGGCGTTTAGAACCCCCTATGGCACTACGAGTTTCTAGTTGTATCCTTTGGTTTGACTAATGCGCCTGCAACTTTTATGAGTCTAATGAATAGGGTGTTCGAACCATTTCTTGATTAGTTTTTTATAGTCTTTATTGATGATATTTCGGTCTATTCGAAAAGTGAGGATGAGCATGCCGACCACCTTTGTATTGTTCTTGTGTTCTTGTGAAACAATTGTTGTGTGCTAAGTTTTTGAAGTGTCAATTTTGGTTGACTTCTGTTGAATTTTTGGGATATATAGTTTCGAAGAAAGGGTAATGATAAATGAATTGGGTTTGTCCAAATTCTGTGACTAAAGTTAGGAGTTTTGTGGGGCTCGCTAGCTACTACCGTCGATTTGTGAAGAACTTTGCACCTATTGCCTCTGACTTGACTACTTTTACCAAAAAGGAGATACTATTTCAATGAACTAAAAAAATGTGATAAGATTTTCAAAAATCTCAAGACTCTGTTGACTACCATGCCTATTCTAGCATTACTAATTGAAGGTAAGGATTTTATTGTTTACTGTGATGCTTCACATCCTAGTTTGGGTGTTGTGTTGATTGATACAATCAAATTACACCTCCCTAAAGTAACATAAGTGATCGTTATCCAGTAAAGTACCCAACTTGTAGGTTGGGGTCAATATCACGAGAAAAATGACTTAGACTTAAACTTAATTAACGATTATATTCGTTTAGACATGGTACTTCCAAAAACAAGAAATTAAAGGGGGAATTTGTGAAACAAATTCGGGAAATTGTATAAGTCTTATGTGAGCAAGATTCAAACTTTTTTTTGTTATCAAGATGAGAAAATAACTAGGGCATAAGTGTTTCCCATAAGCTCACTGCGCAGTAATCCTAGTAATAGATATCCCATCCTAATGTATTACAAGAAAAGTGATAAGTTAGGTATCTTTAAATTTTTGGTCCAGCATCTGAAGAATTTCACCCCGCACCTTGGTCCGGCTACGTGTGTAATAATTTAATCCTTACCTTTACTTCACATTAGACATCATATCAACTTATGACTTAGTTTTCACCCTCGCACCACTTGACTTTAGACTATTAGATAATATCACACTAAATTAATGTTGATAATTATTTTCTTGTTTATTACCTCTTTGGTCTGACAAGTAGCAATAAGACGACTTCTAACACGTGCACTCGTTAAAAAGACTTCTAAATGAATGAATTATCAATGCATGTAATAACACTATTCACGTACTGCTAATTAATATTCATACTTTGTTGATCGCTCACGGTTCCCATAATTCATGTTGTAAATTTAGTTACCCATATCAGCAAGATCACAATTCATTATTTTAGATGAAAAAATCATGAACTTACGTAATAAGAATAATATAACTAGAAATTCAATGTGAATTGAAAAGACAAAATCTTCAAAATGTGCTTTAGAAATCAATAATTTCCAAAGTTTGCAAAATTAATTCTTTAAGTCAAGAACTAGAACAAGAAAAATGATGTCTAATGCAAAAAAACGAGGATTACATCCCCTATATATAGAAAAAAATTCCCAAACTTAAAAGGAAACAAAATAAGAATAAAAGGTTTCAGGACGCGTCTTCAATCAACGGCACTAACCTATGGTCCGTAAGTCAGTCTACGGACCGTAGGTCCCTTCCGTGGCTTAAGTTTTTGGAAATTTTTAAATCCTCTAAATCTACAACATGTTTTTCACATTATACGATTCAATAGTAGGGACCGTAAGTCAACTATGGCCCGTAAATTCTTTCCCTAGCTCAACGCTTAGCCTTTTCAACATCAGGTACTGGAACAAACTCTCTGAATGATTTGATGGAGAAACAGTACGGTCAATAGATCAATCTACAGTCTGTAAGTTGTAACCATAGTTCCACATGTAGTCAAGAATTCCCTGATCTTCAGCAATACGTGTCCTGCCCCTCTACAACTATCATCTACAGGGCGTAACTTGACCTATGACTCATAGATTGCCTCCATAAATGCCCTTTTCTACACTTCTCTCAACTGTATATCCAATTCTCTATGTTTGAACTTATTTCCTACAAACATAAGGAAAACACATAAAAACAAATACAAAATAGCCATACACACATACAACTCTCAAGTGTAATGTATTAAAGATATCATAAACTCAAGGTACATTAACACCCTAAACCTAAAATCCTTGTTTATCCTCAAGCGATGTACTAAGACTCTAAACGACATTTGTATAGAAGCAACCAATTCAAACACAAGCAATCACATGACTCTCTATACCGACTCTCTTTTTCTATGCAAATATTTTCTCTTGGACTCAACTAGCTAATTTTTATGTATCAAAATATTTCAAATATGTACCACTCGACACACAACATACACTGTTTTCCTATCACCAAGGTACCAACTTCCCAATAACGTCACCAGTGTCCTTACTTCAAATAAAAACGCTTTTTCAAACAGTAAATATGGTTTTGAGTACATGGATTCATTCAACACTCACGCTCAGAAGTACCTTGAATTACAATTAGTGCTCACTACTATAGGCTTGCCCTTATTTTCACCTCTTAGACTCTCCAAAAAGTGGATTCCAGGATCACTATAGGACTTTCTTCGCTTCTAACGTACATTTGGGGTTGGTATGGTACATATGGGTACTTTTTGTGACTTTCTACCATCCTTGACATTCCATTAGGCTTTTGTTCCTCTTTGTTCCCTATTTTCGACATCTTACCTGTTTATCCACTTTCCCTTTATTCATTTCAATTTTGGATGTGACTTTCAACTCTATAGCTTTTTTATATTTTTTTTTACTTCTTCTTCTTTTTCTTCTTCTTATTCGTCTTTTTCATTCATTTTATTCTTTTTTTAAAATTTTTCTCACTTTTTCCCCACAAAGTCACATCCTATCTTTTCTTTTCTTTTTCAACACTAAACTCTTTTCATACCCATTTTTTTTATTTCCTCATTTATATCCATGTTCAACTTATGGATTTTCCACTAGTTGAGGTGCACAACTGATGTCATCCCAGAGCCAAGATTGAGGTTACTTTTGCATTAGCCACCCTCAACTTCGGCTTTTGGCCTATGTCTAGGTGCATATGTCCAAGGAGGGCCATGGGCCAACACAATATATTATAAGAAGGTGAGTTAGGGGATTAGAAAGAATTAGTTTCATTAAGGCTCAAAGCGATTTGGATCAACGAGAACATTTATTTCATTTGTTTGGATTCTTTTTTGCATTGAGTTGACTATTTATAACAAAGAACTATAATCACTTCCTAGACTCTAGAGTAGATATCTTAGCAGGACTAATTAGGCAAGTTCTAGATTGACACAAAAACTGTTTGAACAATCAATTAATTTCACACACTCTTGGCACATGGTTCCATTATTAGATTATAAGATTAACCAATTCAAGTCAGAACTTATGTCATGAATAAAGGTGGTTCTTTATCATGTCATACACAGATTCAAGGCATTCAACTCATTCTAGCCTACAAATTTTATCACATATCTCAATTTGTTTTTATTTGGATAGGTATCATTTTTTCAAGGAAACTTATTCCACTTGGATTTATTCTTTATCATGTATCTACACATACAACCCTAACACATGTTGGTTCAAAAGTACACTTATCACTCATAATCCATTTACCCAACCCCAATAAAAAAAGGTGCAATTGTACCCAATGCACAATAAAGTAATGACTAATGGGTTTTGTGAAGTAAACTTGTGGCATATAGTATCAAAGAACAATCGACAAGCAGGTGTATTCAGTTTCTATGACTTCGCTGGAACAACATTGGGTCACTTTCAATAGTGTCTACATCAACAATCATTGCACCATCAGTAGTGCTGTCAATTGGTCTCACCTCACCCTCAGTGGTGCTCATATCATCTAGACAACCTCCATTATGGGCCTAGAACTCGATTCCCCTTAAAAGTTTCTCTTTACTAGAGCATTTTCTCATTCAATATAGAGACTTTCTTGGCCTTCTTATCCTGCATGTGCTGCCTCTTGCTAGATTTTTCCTCCTTCGTGATCTTAGTGGTGTGACTAAATCTGTGTATCTTACCTCGTGCATGAGTGGATTAGGGTTCCTCTTCCTCGGCATCTCTACTGAAATAATGCAACCAGGATGTATCATCACTTAATGTAGAGGGTGCAGCCTATGCCTCAACTCGATTGCATCTAAGCGCTTATGAACAACTTGGACCTTTTAGTCTGTTATGACCTCCACCCTCTTTTTCATTCTCGCCTCATACTCAGCAATAGACTTCTGCATCCATGGCTTTACTTGGTGAATCAAAGTGTCCATCTGAGCCTCCGATTTTGGTACACAAGACAGGGGCACTAAGGTTTTTTTGAAATAAAGGGTAGATCGAGATGAGCTAGGAGCCCGGCTAGCGGCCTGAGAAGAGGAGGCCAAAGCATGATCCACGGGGGCCGGAGAGACAGGCTCATCTACATGCAACAACTCCAGAATATAAACCAAATTCGCTATGACCCTCTCCATACTGCTTCCACATTTGCTAAATCCTGAATAAGGCTGATGTACAGTGTCCTAGAAGCCTGCACTAATTTATTGTAGTTCCAGATTGACACACCAACATCCCTACATAAATGGAAGATGATACACGAAAATGGGTAAGTGGTGGAGGTCTTGAAAGCACACTTATGAATCTCCGTTAATAACATGCGAGGAAAGTCTATCTCCAACCCTTCCACCAATGTTGCAACCATAACTGCCCCGTCTCATGTCACCAAATTTTCAGCCTTAGTTGGTGACACTTTGTTTTGTACCAATAATCAAAAGAACTTGGCCGCAAAATTCAAGTTATTCTTTTGAATTCCCAATCATGGTGTGGAGACCTACTCCACACACTCTTTATTTTCAGTAATGTACCTGACAAGCCATAGTAACACAATTTTTATCTGTTTGAAATTGAAGTGAAGTCTCTACTCCACACTATGTCCCATCGGTAGTCAAACTCAGCCGTGTTGAGTGCCCTAACGTGATCAGGACTTGGGCCGTAGAGAAATATATTGATAGTGGTGTGTGCTATATCTACCAAGAAACTTCAAACCATAGTAGAGGTGATAGGGTCTTGGGTTGTAGGCTTGGACCTCCTATCAATCGAGCATCAAAGAGTGGCAGCTTACGAGGCAGAGATTTTCTGCACAATCTCCTCGTTATATGTCCTAGAGTCTTGAGCTATCCACTCACACTTGTGAAGTCAAAATAGGCGGTGAATGTTGAGCACTCTGTGTAAGTTCCACGTGAAGACTCTGTGCTTCTTAGTGATGAGTCGAGCCATCCTTTGTTTCTCATTTGACAATCTAACGTCTTAGTATATCTTCCACTGCCCCTCAACACACCGTATATTATGTTCCCCTTCCACCGCAGTAGGGTCAATATTAGGTGGTACTGGCACGACTCCTCAACTGGTGGACTCATCAAACAAGGTAGCCCTCTCATGTACATTGAAGCCACTGGCAGAGCCAGATGTAGACCCAAGAGGTAAACCTTGCAGCAGAACCGGAATCAAACAATCTCCAGACCCAAAAGCGAACAAGTAGGTGAATTGATTAACGTGTCATCCTCATCAGCTTGGGAGATAGTTACTACATTGGTGACCACCTTCCAGGGTATTCCGGGTAGACTGAGGTATAGTAGGGGATGTCCTTGTGGATGGTGGAACATATGTGAGATCTTTCTCCGCAATGATGCCCTTATTAATCAGTCTCAAAGTGGTCATAATAGATTTTGACTTGTCCCTCTTGGTGTAGATTATTTTCTTCTTAGGCACCATGGTACTTGTGCAGACATTGTTAGTCCCAAAACAAACCACAAACATACTCGGAATAATTTTGGAACTAAGAATGAACAAAAAAAAATTTCAGGCAGCTGGTTACAGTTGCCATCTACGCTCGGGACCTATTTTCCGTAGTTTGAGCTATGCTTCGTGGACTCCCTCTATAGATTGGAGGTACCAAGAAGTTTGTCTTTGATGGAAACTACAAATGTGAAGAACGGTCAATAAATTTATCTATGGACTGTTGTCCACCTCCATAGTTTCTACATAGTGAAGTTTTCCAAGTTCCTCAATCTACGTACTTCATCTATGATCCGTAGACAGAGTCTCATAGATGGGGTATGTGGCAGGTCTCAGACATGCCTTATTTTAGAGCCAATTGTAGCGATTTTGAATAATATCCTAGTTTATTCATGCACTTCAAAATAACTCATGCAAATTTGTAATTCTAAAGGTTTTAATTTACTTAGTTTTTACACTTATTTTATACATGATTAAGAACCCTAATTCAAAACTTAAATATACATTATTTTACATTGTTCTTATACTATAACTGCACAGAATCACTCACCATCGTCCCAAGGGTGTTTGTATGTTAAAATTACCATGGTTTTAAGAAACTTAACTACCTAAGGTCAACACACAACTCCCAACTTTGTATAATCAATCTATGAATCGAAATTCAAAGTTAGGGGAAAGTCTATTACCTTACAATCAATAAAGAGTGGGGTGATTGTGTGATGACACTAAAGATGCAATACCACAACTAATGGACTAGTTAGTTAGACTGAACCCAGACACTGGAGTTTAGAAAATTGTAGGACAGAGGGTTTGGGGGTAAGGAAAGAATTTGGGTATATGAGGGACGAATTTAGGGTGGATGATGATGTATTGATGGTAAGAAGGAGTGATTTTAGTGATTGAAGAAGGGAAGAAACAGTCAGAGGGAATTTTGAAGAAGTGGGAAATTATTTTAAAATGAGGGGTTTTAAATTAAAGGCAAATTGGGTCGGGTCGGGTCGGGCAGACTAGGGTTTGGACTTACCATACCCCGCCAACAGTCTGTAGGTCAACCTACGGTCCATATATTGGGACCGTAGATTAACTTAACACTTAGAATAATTTAGACACTTACCTGGAATCTAGGGTGTAACGACCCTCTTAGTCGTTTTAGAAATTTCAACTATTATTTTTTTATATTAACCTTTTTAGTAGATTTTAAAAATAATTTATATGACTTGTAAGAATGAGCGACACGATTTTTAGATTTAATAAAAGATTTTTTTTGTTTCTAATAATAATGAAAAAAAAGAAAAGGAAATTAATTAATTAAATAGATAAAAATAAAAGAAAAAAAAAGGGGCAAAGTGCCCTAAACTTATAAAAAGCCTGTGATGGCTTATTTGAGGAAAAAAACGATTTGAAAAAGAAAAAAAAAGGCAAAGAAGAAAAGAAAAGAAAGGGAGAAAATAAAAGGGAAAAGGAGGAGAAAAAATCAATATTTTCATCTCAAGGCGTCAAGGTAATTATTTTCATCCTTTCTATTAAGTTTTATGTAATTAGAAACAGATTTTTAGATTAAAACGTGTATAATTTACACTAATATGTGAAACTAATTTTAATTTTGTGTACATGTATGCATATGTTATTTAGCATAAATTTCACCTTAGTCATTAAGTAATTATGACCAATTGTTGATGATCATGAAACAATTATTGGGAAGGGAGGTAAATAGACATGCAAGAAGCCTTTCGTACAAAAGTATTTCATGAAATATCTTTATTTTGGTGTTCAAATATGGGTGATATAAATTGGGATCAAATTGAGATCCTTTTAATAGTTTCCATATTATCATTTAAGTTTTGATATATTAATAATATATATAATTAAGTATTAGGTATATCGTATTAAGTGAATGTCTTAAGATTTATGATATTGAAAAGAAATTAAAAATTTAATCCTAATCTTGAAACTTAAGAACTTAATTATAAATTTGCGTGAGTTTTTTTGGTTTAATCTAGACACGTGCAATATGTGTGTTGTTAACTTCGGAACCTTATAGTGTTTAATTATTTGAATAGACTGAATTTTATTTGGAAGTGCAACAAAGAAGGAAGGCTAAAGTTCCAAAGTGATTGTTCGATATATTGAGGCAAGTGAATTTCTAAACTCTTGTTAAGTGTATGGAATGCGTGTATTTCCTTGTGGTATATGTGGTATATTTTTGGGAGTAATGGGACTTGGTGATGGGTTGACTTGTCCATATTGAATAATTCTAATAATGAAAACAAAGGGTGATAAAAGGCAATGTGAATAATTGCTTGTGTGTGATGTGTTGATAATAAAGAATAATTTGAAAAGTTTGTTGAATCATTGTTGATGTTGTTGTGAATTGTGCAGTGTTGTGAAAATGGTCAGATCCTCAGTATTAGTGTGAACATGTAATTTGCATTATTCTGAGAGATGGTTGTGAAAGTGTTATGTGCCTTGAGAAAGAATGAGTACTTAAAGAGGATGTACCATTTCGAGGGACGTATCGCGCGCCACGATAGATACTGTATTTCGAGGGACGTATCCCGCGCCGCGATGGTTACTATTATCGAGGGTCGTGTCGTACGCCGCGACAGATGCATGGACAGATATGTCCCCCATAGGTCCCGGACTGAGAGACAACGGGTGTGTATCACTAGGTCAGACATGCATCATTATACTTGACATTGCATTACACATACTTATCATTGGTGAACTTGATATTGTGTTTTGCTGATCTTGTGATTGCCTTTCTGCGGAATTTGTTATTGATAATACTGAGCTTGTTACTGAGGATATGTAATTTGATAAAGTGTGGTTGTGGAGGATATATATGTAATTTGTATAAGTATTGTTATAGAGTTACGTGCTATGTAAATATGAACTGTTATGTTAGACTGAATTTTATGCAGGTTGTAGTTGTGGAGGTTCGGTTGGGGAGGTAGGGGTATCCGTATTTCATTCCCTTAGCTTGTGTTTAGATGTTTACTTGCTGAGTACCGTGTGGTTTGGTACTCACCCCTTGGTTCTACAAATTTTTGTAGGTTATGAGCCTGGATTTTTGTTGTACTTGTCATTCTCTTCTTTTCTGAGGCTTCTTGGAGATTTGTCAGGTAGCTGTTTCCATCGCAGCAGAGTTTCTTCTCCTTAATTATGATCTTCTTCTATTCTAGAAACAAGTTCATTTGAGACTTGAGTTTTCTTTTGAATCAATTGTAATACTTTAGAGGCTTGTACACGTGACTACCAGGTTTTGGGGGTTTTATTAAGTTACTTATATTTTACTTCCGCACTTTATTGTAATGGTTGAGTTTTAGGCTGACTTGTCTTGGTGGGATAAGACAAGTGCCATCATGCCCATTTTTGGGTCGTGACAAAATGGTATCAGAGCCCCAGGTTCATAGGTCTCACGTGTGTACAAGTCGAGTCTCAATCGAGTCTCGATGACCGGTACGGAGACGTCTGTACCTATCTTCGAGGGGCTGTAGTGACTTTTAGGAAATATCTTCACTTCTTGGATCTCTATTTTGCGTACTTGGTCCCATTTTGATTCTTATTGCTTCACTCCATTCGGTCTCAGTTATGTGATGACTCGTGCGTAGTTCCTTTTGTGAATCATTGGCATGTCGTGTATTGGTTTGATGTTAGATCTGGTATTAAGGTGAAAATGATATACTTATGAAACGAATGTGTGATCATATTTGAAAGAGTTGAGTAAGGTTAGTTATCATTGTAAAATAATAATAATAATAATAAATATAGTACTTATCTTGTATAAGCAAAATATGGAGTGGTTCGACAATTAAAAGTTAAATGTTTGAAGAATTGACTAGATAATAAATAGAGTAATACAATTGATATAGTTGTCATACCATTAATGGGTTGCTTAGCAAATGATGTTGCACCAATTCAGGTCAGAATCCCTTCTGTGGTTTCACAGATTGAGTGTATACCAAAGAAGGTCATGATACGACTATTACAATGGTACGGATGGGTACTTGGTTAGAATTATGGAGTATGTTACTTTTGATATTGACCTTGCTTACTAAAGAATACATATAGCTTGAGTTAGATACAAAACTAATCTGGTAATATTTTACAGCTATTTGATGGGTAAAGTATGTGACCTATTTGGAAATAATCTTCTCAATAGATATGATATGTTTTAGTGGTGGATGTAATGAATTTTCACGATGTATTACTAGTGGTACATGAAAACGGACATGTTGATTGTTAAGTGCAAATATTAACTACTTAAGGAGTTATCTATGGTATACATGCTCATATGATAAGATTTGGTGTTGAACTCATATTTGAGAACCCAACTAGCTTGTTGGTACGGGTGGATGTGTTAAACATTATTTATAAGAAAGCTTTTAGTAGTGGATTTTTGGTATAATATTGATATGTTGAGATCGTGAAATGTATTTTATGAAATTTTAAATGAGTGGTGATTTCATCGTAATGTCCAAGAAATTGGATCAATATTGAATGACAAACATATAGGTAAAGGAAGTCCTAAAGAGTATACTTATGTGAAGACAATTAAGAGTTTTAGTAAGGAAGTGCGTATAAAAGTGGGTTAGTTCTTTGGATTGGATTGGTATAACTGGGTTTAAGGTTTCATGTTGATGAAACAGTTCGACTCGAGTGTGGTGATAAGTTCTTTTATAGTTTCGAATTTGGTATCGGGTACCATTGGATTTTTAAGAAAGGGTATGACAAGGTCGATGGATAGGCGATCAATAATAAGCTAAGATATCCAAATATGTAAATATTTTCTATGTATGAGCTAATTTCAATATATAAAAGGATTGAGTTACATAATTGAATTCAAAATTCAAGTTTTTCATGTGAGTTTAGATTTGTGGTAGTGTGTTTTGTCAAGGTATGAATTGGTAAGGGGTAAGAAATGATTGATCACATTGAGTATGAAGCATTTGAAGGACTTCAAAATAATTTGAGTAGTAAATTTGGTGACTTTTGATTGTTATACCTAAATGGGATTTCATGTTATGTTTTTATTTCAAGGGTAAGATAAAAATACCATAGGTTGTTGGTCAAAGGATAAGATTGGTAAGCAAGTCAGCGAAGAAAAAAAGAGTTTGGTGCATTGAAGAGTTCCAAGTATTCAAAATTTGTGTCATCGAAAGAATTATGAAGATGTGAAGAAATAAGAATACTCTTGGTTCTGAGTTAAAGGGTCCATGAATGGACATATATAGTTCTAATATGATTATGATTGTAAATCATTTCGGTATAGACTTATTAGGAATTTATCAGCAATTTTTATGAAGATTGAGTGTCGATTTGGGTAAAACCCGTGAGATGTGTAAGAGTATGTGTTGTTAAGTGGAGCTAAACGGTTCAGATTTTGTTAAGTGACTTATGGATACGTAATAGTATGGACATACAATTATACATGGTCATTGATGATTTTTTTTTGGAATCACTTGTTGTGATGTGTTACATAGATACGTGATGGTAAATAGAGATTATGTAACCATAGTATATAGAATAATTGGGGAGACCTAATATTTCTCTAAGTATTGGCATGAGGTAAATGATGGTACAGATGGTGGTTGAAAATGGTATGTGAAAGTTTAAGTAAAGTTGACATTAAGTGTGACTTAATTATTTTACCCTAAAGGAGAAATATAGATTTGAAATTAGTGTTATCGGTCTTGGGTGTGACTTATATCTATCATGGGGCGCTTAAATGGAAAGATAAGAAACCATAGTTCAAAGTCTTAGAGACTACAATGTGCTTGCTAAGGAGAATGTGATAATACTGACGGTGTGAAAGTAAGGTAAATGGTTGGTGTGGTTATGATACTTGTTAATAATTATAGTGTTGGCTTTGATGGAGTACTGTGAGAAGTATGCGGGGTTTGGCAAATCCAACATGTGTAGAATTGTAATGGAGATCAGACTGGTTGATTTTGGGTAGGAAAAAAAATTAAATAAAAAAATAAATAAATTGAGTGATGTAGTCAGATGAATGAAAATATTGATATGGGAATTATAGAGAAAGTATATAGTGTTATTCGACCTTGATTCCATATATTCTTAAGTTGACCACCTACTTCGTTTCGGACATGATAAGGAGTATGATTCATTGCATATGCCCACATTTTTTACATCTATGAGCGAATTCCTAGTGGTGGATCGGATGTACCGATCCTCTTATGTTTTCTTGATAGGGTAGGATCCTTGGTTAGACTTGTTCACTTCAGTTATGACATATTTGATGTTGTTCGAAAAATAAGAAATATATCACTATTTTTATATGCACAACCTTGCTTATGGGAACTTACAAAAGAGCTTTCATGAATAGTTATGGTTATCCGACAGTGTTGTAAAAGGTTCTGCATCCTAGCGTGTACCATTTGTAGGGTGCTTACTTGATCTTGTTCTTCATTGGATTAGATGTGTTTGATTATCCCTTGATGAGTATTCGATGTCTAAAGATCAGATTTTCATAGTTTAGGCTCATGAAAAGATTAGGTTGTGACAAGGGAATCTTGATAAGGTCTATGATGGTTTGTGTAATAGGTGTATGTGATCGTTAATCTTTGTTCACTTCAGATTGTAGTGGGTATGGATTCAGAACGTTATCCTTGTTATGTAAGAAAAGATTTGTTGTGATGATTGTGTTATGTTCCAGTGGGTTTCAGTTTAGATTGGGTTCATTGGTTGGTTTATGGCGTGATATGTAAATCTTCCGAAGTTTTATTCAAAACTTCAGTTCTTGGTAGTTAGTCTTGATAGAATGGTGTTAAAGATAAGCTTTCATGGAGAGATGAACAACGACTCTGGAAGATCATGCATTAGATTTTTGATAACGTCAATAATTCTTCCTTCTCCTATTTTATGTTCGAGGACGAACATGATTTTTAGTGGTGGATAATGTAACGACCCTCTTAGTCGTTTTAGAAATTTCAACTATTATTTGTTTATATTAACCTTTTTAGTAGATTTTATAAATAATTTATATGACTTGTTAGAATGAGTGACATGATTTTTAGATTTAATAAAAGATTTTTTTGTTGCTAATAATAATGAAAAAAGAAAAGAAAAGGAAATTAATTAATTAAATAAATAAAAATAAAATAAAAAGAAAAGGGGCAAAGTGCCCTAAACTTATAAAAAGCCTGTGACGGCTTATTTGAGGAAAAAATGATTTGAAAAAGAAAAAAAAGGTAGAGAAGAAAAGAAAAGAAAGGGAGAAAAGAAAAGGGAAAAGGAGGAGAAATAATCAATATGTTCATCTCAAGGCGTCAAGGTAATTATTTTCATCCTTTCTGTTAAGTTTTTATGTAATTAGAAGTAGATTTTTAGATTAAAACGTGTATAATTTACACTAATATATGAAACTAATTTTAATTCTGTGTACATATATGGATATGTTATTTAGCATAAATTTCACCTTAGTCATTAAGTAATTATGACCAATTGTTGATGATCATGAAACAATTATTGGGAGGGGAGGTAAATAGACATGCAAGAAGCCTTCCGTATAAAAGTATTTCATGAAATATCTTTATTTTGGTGTTCAAATATGGGTGATATAAATTGGGATCAATTTGAGATCCTTTTAATAGTTTTCATATTATCATTTAAGTTTTGATATATTAATATATATAATTAAGTATTAGGTATATCGTATTAAGTGAATGTCTTAAGATTTATGATATTGAAAAGAAATTAAAAATTTAATCCTAATCTTGAAACTTAAGAACTTAATTATAAATTTGCGTGAGTTTTTTTTGGTTTAGTCTAGACACGTGCAATATGTGTGTTGTTAAATTTGAAACCTTATAGTGTTTAATTATTTGAATAGGCTGAATTTTATTTGGAAGTGCAACAAAGGAGGAAGGTTAAAGTTCCAAAGTGATTGTTCGATATATTGAGGCAAATGAATTTCTAAACTCTTGTTAAGTGTATGGAATGCGTGTATTTCCTTGTGGTATATGTGGTATATGTTTGGGAGTAATGGGACTTGGTGATGGGTTGACTTGTCCACATTGAAATAATTCTAATGATGAAAACAAAGGGTGATAAAAGGCAATGTGAATAATTGCTTGTGTGTGATGTGTTGATAATAAAGAATGATTTGAAAAGTTTGTTGAATCATTGTTGATGTTGTTGTGAATTGTGCAGTGTTGTGAAAATGGTCATATCCTCATTATTTGTGTGAACATGTCATTTGCATTATTCTAAGACATGGTTGTGAAAGTATTATGTGCCTTGAGAAAGAATGGGAACTTAAAGAGGATGTACCATTTCGAGGGAATATATCGCGCGCCGCGATGGATACTGTATTTCGAGGGACGTATCGCGCGCCGCGATGGTTACTATTATCGAGGGTCGTGTCGTGCACTGCGACAGATTCATGGACAGATATGTCTCCCATGGGTCCTGGACTGAGAGACAGCGGGTGTGTATCACTAGGTCAGACATGCATCATTATACTTGACATTGCATTACACATACTTATCATTGGTGAACTTGATATTGTGTTTTGCTGATCTTGTGATTGCCTTTCTGCGGAATTTGTTATTGATAATACTGAGCTTGTTACTGAGGATATGTAATTTGATAAAGTGTGGTTGTGGAGGATATATATGTAATTTGTATAAGTATTGTTGTAGAGTTACGTGCTATGTAAATATGAACTGTTATGTTAGACTGAATTTTATGCAGGTTGTAGTTGTGGAGGTTCGGTTGGGGAGGTAGGGGTACCCGTATTTCATTTCCTTAGCTTGTGTTTAGATGTTTACTTGCTGAGTACCGTGTGGTTTGGTACTCACCCCTTGGTTCTACAAATTTTTGTAGGTTATGAGCCTGGATTTTTGTTGTACTTGTCATTCTCTTCTTTTTCGAGGCTTCTTGGAGATTTGTCAGGTAGCTGTTTCCATCGCAGCAGACTTTCTTCTCCTTAATTATGATCTTGTTCTATTCTAGAAACAAGTTCATTTGAGACTTGAGTTTTCTTTTGAATCAATTGTAATACTTTAGAGGTTTATACACGTGACTACCAGGTTTTGGGGGTTTTATTAAGTTATTTATATTTTACTTCCGCACTTTATTGTGATGGTTGAGTTGTAGGCTGACTTGTCTAGGTGGGATAAGACGAGTGCCATCACGCCCATTTTTGGGTCGTGACATAGGGGACACCATTTATAGTTCGTAGATAGAATTACAGACCGTCGATGGGGTCCATAGACCTCTGCACCAGACCTTTTTCTGTAAATTTTTTCATTGTGCACCTGCGCACTTCACATGTAGAAATCATTGGGCCATTTTTTTTACATTTTCTTGACATATTTTAGACACAGACCCTATGTTATATATAGCCAACACTAAAACAAAAATTATGACACCTATCTAATTGAGTGAAAAGAATCAAATAAACAAAGAGAACTACTAAATATAAATCCTTAACCAATAGTTAGCTAGATTTTACACCTTGGGTTGCCTCCAAAGAAACACTTGATTTAACGTCGTGGCACGACGCATGCCTCTTGATTACTCAGACTTCATCAAGATAGTAGGCCTTCACACTTCTTTCACGCTCACTGTATTTCGTAGATAAATCTTGGTCCTCTACCTGTTTACCTTGAACCTTGTTCCCTCACTGTTTTGGAGCTCCACCGCTCCATGTGGAAATACTTGCTTGAGTAAGAATTTCCCAATTCACTTGGGCTTGAGCTTGCCCGGAAACAAGTGCAACCTATATTTGAATAGAAGTATAAGATCCTCCAAAACAAATTATTGCTTTTCAATTCTTTGATCGTGGTACTTCTTCATATTCTCTTTATACAAGGTTGTTTCATATGCATTTAGGCAAAACTCATCAAACATATACAAGTAATTCATTCTTTTATTAGACGCAGCTCCCCAATCCAAATTCAGCTTCTTCATTTACCATATAACTTTATGCTCGAATTCTACCGGCAAATGTCAAGACTTCCCTTATACAAGTTGGTATGGAGACATACCTATGGGAGTCTTGTTTGGAGTGTGATAGGCCCATAGAGCATCATCAAGCTTCCTCGACCAATCCATTCTATTGACATTCATAATTTTCACCAAAATCTGCTTGATATCTCTGTTGGACACCTCAACTTGTCCACTAGTGTGCGGGTGGTAAGGAGTGGATACATTGTGGCGGACACCATATTTCTCAAGTAGTTCACCATATTTCTCAAGTAGTTCATTGAAAAACTTATTGAAAAAGTGAGAACTTTCATTACTGATAATCGCCCAAGGGGTACCAAATCTGGAGAATATATTCTTTTTCAAGAATGTGATGACACTCTTTCCTTTATTGTTGGAGAGCACATTTGCCTCCACCCATTTTGATACATAATCAACCTCAATAAGAATTTATTTCAACCCATGTGAACTTAAAAAAGACCCATAAAATTAGTTCCCATACATCAAACAACTAAATCACCAATATCAAATTCATAAGAAGCTCTTGCCTCTTTGAAATCCCACCTTCTCTTTTGCAACAGTCGCAAGACTTGGTAAAGTCATCAGCATCTTGGTGGAAGGTGGACAATAGTATCTACACTACAAGTTCTTATGCGCAGTCCGAATATCACTATGGTTCCCACTAACACTAGATGAATGGTACACCTCAAGTACACTCAACATCTCAACCTGGGGCACACTACGTCGAATAATCCCATGAGAACAACTACGATACAAGTAATCTCATCCCAAAAGAACTTCTTCATATCATGCATAAACTTCTTCCTTTTGGTGTAAAGACAAATCTAGAGGCACCTAATCACTTGCTAAATAAATAGAGAAGTCAGCGAACAAAGGAATCAAATCTCAAGTGGCCGCAAATACTTGTTCATCTGAAAAGCATCATTACTTTCAACCCTATCACCATGCTCGAGAAAAGTTTCCTCGTCCAATATAGATAAGTGATTGGCAACCTGATCCTATGTCCCCTATTTATCTTTCACCAAAAAATCAAATTCTTGCATCAATAACACCCATCTAATCAGCCGCGATTTTGGACTTTCTTAGCTATCAAGTTCCTCAATGTCTAATGGTCAGTATGCACTATGACCTCAATGCCAAGCAAGTAAATAGAAATTTTTCGAATGCACACACTAGTACAATAAACTCTTGCTCGATCATGATGTAATTCTTTTGGGTTGCGTTTAGGGATTTCTTGCATAGTAAATTGAGTGAAGTACCTTTTCACTCCTTTGCTCCAATACCACGCCAAGCGCTACCCCACTTGGGAGCAGATACTAACTTCTTGGTCAACTCTCCAAATGCACTCAAACAAGCATAATCAAAGTCAAAATTACACTCTTTTTCAAAAGGTTTACACAATGGGTGTTCAATTTTGAGAAATATTTTATGAACCTCATATAAAATCCAGCATGCCCAAGAAAACTTCTCACACCTTTAATGGATATAGGTGGGGAAGCTTTTCTATTACCTTAAATTTAGCTCTATCAACTTCAATACCTTTCACAGAGATCTGATGTCCCAACACTATACCTTCTTTCTCCATAAAGTGACATTTTCCCAATTATGAACCAAATTACATTGTTCACACCTTTTAAGTGTCATGGCCAAATTGTCCAAATACCGATCAAAAGAGTCACCTACCACTAAGAAATCATCCATGAATACCTCCAAGAAGAGATACAAAAGGTAGATATTCTGGAGTTTTATTCTAACAAAAGAACTATTGGAATAACTACTATATTAAACGAGCTATCAAACAACTACTTGAACGAGAATGCAATCTAGAGTTATTATTACAGAGATCAAACAATAATATACTCCAACTGTAAAGAAATCAGAGTAGCAGATATGGAAGAGATAAGGCAATGAATATTAAGTCTGTTGAAACAGTAGAAAATACCTACTACAAGAGCAATTCGGAAAATTTTTATCTCTCCGAATATAATGGTAAGATATTGCAAGTTAATAAGATAAAAATATCCTGACCACTTATGTACAAAATGCAACAGAGAAGATAACTTCGTACCAAAAGTGGAGCTAGAGTGAAGATACGTGTAAAATAATAAATAGTGTATTGTAAAGTGTGTCAGCCATAAATAAAGTAAAGGCCATTATTATGTAAAGTATTTGGTTGTTTTGCATCGGCCAAAGAAAAGAGGGTCATATGTAAAAAGGGTGTCGGCCATAAATAAAGTAAAGGCAATTATTATGTAAAGTTTTTTGTTGTTTTGCGTCGGCCGAAAGATATAAGGCCAATAAAGTATGTGGTCGGCCACTTCTATTGGACAAAGTTGTAAGTTACTTATATAAATAGAGGGTTTCTCCCTCAGAAATGGAATAAGCTACTTTCAATCAACTCTCTCTATTACTCTCTCTTTAAATTCGCTTCCACTCCCCCAAGTTGGTATCAGAGCTAGTTAAAAAGATAAGATACGGAAAAAAAATCTGAAACAACAAATGTACAGAAACAGTTATACTTATTTATGTTCATGAGTAGATAAACTACTTTATTCCTGATAATCTCTTGTTGATTATAATTGTTTATAATGTTTTAATAATGTTATAATAACCATATTTAGAAAGTTTGCTACAGAAATATTTTGCGAATAGGTATGCCCTGACTATGTCATCCTAAGGTTGAAACCGATAGGCAAGAAGGCCGTTTAGGAGAGTAAATAGAGTTGAGGCGCTGTTAGGGTAACTAATCAAAGAAGAAAACTGCAGTAGTGACCAGATGAGATGATTATTAAACCATTATTATTACATAATAAATAAGTATAATCTATTAAGAGGTTGGAAGGAATAAATTTTTTAGCGAAAAATGATTAAAATGCACTCCTATTTACTAGTAGATGATGTTAATTATAAGATATTAATACTCTATATATTGAAAAGTCTTAATACAGATATAAAAAGAACAATTTATGATAAATTATTGACATATGAGATAATAGAAGAAACAACTTAAGGTTGGGCTGAATTAATTATACCAGATGATTTTGACATAGATCTATATGAGGATCTAGAAATCTTTATAGATCAATAATAGATTATTTGTACTTACAGTATTGGAAAGAAACCAAGGAAGACACAAAATTACTTGAAAAACGACTAATTGAAAATTTATACGACTATTTGAGAACTACAGAGAGTGAACATTTAGAATATATTGTAAATATAGCTAATGAAATACAACAATTAGAACTACTTAAAAAAGAATATTACGAAAAAATATTTCATTCTTTAAATATGAAGAATAATCTAACATAACACAAAATAACTACTAAGACAAAAAATAAGATAGAAAGAAAAGTACGAAAGACTTTGAAAAAGTTAAAAACCTTATACATAGAATATAAACTATTACAACTTGCTAAAACAAATAATAACAAGACAAATCTTTTGATAAATATAATTTCAAAAACAAAATATAAATATGTTTGTTATTTGAAAGAACAATATGAAAAAAGAAATATATAAGCAACAACTGGTAGAAAAAATAATTGAAAAAGACAAGAATTACAAAATAGAAAAAGAAGATCAGAAGAAAATATATTAGCAGGAGTATGCAATAAATCAATATTAGCACAAAGAAAAGTTATATTTATGCTAGAAATACAAATAAATTGCCTTGAATATAAGTTACAACATGATATAAATTATAAATCATAATGAATAAAGAAGAATTTGCAGTCGACGAAAAGACATATGAAAATCAAGATGGCTTAGTAATAAAAATAATATTTTCAAATTTAGGAAGACTATATAAAAAAATAGGAAATAACTTATACTTAATGTTAGAAAAAGAAACTGCAAAATTAGAAGATTGTTTGACAGCTATGGTAAGAATAACAAAAGAAAACGAAGAAATAGATAAATCAAGAGAAATTGAAAAAATAAAAACACAAGCAAAGCAAGAAGTACAACATCTAGAAGAGATAAAAAAAATACAAGAATAAGTTAATTAGAAAAAGAATTAGCTAAACTAAAATCATTATATGAAACCAAACAAAAAGAGAAACAGGTAGAAAAAGATAAAGAACTTGAATTAACTAATGAGATAAGTAAGATGAAACAAAAATTAAATGAAAATCTAGAAATAGACGAAATAAATGAATCAGATACAACAAACGATCAAAAATCAGAAATAAGTGATATAAGTGAAACATACACAGAAATTCTAGAACAAATAAATAAGCAGAAAAAATTAGAAATAAATACAGGAGATATGAATCGACCCAGTACATCAAGAATTAAAACTCCAGATAATAGTCCTAGAAGTAGTCCTAAATGGGAAGCACCAACTTATTATAAAGAAAATTATGAACAATCAGATAGAACAAATACAATATGGAATAGTAGATTAAATAAAAAATGGACACCTAAATCGATAATCGAACAATATAACTTTTTAGACCTAGATTGTGTTATAGATATAAATAAAACAATTCTACTATGGGTAGGAAATATATCTAAAGAAATAATTGATAAAAAAATAACAACAAAAGAAACGCTGAAATATATAGAAAGAACCTTAGTTGGAACAACAAAATTATGGATAGAAAATTTACCCCAAGAAAGTCTAGAAACACTTAGAAGTGATAAGAAAATAGATGGATCTCCATCAACAACAAATATATATATATATATATATATATATATATATTAGATAAATATGAATTAGCAATAAGAAATGAATTTGGTGGTATGACCACAGAAATAAAAGAATAAAATAGAGAAAAAATAATAAATAGACAACTTATGACAAAATTAGCTATATGTAAAATGTGTTATATAGAAGAATACACATGTGCATTCAAAGAATATTATTACTAAGCAAGATATGATATAAATGAAGCAAAAGAAATAAGACAACAATATTTTACTAAACTACCAGAACCATTTAGTACAAAAATGATTAAAGATTGGAATAATGAAGGATTTACAGATACTTTAGGAGCTAGAATAAAATTTTTATATCAATGGTTTGTACAACTAAGTGAAAACCAAAAATAAAAATTAAAAATGGAAAAATTACTAATTAAAAATTTAGTCTGTTGTAAAAATAAAATATCACCACAGTTTGGATGTACAAATAAATATTATAAAAAGCAAAAATCTAGACGATACAAAAATTATAGAAAAACTAAAACTAGGTATAAATATAAAAAACCAAGACAAAGATATTATGTAAAACTATAAAATAAAAAGATCATATAGACCAAAAAGAAAGTCATCACAATGTACTTCTTACAATTGCGGGAAGATAGGACACTTAGCTAGAGATTGTAAGTTACTTAAGGATCCAAAAAGAAAACAAATTGCAGAAATAATTATAGATAATGATGAGTATATGCAAATAGAATATGTAGACTATGAATTAAGAGAAAATGACATTATATATGAAGTATCAGATATAGAAACTGAAAATGAAGAAGAAAATATTGATCTAAATAATGATGTAATGACAGAAGAAATCTAATGTCTGAAGACGATATAAAAATAATATTAAAAGAAGATTATCAAAATGAAGAATTATCAGAACAAAAAAATTATATTTGATAATACAATTTTTGAATAAATAAGGAAAAGAATTAGACCTAAGTGTAGAAAAAAATACTTGAAATACCTATAATAAGAAATTGGTTCAAGAGACAAAAAGATGAATATTATGTAGTTAGTCAGAAAGAACACATCATAGATTGTAAATATACAAAAGGAAAAGCACAAATACCTATTCTAAATAAGGGAATAATAAATAAAGAAATACAAGATATAAAAGCTAAAACACCCATAAAATACGTACATTTAGGAGGAACAGAAATATTAATAAAAGCTTGTT
Source organism: Solanum lycopersicum (assembly GCF_036512215.1). NCBI lineage: Eukaryota > Viridiplantae > Streptophyta > Magnoliopsida > Solanales > Solanaceae > Solanum > Solanum lycopersicum. The sequence goes on along the minus strand of NC_090806.1, from coordinate 11,687,050 downwards.
TTAGAGAGGGAATAGATACACCCATTGAAATATAGTTAGCAGATGATAGAATTATACATCCTATAGAAAAAAGCATAATTAGTGCAATAAAAGGAAACTTAATATACCAAAAATTTAAATTTATAATAAGTGACAACTATTCAGTAGCATTAACAAATAGGAATATAGATAAATCATTTGTTTTATATTGGAAAATGTCTAGAATAAAATTAGCACCAGGCAGTAAAATATTTACAGCAAAATGTAAAAACCTATATATATTAACAACAAAACATAAAGCAAGAGCAAGAAATAAAATTGATAAAATAAAAATAGAAAACCCTTTTGAAAAAATAATTACTGTAATAGATAATAATGACTATAGCTATAAAGAAATAGGCATAGAAGAAGATTTAGAAATTGTAAAAGAAAGATTAAGCACTTCAAGCGTACCAAATACGTTAACAAGAGTTACCTCATCAAGAATGAGTACATCTAAAAGGAACTATGCAATCCCACAAAACTTATTAAATAAAGAAGAGATAACACCATATCATTACTTCATAACAAGAATGATAGACCAAAGAATGTATAAAATTTTAATAAATACAGCACAAGAAGAAAATTACATAATAAGAGAGTTAGTATTAAAAACAGAAATTATAAAAACAGGACACTTATCCTCTAGATTACCTATTGAGATAGTAAACACAAATGAAGAAATGACGGAAAAAGAAATAATTATAGGAGGAATACCCTTAATTATACCATTTAAAATATACCAAGGAAGTCAGAATATTACATTAGGAATAAAATGGTTAGAAAAAGTTAAACCATACAATATAGAAAATTAACAATTAACAATAACTTGCCAAAATAAGAAAATAATTATAAAAAGAACAAAATGAATAATGAAAATATATATACTTGCAAAAATTATTGTAGAAGGATATCACAACAGATATTACACCCCTATGATAGACACAGGAACAGAAGCAAATATATGTAAATATAATTGTTTACCAGAAGATAAATGGAAAAAATTAAAAACACCTATGGTGGTAGCATGATTTAATAATGAAGGAAGTATGATTACATATAAAGCAAAAAATATAAAAATACAAATATGGGATAAAATACTAACAATAGAAGAAATGTATAATTTTGAATTTACAACAAAAGATATGTTATTAGGAATGCAATTTCTAGAAAGGTTTTACCCACATATTATTACAAAAACACATTGGTGGTTTACTACACCATGTGGAAATAAAATAAGAGCAAAAAGAGTAAATAACAAACAACGTAAACCTATAGCATGAATAAAAGGAAGTGAAAAAATAAATCAGGAAATGGAAAACATAAGTAAAAATCAAATAACACAATTGGAAATTATAATATTTACAATAGATAATGTTAAAATAATTAACAAACAACTAGAATTACTATATAATGATAATCCATTACAAGGATGGAAAAAACATAAGATGAAAGTAAAAATTAAACTAATAGATGAAAATAGCATAATAACACAAAAATCTTTAAAATATAATTTTGATGATTTAAAAAAATTCAAAAAACACAGATGAACTATTGGAGAATAATTATATACAAGAAAGTAATAGCAAACATACAAGTCCAACATTTATAGTTAATAAACACAGTGAACAAAATAGAGGTAAAAGCAGAATGGTCATAGATTATCGCAATCTAAATGCTAAAACTAAAACATATAATTACCCAATACCAAATAAGATATTAAAAATAAGACAAATACAAGGATATAACTATTTCAGTAAATTTGATTGCAAATCAGGATTTTATCATTTGAAACTAGAAGATGAATCTAAACAATTAACAGCATTTAGTGTGTTAGCAAGAATTTTATGAATGGATTGTTTTACCATTTGGATATAAAAATACACCAGGTAGATACCAACATTTTATGGACAACTATTTCAACCAGTTAGAAAATTGTAATGTATATATAGATGATATATTACTATATTCCAAAACGAAAAGATGAACATATTAGGTTATTAGAAAAATTTATACATATAATTAAACACTCAGGTATAAGCTTAAGTAAAAACAAAGCAGAAATTATGAAACTACAGATAGAATTTCTAGGAATACAAATAGATAAAAATGGAATAAAAATGCAAACTCATATAGTACAAAAAATAATCACCCATGATGAAAATATAGATACAAAAAAGAAATTACAATCCTTTCTAGGATTAGTAAAGAAGTAAGAGAATATATACCAAAATTAGCAGAACATTTAAAACCATTACATAAAAAACATAAAAAAGATGTTGAATATCATTTCGACAATAAAGATAAAGAACATATAAGACATATTAAGAGTTTATGTAAAAGATTACCAAAATTATATTTTTCTGATGAAAATACATCATTTACTTATATTGTTGAAACAGATTCAAGTGATCATAGTTATGGAGGAGTTTTAAAATATAAATATGAAAAAGAAAAAATAGAACACCATTGCAGATACTATTCAGGATCTTATGCAGAGACACAAATAAAATGGGAAATAAATAGAAAAGAATTATTTGCATCATATAAATGTTTATTAGAATTTGAATCATATATTGTTTACAATAAATTTATTATAAGAACATATAATACACAAGTAAAATAGTGGATAACTAAAAAGGTACAAGATTTAGTTACACCAAAAGAAATAAGAAGATTGGTATTAAATATATTAAATTTTACATTTACAATTGAGATAATCAAAACTGACAAGAATTTTATTGCAGACTATCTCTTCAAAGAAAGATACAATGGAGAAGATATTAACTACTATGACAATATTATGTCAGAAGTTGGAAAAAATAGAGATTGAAATACAGAAACTGAAAGAAACAGTTAACAGTCAGCAGCATGAATTAAAATATGTGGAACTAATCCATCAGCATGACTTAAAAAATGCGGAGCTAGAAGGTGACGATGGGAAAAACCTAAAAACCCAAAACAAAAAATTATATACATCTGCAGGAAACTCAGCTACCGCAGGAAGTACATCTACCGCAGGACCATATACAAAAAAGGAGGAAGATAAGGTAAAATATACAAACACAAACATAAAAAATTTATTTTCTAAACCATATACTCCACAAAATACCCAAAAAGATATATTCGTACCCCCACAGATAAATACTTACAATGCCAGCCAAGATTCACAAAAACAAACATATAACCATATCACCAGAATGTATATGGAAAATATACATAAGATACAAACATTTTTAAACCAAAACCCCAAAGCGAAAGATACCAAAAACCCAAACAAAAACTATATAAACCGACACCTGTAAGGTTACAACAAATTAATAGCACAACCAGGTACGAACCCAAACTTAGTAGCAACTTGCTACAATTACGGGTTAATAAGTACAGTATATACAATAACTGGAGAAGAAATAGCTAAAATACCGGAGCTATACAAGGCATTTTTACAATATAAAAGAATAACCAAAGGGACTTTATTTTACATAAAGTTCTATTCAGCAACAACGGAGATATTATACGATGAAATCAAATCTACGATACAAGTTATAAAGATAGGATTGACTAGGGAAATGATAATTCCAGAGAAAATAGATACACAAGAAGAGATCCAGAAGGTAGATATTCTGGAGTTTTATGCTAACAAAAAAACTATTGGAATAGCTACTATGTTAAACAAGCTATCAAACAAATACTTGAACGAGAATGCAATCTGGAGTTATTATAACGGAGATCAAACAATAATACACTCTAACTGTAAAGAAATTAGAGTAGCGAATATGGAAGAGATAAGGCAATGGATATTAAGTTTGTTGAAACCGGAGCAAACACCTACTACAAGAGCAATTCCGATAAATTTTATCTCTCCGAATCTAATGGTAAGATATTGCAAGTTAATAGGAGAAAAATATCCTGACCACTTATGTACAAAATGCAACGGAGAAGATAACTTCGTACCAAAAGTGGAGCTAGAGTGAAGATACGTGTAAAATAATAAATAGTGTATTGTAAAGTGTATCGGCCATATATAAAGTAAAGGCCATTATTATGTAAAGTATTTCGTTGTTTTGCATCGGCCAAAGAAAAGAGGACCATATGTAAAAAGTGTGTCAGCCATAAATAAAGTAAAGACCATTATTATGTAAAGTTTTTTGTTGTTTTGCGTCGGCCGAAATATATAAGGCTGAGTGTAACGTATGTGATTGGCCACTTCTATTGGTCAAAGTTGTAAGTTACTTATATAAATAGAGGGCTTCTCCCTCAGAAATAGAATAAGCTACTTTCAATCAACTCTCTCCATTACTCTCTCTCTCTCTCTAAATAACTCTTTAAATCCGCTTCCAAATAGGGAGAGTTGATTGAAAGTATCTTATTTTATTTCTAAGGGAGAATCCCTCTATTTATATAAGTAACTTACAACTTTGGCCAATAGAAATGGCCGACAACATACTTTACACTTGGCCTAATATCTTTCGTCCGATGCAAAACAACAAAAAATTGTACGTAATAATGGCCTTTACTTTATTTATGGCCGACACACTTTTTACATATGGCCCTCTTTTCTTTGGCCAACGTAAAACAACAAAATACTTTACATAATAATGGCTTTTACTTTATTTATGGCCGACACACTTTACAATACACTATTTATTATTTTACATGTATCTTAACTCTAGCTCCACTTTTGGTATGAAGTTATCTTCGCCGTTGCATTTTGTACATAAGTGGTTAGGATATTTTTGTCCTATTAACTTGCAATATCTTACCATTAGATTCGGAGAGATAAAAATTTTCCGAATTGCTCTTGTAGTAGGTATTTGCTCTGATTTCAACAGACTTAATATCCATTGTCTTATCCCTTCCATATCTGCTACTCTGATTTCTTTACAGTTGGAGTATATTATTGTTTGATCTCTGTTATAATAACTCCAGATTGCATTCTCGTTCAAGTAGGTTTTTATAGCTCGTTTAGTATAGTAACTATTCCAATAGTTCTTTTGTTAGCATAAAACTCCGGAATATCTACCTTATATATCTCTTCTTGTGTATCTATTTTCTCTAGGATTATCATTTCCCTCGTCAATCCTATCTTTATAACTTGTATCGTAGGTTTGATTTCATCGTATAATATCTCCGTTGTTGCTGAATAGAACTTTATGTAAAATAAAGTCCCTTTGGTTATTCTTTTATATTGAAAAAAAGCCTTGTATAGCTCCGGTATTTTAGCTATTTCTTCTCCAGTTATTGTATATACTGTACTTATTAACCCGTAATTGTAGCAAGTTTCTACTAAGTTTGGGTTCAAACCCGGTTGTGCTATTAATTTGTTGTAACCCTACAAGTGTTGGGTTATATAGTTTTCGTTTGGAGTTTTGGTATCTCTCGCTTTGGGGTTTAGGTTTAAAAATGTTTGTATCTTATGTATATTTTTTATATACATTCTCGTGATATGGTTATATGTTTGTGTTTGTGCATCTAGGCTAGCTTTGTAAGTATGTATCTGTGGAGGTACGAATATGTCTTTTTGGGTATTTTGTGGAGTATATGGTTTAGAAAATAATTTGTTTATGTTTGTATTTGTATATTTTACCTTATCTTCCTCCTTTTTTTGTAGATGGTCCTGAGGTAGATGTACTTTCTGCTGTAGCTGAGCTTCCTGCAGATGTATATAATTTTTTGTTTTGGGTTTTTATGTGTTTCCCATCGTCACCTTCTAGCTCCGCATTTTTTAAGTAAAGTTGTTGACTTAGTTCCGCATATTTTAAGTCATGCTACTGACTGGTAACTATTTCTTTCAGTATCTGTACTTCATTTTCTATTTTTTCCATCTTCTCACATAATATTGTCATTGTAGTTAATATCTTCTCTTGATTATCTCAATTGTAAATGTAAAATTTAATATATTTAATACCAATCTTCTTATTTGTTTTGTTGTAACTGAATCTTATACCTTTTTAGTTATCCACCATTTTACTTGTGTATTATCTGTTCTTACTATAAATTTATTGTAAACAATATATGGTTCAAATGCTAATAAACTTATATAATGCAAATAATTCTTTTCTATTTATTTCCCATTTTATTTGTGCCTCTGCATAAGATCCTGAATAGTATCTGCAATGGTGTTCTATTTTTTCTTTTTCATATTTATATTTTAAAACTCCTCCATAACTATGATCACTTGAATCTGTTTCAACAATATAAGTAAATGATGTATTTTCATCACGAAAATATAGTTTTGGTAATTTTTTACATAAACTCTTAATATGTCTTATATGTTCTTTATCTTTATTGTCGAAATGATATTCAACATCTTTTTTAAGTTTTTTATGTAATGATTTTAAATGTTCTGCTAATTTTGGTATATATTCTCTTACTTGGTTTACTAATCCTAGAAAAGATTGTAATTTCTTTTTTGTATCTATATTTTCATCAAGGGTGATTATTTTTTGTACTATATGAGTTTGCATTTTTATTCCATTTTTATCTATTTGTATACCTAGAAATTCTATCTATGGTTTCATAATTTCTGCTTTCTTTTTACTTAAGCTTATACATGAGTGTTTAATTATATGTATAAATTTTTCTAATAACCTAATATGTTCATCTTGTGTTTTGGAATATAGTAATATATCATCTATATATACAAAACAATTTTCTAACTGGTTAAAATAGTTATCCATAAAATGTTGGTATCTACCTGGTGCATTTTTATATCCAAATGGTATAACATTCCATTCATAAAATCCTTGCTGTATAGTAAATGATGTTAATTGTTTAGATTCATCTTCTAGTTTCAAATGATAAAATCCTGATTTGCAATCAAATTTACTGAAATAGTTATATCCTTGTATTTGTCTTATTCTTAGTATCTTATTTGGTATTGGGTAATTATATGTTTTAGTTTTTAGCATTTAGATTGCGATAATATATGACCATTCTGCTTTTACCTCTTTTTTTTCACTATGTTTATTAACTATAAATGCTGGAATTGTATGTTTGCTATTACTTTTTTGTATATAATTATTCTCCAATAGTTCATCTATGTGTATTTTGAATTCTTCTAAATCATTAAAATTATATTTTAATGATTTTTGTGTTATTATGCTATTTTCATCTATTAGTTCAATTTTTACTTTCATCTTATGTTTTTCCCATCCTTGTAATGGATTCCCATTATATAGTAATTCTAGTTGTTCGTTAATTATTTTAACTTTATCTATTGTAAATATTATAATTTCTAATTGTAAATATTTACTCTTTTTGCTCTTATTTTATTTCCACATGGTGTATTAAACCACCAATGTGTTTTTGTTATAATATGTGGGTAAAGTCTTTCTAGAAATGGCATTCCTAATAACATATCTTTTGTTGTAAATTCAAAATTATACATTTCTTCTATTGTTAGTATTTTATCCCCTATTTGTATTTCTATTTTTTTTGCTTTATATGTAATCATACTTCCTTCATTATTAAATCATGCTACCACCATAGGTGTTTTTAATTTTTCCATTTATCTTCTAGTAAACAATTATATTTACATATATTTGCTTCTGTTCCTGTATCCATCATAGGGATATAATATCTGTTCTGATATCCTTCTACAATAATTTTTGCAAATACATATTTTTTCATTATTCATTTTGCTTTTTTGATAATTATTTTCTTATTTTGACAAATTATTGTTAATTGTTCATTTTCTATATTGTATAATTTAACTTTTTCTAACCATTTTATTCGTAATGTAATATTCTGACTTCCTTGGTATATTTTAAATGATATTATTAAGGGTATTCCTCCTATAAATATTTCTTTTTTCGTCATTTCTTCATTTGTGTTTACTATCTCACTAGGTAATCTAGGGCATAAGTGTCCTGTTTTTATAATTTCTGTTTCTAATACTAACTCTCTTATTTTGTAATTTTCTTCTTGTCCTGTATTTATTAAAATTTTCTACCTTTTTTGGTCTATTATTCCTGTTATGAAGTAATGGTATGGTGTTATCTCTTCTTTATCGAATAAGTTTTGTGGGATTTCATAGTTCCTTTTAGATGTACTCATTCTTGATGAGGTTGCTCTTGTTAACTTATTTGGTATGCTTGAAGTGCTTAATCTTTATTTTACAATTTCTAAAATCTTCATCTATGTGTATTTCTTTATAGCTATAGTCATTATTATCTATTACAATAATTATTTTTTCAAAAGGGTTTTCTATTTTTATTTTATCAATTTTATTTCTTGCTGTTACTTTATGTTTTGTTGTTAATATATATAGGTTTTTATATCTTGTTGTCAATATTTTACTGTCTGGTGCTAATTCTATTCCAAACATTTTCCAATATAAAACTAATGATTTATCTATATTCCTATCTGTTAATGCTACTGAATAGTTGACACTTATTATAAATTTAAATTTTTGGTATATTAAGTTTCCTTTTACTGCACTAATTATGCTTTTTTCTATAGGATATATAATTCTATCATCTTCTAAATATATTTCAATGGGTGTTTCTATTCCTTCTCTAAAACAAGCTTTTATCAATATTTTTGTTCCTCCTAAGTGTACGTATTTTATGGTTGTTTTAGCTTTTATATCTTGTATTTCTTTATTAATTATCCTCTTATTTAGTATAGGTATTTGTGCTTTTCCTTTTGTATATTTACAATCTATGATGTGTTCTTTCTGGCTAACTACATAGTATTCATCTTTTTGTCTCTTAAATCAATTTCTTATTATAGGTATCTCAAGTATTTTTTCAACACTTAAGTCTAATTGTTTTCCTTTTATTTGTTCAAAAATTGTATTATCAAATATATTTTTTTTCTGATAATTCTTCATTTTGATAGTCTTCTTTTGATATTATTTTAATGTTATCCTCAGACATTAGATTTCCTCTTCATTATCTAGATTAATATTTTCTTCTTCATTTTCAGTTTTTATATCTGATATTTCATATATACTATCATTTTCACTTAATTCATAGTCTATATATTCTATTTGCATATACTCATCATTATCTATAATTATTTCTGCAATTTGTTTTCTTTTTGGATCCTTGGGTAACTTACAATCTCTAGCTAAGTGTCCTATCTTCCCGCAATTGTAACAAGTACATTGTGATGGCTTTCTTTTTGGTCTATATGGTCTTTTTATTTTATAGTTTTTACATAATATCTTTGTCTTGATTTTTTATATTTATACCTAGTTTTAATTTTTCTATAATTTTTGTATCGTCTAGGTTTTTTATTTTTATAATATTTATTTGTACATCCAAATTGTGGTGTTGTTTTATTTTTACAACAGGCTAAATTTTTAATTAGTACTTTTTCCATTTTTAATTTTTCTTTTTGGTTTTCACATAGTTGTACAAACCATTGACGTAAAAATTTTATTCTAGCTCCTAAAGTATCTGTTAATCTTTCATTGTTCCAATCTTTAATTATTTTTGTACTAAATGGTTCTGGTAGTTTAGTCAAATATTGTTGTCTTATTTATTTTGCTTCATTTATATCATATCTTGCTTTGTAATAATATTCTTTGAATGCACATGTGTATTCTTCTATAAAACACATTTTACATATAGCTAATTTTGTCATAAGTTGTCTATTTATTATTTTTTCTCTATTTTGTTCTTTTATTTCTGTGGTAATACCACCAAATTTATTTCTTATTGCTAATTCATATTTATCAAGTATATCTATATTTGGTTTTGATGGAGATCCATCTATTTTCTTATCACTTCTAAGTGTTTCTAGAGTTTCTGGGGGTAAATTTTCTATCCATAATTTTTTTGTTCCAACTAAGGTTCTTTCTATATATTTCGGCGTTTCGTTTGTTGTTATTTTGTTATCAATTAGTTGTTTAGATATATTTCCTACCCACAGTGGTATTGCTTTATTTATATCTGTAACACAATCTAGATCTAAAAAGTTATATTGTTCGGTTATAGCGATTTAGGTGTCCATTTTTTATTTAATCTACTATTCCATATTGCATTTGTTCTATCTGATTGTTCATAATTTTCTGTATAATAAGTTGGTGTTGTCCATTTAGGACTACTTCTAGGACTATTATCTGGAGTTTTAACTCTTGATGTACTGGGTCGATTCATATCTCCTGTATTTATTTCTAATTTTTTCTGCTTATTTTTTTGTTCTAGAATTTCTGTATATGTTTCACTTATATCACTTATTTCTGATTTTTGATCGTTTGTTGTATCTGATTCATTTATTTCGTCTATTTCATCTATTTCTAGATTTTCATTTAATTTTTGTTTCATTTTATTTATCTCATTAGTTAATTCAAGTTCTTTATTTTTTCTACCTGTTTCTCTTTTTGTTTGGTTTCATATAATAATTTTAGCTTAGCTAATTCTTTTTCTAATTCACTTATTCTTGTATTTCTTTTATCTCTTTTAGATGTTGTACTTCTTGCTTTGCTTGTGTTTTTATTTTTTCAATTTCTCTTGATTTATCTATTTCTTCGTTTTCGTTTGTTATTCTTACCATAGCTCTCAAACTATCTTCTAATTTTGCTGTTTCTTTTTCTAACATTAAGTATAAGTTATTTCCTATTTTTTTTATATAGTCTTCGTAAATTTGAAAATATTATTTTTATTACTAAGCCATCTTGATTTTTATATGTCTTTTCGTCTACTACAAATTCTTCTTTATTCATTATGATTTATAATTTATATCATGTTGTAACTTATATTCAAGGCAATTTATTTGTATTTCTAGCATAAATATAACTTTTCTTTGTGCTAATATTGATCTATTACATACTTCTCTAATATATTTTCTTCTAATCTTCTTTTTCTATGTTGTAATTCTTGTCTTTTTTCAATTATTTTTTCTACCAGTTGTTGCTTATATATTTCTTTGTTCATATTGTTTTTTCAGATAACAAACATATTTGTATTCTGTTTTTCAAATTATAATTATCAAAAGATTTGTCTTGTTATTATTTGTTTTAGCAAGTTGTAATAGTTTATGTTCTATGTATAAGGTTTTTAACTTTTTCCAAGTCTTTCGTACTTTTCTTTCTATCTTATTATTTTCTTAGTAGTTATTTTGTTTGATGTTAGATTATTCTTCATATTTTTAAGAATGAAATATTTTTTCGTAATATTCTTTTTTAAGTAGTTCTAATCGTTGTATTTCATTAGCGTAATTTACAATATTTTCTAAATGTTCACTCTCTATAGTTCTCAAATAGTCGTATAAATTTTCAATTAGTAGTTTTTCAAATACTTCTATGTCTTCCTTGGTTTCTTTCCAATATTGTAAGTACAAATAATCTATCATTGATCTATAAATAATTCTAGATCATCATATAAATCTATGTCAAAATCATCTGATATAATTATTCAGCCCAACCTTGAGTTGTTTCTTCTATTATCTCATATGTCAATAATTTATCATAAATTATTTTTTTTATATCTGTATTAAGACCTTTAAATATATAGAGTATTAATATCTTATAATTAACATCATCTTCTAGTAAATAGGAGTTCATTTTAATCATTTTTCGCTAAAAATTTTATTTCTTCCAACCTCTTAATAGATTATACTTATTTATTATGTAATAATAATGGTTTAATAATCATCTCGTCTGGTCACTACTATCGTTTTCTTCTTTGATCAGTTACCTTAACAGCGCCTCAACTTTGTTTACTCCCCTAAACGGCCTTCTTGCCTATCGGTTTCAACCTTAGGATGACATAGTCTGGGCATACCTATTCGCAGAATATTTCTGTAGCAAACTTTCTAAAGATGGTTATTATAACATTATTAAAATATGATAAACAATGATAATCAACAAGAGATTATCAGTAATAAAGTAATTAAGCTACTCATGAACATAAATAAGTATACCTGTTTCTGTAGATTTGTTGTTTCATATTTGTTTTCCATATCTTATCTTTTAACTAGCTCTGATACCAACTTGGGGAGTGGAAGCGAATTTAAAAAGAGAGTAATAGGGAGAGTTGATTGAAAATAGCTTATTCCATTTATGACGGAGAAGCCCTCTATTTATATAAGTACCAATTAGGAGAGTGGAAGCGGATTTAGAGAGGGATTTAGAGAGAGAGTAATGGAGAGAGTTGATTGAAAGTAGTTTATTCCATTTCTGAGGGAGAAGCCCTCTATTTTTATAAGTAACTTACAACTTTGGCCGATAGAAGTGGCCGACAACATACTTTACTCTTGGCCTTATATTTTTCGGCCGACGCAAAACAACAAAAAGCTTTACATAATAATGACCTTTACTTTATTTATGGCCGACACACTTTTTACATATGACCCTCTTTTCTTTGGCCGACGCAAAACAACAAAATACTTTACATTATAATGACCTTTACTTTATTTATGGCCGACACACTTTTTACATATGGCCCTCTTTTCTTTGTCCGACGCAAAACAACAAAATACTTTACATTATAATGGCCTTTACTTTATTTATGGCCGACACACTTTACAATACAATATTTATTATTTTACACGTATCTTCACTCTAGCTCCACTTTTGGTACGAAGTTATATTCTCCGTTGCATTTTGTACATAAGTGGTCAGGATATTTTTGTCCTATTAACTTGCAATATCTTACCATTAGATTCGGAGAGATAAAAATTTTCTGAATTGCTCTTGTAGTAGGCATTTGCTCCGGTTTCAACAGACGTAATATCAATTGCCTTATCTCCTCCATATCTGCTACTCTGATTTCTTTAAAGTTGGAGTATATTATTATTTGATCTCTGTTATAATAACTCCAGATTGCATTCTCGTTCAAGTAGTTGTTTGATAGCTCGTTTAATATAGTAGCTATTCTAATAGTTCTTTTGTTAGCATAAAACTCCGGAATATCTACCTTCTGTATCTCTTCTTGTGTATCTATTTTCTCTGGGATTATCATTTTCCTAGCCAATCCTATCTTTATAACTTTTATCGTAGGTTTGATTTCATCGTATAATATCTCCGCTATTGCTGAATAGAACTTTATGTAAAATAAAGTCCCTTTGGTTATTCTTTTATATTGTAAAAATGCCTTGTATAGCTACGGTATTTTAGCTATTTCTTCTCCAGTTATTGTGTATATTGTACTTATTAACCCGTAATTGTAGCAAGTTGCTACTAAGTTTTGGTTCGTAACCTGGTTGTGCTATTAATTTGTTGTAACCTTGCAGGTGTTGGGTTATATAGTTTTCGTTTGGGTTTTTGGTATCTTTCGCTTTAGGGTTTAGGTTTAAAAATGTTTGTATCTTATGTATATTTTCTATAACATTCTGGTGATATGATTATATGTTTGTTTTTGTGAATCTAGGCTGGCTTTATAAGTATTTATCTGTGGGGGTACGAATATGTCTTTTTGGGTATTTTGTGGAGTATATGGTTTAGAAAATAATTTGTTCATGTTTGTATTTGTATATTTTACCTTATCTTCCTCCTTTTTTGTAGATGGTCCTGCGGTAGATGTACTTCCTGCTGTAGCTGAGCTTCCTGCAGATGTATATAATTTTTTGTTTTGAGTTTTTAGGTGTTTCCCATCGTCATCTTCTAGCTCCGGATTTTTTAAGTCATGCTGCTGACTTAGTTCCGCCTATTTTAAGTCATGCTGCTGAGTATTAACTGTTTCTTTCAGTATCTGTACTTCATTTTCTCTTTGTCCATCTTTTGACATAATATTGTCATTGTAGTTAATATCTTCTCCATTGTATCTTTCTCTGGAGAGATAGTCTGCAATAAAATTCTTGTCAGTTTTGATTATCTCACTTGTAAATGTAAATTTTAATATATTTAATACTAATCTTCTTATTTCTTTTGTTGTAACTGAATCTTGTACCTTTTTAGTTATCCACCATTTTACTTGTGTATTATCTGTTCTTTTCTCAATTTTCTCTCTCTTGGTAATAAATTAAATTACAATATAATAAACATTAAAATTTAATTTAAATTTTCTATAACTTTGATAAGTGATACAGATAGGATAACTTCTATTTGGACACATTGGTAGAACGGTTACATTTTTAAAGTAGGTATATATTATGAGAAAATGATTATATCTTTTTTACAAATTAATCATATATAATGTTTTTTTCTTTCTGTCTTTTTATTTGTGTTAGCACATAATATGAAAGCAATTATATCATAACAAAAATATAAATTATTCAGAATTCAGAACCGAGGAAAGCATCCACAAGATATTTGTATTGAAAGTCTTTGAGTGATAGAGAAAATAAAACTTTGATCATGTAATCAACATTTAATTATTATTCAAAACTATCTAAACGACTTTAAACAACTTTTAAAATTCATTCTAAAGACTAGGATGTTGATGAATTGATTAGTTGATTTGATGATGTAACTTTAATGTTTTTTTGATATCAATGTAAAAATTGTGTAGTTCCTCTAACAAATTTTCTAGTCACATATTATCATATTTAATTTAGTTCTCATTTTATCTATACATAGATTATTAACACTAACAACTTAAATCACATACGTTTTTTGAAGAAAAAAAAACACAGTAGTAAAAATAATTAAAAAAATCAAATCATATTCAAACTTTTGAATCAGAAAAAAACATCCTACTAACTTCATAAAATTCCAATCAATTTCATAGTATTTTATCTATGTAAATGATCTATCAGATTTTTCAGATTTATTTATAGCACTTAATTCTAAAAAATATTAAAATTGTTGGGCTATTTTTTAATACAATAAAATTAATTATACCTCCTAAATTTCTGTTATTTTAAAAAAAAATCCGTTAATAATTGACTTAAGTTTAAATCAGTAAATAAAATTTTTTAAATTTGTGGTTTTGAATTTACATATATAAAACATTTAAATTTAGTGTTATTATAGTGTTAAATTTAATGTGGAGACTTGAAATTTCATTATATGAAACTAAATACTTTTTTAATAGCTTAAAATAAATATATTGTATGTTTGACAAGTAGTTGATCATAATTATTAGAGTATTATAATAATGAATAAAGTCATATAGCAAATCAGCGAGTTAATATGATATTGTATTACTATAACTATTTAAATAATATATTAACAAGTAATTTTATAAATAAATTACTTTTAATTTAAGTATTATGACATTTAAAAATATTCGTACCATTACTTTTAATTTAAGTATTATGATATTTAAAAATATTCGTACAATGTGTGGATACGAATACTAGAACAATAAACAATAATCACTCAAATTATGTAATTTTTACCAAATACAAACATAATAAACACATTCAGATAAAAAAAACTTCATGTCACAAAAACTGTAGTGAATACTGTCACGATCCAAAACCGGGCCGCGACTGGCACCCACACTTACCCTCCTATGTGAGCGAACCAACCAATCTAAACCTTAACATTTCAATGTAACATCAACATAAAGTAATGCGGAAGACTTAAACTCATTAATAAAAACCAATTCAATAACTATTATTTCCCCAAAATCTGGAAGTCATCACCACAAGAACATCTATGATCAAATTACTAAATCTAAGAGTTTCTAAGAAGCTAAAAATTCATAAAAGCTAGTCCATGCCGGAACTTCAAGGCATCAAGACATGAAGGGGAAGATCCAGTCCAATCTAGAAGCATTAGCTCACCCTGATATCCGGAGTAATGAAGACTGGCTAGAGTTACTGTTGAGTCGAAGATGACGGCACGTTTGCTGCACTCCACAAATAAACAAGAAGAAAACATAAAAGTAGGGGTCAGTACAAAACACGGGTACTGAGTAGATATCATCGGCCAACTCAAAATAGAAATCAATATATACCAAGTAATATCATAAAATCAACTATGATACTCAACGTGTAGCAACAACAAGTACTATATCATTAATAATTACCGTCAAGTTCACACATGAGGACTCAAGCCTCAATACCATACTCATTTGGGAATTATGTTCATTAGATTGAGTATATTAACATCTTTCAAGATTCATTATCTTTATTTCTCTTGTGTCGGTACGTGACACTCCGCTCCCTCATATTCATTAATCCTCTTGTGTCGGTACGTGACACTCCGATCCCCTAAATCTACGTGTCGGTTCGTGACACCCGATCCCCTAATTCTACGTGTCGGTTCGTGACACCCGATCCCCTAAATCTACGTGTCGGTTCGTGACACTCGATCCCCTAAATCTAAATGTCGGTTCGTGACACCCGTTCCCTTAAATCTACGTGTCGGTTCGTGACACCCGATCCCCTAATCTCATTCTATCAACTCATCAAGCCTTCTCCCTTACCAAGGCATCATCAATCTCATTAAAAAGTTCATCAAGCCTTCTCCCTTACCAAGGCATCATCATTAAAAAGAGATTAGGTTTTTATCAAGATTTGGGATTCAATAACTTCATCATGCTTACTATAATCACAATTTTATAATCACGTTCGTGCATGCATACAATTAAGCACATAGCAGAGTTTACAATACTATCAATACATATCATTCTCTATCAAGAGTTTACTATGAAAGCATGAAAACCATAACCTACCTCCACCGAAGACTAGTGATCAAGCAAGCAAATTCCCAAAGCTTTGTTCTTCTTTCTTCCTCGTTCGATTCTCCCTCTCTCTCTTGTTCTTTCTATTTTCTTTATTCAAACCCTCTTTCTTTTACCCTAATTAGTATATAATTAAGAATAAAAGATGACAATAATGACCCACTAATTAACTTAAGGTTACCTCTTTTAACCCCCAAGTAATTAGACTTATTAACATTAACCCTCTAACTTTATAATTAAAGTAGGAATAGTCCACAACGTCCCTTAAAACGTGTAAAGAAATCCGACCCAGACTGGGATTTCGCAGCCTGTGATGGCCCGTCGCGCCTGCGACGGTCCGTCCTGCTGCCCGTCACAGAGTTCAGAGACTCAATTTCTCTGAAGAGTCTGTGACGGTCCGTCCTGCCATTCCGTCACGAAGTTCAGAGAGTCGATTTTCAGTACCCAATTTCAGATTTTTAAGTGTTATGGAACGAGACCCCCTCGACGGTCTGTCGTGGGGTCCGTCGTTTTTGCCAGTTTTTCCAGAATTGAAATCTGCTGCTCAAAACGACTAAATAGGTCGTTACAATAGATACCAATTTACCCATCGTTCGTCCCCGAATGATCACGAGATGGAAAACAAGGGCGAAAAGGATTACCTGAATCTGTAAACAGATATGGGTATCTTTCTCGCATATCTGCCTCCTTCTCCCAAGTGGCTTCTTCAACGGGCCGATTCTTCCATTGAACTTTGATGGATGCAATCTCCCTTGATCTCAACTTGTGAATTTCTCTATCTAGAATGGCAACAGGCTCCTCCTCGTAAGTCAAATTTTCATCAAGCAAGACTGAATCCCAACGAATAATATAGTTTCCATCCCCATGGTATCTTTTCAACATCGACACATGGAATACCGAATGTACTCTGGACAGCCCTGGAGGCAAGACTAACTCATAAGCCACCTCCCCTACTCGCTTATGTACTTCAAAGGGACCAATGTACCTTGGGCTTAGCTTGCCTCTTTTACCAAACCGCATCACCCCTTTCATTGGCGAAACTTTCAACAAGACTTGTTCACCCTCCATGAACTCTAAGTCTCTAACCTTTCGATCTGCATATTCTTTTTGCCTACTTTGCGCCGCTAGAAGCTTTTCTTGAATAGATTTCACTTTCTTTATCGAATCCCGCAAAAGATCAGTACCCCAAGGTCTAACCTCGAATGCATCAAACCAACCAATGGGGACCTACATCTCCTACCATACAATGCTTCAATTGGAGTCATATCAATGCTTGAGTGATAGCTATTATTGTATGAAAACTCCGCTAAGGGTAAGAAGCTATCCCAATGGCCACCAAACTCTATCACAAAAGCGCGAATCATATCCTCCAACACTTGAATTGTTCACTCAGACTGACCATCGGTCTGAGGATGGAACGCGGTACTAAGGTCCAACCTAGTACCCAATTCCGCATGCAGTGTTTTCCAAAACTTAGAAGTAAACTGCGTACCTCTATATGATATAATGGAGAGTGGAACCCCATGCAATCGCACCACTTCCGAGATGTAAAGTTTGGCTAACTTCTCTACATTGTAAGTCACCTTGACCGGAATGAAATGAGCAGATTTAGTTAACCTATCAACAATCACCAAAATAGAGCCATACTTACTCCTTGTCTTTGGAAGGCCAACTACAAAATCCATTGCAATTCTCTCCCACTTCCATTCAGGAATGGGCATTCTCTGAAGTGTTCTTCCAGGCCTCTGATGTTCATACTTTACTTGTTGACAGTTTGGACATTTGGCAATAAAGTCAACAATATCACGCTTCATTCTACTCCACCAAAAGTGTTGCTTTAGGTCACGGTACATCTTGGTTGCACCCGGATGTATAGAATACCTTGAACTATGAGCCTCTGTCAGAATAGTGTTGATAAAATCATCGACGCGGGGTACGCATACCCTTCTCTTGATCCTCAAAACACCTTCCTCATCGATTGTTGCTTCCTTAGCCTCTCCTCGCAACACCTTATCTTGGATTCTGCTTAGTTTCTCATCATCAAACTGTTTTCCCTTAATCTTGTCAAGAAAAGAAGATCTTGCCTCCACACAAGCCAACCATCCTCCCTTCTCATTTACTTCTAACCTCATCAAGTCGTTAGCCAGAGTCTGAACCTCTCTAGCCAATGGACGTCTAGAAACTTGCAAGTGAGCTAGACTTCCCATGCTTCCCGCCTTTCTACTTAAAGCATCCGCTACAACATTCGCCTTCCCCGGATGATACAAAATAGTGATGTCGTAGTCCTTCAGTAGTTCCATCCATATCCTCTGTCTCAAGTTCAAATCTTTCTGAGTAAAGACATACTATAGGCTACGATGATCCGTATAGACCTCGCACTTAACCCCATATAAATAGTGTCTCCATTGCTTTAATGCAAACACTACCGTGGCCAATTCCAAATCATGAGTTGGATAGTTACGTTCATGCACTTTTAATTGTCTTGAAGCATAAGCAATCACATTCTTCTCTTGCATTAGCACTGCACCCAAACCCGAATAGGATGCATCACAATAGACAATGAAATTCTTACCTTCCACTGACAAGGTGAGAATGGGTGCGGTAGTCAACAAAGTCTTGAGCTTCTGAAAGCTTTCTTCACACTCATCCGACCATACAAATGGAACATTTTGTTTAGTCAAGTTCGTCAGTTGGGAAGCAATAGAAGAGAATCCCCTAACAAATCGACGGTAGTAGCTAGCTAACCCAACAAAGCTCCTTATTTCTGACACATTAGTAGGTCTTACCCAATTCTTCACTGTCTCAATCTTAGAAGGATCCACCATCACTCCATCCTTAGAAACCACATGTCCCAAGAAGGACACTGAATCTAGCCAAAACTCACACTTGGAGAATTTTGCATAAAGCTTCTTCTTCCTCAATAACTCTAACACCATTCTCAAATGCTCCTCATGTTCCTTCTTACTCTTAGAGTATATCAATATATCATTAATAAATACGATCACAAAGAGATCTAGATATGGCTTGAAAATCCTGTTCATCAAACTCATGAACGCAGCAGGGGCATTCGTAAGACCAAAAGACATTACCACAAATTCATAATGCCCATATCTAGTTCGAAAAGCAGTCTTTGGCACATCCGTTGCCCGTATTTTCAATTGATGATAACCGAATCTCAAGTCAATCTTAGAGAAGACACAAGCACCTTGTAACTGATCGAACAAGTCATCCATGCGAGGAAGAGGATACTTGTTCTTAATAGTTACCTTGTTCAATTGGCGGTAGTCTATGCACATCCGAAAACTCCCATCCTTCTTCTTCACAAACAAAACCGGAGCACCCCAAGTGGATGTACTTGGTCTAATGAAGCCTTTGTTCAACAACTCTTGAAGTTGTGCCTTTAACTCTCTTAACTCCGCGGGAGCCATTCTATAAGGGGGTATAGAAATGGGGCGAGTACCTGGTTCAAGATCAATACAGAAGTCAATATCCCTATCTGGTGGCATACCAGGAAGGTCTGCAGGGAACACATCTAGAAACTCACGGACCACCGAAACCGACTCAATCGAAGGCACTTGGGTAGTGTCATCCTTGAGATGTGCCAAGAAAGCTAAGCACCCTTTACTAATCATTTTCTTAGCACGAAGAAAGGAGATGATACGCACCGGATTAGAAGTGTAGTCACCCTCCCACACTAACGGATCTGTCCTAGGCTTGACTAACGTCACCGTTTTAGCATTACAATCCAAGATCGCAAATTGCGGAGAAAGCCAAGTCATACCCAGAATTACCTCAAAATCATCCATTTCTAAGATAACCAAATCTACATAAGTGTTGCTCCCCAAAAAGTTCACCAAACACGACCTATATACCTTTTCAACTACCACAGACTCACCCATCGGAGTAGAAACACGAATAGGCATATCAAGTAATTCACAATGTAAATTTAGACCATTAGCAAATGAGGAAGATACATAAGAAAATGTGGATCCAGGATCAAACAATACAGAAGCCATGCAATCACAAACCAGAAGATTACCTGTGATGACCGCATCAGATGCCTCCGCTTCAGACCGCCCAGGGAAAGCGTAACAATGGGCCCTATCGTTGGTCTGTCCATTGCCCCTACCATGCTGTGATGTAGTGGCTCCAGTTTGCCCATCACCTCGACCATTTTGGTGACCACCATTACCTCGACCACCACGTCCTCCAGAATAACGGCCTCTACCATGACCGCCTCTACCTCTAGCCATTGGGGGTCTATAACTCTGTTTTGGACAATTCTTCCTAATATGTCCAGTCTCCCCACACCCATAACACTCTCTGGAATCAAGCATAGGTCTCTCAGAGAAGTGTTGACCGGTCTGAGGTGGACCCCCAACTACAGTCTGTAGTGAAGACTGAATGGGTCAAACTGAGTAACCTCTGGAACCCTGTCCTCTAGAGTAAGAACCATTAAACTCACCTCCTTTTCGAAACCTCTTTGATGTCGATGCCATGGTGAATTCATCTGGCTTCACTCCTTCCACCTCTACCACAAAATCTACCACTTCTTGGAAGGATTTTGCCGTAGTCGCTACCTGTAAGGCTGAAATCCGCAACTCTGACCTCAACCCCTTAACAAAACGACGAATCTGCTCTTGTGGAATGAAACAAAGTTAAGTGGCATATCTGGATAGTACACGAAATTTAGCCTCATATGCATTGATCGACATCCTGCCTTGCTCTAGGCTCAAGAACTCATCCCTTTTCTTATCCCTCAAAGTCCGGGGGATATACTTCTCCATCAACAAGCTAGAGAATGAGGACCAAGTCATAGGTGGTGCCTCTGTTGGTTGACACTCAACATGTGACCGCCACCACATTTTGGCGTTCCCTTGAAACTGATAACTCACGAACTCAACACCAAACTGTTCTACTATACCCATCTTGTGTAATAGCTCATGACAGTCAACCAGAAAATCGTAGGCATCCTCAGATTCAGCACCCTTGAAGACTGGAGGTTTCAATTTCAAGAACTTACTAAAAATTTCATGCTGATCATTTGTCATTATAGGCCCAGTAGTCAGACGTGGAAACATGCCTATGTCCAATGAAGCATCCATACGAGGAGCCATAGTGGCTGCATGTTGTATCTCTGAAACCGGAGGTGTTGGTGCAGAAAACACTGGAGGTGCCTGACCTTGATTAGACAACCCACTAAGATAAGCGAGAACTTGATTGATCATCTCTAGGGTAGGTTGGGGTGGCAATCCCTCATTCTGCACTTGTTCATTTTCCCCATCCTCCCCTTCTCTTATTACTTCTTCAGTCGGTGGAGGAGTCACCGCCCTAGTATCAGATGGGCTAGGTGCTCGTCCTCTTCCCTTAGAGGACGTCCTCCCACGACCTCTACCACGGCCTCTTGTCGCTGCTCTTCCTCGAGCTACAGCCCCAGTGGCTGGCTCAGACGCACCCTGTCCCGCTGGTACTGGTGTTGGCGTAGTCATTGCTCTCGTTCTAACCATCTGCGAAATAGAGTGAAGATGGTCAGATACCAATTTGTATCACCTAGATACCAATTGGACCCAAGTAATAGCACGAAAGAAAGAAAGAAAGAAAGAATGAAATTTTCCTAAAGTCTTATAGCCTCTCAAAGAAAAGTAAAGGCGTCCCCTACCGTTCCTTAAGACTCTACTAGACTCGTTCTTGTGTGATGAGACCAACGAACCTAATGCTCTGATACCAAGTTTGTAACGACCCAAAACCAGGCCACGACTGGCACCCACACTTACCTTCCTATGTGAGCGAACCAACCAATCTAAACCTTAACATTTCAATGTAACATCAACATAAAGTAATGCGGAAGACTTAAACTCATTAATAAAAACCAATTCAATAACTATTATTTCCCCAAAATCTGGAAGTCATCACCACAAGAACATCTATGATCAAATTACTAAATCTAAGAGTTTCTAAAAAGCTAAAAATACATAAAAGCTAGTCCATGCCGGAACTTCAAGGCATAAAGACATGAAGAAGAAGATCCAGTCGAAGCTAGAAGCGTTAGCTCACCCTGATATCAGAAGTAATGAAGACTGGCTAGAGTTACTGTTGAGTCGAAGATGATGGCACGTTTGCTGCACTCTACAAATAAACAAGAAGAAAACATAAAAGTAGGGGTCAGTACAAAACACGGGTACTGAGTAGATATCATCGGCCAACTCAAAATAGAAATCAATATATACCAAGTAATATCATAAAATCAACTATGATACTCAACGTGTAGCAACAACAAGTACTATATCATTAACAATTACCGTCAAGTTCACACATGTGGACTCAAGCCTCAATACCATACTCATATGGGAATTATGTTCATTAGATTGAGTATATTAACATCTTTCAAGATTCATTATCTTTATTTCTCTTGTGTAGGTACGTGACACTCCGCTCCCTCATATTCATTAATCCTCTTGTGTCTGTACGTGACACTCCGATCCCCTAAATCTACGTGTCGGTTCGTGACACTCGATCCCCTAATTCTACGTGTCGGTTTGTCACACCCGATCCCCTAAATCTACGTGTTGGTTCGTGACACCCGATCCCCTAAATCTATGTGTCGGTTCATGACACCCGATCCCCTAAATCTACGTGTCGGTTCGTGACACCCAATCCCCTAAATCTACGTGTCGGTTCGTGACACCCGATCCCCTAAATCTACATGTCGGTTCGTGACACGCAATCCCCTAAATCTACGTGTTGGTTCGTGACACCCGATCCCCTAATCTCATTCTATCAACTCATCAAGCCTTCTCCCTTACCAAGGCATCATCAATCTCATTAAAAAGTTCATCAAGCCTTCTCCCTTACCAAGGCATCATCATTAAAAAGAGATTAAGTTTTTATCAAGATTTGGGATTCAATAACTTCATCATGCTTACTATAATCACAATTTTATAATCACGTTCGTGCATGCATACAATTAAGCACATAGCAGAGTTTACAATACTATCAATACATATCATTCTCTATCAAGAGTTTACTATGAAAGCATGAAAACCATAACCTACCTCCACCGAAGACTAGTGATCAAGCAAGCAAATTCCCAAAGCTTTGTTCTTCTTTCTTCCTCGTTCGATTCTCCCTCTCTCTCTTGTTCTTTCTATTTTCTTTATTCAAACCCTCTTTCTTTTACCCTAATTAGTATATAATTAAGAATAAAAGATGACAATAATAACCCACTAATTAACTTAAGGTTACCTCTTTTAACCCCCAAGTAATTAGACTTATTAACATTAACCCTCTAACTTTACAATTAAAGTAGGAATAGTCCAAAACGTCCCTTAAAATGTGTAAAGAAATCTGACCCAGCCTGGGATTTCGCAGTCTGTGACGGCCTGTCGCGCCTGCGACGGTCCGTTCTGCTGCCCGTCACAGAGTTCAGAGACTCAATTTCTCTGAAGAGTCTGTGACGGTCCGTCACACCTGTGACGGTCCGTCCTGCCATTCCGTCACGAAGTTCAGAGAGTTGATTTTCACTATCCAATTTCAGATTTTTAAGTTTTATGGAACGAGACCCCCTCGACGGTCCGTCGCGCCCATGACGGTCCGTCGTGGGGTCCATCATTTTTGCCAGTTTTTCCAGAATTGAAATCTGCTGCTCAAAACGACTAAACAGATCGTTACAAATACAAAATTTAAGAAACTCTCAGAATATTAAGAATACAAAAAGATGCAAACACCAACTCTTTGATCGTCTCTCTTCCATTATTTTAGTGGTGGATCCCCACATTATCCGTAATAGATTAAGTAATACATAGATTAAATTATGAAAAATCGCTAGAACATAATTGATTAAATTGAATATCTCTTGAAATCGTTTTCGATTCGTCCATTGGAAAGTGAATTTGTGATTTTCAAACCCTAAATGAAATTGGTCAATTTAATAGCAACTCAAACAAATTTTTGAAAAATTTAGACAAAAATAAAATCAATAAACAAATCAAAAAGTCGAATAAAGATGCATATCTTATCAAAGGGATTGTTGTGCATATCTTTAGCGATATATTGTTCAATTTTTTTAAAAAAAATTGAAAACAACGGAAGAGAGAGAAGCGGGAGTTGAAAGATGAAGAAGATTTGGAAGAAAGAAAATACTTTTTTTTTTACAAAAAAGAGAGAATGAGTTGGAAAACATATAACTAAGGGAAGATAAAAAAGAATCTAAATTAGGATATGCAATATTTTTTATAATATTGATATTTAATATTTTTACTAATATTTATAAAATATGGATGTTTAAATAATTTTGTTAGAATTTTTTACTAGTTTGCTAATATATCCTTAAAACAATTATTTAAAAAGAATATAGGGTTGGGCATTCGGTATTCGGTTCATTATTTTTTTTTTGATATTTTTGGTTTTCGATTCTTGTAATAGGTGTACCGAAAAACCGAACCAAAAAATTTAGTTTTTATTTTATTTTTTTGTTTCAGTTTATCTAATTTCAATTCGGTATTTGTTAGTTCGGTTCAATGAAAGCAAAATATGAAATATATTACCTGCTGTTGGTCGTCGGTCAACTGTTGGTCGCCAGTCGGCAGCTGCTACTGGTTCACCGATCCACTGTGCAACATCTCACAATTAGAAATGACTAGAACAGAGATTAAAATCTGGAAATATTCGATTTTGAAAGGAATATGAAAAATCTAAAAAATTATCCAAGTTAGGAAAGTGAGTTTTGGTCATTTTAAAACGATCATAACTTCTAGAGCAGGATGAGTTAGGAGTAGTTCAAGATATTACTGGAAATCCCTTAGAGTATTCTTTCCACCGTCATGGAGTTTGCACAATTTGGATATCATATAGTTAGATACGACTTCCGAAAGATGGGTTGTTGCACTAAGGATAGTCCAATTCGTATTTGGAAAGGAAAAATATGTCTTTTCCTTACCCAATCATTTTATTTCATTTTGGGTAATAAATTTAGGACTAAACTGATCTTATTCAGTTCACGCTTTTAGAAAAACAACATAGGGTTTGAGATAAGAGAAAATAAGAGGAGAAAAGAGGAGAAACGAGAAGAGGGAAAAAGAACATTGAAGATCATTGAAGTTCGGCATGTGGAATTCATCGGGGGTGATCCATTTCAAGGTATGTGAGATATTTTCGTGTTGGGTTAGTTCACCCACACACCAACTTGTTTTATTCAGCGACTTCGAATAGATTAAATGATGAAAAGTGAAGTTCTTGAAGAGTATTGTTGAATTCTTGTGGGTTGAGTTGTACCATGCCTAGTGTTGATTTGATTCATTTCCAGGTTATTTTTCGATTCAAATCTATTGGGAATAGAGGGTACTAATGATCCTAAGTGTTTGGGGAAGGAACCATGGGAGTTTAGAGTTTAAAACATAGAGGAAAAGTCAAAGCGTTTGTCCGTAGGGCCCTTGTGCGCCACGTCTCCCATATCCTCCCACGACAGTCTCTGTTCATAGGGCCTTGGGGAGGAGCCCCAGATAGAGCACCCCACGCCTCTCGGAGTGCCAAGAGTGCCAGTTTACCCCATTCATTCCCCACTCTTATGTACTACTTCCTAAGTGATGTACCCATATTTCTTAGTTGATCTGAACTCTCCTAAGGTACATCTAAACATCATGAAATCATTTATAAACATGAGATCATGAACCGTGGATCCATAATCCAATTCAAGGAAAATTAACTTTAAAGTCAAAGAAGTTAAGAGTTAAGTCTAGAAGTTAAGAAGTAAGTCAAAGCAATGTTTCTTAAAGTTTCAAGAGTCTTTAATAAATGTTTTAACTTTTTTTAAGACTCAAGTTTCAAGTTAAGTAAAGAATTAAAAGTTGAAATTCTTTTTTCAACGAAAAACAGAAGGGACTAAGTATTCCCTAAGAGTTGATTTAAGAGAAATGTTTTTCACATTTAAACAAGAATGAAAACTAAGTTTCCCAAACAGCCTTCGGGATATTTTTCAAAAAAGAGTAATAACTTTATTAAATGGAGCAAGCAGGAAAACTGAGATTTTCAAGATTGTGTTTGATCTATGTTTTTTTAGCACTAATCTCAAATCATATAAAATGCTATTCTAAAAACATATAAGATAAGCATATTTTTAGAAGTAGTATTGAACACGAGGTGGGGATGCCAGTGTAATATTAACTCAAGTCTACATGAAAATCATTTAGCCATATTGGGTAGAGAAGGGTCATACTTTTTAGATGAATCCTTTTCACAATAGACTAGTGGATACATTTAGTAGTTTAGGTTCTGTATTAATAACAAGGTATAGGATGGTTATGTCGCAACGTGAGGTAAGAGGTTGTACCATCACTTAGGGTCATAGTGATGGTTGTCAGTTAGAGAAACTCACTTAGTAGTAATAACATGGTTCCACAAGGGTTCTACTTAGTATGAATGGGGTTATGAGACTTCATTCATGCATTGCACAAGTAAACTTTGAGAGGAAGCATTACATTTAATTTATTATGATTAGTAATTGACATCAGTTTATTATGTAGTATTACATATATCTTAGAGTTATTTCGTATCTTTGTATACAAACAGAGTGTTCATCGTGCTTTTAAACAGTTTATCTTTACTGTGCACTTGCTTTTAAACTGCTTTTTAATTAAATGAGTTAATTTAAGTATTCATGACCTAATAACAGCCAAGGTAAGTCTTTCTTTCATAATCTCTTTCAATCCTATGTTGTTTAAGCAATCAAACTTGCATACGATGTACTGATGCCAGTTGTCCTGTATCGTATCATGATGCAGAGGCAAGTAACTAGGATCATCATCCGGCGCACCATTGATCCAGTGAGAAGTTGAGAGTCAGTTGGTGAGCCTCCCATCATTCCGGAGGAAATATTTATCATTCATGTTATTGTTTTTAGTTTTAAGTTGTTAGAATGATTGGGGGTCCTGTCCCAACTTCCCTTGTTTTTAGAGGATTCATAGACATATAGCATAGTTCTTTAGTCTTATTCATTTCATTTGTAAAAGTTTAAGACTTAAGTTGCGTTTTGGCTGAATTAATACTTTAAAGTTATTTTCTTTATATTATTTCCCTTATGTTTAAGTCATCCGCTGTGTTAAGAAAGTCAAGCCAAGGCATCGATTAGGGCCAACAATGGTCTTCGAGTGGCCGCCACACCCAGGGTGTAGGCTCGGGGCGTGAAAAACTTGGTATTAGAGCACAAAATTCAACAGTCCTAGGGAGTCCATGAAGCCGTATTTGTAGAGTCCTAGTGATTGGTGTGAAGTGCGTTACATCTATAATTAGGAGGCTAAAATATTTAGGAAAATACCTCACTTATTTCATACTTATTTTGTGCGTTAGAGTTTGATCTCTAAAAATTTTCCCTATAATTTGTTCCTGCGCGTGTTTTCAGTGAATCATGCCTCCACAAAGAGCAGTCATAGGTCTTCTAGCTAGGTGGATTGTTGAGAAACAAGAGTTTCCAAATGCACCTAAAGTGCAACCTCAAGGCAAAGTTACGTATGTTGAATTTCGAGACACTATGCGGATGTTAAATCGTGTTGCGACTCATCAAGTAGGAAAGAGAGGTAATCTACCGGAAGTGGCTGATACTTCAAGGATTCATGAGTTTTTAGGGATGAATCCACAAGCTTCACAGGTTCAAGTGTCACAAAGGATCCAAAGAACATTGTCGAAGTACTTCTAAAAATTTTTGACGTATTGTATGTTGTTGATGCAGAGAGGGTGGAGCTAGCTTTTTACCAAATGAAGGTGTCGCTAGAATATGGTTCACCCAATAGAAAAAGAATAGGGTTGAGGATGCGTCAATAGTGGGTTGGGCTGTGTTTGAGAGTTCTTTCATGGGACGTTTCATTCTCCGTGAGTTGCAAGAGGAAAATATAAGAGAGTTTCTCACCCTTAATCTTGAGTATATGAGTGTTAATTAGTACAGTTTGAAGTTCACACAGCTTTCCCGCTATGGTTCGGAGATGGTTTCTGACATAAGGATCAAAATGATTTTATTTGTAGTTGGTTTTTCTCGTCAATCAAGCAAGGAAGGCAAGGCAGACATGATCATATGGGATATGGACTTTTAAAGGTTTATGATCCATGTACAACAAGTTGATAAGGATAAGACGAAAGATAGAGGAGAGTTTAAGAATAATAGGCTAAGGCATTAGGGAACGAGTTCAGGCAGTAAGAGAGTGATGTCAACCAGTCATCCCTGCTATAGAATCAAAAGGTACCTACTCCATCATTTGCTAGTCCATTTGCACCCAGAGAAAAAGGTGAGTATCCTGGCAATAATTTTCATAACTTCAGAAATAGACCTGCACGGTCTCAGGGTAGTATGGCACAAGGAGGTAACTGGCTCTTGCATGTGCTAGGTGTTGTAGAACCCTCCTAGGAAAGTGTCGTCAAGGCTAGATAGGTTATTTCAAGTGTGATAAAGAGGGTCACTTCATGAAAGAGTGTCCAAAGAACATGCAAGGAGATAATATCGGTGGAAAAACAAACTGCCTGTATGTTATCAACGGTCCCCAAGAGCAAGAGGATTCGCCAGATGCTATCACTGGTATGATTCAATTCTTGGACTTTACTCTTTATGCTTTGCTAGACCCAAGAGCGAGTTTATCTTTTGTAACTCCATATGTTGGCATGAACTTTGATATTATTCCTGAGCAACTTAATGAACCATTTAGTGTTTCTACACCTATTTGTGAATCCATTCTAGCGGAAAGAGTCTTTATTGATTGCCCATTTCCATAAATCAGAACAGTATCATGGCAAATTTAATTAAGTTAGACATGTTAGGTTTAATTGTCATACTTAGTATGGACTTGATTCATACCTATTATGCATCAATATATTTTAACACTCGATTAGTCAAGTTCCAGTTTCCAGTGAACAAGTTATAGAGTGGAAAAGCAGTTCAACAGTGCCTATGGGTCGTTCCATTTTGTAACATAAGGCACATAAGTTAGTTTCCAAGGGGTGGGTCCATCACTTAGTTTGAGTTATTGACTCAAGTGTTGAGATACCTTCTATTCAATCAGTTTCAATTTCAGTAGTAACAAAGTTTCCAGAAGTCTTTCCTGATGACCTACCCGAAGTCTTTCCTGAGAGAGAAACAAACTTCGGTATAGATATCATTCCAGATACTCGTCCTATCTTTATTCCTCTATATTGAATGGCACCAGTAGAGTTGAAAGAGCAGTTAAAGGATTTTTTTTAAGAGAAGGGTTTTATTTGACCAAATTAACTTAGGAGACAGTTAAATTTCAATGGCTTGAAGCTTGTGAGAAAAACTTTCAGGAATTGAAAAAGAAGTTGACTATTGCCCAGTTTTGACTTTATTGGAAAGTGCTCAAGTTACAGTGGTGTATTGTGATGCATCCAGAGTTGGTTTGGGTTGTGTGTTAATACAGAATGGGAAGTTATAGCTTATGCCTCCAAAAAGTTGAAAGTTCATAAGAGAAATTACCCAAGCCATGATTTAATATTGGTTGATTTAGTATTTGCTTCGTAAGATGGCAACATTATCTTTATGGTGTTCATGTGGAAGTATTCATCGATTACGAGAGTTTTTGGCACCACCCATTTTTAGGAAGATAAGAAAGAGTTAGCAAAGGATGTGCGTAGAATTGCATGATTAGGAGTTCCATTAATGATTTACACAGAAGAAAGAGCAGTGGTAATGAATGGGTTTGAATTATCATTAGTGTAACAAGTAAAAGGTGAGCAAGACCAAGAACCTATTTGACTTAAATTAAAGGCAAATCTTCATAAGCAAAATGTGATAACTTTTGAACAAGGGGGAGATGATGTATCTAGATATCAAGGTAGTTTATGTGTACCGATGGTAGATGATTGAATTACTTGAAAGTTTCACCCATGAAGGGTGTTATGAGAGGAAGATCAATCACCAGTATATTGGTCCTTATGGAATATCCAAGAGGATTGGCTACATAGCTGGTAAGTTAGATCTATCACAAGAGTTAGCAGCAGTCCATCCGGTGTCTCACCTCTCTATGTTGAAGGAGTTCATGAGAGACACTTCACCTATCATACCAACTGAGAATATTGGTATCAATGATAGCTTGTCTTAATGAGGAGGTCTCGATTAAGAATCTAAATCACCAAGTTCACAAGTTGAGAACAAAGTAAGTAGCATCAAGTAAAAATTCTGTGGAGAAATTAGTTTGTGAAGAAGTTACTTGAGAAGCTAGAGAGATATGAAAAATATATATCCACATCTCTTTGAATCCGGAGAATATGCAAACAAAGGTAAAAATTTTCCTCTTAGTGCCCTTAAGTTATGAGTAAGCATGTTGGTTGACTGCATTAACTTGTTGGGTGTTTGAACTACATGTTACACCCTTAGCCTAGTAAGAGAAATCTCATTCGAGGACTAATGTTTCCATGGGGTAGATATCATAACATCTCGAAACTAGAGATGACTAGAAAAGAGGTTATAATCAAGAAATATTTAGTTCTGAAAGGAATAAAAAAAATTTGGAAAATTTTTCCAAGTTAAGAAACTGAGTTTTGGTCATTTTTAAACGATCATAACTCCTAGATCAAGATGATATAGGATTAGCTCCAGGTATGGTTGGATATCCCTTATAATAATCTTTCCAACGCCACCAAGTTTACGAAAGTTTGATATTGTTTGAGTATGATACGCCTTACGGAAGTTGGGCTATTGGACTCCAATCCAGATTTGGGAAGGTCAAATTTGTCTTTTCCTTACCCAATTATTTTATTTCGTTTTGGGGTGATAAATCTGGGTCTAGACTGATCTTATTCAGTTCAAACTTTAAGAAAAACAAGTTAGCATTTTTAGATAAGAGAAAAGAAGAGGAAAAGAGAGGAGAAAGGAGAAGAGGAGCAAGAACGTTCAATATCGTTGAAGTTCGACTTGTGGAATTCGTTGAGAGTGATCCCTATCAAGTTATGTGAGATCCTTTTGTGTTGGTTTAGTTAATCCACACACCAACTTGTTTAAATCAGCGATTTTTAATATATTGAACAATGAAAGTGAAGTTCTTGAAAAGCATTGTTGAATTCTTGTTGGTTGAGTTATTGCATACCTAGTGTTAATTTGATTCGTGTTTCTCTATTTTTTTTTCGAGTCAAATCTATTGGGTGTTAGGGTACTAATGATCCTAAGTGTTTCGGGAAGGAACCATGGAAGTTTAGAGGGTTTAGAGTTGAAAAATGGAGAACAAAATATATAACGCCTGTCAATAGGGCTCTGGGGCGCTGCGCCTCCCATTGCCCCATAGGACAATCTTTATCCGTAGGGCCTTGGGGCGGCGCGCCAGCCAAAGCGCCCCAAGCCTCTTAGAGAGACAAGGTCACCATTTCACCCCATTCATTCCCTACTCTTTCGTATTAGTTCCTAAGTGATGTACCCATGTTTATTATTTGATTCCAACACTCTAAGGTACATATAAATATCATTGAATCCTCCATAAACATTAGATGATGAACCTTTAGTCCATAATTCAATTCAACGAAAGTTAAGTTTAAAGACAAACAAGTTAAGATTTAAGTTTAGAAGTTAAGAAGTAAGTCAAAGCAAAGTTTCTTAAAGTTTTAAGAGTCTTTAATAAACATTTTCACTTTATTTTAAGACTCGAATTTCTAGTTAAGTAAAGAGTAAAAAGTTGAAGTTCTTTCTTCAAAGAAAAATATAAGGGAACTAAGTATTCCCTAAGAGTTGATTTAAGAGAAATGTTTTTCACATTTAAACAAGAATGGAAATCACGTTTTCCGAAAAGCCTTCGGGATAGTTTTCAAAAAAGAGTAATAACTTTATTAAATGGACCAAGCAGGAAAACTGAGATTTTCAAGATAGCGTTTGAGCTATGTTTTTTTAGCACTAATATCAAATCACAGAAAATGTTATTAAAAACATATAAGATAAGTATATTTTTAGAAGTAGTATTGAGAACCGAGGTGGGGATGCGAGTGTCATATTAACGCAACCCTCCATAAAAACCATGTAGCCATATTGGGTAAACAAGGGTCATACTTTTTAGATGAATCATTTTCACAATAGACTAGTGGATGCACATAGTAGTTTAGGTTCTTTATTGACGGCAAGGTATATGATGGTTCTGTTGCAACGTGAGCTAAGAGGTCATACCATCACTTAAGCTCATAGTGATGGTTGTGGGTTAGATAAACTCCCACAGTAGTAATAAGATGGTTCCACAACGGGTTCTGATTAGTGTGAATTGGTTTATGAGACTTCATTCATATATTGCACAAGTAGACTTTGAGAGGAAGAATGATATGTAATTTATTATGATTATGAATTGACAACAATTTATAATATATTTTTACATACATCCAGAGTTATTTCGTATCTTAGTATACAAAAAGAGTTTACATCATGCTTTTAAAAAGTTTATCTTTACTGTGGACTTACTTTTAAACTTCTTTTTAATTAAATGAGTTCATTTGAGCATTCATGAGTTAAGAAGAGCAAAGGTTGGTGTTTCTTTCATAATCTCTTTCAAGCGTATGTTTTTTAAGAAATCCAACTCGAATATGATGTATTGATTCCAGTTGTCCTGCATCGTATCATGATGCAGACACAAGTAACTAGGATCATCATCTGGTGCACCATTGATCCAGTGAGCAGCTGAGAGTCAGTTGGTGAGCCTCCTATCATTTCGGAGGCTATATTTATCATTCATGTTAATTCAGTTTTTAGGATGATTGGGGGTCCTGTCCCAACTTCCCTCTTTTTTAGAGGCTTTATAGACATATAGCATAGTTCTTTAGTCTTATTCATTTCAGTTGTAAAAGTTTATGACTTAAGTTGCCATTTTGGATAAATTAATACTTTAATATATTTTTTTTATGTTATTTCCCTTATGTTTATGTCTTCCGTTGGGTTAAGAAAGTCAGACCAAGGCTTTGTTTGGGGCGAACAATGGTCCTTTTTAGAATGTCAGGCCAAGGCTTGACTTGGCTAGCCATGATATAGTCATCATGGGTAGAAACAGGGTCATACTTTTTAGATGAATATTTTTTACAGTAGTCTAGTGGATCCACTTAGTAGTTCAGGTTCTATATTGACGGCAAGGTATAGGACGATCATCTTGCAACATGCGGTAAAACATTGTGCCATCACTTAGACTCATAGTGATGGTTGTCGGTAAGAGAAACTCCCCAAGTAGTAATAACATAGCTCCTAAAGGGGTTATAATTAGTATGAATGGGGTTATGGAACTTCATTCATATATTGCACAAGTAGACTTTGAGAGAAAATGTGATATGTCTTTTATTATTACTATGAATTGACAGCATTTTATTCTGTATTTTTACATGCATCTTAGAGTTATTTTGTATCTTTGTATAAACACAAAGTTCACATCATGGTTTTAATTAGATTATCTTTATTATGCACTTTCTTTTAAACTACTTGTTAATTAAATGAGTTCAGTTAAGTATGCATGAGTAAAGAAGAGGCAAGATAAGTATTTCTTTCATAATCTCTTTCAAGCCTACATTGTTTTAGCAATCTAAATTGCATCCTCGTATATTCAATGTATTGATGCCAGTTGGCCTTCATCGTATCATGATGCAAACGCATAGTTGATCCAGTGATCCACTTAGAGTCAGTTGGTGAGCCTCCCATCATTCCGGAGGGCTTATTTATCATTCATGTTATTGTTTTTAGTTTTCAGTTGTTAGGATGACTAGAGATAATGCCCCAACATTCCTCATTTTTTAGAGGCTTCATAGACAGATAACATACTTCTTTAGTCTTATTCATTTTTAAGACATAAGTTGTCACTTTGGCTAAGTTAATACTTTAAAATTGTTCTCTATAAGTAATTTGCTTTATGCTTAAATCTTCTACTGAGTTAAGAAAGTTAGGTCAAGGGTTCTCTTGGAGACAACAATGGTCTTCGAGTGTCGGCCACGCCCAGGGTTTAGGCTTGGGATGTTAAACACTACTTCTAGTCGGGGCGGTCGACCGGTCGTTGCCTTCACGTCGCTGGTCATTGGCGTCATAAAGTGGGAAGTGGGGGAAAGCATTTTTGGAAAAGTGACGTGTGTGCGGCGCTTGATAAGTAAGTCTTGACCTAAATTAAATATTGTTTGAAGAATCTGAAAAGTGGAAAGAGAAAATTGAAATTTGACTCAAATTATTTGAGAATTGACCTAATTTTATTTATTATTTAATGATAATAGTGAATATAATATAAATATACATTATATATAATATATTTCATTTAAATTGAAATAACCAAAATACCAAAAAAAATATCGAAAACCGAAATACAAAAAAAAACGATTTGGTTCGTTATTTTGGTTTTTTGGTATTTATGTCCAGCCCTACGAGGATACTCATCACTATTATTGTAGAAAAGATATAAGTATGGTATTGAGGAAAAATTGAGTCTTTAATTAAGTTAATGCATTCATTGAAACCATTCCATTGTTAATACCTAGAAATCCATTGCATTAGCAATATACGCATTAATACATAATCGAGTGTATAACATTAGCTATACATAGATTGAAAAAGAGTACCAAACAAGGTACTAATAATACACAAGTTTATGCATGCATTATTTTTCTTAATACACTCTACCAAACGACTTCAAGATCTAATTCAGCATGCGCAAAGTTCTCAAGTTTTCAATTACTAAATAATCCTTATGTCCTCTCCTTATTCACTACGCCCCAAATGAAATATGATACATTGCTCTATCTAACAACATTTGTTCATTATTGACTTTGCACAGTTCTTTATAAATTATAAATAAAAAGGTAGTAATTTTTTACTATATAACGTTTAAATATAATAAATGTAATGTCTTAAAAATGTAGAATTATTGGTTAAAAGACCCCCCTAACCTATTGTCAGATTTCCAACTACAGACTCATACTTTAGGGAGTTCTATTATCCTCTTGGACTATTTTAAAGTGTAATTATTTACTCCCTAAATGTTGATGTGGCAAAAAAGGTGTAAAAGAGAGTGAAAGATAAAGAGATGATTAAAATATTAACTTTATAAATATTTAATTTATTTAATATTAATATTCTATTAATAACAAAAAGAAAAAGAAATTGTATTTCCTTTTATTTCTTTTATCTTCTTTATCTTTTCCCTTTAATGTTCATAAGATCCGTAGACACCGGTGGGCTCACCTCGACCACCAGGGTAACCACCGCCATTCAGGTTCACTTCAAATATCACCTCCACCGCCGCTTTTGTTGTCACCGTCACTATAAATCTGGTCAAATCATATATCTCCGGCAAACTAACAATCACTTTCGACTCAATTTTAATTAGAAGACTTTAGCACTATTGTAACATGGAATCCCAATCTTCATGCAAATACCGCATAATTCAAAATCATTCATAAATTCGTTGTTCATCAATTTTTTATTACTACGCCAATTCATATCTTCAAATCACATACTTTTCATCATATCTCCTTTTTTTCATCACTTTGAAAAAAATTTGGTAGGTCAAAATCAAAATTGAAAGTTAGAAGAATCGAACTTTAGTCTAGTCATTAATGGAGGAGATCACTAAGTAATAGATTCAATAAATGGAAAAGAATTCATCGTTGGGTACAGACCCTTTAATGAAGAAGACCCATTTATTGAAATTGTTGTAAACATTAATCAGTGATTAAAATATTCGTCTGTCACTAGCTTTTGAGAACGATATTTCGTGGTATTTAGAATTCCGGTGAAGGTCGATGATGCAGTAGTCATGGCATCCCCGTCGTCAAATCTGCAAAAGCCTCAATGGAAAAGAAATGGAAGAAAGGAAAAGAAAAAAAGGATATATATGTATGTACATAAAAGTAAAATATAAAAGAATAATTAATTTTTTTAATATAAAAAAGAATACTATTACGTGGCAGCGCGTGTTGATTAATACTAATACGAATCTGGGCGTGAGTTTGTAGGGGGCTAGATATTTCATTTTAAAGAGGTTCTGGGGGGGGGGGATAGGAACCCCATAAAAAATAAGTGTGTAGTTGAGAATTCGGTAATAGCTTGGGAGGACTTTTAGGCATTTTAAAAAAATGTAATAAGAAAATGGCTATAATTAATAACTAGAATAAATTAGAGCTAAGTATAAAATTATTCATTGATTTTTCATAAGTGGAGAAGTAATGTTGAACATTTCAAAATAATATAGTGGACAATATTGTTGGACGGAGAAATCATTATACGCCTTTGTCCCTAATTTCTTGTTTCCTTTTGAATCGACACATCTATTAAGAAAGCAATTATTGATATAGAGAATTTACCATTTTATATCTATTAATTATGAAGTAGATAAATTAAAAATTTTAAAATTTTCAACAAATTTTATCTTTTCCAAAGTAATTAATTGAGGATATAATAGATAAAAATATATTTTTTTAAATCAAAATAATTAAATAATTAGAAACAACTAAAAAATAAAAAAAATGAATAAATAACTAGGGACAGAGGAAGTACTTATAGCCTAAACAATTTAAAATAAAAATTTAATCTTCAATTGTGCATTGAGCTTGAAGCAACTCAAAGTTATCAAAAGGGAAGTTATAAACTAACAAACCTACTTGTCCAACTGTCCCCCATAAACCTAAAAAGTCCAAATAAAAGTTCACCAATCTGATTTGTTTTTATTTGTTAAACTGATATGTTCATAAAATATTATTGATGTTTATTTGTGAATAATTTGTTGTTTTGTCAAACCAAACCTCAATTGGAACATGAAAAGAAGCGCTCAAATGAAACATTTGTCTAACTTTAGCCTCAAACTTCGTGAAATGGCTTAACTCTGCTTTAACTGTCTTCGTTTAATTTTAATTGTTATGATTTATTTAGAATCAAATTATAAATTTTAATTAATTTTTTGTGATATATTTTTTCATTGTATAGATATGTAAAAGATTGCAATTTATACTACTTTTATTATAACTTTTTTAATATCTAAACTTCTTATTTAAAACATTGAATTAATGTAATCTAATGAAACTTAAAAAATTAATTAAGTTAACATTTGAAATGAAAAATGATAATTATAAGTGAACAAAGAGTATTTATTTTGTGAAATGACAACATATAAATAGAGTTATTATTAAACGAAAGTTACTCATAGCTCTTCTAGCTTAAATTATTTTAGATTTTGTTTGCACACAAGTTAAATAATCAATTTTTTAATATAATGGATAGGGTAATTAATTAATGACACATATACAAATCAATGCATTGAACATGATACTTAATGGCCACTTGTTGGAATCTTTGTCTGGTTGTGGAAGGTTAACGATATTAATTTCTCAACCCTGCACACCCTACTTAAAGTTCAAAATAATGCAACTCCAATTATTTCATGTTGGATTAACTACAAATGTAGCTTTCCCTCGAGATAATATAAAAGGTACATGTCATTTATAATGAACCACTCCACATACAGTGAATAAGAGAAATAAATGTAAAAAAGAATAAGAAAAATTGGTCGAATCTAATCAATTACGTTTTTTTCATCATAAAATTATGGACTTCTATTTAAGTGTATAATTATTTCGAACAATTATAATGATCTTTATGCAGATTAAGGATTTGAACTTTCAAGGTGTCACGTAGATACATTGATTAGATCACTAAATCAACCTTAGTTTCGACTTTCGATTTGCACGAAATGCAGAAGCCATAACTTTTTAAGAATAATTTTACTAACATTACAAATACATAGTAATCCCTCCATTTCACAAAGAATTATCTAGTTTGATTTGACACGAAGTTTACCATAATAAAAAAGACTTTTGAATCATGTGGTCCTAAATTAAAGTTATGTAAAATGTACAAAATTGTCCTTTAATCTAAAGGTCTTTAAACATGCCACGTGGAAAGCTGAAATTAAAATGTTACAAAAAAAAAAAGACATCATTTTTCTTTAAAAAGACTAAAAAGGAAAAGATGTCATTCTTTTTTAAATGGAGGGGGTATTTATTTATAATGGTGTAATCATTCAAAACTTATTAAATGTAAATTTAGAAAAATAATTTGGATTATATTAAATTCATAATATATTAGTCCAAATAAATATCATGTGTTAATATAAATTGGCTAATTATTTAATTAAGTCCAATAATTATGGATTTAATTAAAATCCAATTTAATTGATTTCAACTACAATAGATGAACCCAATTTGCTAAGCCCAATTTCACTCATTCTAGAGACCATTTTTGGTTTCACGTGGCAAATGATGTGGTATTTCATGTCAAAAACTAAGACAATAGAATTATGACATGTGTCAAAAATGACGAGTTTGCTCCATAAAGCTCATATGTCATGTCACTTAAATTTGATTGGCCGAAGAGAGCCTCGTTCCAATCGCAACTCCTCTATTTAAAAATTATAAATAAGGGTCCTCATAACTCATTTCTAAACAAGAAGCTAGAGAAAATACATGGTAAAAACACCATAAAATTCTATATAACCTACAAGTTTAAGAATTCAAGTGTTCAAGTTCAAGAGCGAACAAGATCAAGACCATCAGATTCAAGAACAAGCTCGAAGCTCTTGATTTCAAGTAAAAGACAAGATCAAGATAAAGTTCAAGTTTAATTTCATCAAATATGTAAGAACAAGATTTAAAGCCGTTGAATCAAAGACCAAGTTCAAGATAAATTCAAGATTAAGTTCAAGATAAGTTCAAGATTAAGTTCAAGAGCCCTTGAAGTTATATTTGAAAAACAAATCTAGAGAAATCATAAGGGATTTTAACACTCACACGTTGAAATAATAAATACAATTGTTCCTTAATTTTACCCTCAATCAACTACCTCTGAGGCCACTAGCTCCAAATTCTCTAATAAAGTTGAAGGAATTTTTGAATTACCTTTGGAATTTTCGAAGCTGTTACGATGAGCAAGGATGCTACACTGGGACAACAAACACTTCAAGTGTCGTCTGCATCAACTCTTGTTGTTGGATCTTCAATACCAAAATATGCAAGTTCATGCACAAATGCTTTAGTAGGAGGAAGCATTGTTACTGAAAAGATCATGAAAACATTGACTTTACTTGAGCAATCTTATTCTAATAACCCTACAACTAGGAAGAACTATGATTCAATGAATGAATCATCTCCACATGCATCCTGTAACATGAGTATGTTGAATATCAACTTACACGAAAATTCATGCTACTCTCCTACATCTTCAATGACCATGCAAAGAATGGTGATTTCTGCTTCTTGCTCTGAGGAACAACTCGCATGGTTCAAGAATTGACAAAGCACGTACAACACCAAGAGTTTCAAATTTATGACTTGATTAATAGGATGGAAGGGGTTTTAGATGGAGAAGCGATTCACGCGACTGGAAATGGTTTTGAAGTTCAACATATCAGAGATCTTGTGAAGAAAACATCATTTGTTAATGAGATGTCAATTTCTTCTGAAGGAGTTCTCTCACTCGGTCTCTTGAAGAAGTTTATTGAAAGAATAATCAAAGATAAGTATAAATTCTCCACCAAGTCTTCTCATATGTATGTAAATCTATATACTACAAGATTGATAACTTTAAAATACCTATTGGTTATTAACTTCCTAAATTTCAACAATCTGAGGGTAAAGGAAATCTGAAGTAACATGTTGCACACTTTGTGGAGACATCTAATAATATAAGAACATATGAAGACCATCTTGTCAAGCAGTTTGTCCGTTTTCTAAAACAAAATGTCTTTGATTGGTACGTGGATTTTTTATCCTAATTCTATTGATAGTTGGGAGAAACAAGAGCACAAGTTTCTCAATCGCTTCTATCGAACAAGTAGTATATTGAGCATGGTAAAAATCATTAATACTCCCCAAAGAAAGGATGAACCGATTATAAATTTCATAAATCGATGGAGGAACACGAGCCTAAATTGCAAGGATGAACTTAGTGAAGCTTCTGCAATAGAATTGTGTATCCAAGGAATGCACCGGAGCTTTTTTATATCTTACAAGGAATAAAATCAAAATCCTTCAAAGATCCAGCTATTCACGCTCATGATATGGAGTTTAATATGTACTCTACTGGAAAAGAAATGACGTTTGTCAATGATCCTCATAAAGGAGGAGACAAGTAGGAATCAAGGAGACTACGTGAATTTGTGCCCAGAAATGACAACAAAGAATCCATGTATGTAAATGTGTCCCCTATGAAGATCACTATGAATTGATTAAGTTAAAGAACATTTACTTGACAGTTATGTATCAACCTCATGAAGCTAAAAAACCAATGAACAATATTATTGTGAGTATCATAGACTTGTAAGCCATGCTCTTCAAAAATGTTTTGTATTTAAGGATAGTGTGATGTGATTGGTTAACAAAAATAAAATTTCCTTGATGATGAGAATTCTAGTTCTAAAGGAATCTCAATCTATTTGTCTCACTCAATCCTATCCAAATATATATCTCTGAAAAACATGAATAAGAGTCATTACAACAAGAAGTTAATATTATGGTGATGAAGGCTGAATTTTTCTGACGAGGCAAAGACACAACAAGTCAAGCTTACAAAAATATTCATCTTAGCAATTAATAAGAATGAAAATTGTTAAAATATTAGATAAACACAAGTCCATGAAGCACCCAAAGAGAGAAAAGGTGAGTAGAAGTGCATCACTATCAGAAATCTAACTTCTTATGACTCTAGAGGAGTTTTTGCCAAGTTCGATATGCACAAAGTCTACTAAAGACAATTTTGAGGAATCATGTTTCAATGTTGATAAATAAGAAACAATGAATGTGCAAGAACAACGAGTGAATCTTCACCAAAAGTGTCTCCTATTGACGAAGAAAAAGCAACAAGAGAAATGTCGTCAATCATGTCTCCTTAATCTTCCAAAAAACATATTGAACCTTTTCTCCAAGAAGCACACACATGTGATACGAAACTTACATCTATAGATAATGATCTTCTATTTGGTGGAACACTACTTGATTTCCCTTTGTATATGGTGGGTCACGTGCTACAGGAGAAGATCGATGAATCTGAATAGATGAAAGATTTAGAGTCAACATTCTACATATCCACACATTAAAGGAACTCGATCACGACTGAAGAACTTAGTGAAAGTCATTTGTTGATGCAAAAATCTAATTAGGTTG
Organism: Solanum lycopersicum; assembly: GCF_036512215.1. Lineage (NCBI taxonomy): Eukaryota > Viridiplantae > Streptophyta > Magnoliopsida > Solanales > Solanaceae > Solanum > Solanum lycopersicum. The sequence goes on along the minus strand of NC_090806.1, from coordinate 11,645,375 downwards.
AATAGAGTTCCATACGATTTATTAAATTACAACATTCTGCTTAGTGTTATCTAATTCGAGGGCAAATGTTCATAACGGAGAGACTTCGATCAATTATTAGTTTTGGGCCAACTTCTAATGACCATGTCTTTTAGAACATAGAGGTTGAGGTGGCCCATGAGGTGTCAAATCGAAGATATTTGATTCCTCTTTCTAACATCGTCATGTTTGCTACATTTCGAGCTTCGAGTAAAAATTTTTAACTATATGAGTGGAGCCTTTCTAGCTAAATCTATTCATTCATTTAATGGAACGGGTATTTCGATATTTTCTTTAACCCCACTAATACTAAATTGTTTTTCATCCCCAAGTTAAGGTCTGAATTATATCACTTTTAAATATCCCAAAAACGTTTAGGGATTTGAGAGCAAGTTTAAGAAGAGAAAAGAGAAGGTCTGAAGCGTTCTTTCAAGAACTTGAGAATTCGCCAAGAAGAAGTTCTCTTTGAGGTATGTAAGCTTTCACAGTGTTGGGTTTATTTTCCCTCACTCCAATCATGTAAATTCATACCTGAATTCATTTTTTGAAGTTGATGATTGATTGAGTTTCTTGAAAAGTTTTTGAGTTTTAATCTCATTCTTTTAAAATGGTGGTTTTGAGTTTTTTAGGTGAGGGTCTTGCGAAGGAGTGTTGTTTCTTGGTGGATTTTATGTGGGATTTCAATAACTTCGTTTAGGGTTTGTTCATCAAAGGAAGTTTGGAGAAAATCATTTGATTTTAGATAAGTTGGGAGCCATAAAATTGAAAACAAATTCGTCACATTGCTGGACATAGGTGTGGGGTAGCGTGCCACTACCGCGCTAGAACAACTGCCCTGTAGTTTGGGTTCTAGCGTGGCGCGGCACCATTATGCCAGAACTAGTAGCCTGTAGTTTAGGTCCTAGAGCAGTGCGCCACTCGTAGTTTAGTTGTTTTGAGGTTGACGCCACACGCCACTGAGTTCGCCATGGTCGCCAATTCCCTTACTTTTTTGTCTTTCGTTCTTTCTGTGTGTTTCCTCAAATCGTACTTATGTTCTCTTCTTGATACTTACTCTTAAAGTCATCATTAATCCTTTATGAATTATTCATATCCTAATTACATCTCCGAATTTACATTTCAAATTAAAGTAACGTTAAGAGGATAGTTCAAAAGGTCTTTTTGAGTCAAAATTAAGAAACCCTTTTGCAATTAACTGATGATTTCAACTAAGTATTGAGTAAATTAGTATAAGGATGAAGGGAGATAAGTTTCATATTTCTAAATGAGTATAAGGGAACTAAGTATTCCTAAGTATATGCTACTTTTACATTGAAAAGATAGAAACGTGGATTTATAAATGAGTTTACAAATTAAGAAGAGTTTTCGAGAAGTTCCTCTTTTAAGAGGATCTTTTGAGCAATTACCTCAAATTGAGAACGATTTATGTTTTAAACATTTGAGCATAGGTTATAACTTATTGGGAGTAGTATTAAGCACCGACACGGGGATGAGTTTAGACAACTCAAACTCCTTATAAATCATGTATGCCAATATGGGTCAGGGGTCATACTTTCTAGATGATTCCTTGTTTCTTTTAAGCATAAATTAGTGGATACACATAGTTGAGGTGGTCTATACCCCTGCAAGATATATGGCTACTCTAGCAGCATGGGCTAAGCATTGTATCATCACGTAGCTCATAGTGATGGTTATCGGTTAGAGAATCTCCCAAATAAGAGTAAACGAGTATGTTATTCTATTTATATATATATTTAAGTTGATATATACTATTTTAAAAGCTTTATTTAGTTCATCTCTTATTGTTGATTTCATATTTGAGTTGAGATGAGGTTAGTATATGTTTCCAGAGTATCAGTTTAGTTGTTTATGTTTCAACTTTCCCCTTACATACTCGTACATTCATTGTACTAACAACATTCGACTTGCATCTTATTTATGATGAATATATAGGACAGGTGCTTTGTTGATCCCATTGCAATCCATCTAGCTTTCATAAGCCTCCTTGTTTTCTTGAGGATTTAACATTATTATTTTTTTCTTGTTAGGTTGTTCGGGTCTTGCTCTGAAATCTATCGTATTATTTAGAGGCTTCATAGAGAACAGTAGTTGAGAAGTCTTCCTTTTTCCCTTGTTGATGTTTTGAGACTTGGAGTCCATTTTTTATGTTTTGAGACTTGGAGTCTATTGTTTATGTTTTATTAAGAATTTCATACATTCATTGAGTTGAGTTATTGTTGAGACAAAGTTGTAAATGTTCACATTGGAAGTGCTCAATTTGTTGAGTAAGTCTTCAGCTTAATAGCGAGTCAGACCAAGTGTTCGCTTGGGACTAGTGATAGTTCTCGAGTGACGATTACATCTATGATATAGGGTCATGGCAAGAGAATTACAACTTTAAAAAATATGATAACATAAAATATAAATATCATTTTATCATTAATAATTAAAGAAATTCTAATGATTTAAAAGAACCCCAAAAAAAATTAACGTTCGGAGTGTCCATTTTTATGCTCGGAACTTACATTTTTGCATTCGGGTTTACGACCAAAATTCTAGTACTAACGCCCTATGAATATATACCTTCAATTTGCACCCCGAAATGTTTTTCGTACATCCCATCCAAAGACTCACATCGAAAATGTTTTTAAAAACTGATCTACCTTAATTGATATTCATTTGGTAATATGCAAAATTCCATATTGTTAGCCATACCTCACATTCTTAGGAAAAAAATAACTTTGTAATTGAAATCGACTATGTTTAATTATATCTCCGACGTTTTTATTATTTTTTCTAATGACAAGGAAGCAGTTTCTACCCTTAGGTGCCCAGAGGGCAAAAACCCACCAGCTCCTATTTATATTTTAAGAATTGATTCTCAAACTAGGGATTTTTTTAAAAAAAAAAGTGACAGTAAGGTTATAAAATAAATGGGCGGTGACATAAGTCTTAAGTATTTGGTGTATGTAACAATTATGTGATTAATAATTAAGGATTGTGGAGTTGCCCTCAAGTTTATAAGTTTACAGTTTGGTCTAGTGAATTAAATAAAGGGTAAAAGGGTAAATTCACTAAAACCTAATTAAACTAATTTTGGTGGGAATTAAATGAGGGGTAAAATGGTATGTTGACTAAACTAAACTTAATTTAAAAAATTTTGGTGGGAAATGGAAGCCACCATTGAGCCAACAGGGGAAATAAAAGATTTTTCCCCGCCTCTAGCCGCCGTATTCCTCATCATCATCATCTTCTTCTTCTTCTTTTTCTTATAATTCTTCTTCTTCTTCTTATTCTTCTTCTTCTTCTTCTGCTCTAGTCTTTGCTTGCTTTCTTGCCTTTCTTTTCTCTCTCTTCATCTTCTTCTTCTATTTTTTGTACATTGTGGATCTTGGCTGGTAGTGCTTCAGCTTTCCTCTTCTTGAATCAGATTTAGCTAATATGTAATCAGTGGACCAAATTTCATTCTATATCAATTGGAATTACTTCATAAGTGATAGTTCACACACCATTGTTCTGGTAAGTAAAATTAATAGTTATTTGAAATCATTTTTCATCATTTGATATGGGTACCTGCAAATTTTTCAATAATTTGCATTCGCGTTTCCAACATATGGCTTTATATGTTGCAACATTTGAATATTGTAATATATTATATTCATATGTAGCAACAGAAATGTTATTTCAATCGCAACAGAATAGTTATATATTGCTACATATGAATATTCTTTTGTGACAAATAAATTGGATGTGACAACATGTTTACGTTATATGTAGCAACAGAAAGGTTATTTTAATCGCAACAGAATAGTTATATGTAGCAACATATGACTTACATTTCTCTACAAAAAAGCCACATGTGACAACATATAACATATACATGTTGAAACATATGATTTATTTGTCACAACAGAACAGTCATATGTAGCAACATATGACTTACATCTTGCCACAAAATAGTAATATATTGTAACATAGCTTATTCTTCATAATTACTAATTGTGAGTTTTAATTAATTTCTTCAGCTACAATAATTGAAGTCATTATTTGTAGAGATTGATTATCCCTTTGAATGGGTCAAGAAGAAAAATCGTTTCATATACCATTAGAGGGTACTAATAAACGAGGAGCCAATTCAGTAGAGATGTATGTCGAAAAAAATATTTAATATGATGATTTCTTCAGTTTAGTTGTGCAAAAATATGGATACGATTATAAACCGGAAGATCTTTTCATGAGTTACATACTTTATTTTTTTTCAAAATGAGAAGGTTTTACCTTTTAGAATAATTGATCAACCTAGTTTTCTTTTTTAATAGTTGTTTGAAATCATTCATCATGTGATCTAGGTACCTACAATTTTTTAATAATTTGTATAAGCGTTTCCAACATATGGCTATATACCTTGCAACATTTGACTATTGTAACATATTATATCCATATATAGCAACAGAAATGTTATTTCAATCGCAATATAATAGTTATATGTTGCTACGAATGACTACTCTTTTGTGACAAGTAAATCACATGTGCCAATATGGTTATGTTATATGTAGCAATAGAAAGGTTATTTCAATCGCAACAGAATAGTTATATGTAGCAACATATGACTTACATTCCGCAACAGAAAAGTCATATGTGACAAAATATAACATAAACATGTTGCCACATGTGATTTATTTGTCACAACATAACAGTCATATGTAGCAAAATATGACTTACATCTCGCCAAAGAATTGTCATATAATGTAAGTCATATGTTACAACATATACTTATTCTTCATATTTACTAAATGTTTTTTTAATTAATTTCTTTAGGTACAATAAATGGAGATATTATTTCCAGGGAGTTATTGTAGGGTGATTGGATCGAGAAGAAAAATCTATTTATATGGCGTTGGGAGGATAGTAAAAAACGAGGATCCAGTTCAGTAGGGATTCATGTCGAAAAAAATATTTTGTATGATGATTTCTTTAATTTAGTCGTGCATCAATATGGATACAATTGTAAATCGGAAGATCTTGTCATGAGTTACATTCCCCATTTTTTTCATAATGAGAAGATCTTACCTTTTAGAATAATTTATAAACCTAGTATGTTTGTTCATTTGGGAGGAGCAGAGAAATCACCCATATTAAGAGTCTACGTGGAAGAAAACACAATCGAGGAGGATCATAATGTAGACGAAGTCCAACAAGATATATTAAATGCTGAATTTGATCTTGAGAACATGAATAATCCCGATAATGAAATTGGTAGGTGAAGGTGCACGTGAAGGGCCGAACCTTGAGAGCAATATTCTTCTTTCACCTATAATTGGCAGCAACAATACATGTTCTTCTCAATCATCACGTGTGAAAAATGTGTGAGATCATGAAACAGTTTTTTATAAGGGAAGGACATTCAAGAACAAGCAAGAACTGACAAATTTATTTATAATTGCTTCCTTGAAAAAAGATTTTAGACTAAAAAAGATGATTAATTCTTGTAATGTGTTTTCCTTTAAATACCATACATGTGGTTCAGAGAATCTTGCATGTCATAATCTTCATGCCACGACAATAGGTAAGTACTTTGAGAATATATTTCCCAATGGTAAAGGTCTATTTACAAGAGACATGCCAAATCAACTCCCACAGAATCGGGTTGTAAGGTAATCTATTAGAAGATTTATAAGGGCATGGATCATGCTTAGTCTAATGTCAGGGAACACATAGCACTGGTACGCAGTGCTTAATGGGTACTGTTATATGTTATAAGTTGCGAATCCAGGAAGCAAAATGACATTGTTGCTCGATGAAGATGGTAGGTTTCAGTACTCTTTTGTATCATATGTTTCTTGCATAATTGGTTTTCAAAAAATGAGAAATGTAATATTCGTTGATGGCATATTCCTGAGGAGCAAGTATGGAGGATTTGTGCTACTGATGGTGGCACAAGATGCTGAGAATCATATATTTCTAGTGGCTTTGTATGTCGTGGACAAGGAATGAGATGCATCATATGAATATTTTTTTCAAAGTATGAGAAGCATTGTATTTCTAGTGGCTTTGTATGTTTTCGAAGTATCATTATATGATACTGATGAGTTTTGCACTATCTCTGATAGGCATCCAAGTATTCAAAAGATAGTTACGAGAATCTATCATGCATCTCATTATGGTTGTTGCATGAGACACCTTATAAAAAATATTTGAAATAACTTTCACAATTCAAAGGTAGTATCCCATTTTTATAAAGAAGCAAAGGTGTACGGTAGATATGAGTTCAATGATCATTTCAATCAAATAAGAGATTTGGTAACAAAGGTGGTTAAAGCTCTTGAACGTATTGAATTCCACATATGGAGTAGGGCACTTTGCCCTGGAAATAAGTACCATCTCATTTGAGTTTATTTTTATTTTTTGTATTTTATTTTATTTTTATTTTTTGTTATGGAGATATACCATTATGATGTCAAACATCATGGAGTCGTTGATGCTATGTTTGATGTTGAAAGAGAATTTCTCAATGTCGCTTAATTTGATTCAATAAATAGGATATTTGCATTGTTATTTCACCGGGGGTGTATGGAGTTGGTGCACTCTACAAATAGATTTATTTTCTCGATTGAAAAAGACATATCAGAGTATGTCAATGCGGGCAACAAGTTGTTGGCTCATCAAATTACTAACTACAAGTTTAGTGTCATTGCTCATGATGATGTGTCTACTGTGGATCTACAAAGAAGAAGTTTTACTTGTAAAATTTTTGAATTGGACAAAATACCTTCTCCAGATGCAATGGCACCACTTCGATTCCAACATGGTGCCAATTATGGAAATCATATTTATGAGTACTCCTCTCCAATTATTTTATGGAAAAATACATAATGAAATATTGTTAGGAAATTGACCCGGTGCCACCTGAAGATTTTTGGATTGTCCCTTTGGATGTCATATAAAGAGAAATACCTCCTCTATATGTTGATCCAAGTAAATCTGGAATAAGGAGATATAAGAGACGGCGTGGAATTGGTGAATCATTTTCAACAAGAAAAAAGAAGTGTTCCGTATGTAGGGACTTTGTCCACAAAAAAGTTACATGCCCAAATTGAAATGCCTTTGAAGATGATCCCTATCTTCTTAACTTATTTGGAATCAACTTATGTGATCTTATTTATATATAATGTGTGATTTATTTAATTATGTGCTACTAGTTACAATAGAATATTTCATTTGTGGCAACATATGTCAATTGTGTGTTGCTACTTACAAAAAAATATTTCATCTTTGGCAACATATGTCAATTATGTGTTGCTATTACAACAAGAATATTGCATCGGTGAAAACATATGACAATTATGTGTTGCCACTTAACACAGAATATTGCATTTGTGGTAACATATGTCAATTATGTGTTAGATCTTACATCCAAATATTGCATCCATGACAACATATGACAATTATGTGTTGCCACTTAACGCAGAATATTACATACACGGCAACATATGTCAATTATGTGTTAGATCTTACAACATTAAATTGCATCTGTCCTAGCATATGTCAATTCTATCTTATAACTACCACAGAAAACGAATATGTATCAATATATTTTTAAAAAATGCTTACGTATAATGTGATGATATCATTACTGTCATTGGAACAACTTTCAAAAAAAACTTAATGACACAACTCTTCAAATTTTATAATTTTTTTCATAAAAAAAATAAGTCCATGCATTTGAAAAGTCAGAAGTTTGTTCTTCTCTTCTCTTCTCTTCCAACTTTTCAAATTTCATTAAATATTCAATATAAATAAGAAATCTTCAAAACTATGACTAAAAAAACTTCATTGAATTCCTTCCGAGGGAACTACTAATTTGATATCATTGAATGGGTTGTTTCCTACTCCCTACAATATTTAATGAGGGTTAAATTTAGGTATGCATGTATTAATCATTTTCGCTCTTTAATTTCATTTTCTAATCATTTTATTTCATTTCCCAGCTCCAGGTTCCTCAATGAAGTTTCTAATGAACGTTCTGCATATCAGAAGGTAATGGTTTAAATTATGTTGTATCTACTACTTAATGTCATGTAAATGTTGGGATTGGAACTATAGCTTGAATGAACTCTTAAATGAGCCCTTTCCCTTTAACACTAACTATGAATTGGTCTTGTGTATGACTAGAATGGTTGGGATTGGTTATATTATTGTGTAATTCACTATATTATTGGATGATTGTTATGAATCGAGTGTAAATTCTTGATGAAGATTCTTAGAAGAGTTTAGGTAAGTCTTATAAAGACATGATTACTCCATTATGTTGATGTTGGCCTAAAATTTATGTTGTTATGTAATTGAATTATATATGATGTTTCCATGAATATATGATGGCCAATGAATATGTTTAATATGAGATCATGGAAAGGATATGCTAATGCAAGTTGATGATGTTTATGTTGTATGCCTTACACACTATGATAATGATATATGTTAATCTCACAAATGAAAGTTGTGATGAAAGGAAATTCTCATCTAAACCTTAAGAACTTATGATCAAGTTTATACAATGAGTTAATCTCCTACTACCTATGATAAGATTTATTAATAAATGATGACTTAAAGGTTACTCACAAAGGGACTTTAGCTTAGAACCCATGGACTAGATATGATAGGTGTCCCTTCCCTAGTTGGAAGGTAGGTTCACAATGACTCTCATGAGATCGAGGTTGTCATTTAATGTGGCACTATGAGTGTATAATATATCTCCTAGTTCTTGAACTATGTTTACACCATAACTAGCTAGTGGATCCACCTAGAATGCTATGTTCATGTTTTGGTTCTACTTTGGTCGGTAGAACACCTTCTTTCGATGTGGGGTTTCATGATACCGTGTTTTGCTCACATGGTCTAATGTCGGTTAAGGATATTGTTCCGTTAAGTAAAATAAAATACAAGTAAATGGACATTGACTAGGATGACTTGAGGAGTATACTTAGTGTAGGAAAGGTTATGGGACACCACCTAGATATTGCACAAGTTGACCCTAAGGGAATTTCTAGGAGATTGTTCTCATGTAATATGAATATGATTTGTATTATGGTTATGATATATGACGTTGTTATTATATGATGTTGACTATGTAAATGAACATGAAATGGTCTATGTTGTTATATGTGATGAAAACTTATGATGTAAGTTGTATGAAGTAAAGCTTTACTTATGGTCTTCTATCTTGTTTACTTGATTATGTGGGGTTATGAAGCTTCACATGATCATTGCACTTGTAGACTTGGGATGGGATCACCGGTAAGTGTATTGTCTGTTATGTTATATGATCTACTGAACATGAATTGTTAATATGATTTTATGAAATATTTCTTTGATTATGACTATAATTTATGTTGTTGTGATCCTTGTCTTGTATATGCGCGCTTGTATGTTCATTAAAGGTTTTCAAATGACTTAACATGCTTTTCAAAAAAGTGGTCCTTTCATGCATCTCCTTAAATTTTTGTGTGCATATACTCATACTTAGTACATGTGGTGTACTAACCCCTTACTTTATATAACTACAAATGTAGGGTCCGGCCATTGAAGATTAAGAAGGTTAATTTAAGAAGCTTGGAACTGTTTCGCCAAGTATTGGTAGAACCTCAATGTTCGGGGATGCTATCTTTTTATTATTCTAGATTAAGAAGACTTTAGTAGTTTTAAGAGATATTATTTATTTCCTTTTATCATTTGGAATCTATTGTAGTAATGCCAATATGGCAGATTTACTTTGTATTGGTGTAACGACCTGTTTACTCGTTTTGAGCAGCATATTTTATTTCTGGAAAAATAGGCTGAGGCGACGGACCCCACGACGGACCGTCGCAGGGTCTCATTTCAAAACACTTAGAAAAACTGAAAATTGGGTACTGAAAATCGACTCTCTGAACTTCGTAACGAAATGGAAGGACGGACCGTCACAGACCCTTGGTGGAAATTTGGGTCTCTGAACTTTGCGACGACCTGCAGGACGGACCGTCGCAGGCACGATGGCCCGTCACAGGTTGCGCAATCCCAGTCCGAGTCGGATTTCTTTATACGTTTTAAGGGACGTTTTTTACTATTCCTGCTTTAATTATAAGATTAGTGGGTTAATGTTAATAAGTCTAATTACTTGGGGGTTAAAAGAGGTAACCTTAAGTTAATTAGTGGGTTATTATTGCCATCTTTTACACTTGATTATATGTTAATTATGGTAAAAGAAAGAGGGTTTGAATAAGAAAAATAGAAAGAACAAAGAGAAAACAGAAAAAGAAAGAGAACAAGTAGAGAGAGAGAGAAACGAAGAGGATAGCAAGAATTTTGAGAAGATAGCTTGTTGATCGCAATTCTTCGGTGGAGGTAGGTTATGGTTTTCATGCTTTCATAGTAAACTCTTAATAGAGAATGATATGTATTGGTAGTATTGTAAACCCTGCTATGTGCTTAATTGTATGCATGCATGAACGTGATTATATAATTGTGATTATATTAAGCATGATGAAGTTATTGAATCCCAAATCTTGATAAAAACCTAATCTCTTCTTAATGATGATGCCTTGGTAAGAAAGAAGGCTTGATGAATTGATGGAAGGACATTAGGGGATCGGGTGTCACGAACCGACACGTAGAATTAGGGGATCAGGTGTCACGAACCGACACGTAGTATTAGGGGATCGGGTGTCACGAACCGACACGTAGAATTAGGGGATCGGGTGTCACGAACCGACACGTAGTATTAGGGGATCGGGTGTCACGAACCGACACGTAGTATTAGGGGATCGGGTGTCACGAACCGACACGTAGTATTAGGGGATCAGGTGTCACGAACCGACACGTAGATTTAGGGGATCGGGTGTCACGAACCGACACATAGATTTAGGGGATCGGAGTGTCACGTACCGACACAAGAGGATTAATGAATATTGAGGGAGCGGAGTGTCACGTACCGACACAAGAGAAATAAAGATAATGAATCTTGAAAGATGTTAATATACTCAATCTAATGAACATGATTCCCAAATGAGTATGGTATTGAGGCTTGAGTCCTCATGTGTGAACTTCACGGTAATTGTTAATGATATAGTATTTGCTGTTGCTACATGTTGAGTATAATAGTTGATTTTATGATATTACTTGGTATATATTGATTTCTATTTTGAGTTGGCCAATGATATCTACTCAGTACCCGAGTTTTGTACTGACCCCTACTTTTATGTTTTCTTCTTGTTTATTTGTGGAGTGCATCAAACGTGCCATCGTCTTCAACTCAACAGTAATTCAAGCCAGTCTTACTACATCGGAAATTCAGGGTGAGCTAATGCTTCTAGCTTGGACTGGATCTTCTTCTTCAAGTCTTGATGCCTTGAACTTCCGGCATGGACTAGCTTCTTATGTATTTTTAGCTTTTAGAATACTCTTAGTTTAGTCATTTGATCGTAGATGTTCTTGTGATGATGACTTCCAGATTTTGGGGAATAATAGATGTTAAATTTTAGAAGTTAATGAATTGGTCTTTATTTAATGAGTTTAAGTCTTCCGCATTACTTTCTGTTGATATTATATTAAAATGTTAAGGTTAGATTGGTTGGTTCGCTCACATAGGAGGGTAAGTGTGGGTGTCAGTCGCAACCCGGTTTGGGTCGTGACAAACTTGGTATCAGAGCATTAGGTTCGTTCGTCTCATCACACAAGAACGAGTCTAGTAGAGTCTTGAGGAACGGTAGGGGGACGCCTTTACTTTTCTTTGAGAGGCTATAGGACTTTAGGAAAATTCCATTCTTTCTTTCTTTCTTTCGTGCTACTACTTGAATCCAATTGGTATCTAGGTGATACAAATTAGTATCTGACCATCTTCACTCTCTTTCGCAGATGGTTAGAACTAGAGCAACTACTATGCCAACACCAACACCAGCACCAGCAGGACAGGGTGCGTTTAAGCCAGCCACTGGGGCTGTAGCTCGAGGAAGAGCAGTGGCAAGAGGCCGTGGTAGAGGTCGTGGGAGGACGTCCTCTAGGGGAAGAGGACGAGCACCTAGCCCATCTGATACTAGGGCAGTGACTCCTCCACCGACTGAGGAAGTAGTAAGAGAAGGGGAGGATGGGGAGAATGAACAAGTGCGGAATGAGGAAATGCCACCCCAACCTACCCCAGAGATGATCAATCAGGTTCTGGCTTATCTTAGCGAGTTATCTGATCAGGGCCAGACACCCCCAGTGTTTTCTGCACCAGCACCTCAGGCTCCGGAGGTACAACATGCGGCTACTATGGCTCCCCACATGGATGTTCCATTGGAAATAAGCACATTTCCTCGTCTTACTACAGGGCCTGTAATGACAAATGATCAGCATGAACTTTTCAGTAAGTTCTTGAAATTGAAACCTCCAGTCTTCAAGGGTGCTGAATCGGAGGATGCTTATGATTTTCTGGTTGACTGTCACGAGCTACTACACAAGATGGGTATAGTAGAACGGTTTGGTGTGGAGTTTGTGACTTATCAGTTTCAAGGGAACGCCAAAATGTGGTGGCGGTCACATATTGAGTGTCAACCAACAGAGGCACCACCTATGACTTGGGCCTTATTCTCTAGCTTGTTTATGGAGAAGTATATCCCCCGAACTTTGAGGGATAGGAAAAGGGATGAGTTTTTGAGCCTAGAGCAAGGTAGGATGTCGGTCAATGCATATGAGGCTAAGTTTCGTGCATTATCCCGGTATGCCACCCAACTATGTTTCAGTCCACAAGAGCGGATTCGCCGTTTTGTGAAGGGGTTGAGGTCAGAGTGGCAGATTTCAGCCTTACAGGTAGCGGCTACGGCAAAATCCTTCCAAGAGGTGGTAGACTTCGTGATAGAGGTGGAAGGAGTGAAGCCAGATGACTTCACCATGACATCGACATCAAAAAGGTTTCGAAAGGGAGGTGAGTTTAATGGTTCTTACTCTAGAGGACAAGGTTCCGGAGGTTACTCAGTTCAACCCATTCAGTCTTCACTACAGACTGTAGTTGGGGGTCCACCTCAGACTGGTCAACACTTCTCTGAGAGACCTATGCTTGACTCCATAGAGTGTTATGGATGTGGGGAGACTGGACATATTAGGAGGAATTGTCCAAAACAGAGTTATAGAACCCCAATGGCTAGAGGTAGAGGTGGTCATAGTAGAGGCCATCATTCTGGAGGACGTGGTGGTCGAGGTAATGGTGGTCACCAAAACGGCCGAGGTGATGGGCAAACTGGAGCCACTACATCACAACATGGTAGGGGCAACGGAAAGACGAACGATAGGGCCCATTGTTACGCTTTCCCTGGGCGGTCTGAAGCGGAGGCATCTGATGCTGTCATCACAGGTAATCTTCTGATTTGTGATTGCATGGCTTCTGTATTGTTTGATCCTGGATCCACATTTTCTTATGTATCTTCCTCATTTGGTAATGGTCTAAATTTACATTGTGAATTACTTGATATGCCTATTCGTGTTTCTACTCCGGTGGGTGAGTCTATGGTAGTTGAAAAGGTGTATAGGTCTTGTTTGGTGAACTTTGTGGGGAGCAACACTTATGTAGATTTGGTTATCTTAGAAATGGATGATTTTGATGTAATTCTGGGTATGACTTGGCTTTCTCCGCAATTTGCGATTTTGGATTGTAATGCTAAAACGGTGACGTTAGCCAAGCCTGGGACAGATCCATTAGTTTGGGAGGGTGACTACGCTTCCAATCCGGTGCGTATCATCTCCCTTCTTCGTGCTAAGAAAATGGTTAGTAAAGGGTGTTTAGCTTTCTTGTCACATCTCAAGGATGACACTACCCAAGTACCTTCGATTAAGTCGATTTCGGTGGTCCGTGAGTTTCTGGATGTGTTCCCTGCAGATCTTCCTGGTATGCCACCAGATAGAGATATTGATTTTTGTATTGACCTTGAACCGGGTACTCGCCCCATTTCGATACCCCCTTATAGAATTGCTCCCGCGGAGTTAAGAGAGTTAAAAGCCCAACTTCAAGAGTTGTTAAACAAAGGCTTTATTAGACCAAGTGCATCTCCTTGGGGTGCTCCGGTTTTGTTTGTAAAGAAGAAGGATGGGAGTTTTCGAATGTGTATAGACTACAGACAACTAAACAAGGTAACCATAAAGAACAAGTATCCTCTTCCCCGCATTGATGACTTGTTCGATTAGTTACAAGGTGCTTGTGTCTTCTCTAAGATTGACTTGAGATTCGGCTATCATCAATTGAAAATACGGGCAACGGATGTGCCAAAGATTGCTTTTCGAATGAGGTATGGGCATTACGAATTTGTAGTAATGTCTTTTGGTCTTACGAATGCCCCTGCTGCGTTCATGAGCTTGATGAACGGGATTTTTAAGCCATATTTGGATCTCTTTGTGATCGTATTTATTGATGACATATTGATATACTCTAAAAGTAAGGAGGAACATGAGGAGCATTTGAGGATGGTATTGGAAATGTTGAGGGAGAAAAAGCTTTATGTCAAGTTCTCTAAGTGTGAGTTTTGGCTAGATGCAGTGTCCTTTTTCGGGGACGTGGTTTCTAAGGATGGAGTGATGGTGGATCCTTCTAAGATTGAGACAGTGAAGAATTGGGTAAGACCTACTAATGTGTCAGAAATAAGGAGCTTTGTTGGGTTAGCTAGCTACTACCGTCGATTTGTCAAGGGATTCTCTTCTATTGCTTCCCAATTGACGAACTTGACTAAGCAGAATGTTCCATTTGTATGGTCGGACGAATGTGAGGAAAGCTTTCAGAAGCTCAAGACTTTGTTGACTACCGCACCTATCCTTACCTTGCCAGTAAAGGGTAAGAACTTCATTGTTTATTGTGATGCATCCTATTCTGGTTTGGGTGCAGTACTAATGCAAGAGAAGAGTGTGATTGCTTATGCTTCAAGGCAATTAAAGATGCATGAACGTAACTATCCAACTCATGATTTGGAATTGGTTGCGGTAGTGTTTGCATTAAAGCAATGGAGACACTATTTATATGGGGTTAAGTGTGAGGTCTACACGGATCATTGTAGCTTTCAGTATGTCTTTACTCAGAAGGATTTGAACTTGAGGTAACGGAGATGGATGGAGCTACTAAAGGAATACGATATCACTATCTTGTATCATCCGGGAAAAGCGAATGTTGTAGCGGATGCTTTAAGTAGAAAGGCGGGAAGCATGGGAAGTCTAGCTCACTTGCAAGCTTCTAGACGCCCATTGGCTAGAGAGGTTCAGACTCTAGCTAATGACTTGATGAGATTAGAAGTAAATGAGAAGGGAGGATTTTTGGCTAGTGTGGAGTCAAGATCTTCTTTTCTTGACAAAATTAAGGGAAAACAGTTTGATGATGAGAAACTAAGGCGAATCCAAGATAAAGTATTGCGAGGGGAGGCTAAGGAAGCACAAATCGATGAGGAAGGTGTTTTGAGAATCAAGGGAAGGGTATTTGTACCCCGCGTCGATGATTTGATCAACACTATTCTGACAGAGGCTCATAGTTCAAGGTATTCTATACATCCGGGTGCAACCAAGATGTATTGTGACCTAAAACAACACTTTTGGTGGAGTAGAATGAAGCGTGATATTGTAGACTTTATTGCCAAGTGTCCAAACTGTCAACAAGTAAAGTATGAACACCAAAGGCCCGGAGGAACACTTCAGAGAATGCCCATTCCGGAATGGAAGTGGGAAAGAATTGCAATGGACTTTGTGGTTGGTCTTCCAAGGACAATGGGTAAGTATGACTCCATTTGGGTGATTGTTGATAGGTTAACTAAATCTGCTCATTTCATTCCGGTAAAGGTGACTTACAATGCAGAGAAGTTAGCCAAGATCTATATCTCATAAATCGTTCGATTGCATGGGGTTCCACTATCCATCATATCAGATAGAGGTACACAGTTTACTTCTAAGTTTTGGAAAACATTGCCTGCGGAATTGGGTACTAGGTTGGACCTTAGTACTGCGTTCCATCCTCAGACCGATGGTCAGTCTGAAAGGACGATTCAAGTGTTGGAGGATATGCTTCGTGCATGTGTGATAGAGTTTGGTAGCCATTGGGATAGCTTCCTACCCTTAGCGGAGTTTTCATACAATAATAGCTATCACTCAATTATTGATATGGCCCCATTTGAAGCATTGTATGGGAGGAGATGTAGGTCTCCCATTGGTTGGTTTGATGCATTCGAGGTTAGACCTTGGGGTACTGACCTTTTGAGGGATTCGATAGAGAAAGTGAAGTCTATTCAAGAAAAGCTTCTAGCGGCGCAAAGTAGACAAAAAGAATATGCAGATCGAAAGGTTAGAGACTTAGAGTTCATGGAAGGTGAACAAGTCTTGTTGAAGGTTTCGCCAATGAAAGGGGTGATGCGATTTGGTAAGCGAGGTAAACATAGCCCAAGGTATATTGGTCCATTTTAAGTACTTAAGCGAGTAGGGGAGGTGGCTTATGAGTTAGCCTTGCCTACAGGGCTGTCTGGAGTGCGTCCGGTATTCCATGTGTCTATGTTGAAAAGATATCATGGGGATGGAAATTACATTATCCGTTGGAATTCAGTTTTGCTTGATGAGAATTTGTCTTATGAGGAGGAACCTGTTGCCATTCTATATAGAGAAATTCGCAAGTTGAGATCAAGGGAGATTGAATCCATCAAGGTTCAATGAAAGAATCGACCCGTTGAAGAAGCCACTTGGGAGAAGGAGGCGGATATGCGAGAAAAATACCCATATCTGTTTACAGATTCAGGTACTCCTTTTCGCCCTTATTTTCCTTCTTGTGATCGTTCGGGGACGAACGATGGGTAAATTGGTATCTATTGTAACGACCTACTTAGTTGTTTTGAGCAACAAATTTTATTTCTGGAAAAACAAGCTGAGGCGACGGACCCCACGACGGACCGTCATGGGCACGACGGACCGTCGCAGGGTCTCATTTCAAAACACTTAGAAAAACTGAAAATTGGGTACTGAAAATCGACTCTCTGAACTTCGTAACGAAATGGCAGGACGGACCGTCACAGGTGTGACGGACCGTCACAGACCCTTGGTGGAAATTTGGGTCTCTGAACTTTGCGATGACCTGCAGGACGGACCGTCGCAGGCACGACGGCCCGTCACAGGTTGCGCAATCCCAGTCCGGGTCGGATTTGTTTATACGTTTTAAGACACGTTTTTGACTATTCCTGCTTTAATTATAAGATTAGTGGGTTAATGCTAATAAGTCTAATTACTTGGGGGTTAAAAGAGGTAACCTTAAGTTAATTAGTGGGTTATTATTGCCATCTTTTACACTTGATTATATGTTAATTAGGGTAAAAGAAAGAGGTGTCGAATAAGAAAAATAGAAAGAACAAAGAGAAAACAGAAAAAGAAAGTGAACAAGTAGAGAGAGAGAGAAACGAAGAGGATAGCAAGGATTTTGAGAAGATAGCTTGTTGATCGCAATTCTTCGGTGGAGGTAGGTTATGGTTTTCATGCTTTCATAGTAAACTCTTAATAGAGAATGATATGTACTGGTAGTATTGTAAACCCTGCTATGTGCTTAATTGTATGCATGCATAAACATGATTATATAATTGTGATTATATTAAGCATGATGAAGTTATTGAATCCCAAATCTTGATAAAAACCTAATATCTTCTTAATGATGATGCCTTGGTAAGAAAGAAGGCTTGATGAATTGATGGAAGGAGATTAGGGCATCGGGTGTCATGAACCGACACGTAGAATTAGGGGATCGGGTGTCACGAACCAACACGTAGTATTAGGGGATCGGGTGTCACGAACCGACACGTAGAATTAGGAGATCGGGTGTCACGAACCGACACGTAGTATTAGGGGATCGGGTGTCACGAATCGACACGTAGTATTAGGGGATCGGGTGTCACGAACCGACACGTAGTATTAGGGGATCGGGTGTCACGAACTGACACGTAGATTTAGGGGATCAGGTGTCACGAACCGACACATAGATTTAGGGGATCGGAGTGTCACGTACCGACACAAGAGGATTAATGAATATTGAGGGAGCGGAGTGTCACGTACCGACACAAGAGAAATAAAGATAATGAATCTTGAAAGATGTTAATATACTCAATCTAATGAACATGATTCCCAAATGAGTATGGTATTGAGGCTTGAGTCCTCATGTGTGAACTTGACGGTAATTGTTAATGATATAGTATTTGTTGTTGCTACATGTTGAGTATCATAGTTGATTTTATGATATTACTTGTTATATATTGATTTCTATTTTGAGTTGGCCAATGATATCTACTCAGAACCCGTGTTTTGTACTGACCCCTACTTTTATGTTTTCTTCTTGTTTATTTGTGGAGTGCAGCAAACGTGCCATCGTCTTCAACTCAACAGTAATTCAAGCCAGTCTTACTACATCAGAAATTCAGGGTGAGCTAATGCTTCTAGCTTGGACTGGATCTTCTTCTTCAAGTCTTGATGCCTTGAACTTCCGGCATGGACTAGCTTCTTATGTATTTTTAGCTTTTAGAATACTCTTAGTTTAGTCATTTGATCGTAGTAGTTCTTGTGATGATGACTTCAAGATTTTGGGGAATAATAGATATTGAATTTTAGAAGTTAATGAATTGGTCTTTATTTAATGAGTTTAAGTCTTCCGCATTACTTTCTGTTGATATTATATTAAAATGTTAAGGTTAGATTGGTTGGTTCGCTCACATAGGAGGGTAAGTGTGGGTGCCAGTCGCAACCCGGTTTGGGGCTAAGTCCAAGACTCGTTCTCTTTAGATGGTTTTTATGTGACACAACTTTTAGACTTTCGTATATATGTTATCATTTTGCTAAAAGAAAAGCCTAAGTAATATTCTATGTGATAGATCTAAGTAAACCTCACTTAGTATATGTAAAAGTTTTTAGTTTTTCTGCATTTTAAATTGATGACATGTTATGACGAATGATAAGGGCTTGTCTGAGTCCTCTGAGAGGACGATGACATCGGTCGCAAATGGGGGGTGTTCTCCGGTTGTGACAAACTTCGTCTCAGAGCATAAGGTTAAATAACATAGAGTCAATGTCTCAATAAAACAACATCTATATACTGTGTTGTTCATGCTTGTGAAGCGCGCCAAAATTAATGATGAGAGGCTATGTGATGATCAGGAAAATTCTTTTTTCTTGGTAATCCTATGTCATGCCTCTAGATTTTTGACACTATGTGTTGTTTAGTGTCTAATTCCTTTCTTGTGGTTATAGGTGATAAACACAAGAAGCACAGCCACGAGAAGAGTAGGAGAAAAGATTGCAAATGCGGGAGCTACACCCCAAGGATTTGGAGTTCCTCCCCAAGTGCAATTTGCTGCAAATGAACAAGTTGCGGTAAATCCTCCATCCATGAAGGATGGTGAGGTGAGGGAATCCCTGTTCCAAATGTCCCAAGCCATCACCACTTAAGCTCTAGGCATTACGGCACAAGCTAAAAAAGAGGTCGTTCCTCGAGAGAACCAGCATGCTAGTACAATGGCTAGCCATCTGAGGGATTTCACGAGGATGAATTCTCCTATTTTCCGTGGATCAAAAGTTGATGAAGACCCCCAAGATTTCCTTGATAAGGTCTATAAGATCTTGTTTTCCATGGGGGTGAGTACTACTAAAAAGGCTGAGCTTGCTGACTATCAATTCAAGGACGTGGTTCAGACATGGTACAATCAATGGAAGGATAGTAGGGGTTTAGGAGGTGGTCCTTTAACTTAGGATATCTTCAAAAAGGTCTTTCTCGACAAATTCTTCCCAAGGAAATAAAGGTAAGCTAAGGTAGAGGAGTTCATCAACCTTGTCAAGTAGGTATGAGTGTTAAGGAATACCCCTTAAATTTCACTAAGCTAACCAAATATGCTTCCTCTTTGGTTTCCAATGCTAGGGATGAAATGAGTTGTTATGTAACAATGCGTATCAGATGTTCTTGAATAAAAATTTCATATGGCTATGCTTCATGAAAATGTGGATCTTTCTAGGTTAATGGTTCATGCTCAACAAGTAAAGGAGATTCGTCTAAGGAAGAGGAATAGAGAAGCTAAGAAGGGAAGATCTTCTGAAAGTGGTTTTTCCAAGAGTAGGCTTGACATCCAAGACAATCCTAAGTTCAATAAGAGGTTTTCAAACCAGGTTCCTACAAATGTTTCCAAGACTCGCAATGATAGGGTGTCTAATCCTAAACCTCAAAAGGGGAGAAATGTTTGAACCAACAAGAGTAATACCAACTTGTGGTAAGTGTGGTAAGAAACATGTGGGTGAATGCCTTGTTGGAACAAATAGTTGATGTGGTTGTGGCAAAAGTGGTCATATGGTGAAAGATTGTCCTAATGTGAAGAGTCAACAAAAAGGAAATAGCCAAGCTCAATCAAGCGGTCCTAGCTCTGAAGTTCCAAAAAGGAACCATTTTTATGCACTCAAGACGGGGTGAACAAAAAAGTTCTCTCTATGTAATGACTGGTATATTACAAGTCTTCTCTGTTAATGTTTATGTTTTGCTTGATCCAGGCGCTACCCTTTCTTTTGTTACACCTTTGGTATAGTGAAGTTGGTGACTCTATGGTTGCAAAGAGAGTCTATAGGGAATGTCCTATTTTGTTTCCCAATAGAGTTACTCTTGTTGATATGGTAGAACTTGACATGTTTGATTTTGATATTATCTTGGGTATGAATTGTCTTCATGCTTTTTTTTGCTTCATATATTGTAGAACGAGGCTAGTGAAGTTTTAATTCCCAAATGAACCCATTTTAGAGTGGAAAGGGAAAATGCTATGCCAAGAGGTCAAATCATTTCTTGCTTGAAGGCTTGAAAGATGATAGACAAGGGTTTTCTATACCATGTAATGAGGGTTAAAGATCTAGAATGACACTCCTTCTATAGAGTCACTCCCTGTGGTGAGGGAATTCCCAGAGTTTTTTCCTAATGACCATCAGGAGTTTCGCCCGAATGGGAAATTAACTGTGGCATTGACTTATTATCAGATACGAATCCCATTTCAATTTATCCATATTGGATGGCTTCGGATAAAATGAAAGAGTTGAAGCTCCAACTCAAACATTTACCAAACAAGGGCTTCATTCAACCTAATATTTCTCCATGGGGTGCTCTGGTGTTGTTTGGAAGAAGGATGGGTCCCTCAAAATTGATTATCGCCAACACAATAAGGTCACCATAAATAACAAGTATCCTCTCATTCGGATTGATGATCTATTTGTCAACTCCAAGGTGCTAACTACTCTTCCAAGATTGACTTAAGGTCTGGATATCACCAACTTAGGGTGAGACGTGAAGATGTTCCCAAAATAGCTTTTCGAACTAGATATGGAAACTATGAATTTCTAGTTATGTCATTTGGGTTAACAAATGCACCGACGGTGTTTATGGACCTAATAAATAGAGTTTTATGAGATTACCTTGACTCATTTGTGATTGTGTTCATTGATGATAATTTGATATATTCCAAGAACAAAAATGACCATGAGAGTCACTTGAGGTTGGCCTTGCAAGTCCTGAAAGAACACCAACTTTATGATAAATTCAGTAAGTGTGAATTTTGGTTGAGGTCAGTTGCTTTTCTTAGCCATCTGGTGAGGGTGTAGAGGTCCATTTGAAGAAGACGGATGCAACCATAAATTGGCCTAAACCTTTTACTCCCACCAACATAAGAAGTGTCTTTGGTCTAGCCAGGTACTATAGAAGGTTTGTAGATTGATTTTCGTCCATTGCTTCTCCTTTGACTGCTTTGAGCCAAAAGAAAGTGAAGTTTAAGTGGTCAGAAGCTTGTGAAAAAGGTTTCAATAGTTGAAAGAAGCTTGACTTCTCTCCGATGTTGACCTTGGCGGAGGATAATGAAGGTTTTGTAGTGCATTCTAATGATTCCCGAGTGGGCTTGAGATGTGTCCTCATGCAATATGGAAAAGTAATAGCTTATGCCTCTAGGCAACTCAAGTTTAATGAGAAGAATAATCCAACTCGTGACCTTGAGTTAGCTCCTGTAGTTTTTTCCTTGAATAGATGGAGACATTATTTGTAGTTGTGTGCATGTTGATGTGTTTACTGACCATAAAAGTCTTAATATGTGTTTAAATAGAAGGAGTTTAATCTCCGTCAGAGAAGATGGTCAGAACTTTTAAAGGATTATGACATGAGTGTCCTTTACCATCCTGGAAAGGACAGTGTAGTTGCAAATGCTTTAATTCGTATGACCATGGGTAGTGTGTCTCACATGGAAGAAGAGAAGAAAGAGCTAGTGAAAGATGTTCATATGTTGGCTCATTTAGTTGTGTGGTTATAAGATTCTTCAAATGGTGGTTTCATGGTCAATCATAACTACGATTCACCATTAGTGGTTGACGTGAAATCTAAGCAACATCTTTATCCTCTATTGATAAAGTTGAAGGAATCGGTACTTGCTAAGCTCAATGAGTCATTCTCCCAAGGGGCTATGGTTTTCTTAGGTACCAAGAAGGATTAGGTGTACCGGATTTTTAGGATTTGAGAAATAGAATTCTAGAGGAAGCCCATGATTTCCGTTATTCTATACATCCGGGTGCCACTAAAATGTATCATGACCTTAGGAAAGTCTACTGGTGGGATGGTTTAAAAAGGGACATAGTGGACTTTGTTGCTAAGTTTCTAAATTGCCAACAAGTCAAAGCCGAACATCTAAAATCGGTTGGTTTGACCCAAATCAGGGATGTTCCTACTTGGAAGTATGAAGCCATCATTATGGACTTTGTTGTTGTGTTGCCTCAAACCCGGAGGCAAAATGATTCCATATGGGTTATTTTGGATAGGGTGACAAAATCTTCCCACTTTATCTCCATTATGTCTACTTATACCATTGAAGATTATGCAAGCATGAGATTGTGAGTCTTCATGGGATTCATTTGTCCATTATTTCTGATAGGGGTTCCCAATTCACCTCTCATTTTTGGAAAGCTTTTAAAAAGGGTTTAGGTACTCAAGTTAAACTTAGCACCGCTTTTCATCCTCCGACAGATGATCAAGTGGAATGTACCATTCATACCCTTGAAGATATATTAAGATCATGTGTTATTGATATTAAGGGAAATTGGTATGATCACCTATCATTGATTGAGTTTTCCTGCAACAATAGTTACAATTCGAGCATCTCCATGGCACCTTTTGAATCTCTTTATGGTAGAAGATGTAGGTCTCCGGTTGGATGGTTTGAGTTTGGTGAGTGCTCACTTCTTGTTCCCGAGATTATCTATGCGACAATAGAGAAAGTTCGAGTCATAAGAGATAGATTGAAGACTACCTATAGTGGGCAAAAGTCTTATGCTGACAATAGAAGAAGAGATCTTAAGTTAGAAATAATGATCCTGTTTATTTGAAGATTTCACCTATGAAAGAGGTGATGAGATTCGGTAAGAAGGTGAAGTTAAGGCCCCGGTATGTTGGTCCTTATGAGGTTTTACAACAGGTTAGAAAAGTTGCCTATGAGCTGAAACTACCTAATGAACTAGCTTCGGTTCATTCATTGTTTCATGTTTCTATGCTCAATAAATGCATAGGCGACCCGGTGTCTATTCTGCCTATTGAAGGTTTAGGGGTGGATGAGAACCTCTCCTATGAAGAGGTTCTTGTCGAGATCCTAGATCGTCTAGTCAAGAAGTTGAGGAACAAAGAGTTTTCCTCCATAAAAGTTCTACGGAGGAACCATCTTGTTGAGGATGAATCATGGGAGGCTGAAGCTGAAATGAAGTCACGCTACCATCATCTTTTTACTCCTTGAATCTATACATTCCTATTAATAAAAAAATTAATGAATAAGTATGAAATTGACTTTCGTCCTAATTAGGTGCATGTTTTTGTAAAAGTTGTACCAATTTGAGTTTTAAGAAAATGCCTTCATACTCTATTCTTGCACTTATATGAAATATGTATGCATGTTGTCATCTTGAGATTTTATTGTTTTGTTGTTCTCTTGAAAAGAATTATAGCATGGTAACTCTTTGATGTATTTTGAGCTAATGTTGATGTTGAAAAAGTAGTTCCTCATTATGTGTTATGTAATGTTAAGATCTTATATGTTATGAACATGAATTTAGTTGTTATTTATAATGTTGTGGTATGTGTTGAAAGAGTTGTGAATTACTCCTATGAGCTGTGACTCATTATGATTATATGTTGTTGTTGGTTCAACTACTGGTATCAAGTCTACCCTTACCCTCCAAAAGATTTCAGTGTCATTCAAAGATGAATGTTCCTAAGGGGGGATAATGTAATACTCGGGAAGTTCCATGGCTTAGAATTGATATTATCCTATTGAAAAGTGATTAAAATGATGCTTCCAGACCTATATTAATGTAATGAACTCAATTAGAAAATCATAGATCCAAAATGACAAGGAAAGACCTTGACGTTCGAAAACTAGATAATTTGAACTAGTTGACGTCTCTATGTTTTGTGAAGGTTTGGGAGTGTAAAATGAATTCCAAAACTTTTACAAAGACTTCTGGTGACGACTCCCCAAGGACCGCTCGAACGGTCCTTGAGAAGGATCCAAACCTTGGCGAGCAAGCTGCCAAAGAAGCTTGCGACAGCCAAGATGTGGAGTCAGCCACGCTTCGTGCAGACAACACGAAGTAGTAAAAAAGGTTCCTCGCAATGCAAGGCTCCACTAGCTTCACTACTTCGACCCAAATTTTCAAAAAAAAAAGAATTGGAATTGGCCCCGCGACGCGCAGCCACTTCCCTGATTTGTCCGTATCGTTTTTAACTCTATTTAACTTCACAAAAAGATCAATTTAAGTGAGGGGTATTTTGGGGGACGAGTTAATAATGATTTTAGGTCAGTTTTAGACCACTTTCACACACTTAAAATTAAATTAAACAAATCCCTCTCATCTCTCTCAAGAACTGTATCTTTTCAAACTCCATTGAAGAACAAGAAAATCTTAAGTAAGAAGATGAAGACTTCAAGATTTTCATTCCAAATTAATGGAATATTCGTCAATAAGGTATGGGTTTTTCCTCTTGGGATACCTTTCACCAAGAGGTCCATTAAAAGATGATTTCCAACAATTTAATTCCTAGGTTTTTTACTCTACAAATGGGTTTTCTTACAAAGTTGAGATTTATGACTAATCATGAAAAACTATAATTGTTTATGGTTAAGTAAGTATGTAATTGTTGGGTAATTGATATGTAATGTTGGGTTTTCGTGTGAAGAATGTTCCAGCTCTAAATAATGGTTTTGATTATGTTGTATCTACTGCTTAATGTCATGTAGATGTTGGGATTGAAATTATATCTTTGATGAACTCTTAAGTGAGCCCTTTCCCTTTAACCTAACTATGAATTGGTGTTGTATATGACTAGAATGGTTGGGATTGGTTATATTATTGTGTAATTCAATATATTATTTGATGATTGTTATGAATTGAGTGTAATTCTTGATCAAGATTCTTGGAAGCAATTAGGTAAGTCTTCTAAAGCCATGATTACTCCATTATGTTGATGTTGGCCTAAAATTGATGTTGTTATGCAATTGAATTATATATGATGTTTCCATGAATATATGATGGCCTATGAATATGTTGAATGTGACATCATGGTAAGGATATGCTAATACAAGTTGATGATGTTTATCTTGTATGTCTTACACACTATGATTATGATATGTTAATCTCACAAATGAAGGTTGTGATGAAACGAAATTCTTATCTAAACCTAAAGAGCCTACGATCATGTTTATAAAAAGAGTTATCTCCTATTGCCTATGATATGATTTGTGAATAAATTATGTCTTAAAGGTTATTCACAAAAGTAAATTAGCTTAGCATTGATGGACTAGATATGAGATGTGTCCCTTGCCTAGTTGGAAGGTAGGTTCACAAGGACTCTCATGAGATAGAGGCTGCCAAGTAATGTGGAACTATGGGTCTCTAATATATCTCCTTGTTCTTGAACTATCTTTCCACCATAGGAATATTAGCTAGTGGATCCACCTAGAATGTTATGTTTATGTTTTGGTTCTACTTTGGCCGATAGACCACCTTCTTTCGGTGTGGAGTTTCATGACTACAGATTCCATGTTTAGCTTATATGGTCTAATGTTGGTTAAGGTGATTGTTCCCTCAAGTAAAATGAAAGACAAGTAAATGGACATTGACTAGGATGACTTGAGGAGTCTACTTTGTATAGCTTGGGGTATGGGACTCTAACTAGACATTGCACAAGTTGACTCTAAGGGAATTCTAGGATATTTTTCTCATGTAATATGAATATGAATTGTATAATGCTTATGATATATGAAGTTACTCTTATATGATGTTGACTATGTCAATGAACATGAAATGGTATATGTTGCTATATGTGATGATGACTACTTATGATGTAAGTTGTATGAAGCAAAGCATGACTTATGATCTCCTGTCTTGCTTACTTGATTATGTGGGTTTATGGGGCTTCACGTGATCATTGCACTTGTAGACTTGGGATGGGATCATTGGTAAGTGTCTTGTATGTTATGTTATATGATCTAATGAACAAGAAATGTTAATATGAATTTATGATGATATGTCTTTGATTATGACTATGATTTATGTTGTTGTGATCCTTATCTTGTATATGCTCTCTGTATGTGCATTAAAGGTTTTGAAATGACTTAGCATGCTTTCTAAAGAAATGGTCCTTTCATTCATGTCCTTAAATGTTTATGTGCATATACCCATATTTAGTACATGTGGCGTACTAACCCCTTACTTTATTAACTACAAATGTAGATTCCAGCCATTGAAGATTAAGAAGGTCGATAGAAGAAGCTTGGAACTCTTTCTCCAAGTGTTGGTAGGTCCTCATGTTCGGGGATGCTATATTTTCATTATTCTAGCTTAGGAAGACTTTTGTAGTTTTAAGAGATACTCTTTATTTCCTATTATCATTTCGAATCTATTGTAGTAAGGCCTACATGGCATATTGACTTTGTATTGGCTAAGTCCAAGACTCGTACTCTTTAGATGATTTTTTTGAGAGAAAACTTTTAGAATTTCATATGTATGTTATCATGTTGCTAAAAGAAAAGCCTAAGTAAGCTTCTATGTGCGACGTCTAAGTATACCTCACTTAGTATATGTAAAAGTTTTTAATATTTATGTATTTTTTACTGATGACATGTTATGACGAACGCTAAGGGCTTGTCTGAGTCCTCTAAAAGGACGACGATGCCGGTTGTGACAGAAGTTTGTGGAGAGAGAAGTTTAAGAGATGTGAGTTTGGAAATTGTGGGGTGTTGGGTTAGTTTAATAAGGGTTATGTCTTGTATACCCACTTAACTAACGTTATTAAC
Organism: Solanum lycopersicum; assembly: GCF_036512215.1. Lineage (NCBI taxonomy): Eukaryota > Viridiplantae > Streptophyta > Magnoliopsida > Solanales > Solanaceae > Solanum > Solanum lycopersicum. The sequence goes on along the minus strand of NC_090806.1, from coordinate 11,618,016 downwards.
CTTCCCCTAACTCCTATTTACTTAACTGACCAACTAACTAATTAATTCATTTAACTTGAAAACAAGACAGTGAAACAGACCCTAACCTAGGAGAACTTGGCCTACGGTCCGTAGGTCCATCGACGACATCTAACTGTGCAAGCCTCGATTGCGATTGAGACTTAGTTTTTGGGGATGTTTTGGAGAATTGTGAGTGTTTGCCAACAACCACCATCGACGGCTCGTTGATTGGCTCGTTGTTTGGCTAATGTCAACTTGACAGTATTGGGTCAAATGGAAGGGTCCTCTCCAAGGATCCCTAGGGTGGTCCTTAGGGAGTCGTACCCGGACGTTTAGAACCTAAACACACTCTAATACTTGTTTAACATCTTTCTACCAATTTTTATTAAATTTCGACTCTTAAAACCCCATGAAACATTATGGACGTTTCTTGATGTTTTGATTTTAACACATCCTAATTCGTTCAAATACATAATTTCAGGCTTAGAAACTGTGTTTTGAGTCTTAGTTCAGAATGTGAGGATCTAGACCAAGTCACAAACTTTTGGAGTGTTACAAACTTGACAATTTTTCATTCCTAAATCGCTCAATTCGTCGATTAGTCTCTTCTATATGTTTCCTCTGTGCCAACATATGCAGGTTATGTTGACAAAATTGCAACAGACCTGACTATGTGTCACCATATGAATATCATAAAATGGGTCTTTTGGGGGTTATTTCAATTAAATTGTAACCTAATTCGATGTGTAACACTAATATATAGTCCTACAACATGTCTAAGTAATAAATTATAGTCAAATTCAACTACCTTCATTCTATTCTATCAATTATATTTAGAAAAACTATCATCCCACTAGTTAATCATACAATGACCAAGTAAATTTATATGATAGTTGTATAATGACTTTTTAAATCGTTGTTCCAAGTGTTACACCATATTTTTATTGCTTAATTATAGCCTAAAGTAATAAAATTTGGTTCAACTTGACATTTTTTCATTCCTGAATAGTTCATATTCGTCGATTAGTCCCTCCTTGATGTTTCATCAGTGCCAACATATACAGGTTATGTTGACAAAGTTGCAACAAACCTGACATATGTGGCAACAGCTTATGAAACAAAAGTACTTTATAAAACTGGCCGAGTCAATTCCCCAAATGGTCACCCAAGTTAAGGAAATTGCCTTAAAATATCATTTATGTTTCATTTAGGACCAAAATGTCACCAACTATCATTATTTTCCTCCAAATATACTTGACAATTCAAAAGCATCACTCTCTCCTAGTTGGCATGACATGTCATTAAAGTCTTTTTTTAATAATAGACTAATTTCATTCATTAAACTCATTTAACTAAAATAATGATCATATTGTTATTAATTTTTTAATTAATTTATTAACAATAAATTTTCATACTTAAAATCTTTTATCATAATTAAACTTTTTATTTTTTTATGTTATACGGAATGCGTTTTTAAGATGTACTATAATCTCATCAATTTTAAATACTAATAAACACATACATTCAAAATATATTGACATACAAATCACTCATAAACGGTAATTTACTTCAACTAATCATAAATTGTATTACAAATCAATAATATTAAATATTGATTAATTATTAAAATGTAATTATTTGGGTGCTCTGAAATCCATATATACTAATAGTATCATTTTTTAAAAAGAAAATCGTAGGTAATAATATTTATAGAAAATAAAATTTTGATCTCTATTTATCAGTTTACTAATCTCATATAATATGTATAGTATTGAATTAAATTAGTAAATTCAATTTATTATTAGTTTATTTATTGATGTTTAATTGTATGAAAAGTTATAATATAATATAATATAATATAAAATAAAAGAATAAAAATAAAAATAAAATTAAAAAAAGTTCAATAATTTTTTTTCTTACTAATTTTTTTGTCAACCTTAAAAATTTATCTAAATATTTTTATTAAAAAAATTGTTGAATGTTTTCAAATAATTTAATTAGGAATTTTAAAATTATTAGGTAATAATTGCACACATAGATTTTTTCATTGAATTTTGTTTAGTGACAATATATAAAGTTACTAGACTTTTTAAATTACTTTTCTTATAATTTTAAAAAATTCTCATGTAATTTATATATTTATTTTGTAGAGACATAAGTTTGATGATTTAAATAGGTCTATTATTTTTTTTAAATAATTATTTAATGACAGGGCATATCAACTAGAATTTAAGGAGACTTTTGAGGTATTTAGTATTTCTAATGGATAAAAATTATAATATTATTCACTTTCTTCTGGGGTTTTTTTTACAAAAATAAATAATATTGAAAGCATGAATTGCAAAATATACAATTAATATTATTGTAATAAGTAATTGACCTTCGATATTATTGATTTATTATACAACTTATGATTAATTGATGAAAATTAGTGTTAAGGAGCGATTTATATATAAATATTTTTTGAATGTATGCGTTTATAAGTATTCAAAATTAATAAAATTATAGTACATTTTAAAAACGTATTCTTTATAACATAAAAAAGAAAAGGTTTAATTTTGATAAAAGAGTTTAAGTATGAAAATTTATTCTTAAGAGATTAAAAACAAAGTAAAAATAATGTAATCATTATTTTAGTTAAATAGGATCAATGAATTAAATTAGTTTATTATTAAATTAATGACATGCCATGCCAACTAGGAGAGAGTGATGATTTAAGGTGTCAAGTATATTTGAAGGAAAATAGTGATAGTTGAGTGATATTTTGGTCCTAAATGAAACATAAATAATATTTCAAGGCAATTCTATTAACTTGGGTGACCATTAAAGGAATTGACTCAAAACTGGCCCAATCCTAGGCAAGCCTAATTTGCAAAAATTAAAAAAAAGTTGTCCCAATCAATAATTATATATATATATATACACACACACACACTCACACACACACACAAATTAGAGTTTTCAATTTCTTCTTCCTTGCCGCCTTCGGTCTTGGCACTTTTTCTCTCTCTTTCAGATACGACCTTTCGCTTCGCGTGGATCTCAAAACTCTCGAGTGCATAGGATGTAATGATGTTATTTTATTTTATAAATATTTTATACGTCAGTCTTTTATATTCTTTGTTTTTAACACGCAACTAATTAATTTGATCTTTGGTTAAATCACATTTCAGGACTTTTCCGTATCTCTGGATCAATGAAATCAATTTTACAATATACCAATTGGGTAAATATGTGGTTCTTTGAAATATAGATCTAATGAATAATTTTTTTTTTGGTTACTTTTTATATGATGCCAAATGAAATACTAAATCTAATTTGTAATGATGAAAATGATACCATGTTATGTGTGAAAATCTATTGCAAACATGAAGACTTACTTTCGATGCAAACTTCATGGTCGAAGGGCAATTCAAGTCAAAGATTTTGGTCTTGTCCACGCTATCGTGTATGTACATTTCTGCATCTTAGTCCTTGGAGACGTGAGATCTGCTTAATTTATTTTATTTTTTATTTAAATTTCTTTCTTTGTGGTGTCTATTTTAGGACAATGTATGCAACTTCTTTAGATAGAGGGTTCGTGAAGAAGTTGATATACGATCCAAGTTCGTTATTCTCAAATTGGCAAACAAAATTAAGGGGATGGAAACTGATTATGAAAGTCATATTGAAAGAAGTACCGAGTGGGGGATAAAGGAGAAGAAGAAGACCAAATGTTGTAGCATATGGAAATTAATCATGGTGTTGTTTATTGTTTTTTTTTGTTTTATTAAGAGTTGTTTTTTGTTGTATAATTAAGAATTACCGAGAAGAATATTATAGAGAATGGAAAACCCTTATATAGTTGTGTACAACCATTAAAATTATCATAGTTATGGAAATAAATAAATGTAGTTTTGCATTCCTGGTCCATATGTCACTAGAGATGTCCATTATGTCGAAAAGTTTGACAATTTGAGGCATATGCTGCTACATATGATTAATGTGTTGCTACATATGTCACAAATGTTTCTATAGATGACCCTTATGTAGCAATGTTTGACCATTTGAGGTATTTATTACTACATATGTCACAAACGTTGCTACAGATGACCCTTATGTAGCAATGTTTGACCATTTGAGGCATATGTTGCTACATATGATTCATATTTGCAACAATGTCACATATGTCGTTACAGATGACTCTTATAAGGCAATGTTTGACCATTTGAGACATATATTGCTACATATGGTTCATATATTGCTAAATATGTCACAAATGTTGCTACAAATGACCCTTATGTAGCAATGTTTGACCATTTGAGGCATATGCTGCTACATATGATCGACATATTGCTACATGTGTCACATATGTCACTACAGATGACCCTTATTTGGCAATGTTTGACCATTTGATCCATATGTTGTTATATATGATTCATATGTTACTACATATGACCCTTATGTAGTAATGTTTGACCATTTGATCCATAAGTTTCTACATATGAGAACTATCCACATCACATTATATGTGCTCACTCTCAATATGATAAAATAAAATAACATAAGTGATAAAATAAAGCATTGTCTTTAATTACAAACACATTGTCAAGGCTTTAAGCTCCAAATATCATCCCATAAGTTCAAACCCATTGCATTCGATCAATTAGATTGTCACACGACAGGGTTTTGGGAGGTTGAATCTATGTCCATATAATCAAATGCTCAATGAATGCAAGCATTTATGACCCGCACGCAGCTCCAAATTTATTTTTTACCATGGGTTCCTATCGACCTTTAAATTCTCATGGTTCATTGAGAAAAATTTCTGAAAACGCTTCATTATTCCACTTTGCTTCAATAATTCGGGCAGCAACTCAAATAAAGGTTGTATGTATGTCAAAAACATGCCATGTTCCATACCCATCAGCTGAAAGTCATAAACATTTATGCGGCCTCGTGCAATAGTATTTCAAGATCACAAAATGGTTCTTATTTAGGTTCATGACTGTCAAAATCCTCTTTGCACCAATCCAATCCATGCCTTCAGGATATGGACTAATACCCCTGACATAGTTAATCATATCTTCATCCCCTTTAAACTCATCTACGAACTGTTTAAGGCTTCTGCCACCAACTGTTGTTGCTTCATCGCTCAGTTCCTTATATCTTTTTTGAATTTGATATGGAAGTTGAGATTCAGTATTCTATCTTAGAAATAATAGTAATCCGAGAATGTATCATCCCTCTGATGTATGAGGTTAAGCATTTCATCAATATACTAAAATAAAAAAAATTAAAGAGTAAAAAAGAGTAGTGATTGAAAAGATAAAACAAAAGTGCATTATAAATTGAAGGATTACCCAGTCTTCTCACCTAACTTTCATGCCTGTTATGTTCCTGAAACCTTATACTGTAAAAACATGCATGTCGTATTGTATTTGAACATCATTTGAACTCGTCAAACTCAACACTTTGATTCTTTCCGCTACAGTCGCACGTGTATATATATTCACCTTTTTGTACTCTTTCACTTCCTCTATTGTAGCCATTGGCAATTCTCCAAACATCTTCTTCTTCAGATTTTGTATTGCCTTGGAAAAGGATGTTTTTCCTCCTCTTTGCCTGTGGAGTATATGGATGTCAAACGTTCTTTGATAGAATGACCTTGACCCCCTCTCTTGTTTTTAAATTCATTGACAGCTTGACTCAGTGTTTGAAGATAGATGATTGAATTTTCATCTTTTTTTCTTATACATCTCATAGAGAAAGTCAAATCTTCTACAAGAGGTAGTTCCTTGGTCTTGTCTAGCACCAGCACCAACACCACCAAAAATAACTAATTCATCAACAACCCTGTCATTTTTTATGGTTGTTGCTCCAGCCAATTCCATTTTAACACTATCCACAACAGGAACATATAAGGTTTCAACCAACCCTAGAGTAATTAGATATGACATTTGCATTAGTTTTCTGTTGGGACAATCCTTGGATGCACAATCTAAAATTATAAAAATGAGTAATATGTACGAATATTTTGGTCATATATTGCTACAAATATGTCATATGTCGCTACATCTGGGTGCTATCTTGCACCATATGTGTCATATATTGCTACAGATGTGTGATGGGTTGACACATGGGAATCTGCAACAATATTTGTATCACATGTTGCCACATATGTGTCATATGCCGCTACAGATGGATTATATGTTGCAACATATGTGTCATATGTTGCTACAGATGTGTGATAGGTGGACACATATAAGCATCTGTAGCAACATTTATGTCACATGTTGCAACAGATGAATCATCTGTAGCAAGATAAGAGTCATATGTAGCCACATAAGAGTGTAATATACTAATAACTTACTGCATCAAGAGGAGGGTTAAAATGATTTGGAATATGTCAATATTTGGTAGATTTGTTTTTGTCTCAACTAAGGCTGGCAAACGGACCGGTTTTTGTCGGTTCGGTCCGATTCCAGTCCAATTCCCGTACCAGTCCGTTCAGTACCGGTTAAATTGATAAGGATCCGGTCTTTTGATATACCGGACCGGTTTTTAGTTTTTTATCCGGTTGAACCGGTTCGGTAACAACTGGTTCCGAACCGGTCCGATCGGGTAAGAACCTGTTTAGTCGATTTTTCAAACTTTTTTTTATTAAGATTGTCGTTTTATGACCGTTGGACCTTTCTAGTCATTGGGCTGGGGCCCAAAACGGTCAACTAATACCCTCCACCCCTTTTAACCCATTTACACTATAAATATATCCTTTTTTTCATTTTCAATCACAAATTCACTACTTATACAATCTTATACAATCTCTCAAAGTCTCAATTTTAAATCACTCATAAATTATTAATATTATACTGTGATATTGAGTTGGAGTTTGAATTTCGGAAGCTACAATAGGCATCTATCAAATCCGGCTTTGGTTATACGTCTACTTTTACGTAGACGTTTGGTACATTCGTTCCAACTATCAACTTTAATTGTTATTTGTTTATTAATTTAGTTGTTTTATCTTTTATGATATTATTTTGCTTGTTTTTCTCATAATATTTAATAATTTTAAATTTTAACATGAATTCAGAAAGAAATAGTGGTAAAAGACCAATGTCGGAATTAAAAATTAAAAAGGGGGGGAGTAAATAGTTCTTGTTCTAAAAATTTGCCACCTAGATATTTAGTTAACACTAATAATTATACTTGTGTTAATAAAAAAATTTTTACGTCACCAAGACCTATTGAATTTAATTTCGAAAATGAAGTAGATCATGAGTCTTTAAATAGATATTATACTAATTTTGAGGAAGAATTAGAAGAAGAAGTAGAAATAAATGAGGAAGATCAAGATACCCCTACCCCGACTAGTCCGGTTACCGAAGTCTCCCCTTTACCCACTTTTTCAAATGTCGTCATCGTACTTGTTACAAGATCGTTAGTATGGAAATTTTTTATACAAAATGAGGCAAAAACTACTGTTACGTGCACTAAATGTAAATTGGTAATGAAACATGTAACTACGGGTACACAAGGGGGAACGGGACGACTAAGAACACATTTACGAAAGTGTAATAAAGAATTTGCTCGCCTAGATGATATAGAAAGAGCTAATATAAATGGAACACCCATACTCGAAAGTTCTATGGGTGTTGGAGGTTCTAATATGGTTCAATGTGTATTAAATATGTCTAACCCAGCTAGTCGAAGCACACACCGCACGTATAGTAAAGAAAAAGATCGTAGAGAATTAGCTAAAATGGTTGCTGTTTGTGGTTTACCTTTTTCATTTCCTTCACATCCTGGTTTTGTTCATTATATTCGAGAATTATATAACCCAGATTATGAAGGTATTCCAAGAAATACAATTAAAAGTGATCTTTTTAAATATCAAAAAGAATATTCTAATTTTCTTTGTTGTTTATTTGCTTACTATGATGGTAGATTATCTATTACTTATGATATGGGACGTAGTCCTAATGGTAACGATTATTTTACAATTATTTGATTGACCGTGAATGGAACATGCAAAAACGAATATTAGCGTATAAATATGTTGAAGAAATTAAAACCGATTCTTATATAGCATCAAAAGTAGGCTCTATTTTACAATATTATGAAATATGTGATAAAATAAAGAGTGTCACTTTAGATAATGCTTTTAATAATTTAAGAGCCGTTGATTATTTAAAAATTATAGTTTTTCCAATTGATAATGATTGTTTTCATATTAAGTGTGTCTCAAATTTTATAATTTAATAGTAAAAGATGGTATTTCTCAATTTGGAGTTTCTTGTGAAAAAATTATACTTGCTTGTAATTGGATTTTTAAAGCTAAAGTAAAAGCTAGAATTACAGAATTTAAAAATCTTTGTAATGAATGTGGACTTGCATATAGAAAAATTCCAAAAGAAATATGCACGAGATGGAATTCTTTATTTGAAATGCTTCAAGTTGTTTATGTTTATCAAGAACCGCTACAATTAGTTTTTAATGCTCATAATGCAGATCCCAGTTTAAGATTTGGCTTTGAAGATTGGCAAAATACAAAAGAACTGATTGATTTTTTAAATGTTTTTTATAGAGCAACAAATGCATGTTCTGGTCAATATTATCCTACGATTTCTTCTGTTTTAGTAACTATTTGTGCTATTTCAATTGAATTTGCTAAATATAAAGGAAAAGAACAATTTAAAGAATCACTTGATTTTATAATTGAAAAATTCAAAAAATATTTTTTTCCCTATTCCTCAAATATATTTGACTGCTACTACTTTCAACCCAAATTATAAATTAAAAGGTGTTGAAAGAATGGTTGAAAATATTTATGTAAATTTAGAAATTAAAGATGATGAAACTCCTAGTGTTGAACAATGTAAAAGTAACATTTATACAAAAGTTAGAGATTTATATAATGCATATATAGTTATGGAAAAAAATATTTCAATAGTTGAACCTTCATCTTCTAAACCTAAAAGTGATGATACGGATGATTGGATGGATGAATATCTTGAGCTTGAATCTTCTACTAATAATGATTTTAATTTATATTTCAACCAGGCACGGGAAAAGATTAGGCATGAATAAGGACAACTTCAACCTCGAATATTAATATGGTGGAAGAATCGAGAAAATCAATTTTCGACCCTTTGTAGGATTGTTCGAGATATGCTAGCAATTCAAGCATCATCGGTCACTTCGGAGCAAGCCTTTAGTGCGGCGAGATTTATGATTGGATATCATCGATATTTGTTAACAAAGGACAGTTTGAAAATATCGATGTTGTTTTGAGATTGGGTCAATGTCGAAAGAAGAAACACCGGACTACCACTATTAAGAGCCATATAGAAGACCAAATATATGAAATATTTGGTGAGAATAGTGATGATGGAATGGAAGCAATGGAAGAAGAACGACAAATGCCAATTCCAAAAAATCTTTCTTTTCAAATGATACTAAATTTACAAAAAGAATTTAAAAAATGCAATTGTTAGTATAATAATTACTATTCAATTCCTCCTAAATTATGTACTCTTATTCTCTTTCTAATATTTGTATATATAATTTATTAATTTGAATAAATATACGTCTATTCGCCTTGATTTTCTTTTATAATAGTCTCTTCTATTTAATTCATGTCATTTTATAAATTTAATTTTTAATTATTTTAATAAAAGTTTAAATTAAAACTTTAAATTCAATATAAACTTTAAAGTACAAATTCAATTTCAAACTTATATAAAATTTAAAGTTTCAATTGAAGTTTTTAATATAAATATATAATATTAAATAATAATTAACATAATTAAAAAAAATTTTAAAAAAAAGGTACCGGTAAGACCCGGTTCAACCCCGGTTCCAAACCAGTTGCTAACGCACCAGGCGGAGCAAGTTGGTTTTTCTGATAAATCTGGTCTGGTAAAATCTAGTACCGGTAAGAAAAATCCAGTACCGATCCGATTTCCGGTAAAACCGGTCCTGTTGACCCGGTCCTGTCCGTTTGCCAACCTTAGTCTCAACCATCTCAATATCCTTGGAGATGAGATCTGTTCTTCTGCAATTACTTGATGGGTCAAATGAGGAATGACTTCAAATGCCCAAGCCTATAAAAAAGGAAAACATGTCATAAATCAAATGTTGAAGTATTCAATGTAAATATAAAAATATTAAGAACATTTAGATTTACCATGAAAGTCCATGGAAAACCAAACAAGTAAGTGTTTTTTCACCTAAAGATTTCAACAAGTATCTAAAAGTTAATTCAAAGCTCTGATAACCCCAACAATAGTTGTTGAAAGCCTCAATATTCTGACAGAAATTCACCAATTTAAGAAGTATGCTATTGTTGATATCTTCCGCCAAAAGTATACTATGTGTAAACCAAAGTAAGCACAATGACTCCTTGTGCTTCCTTGGTGTATCCTCGTGTTCCAACAAATCTATTAAGTAAGAATTTTTGAAGCTTTTGCCAACAAGGGACATCAAGTCCTGCTCCTCAGTTAACGGTGATTATTGTCTTGCTTCTTCTTTTACTCTTTTATTTCTTCTCCGTGGTTTTTTTAACAAAGTATTCAGGGACGTACTCAAGAGGAGGATGACATTTTAACCCTGTAACTATGGTGAACTCTCTTATGCCAAAGAAGACTAGCATGCCATAATAATTAATCAAAATTTCATCCTCCTTTTTTGGATTTTGAAAAATGAACTCTTTTTTTTAGAAGTTCATAAACCATGGTTATTTAAAAAGGTGGAGTTTTATCATTGGATAAATCAAGAAAATAACAATACAACTATTTCTAAAAAAAATCTTCCAAATTATTTCTCTTGAGGATAACCCTGAAGTTGTTGAAAGTTTTTCTCATGATTGACCTAATAATACTATCACCATTAACATTAGGCTACAGATGCACATGAAAAGTATAAGCGCTGATAATTTTAATCTCATCAACATCCTCAACTTCATTTCTTTTTGTTTCTTCTTCATGCCCAACTACTTCTCTATTTTTTCCTCCTTCCTCAACTACTTCTATATTTTTCCTTGTTCTTCTTCAACTTCTATTTGTTTTCCCTCTTTTTTCTCAACTACTTCTTTATTTTCTCCTTTATCTTCCTCCTCAACTTATTCTGCTCTTTCTCCATCATCAACAACTTTATTTTTTTCTTTTTCTCTTTCTTCATATTCGTTTTGAGAAAAAAAAATCCTACTTGAGAAGAAGAAATTGCTTCAGATGCAAGTTCTTCTAAAAGATTGGTATTTTCATTCTTCTTCCTAGTAACTTTAGTCTTAGCCTTCTTCATGATTTTCGTTGTGTCAGTTATATCAATTTTTCTTTTGAAATGAGCCATTATATTTATATCTACAACCACAAAAATAAAATATTTGAATGTCACACATGACCTACAAATGAAGTTTATATTTTTGAAATACACATCTGATACGCTCAAACTTACTTCTCAAAGAAGAAGCAAAGCGGTCGTGTCAAGTAAATAACCCAACTAATGAGGTTGGGATCGTTCCCACGAGAAAAATAGTTTAGACTTAACTTCAATTTATTATTACTATTGTTCAGTCAATTACTTCCTTGGAAAGAAAAAATGATAAAAAGGGGGGTTTTCTATTTCTAAATAAATGAAAATAACTAGCGAAATTAAAGGAGACAACTAACATTTTCAAATGTTGCAGTTTAATCAATAAATAAAAGTAACTAGGGCTTACGTGTTCCTCACAAGTTCATAACTTGATAATTCTAACTATAACAATTCTTTCCTGGTATCTTGCATGCAAAGTGATAAGTTAGGTATTTCTAAATCCTTGGTCCGGCATCTAGAAAATTTCACTCCGCACCTTGGTCCGGCTGCGTGTGTTGCTATCCTAACCCTTACCTTTACCTCATATTAAGCATCGTATTAGATATTTGACTAAGTTATTACCTCATACCAATAAATACCAGCCTATTAGATAGTATACACTAAATCTATGTTGATAATTCTTTTCCTATTATCTACCTCCTTGGTCCAGTAAGTATCATTAAGGCGAGTTCTAACGTTGGTCATCCATTAAAACGACTTCTAAGCGAAAGAATAAATACATGCAAGACACTATTCTAGAATTGTTATTTTTGTTAGGTTTTACCTCATTATTCGTCTATGGTACCCACAACCCTAGTTATGGAGTTTGGTTACACATAGTCATAATCAAAATATTCAAATATATGATATAAGAAATCATGCACTTACTTCAATAAGAAAGAGTAAAATCCAAAAGTTCAGTTGATTAATCAACAAAAATCACCAACAATCAATTACTGAAATTAATTGAAGAACAAAGATTCTCCAAAAGTATAACAATAATACTCAAGTCTAATCCACAAAAGAAGCTCAAAAATCGAGAGTCTAACAAAGAGTCTAAGAATAATCAAGAGTTTCACAATAATCAAGAATCTAACCCCAAAAACGAGGTTTTTTAAACTATTTATAAAAAATAAAAACCTAATTAAATAAGGACTCTAATTGTTTGAAATCTTTCAAAACGCGACTGGGTCGACGGACCTTGAGACGAATCGGCGTGGTCACGACGGGTCGTCATGGATTCTGTCGTCTCATACTTGTGCAGTTTCTTTTGCTGCTTTCTTCATTGCCCTCGACGGCAGGTATGACGGATTGTTACAGGCACAACAGTCCGTCAAGGGTCTCCGTTCCAAAACACTTGAAATCTTGGAATTTGGGTATTGGACTACTTCTCTAATCTTCATGGCGAACTAGCAGGACGTACTGTCATGACTATGATGGTCCATCACGCACTCCGTAACCCCACACTTGGTCATAATTCCCTATCTTCCTTCAGCAGCTGCACTACGATGCCACCTACAGACCGTCACGGGTACGACGAACCGTCACAAGCTCCATAGGTGGTACTTTTCTGTATTTCTCACTCAAAAACCTCCGCATTCATCTTTTAGAAAGATTTCCTGCAAATAAAGAGAAATTTACATAAAATTAGTACAAAAAGGTTTTTGGAAAAACTTAAGGAAAAGGCATTAAAAATACTGTGAAACCACGGTATATCAACATCCTCAACTTAAATTCGTTGTTTGTCCTCAAGCGACGCACAATGACTCAATAAAAAATCTTTGTACAATAGTATCCATGTTTTATCCTTCGTAATCATTTGACTATCAATCCCGATCAATCTCATCATATTTATGCATGCTATCACTATTAGGCTTGAATTATGTGGAATCAGACCATGACACAGACTCACCATGCACTAACACCTATCCTCTTCAATTTCTCATCGAGGTGCTAATATTTCCGGTATTGCAACTAGTGTCCTCACTTCAAAATAAAATCCTCATTTTTCACACAGTGTTTTCAGTTTGAGTAAAACGATTACTTTTCAACACTCACTCTCAGTTGAAATTCACACTCATTCATACATATTGTCATAAGCTTTTCCTTATTTTCACTACTTTAAGTTCGCTATACAACTCTTAGGTTCACGATAGGACTTTTTTAGCTCGTAACATAGGCTCAGGGTAAGGTAGGGTATATTTAGGTATACTTTAGTGACTTGTTGCCCTCCTTGAAATATTGGCTAAACATACCTCTTTTCATCATTTTATTTCTCCCAATTTCCCATATTCTTTTACCTTGCTATTTTCCCTTCTTTCTTCATTTGTGGAAGTGACTCTCTTCTTTTCTTGCTTGTATTTCTTGTATTATTATTTTTTTTCTTATCTTTCAACTAATTTTTGAGTCACTTTACTTTTGTTCTTTCTCTCTCTTTGTTCTTTCAACCCCACTTTCCAAAGCATTCCTCATAATAGCCACCCTCAACTCATGGCTTTGCCATGAGTCAAAGTACACGGAAACCAAAGTTGGGTCAAGGCCATAAAAAGGGTTGTTTACAGCATTAGCCACCCTCAACTTATGATTTTGGCATAAGTTGAGGTGCACATGTCCAAGGAGGGACCAGGGCCAACACATTATTCTCATAAAAGATCAGTTGGAGTGAAAAAGAAAAGTCTAGTATAAGCTCATATCATTTGGATCAAAAAAGGATTAATTTCATTTGGTTTTCTTTTATTTAGGCTAAAAATGGGCTCTATTGAACAAGGGCCTAATGATCCTTTCCTAATTGTCTATTACAGCTCACTTTTAGCAGGACTAACCAGGCAAGTTCTAGCTCAGTACAAATAGTGGACTATTCAAATCTTCCTCACACTCACTTGACATCTCATTACTCTACTAGATTATTAGACACCTAGTTCGAATTTTAGACTTAGGGTCATGCAGTGGTGTACCTCTATGTCAAGCTTAGAGCCACACATTTATCAATTACTATGCCTAGTCATGCATCGTTTTCATTTTATCAGGATATTATTCTAGCAATCATGCTTCAGAGTTAAACTATGTACACAAGATAAAGACATGTCGGTTCAACAGAAAAAATAATCAGTCTCTTGGGGGAAAAGAACAAAGGCAAGAAAACCCCAAGAGATGATAGTGAATTGGGCTACTCAGACTTCACCCTAGCACTCACTTTCCATTTACCCCACCCCTAACAAAAATACATACAATTTTCTCCAATGCATAAAAAATGAAATACAAGAGTGGTAGGTGAAGCAAACCTGGGGCGCAAAGCACCAACGATCAGCACGGACCGTTGTGATTATGACTGTCCATCGTCGATGTCCGTCGTGGGACACTTAAGAAAAAATGGGTACCCTTAAGAGAGGGGTCTCTGACCGTCATGACGGTTATGCAGGACGAACCATTGAGGGTATGATGATCCGTCGTAGATGTCCGTCAGAGGATACTTGGAAAAAGTATGGAGACCATTAGGAGAGGGGTCTCTGACCGTCATAACGGTTATGCAGGACGAACCGTCGAGAGTATGATGATCTGTCGTAGATGTCCATTGGAGGACACTTAGAAAAAGTGAGAGACCCTTAGGAATAGGGTCTCTGACAGCCAGAACGGTTGTGCAGGACGGACCATCACATGTGTCCGTTGGTGACTATTGCAGCGTAATTTTTTCTGCAGAAATTCTTGGTGATGTGCCTGCAAATTTTAAACCCATTAGTATAAATTCTAACATTACTAAAAAGAAAAAAAACTATAAGTATTGGGTTGCCTCCCAACAAGCGCCTGATTTAACGTCGCGGCACGACTGAGGACACTTGATTACTCAGCCTTCATCAAGATGGTATGCCTCTATCACTTAATTCACTGATGAAGTATGCCTAAAATAGAGTTTTATTCGTTCTCCATTAACCTTAAACCGCACTCCCTCCTTGATTTTTAACTCAACTGCTCCATGAGGGAATACTTCGGTAATCAAGTAAGGTCCAGTCCGTTTGGACTTGAGCTTGCCCGGAAGCCAATGCAACCTTGAACTGTCTAAAAGCACCAAATCCCCAACCATAAACTCTCGTTTTTCACTTTTTAGGTCATTATCCTTCTTCATCTTTTCTTTGTAGGATATAGCAGATACCGATTGGAGCTCACCACTCTGCCTCATGGATTTACAAATGTTGAAGGTCTCTTCTTTATTGTTCAATCGAAATTTCATCTGCCCCTTTTCCATATCAACTAAGGCTCTATCCGCAGCAAGGAATGGTCTCCCAAGAATAATAGGCACTTCAAAATCGACTTCACAATCAAGAATAACAAAATCTGCCAGAAATATGAACGACTCCACTTTTACTAGCACATCGTGAAGTATCCCTATATGCCTTTTCCTTGTTCGATCAGTCATCAGTAGCTGCATTGCAGTGGGCTTTGGGTCACCCAAACCCAACTTCTTGTAAATCGAGAGGGGCATGAGATTTATGCTTTCCCCCAGATCACATAAAGCTTTCGCAAAATGTAATGACCCAACTGCACAAGGAATAGTAAATGCACCCGGATCTTCTTTCTTTTGTACGAGATATCTTGTAGCAATAGCACTACAATGCTGCATTCTATCATCATCCTCGAAAGTGACCGATCTTTTCTTTGTAACCAGATCTTTCATAAACTTGGCATAACTGGGCATTTGTTCTAGAGCTTCTACCAAAGGGACATTGATAGAAAGTTGCTTCAACATTGTTATAAAACGCCGATATTTACCATCCTCGGTCTTTTTCACTAATCTCTAAGGAAGGGGGGGTCTAGGCATGGGAATTACCTTTATAGAGACTTCTGCATCTTTTCCAGTGCTATCTTCTGCTTCACCACTACCCTCTACCACCTTATCATTATCTTTTCTCACCTTTTCCTCATTAGACGACATAGGTGGGCCAATGGTTTGCTTACCACCCCGAGTAGTGATTGTCATACAGTGTGCATCATTTTTGGATTTTGCACAGTGTCGCAAGGAAGAGTGCCCTGTTGCCGTATGTTCACAGTCGCAGATAATTGATTCATTTGCAACTCGATATACTTAATCAATATTGCATGTGTATCGACCTTCTGCCCAATACCCGCTAAATCACTCCTTAACTCTTTAATGTTCCCATCATTAGTATCAAACCTCCTCATCATTTTTTGCAACATATCCTCAACTCGCACCATACTATCTCCACCATCCCTAGGAGTAACTTCACGATTTTGAGGAGGGACATAGGGCCCATTCCTATCATTTTCTTTTACCATAGTTACCCCTGTTGAAGTTTTTGTCACGGTTGTAGTTTCCATCTCGGACCTAATGACCCTCACGGTTATAGTTACCATAGATCCGACCTTATTTCCCTTGACCTTGGCGCCAATTCTTCTTATTAGAGCCTTGGGCACTCGGTCGAAAACCCCCCATCTGCTCGTTTACCGCATAGGAATCCTCCTCATAATAGCATTCATCATTTGGTGGTGGTGGTTTAGACAAGTAGTTAACTGCATTTATCTTTTCGGCACGCCCAGTGATATGTTTTAATACCAACCCAAGATTAGTTCTCATCTGAGCCATTTTTTCACGAATCTCATCTATGGCAGGATTGTTAGTGGACTACACTGCAAAGGTATTTCTCCCGGTATCTGACTTTCTAGTACTCCAAGCTTTATTGTTCCGGGAGATTTTCTCTAACTTTTCAGCAATCTCAACATAAGGACACTTCCCATAAGATCCAACTGTTATAGTGTCCAACACCGCTTTGTTATTATCATCCTATCCCCGATAGAAGTATTCCTTCAGTGACTCATCATCTATACGGTGATTGGGGACGCTTCTCAAAAATGAGTGAATCTATCCCAAGAACTACTAACTGACTCTCATGGTAGTGCCACAAAGTTGTTCACTCTGTCTTTGTGGTTTAGTTTCTTGGAGACCGTGTAGTAGCGTGCTAAGAAAACGTCCCTTAGTTGGTTCCAAGTGAAAATTGAGTTATACGGGAGCTCAGTGAACCAAATAGAAGTCTCTCCCATCAGTGAGAGAGGAAACACTCTTAGCCCTATTACATCCAAGTCCAAGTCTGGCCTCCCTACACAAATTTTACACACTGCCTTTACCTTAGCTAGATGGGCATATGGATCCTCAGAAGGTAGCTCTGAAAACAAACCTCTGCCAGTGAGAATTTGCATCAGGCTACTAGTTACCACAAAGGTGTCGCCTGTTGGTAGAGGGGGCAAGACAAGTGGCCCATCGAAGTCTGCTATATTATCATAGCCTCTGTAGTATTCTTGGGGCCGAGGAGCGGGATTGTGTCCCCTATGTTGGTGTTCACCCGGAGCATCGGGTAACAACTGACCATGAACATCAATCGGAGCTAGAATGTTCTGGTTTGGATTATCATCATCAATTCTCAAGTTTCAATTCATGATGCCTAGTGTACGCTCTAATTCGTGATCGTAGGGAAACAAGGGTTCTCTTCCTCTCCAAGCATTTGGCATACAAGGAAGATGTTCTGCAAGAATAAAAAACAATAAAACAAAGTAAAATCAAGAAAATATCAACTAAACTATAGTAACAAGTTTCAGTTAATCAAAAATCTACTTTTCTCGGCAGCGACGCCAAAATTTGATACGCCCAAGTAAATAACCCAACTAATGAGGTTGGGATCGTTCCCATGAGGAAAATAGTTTAGACTTAACTTCAATCTATTATTACTATTATTCAGTCAATTATTTCCTTGGAAAGCAAAAATGATAAAAGGGGGGGGGGGGTTCTATTTCTAAATAAATGAAAATAACTAGCGAAATTAAAGGAGACAACTAACAGCTTCAAATGTTGGAGTTTATTCAATTAATAAAAGTAACTAGGGTTTACGTGTTCCCGCCAGGTTCATAACTTGATAATTTTAACTATATCAATTCTTTCCTAGAATCTTGCATGCAAAGTGATAAGTTATGTATTTCTAAATCCTTGGTCCGGCATCTAGAAAATTTTACTCCGCACCTTGGTCCTGCTACGTGTGTTGCTATATTAACCCTTACCTTTACCTCATATTAAGCATCATAATCGATATTTGATTAACTTATTACCTCGTACCAATCAATACTAGCCTATTAGATAGTATACACTAAATCTATGTTGATAATTTTTTTCCTATTATCTACCATCCGATAAAAAGACTTCAAAGCGAAAGAATTATCAATACATGCAAGACACTATTCTAGAATTGTTATTTTAGTTAGTTTTTATCTCATTATTCGCCTATGGTTCCCACAACCCTAGTTATGGAGTTTAGTTACCCATAGTCATAATCATAATATTCAAATATATGATATAAGAAATCATGCACTTACTTCAATGAGAAAGAGTAAAATTCAAAAGTTCCCTTGATTAATCAATAAAAAATCACCAACAATCAATTACTGAAATTAATTGAAGAACAAAGATTCTCCAAAAGTGTAACAATAATCCTCAAGTCTAATCCACAAAAGAAGCTCAAAAATCGAGAGTCTAACAAAGAGTCTAAAAATGATCAGAGTCTCACAATAATCAAGAATCTAACCCCAAAAATAAGATTTTTTGAATTGTTTATAAAAACCTAATTAAATAAGGACTCTATATGCTGGAAATCTGTCAAAACGCGGCTGGGTCGACGGACCTTGCAATGGATCATTGTGGTCACGATGGGCCGTCATGGATTCCGTCGTCTCATACTTGTGCAATTTCTTCTGCTTCTCTCTTCATTGCCCTCGACGGCAGGTATGACGAATCGTCACAGGCACAACGGTCCGTCGAGGGTCTCTGTTCCAAAACACTTGAACTCTTGAAATTTGGGTACTGAGACTACTTCTCTGATCTTCATGACGAAGCAGCAGGACGGACCGTCATGGCTACGACGGTCCGTTATGCACTCCGTAACCCCACACTTGATCAGAATTCCCCATCTTTCTTCAGCAGCTGCACAACAATGCCACCTACGGACTGTCACGGGTACGACGAACCGTCACAAGCTCCGTAGGTGGTACTTTTCTGTATTTCTCGCTCAAAAACCTCCGCATTCATCTTTTAGACAGATTTCCTGCAAATAAAGAGAAACTTACATAAAAATTAGTACAAAAAGGCTTTTGGACACACTAAACATAAGGAAAAAATATTTGAAATACCGTGAAACCACGATATATCAACAACACTATACACAACACAATATACAACAAAACAAATGACAAAATAATTCAATGTCACACATGAACCAACAAAAAAAACCACAAAACCCTCCCTTAACCCTATCCAACAAACTACATATGAAGCTTTTTGAAATGAGAAAATATTTCAAAAAAGAATAATTACCCAATCAAAAAAGTAATAATACCACTAAAAACAGGGCAAACAAGTAAGTATTTTAAACCCTAATTAAATATTACCTGAGAAGATATCAACGATAAATTAGAAATGATGAAGATAACGACACCTTGATTAAGAAGATAATTGCAACAGATTATCATTGACGTTTTAGAAGATATCGCGAGAACAATGATATGTGTAGGAAGGAATAATGGAATAAGAGGAGGAGAAAAAAAGGAAACAAGAGAAAAGAAAAACTGACTTAGTAAAAATAAATAAAATTTGGAATATGAAACTACTTTTATAGAAGAGAGGAGAGAGGAAAAATCAAGTGACGATTTTACTAAAGCCGTTTAATTTTTTTTTTTTGAATTTTGACAACTCAAGGTGTGACATATGTTGCCACATATATACGTTTTGTTGGGGCACATACCATCTTTCTGTGACATATGTTATATCGTACAATATTGCCACCGTATATCCTTTCTATGACATATCTTACCACGCATCTCTTTTCTGTGAAATATGTTGTCACATGTATCCTTTCTGTTGGAACACATGCAGATACTTATGTGGTGTTTTTTTACAACAGAAGTTATATATGTTGCTACAGATACCACATTTCTTTCTTTCTATCATAATTGATGCTTATTTTAACAAAATCAAAATAATCATAAAAATTATTTGTATTAATATTATCAACAATAATTAACACTTCACCAATTATTTTATACAACTTATCAACAAAAAGCTAATTCACAATGATATACATAACCACCTATCTAATCATGGTATAGGCATTTGTGGGTCTTCATTGTTACTAAAATAGTCATTCCAAACCTTTAAAATCCCATACTTTCATAGGAGTAAAGCATATCTCATGCGAAGGGTTTCAGCACTAATTCCACAATATGGTACTTCTAGTCCATCACTAAAAAACTCAGAGTATGCAACGATAAGAAGTGTTCAATCTCTGCATAGCATATAATCAATTAGAAAATATAATAACATCACATTTCAATAGTCGTAAGACAAAAAAAATAATGTGATACTTCCAGACTACTGTTTTCTTGTTGGAAAATATTACTAACATGTTTGACTTTGAATGGGTGAGATTTGTTCATTCCTTGGTAACATTCAAGAACTGACCAGTTGGTTCACTCTTTTTATTCAAAAAATTCGCTTAACTGAAGGTACTTTGGCAACATTGTAGACAACTTTTGAATCTCGGAGGATAATTTTTTGCTAAACCTAGATGAGGACATCGATTCATATATTTTTATGCATCATTCCCTCAATGCAACAACTGCCAAGACCCAATGGAAGTCCTCATTACTATTTACAGGGACATAAACGTTATTTTTCAAGTGCCTAGGTAGTCCACAAGCTATATCAAACCCTTTCATAGGGCCAACTATTTTATCCTCATATTCAGGAACAACACTAGCATTGTCAATATATGTTTTGAAAAAATTAGTAGTAGTGGTATATTGATATTTAGAATGACTCTGTTGCTTCGAATTCTTAGGCAAATAGTAAAAAATGGCATCCACATACTACACAAATGCATCAAACAAGTGTATCTATGAATCAATTTATTTTTATATATTCAGTGTATTAATCAAAACATAAAAGTTGGCATGGATTTACCTCATCAGTCCAACACTTATTGGGTTGAGACATTACATAGAACAAGTCCTTATTCTTTGAAAATGCAACTACAAAATAAAGTGGTCAAAATCAAGTTTCGAGCAATTGGCTAAGTAGTGATCGTCCTTATCTTTTCTGTAATTGTGTAATCATTATAAATAATTATTTAGTAGACAATAAGAAGAAATACTAATAATAGTTGAACGACCTTACTTTTTTGCATGATGCTTGTAAAGACTCTCTTTATCCATTGAAAGAAGGATGACATTAGCTCAGTTGGATCCTCGTCGTCAATGTTAAAACCTTCAAATGGATATTGTCATTTCACATCATAACTGACGACTTCGACTTTCTTCTCTTTTTTTTTCGCTTTCGCTTTTTCTTTCTGCTTCTCCTTCTCCTTCTCCTCCTTCTCTTTCTGCTTCTCTTTTTTCTTATCCTTCTCCTCCTTCTCTTTCTGCTTTTCGTTATTCTTAAACTTCTCCTTTTGCTTCTCCATATCCTTCTCCTTCGTCTCCATCTCCTTCTCCTCCGTTTCCTTCTTCGCCTTCTCCTCTTTTGTCTTCTTCTCCTTTTCTTTCTCCTCACTAGTTATAGAAAGTTTTGAGAAATAGATTATTTCAACCTCCTACGCTTCAAAGGCTATGAAATTTTCTTGAATCTTTGGATCAATATTATGAGATATTTTCTTAAAAATATCAGTGAGTTTATTAACACGACTAATAAAATAATCATGTTGTTTCTCTCTTCGCATAGACAAAAAGAGCATTTGATGTTAGAAGAGGAAGCAAGACCAATAAAAGATTGAGTTGTTGTCATGGATGAATATTCTTGTATCCTTTCATCTACAAGGTAAATAAAAAAAGATTGAGAGTTTTCAAATCATTATAAAATACGGATAAGGGCCTAAAATACCCTTAAAGTATTGAAAATGGTACAAAATTACCCTTCATCCACCTATTGGCTCCAAAATGACCTTTTCATCCACCTATTGGCTCCAAAATACCCTTGTCATCCACCTTTGTGTTCAAAATTGACCACTTTTTTAATTGTTTTAAAATTAAACTCTTTAAATATTTTTTTTAAAATACTTGGCGTTCAATTATTGATTATAATTATAATTTATTAATATAATTTATAAACCAACTCACTACCCACTCATTACTAACTAAACCTCACCCAATTAATAATCCAATTAAAATATCAAAATCGTCATAAACACTACTAAAACACGATGAAATTATAGATTTCTGAAAATGACATTCAAAATTATTCGAGTCTGAATCGAAGCCCCAATTAAATTTAGGTTGAGCTGCTTATTTAGGAGGACACTTTCTTTCAAAATAGAATTAGAAATTTATGATTAAAGGTAAAGAAGTAATACATCCCGAATTGATTCATGAACTTTTCTTAAATATAATTTTATAAATATTTATGATTTGTTTTAAAACTTTAATTTATTATTTTGAAAAAAAAGTTACCTATGAAATAACATCACATAACTGAGACGTAAGAATAATTAAGATGAACATAGTCCGACTTTTAAGTTTATTGGTGATTTTTATTTAGCCACTTGAATGTATGATAATTTACTTCTATAATTTTTAAAAACACTCAATTGGCAGTAGCTTGCATTAACAATGTGACGGGTTCATTAATTTAGAGGGATTTAATTATTAATGGGGTGGGTAGTGGATTGATTTATAAATTATACTAATAAGTTAAATTATAACATATAGTTGAGCGCCACGTATTTTAAAAAATATTTAAATAATTTAAATATAAAATCGTTAAATAAGTGGTCAATTTTGAATCTTATGTTGCCACATATGACCATTTTGTTGTCCTAACGCATAAGTGAGATGTTACAACATATGATGAATGTTGAAATATGCATCAATTTATCACTAAAATGTGGCAACATATGATACATCTTTCAACAAATGAAATATATGTTGGACAACTGAACAAGACTATAATTCTAAAATCATATCAACAAAATGGCCACAAAAAGAACAACAAAAGCAACAAAAATGACTTTTCACTGAATGTTAACAATACATATGCATTTCCTCAAAATTAGGGGATTTTTTTTGTTGGTTGATTGTCTTCAAAAACAATAAATAATAGGCACCATTACATCACTATTCAATTTTTACATCTATCGGACGTTTTATTGTTCATTAATCCAAGAAAAAAATTCAAAAGTTGTAAAATCTTTCAAAATAACTTATCCATTTTAAGTCGATCACAATTTCAGTTTAGAAAGAAGAGAGACTCACGACTGGAGATGAGGGGGAAAATAATGGAAATAATCAGAGAGGAAGATAATGGAGATAGTCAGAATTTTGGATTGAAAAAGGAAAAAAAAAGAAGAACAAAAGAGAGAAGAACGCTAGAAGAAGAAGAGAGAAGATGAAAAGACTTTTTTACTTTTTAAAATGATTTGGATTGAATTATAGAAGTTCAAAAATAAAGTATTTTTTTGTATTTTGTAAAAGACTAAAAAAATTTTAAAATATTAATATAATCTCAAATTTACTTAATTATATTTTAAAGAGAATTTGACCAACTCTTAATTAATCTGTCACCAAAAACAAAACCACAATTTATTTGAAGTTGAAACATCATCAAATGATGAGTCCAACTTAAAGTGTTTAATTGAGTTTCGCTCATAAATACCTAACTTAATAGATGTTATGCGAACGTGCAACTAAACACAACAAGTAACTCTAACACAACAATACTCACCCAACTAGACGACATTTGTTACGAAAATATCCAATTTTTTATCCTTCTCAATAGAATAATTTGGCCGTCCATACCAATAAATAATAGTGTTTTTTTCTCCGTTTTAATTTATTTGTCTAGTGTGAAATCCTTTTACTCAGATGGGTGAAACAGTGGCTGAAATGGGTCTCTTGGTATGTGGTATATTGAAAAACGAATTGGTTAGGGAGTGGTCCCTTTTAGTAAAAAGAGGCAAAAATCACGCCCCTCAAGTCTTTAAATATGCAACAAGAAACAGATAAAAAGGGCCATCCATCCCAAAGAGACAACCTATATCCCAGCAGGGATGTGGGGATCAACTCTAACTGATGATCACATTGCCTTTCATCTCTTCTTAATTCTCTCACACACAAATTAAATTGTTTACAAAAAAACATTGCAGATGAGATACGTCCGTACAAGTAGCCTTAAAAGGCTCTTCTCATTCAGAAGACAGAGTTTTGATGGTGAATTACCAAAACCTTGTGATTTCAATGAACAAGAACAAGTTGCTGCTGCTGCTACTCGTAAACCCAGTTGGAAATGCTTCTCTTTTCATGAAATTTTTCATGCCACTAATGGTTTCAGTTCAGGTAATTAATCAAAATAATACAATTTTGTTGTTCTCTAACAATATGAAAATTTAAACCCTTTTTATTCGAATATTCAGAAAATATTGTTGGTCGAGGAGGGTATGCATCGGTGTACAGAGGCATATTAGAAAATGGAGAAGCAATAGCAGTAAAAATGCTTACAAAAGCGAACGATGATGAAAGAAAAGAAAAGGAATTTTTAACAGAAATTGGTACACTTGGTCATGTTTGTCATCCAAATGTAACGTCGTTGCTGGGTTGTTGTATCGAAAATGGACTTTACATAATTTTTCAGTTTTCTTCCAAAGGATCTGTTGCTTCAATTCTTCATGGTATCTAGTTTTCTTTCCCTGGTTTCTCTGAAGTTTAGTTTTGCTTTTTCTTTTTTTTTTTCTAATTTAATTAATTTAATTACAGATGAAAAATTACCCACTATGGATTGGGAAACAAGGTACAAAATTGCTGTTGGGACAGCAAAAGGTTTATATTATCTGCATAAATTATGTCCTAGAAGAATTATTCACAGGGATATCAAGGCTTCTAATATTTTGTTGAGTGAAGAATATGAACCACAGGTATTTATTTTAATTTTTGAGATATCTAGTGTATTTTATGAGTGTTGTGCTTTATGCATAAGTTGTTGTACCAAAAAAAGTTTGTGTTCATTTATTAATTAAAATCATGTGTTGGTTGAGTGACAGATATCAGATTTTGGGCTAGCAAAATGGCTTCCATCACAATGGACCCATCATTCTATTGTTCCAATTGAAGGGACTTTTGGGTAATCATCCACTCCTAACTTCTGCCTAATCACTAAAAATTAAGACAATAATAAATATGAGTAATTATAATGAATACTTTATAAAAACGTTGGATAAGTTTAAAGTGAGTCTGAGTATAATGATATTAGCGTAATTACCACTAATAGCATGGCATAAATTATGATGAACTTCAATAATGAATATTTTATGTTTTTGTGCAGGCATTTAGCACCAGAATATTTCATGCATGGAGTAGTTGATGAAAAGACAGATGTTTTTGCATTTGGAGTGTTCTGTTTGGAGCTCATTTCTGGAAAAAAACCTGTTGACAATTCTTATCAAAGCTTACATAGTTGGGTAATGATCAATTCTTTAATATTTTCACTAGTTACTAGATTATATATAATTAACTTATTATTATAATTTGTATATGTATTTCATGTAGTTACGTTTTATTTTTTATCAAGCTTAAAATATTTATTTATAAATTCATATTTTACGTTTATTGAAGAATGACGTTTTTCCCTAATATTTAAACATCTTATGTTTAAAACCAAAGAGTCTTAATCATCTAAAATCATCTAATGTTCTGATCTATAAATAAGATTTTAATTATCTAGATGTGCATTCAGACGTCTTAATCTTAATGAAAACAAATGAGTTCTTAATGAAAACAAGTGATGCCTTAATCATTCAGAGGTATTTAGATTCAGACGTGTTAATCTTAATAAAATCGAATGAGGTTTGATTTGAATTAAATTTTACAGGCAAAACCTTTATTAAGGAGAGGAGTTATAGAAGAAATAGTTGATCCAATGCTACAAGGGACATTTGATTGTACACAACTTCATAAACTTGCCTTTGCTGCTTCTCTTTGCATTCGTGCTTCTTCTATATGGCGCCCTACCATGAGCGAGGTAAACTATACTTTTCTTCTTTTCAGTTTTAACTTTATACGTCGTTTGATACGTGGAATAAGGATGAGATATCTTTGAAATCAACTTCATTTCATGTTTGGTTTGAAATCTTAGCTAATAATCTTGAGATATTCTTACTTATCTCATTTCACATACCAGACGAAAACACAATTACAAACTTAATTAGAGTTATTTCAATTATTGATGTTATTAATTTCTGAGTATTTCTCTTTCCTTTTTTTTAGAGCGACACCAAGTTATTATTCCTTCTAAGTATAATTTATTACGATAATAAGTAATTTCAATTATTATTATTATTAATTCATAGGATTCCCTTAATAATGTTGGAATAGCCTTCCAAGTTGCATAAAGTAAAATATTTGGTAGTATTATTTTTTATTTTCTTTTTGTCTGCTTTCTCCTAGATTGACCAACTGAATCAATTCCTAGTTGTCTCAATCTTCACATAACATATACAATAATTCTTTTAAAAAATGCATTATATATCCCCCTGTCTATATATCTACTCATTTTTCAAAATGTAAATTTGCTATATAAAGGAATTTTTCTGACAGATGGACATTATTATAATTTCTTTAATATTATGAGTGTAGGCTAATAGTTTTAATTAGGCAATTCACCTAAACTCAAACTTTTCTCACCTGTTTAGGCTTTTATGATAATAGTTTTAATTAGGCAATTCACCTAAACTCAAACTTTTCTCACCTGTTTAGGCTTTTATGATAAGGACTTTAATACTCCTTGAATTTCAAATTATTTGTCGATTTTATAAAATCAAAATAAAATTAATTAATTTTTTTTAATTTACTTTTAAGTTCAACTATTTTAAAAGTATAACTATTTTAAAATTCCTCCATTGTTAATCTTGAATTGATGGACGATATATATAAATAGAATATATATTTTTTTTAAAAAAAGGAAGTTAAAGGGTATATCAATAGAAATATTTTTTTTATTTAATATTTTTATTAATGGACATATATAGGAGAAAACAGACAAACAATATGAGAGAGGGAAACGTAGGCTAAGCATGCATTTCTCCAAGATTGATTATGAGTGTAGGCTAAGCATTGTTGAAATTTTAATTAGGCAATTCACCTAAAATACTGCACACTTTTCTGCTTTCTTGATTAGGACCTAAATACTTCTGTTCTATTAAACTAAATTTGCAGTTCTTTGAAATTTTAAAAAGCCAAAACTTAGAACATGCATTGCTTTCAACAAACAAAGAAATAATAATTTTTTAACTATAGCAATTTTCCGGTATTTTAAAATAAAGAAAGAATTATTTTTCACTTTTCTGGTAAAAAGTTTTTAACTCATAGTAACATTTTCAACTAATTCCAAATTTGTGAAATGCTATCATCATAGAGTGAAACTTTCACGCATGTAACAAGACTTACTAAGTTTTAATTATGTGACAACTTTTCATATTTTGAGATTTAATATAATATTTTAAATTTTAAATTTATATATTTTAAAATTTAAAATTATTGAAAAGTATAATATAATTATTCTCAAGTTAATATGATAAAAATATATGTTTTTAAAATATTAATTAACTTTATGTCATTTGTCTGTATAAGTTATAATATTCCAAGGGGTTTAATGACATATGTGCCATTCAATACAGAAAACGATCAATTTTTTCAAATATATTTAGAAATCACTTTATAGAGGCGTGCTACAATTAAACAAATATATTTATTCAACTTTTGTCGTGTTGATGATGTGAAGCAATTATATAATTCTTTTAAAATAATAATTTTGATTGTTTTGCCTCACCAAGTTTTATAGTTTGATTAAGAAGTTATCTACGGACCTTGACAATTGATTAGAAATAACATCCACAAGAATGACAAGCAAGTGGCCCAAATCATATTTAATGTTAGATAAAACATCATTATATTAATTATCAACAACATCTTTAGTATGTTTTATTATTTTACTTGTATCGATGAATCAGCTTCATCAATCAACTGATAAAAAAAGCAAAACATGAAATATAGTTGACCAAAAAATAGATATAGTGAAAAACTTGTTACTCAAAAACATAAATTATTCTCATAAAATTTATCCCAAATCTCCATAAAATTAACAATTTTTAAGTACAAACTTCTTTTTTTAATACTTTAACTTTAGATTACAAGTCTAACATAGAGATGAAACATCATTATATTTTATCAGCATGTTGTTCCAATCTATGTTATCTTTATTATTCTCATAGATCTCTCCACATTAAAGGGGAGACTTGTTACATTATTGTTGCTTATGTCTCACTTTGATATAATTTGACTAATGTTTTGGCTTAAAATTATTCATTAATTCAAAATATAAAAATAAAACTGCAATAATTAAAAGGCAACAAGAAGAATTTAAATTACCATAATGACGTTACTTAGTCATTAATATTGTACATCTATTTAACCCAAACAATAAATGTATAAAACCTGAAAACAGAATTTTAAGCCTCAAATATGAAAACTAATGTGTTTGGTACACTGGAGAATATTTTTCATAAAAAATGTTTGTGCGTCATAAAAGTCTTTATGCAATAGTTATGAGGCGTTGTACACGATGTAGACGACTCATTGTGGTTGTGGTACAAACAATATTAATAAGGATACAATTTTCTAAAAAAAAATAAAATCAGGTGTTTGTTCAGATATACTTCAAATTCAGTTTGATGTATATATACTTAATATTAATATGTGGTCCTTTGTACGTATGATGACAGATTGTAGAGATAATATTGGGAGGTGAAGTTGATAAACAGAAGTGGAAAATGCCAGAAGAGGAAGAAGAAGAACAAGAAGAGTTTTGGGGTTTTGAGGATCTTGAATGTGAATGTGATAGTTCCTTCTCAACTTCCCCACATGATACATTCTCAACAAGAAGCTCATAAATTCAAATCTACTTCATCTACTACATATGCTAGTGGTAGACATTTATAGATAAACACTTAGGTGGGGGTGGGGGGGAGGGGGTAGTATACTAGTCATAATACACTCAACATTTTAATTTTGTGAGGTCCATGTTTTTAAACTTAGCATATATGCTTGTTATTTTACAAAAACACACATGACTAATTGTTGTTGTCCAATAGGTTTTATGAAATAAACCACAAATGATAGCAGTAGGGTCGACGTGGAGCTGAGTCGAGCTGAGCTCAACTAAGCTTGTTATAGTATTGAGTTGAGTTAAACTCAACTTGAGCCCATCAAATTTTAACAAGATATTACTATACTCGAGCTGAGTAGAGCTCGAGTCAACGTTTTTCATGTTTTATTTGGCGCAGTGTTATACCATTTTTAAGAAGAGTGAAAAGACTCAAATATGTCATTAAACTTTCAGAAAAGAACTAATTTATGTCATCAGTTAAAAGTAAGAAAAGGTTCATTGATGTCATTATCTTTTAACAATTGTTTTGCAAAACCATTTCACGTGACAAATTATAATTCAGTCACGTCATCAATTTTTTAATTAAAAAAAACAAAAAATAAAATAATTCAATTATTATTCAGAATTTTAATTTTCTTTATTTAGAAAATTGATGACGTGACAATTATAATTCGGCCACGTCATCAATTATTTTAATAAAAAAATTAATTCAATTTTTTTTTAGAATTATGATTTTTTTTACTAAAAAAATTGATGATGTGGCCAAGTTACAATTGGTCACGTGTCAAAAAATGATTTTGCAAAATCATTGTTAAAAAATAATGGCATGAATGACCCTTTTCTTTAACGGTAATGGCATAAATGAGTGAAACTTTTAACTGATGACATAAATAAACCTTTTCTGAAAGTTCAATGGCATATTTGAGTCTTTTCCCTTAAAAAGATTGTTGTAGGAATATTAAGAGGAATCAACAACAAGATGTGTACCTTGTAATTCACAGTGAAAGTCGTCAATCTGCTTCTTTGACAGGTTGGTGCTCAAGTTCATCATTAAATCACTAGGAAACAAAGATTTTGTTCACAAACTAGAAGTCTGTTTTTGTGTGTTGATAAATCTGCCTTAGAAACTCAATACTTTTGTTTATAGACTGAATGTTTGATTTTTTATTTTCTGTTTCACAGGGTTTCCTCTCTCTTTTTACATTGTAACTGTTCAGTCTTATCCTTTAAAGGATTTATCCTAATTAATTAATTAACTAATTAATTGGATAAGAAATTAAAACATATTGGGTTGGGTTGGGTCGATCCACATGGGCGTCCCACGACCCAAAACTTTTATCTCCCACTTCGCCCATGATGGACAAGACCCAAGTCAAAATTATATCAATCAGACTCACAATTCATACGACAAATAATTCGTACGACCTGTGAGCATGAAGAGCTTATCTTCAAGGTTTTACAAGCTCAATGTATGAATTCAATAACATGTAGAAAGAATTCACTATTTTTAAAGGACACTATTACTCAAAATACCCCTTACGTCATTCACTATTTCAGTAGTTACTTATTCGATCCCTCAACCTCTTAAAGAGATGAACTCGAGTTCATGCTTAACTTTATATACACAATGTAGTAGCCTGCTTATGTGTACAAGTTAAATTGTTTATTTAATCGTCTTCCCTTTTACTCGAATCTATCTGTTCCATTTCAACTGCTTTCCTAGACATGTACTGCATTGCTGAATCACTCATGGCTATTAGTAACATGCTAAAGTAGCAACACTGATTGAAACTTCAAGAAACAACAAAACGTCAAAGGGCATTTGATTGAAAAGTTAATTTAACTTTTTTGGATCTCACACAATGAAGAAGCAGGGAATATTCTTTCGTTGACCCATTGATCGCTAGACACACGTGGTATGAAATACGTGCTACGATGTTTATACCTTAAATAGGTGTATATGTCTCATTCTATACATCGTACAAACCTTGATCTAAACATCTCCAGATGTTTAACCTTAGTTTGTCTCTTCGGTGATCTTTAAGCTCATTTCTTGGAGAAACTTTTGTCTGGACCATTAAAACAAGTCATAGAATGGTGGTGAAATTCATCTCTTCACGTTCCCCGACGTAAGAGGCGATTGCTCGTGTGAGAGAGACAATCTCGCGACTTGTTCGACATATTATATATCTTACATATTATCACACACATACTACATTTGAACATAAAATCAATAGTTTCATATAAAATAGAATATCATAACAATCAAGTCAGTTTACAATATTTAAATATCATCATACTCTACGTAAACCTAGAGCCTTGCCATGTTTTTCAAACAAGTCTCTAGAGATGGCCTTTTGAAAAAAAATCAACTACCATTTTACTTGTATGAATTATTGTAAAGTTATTTCTCCACTTGTCACTACGGCTCTCACAAAGTTATACTTGATGTCAATGAGATTGGTTTTTCTGTGATACTTAGGATCCTTTATGTACACCATAGTTGCTTGACTATCATAATGTAGTAATATTGGACCCTCAGAATTCTTTATAATATTCAAATCTTAAAAGAATCTCTTTTATCAAACAACTTTTTGTAATGCAGAGATACATACCACAAATTCAGATTCTATGGTTGAAAGTGTTGTGCAAGTTTGCTTCTTACTTTTTCATGAAATAGTACCACCATTTAGTAAGAAAGCAATAACGGATGTTTATTTTTTATTATCTCAATCACCAGTCCAATCCTCATCTGTATAACCTTTAATGAATAAATCAGATCTACTATAACACAGTGTATGATTTGCAGTTCTCTTCAGATATCGGAATACTCTTTTTAGCTTTCAAGTGATCTTTTTTCATATTGGATTGATATCATCTGCTAACTAGAATCACAGCATAACAAATGTCTGAGCGAGTGCACATCATAGCATATATCAAACTCCCGACTGCACTAGAATAAGGAACTCCAGACATGTCTTTCTATTGATCCATTCGATTACGTTTAACTTTAAGAATTCATTTATCCCAACAGGTTAACGTTACTTAAGAAGTTTAATCAGATTCCAGACTTTGTAGGTTTTCATTGACTCTAATAAGAGTTTCATCGCTTTTAACCATTCATCCCTTTTAGGGCTTGATAAAGCCTCTGTTACATAATTATGTTCATTCAATTCCGTAGGAGATACCAAGAAAACATAATCCTTAATTTCATAAGATCATTTAGGTACACCTTTTCTTGTACTCTTACAGATTTGAAGTTCAGATTCCTCTATAGGATTTTGGGATTCATAACTCCCACTTGGACCAGGAATCATTTCTTGATTCATTGAATTATCAAGTATGTTTGACAATATTATCTGATCTTCTGAATTCAACATTTCGTACAGAGGTTGGATTTATAACTCCCACTTAGTCCAGGAATAATTTCTTGATTCATTGAATTATCAAGTATGTTTGACAACATTCTCAGATCTTCTGAATTCAACATTTCATACAGAGGTTCAACTTCATTCGTTATATTTTAAAGAACTCAAGTGCTTTAATGAAGTATGAAGCACCAGACCTTGCTTTTACATTCATTGGACCACAGATATTAATTGAAGTGTGAATTCAGCTCTCATAGCCTCTCAAATTGTTTACGCGTAATCTTTCCAGCAAGACAATTATCATAAGTTGGATTTCAGTTTTGGTGAAAGAACCTAAATGTCCTTCTTTTGCAAACTATATCATTCAATCTTTCCCTATGTGACCTATTCTAGCATGCCATGTCTGTTATTGACATATAATTAGGAAAGAATTTTAATAAGTATGCATGTGACATACACATTCAAGCAAATCAATTCTCATAAAGATTTCATATTTAAATGTAAAATCGAAAAGAAACTTAAGCATCCATTCATCATTTACGAATTAAATATTTAATCATATTTGAAATTAACTTCTTAATGAGTACGCTAATTTATTTTAGACTATAATCACACAGATTTGCATGTCTTATTATCAAACATCATATAGTATTGTGCAATAGTATAATTATTTACTCATCCAAATAAAAGAGAATAAAACTCAAAAAATCATATCAAAGCACAATTAAAGCTGCTCACTTCAAAGTTCATTAATAAAAAATATAATTATTCTGATAAAAAAGGGATTATGTGGATACACCATGGATGAAGTTTTACCCACTTTACTCCTATTTTTACATATTACTTCCATAATTTTTTATTATACCCAATTTAAATTCTAACTTCATTCAGTTCATTCTTCTGTATTCTGGCAAGGAATAATGCAAAATGTCATACCCTTCTCTCTCTGAAACTTGAATTTCACTTTCATTAAGCTTTTCAAATTTTTTGACAAAGATTTGGCAGAATCCTATTAAACAACCAAGGGGATCCATCTTCAAAAACTTTAACTCTCTTAGATCTTTTTCTCTTTTTCTTCAAATGGTCCTTTCATTCCTTAACATACTTTATGTCTCTTTTGGGACACCAATCTGTACGACTTCTCGCCCTCGAAAACACATCTTACGGCGGGTTGCTCTTCGACCTTGTCCTTTTGCTCTACTTTGAGAACTCCCAGTTGGAGTGATTTGAGCATGTTCCTTTTTATCCAAATCTGAAATTGGAACAAAAAGAAATATGATTAATCCATTTAGTGTGACAACATATGTCACAAATTTTTCATAAAAGACAAGCAACTGTTTAAAAAAATATTAGGACTAAACGAATGCATAATACCAATCAGATCCTAAAGATGACACATATAAAAATGATCCTGACTAGGAATCTAATCTCATTCAAAAAAAAAATTTACAAAAATTAATGTTTTTTTAGCCTAACTTAAAAAATTCATATCTTACTCATTTTAATTATGTTTCTCTATTATAATATATTCTCGAAAAGCTTAAAACGAGCAGATCATAAATTAATTAAGTTTCCATCCAAAAATTGCACAATGAATTTCTAGATTGCTCCAGAAATATGCACTTTTTCGAAAAACTATCAAGAAACAATCAAATTTTCAACAAATCGTATCTAACTCGTTTTAATTTTGTTTCTCTATTATAATATTTTTTGGAAAGATATGCACAACCAGACTATGATCAAATAAGTTTTGACCAAAAAATTTCTTTCAACAAATTTTCAAGTCGCTATTAAAAAGGAGTATTTTTTTTTATATATAAAATATTGCAAAGTTTTTTCATAGTAAGACAAGTAACTCCTATCTCTTTCATGATTCACAATCAAATAGGATTCTGAATCCTATTTTCCATATTATTAATACACATTTAAACGTTAAATAAAAATTTCACTTTTCAAAAAAAATTCTTCTTCTTTCTATTCACTGATATTTAAAAACAATATACTCAATTTATTTTCTTATAAACATACAAAGTAAATAGCCAAGAAATCAACGCATAATGAGATTAATAACAATAGCTCTGATACCATTGTAGGATTATTAAGAGAAATCAACAACAAGATTTGTACCTTATAATTCACAGCGAAAGTCGTCAATCTGCTTCTTTGACATGTTGGTGCTCAAGTCATCTTTAAATCACTAGGAAACAAATATTTGTTCAGAAACTACAAGTATGTTTTTTGTGTGTTGATGAATCTTCCTGAGAAAATAAATACTTTTGTTTTTAGACTGACGCTTGATTTTTTATTTTTGTTTCACAGGTTTTCCTCTCTCTTTTCACATTTAACGTTCCATTTCTCACGTCTCATGAAAATTGCTCCCACTAGGAGTCTTCTATAGAGGAGTTGAACAGTTACATTGTAACTGTTCAATCTTATCCTTTAAAGGATTTTTCCTAATTAATTAATTAATTAATTAAATTAAATTAGATAAGACATTAAAACAGATTGAATCAAGTCGGGTCGGTCCACATGGGCGATCCGTGACCCAAACTTACAATTGCTTAGTTACGTAAACTAAAAGTATGCATTACTAGTTTAAATTGATAGTTTTATTGAAGTGTGATTAAATTATATACTTTATAATTTAGATTAAATGAATTTAACTTAATGGTGAACATAAAATAGAATTTTTCATATCATAAAATTAAATAAATATAAAGCAACAACAAATTAAAAAGATTTGTATAGTATTATATTCTTTTTAATATCACGAGCAAATTTACCAAGGTTGAGGTGACCTACACCCAACTCACTAGAAGATCAATTTCAAACATAATCCAATTTCCTTACTAAATGACTGAAATAATCATTTGGAAGCAGTCATAATATAGAAAATGTAATGTCATAAGTGTGAAAATACATTTAAAAAAAACCTAAATTTAGCAATGTGGGTCGAGATCTACCATATGTACGTATACTAGTGCATATGTACTCCATGCATTAAAAAAATAATGATCTCATTTTCTTTATAATCTGCTTAAAAAAGAATGACTTTTTCTTTTTTTGGTAACATTTTATTTTCAACTTTTAACGTGACATGTTTAAAGCCACAAGATTAAAAGACAATTTTGTACATTTGACATAACTTTAATTTAGGACCAGAAGATTCAAAAGTCTTATTTTTATTCTTAAACTCCGCCCCAAATCAAACCAAATCATTCTTTGTGAAATGAAAAGAGTTCAATTTTGTCTATTACTAAAACTAGATGTATTCTCTTTTGCCTTCTTTAAAGTCTGGAATTCATGTCCCATCGAATGAATAGATAAAAAGAATTATGTTGCTTACCCAATCCACTGACTCATATCATACTGATCTTTAGTCTGACATTTCCTCTTCATATGACCTTCTTGTCTATATGAATGACAAGCTATAAAATTCTTTATGCTGAGTACATATTGCCTCAAGTAATATAATATGGTAATACTAGTCTACTCTGGTTTGAACTTCTCTGCTGCTGAGAGGTTGATGCTCAAAAACCCTCACATGGACTTGACTGTCTCCAGAGTTTAGACTTGATATCCTAAAATTACTATGATGGAGCCCTAAATGGCCTAGTAGAATAGTGAGGTTTAGGACCATTCTAAAAATCTCCATATGAATGAATAGGCCTAGAACTGTTATGACTTTCTCTCTCGACCCTCTCAATCATATATTGTGGACGTCAGAGCTCCTCTATATTTTGTGCAAAATCATAAATATGTATTATACAGTTTGGTTTAAGTGAAAACCTCAATCTAATTTGAGGTCAGTCCTACCACGAAGAGATGTATCATGTGCTGCATCATATCACCAAAATTTGGTGCATATTTATTCAAGGAATCAAATCTCAAAGCGTATTCTCAAATAATCATATATCTATATCAAAAATTCATAATTTAATCTACTCTGACATCCCATGTATCCTATGGCACTTTTATGAAGTTATTGTTGGAGGTGTATCCCTCCCTAAGGATGTCTTCCAAAAACTTTCACCATAATACTTCTATATAACATAATT
Source organism: Solanum lycopersicum (assembly GCF_036512215.1). Taxonomy (NCBI): domain Eukaryota; kingdom Viridiplantae; phylum Streptophyta; class Magnoliopsida; order Solanales; family Solanaceae; genus Solanum; species Solanum lycopersicum. The sequence goes on along the minus strand of NC_090806.1, from coordinate 11,581,285 downwards.
GAAATGTTGTAAACTCAATAGACTACTGAAACATGTATGACCCTAAAGATCCTATGAAGTTGATCGATAAAGGGAAGTGGATCCTATTTGTTATCGGTGCCTGTAAACTACAGAGAGATCAAGTAAAATTTTCATGATCAGATTTCTCAGGTCATGATGTAACCTAGTATATCCAATCTGTAGGTAAGCCTAACACATAGCTTGAGTCGTAAGCCACAACTTAATTATAATGAAAAGTCAACCAAAAGAAACATAGAGCTGAAAGCAAAATAGGAAAAGAATAATAAAAAATGCAAAACAAGAAACCATCTTAAGACCTGACATTTAATTTGTTAGTAATCAAACATCTAATACGATAAGAGTACAGGGCTTTACAAATACAAAATGAGTACATACCGTCTCTGAATATAATATAAAAGCTAAGCCTAGTCAAAACAGACATAAAATGGTAACTTTGAACACCAAGAGTCCGCACAACTCCAAATCATTGATGAAAAATCAACTATGATCTGTACGAAAAAGAAGTGTAATATAAGTACCAAAAAATGAACAAAACTGAGACAATAAATAAAGAATTGAATCAAGAACCTACCTTGAACCCAAGCCAAAAACCTAATCACAACTGACTAAGATGCAAAGTCAACTATCAAGAATCAAGAGGACTAACAACAAAAATTCTAAAACCAAAACCTTTCACCTAACAGATAAATAACAACAAAGAACATAATATAGTCAAACAATAACATAAGCGGAACCCATAAGTCTGGATGGTACAAACAACGAACATAACCCTATCGACCCCTTAAACTGAAGGTTGCAATAAACAAACAAGTATACTAATGATAGGCTATACATAAGAATTAGAGTATGCAGTAGGACTATGAATAACCATCGGTAACCAAGTGTGCAGACCTACCTCCCTACCGTGTGAGTGAAATGGGACCCATGTAGATCCCTCATCCACGTTTTGTGGTACTACCTCCCTATCGTGTGAGTGAAATAGGACCCATGTAGATCCCTCATCCACGTTGTGGTACTCACGGCCAAAGAGGCTCATAGGGGTTGTGGTAAGTATGTATACACTACATGGGTCCAAATCCAGGTTTTATATTAAGTCGACTTTACCAAGAATAAGAACAAACCTTTAATTTGAAAATATAAGGGATTAACTCTGTAGAGGATCATGAACAACCAAAAATCATACAACAAAGGTTGTCGACATGTTGACTAGTTAGGTAAAAACTGAGAACATGTCAGATGCCTCTAATATCGCAAGTAGAAAAGGAGCACGTCGCTGACACCTCATAAATCTCAAAATGAGTAAGTCAAGTGATCCAGGTTGTACGACTCCTGCTAAAACAAGTTTAGAATAAAAGCCAAGTAAAAATAATATTTCTCTATAAATGATAAAGATGAAAAAACGCATGAGCTGGTACCATACCACAAAATACGTGAGAATGAACAACCAATGCAATACATGCAATCATCAACATTGAAACAAGGCATTCACAACCAAATAAATATAAGTCCAAACAAGCCATGCTACGAAGGTGGAAAATACTAACCTGAGATTCAATTGGTCCTCGAATATGTCTCAAGGACAATAATGTGTATATAATACGGCTCAGAGGAGCATGACAAGTGTACTGCTAACCAACAAGTGAAGAGATCAAGAAAAACTTTTGAATCAACAAAGAGGGAACAAACTCAAGGGATGACACCATACCACAGGCACAACACTCCATCCTAGTGCCAATCTACAACTACTACAAGCCACCAAGGTCTTAAGCACCAACACAAGAAGAAGAACCTGATACAAGCCCTACATAGAAAAATTCATAGTAACTTGGGTGATAGAGTACACTCTAACGAATCTAAGGTCCAAACCAACCTTAAGGAAACCAACATCAATCCTAACAAGGATAACCGTGAGAATCTATACTACAAGAGAAGCTAAAAGCCTAACTAAGGATTTTAACACCCACAAAAGGTCCAAAGCACGTACGAAATCAAGAAAAGATGGAATAAATAGAAAAAGGGCTAATAGTACGCAAATACAATCAAAAATCATATGTAATTTATACTATGCATTATCGAAAAAGCCAAATCAAGAAAGTAGAATGAAGGATACCTCGAAGCCAATCACGTGTACTCCAAATCTATTGCTCATGAGCTATTCACTTCCAAAATACCAACAAAACTGTCACACTATCAAATTATCAATCATAACATCATAACAAACCTTTTGACATTAACTCACATAAGTTGAAACGGACCCAAAATTGAGTCAAAACGAAAATGTGGGATCCACCTTAGGAATCTTGAAATTAAATTCATCAAAAGTCTAATCGATTAACCGATGTCCCAAAATGAGATAAAGTCCTATGCCGGAACATCCCCAACAATCACATGCACAAATATCACTAATAAAGAACACAAAAGTGAGTTGGGCAGCCCTTTTGGGGTGGGAATACTGCTACACGCCTTCAAAAATGTAGCCATCAACAATACGAACCTCCGACACTTGGAATCACTCAATTTGGATCTCACTAGCTCTCAAAATTGCAAAATGATCATCTAAAAAAGAGTTGATCCTCGACTAGTTTTTATTTAAAATAACAGTCCACCAACTCAACATGATCGTGGAGACCAAGGCTCGTAATCACGGCCTACATGAAAATAACCCACCACAAACATAGAGGGCCAATTTTCCTAGCCTCTAAGAATATGAAGAACGTCACACAAGCTCAACAACTACGGGACCACAACCTCCTGCGATAGTGGCCAAAGGCCTCGCAATCATGAAGGCTTAGGAGGTCAGTTTCCACGAACGTAACCCTCAAGACCCACGAACGTGAAGTCCAATGATAGGCTGCACTAGCTTATGCATATCAACTGGTTTTCTTCAAACTTTGAAATCTCTAATGAGGTGTTTGAGATCCATTCAAAACCTGTGTACACAAATGAAATATGTTATTCCATCAAGTTCGGCATTCCAAACTCAATGGAACTATCAATATTTCCATCTAAGGTTGTCTCGATGAAAAGTAAGTCTCACACCCAAGTTTCATTCTTAACTAAAATCCACAAAAAGGCTCAAAGTGAGACAAGTGAGACGACAGCTTCAGGAACCATACGAAAGGACATTTTAGACCAAATTTGACATTTCTGAGCTAACTACACTAAAGGAATTCTCATCCCAGAATGTTTACTGAGAATGTTGACCAAAGTCAAACTTTGATTTAAGCTTTAAGGTTAAAATGTCTAACGACACAAACATACACCAGAATTCTCAAGGTCCAAACCAACCATACCCCTAGCGTAAAATGTCCCTTTCAGAGCTAATGGAACCTTCAGAATTGCATTACGGGCCATCTTCTAAGCCTTTGACCGAAATAAACTATTCAAGTTTCAAAGGCACCAAAATATGGAAACTTGCAGTAAACTCAAACGAATGACCCAACGACTAAACTCTTAGTCCTAACATATCATAAATGACTTGGGATCTCTATAGGGAAGCTCTAAATGCTGAACAAATCAGAAAAATAAGGAAACTACCTCGAGGGTCATTACACAAGGAACTCACAAACTCAAACTTTTTTAGCCCTACATAGGACCTGCAACTTCTAGTTGTATTTAGCATACGGCTAGTATTAGTCTATCAAGTATCAATCAACTCTATATATACAAATATAAATCATAAGCTAAAAATTCAACCCTTAAGACAGTTCTATAACACGATGTGGGCAAGAGAGGGATAACTACTTTAACATTCCCTATATCTCAAAGGTGGATCTAGGACTTGGAGGTCCTGGGTGCCACATATTCTTCAAGTAAAGCGGGTTGGTTGCTTTAATTTTAGGTTACAATAGATTTCTTTATCTTCTTTCTATTTTTATAAAGAAATCAATTAAACATGAATGTTAGTAATATTTTCTTTTAGATACTAAATAAGCAATTCAATGTTTATTTCTTTTTAGGAATCAATGCCTTTATTTCGTTGAAACTTTGAGGAAAACAGGAATTATCATACTAATATTTGAGTTTTTATAAACTATCTAATAGTGTTAACTTAATATATTGACTTTATGTGTTATTGCAAAATATAACAAAGAGACTACAAATTTTAGTTTAATCTAGTCATCCTACTTACCAAGGACGTTGGTGAAGATCGAAAGAACCTTCAAATTAGAAAAACTCCTATAATAATATTCACTATTTTTAAGAAATTATATTTTTTTGAAAGCTACTATTTAAATATATTCTTAATAGTATTTATGTCATGTTCATAATTCAATACTCATTAATTGACAAAAGAATAAACACGTGACACTCATATCAAAAGATTAATAATTAGTGAAAGAAAAAGTAAAGAAACTTAAGAATTAATCATGGTGAATAAGAGTCAATTAGAATTAATAAAAAATACTAATCATATATTATTATAAGAGGGAACAAAAAAAGTTAAAAGTTGAATTACAATTTTACCCTTACTATAAACTAGAATGTTATAAAGCATTTAATTATTTAGTTTAAATGTTAAATTGTATTATTTTAATAAAAATGTAGATGACTTTTGCATTTCCTTAAATTAATTCTTAATTAAAATATAAGGAAATAATTAAATGTTTGGAATGTGAAAAGATATATTTTAATTGTACATGTATCCTAGAATAATTACTGGCATATGAAAAGAGTGATCCCCCAATTTATCCGATTAATGCCACTGATTTTATTTATTTGATTTATTATTACTAAGATATTAAAAGTGTGTTATTATATATGAATGAATTAGTAATAAATTATTGAGATGACTTGTAATTTCCTCAATTTATTACTAATTACAATGACTTGTGTTTTTCATCTTTTTAATTATTCATTCAAACTAGACTAGATTCCAAATTCAAAGCAATAATTATTAGTGGTAATGTTAATTCTCTTATTAAGTCTAACTATGATTTGTATTTTTCATCTTTCCATCTATCCATTTATTAAAGACTACTTTTGAACTAAAAAATATAGAATATAAACAGACATTTTTACTACTATTTAAGAACTAGGTGGTAACCATTGAAAAATGAAAGATATTGTCATTCAACTAATAATAAAAAAAACTATTCAATCTATGATAGGCAAAAAAAACATGAAAAAATAGAATACATGAGGTGGGGAGAAGAACTTGAAGACTTCTTTTTAGACATGCCTAAGTCCTCATATCTCTTTCGATATATATTTTCCATCACGAAGATTATTGTTGTTTCTAATTTCTTTTGCATTTCTAATGGTGTTGTAATCTTTTAGCTATTATTATGAGTTTTTGAAATAGATGTATATATGAAGTTCAGTGTTTAAATTATATGTTTGTCAGTTTTATATTTTAAATGTAATTGCTTTTAATCTTGTATAATTTTGATATTACTGTCTTTTAATTTTAGAACCTTAAATAATATAAATATTTCACTCTATCGTTTCTCATTAATAAGTGTGCATGTATTTTTAATATCCATTTATGGCTGTAAAAGGTTATCACTGATATTTAGATCATAAAAAAGAGTTATACAAAGTTAAAGGAGACTATATTATATTAATTAATTTCACATACTTTTTGCTTGATGTCAAATGCACAATTCCTTTTTTATTAATTTTGTTGATACATGAAATATAACTGGTAAAATTAATATTGTTGATTTAAACATTTTCTATTTGATAGAACAATTTTATATTATGTAACAATAGTAAAAATGTAAATAAATAAGAACGAATGAAAGGAAAAAAAAGAACCTTCACACATTAATAAAAATGACAAAAAAAGAGGAAAAAGAAAGAAAGAAAGAAAGAAAAAGGTGAATAAAAATGACAAAAAAAAAGGAAAACAAAGAAAAAGCTTCACTTCCAAAAATTAATGTGGCAGACGAGGTTCAATCTCACACTACCTGTGTGGCACATGGCCTCCCTTACCAATTAGACTATTCATCATATTTTGTAGTGGGTGGAAAAGAAACTATATTAACTTTCTTATATAAATATATATACATATATACACAAAGTTTTTTCGAGATCAGTGGGTGTCGTGGCACCTCATGGGTACCCCTAGATCATATCTCCTTCCATACAAATGTAGTGCACAAACATATTCATAAACAAGAATCTACTAGAAACGACTTGCAGTTTTCATAGGATACGACGTTGCTATAATACCAAATTTATCATGACCCAACCTTGGGAGAACACGACTAGAAACTGGTGTCATACTTGACCCTGAGTTGACCCTTGCAAGACCAATATGCTATCAATAGAATATAAGACCCAAAATCTTAATTATAAACAAGTATATCTCTACATATACCCTCAGATGTCAAAGTCCTTGCCAGGATAAGATGTAGTAAATCAGTAAATCCCAATTCATATAGAATGGAAACTAAATCATGTGCAGATTGTCGAGGCTGTTGGAATTAATGAATCAATGTTTAGTCTTCCAAAATTATCTCTTAGTTTTTCTAGAAGTCTTTTTAGAATTTCGTAGTACATGTATCTAGTAAATTGCGATACATGTATTTAGTTATTTGTGCAAGACTTTTTGTTTTCTCTTTTGAATAGTATAAATAGTGATGTAGTTGATGGCTGTAATCATCTCAAGTGACCTTAAGTAGCCTATAATAAACTTGAGTATTCTTTAAGGATATTATTTTCCTTCCATATTTCCTACAAATTGGTGTTAAGGGCAGATTTTCGTTCTTACTCTGGGGTTAGGTGAAGAAAAAAATATGGCATCCAAAACAAATGAAGCTGCTGATTCTTCAGTTGTTCTTACTCCATTTTTTGATGGAACTGATCTTAAATATTGGAAGATAAGAATGAGAACACATTTGAAAGCTGAAGGTGTGTGGACTATTGTTGCAAATGGCTTTGAAGAGCCAAAAAACGATAGTGATCTTACAGCAGCAGAAATGAAAAATCTTGAGGCTAAATATCGTCAAGATGCAAAAGCCTTGAGCAAAATCCAAATGGGAGTCTCAAGAGCATACTTTGCAAAAACTGCTACTTGTGAGACTGCAAAGGAAGCTTGGGATTTTCTGGAAACTGAGGTGTATGGTGACGAAAAGGTACGCACTATAAATCTTCAAACTCTTAGAAGAGAGTTTGAAAATATAAAGATGATAGAATCTGAAAAAATTGAATATTGCACAAGAGTCATGAATATTGTTAATGAAATGAGAAATCACAGTGATACAATTTATGAGCAACAAGTTGTGGAAAAGATTCTAATTAGTGTCACAGAAAAGTATGAGTACATCATTGATATCACTGAGGAGACGAAAGATCTTTCTAAGATTTCCATCAAAGAGCTAGTTGGATCATTTCGTGCACACGAGAAGCGAAGAATTTTTCGTGAAGATCAACCCAAAGATACGACTTTTCAGTCTAATATAAATGAGAATTCTCAAAATTTCTCAAAAAATCATCAGAAGAAAAATCAAAAGCCAAAAAAGAAGTAGGATCATGATGGTTCTTCCAAGAAGGTTGAAGAAAAAGGTGAGAAAAACTCATTTTTTTTATAAAGTTTGCAAAAAGACTAATCACAATGTTGAAAAATGTTGGCACAAAGGCAAGCCCCAATGTAACTTTTGCAAGAAGTTTGGCCACGTTAAAAAGGATTCTTGGCACAAGAAATAGGAGCAAGAAATTTTTTGTGAAAAACATGAGGAAGAAAGGGAAGAAAATCTTTTCTTTGCTTCTAAATCTGATGCTTCAAGAAAAAGCAATGAATGGTATGTTGATAGTGGTTGTAGTAATCACATGACTGTAAATGAAAAGACTTTCCTCTCAATTAATAATAGCATCACTACTAAAGTGAAGATGGGGAATGGAGCCTTAGTTGATGTGAAAGGTAAAGGTACTATTTGGATCAACATGAAAGGATGTGGTAAGCAAGTTCATGATGTTCTTTATGTTCCTGACTTGGAAGAAAATTTGCTTACTGTTGGTCAACTCATGGAAAATGGTTATTCTCTTGTGTTTAGAGATAATTATTGCAAGATTTATGATAAAATTGAATCAAATCAAGTCGTTGTTGAAGTAAAAATGATAAAAAGAAACTTCCCTTTGCATTCATTGCAATGCATTAAAAAAGAAATTGTAGATGATTCATGGCTTTGGCACAAAAGATTTTGTCACTTGAATTTTCATGGTTAAAAGCTTCTCAAGCAAAAGGACATGGTGCAAGACCTTCCTGAGATACATACTGAGGTGGATACATGTGAAAGTTGTATAATGGGAAAGAAACACAGGAAGTCTTTTCCAAAAGGGGTGTCTTGGAGAGCCAGTGTATTTTTGGAACTAATTCATACTGAAATTTGTGGACCAATGAAGACTCCATCTCTTGGAAGTCAAAGGTATTTTTTAATCTTTATTGATGATTTCTCAAGAATGACTTGGGTTTATTTCTTGAAAGAAAAGTCAGAAACATTTGCTACATGCAAGAAATTTAAAGCCCTTGTTGAGAAGTAAAAAGGTTGCAGCATCAAACCCATTTGTAGTGATCGAGGAGGTGAGTACACAAGTCGAGAATTTGAAGAATATTGCAAAAATTAAGGCATTCAGAAGCAACTTACAGCAGGGTATACTCCTCAACAAAATGGTGTATCTGAAAGAAGAAATAGAACAATTGTTGAAATGGTCAGAACTATGATGAATGAGAAAGGGCTGCCAAAATATTTTTGGGCAGAAGCAGTGCATACAGCAGTTCACATCCTGAACAGGTGTCCAACAAAGGCACTAAAGGACAAGACACCAGTTGAAGCTTGGAGTGGAATTAAACCTTCTGTAAGTCATTTTAAAATTTTTGGTGTATTTGTTATGCTCATGTACCTGCTGAGAAAAGAACAAAATTGGATGAAAAAGTCAAAAATGTGTCTTTCTTTGTTATAGTGATGTGACAAAAGGATATAGGCTTCTCGATGTCAAAACTAACAAACTTGTTGTTAGTACAGATGTCATTTTTTTATGAAAAAATAACATGGAATTGGGAGGATAAAAAGATAGAGAATACTACTATCATATCTTCAAATCAAGAAGAGGATGAGAAAGATGAAGATGTCTCTCAAGGGGGAGAAATCCCAGATTCAGATAATGAAGAACCGCCTCCTAGAAGAACAAAAATATTGAGTGACATTTATCAAAGATGTAATTTGGCTGGTGTTGAGCCAGAAAATTATGAAGAAGCAATAAATCATGATGTTTGGAAGAAAGCCATGGAAGATGAAATTTGAATGATCGAAAAAAATAATATTTGGGAGCTTGTGGCTATTCCTAGAGAAAGAGAAGTTGTAAGTCTAAAATGGATTTACAAAATCAAACTCAATCAGGAAGGAGATATTCAAAAGCACAAAGAAAGGTTGGTTGCTAGAGGCTTCACGCAAAAACCAGGTATTGATTTTTATGAAACTTTCTCTCCAGTTGTTTGTCTTGAGACAACTAGAATTGTAATTGTTGTTGCTGCACAAAAGAAATGGAAGATATTTCAACTTGATGTAAAATAAACATTTTTGAATGGAAAACTTGATGAAGAGATTTATGTTGAGCAACCTCAAGGATTTTTTGTTCAAGGGGGAGAAGAAAAGGTGTATAGACTAAAAAAAAGCTCTTTACGGGCTGAAGCAAGCTCCAAGAGCCGGTACAATGAAATTGATGCATACTTTCTGAAAAATAATTTTCAGAGAAGTAAAAGTGAAGCCACTTTGTATGTGAAGAAAGAACATGACAGAATTATCATTGTTTGTCTCTATGTGGATGATTTGCTCTTTACAGGAAATGATGTAAAGATGATGTAAAATTTAAAACAAGATATGATGCAAGCTTATGAAATGAGTGATCTTGGATTGCTAATTTATTTCTTGGGCATCGAAGTTTCTCAAGTGAAAGAAGGAATTTTCATTTCTCAAAAGAAGTATACTAAAAGTATTCTTCAAAAATTTAAAATGATGGATTGCAGGTCTGTGGCCATACCATTAGCAGCAAATGAGAAGTTTAGAAAAGATGATGGAGAAAAGAAAGTTAATAGCTCACTTTTTAGGAGTATGATTAAAAGTTTGCTATATCTTACTTCAACAAGGCCAAATATTATTTTTGCTGCTAGTTTATTATCCAGATTCATGCAAAAACCAAGCCAAGTGCATTTTGAAGTTGCAAAGCGTGTTCTACGCTACTTGCAAGGAACAATGGATTATGGGATAATGTACAAATTTGGTGGAAATTCGAACTTAATTGGTATTCTGATAGTGATTGGGCTGGAAGTATAGATGACATAAAGAGTACTTCTGGTTATGCTTTCTTATTTGGATCAAGCATTTGTTCTTGGTTATCAAAAAAGCAAAGTGTTGTTGCTCAATCCACTGCCAAAGCAGAATATGTTTCAGCATCCAATGCTACTTCTCAAGCTATTTGGCTTAGGAGAATATTTGAAGACATTGGTGAAAAATAAAAAAAAGGGACTGTTTTGTATTGTGATAACAAATTAGCAATTGCAATTGCCAAGAATCCAGTCAGCCATGAAAGGTCAAAGGATATTTCCATCAAGTATCATTTTATCCAAGAAGCACAAGAGAAAGGCGAAATTCAGTTGCATTATTGTCAGACAGGAGAACAACTTGCTGACATCTTCACCAAAGCACTTCCTAGAGAAAAATTTTGTTATCTTCGAGAACGCATTGGAGTTATCAATCAAATGCATTAAGGGGGAGTGTTGGAATTAATGCATCAATGTGTAGTCTTCCAAAATTGTCTCTTAGTTTTTCAAGAAATCTTTTTAGAATTTCGTAGTACATGTATCTAGTAAATTGTGATACATGTATTTAGTTATTTGTGCAAGACTTTTTGTTTTCTATTGTGAGTAGTATAAAAAGTGATGTAGTTGATGATTGTAATCATCTCAAGTAGCCTTAAGTAGCCTATAATAAACTTGAGCATTCTCTAAGGATATTATTTTCCTTCCATATTTCCTACAGAGGCCGCCTTATTTTCTATATAAAAAAGTAATCATATGTAATCTATTGAGGCCACCGTGACATCTAGAAAGTATATTCATATATGATCAAGGACAATAGAATGTTGTGCTAAAAGGTCAAAATAATAAGGTCAACATGGACGACAATGCAAATCTATACAACCCAAAGTTTACAAGCTTCTTATAGTAATATACTTTACTGAGATAGGGCCCCAATCTTCTTACCAACTGTACATAATGAAAGAGTAACAAAACTTTGGATCTAGCACGTCTAGAGAAGTTAAGCTGATAAATCTCTTGGAACTCAACTATGCTACTAAGGAGACATGTGTACCTAGCTGATAAATCTCTTGGAACTCAACTGTGCTACTAAGGAGACATGTGTACCTAGTTGATAAATTTCTTGGAACTCAACTGTGCTATTAAGGAGACATGTATACCTATTTTACAAGACCTATAGACAAGATTTCAAAGCCCCCGAGCAATAGGTATTTAATATAAAACAATATACCAAGTGTTAAAGGTAACATCACAAATGAGCATGTATAATAAAGTAATCGGGAAAGGAGTAAAGAATAAGTTGAGCGTACTGACTTGATTTGAATTTAAGAATACAAACACTAATGAAATGGTAACCTATCTAGTAACTTATATGTCTGTCATGTAGAAACAACAAATGATACAACCTACATGGCCCTCTATGAGCTCGTCATGTATAATTCAATCTATCGCCATTATTGGCAATACTCTAGTCCTATAGGCAATCATTACATATAAATAACCTTTCAATAACTTTGTGTATATACCTAAAGGCAATCTTTATGTATCAATAACACCTTAGGCATTCTGTATATAGCCTTTTATCAATTCTATATACTTCAATATCCTTGAAAGCCATTAGTACCTTTCATTAGCTTTATAGGCATCAATGAAAACCCGCAAGCCTCAATATAGCCTCACAGGTAGTAGGTCAACTCATATGTTTTCTAAATGTGTCAATATCCTCTTAGGCAACCTTCACATAGACCTAAAACCATGGAGAAAAAAATCCTGAAGAGGTATGTATATATCAACTCCAATAACTAATACAATTAAATAAGGCTACGAGTAATTGTCTTCAACAACTAGCCATATTTTTCAAAGTTTTAAGGAAACTTGTCAAAAGAAAGAAAGAGTCTTAACATACCTTTTCCCTATGATTCGGTGTCTTAACTCTCAAGATTACTTATTCCTTCACCTACATGACACTTCAATATAGTTCATCAGGCTATTTGGAGTGCCCTCACCAATTGTTGCATTTTTGTGTCTAAACGTTCTTATTGATGTTGTGACCAATATTTTTATAGCGTGGTGGTGATCATAGGTGTTTCAAAAGTGAGAAACTCCAGTTCAGCAGATTGGCAGCATGTGTGGTCGGCTTTGAGGTTGGATACGATCTATTTTTATTGATTATGCTATATTAGAGAAAGTTCATAATGAATTGCATGTGAACTAGAATTGTATATGTTGGTTTAAGATATCTCTTCCTTATTATAATTTGCTTGATTCCAATAGAAACTTTTATCTTATTTTTGGTGGTGGAATCCTTATCTTAGCTGTTATCTCTTTATCATACCGTAGTTAGCTCCCTTATCCACCTTAGGATTGATACTCTGTGTCACGGCCCGAGCCTACACCCTAAATGTGGCCGGTATTCGAAAACTATTGCTGACCTCGAGCGTATCCTTGACCTGGCTTACTTAACTTAGCGGAAGACAATATACATAGTTATGTAATGAACAATAACTAAATTGAATTGATAAAACTAAGAATGTTTTAAAGATTAAACATTCAACTGGCCAAAAGTAGCAACCCAAGTCTTAACAAATATAAAGATAATGAAAAGACTTAAGGATAAAAATCTGACTCACTATCTATGAAGCCTTCTAAAACTGGGATGAATGTTGGGACAGACTTCATAACACCCTAATAAAGAAAATACTATAAAAGCAATAAGAGGAGTCATCCGGAATGCAAGAAGGCTCACTACTGACTCTATAGTGCTCAACTGGATTAACGGTGTGTTGGATGTCGATTCTCGTTATCTCCGTCTACATCATGATATGATGTACGCCAAATGGAATCAATACATTAAATGTACGAGTATGTGAATTGAAATGCTAAAAAAACTTAAGCTTGAAAAGAGTAAGAAGGGACAGTTACTTTGGCTCTGCTCAACTCATGAAAGACATACTCAATACAACTAACTCATTTCAATATAAAGAAAATAAAAAGCAAATGCAATATAAAGATAATATTGTACTTACTACTTTAACGTTGTACTTCCTTATCTAAACATTATGCAAAGACATAAAACTCCACCCTTTCCTTTTTGTTTTACCTCAGCCGGAATATGTGAGCCCTTATTTTTGCCTATTTCACACTTTCTTCAATTTTATTTTCACTATCCAACTATGACTCCACTCAACTATTTCCATTTCCATTTTTTATTTCTTCCTCACACTTTTTCTTTAATTTTTTCACTTCGTTTCTTTTGTGGCAATTAACTTTTTGAAATTTAATTACTTGTTTATGCCTTATTAGCTAAAAGATAAATTAGAGTTGCAATTTTTTTTAAAAAAATTAAATTTTTTAAAAAATAATTGACTCTTGAAATTTTATTATTATCACATGAATTTAAACAAGTGTAATAATATATATATTATTAAAAATCACAATAACTAACAATTTAAAATATTTTAAAATCATATAAGAAATTTAATTGACTGGTTGAAATAGAATAGATAACTTATATTATATGGAAGTGTCGTCCAAAGTTCTAGAATTAACAAGTTAACAACTTAAAATATTTATGGTCATCCACGTGAATTGAAACAAAAATAATATATATTACTCAAATTACACGAAAAATACTATAATTCACAACAAATAATAACTTTATAAAATATTGGTTGGTTTGTTAAATTTTATTTGTATCACATAAATTGAGATTAAAAAAAACATATATTGATCTGTGATTGAGATTAAAAAAAGAGCAAAGTGTCACATATAACAAATATAAAAATCATATTTTTACTTTATAGCTAAAGTTTGCATAATTGCACTCTATGAAAATTTTTATGTTTGCTATGGAGCTATTGATCTGTATAATTCCTAGAAATATTCAATATTTTTCAAATTGTTCAGTTTTGTATAAATTCATTTATACATTGTAATTAGTATATCGAGATTTGTATTTGTATAATTATAATTATATATGACAAAAATATATGTATTTTGTATTTCTATATACATTTTTCTCTCACTTTATGCAAATAAAAACGCATTTTATACATTTTATATCGAAATGTATAAAATGACTAATTCTATATCGAAAATGACTAATTATATATCAAATAAGATGGCAAAAAAAGAAATATTGCCTGTAAACTATGGCTATACTATTTAATTTAAACTAACAATTTGCTATTTCATATAGATTTAATTTAATAAAAGGTAGCATATATTGGACTACTGCTGATACAGGCTCTGAATATCTAGTTAAAGTAGAAAATTGTTACTCAAAGGTGATACAACAAAGAAACAATTGAATGGTTAACTAGGTCAAAGAAAAGGTTTTTTCACCCTTTTAAGTATTACTCCATTTGTCCCAATTTACGGAACTTCCTTTCTTTTTTAATCAATATAAAAAAAATATATTTTTATATTAAGTAATAATTTAATTATAAATCGTTATTTTATTATTTTTTAAAATGATTTACAATCACATAAATTTTTATTATTTATTTGGATCGTACAATTTAAAAGTTTTTTTTTATAAATTATGTGTCAAATTAAACTACCTCACATAAAATTATACGAAAAGAGTATTATAATTGGAGTAATTATTATGATCTAATTTGTTTCCAAATTCCTTTGACCCCCACTGTCTACTGTCTAATGTCTAAGGATGTGGACCATAGTTAAACATTCATACACTATTGTGGATGTTGGAAACATATGAATCTTTAGTAGACATATCTGGTTGGTTGCAGTTAGATTCACCATATCTATTATATTGTGATTTGTGTCTAAAGTACTAATGCACCAAATGTCACTAGTTTAGAGAAATGAGTTAGTTAAACCCCTGTGCCAAGAACCAAAAGACAAAAAGTCATCATTTTTTTAAAAAAATTATTATGTTACACTGCTTTTACAATACGGCTGAATCAACTAAAAAACAATACATTATTTAGCAAAGGCAAGAGGTTAAAATGTTTTTAAATTAGGTGAAATTGATAAATATTTCAGTTAATAATTGGTCTAAAAATATTCTTGTGATTTATATTTTGATTTAAAAATACCTTTATTATTATTTAATGGATCAAAATTGTCCTCTTTAAAATTAAAATGTTATTATTTATCTCTTTGAACACATTATTTTTCTAACACAATAATATTTTTATTAAAAATTTTTTATCCTACGTTACTTTTTAAAAAATTATATTATAATTATTTTGATTTTTATCTAAATGAAGATTAATGATGGGTTTACTATGACTTTATATGTATATGTGACATATAGTATCCCCTAAAAGGGTATATAAAGTTATTCTATTTTAATTGATAAAATGAGATTAATTTTCTTATTCCACATTTTTATTAATTAAAGTGATTTTATAGGGAAGAAAACAAGATTAAGGCTCTTTAAAAGTAATATCTTTATAGAAGAATAACGTGAAATGGAAAACATCTTAAATATGTTATGCAATATAGTTATAGTTTTGATTGTTTTAATATGTGGCTATAGTTTTGTGAAATTTTTCTATCGGATATTCTAATTGTATAAAAATCTAGAATTTATATAATTTGGTTGTATAAATCACGAATTTGTATAATTCAATTTTTAATTATATAAATCTGAAATCTGCACATGCTTATTTTGTATAATTCGGTTCCTAATCGTACAAATCCAGAATTTGTCTATGATTGCCCTAGTATGATTTATGAAAATTCATAATAAATTACTATATTTGTATATTGACAAGTTAAATATATAAACAGAGTTTTGAAAAAATTCTAAATGTATAAATACATAATTTGTATATACTTAACATATTTGTATATGACAAATGAACTATACGAACATGCAAGTTAAATATACGAATCGCAACCTCTATTACTATAGTTATGAAGCACAATTATATTACCAAAACTATAACTTTTGAGCCTTGTTATGTCTATTATCTTTGTTATTTAGCATATTTGTATATTGGCAAGTGAAATATACAAATAGAGAGTTCTGAAAAATTTCTAAATGTATTAATACGGAATGTTTATATACTTAACTTGGTTTTATATTCTCAAGAGAAATATACAAACTTCCATAACAAATAGAACTATAGTTGTGGAGCGCAATTATCGAAGCTATAGCTATAGAGCCTTATTCTAATATCTTTATTTTTCTTGAAATTTTCTCTTTTATGAGAAAAAATGTGTTTAAAAGAAAAGAAATAATATTAATTTGGAAATTACACTTTTGACTCATTTAATAATAATAGGGTCATTTCTGGCTCAAACTACTAACGATAAGGACATTTTTGGACCAATATATTGACGGAGGGATATTTTTAATCAAATTTAGGACATTTTTATTCATTTCACCTAGTTTAAAGATTTTTCTTCTTTAATCATTTCTCGGTTAGAAAATTAATTGAAGAGGAGGAAATTGAAAAAATGAAAATAAAATTAGTCAAAAGATTGAAGGAATCAAATTCTCAAATTGTAAGGTGAGCATATTAAACTACGTACAATATTTTCAAAACAATGTTAAATAAAATAGTCACCTTATTTTCTTTGTTTCAAGTAGTAATTAATCAGCCTTTCAAGGACCTATATTAAAGAGGGAAAGCAATTACAGCATATTTTATGTTAAAAGGGTTGGAGTTTTATGACAAAATTAAAAGGAAACAACTCATTAATCAGAAATGAAACTGTATGCTAACATAAGTAAATAAACACAACGTCATCAGAGCACGAGTGAAGATAAAATTAGTAGATCAAAAGTTTAGAATTTCGAGGTCGAGGATTACAAAATTAGCTATGGAATCATAATACGTCTAAATTTGTTTAAATTTGGATGAATTATTCCGTACATTTATTAGCTAAATTCAATACATTTCAAACAAAATTTAAATAAATATCTAATTTAAATTTATCCATAAAGAATCTTATTAAAATATTTTCAAAACACATTTTTATATTTTAATATGTTAGATATAGGTATATAGCAAAAAGATAATAATAAAATAATTTTATTAGAAATATAAAATCATTAAAAATAAAATAAAACAATTACAAAATTAATGATAGTTGAACATGTTAAGTTTATCTACTTTTAATCACCACCCAATCTATTTTTAAAAAAGTCAATATAACCACTCATTTATGTGAGTCCATTTTGCTCACCGGATCTCACCCCACCCCAATACTGTCATTCACTATTTTAAAAGGTTACCCAAAATTACGTGTATAATTAAATATATAAATTAAATATATATTAGTTAATTACTTAACATAATTATAGTACATTTTAATTAAATTTGTGATTTTATTTTTATCATAACAAAAATGATAATTAGCGATAATTAATTCTTAATTACCGTTATATATATTTTAAGCTGCAATTTTCACTCTTTGTATATGTCCCTAAAGCCTTTAATGACACTTAGTTAATGCCGATAAAGACTTTAGCATTCTTTATTAATGTCAATCTTTAGTGCCGCTAAAAGTTATTTTTATTATAGTGTTTTAGCTATAATCAGGTAACTTAGCTTTCCAATTTTGTGTAGTTTACACTTCTTATATTTGTAATAGTATAAATTTGTTCTTTAGTGTTTATTCAAAAGTAATTGAATTATACAAATATATTCATAAATTATACGAATTCACAAATGATATAAAAAAGTAATTTAAATTATAGCTACATCTCGTAAATATATAAAGTATAATTATAAAGCATAATTAAGTTTATCATGATTTGCGGAGCGTTTCGTTTCTTTTTTTCCGTCACAATTGGTTGAATTATTTGATGTTTATAGAGTAGTTAAACCAATTATTGTTGTCTTAACATGAAACGTGGCCTTTCTGATTTTATTTTTATACATTGTTTTAGCAATGAAGTATGGTCAACTACTTTTTTTAGTCCCTATGTGGCCTGCCCCTGTCTTCCTTAAGTGTTCTTCTTTTTTTTTTTTCTTTTTTATTTCATTAATCAATTTTTCATTGAGATATTTCTCAATTCAACTTTAGTGAGATAAATTGACTGAGCTATAAATGAACAGATCAATGACTCATCCAAATTCAAATAAATTGAACCATTTGGATGTGATTTGTCACCCATAATCTCTAAACATATTTATCTCGGGTATGAAGCTATTTAATTTGTTAATATTCAAAGTATAGAAAAATATTCTTGATCTAACTTATAGGGACAAAGCTACAACCAACTATGGATGTGCACGTTAAAATTTTTCACTGAAAAATTATATCAT
The DNA here is from genome assembly GCF_036512215.1 of Solanum lycopersicum. Taxonomy (NCBI): domain Eukaryota; kingdom Viridiplantae; phylum Streptophyta; class Magnoliopsida; order Solanales; family Solanaceae; genus Solanum; species Solanum lycopersicum. Next base: position 11,562,751 of record NC_090806.1, on the reverse strand, counting down.
ATATATAAGTCAAATTAATGAATTTTTTTTTGACAATAAACTGTGAATATTACCATACCAAAAACAAAGTATTACAATTTGGGAAAGTAAACAAAACTATAGCATCTAGCTATTAACTATCTACCACACATCCTATGTCTTAAATCTTGAAACTTTCTTGTTGGTATATTGCCCATATTCAAGCCAAAGGCCCATGGCCTAATCCAACTTAGAAAATGATTGAAATTATTCTCTTTATTTGGTTTTCAATTATATTAGGAAAATGATTGGAATTGTAATCTTTTTTGTAGTTGGTTTTGGCTTTATAAGAAAAAGCACTCTATAAATAGAGGATGGCCTTGAGAGAATAATCGATTGATCATTGGTATTGTCGTTGAAAGACATTAGGAAATAAGAGAGTTTTTTTAGAGAGCTTTCAATAAAAGAGAGGATAGAAGAAAAAGGGTTCTTTTGTTGCAGTCTTTTTCTCCGACCAGCCACGTTCACATCGTGTTTTCCGATTAACTAACCGTTGTATCGAGCTGAAATTTGGACTGCGTGTTCCTGACATCTTGGTGGTTGATTTGAACGGTGGAGATTCGGAGGTCAGCAAGATCCTGTTTTAGGTCCCCAACAACAGCTGTGTTTGGGTGGTGTATCTTTCTATTTATCTTTTACTGGTATAGCTATTGTTTGTTCTCTTTTGACACTTGTTGTATAACTATTAAAAGAATATTTGTAACCCTCTTATTGTTATAGTAAAGCAATTTGGATCTGGTCGATCCCGTGATGGTTACCTTCGGTTTGAAGGGTTTTTCCACGTTAAGCTTGGAGTTCTTTATTGTTATATTTTCATTTTCATTTTCTTTTTGGCAATAAACTGTGAATATTACGATACGAAAAACAAAGTATTACAATTTTGAGAACTAAACAAAATTATAGCATCTAGCTAATAACTATCTACCGCACATCCTATGTCTTAAATCCTGACACTTTCTTGGTTTTCTAGACTCTTTAACTCTTTCTAATCTAACTAATAACTCCTTTATTTGTGTGATATTAAAATTTGTTTTTACATATTTCTACCTAAACTGCCTCCAATTCCTCGCTTGCCAGGTATAATAAATTGTTGCTCCATACATAGCAGCTACTGCTTCCTTCTTGTTGGAATATGTGTGACCATAACCAGTCAACGGACCAGGTCCTTGACACAACAAGAAAAGTGCGGAAGATTAAACAATATAAAGAACACAACACAAGCAGTTTACGTGGAAATCTCCTTGCTCAAAGGAGTAAAACCACGACCTGTTGCACAGGATTTACAACCGTCTTCACTAATCTTCTCAAGCAAAAGCGAAACCCAGTTACAATCAATGTGAGAAAATGTTATTAATCTCATGATCAAGTAATCTACCTATTACTTGAAGATCTTAAGCGGATACAACACCGCCCACTAAACCACCTAACTCTAGATGACTTAGAATTTGACTAAGCAACAAACCAATGTTGCCCACTAAATCAGTTAACCTTAACTGATTTAGACTTTTACAAACCCAAAACAAATATTTAAATCCTTTATAGATTAGGAACATATTTACAATGTAAGGACATAGATACAAAGCTCTAAATACAACAAAGATTCTTCTTTACTCTATCAGGTCCTTCTGTTGAGTTGAGCAATGTTCTTCCTTGAAGATGGCCTTCTGTTCAAGCTTGTGAATTTTAAGAAAAAATCCAAGTTTAATTTGCCAAGTCTTAAATTTGTGTTTGTTGGAAAGAGATAATATAAATTCTCACAAATTCGTTGAAGTCATCCAATTGGGTGAAGGCCTGCTGTTGGAAAAGTTATGCACCTACCGCATCAGAGATGTCAGCTTTTCTGACAGCTGTCTTTTCGTCCTTTTCACGTCGCAGTCTTGTGGGTACCAGGTCCCTTGCTTGGGGGAACCAGGTCCCTTGCAAACTTCTATATGAGTTCTTGAAAAGTCTTACTGACTGACTTCCTTCTTTGGATGAATGAATATAATATGGTGTTTGTCATGCTAATAGTATCAAATATAAAGAGTTATTATCCGTTGGACAAACACCCTCCTCCATTCTGATTGGTGTAGTACATAGACGCCTTACCAACCTCTGACGTGACAGCTTTACAGCTGTAACCAATTATGTATCTGATGGAGGAAACTCTGTCTGGTATCAGGTCTCTGCATTTGTGAGATACTGAAACATACAATCTCGTCCGCTCTTCTTATTGGTGTAGGATACTGCACTTTTCACCTACCACCTGACATGACAACTTTTGTAACTGTACCCCATTTGTATTTGGACGAGAGCACTCTGCCAGGAACCAGGTCCCCGCATTTGTGAGGATCATCAAAACACCTAGAATATAACATTTCCCCCCTTTTTGATGATAGCACACAAATATACCTCACACTGAGTTTATCATTCATCTTATTGTCAGCAGTTCCAATAACAAGGACTTGGTTCCTTGTTAGATCGATAAGTTTGTTAAATCATCAAAACTTCATATGAAGTTCGAGCTATCATCTTAACTCAGCTTCGAATTAACATTTTCCCCCTTTTTGATGATAACATACTTATTCACCAGTTCCCCCTATCAAAAAGAATTCTTAGGGTAACTTGAGTTCATCATCTCGAAACTTGTCAACTCATCAAAATATCAACATAGCATTTTCCTCCTTTTTGATGATGACATACTTATTCATCAGTTCCCTGTATCAAAAAGAATTCTTGGGGTAACTGGAGTTTAATCATCCCTAAAGTTTGTCAAATCATCAAAACATCAACATATCATCTTCCCCCTTTTTTATGATGACAAACATCTTCTTCCGCCTATCGACAGGACCAGGTCCTCATCAAGTAGCAAGCAGCAAGCATTTATTCCCCCTATCAGTATGACCTATCTCTTCAAGTAGCTACCATTGATTCCTCCTATCGATGTGACCATGTCTTCTTCAAGAAGTTATAACACTATTGATCTCATACCTTACCTTAACAACTTTCCCCCTTTTGACATCATAAAAAGGGTTAAAGCAGTAAACCAAGTTGACAGAAATACAGTTCTTGCAAATTCATGGCCACTTGGGCAACACTGAGCATGATTAAAAGGCATAAAGTAATGAGACAAGTCATTAGAAACAAGACATTTAACATCCATAAACAAAAGATCAGTCATCAAAGCATTGCAAGTATGATTACAAATGAAAACCAAAACAATGCCAAAAGAGAGAAATGAGGACTGACATATAGAGGTAGGAAGAGAAGGGATGATTTAGAGGCAAGGGATTGAAAGAATAGAATTAGTAGAGCATATCCCTAGCATAAGAGTTCAAGAATCTTCTCTTAGCGTACAACATGATGTGCAACCCAACCTGTATGTTTAACCTTCAGGGCTGCCAATTTTTATTAATTTTTTTTTACTTTTTTTTGTTGGCACCTGGTCCCTCTGATAGTGTTGTTTCAGAAGTTGGACTTTTAAACAACCCATTTCAGTATTCCAGTTAACACGAGCAACTGCCATGGCTTCCAACACCAGCCTGAGTTTTTCATAAGAGAAAGATTGGTAACACAAACAACTCAAGGCCTCCGATATGAATAGATCAACAATTGAGGAATCAAGAAGATTTTTTTTACACCTTCCTCTTCAGAAAACTTTGAGTTCTCAGAATATCATTTTCTCCTTTTTGAGCATCATCTTTTCCACTTCTTCATTTTTCATGGAGGACCAGATCGCTCTTCACACTTAAAATATTTTTATCAAAGAATTCTCCAGCAAGAATCAAGGGGTTATCAATTTGAAGTGTATTTGAAAAGAAGAGAAAAGAGAATTTTGAAGCGCCTTGATATTTGGAAGGCAACTCAATTTTTCTGGGGAAATAGAAGAAATATGGAATATAAAGAACGAGAAAATAAGGTATCATTTTGGCACTCAAAAGATGAGACAACAGTCAGATTCTTGAAGGACAGACATGTGGCAATTTCAGTGGTTCTCATGCATAATTCAAACTGCAATGTTAAGATTACTAACCTTCGAGAAAGGACCAGGTCCCTCTCTGTAGTTTGAATGTCAATGCCTAGATCTATCCTGACCTCTTTTTTTCTTCATCCCCTTTTCCATGTGTGTATACCTACAAAAGGTATGAAACTGAATTTGCTAAAAAATACATAACCGAAAAGCAAGGATACCTGCTCCCTTTTCATAGTCATTAAAATAGTTGATTGCTTCAGGTAGGATCCATTCAAGAAGGTTTAGCATTTCCATCATCATCTTGATTAATTCAGCCAGATTTTTATGAGCTTCAAAATGTTTCCTGATCCACAAGAGTTGACCCCATCAAGCTAGACTTACTACATTTATTACCTCAGTTGATGAAAGAGCAATTGAATCTTGCCTTTTAATTCCACATGAGTGAAAGATCAGCGCATAACACAATCCACTCTTTAGGTACTCAATCTATCAGCTTGATACTTAGCATAATCAACAACACCATGTACTACAAATCAAAAAGTCTCCCAATGGACAGAATAGGACCAGGTTCTCTATCTTCTTCATATGACTTAAGATTTTCTCAGCAGCCTTCAAAATATTGTCCTTTGTACATGAGTAGAGTCTTTGAACTAGATCGATCAGCATCCAGCTTCTAGTTAGTGCCTAAGAAAGTATGAATTGTCTATACACCCAAAACATGAAGCCCTTTCAGCAGCTTCTTTGAACTGGTACCAGACATCAATCACCCTTGAATGTTGTGCTATCTTATTCTCTGTAGCTAAGATCCTATGAGAGTATTCGACTGGTCCGTGCTTAGAGCATTAGTGAAGATGTCATCCACTTGAGCTTCCTTCTTACAAAGCTTCATGATGACATTATCCGTATTCATCATTGTCTTAACTTCAAATATTTACGCCATTTGATAGCTCATTAATGTGCTTTTCTGGACAACAGAGGGTACCTTTCAAGGTGTGCTAAATCTGTAGCTCTAAGAAGAAATTTAATTCTTCCATTATGCTTATTTCAACACTCACTTTCAATGAGTGAAATAGAAATAAGATTTTCACACAACACATCAAAGATTGCCTCAAAGATGACATCATCAATATGTACATGAATGATCAATAGTTCCTTGCATATTGAATTCAAAGAGAAGAGTTTTTGACAATTTTACCTCTCTTGAAGACATTGTTGTGGAGCAACTTGGACAACCAATCAGCTTGTTAGGTAATCGACTATCAGAATTTTCTTCTTTCAAACTGAGCTTGATTAGCTTCTTCATTCTAACCTTTGAAAGTCACATTATCAGTTTGAACTGCATCATCTTTGCTCAGCACTGTCTAGAGGACCAGGTCTCTCATCAGGTTCATCATCTGCATCATCTTCTTTGAGATTGTTGGATTCCTGAAGAGGATGTTCTTCAGCAAGCTCACTATTTAAACCATCTCTCTGATTCTGAAGCAACTAATCTATCTCAAAAACTTATTTCCTTGCAACTTCTAAAATCTTCTAGACTCATCAATAAACACATGACCATTTTTAGTATACCCTTGATAAGCCTTGCTGGAGGAAGGTTGTACCACAATTATCCTTTTATCAATGTTGAGATCAAACTTCTCATTATCATCATTTTGGTCACAAACATGTACTATTTATCACTTCAGTTGAAAGTTTCTTGAAAGATTCAAAGTCAGCATATTTCACCTGAAGGAGGTATGATCTTCTTCTCCTCAATATCATCGTCACAACCTTTGTCATTTGCAAATATCATTTTATGCATACTTGGACCAGGTCCCATGACACAGGTTTGTGCAGCAAAGCAACACTAATGAGAACGTCTCCTTAATCATACCTCAGCATTCATACCTTGAGCATTAAGTTCAGTGAGACTATCACAATGAGTAGTAAACAGATCAGCAATATCCATGTTCTTACATCTCTTTTCTATCAAAATCATCGTCCGAGAGAGCAAGTTTGTGACAAAACAGTTATCTGATAAGAGCTTAGCTTCATTTCATTCATCACAAATCTACACCAATAATGTAGCGTTTCTTGGCATTCGCCAAAAGAGACACCTCCACCTTGAAGTGTCTTGAGAGAGAGAAAGTTTTGTAACCTTCTTAGTCATGTGTTTTGAGCATCTTCTATTTATAAACAAACACTGAGTGCTTCCTCTCTTCTGCACCAGAATTACTTGTTAGACTTAGGAACCCACTTAAAATAGAGTTCCCAATAACTGTCAAAAGGCTTAACAAGAAACCTTCCTGTCCAATGGGGCAAAGTGTTCTTGCTAAAATAATAGGGAGGACCAGGTCCCTTGCGCTCCGTTTCCACATTACTGTCGGATTTGACAAATTTAGCATGAAGACCAGGTTCCCGTTCTTTCTTTTCTTGATTATTTTCAGATCGGGCAAACTTCACATGCCTTTCTTTAGCTTTTTTCCGCTTTTTGGAATAATTTGACGAACTTCTTTCAAATTTTTCAAAAATTGGACAATCTTCCTTAAGATTTCCATCTCGACCACAATTCTCAGACAACAGATTATCAGAATCAGGAACATTTTTTTCTTCGAGGATTGTAGGAGGATTTCATCTTGTCACAGCCTAACCCTCTTCTACTGTTGTTGTCTTGACCGATCAGATTTGTAAGAATCTTAGAGGAATTTGTCCATTTGAGAGATTTTTCCAGTTCCTCTTTTACACGGACCAGGTCCTTCTCTAACTCAAAATTTCTTTCTAATGCAATTTCGGTCTTCATTTCAGCAGTGTGCAGCCTATTCTAAAGCTCCAGCTGCAATCTGCTAGCCTCATTTTTTTCTTTAAAAATTGTAGTAATCGCCCCTTTTATCTTTTCCTTTAGTTCTAGATTTTTTGCTTCTAGAACAACCATTTGACTTTCAATATTAGATATTTGGGCAACTAAAACAATTTTTCCATCTTGAAAGATGTCTAGGCTGTTGTTTATGAGATCCTTCTCATCTGTCATCTCACTTATCAAATCAAGTAATACAACAACCAACTTTCTCAACTTACTAAGAAAAAAAGGTATTCAAGTTTTTCTTGAAATAAGATAGAGTTACATTTTCATCAGAATCTTCCTCGTCTGACTTTGCCATGAAAACATTATCTATTTTTTCAGAATCATCTGAATCACTTAAGGATTTTTCCCATGCAGCCATTTCTCTTTTTACTGCCCCAAAGAAGACTTCTCTTCTGCTTATCTTGGGATGGACTAGGTCCCCCTCTTTGTCTTTACCTTCTGCAGATGTGACAAATGTCATGTGGCCAGCTTTGTGCACAGAAAAGTTTCCAATGGAGTGACCAGACAGATAACTCATGCCACACACTTCACTTGAGCTGGTAGCCTTGTCATTATTTTCTTTCTTAGGATCGGCCTCATCAACCAGATCAGTCTTCTTGTCTTTGACCTTGAGAAAGAGCCCCTCATTTTTTCTGTGCATCTCCTGAACTTGAAGATGCTCAAATAGTGTATGCATCGTCATTACATCAGGTTCTCTTGTCTCATTTCCAGTTACAAAATCATTTGTCCAAGATCTAGGAAGAATTTCTAGTATCTTAGAGACTTGCTTGACAATAGGAACAGGTTCTTCAAGAAACATGAGCTCATCTGTGATGTTGGAGAATCTGGTGCGCACTTCATGAATGAGTTCACCATCATTCAAGGTGAAATCTTCAAACTGAGTAGAAAAGAGATCTAGCTTAGATTTCCTTATTTCCTCAATGCCCTCATAAGTTGTCTTTAACAGATCCCAAATTTCCTTGGCTGATTCACAAGATGAAATCAGATCGTATTCATTTATACTAAGGCCACACATCAATAGCTTCCTTGCTTTATGATTTTTCTGGACTAATAGTCTGTCAGAGTCATTATATTGTTTTCTAGTTTTGGGAATGACTCTTGTGACCTCTCCATCTTTAACCTCCATAGTTGTCACATAAGGACCTTTACATATGACATCCCTTACTTCACTGTCCTCAGCCATATGATAGTCTCTCATCCGAATCTTCCAATATTTATAGAGTTTACTATCAAACAGAGGAGGTCTTGTAGGAGACTGATTTCTTTGCTTATTCAGTAGTGACTCCATTTCTCACAGGAACTTCTCTCTTGGTGTTAACCAGATAGAGAGCACCTGCTCTGATACCACTTGTTGCCAATATATTAGACTCAGATGCCTTATGCTTGGGCAGATCTCCTTCAAAGAAATTATCAGGCAGCATTTCTTGCAATGGACCAGGTCCAGTAGGCAAGCATGTGTTGTTTAGATCTATGGCATAGAATGGATTGTCAGGTGTGTCTTGCTGAGAACTAGAAGGGGCATTGGATCTGGACTTTACAGTAGACGGAGAGTAGAAAGCAAGTGACTCTATTTCGCTAAGAGCATTTAGCATCTGTTTAGAGGTAGAAGAAGGAGAAGACATGTTTGACAAATAAAGAAAAATGGCTTTTCGAACAGAGAGAAGAAGAAGAAGAAACAAAGTTTGCCTTTTTAATTTTTTCTTAAACCCTTCTTGAAACAGAAATAATGTTAAAGGACGGATGTGGATTTCAAAAAGAAGTAATGAGGGTTTTTAAAGGGCATGAAAAGGTGCCAGGTTCGTGATTGGATGTGTCGCTTGAGAGAGAAGCGATGGGACTAACGATCAGACTGACCGATGACTGACACGTGGCATTATCAACGGTCATAATTTTCAGTTTCAAATTAATGTATAAATGCTAACCTGGACAGGCACCAGGTACCATAGCACAGTTACATCCATATTCCCCAGTTGTTCTAGTCATTTTCTTTGCAAGGCCAGTTTGAAGGGTTTTTTCACGTTAAGCTTCGAGTTCTTTATCGTTATATTTTCATTTTCATTTTATTTTTGGCAATAAACTGTGAATATTACTATACGAAAAACAAAGTATTACAATTTTGAAAACTAAACAAAATTATAGCATCTAGCTATTAACTATCTACCGCACATCCTATGTCTTAAATCCTGACACTTTCTTGCTTTTCTAGACTCTTTTACTCTTTCTAATCTAACTAATAACTCCTTTATTTGTGCGATATTAAAATTTGTTTTTACATATTTCTGCCTAAACTGCCTCCAATTCCTCGCTTGCCAGGTATAATAAATTGTTGCTCCATACATCGCAGCTACTGCTTCCTTCTTCAATTGCTTCCAACATCTTGTTTTAATCCATGCCAATATTTATTGAATTGTGCCTCTTAGCATTGTCACACCCATCCAGTTATCCAACTCCTTCCTCACTGCATTCCCCCAATGATAATCAGTAAACAAATTTTAATGTATTTCATCACTCTCTTGCTCACACAAACCACATGCTACATCTTCAACTTGTATATGCATATGTTTTAGTCTATATTTTAGTGAGCAATGTTCCTTGGTATGCAATCCATAAGATAAGCCTTTGTCTAGGCTACATAATATATAGAGCTCCAAAGTAAGTCTGCCTTTGGGCATTTATATAGCACACCTAGCATGTCTTGGTAGCTACTTGTCATTGAGTATACGTCATTTGATGTCAAAACATATTGTTCCCCTTGATACCATGGGAGCATTTATGTCTTCAAAACATTTAGTTTCTTCCAATACCAACTACAATTTCGAAATGGTATGTGCTCTCCAATGTTATCGGTATCCTTCATATAGATCTCATGTACCCACTTGACCCATAATACATCTTTCTTACTTGCCAACTACCATAAAAGCTTCCCGACAGCAGTTATATTCCATAATTTGCACCTCTTGATATTTAATCCTCCATACTTTTTTGGTAAAACATACCTATTTTCTTGTGCCCTTCCGATCTTCCCCACAAGAACTCTCTGCATTTCATTTCTACTTCCTACAACACACTTTGTGGGACAAAACAACATTAACTATGTGTAGTCTCCCGGCATATGACAACTGCCTCGAATAACCTAATGTAATTCTCTTTATAATCTTTTCCACCAATTGGTAACAATCCACCTTTTCCATTTTTTGAGGATAGTGACAATTCCAGATACCGTATAGGTAGTACATCATTGAGAACCTTGTACTATACAAAATTCTCAAATTTTCTTCCTCAGTCATTCCAACAAGAAATATGTTATATTTCTACAAATTTGCTTCCAAGCCAGTCACAACACTAAAATGTTTCAAAGCCTCCATCACCCTTTTAATATATTTTATGTCTCCTTTGCAGAACACTATTAAATCATCTGCAAATATTAAGTGTGTGCATTTCGTTGCTTTGCACATCGGGTGGTTCATAGAATATATGCCTTCACTTAACAGAATAATGGACCAGGTCCCTTACTACACTAATGAATATAACAAGAAAGTTAAATGCAGTAAAATCAACACAATGATTTTACGTGGAAACCTCCTTGCTTAAGGAACTAAAACCACAACATGTCTCACAGGATTTTCAATCGTTTTCACTAATCTTCAAAAGCAAAAGTAAAACAGGATTACAACAAATGTAAGAAGAAGTTTTTAGTCTCACGTTTAAGCAATAGTCTCTATTGCTTAAAAAGCCTAAGTAAAAAACAATCTACCCACTAAGCTATCCCACTTGGACAACCTAGACTTTTAACACTACCCACTGATTCCTTTTTAGTTTCAGGAATAGTTTACAATATAAGAACAAGAGAATATATTCCTAAATAGTTACACTAAAAGCTCCAAAGATTTCTGCTGTTCTTGGAATAATTTTGTCTTTGCTTGGTAGTAGCCTTTGCAAGAGTTCTTGGAAAGTTTCTTATCAAGTTTCAAAAAAAAAGATGGTTAGGAAAGTGTTTTTTATATGGACAAGTCACTTTCCTTAAACTCTTTGTCATTGGTTGGAGAAGTCTCACTTTCTGACACCATCGGGAAGTGTGCACCTACTTTCTGTACCGTCTCCAGCTGGCAGTCAACAGACTCGTCACCATGAGAGCCTGGTACCTCTACAAGGTCCCTGGGTTTGTTTCATCTTCAACACTCAAGTAAGAAACCTGGTACCTTTACAAGGTCCCTAACTTTGTCAAATTATCAAAACTACAAATAACATTTTCCCCCTTTTTGATGATGACAAACAATGATCTAAGATCTTCTCCAACTTTGTTCCCCCCTTCTATATTCCCCCTCACTGTATTCCCCCACATGTATATTCCCCCTCACTGTATTCCCCCAAGAATAATCATTTAGCTACTTACAGTTTTACTTCCCCCTTTTGGCATCATAAAAAAGATATGCAGTAAACCAGTGATGTCAACAAAAATACTAAACAAGATCAAAGCTAAAGAGCAAACAATCAGTAAGGGAAAAGCATTCACAAAAGAGGATAAATAGAACAACAGAGGAATAAGTTAACCAGCATGCCATCATAACATTAAAAGATTAAAATCAAACTGAATATCCATCAACACAAAGATAAGCCACAAAAAAAATCAACGCAAGAGAGGGTTGTTTAACAGGCTAGGGGGGATGAGACAGGGACTGGATGATGAGAGCGAGTCTTGCATTGGCAGCATCATTATCTCTAATAGCCTTTTCCTGCAATGCAGTAATCTTTGCCTTCAACTCTGCATTCTCTCTCTCCAGAGCTTGTACCACTGAAGAACCAAGTCCCTCATGCTATGCAGTAAGCAGTTCTGCTTTGAGTATAGCGATCTCGGCCTCTTTACCACTCAAGTGCACAGTGAGCTCCTCAACTTTGTGCTTAAGATGAACCTGATCTTTAATAAGTTGAACCATCTTGCTCTTTGGATAGCCTCTTCCTTCAATGCACTCGCACTCAACCAAGGTACTCTCAGAGATAGTCTGTTTAACCGTCCCAACCTTTCCAACAATGAGAGGAATTTAAAAATGTTTAAATACTTCTGTGAGGAAGTATCCGTAGCCCATTCCATGAACATCTTTCCTCTCGATGACGGTTTTGTAGATATGCTCAAGCATTAGACCTGGGAGATTCAAGGCTTCGTAGCTACACAACATCTCCATTACAAATAAGTCAGCAGCAGTTGCTACTATCCTCTTTTCAGTGCGAGGAAGGAGAACTTTGTTGATGAAGGAGAACTTTGTTGATGAACTCAAAGACCAACTGGTACTCACTCTTCATGATTTTCTTATAAATCGCAACAACCTTGGTTGTAGGTGCCTTAGAAATCACAGAAGAAAACTCAGAAGAGCAAGTTCTGCGCAGCACAGACCGGGTCCCTTCTCTAGGCACCCTGAGAATTTTGCTCAACACACCCTCATCTAGATGTATAGCAATGTCATTAACCCGTGTGAGGATGCTCCCATCATGCTTGAATTGAGCATTATAGTAAAATTTGCGAACTTCTTCTTCATGGAGGATGGGGGATTTTCTGTTGAACAAGTGTAGCCAAGATTGGATCTCTACCATATCGTGAAGAGAGTCCATGCCGGGAAGAGTTATGATTCCCATATAAAAAATTCTTCCTGCCAAGACGGCTTGCTTTCTCAGGCTGTCAAAAACTTCCTGCATATTGACACTCTCATCTCTCCTGGCTTGGGTACCAGTTCCCTGTGACCTCTTCCTTTTTCCCTCAGAACTCTTCTTTTTCGACTTTGTGTTTTCAACCTTCTTTGAAACCTTTCCCTTTTTCTTCTCTGACCTTTTTTTCTTAGTTTTCTTTTCCTCTTCCTCACCAGACAACTCAACCACATTAGTCTCAGGCATTTTGAAATTTGATACCTTGAAAGTTCTGGCACTTCTAACTGCAGCAGTAGAACGTACACTGGCCTTCAAAGCATCAACCATCAACTTTTGAGCAGCAGACCTAGTGGTAGGTCTTCTCCTAGGGGCCTCTTTGCTCAACCTTCCATTTTAAAGGTTCCTCTTCACTTTCAGAGTCAGAGGAGGAGGAAGAAGGGTACCTTTCTATATCAGGAGTTTTATCAAAAATGGGTTAAGTGTTTCTTACCTCGTCCCTCTGTAAGACTTCAGTTTGCTCCGCCATTGCTTCTTCCCTTATCATAGCTAAACTCTCAATCACCAACTCTTCACTTGCTGCCAATGTATTGGACTCAGATGCCTTATGCTTGGGTAGATCTCCTTCAAAGAGATTTTCAGGCAGCATATCTTGAAACGGACCAGGTCCAGTAGGCAAGCATGAACTGCTTAGATCTATGGCATAGAAAGGGTTGTCAGGGGTGTCTTGTTGAGAACTAGAAGGGGGATTGGGTCTAGCCTGTACAGGAGACGGAGAATAGAAGGCAAGTGTCTCTATTTCACTAAGAGCATTTAGCATTTGTTTGGAGGAAGAGGAGGGAGAAGACATGTTTGACGCACAAGAAAAAGGCTTTTCGAACAGAGAGAGGAAGAAGAAGAAACAAAGTTTGCCTTTTTAAATTTTGCTTAAACCCTTCGTGAAATAAGAAGAATGTTAAAGGACAATGTGGATTTCAAAAAGAAATAAATAGGATTTTTAAAAGGCGTGAAAAGGTGCCAGGTCCGTCATTGGATGTGTCGTTTGAGAGAGAAACGATGGGACTAACGGTCACAGTGACCGATGACTGACACGTGGCATTATCAACGGTCATATTCTTCAGTTTCAAATTAATGTAGAAATGCTAACCTGGACAGGCACCAGGTACCATAGCACAGTTACAACCTCATTCCCCAGTTGTTCTAGTCATTTCTCTTGCTAAGCAGGTCCTTCCTGAAAGTATACCTACAAAAAGTACAAAAAGGATATTTATTCAGATATTTAAATATTCACACAAAGTATACCTGCACTACAATTTTAGCCATCAAGGGAGTTCAACTGTTGGAAGCTAAGAACATCACTTAGAGATCAACATGCTCAACTTCAATCGATTTCTCTCAAATTGATCTTTGCTGAGAGCCTTGGTGAAGATATCTGCAATTTGCTCCTCCGTTGGACAATATGTGAGCACAATATTTCCCTTCTCAACATTATCTCTCAAAAAGTGATGTCTAACATCAATATGCTTTGTTCTCTTATGATGGACTGGATTCTTTCCCATACTATCAGCACTAGTATTGTCACACATAAGAGGAATTGCATTGATGTGAATCCCAAAATCTTCTAAGTGTTGTCTGATCCACAGCAACTGAGAACAGCAGGCAGCAGCAGCTACATACTCAGCTTCAGCAGTTGAAAGAGCCACAGAGTTCTGCTTCTTGGTTCCCCAAGAGATGAGTGATGATCCAAGGAAATGAGTCATTCCAGAGGTACTCTTCCTGTCAACTTGATAACCAGCAAAATCAGCATCTGTGAAACCAACCAGGTCAAAAGTGTCACCTGCTGGATAGAAGAGAACCAGGTCCCCTGTTTTCTTCAAGTATCTGAGAATACGTTTTGCAGCCTTAAAGTGTGAATCACGAGGACATGCTTGAAACCTGGCACACATTCCAACACTATAAACAATATCAGGTCTGCTAGCAGAGAAGATACAACAATGATCCAATGATTCCCCTGTACATTGTTTGATTCACAAGAGGATCAGATTCCTCTACTAGAAGCTTAGAATTTGTTCCCATAGGAGTATCAATAGATTTAGAGTCAAACATATTGAATTTCTTCAGCAGCTCTTTAATGTACTTCTCCTGACAAAATGAAATCTCATTTGATGATTGCTTGATTTGAAGACCAAGGAAGAATGTCAGTTCACCCATCATGCTCATTTCAAATTCCTTTCCCATTAATGCTGAGAATTCTTCACACAAATGTTCTGAAGTAGCTCCAAAAATTATGTCATCCACATACACTTGAATGATAAGCAATTCTTGTTATCTTTTTAACAAGAACAAAGTATTGTCTATTTTTCCTCTTTTGAAACCATTCTTCCGCAGAAACTTTGACAACCTTTCATACCATGCTCTTGGAGCCTGCTTTAGACCATACAGGGCTTTATTCAATCTGAACACATGATCTAGTAGCTCAGCATCTTCAAAACCAGGAGGTTGTTTGACAAATACTTCCTCTTTGAGATCTCCATTCAGAAATGCACTCTTCACGTCCATTTGATACAGCTTGAACCCCATGAATGCAACAAAAGCTATTAAAATTCTAATAGCCTCCATTTTGGCAATAGGTGCAAAAGTCTCATCATAGTCTATTCCCTCTTCTTGATTGTATCCTTGAACCACCAACTTGGATTTATTTCTAGTAATCATTCCATTTTCATCAAGCTTGTTTCTAAAAACCCATCTTGTTCTTATTAGTGTTCTGCCTTCAGGTCGAGGAACCGAGTACCATACCTTGCTTCTTTCAAACTGATGAAGTTCTTCTTGCATAGAGTTGATACAATCTGCATCACCTAATGCTTCTTTCACATTCTTGGGCTCAATAAATGATATGAATGCTGAGAATGCAACTAGATTTCTTATTTTTGATCTAGTATGAATTCCAGAATCCAAGGGAGAAATAAGATTATCTAGAGGATGTGATGAACTATGTTTCCATCCTGATCTTGGAGAAGACTGGTTGAGCTGGTCAGCATGTTCTTCTTCATCAAGAGAGACTTCATTTTCTGGGAAGTTTGATGTACTCTGGTTGGAATTTTGAGTAGTACCAGGTACCTCATCACCCTTTTCAACCTCAACAACCTCTTCAAGTAGACTATGATTCTGATCATCACAGTCATTTTTCAGTTGTTAATCTGCATCAGCTTCACTTCCTTCAATTTTCTTCGAATTGAGCAGCTTCATCACATCATCTTCATCATTTGATCCATTATTCTTCAAGCTTCCATCTTCATCAAATACAACATGAATTCTTTCCTCAATGTATTGAGTTTGTTTGTTGAATATTCTGTAAGCGTTGCTAGATGAAGAATATCCAACAAACACTCCTTCATCACTCCTAGGATCAAATTTACCAGATCATCTTTTCCATTGTTCAGCACAAAACACCTGCATCCAAATGCTCTAAGATAGCTCAGCATGGGCTTTCTGTTGTTGAGCAGCTCATAGGGGGTCTTATTCAAAACAGCTCTTATCAGACACCTGTTGGTAACATGACGTGTTGTGTTAACAGCCTCAGCCCAGAAACTTTGAGGGAGATTTGATTCAATAATCATAGTTCTGGCAATGTTCACCAAGGTTCTGTTTTTCCTTTCCACTACTCCATTTTGTTGAGGAGTTCTTTGAGCAGAAAAATTATGGCTCGTACCATTTTCCATGCAGAATTTATCTAGTTTTTAGTTCTCAAACTCAGTGCCATGATAAGACCGAATGCTGCAAATGACTTGATTCAATTTGGTTGGAATCATTTTGAAAAACACCACCAACTCTTCAGCTGTGTCTGCCTTTGATTTCAAGAATCTTGTCCAAGTATATCTCGAGTAGTCATCAATAATCACCAAAATGTGCTTCTTGCCATTTCTGCTTTGAACCTTCAGAGGTCCACACAAGTCCATGTGAAGCAACTCTAGTGTTCTTGATGAAGTTACCTGCTTTTTAGGCTTAAAGGATGATCTGATTTGTTTTCCTTTAACACAGGCTTCACAGATTTTATTTTCAGCAAACTTCAGCTTTGGCAGACCTCGGACCAGGTCCTTAGAAATCAGTTTGTTCAATAAAGATGAGCTCACATGCCCCAGCCTACGATGCCAAAGATTAGCATTCTCATTCTGAGCACTAAGACATGTCAGGTCATCTCCATGAGACGTTTCTAAGTTGGCCACATACATATTTTTACTTCTTTGAACAGTGAGAATTACCTTCTTTGTAGTTAAACTCACCACAGTGCACTTCTCAGAAGTAAATTTGACTTCATTTCCTTTGTCACAGATTTGAGACACGCTCAACAAAGTGTACTTCAACCTATCCACATTATACACATTGTCAATTGAATCTTCAAGAGATCTTCCCACTTTGCCAACTCCCAAAATGTACCCCTTCTTTCCATCACCAAAAGAGACACCTCCTCCTTGAAGTGTCTTGAGTGAGAGGAAATTTTTCACATCACCAGTCATATGTTTAGAGCATCCACTGTCCATATACCAACATTGACTGCTGCTCCTCTCACTCACCTGCACCAAGAATCACTTATTTAGCTTGGAAACCCATATCAATTTGAGTTCCCAGAAGGAAGACAAAGGAGTGATAAGATTGTATTTAGTCCAGTAGGGTAGATTTTGGAGATTTCTAACAAAAGACATTGGAGCAGTGAAAGATTTTTTCTTTGAAAACCTGTGAGTTGAAACATGCTTTGGAGGACCAGGTCTCTCTTTTGGAAAATTTTGCCTTTCAGCATAATTAGAGTGTCTTTCATAGGAGTTTCTCCAGCTAGCACACTCTCCCTTCAAATGCCCGTTCTTACCACAATTAGACATAGCAGATTGTCAGACACAAACACATACTTACTGTGAGGATTATAAGGAGGAGTGATGTTCAAACTTCCTAGTCCTTTCTTATTAAAATTACTCTGATTTGTTGCATTTGTCAATAACTTTGAGGATTTTGTCCACTTAAGAGAATTTTCAAGTTCTTCCTTAAGTTTGTCAATATCCTTTTCTAGTTTGTTGCTCATTTCCAACGACAGACCAAGGTTTTTCTCAGAGTTTTTCAATTTTTCTTGAATTTCATCTTGTAGACCATTTGACATTCCATTTAGCTTTTCAGCTTCTTCAGTTATCTGATTCAACTGGTTCTTAAGTTCAGAATTATCAAACTCTAGAGACACCATCCTTGAATTTTCTCTTCAAGTTTAACTTTGTTTTCAGTTAAACTGTCAAGTTCAACATTCATGGTGTCTCTTTCAGATGTTAACTCAATTACAGAATCAATCATGACTTTTGCAAAAGTTCTCAATTTTTTAAGAGAATATTTATCCAAGTCATTTTTCATATCAAGAAGAGTTACCTGGTTGTCCTCTTCTTCATTTTCTGTATGAGCCATGAGAGCAAACATTTCTTTGAAAACGGTTTCCTCCTCATGTAAAACCACCATAGACACATCATTTGGTTCATCAGGGTCTTTTGAATCACTTGAAGAATCACCCCATGCAGCAAGAGCCTTTTTGACCACCAAATCTGCAGCAGCTCTTCGATCTCTCTTACCGAGTACCAGGTCTCTTAAATTTTCTTTGTCACTTCTTGATTTTTGATGTTCCTTGTTTCACTCTTGAGCAGAGGACACTCTATGATAAAGTTCCCAGCTTTTCCACACTTGTAGCATGTGTCACCTTGAGTAGCATTTCAAGTACCATTTGTTCCTCTTTTAAAAACATTGTTTTTTCTCACAATTTTTTGAAATCTGCTGATGAGATATGTCATATCATCATCACTTGAATCTTCATCTGATTTGTACTTCAGCATCAATGACTTATCCTTTTTGGCTTCCTTCTTTGATAAATCGTAATTTCGATTCATCTCATGTATCTTCAGATTTCCAATCAAAGCATCCATAGTCAGCACCTTCAAATCTTTGGCTTCTGTAATGGCATCAACCTTGCTTTCCCAAGATTTTGGAAGAATTCGAAGCACTTTTCTGACTTGTTTGGTCATGCTTATAGTTTCACCAAGACTTCGCAGCTCATTTTTAATGGAAGACAATTTTGTGAACATGTCATGAATTGTTTCTCCTTCCTTCATTTTGAAGTTTTCATACCATGAGGTAAGCATATCAATCTTTGATTCCTTGACTTGTTCAGTTCCTTCATGAGCAGTCTTCAAACAGTCCCAAATTTCCTTAACAGACTCACAAGCTGAAACCCTGTTGAACTAATCAGGTCCTATCCAACAAACAAGAAGAGTTTTTGCTTTGTAGCCCTTTTCAATCTTTTTTCTATCACCTTCGTCGTATTTCTGTCTAGGCTTTGGAACAAGATTAGTTTTCTCTCCATCCTTTTCTTCCATCATCGGAATAAACGGTCCATCAAGTACAATATCCCATAACTCGCTATCTTCAGCCATGAGGTAATCATGTATTCTAACTTTCCACCAACTGTAAAAATGTCCATTGAAACAGGGAGGTCTTGTTGACGACTGACCTTCTTCAAGATTAAGTGGAGCAGCCATTCTAGAACAAATATCACTTCCTTGGTGTTAAGAAAATAGGGAGTTCCTTCTCTAATACCACTTGATAGAATATATGCCTTCACTTAACAGAATAATGGACCAGGTCCCTTACTACACTAATGAATATAACCAGAAAGTTAAATGCAGTAAAATCAACACAATGATTTTACGTGGAAACCTCCTTGCTTAAGGGAGTAAAACCACGACCTGTCTCACAGTATTTTCAATCGTTTTCACTAATCTTCAAAAGCAAAAGTAAAACACGATTACAACAAATGTGATAAGAAGTTTTTAATCTCACGTTTAAGCAATAGTCTCTATTGTTTAACAAGCCTAAGTAGAAAACAATCTACCCACTAAGCTATCCCACTTGGACAACCTAGACTTTTAACACTACCCACTGATTCCTTTATTGTTTCAGGAATAGTTTACAATATAAGAACAAGAGAATAACAGTTACACTAAAAGCTCCATAGATTTCTACTGTTCTTGGAATAATTCTGTCTTTGCTTGGTAGTAGCCTTTGCAAGAGTTCTTGAAAAGTTTCTTATCAAGTTGCAAAAACTACCAAAGATGTTTAGGAAAGTGTATTTTTTATGGACAAGTCACTTTCCTTAAACTCTTTGTCATTGGTTGGAGAAGTCTCACTTTGTGACGCCATCGGGAAGTGTGCACCTACTTTCTGTACCGTCTCCAGCTGGCAGTCAACAGGCTCGTCACCATGAGAGCCTGGTACCTCTACAAGGTCCCTGAGTTTGTTTCATCTTCAACACTCAAGTAATAAACATGGTACCTTTACAAGGTCCCTAAGTTTGTCAAATCATCAAAACTACAAATAACTGTGGTATTTGAAATAAGTCAGATCACTCATCCTCTTAAGAGTCCTCGTAACATACTCCATAATTAACATAGATAACAAAGTGGAAATAGGGTCCCCTTGTCAAAGCCCCCTCTTGCCCTCAAAATATCCAAAGCCTTCTCCATTCACTTTAACTGTGAACCTCGTAGTGGTCACACATGTCATTACTAACTTCACAAAGGTTCGTGGAATATTATAACCTTTTAAAGTTTCCTCTATAAAGTCCCAACTTACCATATCATATGCCTTTCATAGATCAATTTTCATCATACATCTTCGAGTAGTTTTTCTATTATAATGCCTCAGCAAGTCATGACAAATTAATACGTTATAAATCAAAGATCTTCCTTCAACAAACGTTGTTTGATTACTTGCCACAATAACTTTTATGGCTCCCCTCATTCTCTGACAGATCATCTTTGAAATGCACTTGTTAAAAACATTGCAACATGAGATGGGTCTGAATTAACTTGCCATCAATGGTGTGTCTACTTTTGGATTGAGGGATATTACTGTGGAGTTTAACTGTGTTGGGAGCTCCCCCGACTACATAAGTTTCAGAATTGCTTGTGTCACATCTTGACTAATCACAATCCATGCTGCTCTAAAGAATTCACTCCCATATCATCCGACCCCGGGCTTTTGTTGATATCAATACCAAACATAGCCTTCTTCACTTCTTGTGTTGTATATGGTTTTACCTATCGAATTTGTTGTTCAATATCGAATACATATCCATTTCTAAAAAATAATCCACTTGCTCTTTGTGTTTTCTTTTCCTTTTTGCCTAGCAGGTTCTCATAATACTACACAAAGACATCTGCAATTGCCTTCTGGTTAGTTTGCATTACATCATTATTATCTTTCAGCTACAAAATAGCTTGTGTTAGCTTCTTGTGTTTTATCATTAAGAAGAAATATCTTATGTTGTCGTCTCCAAGTTTGATCCAAGTTAATTTTACTCCTCTGTTGTAAGTAGATCTCAGCCATGTACGAGGATCTCATGAACTTCTGGTACAATCTCTTCTCCTGTTCATGCAAAGTCTTATCCATTGGTTGGAGATGTAGCTTTTCTTGTGCTTTTTCTAGTTCAATTTTGTCCTCGTCAGCTTCTTTAATGATATTTTTGAAATTCTAGTTATTTAGATTTCTCAGTCTCTCTTCAAATACTTAGTCTCTTCACAACTCTAAACATTTGGTAGCCTTCAATATTCTGGTCCCATGTCTCTTTCACAATGTTCAAAAATTCAGGATGACTAGTACACACATTACAATATTTAAAAGTTGGTTTCACTCTTCTTGGTCCATCAAGCAGCGAAATTACAACAGGACAATGATCACTCACTCCTTCTAGTAAGAAATTTGCATTATAAGCTGACATCTTCACTAGCCATTCTGGATTTTTTTAGAGTTTTCTAGGGTAATTTACAATAGGACAAAGATTTTTTTAGAGTTTTATAGGGTAATTTACAACCTATTATGGTAATTTAAAAAGATTGATAAATAAGGATTTCTCAAAATTACGGTTCTGCCTCGCTGATCTCTCTTTAGTGGGGTAAGTTGCCGCTGTAGCGGCACCGATCTCGTTGTAGCGGGACAGTGTCCGAAATTTTTGTGTCTCCTTACCCTTTCTAAATAATGACGATTTGGGTAGTTACAACTTAACCATAGACTTTTATTTCATAGTTTTTTTGAGTCTGTGAACACGGCTACGAGTCATAGGTTGAACAATGACTCGTCTTGTAAAGTCATCAGAAAAGTATTGGGAGTCAAATTTTGGGACCCGATTCCATGGATTCATTCTACGGGCTGTTATTTAGACACGTAAATAAAATTTTGAGCTTTAAAAATCAATGTAGATTCCACCAATGGAATCTACGGTCCGTAGAATGCACCATGAACCGTATATGGATCCATAGAAGGTTTTTCGTCAGTTTCAAGAAGAGAAGTTTAGTGTTCTGTTATCATTTCTAAACTTATGCCCGACCCTTTTTCACGTACTTAAGTGTCTAAATGGTGTCAAAACATGTTTTATATTATTTCACACTTCAAAGATTTAGAGCAAACATTCAACAGGATAAAAGCTAGTGTTTTCAAGCATTCTTTGAGTTTCATCGAGATTTCATCAAGAACTTTGTTCTTTTAAGATATATAAGACTACTATAAATGTTGGACTAGTTCGTTCTCACACCGTACATTTATTTTCAAATTATTAATAAAATAATCTAGGTTATGCACTTAGATTTGAATATTCTTGAGATGAGTTGATGTTGAGTTCATGATTCTTTTTTAAATTTTATTCCTAATTATTGAATTGCTATATGTTATGCATTGAGATTCTTGAGTTGGTTCATTCATGTTTATATTCGAGCATGAACCCTACAAATTGAGTATTCTTGAGATGAGTAGTATCGTTGAATTTTGAGTACTGAGTTTTCGATGCATGAACCCTATTTTGAGCTATAAATTTTGAGAATCTTTTAAAGTCAACTTTTGTGTTTTAAAAGATATTTTTGAAGAAATAAAGAGGAGTTTGAGAAAGAATAGAACTAATTATTTTCCAAATGTTTCAATTTCAATACTAGATGATAATTTATCAAATAATTTAGTTTCTCGATCGATAACTTTACCAACTATTCAAACATCAACTGGTAATTAATATTTTTTCAATAAATTTTATCAAAATCGGTAATAGTTACTATTAAATTCAACATTGATATGTAATATAACCAACTAAAAATAATATGTTAATAAATTTTAACAATGGATTAATGATCGGTTGGTGTATTACAACTATTTTAATTACGTTAGCAGTTTACAAACTATAATCTTTATTCATCGGTAAAATTTTCAACTCATTGGATATTTGTTGGCAAATTTACCAACAAGTTACATTTCGTCACTAATTTACCAACACATTTACATTTGGTTGGTAAATTTAGCAACAAAATCTTGTCATTGGTAAATGATCGGTTAGTAATTCGTTGATAATTTGTTAATAAATTACGTAAATAAAATTTTATCATATTTACCAACTAGTAAAATTATCCACGCTTCACGCGGTGGTGAACTACATTAATAATCTTCTTCTGCACATTTGATAATATAAATGTTTTTGAGAGGGTACAACACTATGATAAATTGTCAAGAATATTTTATCCAAATAAGAAGTGTAACATTTTTTAATCTAAAAATGAAAAGAAAATTATTCTAAGTGTTTATGAATTTTGTTATTAATTCTTTATATATGTAATTGTTTCATTTTATATAATTTTATTTTCAAAAGGCAGTATATATATTTTATTCTTCAATTGAAAGAGTTTCTCCTATTCAAGGGGTCTACATACATAATCTAAGTATTATATATCTTATATAATTATCTTTCTAGCCTTTTGAACTTTCCTTCCAATAATCGCTTTTATAAGGAAAAAAAAAGTAAAGTATTGTAGGTTTTTAGAACATTTATAAAGAAATTAAATGATTTGATATTATCACATATTTTAATAATTGTAAATATATAATTATTGATTAAAAATATATTGGTACCTAATTGGTTTTATCTTTTACATAATTTATCATATAATATGTTATATGATATAATTATCTTATTAAAATTGATTGTTATTTTTATGTATTATTATTTTTTGTATATGAAAAATATATAATCTTCTAATTTTATGGTTAAAATAATTCCTTCTATATATAAATTTATTTGAAATTTTTTTATGATAAATTTGAGTTATAAATGAATTAAGACTTTTAAAAAATGTACACTGCAACAACATAAATAATTTTTTTAGAGATTCTACTCTGAGGTCAAATGTTCACCACTTTCGTTATTATTAATTTGTTACTCTAACGAAAACTTATAAAAGTAGAAAAATAAATTTGGAACAATAATAAATTATATTGTTTACCCTTATAGAAATTCATTCGTCATTTAACCGCTGAAGGCCCTTCCGGATGCTTCATCAATGAATGTACAAATAGATCAAAATGTTTGATTCTAGACTCATTTTAAATAAATATTCTCGAACATTAAAAAAATAAAAAAGATTCTAACCTAAATAATTCAAATGCTCAGCAATGACTTGAGACATGAAGAGAACAAATCTATGTTAATAGACATATCTTTTATAGGTTAACATATTACTTTTATTTAGAGTAGGTTTTATTTCATATTCTTCTAATTAAGCTTCATGAAAATAATCACAACTTACAACAAAATTATTTAGAAGAGTCAAATGAAAAGGAAAAAAACACTAAAAAGACGAAAAGCCTTATCACAGTCAGATTATATACATACCAAACAAAAAAATCAATACAATTGTAAGGAGACAACAAAACAACGAGGAAAAAGATACATTAAAGGGAATAAACTATGAGATATTCAATGATGATAACAAATCAGTCTAACTAGAAAAGTTCCTACGTTTTGAAATAAGATACCTCAAAAATTTACTAACACTTCAATCAACTTTCAATCCTTAAATTACTCTGATAAAATTTCGTAAAAAAAATAACAACATAAACACCAAAAATATGGGCATGCAAAGTTATTAACTCTTAGAGGATTTTGTGAAGAATACAAAATCGCATCCTTGTATGTGAAGAAATAACGTTCTCGATGAAGAAATTTAAAATTTGAAAGGGATTTTTTATTGTACCTTCAACAATTTCAATAGAGAAAACTTGCTGGAATATTCTATTGGCATTTGTTATTTAATCTGTACTAGCAAATACTTCTAACAATAACTTTGCATAAACACAAACAACAATTTTTCAAGCATATACTCAAAAGCGACAATTAATAAAATAAGTATAAACTAATGATTGTAAAATATATACCAGGATATGCAACATTAGAATAAAACAGAATGAAAAAAATTGAGTCCATTGAATGCACAGTCTAGTCCTCTATTTATAGACCAAAAAGGGTAATGTAAAAAAACAATTATTGTGTTTTATCGGAAAGGTAACAAGTCTTTGGAGGAGTTACAGCCCTTCGGAAAGGGTACAACTTTTCGTAAAAGTCCAACTCTTCATAAAGCCGCAACTCTTCATAAAAGTCATAACTTTTTATAAAAGTCACAACTTTTCATGAGAAAAGTTACAATATTTCATAAAAGTTGCAACATTTCATAAAAGTCACCACTTTTCATGAAAAAAATTAAAACTTTTCATTAAATTTATAACTTTTCATGAAAGAAGAAGAGTAGTTTTGGAAATAAACTAAATTTAAAGAGAATCCTTGCTTGTGGTGGCGCCACATAGGCGCAGGCCTAGGGTTCTTTTATATATATATATATATATATATATGTATGTATGTATGTATGTATGTATGTATGTATGTATGTATGTATGTCTGTATACTTCGTTGATAATATTACCAACAAAAGGAGTGCATTAGTCATATTTCAGTTGGTAATCCATTGATAGAAAGTTGTGAATGTAGCGTCATTTTTCCGACATATTTACCACTAAAATACTTGGTTAGTAATATTTTGATTGGTAATATGTTAGAATTATCTTGTTAAGTTAGAAATATGTTGATAATTTGATAGCAAAATACTAAACAATTCAAGTTATCGGTAAAATTTGTGAGCAATTTGAATATTTTTTGTAGTGAATAGATTAAAAATTAACAACCCAATCAATTGTCTATCTTTAGCACAAAATCCCAATTCCAAATATCAATTACACCTTATATTTTTACATTCAAAATAAGAGAATGGAGAAAAGGTGAAAAGATATTACTATTAAGAACTCCATCTCCAATTACAAAGTTTAATTGTGAGGAAATTTGTTGTCCAAAATCAATATCCGAAGCTATAAACTATCTATTACAATGGAGAGTTTTTTTAACTATTAAAGAGATAGGATGTTAAAAGATATTCATCGAAATGATTTTGCATGAGTGTAAAATAGATTTTGAGATCAAGATGTGAAATTTCAAATTCTGTCTAGACGTGCCTGACATTTGCTCTTCGCGTTCACGAGATTTAAACCACTCAATCGCGATGGGTCATTCCAGATAATTGTGATCACGATCATTGACCATGCTATTGCAAGGCTTCAGATTTCATTTGACTGCAATCACAACCTTTTACCATGCGGTTCTGAAAGATCCTCTCAGTTCAATTTTCCGATTTTTTTATCATCGTTTTACCTCAATTTCACTTTATTTATTCAAAAAATATGAAGAAACCCACATTAAAAACATAAATTATCATCTAAAAAAGACAAAAATTAAACTTTAATACAAAATAAGTATGTAAAATATCCACTTATCACACCCCAAACTTACACTATTGCTTGTCCTCAAGCAAGATAGAATCAAAGAATAAAGAACCTATTTAATCCGAGAACACCAATGATACCGTAAGCACTAGAACATGTCTTCATTTGGTACTAATAAATTGTTAGCACATGCAAAATCTTCACAAAAAATCCCTCTCATATCAAATTTTTCAGAAATCAAGAATAATTAAGTGACAACAACTCAAGCTCAAGAAGTGATTCTAATTCATTAGTTTCTGACGGAATTGTCATTTGAGCCCATTTACTTAGAATGTTGAATCGAGTCAAATTTAGGATTTAACTTGAAATTTGAAATGCCTAATTGCACAACCTCACAATAAAAATCTTGGGAGTTGTGACGACCATGTTACTAGGCTTAATGACCCTCGCAGCGAATGGAATCGTCAAAATTGGATTCTAAGGTTATAATCTTGAACTTTTGATCAAAATTGACCGTTCAAGGTTCAAAATGCTCCAAACTGCTAAAACTCACATAAAAACCAACGAACGATCAGGTGACCAAATTGTCAGTCCCAAAAGCCATAAATGACTTAGGACCGCTGTAGGAACACTCTAAACGATGAACACGAGGCATAGAAACGGAATAACTTGAAGGTCATTAAATAAATTCTCTTAAAAAACAAACTACAAAAAGAGTAGGAATCTAGTGTTGGTGTGATATACCATGAATATAATAAATTATAGTTGAAATAAGATTAACAAAAATGAATAAATTAAAATTATTTAGGCTAAGACACAAATATCTCGCTCTCTTTAAGAAGATTCAAGTCCACTATGACATAAGCTACATCGATCCAACAATGCATCTCTTGAATTGTCCCCTCCAAGATATAACAATCCAACGACATGTACAACTCAAGCAACTTCAGATTGGTTGAAGAGTACAAAGCTCCACATAAGAACATATCCTTCAACATATAAATATTCTCTTTTATATAGTGAATATAGTTGAAGATTTAGAATATTTGTTTTTGTTTCAACTCTCTTTTTCACTATACTAATCTCAATATAAACAGTATATAGTACTTCCTGTCTTTTTTTACTTATGTATTTTCTTGTTATGTCTTCTTGTTTACAACCCACGGGTACGCAATTTATTTATAGGCTATTAATTCTTTCTTACAATGAATTGAAAGATAATGAGTAGTAAACTGGATAAATAAATAGCCCAAAGGTTAAATAAGTTACAACCATATTGAGGTAGAATAATGGATGGAATTAGTGTAGATCTCATGACAATAGTGGTTATAAGAGTTACACCACAACAATGACCACATTCTAGTCAATTTATACCCACTAACATGTGTATTTAATATCAAATTTTAATACTAAAATGCATAAACACCAACATTCCTCACTCATTTTAATAGTAAAATAAGAAAGTGCTTCCCAATTTAGTTGAAGGTAGACCATTATGCATCATAAATGTGTGCTCTAAACTGAACCTTCACTTCGTAAAATAATAATTTTTACTCCGAAGTCAGTAATAGTCTCAAACTTAAAGTATGACTGTTTAAGGAAAATAACGTATCATTGCTTACACAAAATAATCAAGATGTTCACATAAGCATTTTTAGCCAACACATTACGGTCTTGTGTTATCCGAAATTTCATTAGTGTTTTTAGAATGTGCTCATTCTCATAGAAAGTGAAATTCCTCGTATATGACTCATATAAGTGAAATTTCTCATATATGACTCAAAATTTATGAGCTTTAGTTTCTATCCCTCTCGAAGTGGTTCAAACCAAATATCTTGCTAAGGCCTTAGTTTATGAATCTATAAGATTATTACAAGTTTTAACACAATAATATGGATGATATACTAGTGATCAATATTAATAACAGATAGTATTAAATAAATAGTATTAAATAATATTATTATTTACTGTGTACTAATCCTAGTCCTATTAGGATTAGTACTCCTTAATCTTAGTCCTATTAGGATTAGTACTCCTTCCTATATCTCCTATATATATCTTCCATGTGTTCCCTTATTATGTTAACACTTCAATACAATCAATATTCCTTCATGGTATCAAGAGCCAGAAAACCTAGATCTTCTTTTCTCTAGGTTTTTTTTCTCTCTTTAGGGCACCGATCGTTCGCTCTCTTCTCTTGGGCGGCGGCAGCCATGACAACCGAGGTGGATCCTCTCGATTCACTTCCTTCTGGCGTTAAACTCCTTCTCAGGCATCTTCATGCCCTGATTCCTGAAAAATTATCAGACATAAATTACCCTACATGGAAAATCACCGTTCTTACAACCCTTGAGGCCAATTACCTTCTCAAATACGTCGATGGAAGCACAGAACCGCCGCCGGCAGTCATCACTGCCATGGACAAATCAGAAAAAACCAATCTGGCCCATGCCGCCTGGAAAGCCGTGGATGGCCAGATCCGATCATGGTTGATTGCGGTCATCTCTCCCACAGTTCAGAAGCACGTCCGATCCTACACAATTGCTTCAGCCCTGTGGACGGCCCTCACAACACACTATGCATCAATTTCCCACTCTCATATTTTTCAATTGAGTGATCGTCTCCACACAATTACCAAAGGAACGAAAACTATGGCGGAGTTTTTATACGAGGTCTCCACCATCATCACAGCCCTCGACACCGTGAACGAAATCATTCCCAAAAAAGATCTCGTCATGTGCATCGTTCGGGGGCTCCCATCAGCTTACTCCTTCATTAAACATGTGGTTCGCATCAGTCCAACGCCCGTTGACCTGGCTACTCTCTTCTCGTGGCTAAAAAGTGAAGAAATCAACATGGATCTGGAGAGCAAACTTCTTCTCCGAGAAGCTGCTGTTATGGAGCCGGCCACCGCCCTCATCGCAAGCCAGAACTATCGCGGGGGGTGTGGTGGCGGCCGGCAGGGGAGCCACGGCAGCTACGACAGAAACAGCGGAGGCTGCGGGCGCGGCGGTCGGCAGGGCAGACGTCCGTCGTACGACGGTCAGCAGCACGACAGCAACAACAGCCTGCACTCCTTCGGCAGCAGCGGGCAGTCATCTTCCAGCGACGGGCAGGGCACTTATGAGCGGGATCGTCCAACTTGTCAAATCTGTCAGAAAATAGGACACACCGTTGTTCGTTACTGGTTTCGGTATGAGGAGAGCCGAAATAGTGATAACCGTGCCAATTATGCATCTTAAGCCGACCCTTCCTCTGAATGGCTGTTGGATACTGGGGCCAACATGCACGTTACTTCTGATCTATCCAAGCTTAACGCTCCAAATCCATATCATGGCTCCAATGGTATTACTGTTGGCAACGGTGAGTCCCTTAATATTTCTCACACTGGCACGGGTACCATTAAAACCCCCACTGCTATCTTTCACCTAGGTAATCTTACCCACGTCCCTTCTATTAAAACCAATCTCCTTCCAGTTCACCAATTCACAAAAGACAATAATTGCTCACTCTTGTTCACCTCTAATGATTTTCAGATCCTAGATAAAACTACGAAGAGGGTGATTTTTCAGGGCCCCTATGAGCATGGTCTGTACGTTCTTCCTGGCACAAGTTCGTCTGCCCACCCAGTTTCAGAAAGCGTTCCTGTGGCTCCGGTGGCTCTTTCGGCTGATGGCCACAGTCTGTTGTGGTACAGTCGTCTGGGTCACCCGTCTACTCAAATAATAAATTCTTTAATGTCTCAATTAGGTTTTTCTTCCATTCATGTAAACAATTGTGACTCCTATTCAGTTGCTAAATCTCATAAATTACCTTTTACTTTATCTGAGAAGCGTACAACTGCACTTTTTCAACTTATTCATTCTGCCCTATAGGGTCCTACTGTTGTTCCTTCATTTGCTGGTTTTCGCTATTATATTTATTTTGTGGATGATTTTACAAAATACACTTGGTTGTACCCACTAAAACAGAAATCACAGGCATACACCACCTTTGTCACTTTTGAAAAAATGGTCAAAACATAATTCAATTCTCATGTTAAACTTTTTCGAAGTGACAATGGAAAGGAATATGTCAATAACATCTTTGGTCAATTTCTGCAATCCCTGGGAATTATACATCAAACCTCCTATCCATACACTCCCGAACAGAATGGGATGGCTGAGCGTAAGCATCGCCATCTCATTGAAACGGTGGTTACTCTTCTACATCAATCTCATCTCCCTGTCTCCTTTTGGGTAAAAGCTCTAGCCACCGCAAACTACCTCATTAACAGAATGCCCAGTCACACTCTCTCCAACAAATCACCTTATCAACTCCTTTACCAAGAACTTCCCAATTATACCAACCTCCGCGTCTTTGGGTGTCTTGCCTACCCTTGGCTACGCCCTTATATTGCTCACAAATTACAACCCCGATCCCATCCTTGTATTTTTTTGGGATATCATCCTACCTCCAAGGGTTATCGCTGTCTTGACCTACAAACTCATAAAGTCTATATATCTCGTCATGTCAAATTTGTCGAAAATGAGTTTCCCTACGAGTCTATTTCCTCCTCCACAGATACATCATTCATTGGCGTCCTTCCCCTTTTTTCAACATACTCACAGGGTCCCTCACCACCTTCCCCCACACCTCCACCCACTACCCAACCACCCCTCATCACCCCTTCGACCGTCACCCACAATACACCCACAACCACCACCCACACTCACAACCAACCCGAACCACCCTATACCCACAACATCTCCAGCCCGATCCGTTTTAGGTCCTTCCCAGCCACCCCCGAATCACCACCGCCCGTGCCAACCCCCAATACTCATCCCATGTTAACCCGTGGCAAAGCCGGTACCTTTAAACCCAAAACCTTTCAGGCTACCATACTACCAAATACACCCCTTCCCGACAGTGAACCAACAACCTACTTTGTTGCCTCAAAAAATGCTTATTGACGTTATGCTATGGATGATGAGTTTAAGGCTTTGACTGATCAGAAAACTTAGGTTCTTGTACCTAAGCCCCATGGGCGGCACCCAGTGGGCTGTAAATGGGTGTACAATATTAAACATAATGCAGATGGCAGTATTTCCAGGTACAAGGCTCGTTTGGTTGCTAAAGGCTACAATCAGGAGTATGGGCTTGATTACTCCGAGACATTCAGTCCTATTATTCGGCAGGAAACCATTCGCCTGGTACTGTCACTCGCCGTGCGCAACAATTGGCTCATCAATCAGTTGGATGTTTCCAATGCTTTTCTTCATAGCATGCTTGATGAAACTATCTACATGACGCAACCACCGGGCTATGTTGATCCCCGCTTCCCTCAACATGTTTGAAAACTCCAGAAGTCTCTGTATGGGCTCAAGCAAGCCCCCGTGCTTGGTACACACGTCTCAAAACATTCCTCCAGGGACTCGACTTCACGTGTTGCGTACACGACACGAGTCTGTTTACTCGATATTCAGCACACGGTACAGTCGTTCTTCTTGTCTATGTAGATGATATCATTATTACAGGCTCTACTGCAGCTCTCATTCAGGATGTCACTCGAGCTATGCATACTACCTTCAAAATGAAGGACCTTGGCCCGTTACATTATTTTCTGGGAATGGAGGTCTCTCGGACAGGCAGCGGCTTGTTTCTTCATCAGTCAAAATATGCTTGAGATCTGTTGCAGAAAGCTGGACTGGAAAAATGCACTAGTCAACCAACACCGATGGCAGTCTCTTCGTCTACGAATGGAGCCGACACCCCCTTTGCCGATATCACCCACTTTCGCAGCCTCATTGGGGCTCTACAGTATCTGGCCATTACCCATCCTGACATCCAGTTTGCTGTCAATCGAGTTGCTCAGCGCATGCATCAACCAAGTGAACATGATTACCACTGTCTAAAACGCATTCTCAAGTACATTTTTGGCACTCTTGGTCGTGGTTTACTCATTCGACCCGGAGACTTGGAGCTTCGGGGTTTCTCCGATTCATATTGGGCGAATGATAAAAATGACAGAAAATCTACATCGGGGTTTCTCATTTTTTTGGGGCCGAACCTGATCTCCTTGTGTACAAAAAAATAACCCAAGGTATCTCGGTCCTCGATTGAAGCTGAATATCGCGCCCTTGATCTTCTTGCTGCTGAGACCATGTGAGTCACATATATTCTTCACGAACTCCGCGCCACTCACACCTTTCCTGCTCTCTATTGTGACAATAAATCAACCATCTGTGTGGCCAAGAATTCCGTCCTACACACCAGAATGAAGCATGTTGATACCGATTGTCTCTTTGTTCGCGATGAAGTTCAGGCCGGCACCATGACTGTGCAGTATGTACCCACTGAAGAACAACCGGCTGATATTCTCACCAAGCCTCTCCCGAGCCGACAACACGATTACCTCAGTTCCAAGCTTCTGTTCGCTTCCGCTCAGCTCAGCTTGAGGGGGGATAATAACAGATAATATTAAATAAACAGTATTAAATAATATTAGTATTTACTGTGTACTAATCCTAGTCCTATTAGGATTAGTACTCCTTCTTATATCTCCTATATATATCTCCCATGTATTCCCTTATTAGGTTAACACTTCAATACAATCAATATTCCTTCAAATATGATCTCACAATATTGTGTCTTCTCCTTTTGAATCTGAATTTACCGTTTATAATAATAATTTTGTACCAATAATATTGTTGCTATCAAAAAAAAATTAAAAAAATCTCAAAATAGAAGTGTTTGATATAGCAAAATCAATTCACTTTTTTCACTAGCTAAATCTTAATTTTTTTTTACTTCAACCTCCATATAAGAATTAACAAAAAATAATTTGTTTTTCTCATTCCAACAAACAGAACAAATTTTTCCTTATCTAATTTGCTTGTACCCTCCAAGTACTTTTACTGCATCACCACATAAAGTCAATTGACAGTCACATATCTCACAACTAGGCTAGCAAACTCCCTTTCTTCTTTGTCGCACAATTGAATCAAAAGGAGTTGCAAGACTCACACAACCAAAAAATTGTACTTAACAATATTTCCATCATAATGTGACTTGACAAGGTAAGAAAAATTCATCATATGTTTTATGGTATTTTCTATTATGTTAAATGGCTACTCTACATGCGTTTCATAAATTATTTATAACTCTAATGTTAGATCCAAAAGTCATCTCATTATAATCAAACAAAAACGTTTAATTTATTTCAAATTTATTAAATGCACTTGTAATACTCTTTTAGAGCATTTCTCAAGATGTAAAAATCACAATTTCACAATGATTTTTTTTCATTCCATAAATCCCCACTATTTTAAGAATTTAAGTATTATTTTTTTACGAAAATTAGACTTACTTTATTCATGAAAATATTAGGTAAAAAAAACTATTTTATCTTTTCTCCGCTTGAATTGAGCAAGTAGAAAACAAATACTTTACCCCTACATCTCTTCTCTTCCATCTCCTCAAGAGAGCAATTTTGAGCGAAATGATGTTGAGATCTCTCCTATTTTGATATCCGTATTTTTTAAACTTTTACAAAAACTGAATCTCCTTAAATTGGGTGTGTAATATAACACAAATATAATAAATTACAGCTTGATAAATGAATTAAAAAAATATTCAAGTTGAGACGCAGATATATCGCTCTCTTCAAGGAGATTTGATCTCACTGCGACATTATCTACACGGATCCAATAGTATATCTCTTGACTTGTCCCTCCAAGATACAATAGTCCAACAATGTGTACAACTCGAGTAACTCCGGATTAGTTGAAGAATACAAAGCTCCACATAAGAACTTTTTCCTTCGACATTTAAATATTCTCTTTTGTATAGTGAATATAGTTGAAAATTTAAAATATTTATCTTTATCTCAACTCTCTCTTTCACTACACTAATCTCAACATAAATACAATATAATACTCCTCGTCTTTTTCAATCTATATTGTTTTCGGTATATCTATTCGCGTATTCAACCCAAAGGATG
This sequence comes from Solanum lycopersicum, assembly GCF_036512215.1. NCBI lineage: Eukaryota > Viridiplantae > Streptophyta > Magnoliopsida > Solanales > Solanaceae > Solanum > Solanum lycopersicum. The sequence continues at coordinate 11,528,665 of NC_090806.1, read as the reverse complement.
TGTTGAAAATAATAATTCCAATTTGGAGTAGGAATCATAAGTTGACTAGGATTTGTTATTTATAGTATTTACTTATTTATGCTTAATTAAGATTTGTTATTTAGAAATATTCATAGTCCTACGTTAATTTGACTTTTACTGTTATAAATAGGGATGTTACCGTTATTTTCAGTACACAAAAATATATAGAAAATATAGAAAAATACAGAATAAATAGAACTTGAATTAAGATTCAAGGACCTTTGAATTTATAAATAAATATATTCCTTCAAACTGGTATAAGAGCTTCTACGATCCTAGTAGAAGATCTTAAAGTTTTCGCTGCCGGAGGACGGTTATGACCCATATATGTCGGTGGTTCGACTAATGATCATGTTGACAAAGGCTAGACAAATGATGTATGCATGAAAAACATGTCAAGTAGAAAGACTTACAAAAATATTGCAGATTTAAAGAAGTGAAATCAAGTACAAGAAAAAAAAAACTCTTCTTAAATTAAAAGTTTAAGAAAGCAAAAAGAAAAGGAGTTGATTGGCAGGGGCGAGAGTTGGAGAGGAAGTGCTCTAACACCAAAAGAAAAAAAAAAGGTGTTAGGATAGAAAGTGCTACAACACTTGGAAATTGGAGAGAAGTGCTCCAACACAACCAAGAAAATAATATCATAAGTTAGAGAAAGTATTTTGACACAACCAAGAAAAAAAATAAATGAGAATTGAAGAGCTACTCCAACAATTGATGATTGAAGATAAGTTCTCCAATACAATAGCAATGACAAGAAAGAAATTGAAGATTGAAGAAAAGTGTTTTTCAATACAACAACACTGATAAGAAGAAAAATGCAAGAGTATATAATTTTGAATTACGGGAGAATGTTTGAAAATAATAATTTAAAGTTGGAGTAGAAATCTTAAGTTGAGTATGATTTGTTATTTATGATATTACTTATTTATGTTTAATTAATATTTGTTAGTTAGAGTGGTTCATAATTCTAGTTTGATTTGGTTTTTACTTTTATAAATATGGATATTGATGGATATCACTGTCATTTTCAATACACAAATATATATAAATATGCATAGTGGATAGAACTTGAATTAAGATTCAAGAAACTTTAAGTTTATAAATAAAATATTTCTTTCAGAAAGACCATTATTTATAGGTCATGAATTCTTCTTGCAATGAATAGAAAGATAATAGATAGTAAATTAGATAAATGAATAGTCCAAAGCTTATATAAGTTACAACTATAATAAGATAGAATAATGAGCGAAATTAACGGTACATCATGACAATAATAATTACAAAAGTTACATCACAATAATGACCGCATTCTTGTCAACTTATGCCCACTAACATATGCACTTAATATTTTAATTTTAATGTTAAAATGCATAAATACCAACATCTAGTTTGTGAATAATTCTTCTACTTCATTAAGGTACACGTAGAATTCATCGTTCTTAATACATGATATATATGCTTTCAATGTGACCATTTACGAATTTAATTACTCCCGTTTTATTAAAGAACAGGAGGATTTGGACAAAATCAAGTTAGAGTGTACTCAGCCTCTATCCAATCAGTAATCTTAGGACTAATCCATTTTACATAAAAACAAAATATTGTACAAACCCTAGTAAATGTCTGATTAAAACTGGTGAAAATTCCCATGTTTTTAACCTAAACAAAGAATACAAGAACTTGGCCTGCTTCCAAATGATGTGTGTGTATATATATATATATATATATATATATATATTTATACGGGATAAGACACTAGTATCCCTCTAGACTATGATCGAAATCTCAAAGACACACTTTAACTAAACTAAATCCTATTAACCCCTTGACTCATTTTTTATTTTATTTTTTGTAATTTTATACACTTTTTGGTTACCTGGCGCACTCCGTGACTTCACGTAGCTGAGGCGCGTGGGAGATGTTTGGATGTCACATAAAAAAATGTGTTCTAGATAATAAAATCTTAGTTTAGTTAAGATGTGTCTCTGAGATTTCGATCATAGTCTGAAAATTACTTGTGTTTTATCCCTATGAAAACAAAAGGATAAATCTAGAAGTACTGGCAGTATAAACTGCAACTATGGCATGTTAACTAAGTGAACACTTCATGTACTAGTTTACACTGTACGAAATGGGAGGCAAATATGGTCTTTTCCAATATGCAGATGGCATAGACAAGTTGTTAATGTTACTTGGCTCACTAGGATCCATTGGAGATGGGCTGATGACTCCTCTCAACATGATTATCCTTAGTAGCCTCATCGATGATTTTGGAACTGCTGATGATTCATTCTCTGATAAAATTGTCGACGAGGTATATAATCTATAACAATTTTTACCATTTTTATAATTCATAGAATGTGTTATCATGATCCATTGAGCCTAGCTAGTCTCCTTGTATCTATATTCCACATGAATAGATACACTTCAGTTCAATAATTTATCGCCCCAATGGCTTATATATAAGGAAGCACAGTGTAATATTGCCACACTCATGTCGGAGCCTCCAAAAGTAGAGTACTTTTGGAGTATCCGACACACACATTGACATAATTGAAGAGTCTTAGCAGCATAGAGCTGAGATAGCCTAATTTATTTATTAGAAGAAAAATCATTGTGCTCAACACACAAATCAAGAGGTTTAATTTACAACATTATTGTTGATATCTTATCAATATTTCTTATCTTCCTCTTAACAGTATGCATTAAAGCTACTCTATGTTGCCGTTGGAGTTGGAGTATCCGCTTTCATTGGTTTGTCCCTTTATGCTTTCTATTAGTTCTTAAAAGTATTTCACTTCTCCTGAAAAGTTTGTCCTTCGTTTTGTTATATTGAATAGACAGAATACTATCTACTTACTGTAAACATTTTACTTTTCGGGTTCTATAGAAGGATTTTGTTGGACAAGAACTGCAGAGAGACAAACATCCCGAATCAGGAAGGAATATTTGAAATCAGTACTAAGGCAAGAAGTTGGTTTCTTAGAAAAACAAGATGCTTCATCCTCTACCTTTCAAGTAATATCAACCATTTCTACTGACACTCATATAATACAAGATGTTATTGCAGAGAAGGTATTATCGATCACCAATATGATTTACATTTATAAGTTTCCACATGACGCCTAATTATTTTCAAACCCAACAGTGAGTATACTTTTCAAATGGTTCCAAAAGAAACAGGTTCTTATGATGGATTCACAAAACTACCCAGATCGGCATAGTGTTCTTTCCTTTTTCATCTTTTTATTTCCATGTTGCAGATTGCCACTTGTCTAGCTCACCTGTCAGCGTTCGTTTGTGGCCTGATTGTAGCCTTCTTCCTTTCATGGAGACTAGCACTGGTGTCTTTCCCCTTCTCTCTTGGTTTCGTCATTCCAGGGGTAGCATTTGGAAGTTTGCTAGAGAAATTGGCAATGAAGATGAAGGATACTTATGGTATAGCAGGGAGCATTGTAGAACAAGCAATTTCATCAATCCGAACAGTTTATTCGTATGTTGGGGAAAGTCAAACAGTAAGCAGATACAGCCGTGCTCTTGAGGAAAGCATGAAGCTTGGCCTCAAACAAGGATTCACAAAAGGATTGCTCATTGGGAGTATGGGAATGGTTTATGTGGCTTGGAGTTTTGAATCTTGGGCAGGAAGTCTACTTGTTGCAAACAGAGGAGAAAGCGGAGGACGTGTTTTTATATCAGCTGTCTCTTTGGTTCTTGGAGGACTGTAAGACACTTAAATTTTTACCTTCTTATGAATGAACATGTTTAATGCTTACTAAAGAATGATTCCAATTTTTATGTACTGAGAGTGCAATGGATTTTCTTTTGTGACGTTAGATCTTGTATGGCTGCACTTCCAAATCTCTCGATCATGATAGAGGCGATGGCAGCTGCCTCTAAAATTTTTGAGCTGATTAATCGAACACCTGAGATAGATTCTGAAGATACCAAAGGGAGAGTTTTAGCATATGTTAGAGGAGATATTGAGTTTAAGGAGGTCACTTTCAGTTATCCAGCAAGACCAGAAGTCCAAGTTCTCCAAAATATTAGTTTGAAAGTGAAATCAGGGAAGACTGTTGGTATTGTGGGAGGTAGTGGTTCTGGGAAGTCTACAATCATTTCTTTGCTTGAAAGGTTCTACGATCCAGTGAAAGGAGACATATTTCTTGATGGACACAAAATCAAAAGACTAAAGCTTCAATGGTTAAGATCTCAGATGGGGTTGGTAAATCAAGAACCTGCTCTTTTTGCCACATCCATAAAGGAAAATATCTTATTTGGAAATGAAGGAGCTTCGCTGGAAATGGTTGTTGAAGCTGCCAAGGCTTCAAATGCTCATGAATTCATAGTTAGTTTACCGAATGGATACAATACTCATGTAAGGCCAAAACTTATAAATTTGCTATTATTTCTACTTACCTCTTTAAAGCTGGTTTTAATTGAATTTCAGGTAGGACAACTTGGATTCCAATTATCGGGTGGTCAGAAGCAAAGGATCGCTATAGCAAGGGCTTTAATTAAAGAACCTAGAATTCTTCTACTTGATGAAGCTACAAGTGCTTTGGATGCAGAATCTGAAAGACTAGTACAAGAGGCCATTGACCAAGTTTCACAAGGACGGACAACTATTGTCGTAGCACATCGCCTCACTACAATCCGCAAAGTTGATAACATAATAGTACTACAGTCGGGGATAATTGTTGAAACAGGTTCTCATGATAAGCTGATGCAGATTAGTGAAGGAGAAGGTGGAGTTTACTTTAACATGGTAAAGCTACAGCAATCCACATCTAGAAATACCACAGACAGTCCATATCACTATAAGGAGGCAACAAGTTACCTAAGGAGGAAGTATGTCAATACTCCAAAATCTCCATTCATTGCTAGATCAAGTTGGCAAAATAGCCCTGGCAACCCTCCTTTTAGCCCAGCAATAAGCACAACTTATGTTCCATCAATCCAAACATACTCTTTCTGCGATAGTGATTATGAGTACTCAGAGATGAGTAATTCCACTCATCAAAGACCTTCAACCTGGCGTTTGTTCCACATGAATGCGCCAGAGTGGAATAGAGCCTTGCTGGGATGTTTAGGAGCTGCTATGTTTGGTGCATTGCAACCGGCTTTTGCCTTTTGCTTGGGATCTGTTGTCTCGACGTATTTGATAAATGATAGCTCAAAACTTAAGTCAGAGGCCAAACTTTACAGCTTAACGTTTCTAACCATCGGTATCATCAGCTTCTTTGCAAATCTAATACAACATTACAATTTTGCTGTGATGGGAGAGCGATTAATAAAGAGATTGCGGGAAGAAATGCTCACTAGCTTGCTTACCTTTGAGGTTGGATGGTATGATCGAGATGAGAATACCAGTGCAGTTATTTGTTCAAAGCTATCAACAGATGCTAGCATGGTACGATCCCTTGTTGGAGATCGAATGTCCTTGCTTGTTCAGGTTCTTGTTAGTGCTTCCATAGCTTTTGGGCTCGGATTGATCATCTCCTGGAGGATTGCAATTGTACTAATTTCTGTACAACCTTTCACTATTACGAGCTTTTACTCAAGGAGTGTTGTAATGAAAAGAATGTCAGAAACGTCCCAAAAGGCGCAAAATGAAGGAAACCAGCTAGCAAGCGAAGCAGTCATCAATTACAGAACTATCACAGCATTCTCTTCCCAGGATAAAATGTTATCCCTTTATGCAGAAACACAAAAAGGCCCCAATAAGGAAAATGTTAAACAGTCATGGTTATCAGGCATTGTCTTATTTTTCTCTCTTTTCTTGACCGCAGCCTCCGTTTCATTGACATTTTGGTATGGTGGGAGACTGATGAAAAAAAATCTAGTGAGTGCAAAACATCTATTTCAAGTTTTTTTCATTTTGTTGAGCACTGGTAAAGACATAGCAGATGCTGGGAGTATGAGCTCTGATTTGGCTAGAGGTGGCAGTGCAATATCATCAGTGTTCAAAATATTAGATATGAAAAGTGAGATTCCACCTGAGGATCCTCAAGGGATTCAAGTCAAAAATCCCATAAAAGGCAAGATAGAGCTTAAGCATGTGTACTTTTCTTATCCAACAAGGCCTGAACAAGTGATATTCCATGACATGAACCTCAAAGTTGATGCTGGAAAGACAGTAGCACTCGTTGGATCTAGTGGCTCAGGAAAATCCACCATTATTGGATTGATCGAAAGATTCTACGATCCAACAAAAGGATTAGTATTGATAGATGACAGAGATGTCAAAATCTACAATCTGAGGAGCTTGAGATCACAAATTGCTCTAGTCAGTCAAGAACCTACTCTCTTTGCGGATACAATTCGCCAAAATATCGCTTATGGCCAAGAGGAAGCTACAGATTCAGAAATCAAGAAAGCTGCAATTCTTGCTAATGCTCATGAGTTTATAAGGTATCAAGCTACAAAACTGAACTCTACTTATTTGTTTCTGTTTGATTAAATATTTCTAATAATTCAATAATTCTTCTTCTAACTTGTACATTATGTTTTCATATTAGAAGTATGGTCAAATACTTGAAGATAAATAATTATTATGACCTTTAGTGGTGCATTTCTAGTGAATGAATGCTTCAAATGAAGATAACTAGAAGGAAAAAAGTTTACTATATTGCTGGACTAATTTAAGGATATAGATTACACCATCAGGTATAGTTGTTACCATTTTCACAAGGCTACAAATTAGTGCTTATCATAGAGATTTACTTTTAATTACCCCTACATGACCTGACTGTGTAAAATATTTTTACACAGTCAATACGTAGTACACGATGATTAGAGGATGCATATAGCTGCTGTAAAATTTAATCATGAAGGAGACATGCTGCTTTGTTACTAAGCTTGCAATCTTACAATGCAGTTCCATGAAAGATGGATATGAAACTTATTGTGGAGAAAGAGGAGTTCAACTTTCAGGAGGACAAAAGCAAAGGATAGCCCTTGCTCGAGCAATAGTAAGGAATCCAGCGATACTTCTCTTAGATGAGGCGACTAGTGCTCTTGACAGTGTCTCTGAGAATTTAGTGCAGGAAGCCTTGGAGAAGATTATGGTTGGTAGGACATGTGTTGTTGTAGCTCATCGTTTATCAACAATACGTAAGGCAGGCACCATAGTTGTGATAAATAATGGGAAGGTCGTAGAGCAAGGATCTCATCTGCAGCTACTTGACCACGGGCATAATGGAGCTTATTTCTCCTTGATGAAGTTGCAACTTGGGCACACTCCTTAGCTTTACTTTAGAAACTATGGAAGAAGCTAACCATGTAATGTTTCAAATTTTCCTTTATGTTTATTTTGTTCACTAGAGTACTTTATCTTTTTTTAATAAAGACATGTATAGAAGAGGAATCCCCAATGAAAGGTAAACTAGTTTGCCGGAAAAATCGTGTGGACTCAAACTAAGTTAGATTTATAAAAATAGGATCAAAGGCAAATGAATTAAGTTCGATCAAGTTTCCTTCGTTTTTTGTATTGGTCCAATTGACGGAAATAAAGGAAGTAAACAATATCTTTTTAGCAAAGAATAAGAAAGCTAAATATTGGAAGGCCAGAACTAGAACAGAAAAAATCATATTCCCTCTTGATTAGAAATTGTGCATTAATTATAACAAGAGAAAGAATGAGATGCCCTACTTCTCCCATGCAAGGGTTTATTTATAGGGCAAAGTGTCACACCCCGATCCTAAACTCTGGACGTGACGGACACTCGATGTCATTGCTGGCCTGTACTCATAACATGGCATTGGACATGAGCGTACATCTATACATGAGCAGAAGTATAATTTAAAATCATTCGGAGAGTCAAGTTTTATAAAAGAAAACAGTCCACATAAAGCATAAGTCATAGAATTGAAATCGCTAATAAGGGACACGAAAGTCCAAACTAAAACATAACCATCTATCTATCTATGAAGCCTCTAAACATAGCTGAGAAGACACGGCCTTGTGCATACCTTAAAAGCATAAACATCAAGTACTAGAAATGTGCCGACTATGCCCTCGGAAACAGAGAGGGGCTCACAATTGCATAAGATATGGAACCTAGTGAGCGGCCTGAGCAGATGCAACTCCTCCACAAATGGGACGTAAGTACATATGGAATAATACTCTATGTAATATTGGCGGAATGAAACATAACATACATGCCAGATCATTAGAAGCAGCTAACATAGTCATAATTATAAAATATGAAATGTTAAAAGATGAGGTCATTCCAACTACCTTGAGGATTTTTCTTTCATCATATTTTAGTTCATTATGGGAGTCTAATAGGGTAACTGATGTAAACCACCATGTGAGATCATGGAGTCTAATCTCGGCCTGATCATCTAAGCCCTCTCCTAACTTATCGGGTATGAGACATACGTATACACATCATGTGGATCCATTACTAGCCCTTACCTGGGGAATAAAGAAGGAGTCCCCGAAACAAATGGTACGATCCTTAACCTACATCGACAAACATAGTTTCAGACGTTCTTCATTTAGACTTATGCCTTCTCAGTTAAGTATCTAGTTCCCTTCAGCTCATATGATCCTAGAATTTGTCTAAAGTCTCATAGTCATAACATTTCAGTACAATACATCATAGATTTAGTTTATATAATTACATTGTGAGACTAAAATTCATGAATCATAATTCTGCATTCATGAGAAACATAAATCATCTCATAAAAATAAATTTAGAGAATCATAAGATATCATCATAATTTCTCACATTTAAAACTTTCATAACTCATAGTTCTAGGGGTCATAACATAAGAATTTCCAAGAAAACATCAAGAAAATCATAAAAAGAGTTATCAAGAAGTCATAAAGAAAATCATTAAAGTAGTTCTCAAGATAAGAATTTCTTCTTTCAATAATCATTAATAAATTCATGTAGAAAATGTGGGGTGGAAGCGAAAGTAAGAGTGAGAAAGAGATGTATATGAAAGGGATGATCTTATTATGAGGGAGAACCCTCTATTTATACAAGAAAACTTGACACCTTTGGCCAAATGGCCGACACTCCTACTTTACACCTGGCCTTTTTATATTCGGCCGACACAAAAAAACAAAAGACTTACTATTACTTCTTTACATAATGGCCTCTTCTTTTATTTGTGGCCGACACATTTACTATTTACTTTACGACTTTTTACATAATTGGTCTTTTATGGCCGACGCAAAACGACAAAATACAATATTATTACAATAATACTATTATTACATAAAGTATCTTATTTTTGCAAGTTATCTTATTCTAATTGTACCTCGGGGATTATGTCATCACCTTGGTTACATTTAGAACATATATGGTCTGGATATTTGTGACCAATTAACTTGCAATATCTTGTCATTAGTTCTTCAGAGATGAATCCTTGTTTTATTGCTCTAGTTGTTGGAGTAGCTTCTGGTTTTAACAAAGACAAAATCCATTTCTGGACTTCTTCCATATCTGCTTGCCTTATCTCTCGCGAATTGGCATATATCATTAAATGATCTCTTGAATAGTAGCTCCATATGGTATTTCCTTGTAGATAGTTATTAGCTAACTCCTGTATGATAGTTGATAACCCGATTATTCTTTTATTAGCATAAAAACTGGGTATCTCAACTTTTGGTATCTCTGGTTGTTGCCCTATGTCTTCCGGTATTATCATCTCTCGTGTTAATCCAATTTTCACTATCTGGATCATTGGTTTTATTTCATCATAAAGTATCTCAGCTGGTGCAGTATAGAATATTATGAAAAATAAGTTTCCTTTTGTTATTTTTTTGTATATCAAAAATGCTTTGTGAACCTCCGGAATTCCACTTATCTCTTCTCCTGTATATGTATAAACTGTATCTAATAATCCATAATTATAACAAGTTTTAACTAAGTTTGGATTTGTTTTTTATTGTGCGATTAACTTGTTATAACCTTGTAATTTTTGGGTTAGATAGTCCTGGGTTTTTTCTGTGGTTGTGGTAGATTTGGGTTTATGGTTCAAAAATTTTTGTATTTTGTATAGGTTTTCAATATATGCTTGGGATATGTGGTTATATGTTTTCTTTCCTTATGCAGGTTGGCTGCATATGTAAATATTTGTGGTGCTGGGGTATCTACTATACCTTTGGAATAAATGGTTTCGTAAATAAGTTGTTTAGGTTTGTATTTTTTGATGTAGTTTTTTCCATAGCTCGTGTGCTTGTACCTGCAACATTAGCAATTTTATGGGTTTTAGGGAGTTTCCCAACGTCTCCTTTTAGCTCTGAAATTTTTGCGTCTTCCGATCGACGTAGCTCCGCATGTTTATAGTCATGCTGCTGACTTATATTTTTCATCTTTTGAAACTCTTTATCCATACTGTCCACTTTCGCAGAAAGTGTAGTAATGGCTTTGAGTATTTCTTCCATCGTATCTTTTTCTGGTTCAGTTTGGGTTCCTTTTTCTTGATAGATAGTCTGCAACAAGATTCTTGTTAGTCTTAATTACTTCAATTGTAAATGTAAAATTTAATATATTTAATATTAATCTCCTTATTTCTTTTGTTGTAACTGAATCTTCTAACTTTTTTGTTATCCACCATTTTACCTGTGTATTATCTGTTCTTACAATAAATTTATTGTAAACAATATATGGTTCAAATGCTAATAAACATTTATATAATGCGAATAATTCTTTTCTATTTATTTCCCATTTTATTTGTGCTTCTGTATAAGACCCTGAATAATATCTACAATGGTGTTCTATTTTTTCTTTTTCATATTTGTATTTTAAAACTCCTCCATAATTATGATCACTCGAATCTGTTTCAACAATATAAGTAAATGTTTTATTTTCATCAGGAAAATATAGTTTTGGTAATTTTTTACATAAATTCTTAATATTTCTTATATGTTCTTTATCTTTATTGTCGAAATAGTATTCTACATCTTTTTTAAGTTTTTTATGTAATGATTTTAAATGTTCCGCTAATTTTGGTATATATTCCCTTACTTGATTTACTAATCCTAGGAAGAATTGTAATTTCTTTTTTGTATCTATATTCTCATCAAGGTTGATTATTTTTTGTACTACGTGGTTTTGCATTTTTATTCCATTTTTATCTATTTGTATTCCTAGAAATTCTATCTGTGGTTTCATAATTTCTGCTTTCTTTTTACTTAAGCTTATACCTGAGTGCTTAATTATGTGTATAAATTTTTCTAATAATCTTATATGTTCATCTCGTGTCTTAGAATATAGTAATATATCATCTATAAATACAATACAATTTTCTAACTGGTTAAAACAGTTGTCCATAAAGTGTTGGTATCTTCCTGGTGTATTTTTATATCCAAATGGTAAAACATTCCATTCATAGAAACCTTGCGGTACTGTGAATGCTGTTAGCTGTTTAGATTCTTCTTCTAGTTTTATGTGGTAAAATCCTGATTTACAGTCAAATTTACTAAAATAATTATATCCTTGTATTTGTCTTATTTTTAGTATTTTGTTTGGTATTGGATAATTGTATGTTTTAGTTTTAGTATTTAGATTACGATAATCTATGACCATTCTACTTTTACCTCTTTTTTGTTCACTATATTTTATAACTATAAATGCTGGACTTGTATGTTTGCTATTGCTTTCTTGTATATAATTATTTTCTAATAGTTCATCAATATGAATTTTGAATTCCTTTAAATCATCAAAGTTATATTTTAGTGGTTTCTGTGTTATTATACTATTTTCATCTATTAGTTCAATTTTTACTTTTGTCTTATGTTTTTCCCATCCTTGTAATGGATCTTCGTTATATAGTTGTTCTAGTTGTTCATTTATTATTTTAACTTTATCTATTGTAAATATAATAATTTCTAATTGTGATATTTGGTTCCTACTTATATTTTCCATTTCTTGGTTTATTTTTTCACTTCCTTTTATCCATTCTATAGGTTTTCGTTGTTTATTATTTACTCTTTTTGCTCCTATTTTGTTTCCGCATGGTGTAGTAAAACCACCAATGTGTTTTTGTTATTATATGTGGATAAAATCTATCTAAAAATGGCATTCCTAATAACATATCTTTTGTGGTAAATTCAAAATTATACATTTCTTCTATTGTTAATATTTTATCTCATATTTGTATTTTTATATTTTTTGCTTTATATTTAATCATACTTCCTTCATTATTAAATTCTGTTACTACCATAGGTGTTTTTAACTTTTCCCATTTATCTTATAGTAAGCAATTATATTTACATATATTCGCTTCTGCTCCTGTATCTATCATAGGGGTATAATATCTGTTGTGATATCCTTTTACAATAATTGTTGCAAGTATAAATATTTTCATTAATCATTTTGTTCTTTTTATAATTATTTTCTTATTTTGACAGGTTATTGTTAATTGTTCATTTTCGATGTTGTACGGTTTAACTTTTTCTATCCATTTTATTCCTAATGTAATATTATGGTTTCCTTGATATATTTTAAATGGTATTACTAAGGGTATTCCTCCTATAATTATTTCTTTTTCCGTTGTTTCTTCATTTGTGTTTACTATCTCACTAGGTAACCCAGGGCATATGTGTACTGTTTTTATAATTTCTTCTTCTAATACTAACTCTCTTGTTATTTAATTTTCTTCTTGTCCTGTATTTATTAAAATTTTATGTTTTCTTTGGTCTATTATTCCTGTTATGAAATAATGATATGGTGTTATTTCTTCCTTATCTAATAAGTTTTGTGGGATTTCATAGTTTCTTTTAGATGTACTCATTCTTGATGAGGTAGCTCTTGTTAACGTATTTGGTACACTTGAAGTGCTTAATCTTTCTTTTACAATTTCTAAATCTTCTTCTGTATCAATTTCTTTATAACTATAGTCATTATTGTCTATTATAGTAATTATTTTTTCGAAAGGATTTTCTATTTTTATTTTATCGATTTTATTTCTTGCTGTTATTTTATGTTTTGCTGTTAATATATATAAGTTTTTGCATCTTGCTGTAAATATTTTACTGCCTGGTGCTAACTCTATTCCAGACATTTTCCAATATAATACTAATGATTTATCTATATTTCTATCTGTTAATGCTACTGTATAATTGAAACTTATTATAAATTTAAATTTTTGGTATATTAGGTTTCCTTTTACTGCACTGATTACGCTTTTTTCTATAGGGTGTATAATTTTATCATCTGCTAAGTATATTTCAATAGGTGTATCTATTCCTTCTGTAAAACAAGCTTTTATTAATATTTCTGTTCCTCCTAGATGTACATATTTTATAGGTGTTTTAATTTTTATATCTTGTATTTCTTTATTTATTATTCGTTTACTTAGTATAGGTATATATGCTTTTCCTCTTGCATATTTACAATCTATAATATGTTCTTTCTGACTAACTACATAATATTCTTCCTTTTGTCTTTTAAACAAATTTCTCAAAGTAGGTATTTCAAGTACTTTTTCAACACTTAAGTCTAATTCTTTTCCTTTTATTTGTTCAAAAATTGTATTATCAAATATAATTTTTTGGTCTGATAACTCTTCATTTTGATAATCTTCTTTGGATATTATTTTTATGTCGTCTTCAGACATTATATTTCTTCGTCTATTATATCATTATTTAGGTTAATATATTCTTCTTCATTTTTTGTTTCTATGTCTGATACTTCGTATATACTATCATTTTCACTTAGTTCATAGTCTATATATTCTATTTGCATATATTTGTCACTATCTATAATTATTTCTGCAATTTGCTTCTTTTTTGGGTATTTTGGTAACTTACAATCTCTAGCTATGTGTCCTATCTTTCCGCAATTATAACATGTACATTGAGATATTTTCCTTTTTGGTCTATATGGTCTTTTCATTTTATAATTTTTTACATAATATCTTTGTCTTGATTTTTTGTATTTATACATAGTTTTAGTTTTTCTATAATTTTTATATTGCCACGATTTTTTCTTTTTGTAATTTTTTGTTATACATCCCAACTGTGGTGCTGTTTTATTTTTACAACTGGTTAAATTTTTGTTTAGTACTTTTTCCATTTTTAATTTTTCTTTTTGGTTTTCACATAGTTGTATGAACCATTGATGTAAGAATTTTATTCTTGCTCCTAAAGTATCTACTAATCCTTCATCATTCCAATCTTTTATTACTTTTGTACTAAATGGTTCTGGTAATTTCGTAAAATATTGTTTTCTTATTTCTTTTGCTTCATCAAAATTGTATTTTGCTTTGTAATAATATTCTTTAAATGCACAAGTGTATTCTTCTACATAACACATTTTACATATAGCTAATTTTGTCATAAGTTGTCTATTTATTATTTTTTCTCTGTTTTGTTCTCTTATATCTGTGGTCATACCTCCAAATTCACTTCTTATTGCTGATTCATATTTATCTAGTATATCTATATTTGTTGATGATGGAGATCCATCCATTTTCTTGTCACTTCTAAGTACTTCTAAACTTTCTAAGGGTAGATTTTTTATCCATAATCTTGTTGTTCCTACAAATGTTCTTTCTATATACCTTGGTGTTTCTGTCGTTTTTATTTTATTATCTATTAGTTGCTTAGATATATTTCCTATCCATAGTAATATTGCTTTATTTGTATCTGTAACACAGTCTAGATCCCAAGAAATTATATTGTTCGTTTATTGGTCTTGGTGTCCAATTTTTATTTAATCTACTCCATATTGCGTTAGTTCTATCTGATTGCTGATAACTTTCTGTATAATAAGTTGGTGGTGTCCATCTGGGACTAATTCCAGGACTATTTCTGGGACTATTGTCTGGAGTTTTAACTCTTGACGTACTAGGTCTATTCATATCTCCTGTGTTTATTTCTAATTTTTTTGGTTTATTTACCTGTTCTAGAATTTCTGTATATGTCTCACTTATATCACTTATTTCTGATTTTAGATCATTTATTGTATCTAATTCATTTTCGTTTATTTCATTTACTTCAAGATCTTCATTTAGTTTTTGTTCCATCTCTTTTATTTCATTAGTTAATTCAAGCTCTTTATCTTTTTCCTTTTGTTTTTGTTTTGTTTCATATAATAATTTTAACCTAGCTAATTCTTTTTCTAATTCACTTATTCTTGTATTTTTCTAAATGTTGCACTTCTTGTTTTGCTTGTATTTTTATTTTTTCAATTTCTTTTGATTTGTCTATTTCTTCATTTTCTTTTGTTATTCTTATCATAGCTGTTAAACTATCTTCTAATTTTGCTGTTTCTTTTTTCTAACATTAAATATAGGTTATTTCCTATTTTCTTATATCTTCTTCCTAAACTTGAAAATATTATTTTTATTATCATTCCGTCTTGATTTTCATATGTCTTTTCGTCTACTGCAAATTCTTCTTTGTTCATTATAATTTATGTATTATATTATGTTGTAGTCTATATTCAAGACAATCTATTTCTAGTTCTAACATAAATATAACTTTTCTTTGTGCTAATATTGATTTATTACATACTCCTGCTAAAATATTTTCTTCTAATCTTCTTTTTCTATGTTGTAATTCTTGTCCTTTTTCAGCTATTTTTTCTATCAATTGTTGTTTATATTTTTCTTTGTTCATACTGTTTTTTCAAATAACAAACATATTTGTATTCTGTTTTTGAAATTATATTTATCAAATGATCTTTTTTATCGTTACTTGTTTTGATGAGTTGTGATAGTTCATATTCTATATATAAAGGTTTTAATTTTTTCCATATCTTCCGTATTTTTTTATCTACCTTGGTTTTTGTTGTTTTAGTTTCTTTGCTTGGTGTTATATTATTTTTCATAAAATGTCTTTCTATAATATTCCCTTTTAAGTAGATCTAATCGTTGTATTTCATTAGCATTATTTATAATATATTCTAGATGTTCAACTTCTCGAGTTCTTAAATAATCGAATAAATTTTCAATTAGTAATTTTTCAAGTAGATCTATGTTTTCTATGGTTTTTACCCAATATTGTAAGTATTCGTAATTTATCATTGGTCTCTGAATATATCTATATCATCATATAAATCATTTATGTCATAGTAAAATTCATCATAAAAATTATCTTGTATATCTAATTCTGTCCAACCTTGAGTTGTTAATTCTATTACTTCATATGTTACTAATAAATCATAAATTGTTCTTTTTATATCTGTATTAAGATCTTTTAAGATATAGAGTATTAATATCTTATAGTTAACATCATCGTCTAGTAGGTAAGTATTCATTTTTATTATTTTTCACTTTCGCTAAAATTTTATTCCTTCCAACCTCTTAATGGATTATACTTATTTATTATGTAATAATAATGGTTTAATAATCATCTCGTCTGATCACTACTACAATTTTCTTCTTTGATCAGTTGCCCTAACAGCGCCTCAACTTTGTTTACTCCCCTAAACGGCCTTCCTTGCCTATCGGTTTCAACCTTAGGATGACATAGTCTGGGCATACTTATTCGCAGAATATTTCTGTAGCAAACTTTCTAAAGATGGTTATTATAACATTATTAAGACATGATAAACAATTATAATCAACAAGAGATTATCAGGAATAAATTAATTTAGCTACTCATGAAGGTAAAAATGTATACCTGCTTTTGTAGATTTGTTAGCTCTGATGTGTAAACATATCTTCTCTTTTGATTATCTAGCTCTGATACCAGTAAAGTAAATAGTAAGTGTGTCGGCCACAAATAAAAGAAGAGGCCATTATGTAAAGAAGTAATAGTAAGTCTTTTGTTTTCTTGTGTCGGCCGAATATAAAAAGGCCAGGTGTAAAGTAGGAGTGTCGGCCATTTGGCCAAAGGTGTCAAGTTTTCTTGTATAAATAGAGGGTTCTCCCTCATAATAAGATCATCCCTTTCATATACATTTCTCTCTCACTCTTACTTCCGCTTCCACCCCACATTGGTATCAAGAATAATTGAAGACTATAGGGCTTCATCTTAATCCTAATTCATTCATGGAGAATACTTTCAAACCATGGGACGTAGTTCGTGGGAAAAAACAAGTTGTCCCCACACATGGAGATAGTTTTACATACTTTAGTAATGAAACTTGATGAAGAACCTTGGAAGATGAATCCTAGTTTTGTGTCTCTTGAAGAGAAGGTTTAGTAAATGAAAAAGTGATTTTCTATACTTTTAAGGTCATTTAGATAACTCCTCAAAGGTTTTAGGAAAAAAAGCCCTCATAAAAACAATAATCAGAAAATATTAATATTATGTCATCATTTAAGTGACGAACCATCACTACTCACTTGGATGATGGTCCTTCATTTAGGCATAAAAAATGGTCCTAAAAAAGACCCTTTTGGTCATGTGTGATGGTGCATCACATGTTCTATCACTCTAACAGCTTGTAGTGTCTCTGTTAAATCGATCATAACATTTTAGTTCAGACGTAAATTGATATACAGTTGGCAGCGTTGGAAAAAAGACTCATAGATCTTACATTTGATATGTTATGTGCCCCCTAACACTTCATATTTTAAGATATATGTTATGTTCATTAGACATTGACCCTTATATAATCTCAGCAAAAGCAATCAACCAATAGAGAAACTTTGAACTTGACTCAGTATTAGAGGTTTCTTATGACCACAAACCACATCTAATACACGTCTCACACTTATGAATGGACCTTGACATATATGAACAAGTAGTGTATAACTCGATTCAAGTTTATACGCTTATGACAAATGGTTTGAATCTTTATATTAAAATTGCGAGGTGATATACTATTTACCCCTTGAGATCATTCGTCTTCGAATGATGGTTAAGATAAAGTAACCAAATTAAGCTTTTTTGTCCCAACTAAAATATATATATCAACGTCATGAGCATTTGGAGGAATATACAAGGCACAACCTTAACGTAGGAACTAAAATACTCAAGCACAAAGTATAGGTATGGAATTTAAATTAAGAGAAAGACTCTTAAATACAATATGTTCAACATGAGAAATGAACAATTGAGGGTATGTGGATTGCACGTCTTCTTCAACACCCAGATAACTTTTTTGATGAATTGATTCCTCCATATAACTTTACTGATGCAACTTCCTTGTCCTCAACTTGCAAACTTGACGATCAAGAATGTTAAGTTGAACCTCCTCAAAAGACAAGATGTCTTTCACATAAATATTTTCTCTAGGCACAATGAGTGAAGGGTCACCCATACACTTCTTAAGCATGGAAATGTGAAATACTAGTGTCGTGCTACTAATTCTGATTGTAGCTCTATCGCACACCACAGTACTAAGAGATACAAGTGCCCCCAAGCTAACCCGTGGTATGACATTACACTAAGAGGAACATAGATAATAATTGAAGTACTAATGTGAAAGCTAAAATTTAAATAAATAAGAAATTCTTAAATATCAAACTTAACACTGAAATAAGTTTCCTCGATCATGACATTAAGTTGAAATACTAATATGTGATTGAGTGTTTGAGAAAGTCGTTACTAAGATGAGTAACTAGGACAAAGCCTCAACTAACTCTAACTAGATGTAAATTGAAATACTAATAAAATAAGGATAATCATCAAAAGATAAGGACTTACCAAACTCTACTATTTAGTTTATATAGAGATAGTATTAATCGTGAGTTAGATAGTGTGCGTCTGTACTGATGAGCGGTATACTTTCACTCACTGAAGGTCCATTTAGCTCAATAATTATATCCTCAACCCCCAACATTGTTCTTTTCTAATCAAATATTGATGATTTGCAGTTTGAAGGCAATTGGACAAGGCATGGACTAAAGTTTGAAAGAATGGCCAAAAATGCAAAAGAAGTGTAAAATGAATATTGTTGATCGTCTAGCATGTAGGTGGATCGCTGACTGAGCTAGAATTCACCCACTCTAACAGTGTATATCACTTTTTTTTACCAAAGAAGTTCGGAGAACTCCGTAGAAAAGGCGATATGTCGAATGAAAAGGGGGATCTGAAGCACATCGCAAAAAGTGATAGTTTGAAAGGTAAAGATTTACAACGAACTAAGGTGGTATTTAGGAGATAAGCCAAAAGAGAAAGGTTGACTCAATTGAGTTTCAAACACGTGAAGCCTACAACATCACAAAGGCAAGATGGGGAACGAAAGGCTATTCGTCGAGTGTTAGGCGAGCCTGACTAAGGTCAACGATTTAGTTGCGAAGTGGATTTTTGGGGCAAATTTTGGGAAAATATAAATATCCAAAATGATATATTCTTAAGAGAGTTTGATTAGAGTTTTGAACAACTGGTTCAGGAGAAAGTTTCGAGAGATGACATCTTTTCTTTTTAGAACACTTTTTCTAGTCTTCTTAGGGTTTTAAAATTTGAATCTTGAATTCGCTAATTTTAAGTAAAATCCAAATTGGGTTTACTCTTAATTGCTTGATTTCAAGTTACCCGTGAAAGGTATAATTTCTTTACTTTTTATGGTGGGTGTCTAAAACCCAAGATCAAGGGGTGCTCTAATGGGGTTTGTTGTTAATTTAATGTAGTGAATATTGTACTATTCTCTATTTTTTGTTGTTTATGCATGAATTTGGTCTAATTATCATGGGTTTAACTTAAGGGTTAAGGTCGCTAACTTAATTCCTACTTATGATCTCTGGTTGATGCTTAAAAGAGATTAATTTAAGTGGGTAATTAGTTCAATACTAGAAATTTAGGTTTGATGTCCTTGACTTGATCAAAAGAGAGGTTATGGGTTGGATATATTTGTCCTGTTCTTGAAAGATGGGATAGATTAAGGTATTGCGTTGTTAAAAATTAGCAATAGATGAGATCGAAAGGAGATTCTAGGCGTAAAAGTGTTGAGATTGAAAGATGATTAGCGTCACTAAAGATGAAATAGCCATTCATGTATGCACATTAATATAGAGCAACACATTTACTTCTACATGACATTGATTTACCATGACCACACCCCCTAGAATTCTTTATAAATCTTGCTTTTATTCGAATTTTAGTTTAATTGTGATAATTGACAACAAAGATTTACATTGAGTTGGTGGTACCATCCACCCAATTCTTCTTACTACTCTAAATGAGCTAAATTTAAAGTGCAACGTCTTGATAAATAATTCTACACGATATACCATTCTCTGTGGGATTCGATCCCGACTCTTCGTTGGGTTTCTATTGAATAGGAATGCTCACCTTTATAATTGGTTTGGAAGGGTGATTTGAGTGTTATCATGTACCTACATTATTAAACAACATAGTGTGAGAGTATATGGTCAATACTTTAAATGTACTAAGTATGCCAAGCTAAAATAACATGAGCTATGAAATAACAAGTACAACTTATAAATATTAATACTACAATAATTGAATACATGGTCATGAAATATCTAAGAGGCTAGAACGTGGAGATACTAAAATGGACTTATACTATGTGAGCTAGACATGGAGTTTGATGTATAATCTCCATCAAAAAGGGACTAGTATACCTTGCCATGGTATAGAGATTGATGTGAGCTAATGTAGTACTACTAAGCTAATGTCCATAAAGTACTAAGGGATCATTTATGGTTTGACGGTCATCCTTAAATACTTACGGTGGACATATAGTTCTAGGACATAGGGATTGCTACTAAAGGTCTTAGTTCTAATTGGTGGGTAAGCTTTTATCCCTAAATACGCTTGATACTAAGTAATTTTCCCAACTTAATGTAAATTTATAAACTGAACAATGCTAATATATTGATTATAGCTCATATATATTGAAAATTTATAATGGATTGGTAGATATTTTATTTGAAAGCATTTTAAATCAAGTTATTGGTAATCTGAGTCATACATTCTAAACATAAATGGTTTGAGTCATGAAAATAATGATACTCTTAGGGTTCATGAAATACTATTTAGAAGTACTAAATTTATAGATGAAATCATGTAAATACGCTATTCATGAAAAAGAATGAAAAATATTATGGAGTTCCTGGTTTCACAAAACCCTAGAATTGAAGAACTCATGAACTAAATACTGGGTTTTCTTTTGAATCAATTGGTGAAAGGATACCCATTGATGAAATTTCAAAAACCTGGAAAGGAGACACTAGCTTGAATCTTGAATTGAAGTTTGAAGATGAAAAACCAAAGTTCTTGCTTGAGAGGAAATTCAATCGTAATAAATTGATTTCTAGGTGTTATGTGTAAAGGATTCGATTCCATAAATTTTCATTAATCATAGAATAGGCTAAAATGACATAGTATATGAATTAAAAATAGAGGAAAGGACCAAAATGATCTATACAAAAATTTCAGTCTAGGCAGCATCCATGAGACCATCTATGGTACGTGGATTGATCTACAAACCCTGGATGCCTCTCCTAGAAATCAGGACAATTTCTAAATTTTCAAAGTTTAATTCACCAGACCCATCTATGACCTGCAAAAGAATTACGGCTTGTGGTTGGGTTCATGAAACTTATGTTGATTTTTCCAATTTTCATCTACAGTTTGTGGTTCATTCCACGAGCCGTAAACACCATCCACAGAAATCATAAGAATTTTCATTTTTATAAACTTAGCCTATGAGCCTCATATACAATCATGTTAGCATGATTGCACAAATTATATATATATATATATATATATATATATATATATATATATATATATATATATATATATATACATATATATATATGTTATAATTCTAAATATTCGACACGTGAGACTGCTCCACAACCAAAATCTGAGATTTCTTAATGGTGTGATCCTCTTGAGCCTCCTCGGTGATCTACTAGAGTGTCTCAAACTCCTAAACGGTATGATTTTTCTTCTACTTTATCCATCTCAATTCCAACAGGTGACTAACAAGCCTCCAAGCTTGAATGTTGGCAAAAAGCAATGTAGGATGAACTTTTGACTCTTAAAGAAAATGACACATGGGACATTGTTGCTTGTCCACCAAATGTCCGTCTAATTGGATGTAAATGGATTTATTCAATTAAACTTCCTTCTGATGGAACTCTTGATCGGTACAAAGCTCGATTGGTGGTCCTTGGCAACAAACAAGAGTATGGTTTAAACTATGAGGATACTTTTACACCTCTAGCAAAAATGACTACGATGAAAATTAATGTTGCCATTGTTGCATCACAAAATTGACATCTTCAACAAATGGATGTCAAAAATATTTTTCTTCATGGTGATCTCAAAAAAGATATTTATATGAAACCTCCACCTGGTTTTTTCTCATTACCTCTATCAAATGTATGAAGTTGAAATGGTCTTTATATGGATTAAAATAAGTCCCAAGAGCTTGGTTTGACAAGTTTCAGTTTACTTTGCTTCAATTCTTTTTCGAGCAGAGCAAATATGATTCGTTTTTGTTTCTTTGAAAAACATCTACAAGTTGTGCTCTTCTTTTGGTGTATGTAGATGACATTATTATCACAGGAATTGAATCTTCACTTATCACTAGCCTCCATCAGCAACTTAAGGATTGTTTCCGTATGAAAGATCATGGTAATGTTACATACTTTTTGGGGTTAGAATTTCATTATAATTCTTTAGGTGTGTTCTTGAACCAACATAAATATACTCAAGACTTGATTACTTTGGCTGGTCTTCAAGAATCTTCCTCTATAAATACTCCATTTAAATTGAATGTAAAGTGTTGTCATGGGGAAGGAGATATTCTTCCTGACACAACAATGTATCGGCAATTAGTTGAGAGCTTAAATTATCTTACTATTACTTGGCTTGATATATCTTTTGCAGTGCAACAAGTGAGCCAATTTATGCAGGCTCCACGCAATCTATATTTTGTGGTTGTCCATCACATCATTCGATGTCTCTTGTAAACATCTACTGGTGGATTATTCTTTCCTAGTGGTTATGAGATTTAGCTTAATACATTTAGTGATTTTGATTGGGATGGATGCCCTGATACTCGTCGCTCCATCACGGGTTGGTGCATGTTTCTTGGAGTTCCTTAAACTCATAGAAGAGCAAGAGGCAAGACAGTGCATCCAAATATTCCACTTAATCTGAATATCGAGAAATGTCTACTACTTTTTTTTATTTTCCACTAATCCCGATTAATGCATTGATTCAACATTTCTACTCATGAAGCAGAACTATTTTCACTTGGATGCTATTGTAAATTTGTTTTAACGGGACTTGTACCACCTAGATCACTTTGATAACCATTTTTGAGACTTATGAGGCATTGCGGATGTTTGCCTTTTCTACTTTAATTATTAAAGATATCTAGATGCCACAAATAATGCAAAACTAAGAAAATGACCTAGAAGGACTTATGTCCGTGAAAGTAAAGATTCAATGAGTACTTGAAGGCTCAAACAAGTAAAGAAATTGCTCTCGCATCTCATGCTCTGTATGCAGTAGCCTCCTCGACTAAAAGATGCCTTCACTAGACCTTAATAACACAGATGTCTCTCGAAAGCAATTGTTTGACATATCAAGTCAAATTACGTATTGGCTCTTCCATGAAGGTTAATCGGTTATCCAACTGAACTGAGTCATAACAGGGCACATGTCACTCATCAGGGTTATACCAACAAAGAATAGAAATATGAAAAACCAGATACATAGTTGTAAATATAAGAGGTAGGGCCAACTCATAAGAGAAATCACCAACAATCTTAAGAATCTCAACTAGCCCTATATACTTGGGCTAAGCTTTCCCCTCCTGCTCAATCGCACCACTCCTTCACGGGTGACACTCATAGAAGCACCTAATCACCAACTCTAAATATCAAAAGCCAGCACCTGCGGTCAACATAACTCTTATGCTTGGCCTGTGCTAACCTAAGCATATTCTGCATCACTTGAGTTATGTCTAGAACCTCTTGAAGAAAATAATTACCACAAGGAGTAGGTTGTGAAGACTGAAACCAACCTACCAGAAAGTGAAAACGTCTACTATATAAGGACTTGAAGGAGAACATTTGAATATTAGAGTGGTAACTATTGTTCTACACAAACTCCACCAAGGTTAATAACTAGTCCCCCTGACTTCTAAAGTCAAATACATAATATCATAATATATCCTCCAAAGCCTAAATAGTACATTCTGAGTGACCATCGGTCAATGGATAAAAAGTTGTGCTAAGATCAACACAAATACCTATCTCCTATTAAAAGGTCCTTAAGAAGCTAAAAGTAAACTGAAAATCCTTATCTCAAATAATAGACTCTAGCAGCCCGTGAAGATGAACTACCTCCCGAATATAGAAACGAGCTAATCTCTCAACACTAAAAGAAGAATGAACAGAAAGGAAGTGGTTGACTTGGTCAATAGATCAATGATAACTCAAATATTGTCAAAACCTCTAGAAGTATAAGGAATTATCATAAAAATTCTATGGTGATGTGCTCCCACTTTAGCTTCGAACTGGTAACCTTTGAAAATCACAACCATCCCTCAAATGTTCGGTCTTCATTTACTGGAAACATAAACAAAGGGACACATAGTCCACAATATCTCTTCTAATGGAACTACACCAGTAATATTACGTCAAATCATAACGATATATCTTTGCGACGCCCGGATGAATAGAGTATCTGATATCATAGGCCTCAAGAAGAATCAACTAAAATCAAGTATTCAACTCTGAGAACATAGATATGATCATCAGACCTTAAAAAACCATCAGAATCCAAGGCATCTTTCCCAACCTAACCTTGCAAAAATCACTCTTAAATAGTTGCTAAGGCATCATCCTCAAATTGAGGACCATGAATCTGCTTCAAACGTACCATCAAAATATTTATTTCAATTTTCTTATTGGCTAAACATTGATGATACGCTCAACTTTACTTCTCGAAATGAAGTAAAAGTGGTCGGATCAAGTAAATAACCCAACTAGTGAGGTTGGGATCGTTCCCACGAGGAAAATGGTTCAGACTTAACTTTATTCTATTATTACTTCTATTTAGTCAATTATTTCCTGAAAACAAATAATTAAAGGGGGATTTTGATTAGTGAAAGCAATTAGCTAAATTAAAGTAAACAAGTGACAGGTTCAAGTATTGGAGTTTAATCAATTAATGGGAGTAACTAGGGCGTAAGTGTTACCCACAGGCTCCTAACTCGGTAATTTTAGCTATAACAATCCTTTCCTAGTATCTTGCATGCAAAGTGATAAGTTAGGTATCTCTAAATAATTGGTCGTGCATCTCGAGAATTTCACTCCGTACGTTGGTCCGGCTACATGTGTTGCTTTACTAAACCTTATCTTTACCTCATATTAAGCATCATATTCGATATTTGACCAAGTTGTTACTTCGTACCAACTGACACTAGCCTATTAGATAGTATACACTAAATCTATGTTGATAATTGTTTTCCTATAATTAACCTCCATGATCCGGAAAGTAGCAATAAGGTGAGTTCTAACTTTGGCCATCCATTAAAAAGACTTCTAAGCGAAAGAATTATCAATACATGCAAGACACTATTCTAGAATCGTTATTTTAGGTAGGTTTTACCTTGTTATTTACCCATATTTCCCACAACCCTAGTTATAAAGTTTAGTTAACCATGATAATAATCATACAATTCATAATAATAATGTAAGAATTCATGCACTTACTTTGATGAGAATGAACAAAATCTAGAAATTTACTTGAATAAGTCACAAAACACCAATAATCGATTCCAAAAAAGTAATACCAAATCCCAAAATAGAAAGTTCAATACTAAGACAATAAAACAACTATTTATAAGAAATAAAACCTAATAAAATAGGGAAATATATTTAAGGAAAAATTTGCCCAAAATACGTTTGAGTTGACGACCCTAGTGACAGACCGTCGTGGACACGACGGACCATTGTGGTCATTCGTCGCTCCATACTTAGCTCTTTTTCTGTTGCTTTTCTTCATCAACTCTCTATTACCCTCGACGGACAGGTGTGACGGACCGTTGAAGGCACGACGGTCCGTCGAGGGGCTTTGTTCCACGACACTTAGAATCTTCTAAAGTTGGGTACTGGATTATTCTCTGTTAGCATTGACAAATGTGCAAGACGGACCGTTGTGGCTATGACAGTCCGTCGTGAGCTTCCGTAGTCCCACACTTTGTCAGAATTCCCCAACTTCCTTCAACAACCATTATCTCTTCCTACGACGGTTGACCCCTACGGACCGTCACAGTCATGACGGACCGTCGTATGGTTCGTAAGTGGTCACTTCTGCAATTTCAGCTCAAAATCTTCCTGTTCTCCTTTGGATAGATTTCATGTAAATCAATAAAAACTACATCAAAAATCAATACAAAAAGGCTTTAGACGCACTAAACTTAAGGAGAAGGCATTGAAAGTACCGTGAAACCACGGTACATCAATTGGATGTCTGAAACCAAAGGTCACTACAACACATAAAAAAGGCTAGAATACCCATACTCATGTCCTTCTGGCTAAAGATTTCTACTACCACATTCGTCTTACCCTGATGATATATAAAATAGATAGGTCCTAGTCCTTCAAGAGTTGGATCCACCAACGATACGTCGAATTAAGGTCCTTATATCTTGAAATTTATTGTAGAATTCTATTATTAGTGTAGATATAACATCAGATCTATGTAGGTTGTTAAAATACACAAAATTGTATATGAAGAAGTTGTACCTTTTTCAGTTTATTAATCTTATATAGGGACATAACAATACTAGTTCTATGAGGATAATTCACTTATAATAAGTATCATATAGAGTTGTATCTAACCAGCTTCCTTAGGTAATTATGTCTCAATACTCTCCTTGTGAATGGGAGGTGGGTAACCAACTCTAAGTTTGTCCCATATTACTAGAAATGAGCTAATGAGAAGGTCTTGGTGATTACATCAACTAGTTGATCCTCCGAAGAGTTGAACTGGACAAATAGGTCATTTCTCGCAAACTTAGCCTTAACAAAATGGAAGTTGATTTCCACATGCTTGATAATTATGCATCGCCAATGATATCACACCATAAGATAGGAGCTTTGGGTAGAGAGACACTAAGTTCAAATAAGAGCAATTGAATTCAAGTTAGTTGTGCGGCACCATCAACTAAAACTTTAAATTTAAATCCAGTTGAAGACCTAACAATTGTACATTGCTTCTTTAATGACCAAGACACTAAAGTGGGTCCATAAAAATAGCATAACCACCTGTCAATTTTTTATCATTCAAACAGTCAGCCCCAACAAAGTCTATGAAGGCTTGAAAAAACTAAGTATCACACTTAGGAATAAAAAAACACATATCATTAATTCCTGCAAGTTTCGCTATATCCTTTTGACATTAGCCCATTAATTTTTGGAAGTACTATGCATAAATTGACACACTTTGTTCACCACAAAAGAGAGATCTGGATGGATGAGAGTGGGGTATTGAAGAGATTCCACATTTGTCATTATAGAGACGGATCATGACAAGAGGGCTGTCATTTTTGTGAAGAACTTATAGAAGTAGACATGGGTGTTACTAGTGTATTACATAACTGCATTTTGGCAACTACCGATAAGGTTGAAATATAGTGACACTGGCACAAAAAGAGGTCAGACTTTGTATGTACAACTTTGACGCCACGTAAAATATTCAATGGTCCAAGATCTCTGATGGTGAAGGCAAAACTCAATTAAAGAATAATATTCTCCCAAATGCATAATCACTCCCATTAAATATTATATCATCTACATTAACAAGCATGTAGGCCTTGATTCCATATGAAGATATCCAACAGAAGGTTGTGAAACTTTAAATCCATGCATGAGGGAATTGTGTTAAGTCCAAATAAACGCTTGTGTAATCGACAAACATGACTGGGGAGATGAGGGTGAATAAAACCAGGAGGGTTGAGCCATATATACCTCTTCACAAAGTTCACTGTAAACGAAATCATTTTAGACGTCAATTTTCCACAAAGGCTAGTCATAAGAACAAGCAATGGTTAGAATAATGTGAATTGTAGTGGGTTTGACGATCGGACTAAATGTCTCAAAGAAGTCTTGCCTATCTTGTTAATGAAATCCTTTGACTAATAACTTAGCCTTATAGCGTTTAATAGTGTTAGTGGAATTTTTCTTGATTTTAAAAACCCACTTTCACCCCAAAATATACATCGAGGGATAGCGAGTAAAAAGAGACCATATTTTGTTACACAAAAGAGCAGTCATTTCACAAGCCATAACATCACATCACTTCGTTGATTTATTAGCAATAGCGAAGTACGCAGGTTTACTAGTTGGAGAAACTATTTAGAAAGATGGAACAGCAAGGTTGGAGGATGGTGGCATATGGTGTAGCCACATGGTATGAGTATAATAGTTGAATTAGGGACACAAAGAAGGTTGGTGATATGGGATGCAGTGATCTTAGTGTGAGATGGGTAACTATGGGGAGGAGGAAAGATCCAACAACTAGTGGAATGAAACTAAAATCAGTAGCTATTTCGGAATCAGTGGATACAGAGGATGACATAACCGACTAGACTCAAATGATGTACTGATTGTGACAAAGATTTTGGATACACTAAAGTTAAGATTGATTTAGAAACAACAAATATATGGACATGGGATGTGGGACAAGATATAGACAATTGAATGGGCGATGAGAGCGAAGGAAATTTCGACTGGACAATGTCCGCTGGAGGTGAGCCTAATAGAAAATTTGAGAAGAAATAAAATTGGTCCTCATCAAAGGTACATGTCCGAACAACCTAACATTGGATAAAGACACTTATAACCCAAGTATATTGTTCTATAGTACATAAAAACACAAGGCCTTGTAATAAAACCAAACTTATATTGATTAGGGAAAAGGAAAGACACCTAAATACTTTAAGAAAGTGATAGTCAGACAGATTGTTGTGAACCAATTCGAATGGAGAAGAATTATTATTATATGGAGAGGAAGACGATTGATTAGATAAACAACTATATCAAAATCAAATAGCACTATTTTGATGGAGTGGAGTTATGTTCCATTAGACTGAGACCGATTTCAACTCTGTGAGGATGTTTTCGTTCTACATTTGCCTATTGTTCATAAGTATGGGGGCATGAGGGACAATAAAGAATACCTTTCTTGATTAAAACAAGAGCGAGCACGTGAAGTTCGCTGCCACTATCTATTTGCAAAGACTTTATGGTGGTATTGCATTGCTTTTCAACAAGTCCCTTAAATTGAAGAAAAATATGTGAAACATCTAATTTCTTAATCATTAGAAATCTCCAAACAAAATTGTTATCCACAAAACAAGAAAGTAATGATGACCTTATGAAGAAAGAAAGAGTTAATTTATTTGACTTTATACACACGATCTTCAATAAAGTGGTGAGATAGACGTTCAAAGACTCGTTCAAGTGATAATCTTGTAAACTTATTCACTAAGGATTGCAACATCAACATTTGAGAAGTTGTGATATAAGATTGAAATGCATCATCTCCCTCAAGTAAAGTTTTAATCAGGAGGAGAAAAATATGTGTGGTACTCATTTCCTTAACCATGGTATTATCCCAATTGGGTTCTCTGGTAAGATTTTTAACGAGACAACATTCAAAGCATATTAAAAGATATGTGTACTCTTTTCCTTCACTGGAATTTTTTCCTAGTAAAGTTTTAAAAGCCACATTATCTATGGACATGGATGTCAACTACATTAACTGTGACTAATTATCTCAATTACTTTCTTTCATTATGAAGATAACCTCAACCTTTGTGACTATTATTTTGTAACATTTCACCTTCATAACCTCCTCCATTATATTCATGTAATGTCATGTTTATGACTAACCTTTTGTATGTATCTATGTTACACTATAAATAGAGGCATAAGTGTTCATATTGTAGGGACTCGAAGATTCGGTGAATATTTGAAAAAAAGAAAGTTATCTTATATTGTTTCTCTTGTATTATATTCATCTTGACTTTATCTTTATATTCTTCTTTTATTCTTAAGTTTTACAATAGTGAGAAAATTTTTGGGTCTTGTTTTGAGGTTAGTTATAATGGAGGAAAATTTAAATAGGAAGAGGAAGAGTATTGTAGCCGCTAAAAGCTAAAAATTGAAAAAGAAAATTAAAAAAAGAAGAAAGTTTGATGTGACATTTTCCCAACCTTTCACACACTAAAACAAAGTGCAATCACTCGCGATGCCATGTGTCACGTGAGAGGTCTATTTAAGCTTAGTTTGTCAAGTATAAGAGTGTTTTAAATTTGTCAATGATTCGAAGACAAAACGAAAAATCCATCAAGTTTGGGATATTTTTCATGCGAAACTCTCTCTCTATATATATACAAAAAAAGAACCTTAGGCCCGTCTACGTGGGCCCAGCACAAACAATAATTTCTTTTAATTTATTCATTTCCAAAACTAGCCTTCCACTTTTATGAAAAATTATTATTTTTATGAAAATTTGCAACTTTAATGAAGAGTTGCGACTTCATAAAAAACTGTGGCTTTTATGAAAAGTTGCTACTTTAATGAAGAGTTGCAACTTTTATCAAAAGTTGTGACTTTTTATGAAAGGTTGTGACCTTTCCGAATGGTTGCAAAATTTCCAAATAGTTGTAACCTTTACGATAAGACAAAATAAACATTTGTTCATACTACCCGTTGTTGTCTATAAATATACAGATTTCTCTCATTTTAAAACCATGAATATCTGAACTACCACTTCTTCTTCTTTGTTTTCTTTTTCACAACTATTTAGGATTTAGGGTTTAGTGTCACGACTGGGGAGTACCCCCTAGACGTAACATGACATACTTGACCTCTCGAAGGTCTTGTACAGGCCTCTTAGCATACATTTATCACATAACTATAAAAAGTAGTGCGGAATTAAAACTTTCCACAATAAATTCCATAAGGAAACACTTTATAAAACGTAAGAAAGAAACTTAGTCTCATCATAAGCCATCTTAGACACAAGTCAATATCATAGGGTCACGACCCTTTCATCAATTTGAAAAGAAACTTATAGTCTAATACAAAGTATTTAATAAAGGAAAAGTAGAATTAAAACCCATGTCCTCTATCATATGAGGACATACCAATCTTGAGAGAAATCTACTTCCCAAGCTTCAACTTATAGAAATCCTCACTTGCCACCACTTACATTGTAGATATAGCGAAACATATGAAATTAACACAATCAATGCACTAAGAATGGTGAACATGCAAGAAAACCATGAAAAAGGGATATTTACTTAAATATATGCTTTTCATGCTATTTTGATAAGAACCTTTATCATAAGAGTTTAAGAGACATAGTACAAGTCAATAATCACATATAAGACATATTCAACTAGCATCACCATATATGACTTAAGTCCATATTCAACAAGTAAGCCTTTTCATCACTTTAGACTCTCTTAAGTAAGACATGAAGTGACCGATCATACACCCTCTTCAAGCACACCTAAATAATCTTCAAAGCTTCCATAAATAAGAACCTTTCTATTCAAAATACTTTGACTAAGTGAATATTATTCATTAAATCCATTTAGAGACAACTAAACAATTAGGAGACTTTACATAATGATCTTTGAATACCTAGGGAACTCTCTCTAGCATCTTCAAATCCTACTCGTGTCATGTGTAGATAGCGTCCCATTCCACTACCTACACGTTGTAGAACCTACCCAATACTAGCATCCACATACCACATGATGAGAATAGACATTAACCGACATAGACCACACTAGCTAGGTATGGAATCCGATGTCATCAAAACCCCACACCATGGAAGGTTTTCTACTTGCTAAAGATTGTTTTAGGGCACATCCCATGTTGGCACGTGGTTTAGGGGATGTCAAAAGGTTTCTTTGTACTTTACCCTCACACTGAACTAGAGCTACTCCCTTAAGCATATCCACTCGATGCTTTTCCTTAGTTCTCATATAGTGAGTTCATTCACATAATGTATTAGAGAAGGTACCATCACTAAGCCTACCAACTCATAATACCATTTCCAAGGATGGGTACACTAGGGCTGCCAACCAAGGTTTATTTGGATAGCTCTTATGACTTCCTCAAGGATGATTTCATGTCGTTTCAGCCAACCTACCTCTAAGTCCATCATTCCACTCAAGAAGGAGGCACCATTTAGGTCTACCCCTTCCAGTCTTCTTTATTAACCTTCTTTCCATGTTCAAGGTTTCACATTATTCTTTCATGGAAGGGTACCTACTTTAGATCTACCGATCCTAGACTTTCATTCATACACTCATTCAATACAATTCATGTACCAAGTAAGGACAACTAAGTCTACCAACACAAGATACAACATCATTCTATAAAGACTCTCCTTAGTCCTTCATCATCATATATCAACAACTAGGGAGGAATTACTTTCAATCATAACATTATAGCACCCATACAAGATCATAGAGACATCATATGAGCACCTTCACCTTAAACATCCATTCATACCATATCATGATAATACCACAATTCATATAATAATGTCGACAAAGCCATGTTCATAACATTTATAACAATTAAACATTGTCACCCTATGTGGACCATACCAATAAATAGCAATTTGATATGAATTCTACATTAAATAAGGGAATTATGTCAACTCACCACCTTCCAATAGCCACAATCACCATTCCTTAGCCTTACAAACAATTTCACACGACAAGAGATCATACCAATGAGAATGTCTATAAGACTAAACACACAATTAATCCATATCAATGATTCGACAAAACCCAAAATAGATATCAATAGTATAAGGCAAACTATGAGCAATTCCAACAATGATCAACATGTAATTCAATACCCACAACAATCTAAACATGAATTCAACCTAATTATATCATAAGAAATACCCTAACTTTAGAGCCAAAATTAGGAATTCAAGGAATACATGGCTTATGGAATTTTAATCCATTAATTAACATTTAATACTTCATAAATCGTCAATTTAAACCTTTTTATGCAATGACCCATCCTTATAATTCAAAATAGGGTTTTAAGATTTTTTAGATCTTTTGAAAATCCTTTGGAATTAGCTCCTTGAATGAGAGAAGAGTCAAGCATGATATCACCATACCTTATTAGAAATCCCACGAAATTGATGAAGAATTCAATATAAATTTTCAATCCTAACTTCAACTTGGCTTCAAGCTCCCATGGAGTCTTGAGAGAACTTTATTTGGAAGAGGGGTTTTGATTTTGAAAAGTGAAGTCCAAATTCTAGGTCTAGGTGTTTAAACTAACAAAAAATACATTATAACACCTGAAATAACCGTCTATCATTTAATTAGAACGTGTGGTGAATTTACCAATTCACCCATAGGTTGGCCGAGACCCTGCAGAAAATTGCAGGTGCCATTTGACAGCCACCATTGACGGAGCGTCAACTGAATAAGGCTCATCCTGTTGGTCCTTCATTTCGGTCATAGGCTACCAATAGTGGGGGATAAGATCCCACAACTAAGTGTGGAGCCACGCCCTCTTTTGACAGGGCGCTAATTGGTCTAAGGGGCATCAATTGGGTCGTCAATATGGTTGTCTTTGGCAGCTTCTTGTCAAATGTTTGGGTCCTCCTCAAGGACCCTTGGCGTGGTCCTTAGGGAGTCGTACTCGGAAGTTTTGACTCTAAACATGACCATCAAGATACTAGGGTCCCCTCCTATCATTTTAGATTCCAAACAACAATTCAAAACAAGCAAACATACAAAGGCACACTAGCACACAAAAGACTAGTTTACGGACGTCTTGGTCGTAATTTGGCGTTTGACCTCTAACCTCTTCAAGACAACTCTTACAAGCTCTGTCACACCTTATAAACAAGTTATTAACTCTTAATACACATATGAGACTCTAGTTTATCCTAGTTCATTTTGAGGGGTGCAACATTTAGGGTTTAGGTTTTTTTTTAATTACCCTTGGAGGGGTAGGGGCTGAGCAACACCCCAGGCCTTATCATTAATAACAAAAATGAAAATACAAGGAGGGGGGATTATACCTTACCTCCAACCTAAGATGGTTAGTAGTCAACTTCCCAACGGAAGTCAACTTTTCCCCTTACACAAAAGATGAAATCAAAATACTAAGCACCTAAGGAGGGAACTCCTCTCAGTACAAAGTATCTAGAAAACATAAACTAGGGGGACTCTCTCTTTACAAGAAAGCCTATAAACTAATCTAACCTATTCAAAGCAGCTATAATTTTAATTATAGCTAAGTTGAGAAGATAAAAGGATGATCAAGAAGGTTCCTTAATCCTTTTGGTCTTCTTCCTTCTAAAGCTAGGCATCTGCAACAAGTCAAGGTGATAGTATGATTTTGCTTCCTTAGGCATTTGCTGGCTGTTGAAGTACACATGTGGAGTAGTTGTCTTGTGGTTGTGTTTTGATAATGCATCAGCCACCCAATTAGCTTCCCTGAATACATGTAAGCACTTGAAGTTCTAGGTTTGAGAGATGAGGTTTCATAGCCTTCCCAACTGTGTGATAATGCTCCATTGAGGGGCAGCCTTCTTTAGGATCCAATGCACAACCAACTGGGAATCAAGTTCCAATATTATGTTTCTATATCCAAGTTCTAATGCCCAAGTTAGTCCAAAGATGGTTGCCTCTATTTCAGCCTTGTTGTTTGTTTCCTCTCCAAGTGGTGTTGTAAATGCCATCACCAACCTGCCATTTTTATCTCTTAAGATACCACCTTCCCCCAGCCTGCCTGGACTAGTGATGGCACTGCCATTAGTGTTCACTTTGAGCCACTGATCCGTAGGTCTAATCCATGTCACCATATTCACCTTGGTGTCATGCACACACCTCTCACTCATTTGGATTAAATCTGTCCATTTTGATGGCCATTTAACATGAGGAAAGGCAGTGTTAAGCATCTTGCAGTTGTCCTTGTATATGGCATGTTTGACCCTGCTTATGCTGGTTGTTTTGCCTCCATACTTGGCTGCACACCTATTCTTCCATAGGTTCCAACATATGAATATTAAAGTGGCTTCCATGAGCAATTTGTGGGCTGCATTTTTTGGCCTAGCAGTCCACCATTGATGGAGCAGCACCTACAGAGAAAAGTGGTCTGGCAGCATGCCTGCAGTGGCTGCAAAACTGCTCCAGACTTTGGCTGCAAGGTTTCCTGAGTTGAAGATGTGCTCAATGCAATCCATACCTGATCTGTTTAAACAACAAACACAATTTGATGGCTCAATGCCAAAGTTAGTTAGTTTGTCATTAGTAGGGAGTTTACCCCTAAGGGTTCTCCATAATAAGAAAGAAGGTTTAAATGGAATGTTCTTATGCCATAAAAAGGAATTGAAGTGATTCTTAGCCCTTTTTTCCCTGATTTCTTCCCAAGTTGATGAGCAAGTGAAGCCTTCATGAGTGTTCAGTTTCCACACTACTTGGTCTGGTAGCTGCTGTTGGGGGAAAATTTCTGTAGCTAGGATGTTAGAGAGCTGACTGGCTGGTGCCTGCTCCAAAAGTCTGCTCCAGCTCCACTTCCCTTCCTCCAAAAAATCTGCAGCTTTGGAGTTATTTAATCTGTTGTTGTTGGTGGTGAATTTGTGCTAATGGTCCATTGCCTAACCAATTATTCCACCAAAAGGAACAGTTTCCAGCTTGAATATTCCATTGGATGTGTTGCTCAACTTGTTGCTTATTCATCAATATGTATTTCCAAGTTAAAGACTCTCCAGTGTCCCATTTTTTGCTGACTGGATTGGACCTTTGGCAGTACTTTGTCTTCAAGAATTCATCCCACAATGTTTGCTTGGTTCTAAAAATCCACCATTGCTTGAATTGGAATGCCTTGCAATATCTTTTAAGTTCCTCATGGCCACTCCCTCCTCATCATAAGGGAAGCTTAGGTTCTTCCACGAAGCCCAATGGTATTTCTTCTTATCACTCCACCCCCAGAAAAAATCAGCCATAAGCATTTGAATTTGCTTAAGAATAGTAGTTGGAGGAGTTACTGTAGAAAGTAGATGAATAGGAATAGCTTGTAACACATGTTTTGTAAGTATTGCCTTGCCCCGTAGATAAGTTGTTTGGTTTGCCACCCTGTAATCCTGCCCACAACTTTATTAACAAGGCCAGAAAAATAAATATTCCTAAGCCTACCAACAAATAAAGGGCAACCTAGGTAAGTAATAGGACCTTGCTTTTGATTAAAACCTGTAAGTCTCTTTATTCTATCTCTAATACTATTGAAAGCATTAGAGTGTAGCATAAAGTGACTTTTATCTACATTGATGAGTTGTCCAGAAGTATTTTCATACTCCTTTAAGGTAGTCATTAGGAGCTTCAAAGTTTTGCATCTACCAGAGGTGAACAAAATTATATCATTTGCAAAGCTCAAATGGTTCACATATGGCCCCCTCATTTCCATGGTAAAACCATGGTACTCTGGATGATTATGAAGTCTATTAAAAGATCTTGATAATACCTCCGCACCTAAAATAAATAGGGCCGGAGAAAGGGGATCACCTTGCTTGAGACCTCTAGTGGAATGAAAGAAACCATATCTCTTACCATTTACTATGATTGAGTACCAATTATTAGCCATGATTCTCCACACCATATCAATAAACACCTCAGCAAATCACATTTTCCTTAAAACCAGACAGATATAAGACCATGACACCCTGTCATAAGCTTTACCCATGTCTAGTTTAATGATGACATTGCTACCAATATTAGGTTTTTTAATATGATGAATGATTTACTGAGCAAGCATAATATTCTCTGAAATACTGCCTTTAACAAATCCGTATTGGTTAGGAGAGATTAAGGCATGGAGGATAGGACTAAGTCTGTTACTCACTAGCTTAGATATGATCTTGCTAGTAAAGTTACTCAGACTTATAGGCCTAAACTCAGTCATCTTGTTTGGATTATTAACTTTAGGGAGCAACACAATACAAGAATGGGAGAAGTATTTAGGAATCATCTGGCCACTGAAAAAAGCTTGTACAACCCCATTAGATCATTCTTGATAATATGCCAACACTTTTGAAAGAAATACCCATTCATACCATCTGGACCAGCTGCAGAATTAGAATTCATAAGACTACCTCTTTAAGTTCATCCATACTAGGCATATTGGTAAGCTGAGTATTTTGGTCTTGACTAATCATCCTTGGAATACATTCCAAAGTATGCTCATTGATACACTTTTCTTCACCACTAAATATTTCCTTGAAGTGTTCACAAGCTTTGAGCAATGTTGTCATCACATTGTATCCAGTATCCTTTTTCATTGACAATTTTATGAATAAATAACTTCCTTCTTCTTCCCCTTATCACATAATGAAAGCACTTAGAGTTAGTATCACCCTCCTTAAACCATTGAAGCTCTGTTTTTTGTTTCAAAGTAGTGTCTTCCAACTTGTGGAACTTGATGTACTTAGCATTAATTTCATGGAGGATACTTCTATTAGAGTCACTTTGGTTAGTGATGTAGTTTTCTTCAACATTGTGCACTTGTTCTTCATACATCCTAACATTTTGGAAAATATCACCAAATTCCTTCTTAGACCAACTATTAAGAGTGTTTTATAGTCTTTTCATTTTTTGGTGAAATCTCCACATTTACCTTCAACTTCCTTCTCCCAACAAATTTTGACAGTTTCCATGAATTGAGGATTATCTACCCAACAGTTGAGAAATCTGAAGTACTTGATGTGATCAGTAGTTGTGGAAATCATTTCCATAAGAAGGGGACAGTGATCAGATCCAGTAGATAACAAGTGAGTTATAGTGGTTTGAGGCATCTTTTCCAACCAAGAATCATTTACCATCACCCTGTCAAGTCTCTTCCAGATTCTGTGATTAATACCCCTCTTGTTGGACCAAGTAAATTTTTGACCACTAAAACCTATGTCCAAGAGGCCACAAGCTTCAATGACAGCAATAAACTCTATACTTTTCCTCATGTTATAAGGCAACCCTCCAAGTTTTTCCTCGACAGAAGTTATAACGTTGAATCACCAACAGCACACCAAGGATTATCATTCAAGGTATATAAGCTGAATCATTTTTTCTCAAAGAGGTCTTCTGAGTTGATCTTTGCATTTAGCATAGACAAATGTACTAGTAAATTGATATTGTAATTCATTGTGATTCATATTGCAAGTGATTTGTTTTTCATCTTCATCAAGAATATTACAGTCAATATCACTGCTCCAGAAAACCCAAATCTTACCATTACAATTACTAGTAGCATTTTCCATGTTTAACTGCACTTTGAATCTTTGAACATGAACACTATCTGAGAAAGGTTCCAAAATGGCAATAACAAATAAATTTGGAGCTTCCTAAGCATCTTGAGTCTCTCCAATACCCCTTTAGTGTTGATCCCTCTCACATTCCATATGATTGTACTAATCATTGGGAAGATCTAGAGGAAAAGAGCCTAGTGTTGGGTCTGCCAGCAGTGACAATATTTGCATCTTGCTTCTTGAAGTGAAATTTTTCATGATGGGAACCCCTTGGAGATAAACATTGGCTTTGTGCTACCTGTTGGATCTCTTCCTATAAAGTCGGATCATTATGAGGACTAAGGGCCTTAATAAGAGCTTCACTAGTCTCATCATCCTCATCAACCTCTTCTAAGGTGTGATTATCCCTATCTATTTCATCCTCTGAATTATCCACAACATATTTATCTAAAATAGGCACTGTATTAAGTTTACACTTTTGTTGTCTCTTATCAGGAGGATCTGTTGTAGGAGGAGTCATGTACTAAGCTTGTAAGGGAAGAATATCCAATCCATGGTTATCATCAACCATGATAAATTTGTTACAAGATTCTTCCCTTCCATCCTGTTCCTGTTCACTGTCCCTGTCTTGGTGCCTGTTCTGCCTCCTTTTTGCAGCATCTCTTTTTTGTTTTCTAGGCTTATTCTTACTCTTAGGTGTGCTGTCAGTAGCAAGTGTATCACTTTGTTTCCCTTGATCTTTTTCATTCATTTTTTTAGCTTGTTGTTTCTCTTTATTTTCCTTGGCAGTCTGTTTGCTGGTGTCTCTATTTTGCACCTGTTGTTGAAGTTGTTGTTGTTCCCCTTGTTGCTGTCTATTTTTAGCACTATTAGAGGATCTATGGTGTGTACTAGGGTCAAATTCCAACCACTCATGCATAACATGAGGCAAATTCCCCCCTTTGGTAGCCCCATCCTGCAAGTTAGTGGCTATCTCCTGACACCCCCCGTCCATACCTCCAGAAACTTCTTCCGTATAACCAGCATTAACATTAATAATATTGGGGGTTCTGGGTTTTGGGAACATTGAGTCAATACCTGAGGTCTTGTGTTTGTGATCTGCAGCAGCCTGCTGTTTTTGTTCATTGTTAATGTTGTTTCTTTTTGTTGCATGTGAGCTGTTATTGGCCTCTTGTTTTTGTTGGTTTTGTTGTGTTGTTAATCCACTGTTGTGTTCTTTCTCTCTATTTTCTGTCTCCTGCTGTTCCTGCACTCCAAGGTTAAAAAAATATTTTGAGTTGGGATATTAGTAATACCTGTTGTTTCTTGTTCCTACTATTGGTTGCTCCTGCTTCTTTGTGTTTGTGGTGAAAATGGTCTCCACACTGACTTGGAGTTATTAGTTTCCTGGTTTTTGTGCTGTTTTTTCTTTTGAGTCTACCACTGCTCTTCCTGTAACTCTACCTGCTGGTCTGGTTCATTCTGGCTGTAGATGTCTTTCTCTTGTTGATGGCTTGTAAGTTGTTTCTTTGGCAGAGTTTGGTTTACTACCCTGCTTAGCTGATTTTGTGTCCTTCCTGCAGTCTCATTTGTCATTTTTTTCTGTTCTTGAGAATTTTTATTTCCAGCCTGCTCCTTACTCTTTTCTCCAGCCTCCATTTCCTTTCTTTTCTTGAACTCATCATCCCTTCTTTTGATTGTATATTCTTCATCCATGTGGCCTTGATGTTTTCAGTACAAACAGTAGTTTGGAATCCCTTCATATTCCACCTTTAACCATCTTCCTTTGTTGGGGTCAGAGTTCTTGAATCCCAGCCAAACATAGTTGGGCCTAGTTTTAGTAAGATCCACTTGAACTTTTACCCTCAAGGTGCTACTTCTAGTTCTTTGGGAAGATGGTGAGTCTAGAAATAACACCTTCCCAATAGACTCCAAAATAGTCGTTAAGAGAGATTTATTATAACAATGCCATGGTAGGCCAGGGATAGCCACCCAAATAGGAACAATGGGGGTTTCCTCTTGCAGCGTAAAATCAAGAGTCCATGCTTGTGTTCTCATCACTTGCCCTTCAATAGTCATTCTAAGTTTTGTCGAAACTGTTTGGTAGTCAAACTCATTATCAAGGTCGATATAAACATGTTAGCATTGAAGTGAGTTATCTTTACACTTCATGTTAGTTGAGTTTGTAAAATAAAGCTTTTTTCTCACCAATTCCATTTTTGGTATCGTATTGGTAAACTTCCCCATAAGAGTGTATTTGCAAACCGCAACCAATTTCACATAATAGTCATCCTCTTCAAGAAGAATAGTTGGAAATCCTTGTCTAGTCGTATGTATAGGATCATTTAAAATAATAGGAATTTCATTCTTAGACTGATTGTATCTCAACCTTGCAGCAAAGGATTGCACCACAGTATATGTTGTTAGCATTCTGAACTTGTTGTTGAGAGTTAGGATTTCTAGCGGTTGTCTGAATCACATTAATACCCTGCTTATTAACACTATCAGGTTGAGAGTTAGGCTCATACCTAGAGTAGTTGTTTGATATTTTGGGGAAGTTGTTGTGGTACCCCACAATTACCTGATTTGATGAGTTGACTGCTCTTTGGTTGTTAGTGTTTTTTGATTGTTCATTCTGCT
Source organism: Solanum lycopersicum (assembly GCF_036512215.1). Classification (NCBI taxonomy): domain Eukaryota; kingdom Viridiplantae; phylum Streptophyta; class Magnoliopsida; order Solanales; family Solanaceae; genus Solanum; species Solanum lycopersicum. The sequence goes on along the minus strand of NC_090806.1, from coordinate 11,487,873 downwards.
TCCCAATATTACCTTGCACCTGTTCTGAGCCCTACTTACTACTTCCAGGATTCCTTTGATCTTTTACTCCATGCTGCAATTCTTTGGATGGTTGATCATGTTTTTGGCTTGTGTATGCTTGCCCGTGCAGCTGTCCATTCCCATTCTCCTCGCCTTGATCATCTTGGTGAACTGTGCTTTGCACAATACCTGCATTAAACGAAGGAGTTATAGAGGATGAATTACCAACTATACCAAAGGAAAATTTCGATGAGTTTGTATTATTTGATGAGGTTTCTGTTTGCATTTGCATCCTCATATTGCTTCTGTTATTGCCCTGCTGCACCATCAAGTTCTCCTCTAGTTGTGTTTTGTTTTCATTTCCCGTTGTTGTTGCTTCGATTGACTTGGAAGACTCAACAATGGTGTTTTGCTTGTCCTTTTGAACAGACACAGAGGTCTCCCCTTCGCTTTCATGTTTTTCCTGTTGTAATCTGGAATTTGGATCAATGAAAGTTGTTGAATTGTTGTTATTGTTGTTTGTCCCTTTGATTTGGTTGGAGATAGTTGTTATATGGATGTTCTTAGCCTGAGAATCAGACTCGTTCGACAAGGTTCCATGAATTTCGATGATTCGAGCTCTTCCGCCACTGGAGTTTTCCCCGCAGTCGATTCCAACGTTCATTTCAACAGAAATTTGGGTGAGATGGACCTCATCACTGGGGGAAAAAAACCCTAGCGGTCAAATCTTTTCGAATTTAACTGGAAGTCGATCGAATTTGAGATTTTGACTCTGGCGACGCAGTCGCTATTCCTTCAACCTCCGCCTCTCGATTCTGGTCGATTAGAAGGTGGAATTAGCTGATTTTTGGATATGTAGTAGATCGTGATGCGACGATTTCATTGCTATCATTTTTTCTTCTTGATTCCACCCAAAAATTCCTTGCGAAATATTTTCAAGTTCTCTGTCGAACTCTTCTTCCTGCACAGTGTTAATCGCATTTTTGAACTGCGATTTCGAAGAGTTCTGAGGTTGATCGAGGAGCGTGCTACTATGGGATTTGTTGCCCTTGTCCAGGCGCTCAAGTTGGCTTTAGTTTGGCGGTGTTTGACTTACCACCGGCAGCGCACGTGCCTGCACAGCGGCGCGCGTAGGCGACTGTACAATATCCGTTAGAGAGAGTTTCTGCAAAGAGAGAAAAAATCGGGGAAATGAGGCACGATGGGTTTTAGGGTTTAGGGATTAGGGTTAGGGTTTAGGGTTTAGGATTTAGGGTTTAATGTTCTGAGTTTAGGGTTTAGGGTTTTGAGTTTAAGGTTATGGTTTAGGGTTTAGGAATTATGGTTTAGGGTTTAGGTTTAACATTTAGTGTTTAGGATCTTAGTTTTAGAATTTGTAAGTGGTTCACTGACACCATTGCTTATGTTACAAATCCTGGTATGCATTTTTACGATCATTAATTTATGTTTATATTATTATGGATATATGATAAGATGTAATAATTTTCATTTTCCTTTAAATTATTAATGTTTGTTACTATGTAATTTTGTATGTAAGATATATAATGTTTTAGTGACTAGTAGATTTTAAGTATTATTTTTATAAATTTTGTAATATTAAATGTTCGTCCGAAGCGAGGGTAATTTTACTACTATATATTTAAAAGAGAACCTTAGGCCCGCCTATATGTGGCGCCACCACAAATCAGGATTCACTTTTAATTTATTTATTTTCAATACTAGCCTTCTCTTTCGTGAAAAGTTTTGACTTTTAATGAAAAATTGTGATTTTTATGAAAAGTTGCGACTTCAATGAAGAGTTAAGACTTTTGTGAAAGGTTGTGACCTTTCCAAAGGGATGCAACTTTTCCAAATAATTGTGACCTTTCTGATAAGGCACAACAAATATTTGTTCACACTATCCTTTATTGACTGTAAATAGAGAGCCTCTCATTTTAAAACAACGAAAATTCTAAACTTCTTATTCTTCTTCTGCATAATTAAATATTCGTGGACTTTGCTCTTGGTGAGTTGCTTACCGATACCATTGCTTATGTTACATATCCTGACAGTTTTTTTTACCGTCATAAATTTATTCTCATGTTATTAAGGATAAATGATAAGATGTAATAATTTTCTTTTTCCTTTACATTGTTAATGTTTGTTACTATTAGTCTTGTATGTAAACTAATATAGTGTTAATTTATAGGCAACTTTCACATATAATAATTTATGGGCAACTTTCACCTATAGCAAATATAAAATTCATATTTGTATGCTAATAACAAAGTTTGCATAATTGCACTCAATAGCAAACATAAATGTATAATTCGTTACACATATACAATTGAAACGAATTGTATAAAACGAGAAAGAGAAAGAGACTTGGGCAGAGAATTGTATAAACAAAGTGTATAAAAGGAAATGTATAATTATAAGTGTATAGAACAATTATATACAATTTGAATTTGCATAAAATGAGAAAGAGAGAAAAACAAAAAGAGAATTGGGCAGGGAATATACAATTGAATCGAATTGAATAAAATGAGAAAGAGAGAAATTATATACAATTTGAATTTGTATAAAATGAACAAAAGAGAAAGGCAAAAGCAACTGGGCAGAAGAGTATTTTTATTGTTATAAGTGTATATGACGAAAATATATGTATCTGTATGTGTATATACAATTTTCTTTCGCTTTATACAAACAGAAACACAATTTATATATTTTGCTTCTGTTTGTCTAAGCGAGAGGCGAGGATGGCGAGCGAGATTTGGGAAAAGGGAATAAAAATATATGTGTTTATACAATTTCCTCTACTTTATACAAATAGAAACAAATATTATACACTTGTGTTTGTATAAAAGTTAGAGGAAACGAGCGAGAGATAGAACGAGATAGGAGGGTGACGAGCGAGAGTTTGAGGGAGAGAGATGATTGACAAACAGTTTGCTACGGGATACAATTAAATGAAAGGGTGGTTATAGCAATTAATTTGATTTATTAGTTTGCCATTATATAGATTTTTTCTAATTTTACTGACCGATAGATCTTAAATATTATTTTATAAATTTCCTGATATTAAATTTCCACATAAAGCGCGAATAATTGTACTAGTATACATATATATATATATATATAAAATAAAGCTTAGAAACATTTTTATAAATTTCACGTGACAAGATGGAAGCTCCTTTGAAACTCACGTAAACCCCAGTCCCACACAGTTGTCATTACCCGAAACTTGTACAAGCTCCAAATACGAATCCGAGATACTATTTTTTACCAAATAGTACCCAAAGAATAAAAGGGAAAAAATAATAATAAAAAAAAAATCAGCATCGGGATTCAGGCGAGAAGGAGAAAGCTCCATTTTGAGAATTTCCTCTTCACCGGAGGGCAATCTTCTTCGATCTCGCACGCACTTTTGGGTGTCTAAATTTCCTCTATTTCAAACCCTAATCCTCAATTGCGATCTCCCTCTCTGTATCTCTGTGTTACAGTGAAGAAGAATTTGAATTGTAGGGGTTAATCGATGATCAAAGGCACTGTGACTTCTTATTGAAGTCACGGTTTTGGAAGAGAATGAGCTGTGTGATGAAAGCCTGAGAACAATTTTGTTGCTATTATTGCTAAAAACGTCATGTGGTTCTCCTTTTGGAGATCCAGAGAGCGATTCTCCTTGGATGAATTCAGGTAACTTGCTTTACTTTTGAATAAAATGTACAAAACTGAAAATAGTTGATTTAGGTTGGAATACTAGTGGATATAGATCCTGTGGAAGGTTCTAGAATCATTATACTTGGATCAAATATAGACAATTAAAAAGCATTGATTTTATTGGTGTATAGTTGTTTAGTATAGAAGAAGGTAATAATAATGGGTAATGTTTATGAACAAAAGTCAAAGTGGTTTTAGGCTGTGGAGCTAAAGTCAATTTACCTTATTTTCTTCAAGTCATAAGACTATTTATTTAAACTATTTATACAGTGAGAAATACTTGAAAGCTGGCCGAACACCTCATTATCCAACTGCTCTTTATATGCCCGTATTATGAAGAGGCGCTGGACACAAATACTTACTTGTAGATCTTTTGGTCGTACAACCTTCACTTTGACTTGATACTACTAGGTGAAGGCTTTATTAGGAGTTCATATTTTAATATAGATGAGAAAAATAATCGAGGTTCTTTGCTTTTGATGTTTACAATTTCCCCCGTTTTTGATCAAAAACTTGAATTATATATAGATACATTTCTTTAATTCGGAAGAGGATGATGAATTGCCGATAATCCAACCGACTATCTTGTAATAAAGCTTATATTCCCACTGCCTTTCGAAATCCTACTGTCTTGGCTTAGTTTCTTTGGCCTTGCCCGTTTCCTATTTTGCGCCACATCCGGGCGTTGAAGTGGTGAGACTAACTTCTTTTCTTTTGATAAAGTTAGCGTGTCTAGCTTCTCTACTCACATTCGTCCATGACAAGGGGACCTGTTCCCATTTTGCACCACATCCAGACACCGATATGGCGGTGACTAGCTTCTTTACCTATACACATCCATTATATGAGAACCTTATCTTATACTCCACATCCAGGCTGTGATGTGATGGAATCCCTGACCTATTATTCATTAAATCCAGGTGCCAGTGTAATGTTTGATTAGAGCAGTCCTGACGCTATCTTTATTGTGAGAGTTCATTATGAATTGTCTTATATCAGTCTACCGCAATGGCGCAACCCTTCTCGATTCTGGTTTGGGACTGCCAATGTGAGCTTGCTCTAATATAGTGAATTTCAGGCAATAAAACATGATAATTCATATGGAAAATGATGCTGCTTAAGCTGCAGCGGAGAAGTAGTCCATTTGCAGGCTACTCTTGCACCCCCTAATTCCAAGCTGTATACAGAGCTATACCAACAATCACCATGTGGGAACTATGGAAAAGAAGGAACTCAAGGAGAGAGGGGGGAACATCAAATCGCAAAAATGGTCTTTCGAGTGCTAACAACTGTCAAGCAGTTGGTTGGGATGATGTATCCATGGATAAAAAGCTTCCTTGTTATTATTGCTATGGTGAAAGACTATAAGCCTAAATTATACTCCCTCAGTTTCAAAAAGAATTAACCTATTTCCTTTTCAATCTATTTCAAAAAGAATGACCCCTTTCCTTTTTTGGCAACACTTTAACTTTCCACGTGGCATGTTTAAGACTACAAGATTAAAGGGCATTTTGGTGCATTTGACATAACTTTAATTTAGAACCACAAGATTAAAAAGTCTTCTTTCTTTCTTAAACTCAGTTCCAAGTCAAACTAGGCCATTCTTTTTGAAACGGAGGGGGTACTATTGTAGCGTAAAATTGAGATTTCCAGAAGGTGGCAGAGTCAAGTGCAATACTGATGGGGCAAGTTATGGAAATCCTGGGTCCAAGCTCATATGGGTTCTGTCTGAAGAACAAGAATGGTGATCTGTTATATGCTCAAGTAAAAGGAACTGGGATCACTACAAACATTGAAGTAGAGACTGTGGCAATCCTGGAGGCCCTAAGGTACTGCTGGAGACATAGAATGATGATTGTTCTGTTAGAAACAGACTCGCTAAGGTTAGTGAACATAATATAGGAGGTTCGGAAGGTATCCTGGGAAGTTGCTGCCAAAGTGCAGGAGATAAAGGAGACAATGCAGAATCTAGACACTCAGGTTATTCACATATTCAGAGGAGGGAATCATCTTGCAAACTCACTTGCTAATACAACTATTGGAGAACAAGAATTACATGAATATCATTCATTTCGGGATCTTCCACCCATTGGAAAGAATATCTTGAACATAGACAAAGCTTAGATACCAGCATTAAGGGTGAAAACACGCAAAATCAACCAACAGTGACTAGGCAACCAGAGATTGTAACAGGCACGAGCATCACAGACTTCACTAACAGTCATATTTACAGTTCGTCGAACAATGGAGAGCAAAAAGTACACAACAAACATATTAACAAGAGAGTATGTCTGGAAGGAGACATTACAACTGTGTATAAACTATTTAGGCTACTCTGCTCTACAACAACAACATACCTAGTGAAATCCCACAAATGGGGTTTGGGAGGGTAGAGTGTATGCATACCTTACCATTACCTCGTGGAGGTAGAGAGGCTGTTTAGGCTACTCTACTCTAGCTATTAGGAATACACTTCACCAATAAAGTGAAGGCTTGTTGGCTCACATCAGATCTGGAAGATTGGAGTTCAACCGTAAACCCTACAAAAGCAGATGAGAGCATGCACCGACACTCTTGGACCTGGCCAATACTAATGTATCAGTCGACCAACTCGAAAATCCACAAAATATAGAAAGGGAGGGAGGATTACCAAGGATAAACCAGCTGAACCCAAACAACAATCTCCTTCTTCTTCTTTGATCCCTTAGGGAAGAGATACCCTGACCACCTGAATTAGGAGAAAAGAGGAACAAAATAACTTCAGAAACAGGAGGAATAAATAGATATAGTAAAGAGAAGGGAAGTACAAACTCTGAACCTTGGAAATGTGAAGCAGAGTGACGGTCTAATGGAGTTCACTATCGACTAGGGGACTAGTGGAGGCACAAACATAAAGAACAACCAAAGGAGAAGGAGCTTAAGTGGTGGTTCCAGCGACATGCCTCAGGCAACATTCTGAGGTACCAGCAGAAGCTAAGGAGAAGACTGTCGGATAATCTTCTCAGATCTACCTACAGTCCTTCCGATGATACCTTTTTGTTTTTTTGGGCTGGGTTTGTTCTTTTGGACGTGGACATTTTATTTCATTGTTGCTATTATGTTTTGGGCGGCCGTTGGTCCATTTTTGATTTTTTCTGACCTTGTGTCATTAATAAAATCGGTCTACAGACCAACAATTTAATTATAAAAAAAGAAAGAATAGTAGTCCGTAAAATTTAAGTACATGATGTTCAGATGATTGTCCAGCTTACTATAATAGTTCTTGATCATTGTGAAGTTTCAACTGCATTCCTGCCTATTGTGCAGATTTTTGACTGATCAGCTGATGAAAGTTCAAGTTGTTAATGAGGTCAACAAGGTATTCCATTACCTTTATGATCTTCTCCTTTTCTTTGCTTTCTGTAGCTATTTATTTAATGCTGTCCTGCCATCAGGTATGATTATTCTTCATAAATTTAAATTTTTTCTTGTGACATGAAGGATTTTGTAATTGAGGCATTAAGATCAATTGCGGAGTTGATAACATATGGTGATCAACATGATGTGGCCTATTTTGAGTATGTCTCTGCTAAGGGCTTCCTCTTTTAGTGTATACTGTTATTTTAGCCCGAGGCAGACCACACAAGCTTTCTTCTTGTAATGTATTTCCTTACAAGTGTGTCGGCATTTCTGCAGGTTTTTCATGGAGAAGCAGGTGATGGGGGAATTTGTACGTATATTAAGAATTAGTAGAACTGTTATTGTGTCGCTTCAGTTGCTGCAGACAATGAGTATTGTGATCCAAAACTTAAAAAATGAGCATTCTATTTGTAAGTGAACTGTGGAATTTGTTTTATTGAATCAATATTCCTGCCTTTAGGCATCTTTTTAGTCTGACACTTTTCCCCAAATTTTGCAGATTACATGTTTAGTAATGAGCACATTAATCACCTTATAACATATTCTTTTGACTTTCGTAATGAAGAGCTTTTGTCTTATTACATATCCTTTCTTAGGTGTGTTTCCTAAAACTCAGCCGCTTTAGAGGCATTTCCTTACTTTGAAATACATTTTTAGTCAAATGCTTCTTGCTGATACTGGTTTTCTGGATGCATGCATATACAAAGAGCAATAAGTGGAAAGTTGAACAAAAACACCATTTCCCTTCTTGTGAAGACTCATAATGTAAGTTCAATTTGTAAAGTTATTAACAACTTCCTAATAAGTTTTAAGGTTACTATTCTGTTTGTTTGAATTCTAGGCGTGCCAATGTAACTTCCATTGACTTAGCTCAGCTAGTTCATAGCTTTTTTTGTTGACCCAAGAGAATTCTGTGCTGCTGTTTGTTTAAATTCTGGAATTCCAATATAATATTCGTCGACTTAGCTCAGCTCGTTCACAGCCCTACTTGTTGATCCAAGAGAGTTCTGTGCTGCAATTTGCTGGTTTGCTTTCTTATAACGGACCTTAGAAAAACTAAGTTAATAAATGACCTAACTACAGGTCCTTAGTTAAACATTGAGAGCTTTAGGAGTGGAGAAACTCAAATATGATAGATGGGGAGAGCTAAGATGAGGGAAGTGGTAGAGAGGTCTCTATTGCATCTTTATTTTCCTCTGCTTTCAAGCTGGATTTTGAACCATAGAAAAGGTGCACTGTCCACTTTTTCAAGGGAAAAGATTACGACTTGCATTGTTTTTGTTGATTGTTAACTTGGTTCAATAGACAAAGTTCAAAAAACAAAAAAAAAATTGGTTCGATTGTTTGAATTTTGATATATTCTACCAATCTGTTTTGAACTTTGAATTAAATCATTTTCACGTATCTTCTTTTTTCAAAACATCCATCCCATTGTCCTTATCTTCTGCAGTTTCTCATCCTTTGCATTTCATTTGATCTACATCTTTGAATAGGAAGAAGTAGTATCATTTCCACTCTATGTTGAGGCAATACGCTTTGCATTTCATGAAGAAAGCATGATTCGAACTGCAGTACGTGCATTAACCTTGAATGTTTATCATGGTGAGCTTTCTTTTTATACTTCTTCTAAATTTCTCTATATTCTCCCTCATTCGAAGTGTTTTTGGTTGTATATTAAATGACCTTCACCGTGTTCACAGTTGGCGATGAGGCTGTTAACAAATTTGTTGCCAGTGATCCTCATACCGGTTATTTCTCAAATTTGGTCAAGTTTTTCCGGGAGCAATGCATCAACTTGGACAAGTTGGTTAATGCTTCAAAGTAAGTAGTTTCTTATTTTTATGTTGTCCTTGAAACTGGTTATGCATCCACCTATTTGCTGTGTGACAAGTGATTTGTGATGCAGGTGTATTGGTTCAGATACCAGTGGTTCTATCCTTTCATCTGTTGATGAGATTGAGGATAACCTCTATTACTTTAGTGATGTTATATCAGCAGGGATTCCAGACATTGGGAGGCTAATAACAGACCTCATATTGAAGGTGCTGATATTTCCATCAATACTTCCTTCTTTACGGATGGAAGTTGTTAAAGACAGTGTAATGACCTAAACCCCGCTCTCTCATTCTTTACATGTGTAGTGAAAAATATAGAAGCAAGAATATTTGGAAAGGTTACTTAAGGTCCTTGCCTTTACTAGATCAGACCTCTAAATTAACTTTTTTGCGTAGTGACACACTTCGCCTCCAATTGTAAGATAGGGATCAAGTCATCAATGAGCAACGTGGTAAAGGGCCCCTAGGTAAAGGTCCACTGTTGAGCTCCTAGGCACTGTAGGCAGGCAATATGGATGGGTGCGGTTTACCATATTAAAAAGGAAGAGTTTTTATATGAGATAGTCACACATTTCAATGGTATCAATATAAGCAGAGTTCTTGGCTTCAAGTCTTGCCGTCACCCACTATCAAAAGAATTTCTATGTGCTTGACCCTTTAGAGAACCATGTTGAAGTGTGACAATCTCATCTAACTATGTCTTCAATATGCCCCCTCACATGAAGCCTGATTCTCTTCATGGGCTAAGCACGTTGAACTTTTTGATAATGGGCGACAATGAGACTCAAACCTAGGTTCTCCACATCCCCTAAACATGTTAAGGTGTTTGAGCTTTTAGATAGGTGGTCACACACTTCAGCATTGACAGTTCCGCTCTGGTCCTTTGTTTATTGGCTTCAATTAGAAAAATGTCAAAAGTTTCTATTTTCTCACAGTTATATATTTCCTAAGAGTGAGCATGTCCCAACATTTGGAGCAAATCAATTAGGTTTTTTCATTTATCATTTTTTGGCAAACAAGTACCTTTTGCATGTGCTGGTGGGAGGTAGCAAGTACCCGGTGGAATAGTTGAGGTGCACACAAGCTAGTGTGGATACCATTATTATCTAAAACACAAAGCAGTATCTTAAGGGTCAGAAGCGAGTCTTATTTCTGTTTATTATTACAGTTCAGGTAAATATAAAAAAAGAAATGAGGGGAAATTGCAATAAAGCAATTTATATAATTTTTCTGTGGTTAACTCCATTTTATCCTTTTATCTTATCCCTCCTTTGAATTGCTAAAGTTGAAACTGATGACCGTATTTAAGTTTTTCACTTTGTAATCTAAGTTGTTAATTATCAAAGAAATAATAAAAAAGATAGATTTTTGCTCCGACCATTAAAAATGACTTTATGATGTAATACAAGTTTGGGATTGGGGTTAAAATGTAAAGCTTCCGTAGTTCTTTAAAAGGAAGTAAGTAGAAGTGGCTGTAGCAAGCTTAGGGTCTTGTAGTGACACATGATAATGGGATAACCGATAAGGAACTAGTATGCTGAGTGAACTTGGTAACATACATGGGTTTTCAATGAGTTTCCCTTGGGATCTGGTTTTCTCCCTTGGCATTTGTTGTTTTCACTGTATGCTGGTTGCTGGAATTTATCTCCCGATAGTCTTTTGTGGCTCATGTACGTCTAATTTTTACTTTCATGTTTCTTTAATGTAGGATACAGGAATTGGAACCGCAACTTCCTTGTATTTACTTTGTTGCATCTTGCGCATTGTTAAGATAAAAGATTTGGCGAATATTGTTGCTGCTGTCCTTCTTTGTGATATAGAAACATTTGTCCCAAGGTCTGAAGCTAAACTGAATGGTTTCATGGTTAACCATGATATGTCACATGAAAATCAAGATTCAGAAAATAGTGGCCTCAGATCAGATTCTGATAGTCAAAGTTTACGGGTTTTTATTCCAATCATATCCAACTCTTTAAATAATCACCCAGAGGACGATAGTTCTCAATCAGATCATAGGAGCACATATCCTGCGTTAAGGTAATTCACATTCCATCTAATTCTTAATTATTTGCTGTTTTGTAAAGGAGGTGGGCTACTAATTTGTTAGATGCATACTGCAAATCAAAGTTTGCTAACACTGCACTAGGTGAATTATCATTAGAACATATCACAATCAAATATTGTTGTCTTGGATGAACAGTATCTGATGACTACAGGGATGTAATGTTTACTGAATAATACACTTACGCACTCTGCTTTAAGAAGAATCTCTATCAACTTCCCTAGAGAACACTTAAATTTTTAAGTCATGACTTTTGGCAAGATTTTGGAACCTCCTATCATGGTTAAAACATAACTTCTTTAAGTTTTGCTTATTAAATAGTTGAAACCTGTCTGATTATCAAATTCTATGAACATCTGAGACTGTTAACTTACTCAGTCATCTAATCTTAGTTTTCCACTTCACTTTTTCTATAGGTTAATCTTTCAGCTTTTTCTAGATAAGTAATCACCATCATATGTCATATCTTCTTATTATCATGTTTGACTGTAGGATTCTGATCATTTTGTTCTGTATACTTCTCTGTTTTTCTCTCTACTCTACACAACACTTATGGAGTTGTTGTTGTTTTGAATGATTTTCACCAGCACCAGCTCAGCATGAGTTGAATGAAAACTAGTTGTTTTTCTTTTCTCAGTCTTTTACTTTCCCGTTTCTCCTTACTTCTACTCTTATTTAGATGGTCTAGCATTAAATAGTATTTAGAACTTCTTGAACACTTTGGTTACTTCGTTGTGTCTGACACTTATAAGTAGTATGTACTGTAAATCAGTACATTTGGAGGGAGCAGCCAAATCACTTAAACTCATTGCTTTTTTTCCTGCAATTTTCTGTTCTGTAGGGAGGCCTTACTTTCTTATATTACTACTGGTGACGACTTTCAAGTTTCGGGTTCTTTAAGCATGCTGGCTACACTATTGCAGACTAAAGGTTATTTAAGTGGTTTGTGGTTTTTTTCGTTCAGATGCTTTGCCCCACTCTTATAAGTACCTTTATGCCTGCAGAGCTGGAAGAATCAATGCTTGACGCTCTTGGAATTCTTCCACAAAGAAAACAACAGAAGAAACTCTTATTAGTATGTTGCAGCCGTAAAGTAATCATTATACGAAAGTGTTCTGAAATTAAGTTGGGGATTTGTTTCACTAGTTTCTATTAAAGTAGGTCAGATGCTTTAACTTTGAAATGTGAAAGGTGCGAAATATGAAAAGCCTATCCAACAATAGCATATCTTAAGATCTATGACCTTATGAATTCTTATGTTTAGATAATGATTATTGCCTGTATATGAATGTAATATCACTCGACTAACAAAATCATCCATAAAACTGATTTACCTTTTTGTAAATTGAATATTATAGCGTAGCTACAAGTGATACTACTACAACATCTATGCCTCATCCCCAAGCAAGTAGGGGGAGGCCATATGGATTCCCCCCAACCATGTGACTTCAATTGAACTCTTCTCAGATCAATATTCTAATAAAATAACAAAATATTATGGGTAAAACAATTCTCAACAAATAGGTATCTCCTATATAGTTTGTTTTGGCATTGTTCCCTATCTTTCACAAGCCTGCATAAATCCTAATAATGTAGGTCCTTCTATATAACTTCCTTCCAAGTGATTTAGGTCTACCTTGTCCCCTTTTAATACCTTCACTACCATGATTTCACATTACAAATCGACTCATCCAAGGGGTCGGCGCAGGACATGAACATATCATCTCAAGCGATCTTTTACATTTTATCCACTATGTGCTACTTGAGCCTTCTCGTGTATGATTGCACACTTGTCTTAACATCTACATTTCTGCGACACTTTTTTCAATAAGAGATTGCTCTCCTCCGAGGCTTGAGAGCACCGTGTGGATGTGTTGGATTTTAGAGGTCCACCATTCTTTCCTATATAACATTGTTGGTCTTATTGTTGTTTTGTAAAACTTGTCTTTCACTTTGGTAGGCACTCATCATTGGTTTATGCATAAATGATATCATCAACTGGCAAATAGGGTCTGTACAATGTTCTGACTGAGATTATTGAGCATTTTGGTCGAATGAAAATACTTTTACAGTTTTACTTATAAAAAAAGGAATTATTGAGCATTTGTGTTGTAAAGAAGCTTCCACTGGCAATTATTTCTCTTGATGGAAGTGAGAAGATGAGATATCCTAATTTACCATTCCCGAAATCTCTTCCTCATATCTATCTAAAATCCAGTTTAAGGAGATAGAACCAACAAGCTCCCAGGGCTTTGCTCTAGTGGTAAGAGCGCAATGTGTGATGTGTAGATTAGGCGTATGACATGGGTTTGAACCCTGCCGCAGGGATGGTATTTAAGTGAAGAAGGTTAGAGGAGTGAATCCATTATCTAAAGTTCTGAACCGCACACCGCTGGCGCTCAGAGATATGTCGGTTCAAAAATCAAAAAGCTGACCTAACTTACTGCTTAGCAGTTCGTCCAGTGGCTACATTTTGTATGTGCCTTTTAGCAAGTTCATCCTTATTTGTTTCCGTTCAATATGACATGTACTTCTTGTGGTAAAGAATGTATTGCTTGGTGACTTGATTGATTATTTGTAAGTATGTTCTTGCCATGTTTGTGACTATACAGGCAGCTTTGGTTGGTGAAGGATCTGCGGAAGAGCAACTGTTTTCCTCAGAAAATATGGTGAAGGATGGAATAGGTAGTGAAATTGATTGCTACTTCCAAAAGTTGAAGGTACTATTGTAGTATTGGTTCTCTTTCCCATCTCTTCTCATTTTCAATTTCTTGTATGTGTTGCTTTCCTTTAAATATGGAGAGTAACTATGAGTTAGCAACCCATTGAGAATTCCAATTCATCTTGCCCTTCTGGATATGGCAGATTAGACATTCTGTTTAGTAGCAAATCTAATCTTTAAATCTTGACTTGGTAGTTTTACTATTGAAGCTCTTGAAATCCTCCTAACTTATGAAACTGTTATTATTTTTTGAAAGTTCCTTTAGGATAGTGATGTATGATACTTGTTAGAGTTCCACATCGGTGTGGAATGTGGTAACTTTTTTCTCTTATATGGTCTTGGGCAATTTTAACCACTTGAACTAGCGTTCGTGGTTGAGTTAGGCCAAGGTCCATTTTCTCATCAATACTTATGAAAGAAAAGGAGTAAAGTGATATGTGATCTAAAGAAGCCGACACTTGTTAGTTGTATTATAGGCTAGATAGCATTCACAAACTCATTTTTATTTCAAGAGCTGAAGTGATCTATTCATTGGGTGTGAGGGACTGTTATTATTTCTTCCTTTAGCATCCAGTGTATCAGGGAAATACAGAAGCTTCCATAACAAAATTATGAATTTTCCACATGAAATAAATAAGTTCAAACCAAATAATGAGGATGAGATGTTGGTCCTTTTTTCCTATATAGGTATTTAGAAGGAAAGATATAGGAGAGCCTATGAGGGGTAGTAAATGATTTTTTACGGGTTAGAGTCTTTTTTTTCTTTCTAGTCCAGTTTGATGTACTAATGAGGTTCATGTAGTAAAGATGTCCCAGGTGTTATTTGTAAAGAACATAGTTGTAAGGAATAAGAGTGCCTTTCAGGGGTAGAGCTGATTTTGCACAGATACAGTGGTTTTTGTTTCCAGACAAGTTTTAAAGCGCTCATGAGTTTCCTGTAGTTTCCTCAGGGATTAAACCAGTATTAATAACATTAAAAGAACACTTTCTTGATGACTCCTTTGGCAGGCCAGTCTTACATATGTTTTCTCAGGGATTAAACCATTATCAATAAAATGAATTATCACAATCTATGGAAGGCATGGAATATGTGGGAAATGATGTAGACTGAAAAGATACGGTGAGTTTTTGCACTTTTGATGCTTTCATTGCTGTGTGACTGAAGTATACTCGTGACCAAATGAAAAGATTACCTAAAGGGAATTTGTCGAGGAAGACAAATTATCCGATTGTAAATCAATGGGCTTTAATCTGAGTGCCTAATCCTTCTCATTAGGGAATGTGAAATCTTATTATTTCCCTACTTCTCCTTTAGATGTTCATACAGATGGGGCATCCATATAATATGTCAGGACATCTCATCCAGAATCCAGTCTGTACTTTGGAGTAGAAGATTGATTTAGTTACAGAAGCTCATTTTTCTCCGAGAGCTAGTTGACTGGCTAGTCT
The DNA here is from genome assembly GCF_036512215.1 of Solanum lycopersicum. Classification (NCBI taxonomy): domain Eukaryota; kingdom Viridiplantae; phylum Streptophyta; class Magnoliopsida; order Solanales; family Solanaceae; genus Solanum; species Solanum lycopersicum. Next base: position 11,472,707 of record NC_090806.1, on the reverse strand, counting down.
AGACAATATCAAAAGATACCTGCGTATTTGGTTGGATTGTTTACTGTTGTTTTGAATGTTCCTCGCATATGTTTTACTGTACAATAAATTGGAACTCTTACAGCTTTGTAGTAAGATGCAACTATTCTAAGTAGAAGACGTATAATAATCCCCATTCAATATTAAGAAGTGAAGAACAAGAGGAACCTTAGTAGTTTAGTTGGGTGGCTACTTGAATTTTCACTTTGTTGGTGAGGGTTCGATTCCCCACCTTGTAGTCCCCAACCCCATTTCCCCTTCTACCCCCAAATTTGTTATTTTTTTTTCAAAAAAAGAGGTGAAGAATAACGGAAGTGACATAGGTTCTTTGGATTTTAATACCATGGATTTCTGTCTTCTATAAACAAAATCTTATATTATTGTAGGGAATAAAATTTCAGGAGTAAGTTGTGAACTTTCAAGACCCAAATAGCCATGTATTCTATGTTGGAACTCTGTTGTTTCATCTGTAAGCTATGCTTTGATATCTAGAAGTGTATTCACTCATGATATATTAACGATTGAAATTTCTGGCCATATTATTTCATAGTATCAATGTGTAAAATGAGCAATAGAACTATTGAGTCAAGAAACGGGTACAACAGAAAATATGTTCCATCTTCCATGTGTGATATAGTTTTTTTTCGTTTAAAATTTTTTAAACTATCCATGTTTGAGTTGGAATTAATGACATTAACTCTCGATGTAAAACTAAAACTTGAACATATAGAAATTCCTATAAGAAGTCTATTACGATTGAGATTAGGTTTTCAAACGTTTTATTACAACTGAAGAATTTTGATCGAAGTTATGACGAATAACCTCAAATAGGAGTTCATCACAATTGGGACAAAGTATCTTATACTCGTTAATTAAGTATATATCATAATACCTAAGCTATTTTAGTCGATGTTTGTTGGATTCTCCAAAAGTGCTGCTGCACCTGTGTCGTTTGCTCTGAAAATGCACTTGGAAGACATTATTACGATTGAGAAACTAAAACTTTTTATTACAACTGAAGAATTTTGATCGAAGTTATGATGATTAACCTCAAACAGGAGTTCGTCACATATATTGGGACAAAGTATCTTATACTCGTTATTAAATATATATCATAATACCTAAGCTATTTTAGTCGATGTTTGTTGGACTCTCCAAAAGTGCTGCCGCACCCGTGTCGGTTGTTCCATCTTCCCTGTTTGATATAGTTTTTTTTTGTTGAAAAACTTTAAGCTATCCATGTTTGAGTTGGAGTTAATGACATTAACTCTCAGTTTATAACTAAAACTTGAACATATAGAAATTCCTATAAGAATTCTATTACAATTGAGATTAGGTTTTCAAACGTTTTATTACAACTGAAGAGTTTTGATCGAAGTTATGACGATTAACCTCAAATAGAAGTTCATCACATAAATTGGGACAAAGTATCTTATACTCGTTAATTAAGTATATATCATAATACCTAAGCTGTTTAAGTTGATATTTGTTGGACTCCCCAAAAGTGTTGCCGCACCTGTGTCGGTTGCTCTGAAAATGCACTAGGAAGACATTATTAGTTGCTTCTGAAAATGCTCTGAAAATCTCCAAACAGAGATTGCAGTCGCTTCTTGCTTGTGTTGTCTGAGTAGGAAGACGTTAAAAAAGAAATAAGCTCTAATGTTTGTCTGGCTCGGTGATTTCATAAAAGCTACCATGTTTAATTGTATTTAACTTGATTTTTATGACAGGAGAAATATGGATTGTTATGCGTGTGCAAGGAAGTTACAGTGACTCCTCGTAGACAGAGATTTGAAGTATGTATTTTGTGCATGGACTATCATGTGTTATCTTTTATGGTCACTCGTCTTTCTTTTGTTTCTTTTCTTGTACTTAGTTCGTAACATACTTAAGCAACATTTTACATATGTTGGCTTCCATGACTCGTTAAAACATAAAACATGGAAATTTACTTGGTAACTATATTTGAAGCATGCGGAGAAGTGGTTGTATTTAACATTTGCTAGTTCAAGGGGATTGCACGAAATCCGCCCTTGAGGTTGCGTTTCAGATATTTTTGCATTTGCATTGTCTTCCTGTTTCATTTGCATGTTCATCAAGTTCAACTGCAACAGAAGCTGGAGAACTACATCTTATATAAATGGATCGTCCTATTTATTATGGCCAAGAACGTGCTAAGATGAAAAGGACCAAGACTGCTTCAACAACATTGGAGTCAATGAAGTGCATCAATGTATCAACATTATTTACATTGTTCATCTTATACCAAAACGTGCTTCGTACAGCCTCCGACTTTTCTAAGAATCTTCTGCAGTTATGTTTCTTCCATACATTCAGTAGAATGCATGCCGCGATAGTGTTCTAAATGACCTTCAATGGCTTGCTTACTTATGCCATTTACATTGTACTCCCACAGTGATTTATGAATGAACCTATATCTGTCACCTGAAGTTACTGTGCAGCGACAAATTCGCTGGAGTTTCATATGAGTGAGAACATACAAAGCGTCTAGTGCTGTATCATCCTTCACCTTTTTAAGATGTCTTGATTAGGCATGTCTCATATGCAATTATCCAGGCAAAACAAGCAACTTATGGAGGAGCTTTGTTTTCCCATTAATTTTCCATGTCTATCGTTTTGTCCTGGTAAATGTTACTCAAAACTTCAGATCAAGACTCTATGAATTTTCCTTTTTTCCCTCCTTTCGATAGAATAGACTATAGATCAGGTTCATTTTTTTAAAAAAAGACTATAGATCAGGTTCTCTCCTTAGGTTGTCCCCCATTTCTCACAGGACTGTCTGACCTTGTCCACTTTCTAATCTTGCATTCTCCTTCGACTTTAATGAGGCTCACTGTATGCTGCAGCATATTTGTGTTTTCCTGGTTGTTTAAGTCAGGGAATGTGCTTTTACTAGTTCCTGTTCCAGCCACACTTCTTGCCAAATTTTATTTTATTTTCCATCTCCAGTTTTCAACTTTACTAGTTTGCATTGTTGCCTAGATTCTGATATTTTCCGTACTGCTACCCATGTGATATGGTTGCTGGTTTAGTACCAAATTTCCAGCATGCCGTAATTTCCTTTATCAGTAAAAGTTTCCTGCTGGTCATCATTGGATCTCCATAGCCATTTAATAAAATTTTCTGCTATCAGATTTTCAGTTCCTAGTCCACATTTCTTCTTTGCAACTTTGTCAACCACTGCATACCTATAACATGTGCCTTCGTATTTAGCTTAAAGGTCTCAAGTATGTAGGTAATTCTTCAGTTTTGCTATCCTAGTATATTGATGGTGGATTGTGTACTTCCATAATTCCACCTTTATTCTTAACATTATGTGCAAACTATAAATATAGCTTTAACATCAACGACGCCAGTTTCAGCATAAGTTGCTCAGAATTGGTTGTGGGTGTCTGATACGGGTGCAGACCTAGAAGTTAGATCCTTCATCATTTAAATTTCTACCAACCAGACAAAAGGAACAACTTTGTATGGGATCTTGATATTCCATATATGCAATGCTCAACTTGGGTGTCAGTATTTTAATTTCAGCAGATACAATTATAAGATGATTTGACAGTAAAATTCCTGAGTTATGCTCCTAGCCACCATAATCTGTCTTTACCCTGATCCACCCGGAATTGGTTAAGTGTGATGTAGAGTTCTGCAAATCTATCAATTTCCAAGTCATTCAAGTCTTATCTTGAGACTGATATTCAATCTCTGTGTGGTGGTCCATACTTCATCGGTGGTGGTGGCCTTTTATTGCTGGTTTAACGTGTATACATCAAGAAGAGTGTCATGTCCCTTCCAGTTCTTCCAGAAAGATGTTTTTGTCCATTCCCAATTTTCTAGTTTGTTCTGTTACTGAAACTTTACATAGAGTTCTGATCCGAACACTTGCACCATATACAATGATCACCTCCTTTGTTTTCCAGAAGCTCTCTTCACATTTATTCGTGATTACTTTCTTCCATAACGAATGATCTTCCAGAACCTCCTTTGGGTTTGTTATCTCAGATTTTTTAAGCCTAAGCCTCCCTGCTTTTTGCTCAAAGTAACTATTTTCCCTTTGACTAGATGGGAACCTCTCCTTTCGTTTCTCTCCTGCCATAAATTTTTTTCCTCAAAGCATCTTTTCTCTCACTTTTTGGGATGAGGAATAGAGATGTCATATAAGTGGGAAGGGAATCTAGAACACTATACATTAAAACCACTTTTGCCCCCTCAATCCCATGGAGCGGTATTGACTCTTTCATCTTGATAATGTTTCTTCACACTTCTTCAATACTCCATTCCATACGCCTATTTATCTGCGCTTTTTTCCCCAAGAGGCATTCCAAGATACACTGCAGATAAGAGTCTCATTTCCCCTCCAAGGATCTCATCAGAGTGTTGAAATTGTTGTGCATCATCTACTGAATTTAGTAAGCTCTTTCTCCAATTGATATGTAGTCCTAATACCCCTTCAAAGATTGTTCTCAGCATCATCATTTGGTCCTTATATGCATCACAAAATACTATGGCATCATCTGCATAGACTAGGTGTGTAATTGTCATGCTTTCCCCTTGTATATTGTGAACTTTAAAGCCAAAGATCCAGCTGTCGGCAACATATTAGTCCGTCCTTCAATTGCTAAAATGAAGAGGAAATGTGATTTGGGATCTTCCTTGTCTCAAACCTTTGTAGGATGGAAAAAAAACCTCTGGTCATCCATTGATCAGAATGAGAATCTTACTGTGAATATGCAAAACTTGATCCAGTGGATCCACTGTGTGCCAAAACTTTAGTCTTTTTTTTTTAACTTGTGGTGCTGGGGCCAGTTTACGCGCACCTCAACTAATTTCATCGGGTACCTTGCTACCTCCCACCAATATAGGTTCCGAGTAACTCTATCCACCAAGGCTTGGATTGATGGGAAGAAATCACTTAGTGTTTTTGGCTGAATTGAACTTGAGACATTAATGGTTCTCAGCACACTTCATTGGCCTACAGCTTTTGGTGCAAAAATTAATTATATGTACCCTGATCATATATATATTTTCTTGATTTCTCACCTGGTGTCGCAGAGCCCATTCCCTCCGTATATTTAGCAAAAACTCTAGTCTCAGTTGATTAAATACTTTTTCTATGTCCAATTTGCATAAAATTCCTGACTTCTTTTTCAATTTGGAAACTACATTCATTTGCAACAAGTGTTACATCCATTATATGTCTTTCCTCTGATGAAGGCCATTCAATGTGTGTCAACCAGCTTATGCATCACTGTTTTAAGCCTTCCAACCAGTTGTTTGGAGATAATTTGTACACACTGCTTATCCCTGAAACCTCAGTCCTTTGCTCCATTTTTCTTTGGTACCAAGGTTATATAGGTTGCATTTAGACCTTTCTAAAAAAACTTCCTGGTTGTGAAAATTTTGAACAAACAGCATGATATTTTGATAGTATCCCAGCATTTGACATAGAGTTCCATGCTAAACCTATCTGACCTAGGAGCTTTATCAATAGTACAAAGTTTAAATCTATCGAGAACCTCCTGTTCTCCAAAGGGTCTTTGGAACCATTCCTTTTCATGTTGAGTGATTTGGGTGCTCCCCCAATTAAATTGAAATCTGGCCTCGATGCCTCTGATTCTGTGTACAGTTATTGATAGAACCTTATTATCTCTCCCTTAATAACTCTCTGCCCTCCAAAGTTGCTCCATCATTACAAGTTGGTCAATGTTGTCCTTTTGGTGTGCATCTGTTGTGCTTTAGCCATAAGCTCTGGACCTCTTTGTCAAGAAAAAAAAAAAGCTCTGGACCTTTATCTCTGGTGAATTTTTGCACATTTACTACTTCAGATTTTGTAGATTTTTTTTTTTTTGAAACAGGTAACTTTGTATATTACTACAACCAGTACATAGGCGGTACTGAGCCATATTTACAATAAGATCATCAAATCCAGCTATCTGAACCTAAATTGAGTCTAGTATATCAATTAGGGGTATAGTGTGATTTGAGTATAATTGATTACACCAAAACAGTAGTAACAAGCAATTAAGCTTGACTTTTTGCATGCTATTTTCTATACTATCAAAACATCTGGAATTCCTCTCCTTCCATATTGCCCACCAAATGCTAGCAGGGGCAATTCTCCATCTCTTTCTGCTCTTAGACTGCATTCCTGCGTCTTCCCAACTCTGAATGGCTTCAGTGATCTTGCTTGGCATTACCCATGACATGCCCTTGAGATTTTGGGAATAGTCTCCACAGCTGGCTAGTTACTCTATAGTGTAGAAAAAGATCGTTAACTGTCTCAACAGTTTCCCCACAAAATAGGCATATTAAGCACAATGGAATCCCTCTCTTCATTAGGTTGTGGTCAGAACTGCTTCCTTAGCCAATAACCACACAAAACATGATACTTAGAGGGGTATTTTGGATTTCCAGATTCCTTTCCAAGGACAGTTACTTGTCAACGGGAAGGAGTTGTTCAACCAGTTATAAGCACTACCTTGAAAATACCTTTTTTGTTGCCCTTCCACCATAACGTATCCTGACTACCCTTCAATCTGTTGAGTGGACCCATGGTGTTGTAAAGTCACTTGCATACTGTTACCTCCAAATCTGCCAACCTCAGAACCACTCAACCAGCCCCTCAACTTTGCAGTTTTGATCATGCTATTCACACCCTCCATAACAAATAAAAAATAGAAAAGGAGATAGGGGTCTCCTTGCCTAAGCCCCTTTGTGCACCGAAAATTCCAATAGGGGATCCATTAATGAGGACTGAAAACCTCACTGTGGGGATGCATTGTTTGATCCACTGGATCCACTTCCTTCCAAAACCCATCCTCTCCAGAGTACTGAACAAGTTTTCCCTATTTGCATGATCATATGCCTTCTCCATGTCAAGCTTACACATGATTCTTGGCTTCTTTTGTTTCTGTCTAGAACTGCATCCATGATTTGTCTACCTTTGATGAAAGCCATTTGCTGAGAATCCACTAGTTTGGCCATGACCCCTATCATTCTCTCTATGAGAACTTTGCCGAACAGTTCGTAGATACTTCCAATCAAGCTAATAGGCCTGAAGCCTTTCAATTCTTTGGCACCTTTCTTCTTGGGAATCAAGGTTATGAAGGTGGCATTCAAACTCTTTTCAAAAACTTCCTGATCATAGAAGTTTTGAAAAGCTTTCACCACCTCCCAGCATTTAAGGAAGAATCCCATAGTGAAACAATCAGGGCCAGGGGCTTTATCGATTGCACGCATCTTCAAACAGTTTAAACCTTCACTTTCCTCAAAATTTCTTTGTTAATGCATTTTTTCCTCACCATTAACACTATGTTTGGATCATTGTTATTCATTGTATTGTATTGTATCGTTACTATAGCTACAATGTTTGTTTTGATTGTTACTTAAAATGTATTGTATTGTATTGTTAAATTTCGTTGTTACGTAACAATGAAAACCCCTATTTTTATGGAACAACCAATTTGGTGTGTTCCCATTGTTACTTAATTTCTTTTTCTAATAATATATTTGCATAATATTTCAAAATACTATTTTACCCTTTATCTTAATTATTTTAATCTAGTCATACCTCTTACCCTAGAATAATTAAGAATATTTTAGTAAATTTATAAATTACAGGACAATACGATATGATCAAACCAAACAGTTAAAATGTTATTAAACAACAACAAACAATACAGTCTAACCAAACATTATATCTACCATATAATACAATACAATACATTATGAAATAATGAGTAACAATGATCCAAACAAAGTGTAAGTGTGGGGCAATTGTTGTTCCAGGTCTCCAACTGTTTGTTTGTGTTCAACTTCTTGTAAAACTTTACAATTTCCCCTTCTATTCTTGAAGGATCCTGAGACAGTTCCCCTTCTATTACCAGTTGATCGATGTTATCGTATCTTTTGTGAGCATTGGCCATTTTGTGGAAGAACTTGGTGTTCCTATCCCCTTCTTTGAGCCATAGTGACCTGGATTTTTGCCTCTTTCATATTTCCTCATTTTTTAGTAACTCCTCATATTCTAGTAAGGTTGAGTTCTTGCTTGAAATCTCCCATTTCCTCTGTCCTTTGATTATTTCATCGAACTCAAATAGTTTTTTAAGAACATCTCTCCTTTTTGCTCCTAGATTCCCTTGTTTACTCATGCTCCAATACTTAAGTTTGTTTTTAGAGCCTTAAGTTTTGAAGCAAGAACAAAGTCAGGTCTACCGGCGAAGTTGAAAGAATGCCACTAGCTACTAATTCTATTAGTGAAACCTTCTGTGCCAAGCCACCAATTTTCAAACTTAAAGTGCTTCTTTTTGTTCTATACATAATGCTACAGGACCGTCTATGTAGAACATTGTGCCTTATGTTATTGAAGTTGTCATCCCACTCTTTTGATATCAAAATTATATCGATTCTAGAGGTTGTCTCGAGATTTTCCCCTTTGAACCACATGTTGTTGTCTTCTTGTTGTAGGTCTACAATAACATCACATACATCCCAGGTCTTCAATAACATCTAAAATTTCCTTCATGCCTTTGGTTCTTCTCTCACAATTTCTTTTCTCTGAGATGAACCTTACTACATTAAAATCACCATATATAGCCCAAGGTCCTTCTATTATTCCCCTTGTTGAGAGATTTGCTCTCAATGCTACCTCCTGTCCATTTAAGTTCCTCTCTTGTTGGGATATGTCTATTTAGGGGTGGAATTGGGGTAGGGTGGAGCAGGGCACCTTGGACAAGCCTAGAATCTCAACTATGAGGAAGACAAATTGATATGGAAGCTGGAGAAAGATAGTTTAAGGTGAAATCAACCTACAAATTACTAGATATTTCAACTTAAAACCAAGGAGTTGTGGCATTGGAAGATGATCTGGAAAGGGAAGATACCACATAAGGTGGCTTACTTCACATGGCTTGTTGCGAGGCAATCTGTTCTGCTCAGGATAACTTAATGAAAAGGGGAAAGGACTTATGCTCCAGATGTTTATTTTTGTGAATTTGATACGGACAATAAACCATCTTTTTTTGCATTGTAAAGTGATCGAGAAACTATGGAAGTATTTCATTAACTTGAGAGGTATCACATGGACCATGCCTATAAATACTGCAGAAGTCCTAGCATGTTGGTATAGAGATGGAAATAAGTCAGGACACAAGGAGAGAAAGAAGATTGTTCCTGCCTGCATTTGGTGGACAATATGGAGTGAGAAATTAGAGATGTTTTGAGAACAAGAGCATCCCTTTCCAAAGCATTAAAATGAATTGTTTAGTGACCTTTTACTTTTGGTGTATCCATACTATTCCCAAGGCCTTTAGGAGATCTCCAAACAACTGGTGTTTTCTACTACAAGTTAAGACCACTACTTTTTTGAGAAAGGCCTTATTCCCACCACTTTTTTGAGAAAGTGGGAATAAAACATGACAAATATAGTAGTACTAAAGTTGTGTTTTCTATTAGAGAACCGAACGTGTTTCTCTGGTATATTCTGGAAAAATGCTTGAAGAATTTTGTCCTTTTATCAGTTTCTCAAACTCTGTTTTTTTTAGCAAACCAAAATTTGAAATTATTTAAAGCTTTTTTGGAAATTTAGAAGAACTTCTTCAATTCTTGGAAAACATATTTACCTCTTCAATTTCAAAGGTAGTTGAAAGTTTTTCTCCAAAGTTCGTAGAGAGTTATTGTTTTGTTCCAAGTATTTGCAAACAAAATAAGCTTTAAAGCTTTTTCCCCCCAACAGTGTTGTGAAAAGCGCGCTTCAAGCGAGGCGATCCTTGTGCGCTTTTTTATCTTGAGGCGAGGCGATCTGAAAAAAGCTCTCGCTTCAGATGAAGAAGCGAGAAGCGACCCTAAGGCAAAAGGGCAATAAAGCGCGCTTTTTATAAAAAAGCGACAATTAGGGTTTTTTTTTTAAAATTAGGTTTTAAAAAAAAAATCTGAAATATAACCTTCTCTCTCCTTACGACTCTTCTTTCACGACTCTTTCCCTTCTTTCTCTCCTCGCGACTCTTCTTTCATAATACTTCTTTCACAATACTTCTTTCCCTTCTTTCTCTCTTGACGATCTCGACTGAGGCTGCCTCTCTCTTCAACCTCGACCGCGACTGCAACTAACTTTTTGTTCATCTATTTTTTAGCTAATGTTTATTAGTTCATCTCTATGAGTTTCTTTTCTCCTGAAATATACAATCTTCGCCTGTGCTTCATCTCTTCATCTCTCTGAGTTTCGATTACTCTAGTTTTTTCTTCTTCTTCTCTTCTTTTCTTCATCTCTGCTGCCTGCTCTGTTTCTAATTACTGACTGCTGCCTCCTTTTTTTTTTCAATTCTTTTTCTTTTTTTAAAAAATTATTTTGTGATCAGTCTAGCAGCCTTGTTGAAGAATAGGAGTTTGAATCTATGTGATTTAATTATGTTTTTTATTTTTTGCTTTATATGTTATGACTTATGAGTATTTTTGCCTATGTAATTTCTTTCAATCTAAGACTATATTACCTCCATTTAGTTATTTAATATTTTTTTTATTTTTATTCTAAATGTCACTTTTTTTTAAAAAAGCGTGCGCTTCGCTTCACGCTTCTTGCTTCTGTGAAGCAAGCCCTCGTCGCTTTTTTCTGCTTCTCGCTTCCCAAAACACTGCCCCCCCAAAAAGGCTATACTTTGATAGTATGAAAAATTGAGGGATCGTCTCCAAGAAAATTAACTATTTAATACGTGAAGTCCACATAAAACTCCACACATAATCTAAGTGTTAGAAATATGCATAAGAACTGCATCAGTCCAAATTGTCTATATTGTAGGGTAGTTATTTACTAGGGTAGTTATTTACTGGTTAGTAGTTAAATTCTATCTAATCCTTATCTTTATTCTTAGTTTTTTAATCTTATCCGTAGGAGTTGGTTTACTTGTAAACTTCTATATATATCTATGTTATAATGAAGTAAGTAGTTTTGTTTTTCATAAATTTTTCTTTGTTTGTTTATCAAACTAATGTTCCTACTTGTTCAAAAACAAAAGAACATAAGATTATTATGTTTTTCCTTCTCTCAAAACCAACGATTGGTATCAGAACATTTATTTCTTGAGGGATCCGTGGGTGTTTTTATTGAACAAGACAAGTTTATCAATTATGGAAGCAGAATCAAGTTTTTCTTTAATGGCACCACCTGTTTTTAATGGTGATAACTATCAGATTTGGGCGGTAAGGATGGAAACATATCTAGATGTCATGGATATGTGGGAGGCAGTCGAAGAGGATTATGAAGTTCCTCTGTTGCCTAACAATCCTACTATGGCCCAGATCAAAAAACATAAAGACAGGAAAATCAAAAAATCAAAGGCAAAGGCCTGTTTATTTTCAGCAGTATCTTCTTCAATCTTCACTCGAATTATGTCTCTAAAGTCAGCAAAATCCACCTGGGATTATCTCAACACAGATGAAAGGATTAGAGGTATGCAAGTGCTAAATCTTATAAGAGATTTTGAGATGCAGAAGATGAAAGCAACTGAAACCATCAAAGATTACTCTGAAAGGCTCTTGAACATAACAAACAGGGTAAGATTGCTTGGTTCCGTGTTTAATGATTCACGTATTGTTGAAAAGATTTTGGTAACTGTGCCAGAAAGATTTAAAGCAACCATAACTACTTTGAAAAACACGAAGGATCTGTCCAAGATCACCTTCGCAGAGTTATTGAATGCTTTGTAGGCACAATAACAACGAAGAGTCATGAGAGAAAAAGGAAATACAGAGGGAGCATTATTTGCTTAGCCTCAAGATGGAGGCAAAAACAAAAAGAAGAAGAACAAGAAGAATGGTGAAAGCATTTCAACAAGTACTACCAAAGGAAAAACTAGACACTTAAAGAAAAGTTATCCTCCTTGTAAGCGTTGTAACAAGAAAGGTAATCCACCATATAAATGTTAGAGAAGGCCCGATGCTAAATGTAGTAAATGCAATCAACTTGGACATGAAGCAGTAATTTGCAAGAACAATAGTCAGCAACAAGAAGCAGAGGCTAAAATTGTTGAGGGTGAGGAGGAAGATCAACTCTTTGTTACTACATGTTTTTCAAGTAGATCATCAGTGAGTGTTGGCTGATTGATAATGGATGCACTAATCATATGACAAATGACATGTCTCTCTTCAAGGAATTGAAGCCCACGACCATTACTAAAGTCAATAGGTAATGGCGACCATCTTCCAGTAAGAGGGAAAGGAACCATTGCTATTCCAAGTAATTCAGATACTAAAACAATTTCTGATGTGCTTTATGTACCTAACATAGATCAAAACTTGTTTATTGTTGGTCAATTGATGGAAAAAGGCGACAAGTTTAATTTTGAAAAGCATTGCTTGATCAAGGATGAGAGGCAAAATTTTCTTATTAGATCCATTTGTGGAGGACCATGTTGTTTTTTTAGCAAAAGAAAGTGTTGCAGAAGTATGCACAAGAGACTTGGACACTATCACTATAAAGGGTTGGTTAAAATGCAAAAAATGAAAATAGTTAAGGACTTGCCTATTTTAGAAGTACATTCTTCAAATTGTCTTGCGTGTCAATATGATAAACAAAATAGACTTCCATTTTCAAAGACAACTTGGAGAGCCTCGAACAAATTGCAACTAATTCATACTGATATAGCCGGACCACAAAGGACTCCTTCACTAAAAGGTAGTCTTTACTATATCATTTTTGTAGATGAACTAACCCGCATGTGCTGGATTTATTTTCTCAAGCATAAGTCAGAGGCTTCTAATGTTTTTCAGAAGTTCAAAGCAAAAGTAGAAAATGAAGCCAACTGTAAAATTCAGTTCGTAAGAACAAATAATGGAAATGAATACACTTCTTATCAGTTCGAACTTCGACATGTTATGTGAGGAAGCAGGGATTCATCATCAGCTTACTACTCCCTATACTCCACAACAAAATGGAGTAAGCGAGAGAAGAAACAGATACATTATGGAGATGACCAGATGCATGTTGCACGAGAAGAACTTGCCAAAGAAATTTTGGGCAGAGGCAGCAAGTACATTAGTTTTTCTTCAAAATAGGCTTTCCACAAAGGCAGTGAAAGACCGAACTCCATTTGAAGCTTGGTATGGATTTAAATCATCGTTAAATTTTCTTTAAGTGTTTGGTTGACTCTGTTTTTCCTACATTCCTCGGGTTAAACGAGATAAACTAGATAAAAAATCTGTCCCAGACATTTTTATTGGATATAGTTCAGTTTCAAAGGCATATAAAGTCTTCCAACCACAAACTGAAAATATAATCTTTAGTCGAGATGTGAATTTTATAGAAAATGAAGAGTGGTGTTGGGAAGACTCGAAGAAATTTGTCGTTAACACTTGTGACAAAGCAAAAAAGTCTCCTACCTAGTTTCTTGAGAAGAAAATATCACTCTCATGACAAGATTAAATGGTGGATCATTTACCAGTCAAAGGTACTCGACAACTCAGTGATATATATAAGAGATGCAATGTAGCCAAAAATGATAAAAATGGGTTGGGGCAATGAAAGAAGAGTTGTTTATGATTGAGAAAAACATGACTTGGGAGCTTGTTGATCACAACCTGAAGACAGAAAGATAATTGGGTTGAAATGGGTCTTTAGAACCAAGCTAAATGTCGATGGTCCGGTGAATAAGCATAAAGCAAGACTTGTAGTTAAGGGGTACACTCAAATTTTTGGTGTGAATTATTTTGATACATTTGCACCACTAGTTAGGCTTGACACGATCAGGTTACTTCTTGCTCTTGCTGCACAGTTGGGTTGGAAAGTGTATCAGATGGATGTCAAATCAGCATTCCTTAATGGCTTTCTACAGGAAGAAATTTATGTTGAGCAACCTGAAGGATTTGTGAAGAAAGGAAATGAGGACAAAGTTTATGGGTTAAGAAAGACACTTTATGGACTTAAACAGGCACCAAGGGCCTAGTATGGTCGAATAGATGGCCATTTACTTGGCTTAGGCTTTGAAAAGAGTCTATCAAAATCTACTCTTTATGTTAAGCATCATGGGATTAATATTCTTGTTGTGTCTATATATGTGGATGATGTACAATTTATAGGAAACAACACAAAGCATATCGAGGATTTCAAGCAAGAAATGATGCAAGCCTTTGAGATGACTGATCTTGGTCTAATGTCTTATTTTCTTGGTATGGAAATCAAGCAGGGACAAGATGAAGTTTTCATTTACCAGAAGAAATATGCTAAGGAAATTCTCAAGAAATTCAACATGGAAGATTGCAAGGAGATGAATACTCCTATACACCAAAAAGAGAAACTAAGCAAGAATGATGGAGCAGAGAAAGTGGAGGAAACGTACTTCAGAGGCTTAGTCGGTTGTTTGATGTATCTCACAGCTACAAGACCTGATATTTTGTATGTTGTAAGCACTCTATCGAGGTTCATACATTGTGCTTGTGAGGTGCATCTAAAAGCAGCAAAACGAGTTGTTAGATACATCAAAGGAACCATCAATTATGGTGTCAAGTTTTAGAAAAAAATAGATCTGAAACTACTTGGGTATTCTGATAGTGATTGTGCTTGATCCGCAGATGACATGAAGAGCACATCTGGATATTGTTTCAGTCTTGGCTCAGGAATGTTTTCGTGGTGCTCAAAGAAGCAGGACATTGTGGCTCAATCCACTGCAGAGGCGGAATTTGTGGCTGCAACAGCAGAAGTAAATCAAGCATTGTGGTTGAGGAAATCTTTTGGTGATCTGCACATGAATCAGACAAAGGGAACTGAAGTATTTGTGGACAATCAATCTGCAATAGCAATTTCTCATAATCTTGAAGAAAACAAAACACTTTAACATCAAGCTTTTCTTCTTGAGGGAAGTGCAAAATAATGGTGACGTGATTCTCCTCTATTGCAAAACTGAAGAGCAGCTGGCTAATATCTTCTCCAAACCATTATTAGGCAATAAATTTCAACTTCTCAGGCAAAAACTTGGAGTTTGTTGCTCTTAAAGCAAGGACGAGTGTTAGAAATATGCATTAGAACTGCATCAGTCCAAATTGTCTGTATTGTAGGGTAGTTATTTACTGTTTAGTAGTTAAATTCTATCTTATCCTTATCCGTAGTTTTTTAATCTTATCCTTAGGAGTTGGTTTACTTGTAAACTCCTATAAATATCTGTGTTATAATGAAGTAAGTAGTTTTGCTTTTCATACGTTTTTCTTTGTTAGTTTATCAAACTAATGTTCCTACTTGTTCAATAACAAAAGAAGATAAGATTGTTATGTAATTCCTTCTCTAAAAACTAACACTAAGCATCTTGGATTATCCTCGGAACTTATTATCAGTCCTCAGGTATGAAACACATTTCTTAAAAATGATGGACCCATGTGAAAACAACTGTGTTATCTTATATAATGATTTTGCTTGTTGCATCATTTTTCCTTTATGTTGATGAACATTTAACTTGTCACCAAAATAGAAGGCTGTACAGTTTTTTTTAATTAACGAATTTGGTAAGAAACCTGTACAGTTGATTTAGGCTGTATAATATTTAAGAAAATCCTAGGTTCCAGTTTAGGCTTGTCATCATAGAAAAAGAGAGTTAATTTTTCATGTGGTGAAATTCAAGGTGCTACTTAATTATTTCTAGTGCTTAAAATTCTTTAAGCTAGAGCTGTACAGGGACACAAATTTCAGTCTTTAGTATTGATGATTTGGTTACAGTTTTATTAGTAGCTACTTGTTATTGGTCTTGTATTAATTTAGTTTAAGATTGAAAATATCATCAAATAAGTGAACTTCTTTTATAGGTACTCGATGCATTGGTCAGTCTATTCTGCAGGTCAAATATTTCTGCAGAAACATTGTGGGATGGTGGTTGGCTTTTGCGCCAGTTGCTTCCATACAGTAAGGCGGATTTTAGAAGTCATCTTGAATTATTGAAAGTAAGTTGTTTTGCAAACAACTAGAAACTTACCTCTTGTACTTCTTCATTTGCTTTATCTATGTTGGTTGAATTTTTTATCTAATTGTGTCAGCAGTAGGTGGTGCGATAAAGGCTTGTAGCATTAAAGATTGCATTAAGCAAGTTTTTCGAAAAACGATGAGGATTATGCCTCTTTCACCCTACTCCCTTGGTCCCATTTTATGTGACACTTTCCCATTTACTCTTGCAAAAGAACACTTTTATCTTTGAGACTGCTTAATTTTTTATTCCTATTTACGCTGACGGACATGACTTGTTGGGACCCTCACCATCACTTATTTACAATCAAATGACTTGTGGAACTCTCTTCACCACTTATTTAAAAGAATACTTTTGGTGCTTTGCATATATTTGGTTAAATTCTCTTTCATCTCTTAAACTACATGCAAGTCAACACCGTATAAGTTGGACGGAGAAAGTAAGAATTATATCTTGTTAAAATCAAAATTTCCGAAGAGTCTTCATAGGAGGGTTGCTTCTTTCGTTCTCTTTACTAGATGATAAAAATAAATTTTAACTTTGATTGTAATAGTCATTTCTTGGTTAACCTGTTGTTAATGAGGTGGGTGTTTGTAATGTGTGAAGGATACATTCCACAATTGTACTAGTTGTATTCTTGATGAAACAAAAGGAACTTGGCCTGATCTGCTAATTATGGTACTATGTGATGAGTGGAGGAAGTGCAAAAGAAGTATGTTATGCCCATTCTTCCCCTTGTTAAATGTTTCTGCTATTCCCTTTAGATGATAAATTAATGTGAAGATCATGTCTCTTGCAGCTATTGAAGCTTCTTCTCCAAGGAAAGATCCTAAATTAATGCTTTTGCCCGCACACAAGTCCCTTTCTGAAGGTATGGTTGTTCCTCTCTTCCCTTATTGATCTTTTGGCTTTAATTATCTTAAGGTTATGAGAAGGAGAGAAAGCCCAAGATAGTCCCTTATCTTTGGGTTAAGACTCAGTCATCCTTGAATTTTTACCTGGAATACTAATAATCCCTTGTATTTGCAATTTTGGTGCACTTTTGTCTTTTGATCCTTACCTCAAACTTTTGCCTATTTCTTGACATTGATTTTCTCCAAAATTTATTTATGGAATGTTTAATTGTGTTTTTATATATTTAGTGGAAATAATAACCCCATGTGAGAGAAGGTGAAAAGAAAACTTGTTTTATTTAGTAGAGATATAACTTAAATTGACAGGTTTATCACGTCGATTTCACGTGCAATAATACAAAATTCTCTTCTTGCAACGTCATATGTCAAGGTGTTCTTTGTTAGTTGCAATTATATTTCTTCTGAACAGAACAAGGTGTTTTTCATCTCACCTTCGCTCACATGGAGTTATTATTTCTACTAAATGTGTAAAAAGATGATTGAACATTCCATATATAAAGTCATGGACAAAATCAGCATTAAAAAATAAGCAAAAATTTGGGGAAGACCAAAAGTACACCAATATTGCAAATGTGAGGGACTATTAGTGCCCCACATGATAACTCAAGGGTGACTTTGAGTCTTAACCCATAGATAAGGGACTATTTTTGTCAATTTCTCTATGAAAAGTAACTTCTAATTATTTAGAGTCTACTGAATGTTTGATTGGCATATCCTGACTCTTCTGCTTTTCATTTTGTTGTATTGTTTTTTCCATGACAGAAGTTGCTTCTGGGGAATCATCTTTTGCTGCTGGTGAAAGATTGTTCGAGATTGTCAAGGTTGTCCTGCATCTTATCTGACATGAATGCTGATGTTTAATGAATATTTGGGGCCTCCTCATGTTTGAGATGGAAAACTAGTGTCCACCGGGAATCTCCAATAATTAATAAACTTGGCTTTAAATTGATATCCTGCTAATCTTTGTTTTGATAATCTGCAGGTGTTTGTACTACTTCATCAGCTTCATATTTTTTCAGAAGGAAAATTGTTGCCCGATCAACCTCCTATACATCCTACAGTTGATGTCATGGAAACATCTCGAGCAAAAAGGGCTGGCATTGACAGTTTGGGTCCAAAACAAAGCGCTGAATTAAGTCTTGGTCAGTTTCTGTTTTTTGTTTATCCTGTATTCTTCCTAACAGCATTTCTAAACCTCAAAACAGAAGAAAAGAATTCATAACCTCCCAATGCCACATCAAATACTAGACCAAATGGTATTAACATATCTAGTCTATGAAGGGACCTATTGTCAACGTTCTAAACCTGCTTTGCTCTGTGGTTCTGTAGTTGGTGCGGTGCCTTGTAGAATTGCATTTGAGAGGGGCAAAGAACGTCATTTCCACTTTCTAGCCATCACTATAGGAACCTCTGGATGGCTTATCCTTGCTGATGAATTACCTGTGAGGCCAAGCTTTGGTGTGGTTCGTGTAGTTGCACCTCTGGGTGGTTGCAATGTAAGTATACCTTTTTTGGGGGCTAATACTGCTATCCATTTTTTAAATAAGCTATGCGCTGTTTTATTAGGTAGATTTTTTTATAAAAATGACTAGGCTGCTTTAGATAAAACTCAGACCTTGCATTGAGTAGCTTTAGAAGAACTAACAAAAAGAAAGCAAACAACCTTCTCGAAATGAACCTGAAAATTCGACCTTGCAATGATATCCCTAATCCCAGTGGTCTTTTAAAATGGAAACCTCACTAATTACTACTTCCCAATCTGTGGTAGACTGGAATTTTCTTTGAAGAAAAAATCAGTAGTTATAATCTATCTAGTCTATGGTTGTCATTTTCTTGCTTTCCCACTTCAGCCCAGAATTGACGAGAAGCACATGAGATGGTTACACCTTCGAATACGTCCATCCTCTTTCCCTTGCACAGATGGTGCAAAGCATACGGCCCATCCTAAAGTCAAGTCAAAAGCTTTGGTCGATGGGCGGTGGACTCTGGCTTTTCGAGATGAAGATTCTTGCAAAGCTGCTTTTTCTATGATTGTTGAAGAGCTCAAGTTACTGAGCAGTGAGGTTGAGAGAAGAATAAAACCTATGCTTGTCATTGAAAGAACTATTGATACTTCAACAAAATAGATTCAGGTCTCATGAGTCATGAGAGTACGTCTACAAGAATATGACCATATAGGGATTTTCACCAGTTTGATATTTCATTCTCTCTCTACCGCAATATCATTTTATAGCAGGTGGTGGAGATAATATTAAAGCTTTACCACCATTTTGTACATGTTTAAAGGAAGCCCTAGGTGTCTGTAAATTAGAGTATGTGATAGTGCCGCCCATTCTTGTATATTAGGTTACCTTTATCATTTCTGATGTATTAACTTTACTATTATGTATGGTCAATTTTTTAGTTCTTTGAATCCTCCTCCTTCCTCACATATGTAAAGATGTTGTAGCAACTCCGCAAAATGTAAAAGTTGTGACTTGTGAGCGAACTTCTGTTTTCACTAAGTTTGCTCAGTTTTCAGATACTCTGTGTTAAAAATTGGAGTTGCGTGCATTTATAAAGTATCTGTCAGTGTTTCATTCCATTTCAGTAAGTGTTTCATTTGTATATTTTAATGTGATCAAATTATTTCTGTAGTTTTTTTAATTATAAATTTTAATTTTTTGCTGTTGAAAAATCGATATAAACATTTACGTGCATCAAACTACATGAAGAGTAATTGCATGTATTAGTAAAATTCATCATTCGAAAAAATGGTATGATGTTAAGAAGGAACTTTCACATAATCAAATTACTCTGCATAGCTATAACTTGATAATTATAATTTGTAGCTACATGTTATATGGAGGAGAGAGGCGAGCGAGATTGGGAGAAAGAGGAGAGGCGAGAGAGGGGAAAAGAGTGGGAGAAAGGTGAATTGTATATGTATATTGGTTAGATAGTTGGATATTGTACATATGTATTTGTATATATGGCAAGAGAGATTGGGAGAGGGAGGAGAGAGGCGAACGAGAGTGGGAGAGGGAGGAGAGAGGCCAGCGAGATTGAGAGAGGGAGGTGAGAGGCAAGCAAGAGAGGGCAAAGAGCGGGATAGATGTGAATTGTATATGTATATAGGTTAAATAATTGTATAGTATATATATGTATTTGCATATTCTAGCGAATTATACATACACACACGTGACTAATTATAAAAACTCGAAGTCAGCCCACGTAATTAATGTATAATATTAGTAATGTATAATATTAGTCGCGAGTGATAATTATAGTAAATTATAACTATGATGAGTAATTAAATATTATAAGTTTATTTTGTTGCGTAATTTTCCCTTTGAAGAATCCACTGTATGTATTCATAACATAACATATATGGAAATTTTACACAGAATGAAAAACCTTCGGAACTTTGATATCAACGTGTTACCCCTTAATGGGTATGGCTAGGCTAGGGGTGGAAGTGGGGTTGAGTGGGTTTTGTCAAACACACAATTTTCAATTCGCTCCACCTCGTACAGTTTGACATAACATTTTTTTAGGTGAAATGGTCTGGTAGACTTTTATACTTGTATGTGTTTGTGTTTTAAACCCTTTTACTTAATCATTTATCAACTAGATTCATAAACTCAATATAAAAAAAGAAAACATATCAAACCCCTCTAACCATGACCAGACTTATGTGGTATTTAAAGGGTTGAGTTGGCAAGAGTGTAGTCACACACATGTGGAGGAGAGTGAACTTCATATTTAAATTTAAAAATATTTAAAAATAAAATATTAAATTTAAACAACTAAAAACTAAAATATTAAATTCAAATAAAAACTAAAATATTGAATTAAAACAACTTAAAACCAAAATAATAAAGAAATACTAAATTTTAAAAAGTCATCATCTTCTTCCTCAATTCCCCCTACTTTTCGTTCATCCCCATTCTTGCCCCTAACCCTTTAACCTTTATTCTCAAGACTTAGTATCACATTTAGCAGGGCATTGACACTTTCTAATCGTCAATCTCAAGTTGTTATCACTGGAGGGAGAAAGCAACGTTGATTTTATGGTGATGCTCGTCGGAGTCTACTGTTTCAAAGTGGAGTAATAGAGAGGTGGCATTGATCTTTTTCACCAGAACGGGAGGCGATAAGGGGGTTTAGTGGTACAACGGAGAGGATAGAGAAGAGAGGCGGTCCATGGTGGCTCGTAAGGGTCGTCGATGGTGTATCGACTTGCCATTACTGATTTTGTGGAGGTTAGAGAAAGAGGAAAGGAAAATAGTGAGGTTTGCAATGGAGATGGAGACGAGTACAAGTCTCGCCGGCAAGAAGAAGTGGTGGCGGCGACAACTTTTGCCGGTGGATTTTAATGTTACACTGTGCAGTCCCAAACTTTTTTTAATAAATTTATAATTTATTGTTTATTGTAATAAAGAGAAGTAGATAGAAGAAGAGGAATTTTCTTCTTATTCAAGTGTATATTCCAAATGGTGAGTGATATAGTGTTGAGATATCACTCCCAAAGGTCACAAATTAGTAGGCATAGTTATCCAAATGGTTCTTATCACCTTGGAAGCATATATACATGAATACAATTAAGTCTTGGTTATATCTAAAGGACAATCCACACACTTCAATGGATTTATAACACTCCTCCTTGGATGTCCGTAGATAATGTGCCTTGTTAAAACCTTACTAGAAAAAATCCAGTGGGAAAAAATTCTAGTGAAGGAAAAAAAGTACACATATGTTTTGGTACGCATTAGTTGTTGCCTCATTAAAAACCTTGCCACGAAAACTCAGAGGGACAAAACCCCCTATCAAGGGAAAAAGAATACAACACGTATTATACTCCCCCTCATCAAAACATCACTTATTTTCTTATGATGATGTCATCCAGTCTTATATACCAACTTCTTAGATATTAAAAGCCTCTTTGTGATCAACTCACAATCATGAATATTTTGCATGATTGAACTTATTTATGATACCATTTTCTGATTTCATGAATTTGATGAGGCTTTGAGTTTAGCCGAATACATTCTTGACAATCACTCTATTCGTGATCTCATTACTGCAAGTAAATTTCTCATTCAAACTGTTCATAGCAACAATCATCTTATGGACACTTTCATTTGCAGTTGATTATTTTCGTACATTGTGATTGGTATATTCTTTTTAAAGAAAAATCACACATTTCTTGAATATGGTGTGTCATTGATCTTAACCAAATGCACTCTCAACTTGCTTCATAGAGGACTATTATTTTTGCATGTAGGCTACAAATGATTGTTCAATTGATCGCCAAGATATTCTTGTGCCTCCACATGTAAACAAATAGCGTGTTTGAGATCCAGCTTCATGCGAATCAGATAATTATTCTGCATCTGCTTAACTAATCAATTCTGCCTTGGATTTCTCGGAATAGAATAAATCCATAACCATGGTCCTTTAAGGATATTTGAGCATGTGGTTAACACCATTTCAATGTCCTTTTGTTGGGGAAGAACTGAATCTTGCCAATAAATTAACTGCAAAATAAATATCTGGTCAAGTATTGTTAGCAAGATGGACTAATGCTCTGATTGCACTAAGATATGGAGTTTCATCACCAAGAAGCTCTTCATCCTTCTTTTGAGATCAAACTGAATCAACATTTATGTCAAACAATCTCATAATCATTGGGGTGCTCAATGAACGAATTTGATTTATCTATATCAAAATCGCATCAAAACTTTTTTGTGTATGTTGATTGACGGACAAATATTTCATTCGTCAAATTTTTAATCTTAGGCAAGACAAAATTTTATCTTTTCAATATCTTTTCATTTTAGATCCCCTTCTCAAATACTCAATAGCTTTTAAAGCTCATTTTTCATAAAAATTTAACGACAGTTAGGTCATTCTTTTTGTACCCTTTTCTTCCTTGATTATTTCAATCCATATAAGAATTCTTGAAGCCATCATCGCCTTTGGGCAGTACAAACGGTCGGACGGCATCGGGTGTGGCATGCCATCATAGCCCTTGGACTTTATTGAGAAAGTTCCATCCAAACTTTTATGCTTCAGACACCTCGATTACCTCAAGGATTTCTATATAACCTTCATTATTGTCTAGCTAGACATGATAATTATTCATTATATGCATTTAAGTTTTTTATATGTTGTCATATCAAAACAAACCTCATTGCATCCACCATAAGAGAAAACATCTCCAATAATGTCGGAAATTTTGCGACAAATCTTTATGCCCCAAGACACAAGTTGTACTTGATATATTACGATTATACTATCACATAATAATTTATTGTATCCCACTGACATTATACATTGATTTATGGACTATTAGTCCAAAACATCACTTTTCTAAGTGAAACAATATACTTGAATTATGTATTTTACTTGGCCAACCATTTATCTGTCCACACTATATGAAAAATTTGAATTCAAGATTCTTGTCACAATTTATATCATTAAGCGCTACCTCATATCAAAGATACCGTCGACAGTTATTTGATATCGATTTCAACATGACATAACTTATCGAACTTAATTTTTCATTATTTTCAGGTACTTGAACCTTTTCCAAGGTTTTATGAAGTTTTATATCGTGGTGCTATCTTATTGCCTCATTATCATGACCATATTGATGATTTGCTCCTCTCATTCCTCAAGGAATTTGATATTTGGAATCGATTGGTCTATACGCTTTCGACGTATCATAGACTCTGTCCATCAAGGACTTCACATTGGATCATTTGCAGTTGAATTATATCATAGGATCAATACATTCATCTGATAATTGAGTTGCAACATTATGCAAATGAATTATCTCTTGAACTTTAAGTTCACATATTTATTTAACACGAGGATCTAGATAATTCATCATTAAACCTCACACACAATTTTCAGCTGTCAATCATCTCTTCCCCTAATGTTAGAAAATATAACATTCATCCCAACCTTATTTGAGAATTCATCTTTGTGTGTGGTGGAACAATTAAAATCATAATCGCACATTCAATATTTTAGATGAAAAATTATTTGATTCCTGAACCTGAACAAATGTTAGTGGAGAAACCTTGTTGG
Organism: Solanum lycopersicum; assembly: GCF_036512215.1. Classification (NCBI taxonomy): domain Eukaryota; kingdom Viridiplantae; phylum Streptophyta; class Magnoliopsida; order Solanales; family Solanaceae; genus Solanum; species Solanum lycopersicum. The sequence goes on along the minus strand of NC_090806.1, from coordinate 11,448,745 downwards.
CTTAATACATACATGTCTTGCTACATGTTAAATAAAATAATCTCATATTTGGGAGTTTTGTTCTCATAGTCATGATTAGCTATAATTGGAGGCATACAATTTGTGCTAAATCAACCAGCATTGTCAATATAATTTCATAATTTGGAACTGTGCTCTTAATTCAACAATTCGAGCAAACAATGTTACAAACCCCAATTTCTAAGTTGACACCAAAGCACATATGATCATCGCATAGATGCATCCAACATATAGTTGCAAATGATCCACATGACAGGTGAATGGACCCATATTCACTTTTTTATATGTTTCAAAAATTTCACCGAATTATAATCCCAACCTTAGCTGGTACAATAAAAACAAGCAACACAAGAGAATTCTTAAAGAATCTTTTATTTCTTATCATATAAGCTACATAAATTCTCAATTATATTTTCATCACATTTAAACCATGATGGTCAACTGATTATGCCAACTGATATTTATTTTAGTACACGTATAATTTATTTTTGCATGGGATTTCATCAACATGTTCATGTTTGTCTGCAACAAACAAGAGGAAAAGTGGGGTAATCTTTTACATAAATATTAATAACCCTCTTCGATTGTAGTAATTATAACACTCTGTAGCCAATCAGACCAAAAATTATTTTTTCAGAAAAATCTGTAGGTGCTAACAATGGTGGCATCGACGGACCGTAGCCTGAACCACGGTCCGTCCCGCACAACCGTCGATGGGATCAAAAACTCCCAAAAATTTCAGCCTAGAAAAATTGGTTAAGTCTTGGACGACAGACGGACTTACGACCGTCCATCAAGACTCCCTTCAACCACTCTCTGACAAGAGCTATGGATGACCACATGGTTCGTAGGTGGAAAAAATTTACAGCCAGTTAAGGGAAAATGCAGTTGGGTCAACTTAAAATGATCATAACTCTTAGCACAAAATGAATTAGGTCTCCCATGACCTACCCACAGATAGATAATTGAATTATCTTTCCATAGACACCAATCTTGCTAAAATCAGATCTCCGAGTTAAACGTTATGCCCATTTTAGTAAAGACATGTCGAACAGGCCCTCACGACGGATCCACCGACGGGGCGTCGTGCGCACGACGGACCGTCAGTCCTGGCCGTCGTGAGGCTCGACAGCAACCTTCTCAGAGGTCTTTTTGAACTTTTCCATTCCGTTTAAACCCTAAGTTACGTCTTTTTGACCCTAAATCATTAGATTTTTAGTCACTTTAAGCCTAGAAACATAATTAAAACATATCCCAGTCAAATCATTAAATCAAAACTTAGAAAAATAAAAGCAAGAGAGGAGAAAAAAAAGTTCAAGAACCCTAGTTCAAGAACACCACAAGCTCTAACAGTTTCAGCCCCAAAACTTAAGTATTTTTTCGTGGATTTCATCACCAGGTATGTGGGATTTCACTAATGGGTTCCTTTTACCCATTGGGTCCTTAGTTTCAGTCAGTTCTTGATTCTCTTATCGTGATTAAACCTAGGGTTTTTAGAACTTTGATATAACTTCATGAATTTATTAAATATATGTTCCAAATCAGATTATCATGTTATTACTCAGATTATCGCATGAATTTAAGAACCCTAGCTTTGTATTTCTTTAGTTCTTGAATTACACATGCTTGGTCATATATTTCAAACACTTCAGATATGCATGCCTCAGTTATAAATGCATAATTACCAGATTAATTTTTGCATTCTCAGTTTGCTTGTTCAGTTTCGAGCTATCCAGTATTTATAGAAATTCATATATAATCAATTAATTTACAAAATTCATTGGGAGTAGCATAATACTGAGTTGGACTAGGGTTTAGCGTACCCAATAGTCCCAAAACTACTAGCCGAGTAGGTTGTAAGTCCCCTCTGTGGGCAATCAGCTTAGTGATCACGCCAACATGCCTTTATACCTTTGGTAGGGTATATTGGGTCCTCTCAATGGGGTGTATACATCAGACTCCATATTTAGATCTAGTGGTTTTATTATCGGTTATTAGTCGCTCCCGCACTTCATTCAGACTCTCTGCATTGACCAATTATCAATATATTCAGTATTCAGTTTCAGCATGTTATAAATTGGTCATTGCATCCAGTTAGCTCAGAAATCAGCACATCACGTTCAGATCATTATACTTGTTTTTGTGCTTGTTCAGTTATATTTTATTTCAGTTTTACTGTATCCTACATGATTAGTACTGACGCATACGTGCGCTGCATCTTCTCGTGATGTAGGTTCAGGTTCTCAGCATCCAGATCACGCATAGATCAATTTCTCAATCTCCAGTTCAGCAGATTCAGTGGTGGGTCCTCATTCTTCGAGGACAACAGTCATGAGTTTCATTTCAGTCTTTAGTCATTTAGTTTTAGTTTTTGCAAGATTTAGTTGGGGCTTTTCCCAGGCTATTTTCAGACACAGTTAGATTTATCTTAGTATTGAGTTAATATTTCTTATGTATTAAACTCATTTTTTCAAATATCTCAGTTATAGAATATGGGTATTCCCCATCTTTTCATTCTAAGTATGATTTAGCTTCCGCAACAGTATATTATCTTTAGTATGCCCATGATCATGCCAGCAGGGTTAGCTTGGGATCACTTGTGGTCCTAGGTTCCTTGTCTGCGTCTTGGGGGTAGCTCGGGGCGTGACAGTAATATGAGGATAACAAATATTTTCATAATTTATAGTCTCAATATTTCTTTTTAATTCATTCGAAACTTAAAAAGTTTCTTTTGAGACTTACTACAACCGTACCCCAATATGATTCCTCTGGAAATATCAAAACTCGTTAGAGCATGTAATTTATTTCTGTGTACTATCACATATTTCATGACACCATCCATATGATGAACATCTCCTTCAAGGAGAAAACTATATTGTTATTGTCATCGTCAAAATTATTACTAGCAAGACATGTTTCTTGCTTTACTTTTGTTGTACCATAGGTACACAATAAATGACGAATTTGTATTGTCATACAATATCTTTGATCATGACCACAACCTTTATAGGCAAAAGTTACTACTTTCTTTTTGCCCTTTCGTTAGTTCATAACAAATGTACCATAATATTCATGACGTATAAACGCACATGATCATTGACCGTTCATGGCAAATAAAATTTATTTATTTCTCTCAAACCTCTCGTAGAGGTGAATTGTGACATATATCTAACCTTTCATGAATATATTTTTATTCATATTTTTCCTTATATTTTTCCATATTCACTCATGCCTATTACAAGCCACAATCGTTTCATGAGTTGACGATAATCATTTATGCATGTCATACCTTTATATTTGCCATATTTACATGATTCACCTCAACATCACTTTGAAAAATAGAGTGCAGCACAACTTTATATTCTTTTATTTTGATGGAGGATCTATAAAACTTGTCAAATTATTGGGTTGACAACATTCACAAGTCCAATGACCTTTCATATCATTTTGATAATAAAAATTGCCTTCACATTTTGAAGGACTATTTGAAGAACCCATAATGTTCTTCCTTTTATAATTACCACAACGATGACTATTATAATTATGTCATTTCACGCCCTTCTTCATATCGTTAATCATTTGTCATATTTTAGACTAATTATTTACTATTATCGCATTCATACGATAGAATGAAGCAAGTTTACATTGAATTTCAAATTATCATATGTTGCTATCATATTTTTTTCAAGGAATATAGCAAATTCAATAGGACGAATTTCAAGGCTTTTCATCAAAACCTTGTTCATCATTATATCATCACTATGGTGCATTGCCTCAAACTTAATGTCTTATCCATATATGGCGTGTTACGCCAAATTTATGGGACTTGAACTCAATCCTTATCATCATGGTGCATCAAAACTCAAATTGATGTCTAACCCTCTTGGTGCGATAGAACTTGAATCTACCGTCTTACCCTAAAGTAATTTTTCTTATGGTGCATCCAAACTTTAACCTGATATCTTACTCTTTTAGTGCGATAAGACTTGAATCCATCATCTTACCCTCTAGTAATTATAAATATTAATAAGTTCCTCATAATTAACACTAAGAAAATCAACATGAAAATTTACTTTTTTTATCCTTCAATTTTTTTCTGAAACGAAGAATTGTTGGTATAACTATAAACCAATGTATAAAATTGTTAAAGCAAAACAAACGAATATCTTGTACCTTTTCATATGACACATATACTAAAATAAACTATTAGTATAAGAGGAACTTTTGAAAATATAAATGTGTAACAAGAAAATTAAATGGAACTTGTTCCTCCTCACAAGTGTTTCAACTACAACACTTTTGCGAAGAGCTACCACTTTTAGAGCATATTCGTGCTGATAACGTGTATAATAAAGAGAAGTAGATAGAAGAAGAGAAATTTTCTTCTTATTCAAGTGTATAACCCAAATGTGAGTGATATCTCTATTTATAGTGTTGAGATATTACTCCCAAATGTCACAAATTAGTAGAGATAGTTATCCAAATGGTTCTTATCACCTTGGAAGTATGTATACAATTAAGTCTTGAGTATATCTAGAGGACAATCCACACAATCCAATGGATTTATTATATTTTATTTGATGTAACTTTGTTTAATAATTTTAAAAAATAAATAATGAAGATAATTATGACATGAATTTAATTTATGTGACATGGATTTGATATGTCACCTATTAAATGCGAGTGAACTACACACATGATAAGAGGGGTTTAAAAGTATTCGTTTGAGTGAGTTTAAGGGTTTAGTTATGGTTAAGTAGACGTATTCACAATACAAACTCGTACAAGTACAAGGGTCCACCAGACCATTGCCTTTTTGTTATTCTCAACCTGCTTAGCCCCAGCCTAATAAATTCGTTCTGCTCCGTACTACTTGAGTTTTTTTCCTTACTTTTATCACCTATATATACAAGTATTTTAAAGTTTTATAAAGTACCATTGAATTTAACATTTAGCAGGTTTAATTGAAAATAAACCCAAACGAAAATCCAAATCTTTAAAAAGTAAAAAACAAATGTGGCAGACACCTAAAACTTTGTCGACAAATATTGTAGGAGATCCACCCCTGCCTGGCACCTGCATAATTTTTAAAAACCAAAGCTTTGACCCGCCTTGCCTCGCAGTCTCATTCGATTAGAGATTGACCTGCCCTGATAGCTTTAAACCCACATCACCCCCATTGGCTATCTTAGGTATGAAATAACTATTCTGTTGGATTGGCCATGTAATTCGTGACCAGTGGTGTTAAATGGGCTGGTTGGGTCAAATGTGGGCGGGTTGAAAATGGATAATCATTCAATCCGTCCATATTTGATATGGGTAAAAATTGATTTTGTAATAAATGGGTCGGATAAAATACTATTTTATCAATACTTTCATGAGTAAATAGTACTTTACTTAAGAATTCAATATGGAGAAGATATTTTAGTCCCTTTTTAGATGAAAATTTGAACATGCTTCATTTAGTTTTATTGCATTATAAAAGTAAATTAATAAATTAAATCCTGTAAGTTTTCAATATAAAATAAATTTATGTAATAACAAGATGAAAATATTTTTAATTTCAAAGTAAATGAATATTTGTAATTTTAGGACTAAAACATGTTTAATGCACTTTAAGTAATGTCAATACTAATACATGATTTGCTTATTTTACACTATTATTGATTATCCAATATTAATTAAAATAGATAAATAAAATGTATTATAATGAACAAAAGAAATGTACATCTAAATTATATATATTTGGAGGATCAAAGACTTCACATTTTCAATTAAAGAGATTAATAGTTAGTTCTATAGAATAACATTAAAAGCAAGAGAAATTACACTATTTTTAGTGATATTATTAATTTTGAGTCAATAAAACTTAGAAGCTTAACTCATTTGACTAATTCATATTTTACCTATATTTATATGGGTCAAATATGGGTATCAATCCATATTTTATTCATGTAAAAAATTACTCACCCAACCCATTAAAATATGGACGGTTTAGGCGGGTCACCTGAATATGAGCTCATTTTGCCGATATATGGATTAATTGTTTAGAGTCAAGATTGTAATTTTTATGTTGTTGGATACTCAATGTTTTTCTTTTCACTTCAATTTGATCGATATTATTATTTATAACGAATTGTAGGTAAAATTGGAAAACTGGGAGGACAAAAGAAAACCAGATGGGATGGGTTATTATTGACCCGCTTGTTAATATTTAATAGATGTTCGAAAAGAACAATAGCTAAGACGAAATAAAAATAATAATTTCAGTATAATGTCGAATATTTAAGACTTTTTCAAGTGAAGTTTTAGTAACTATAATGGTATTCAAAGTTTATAACAAAAAATAGATTAAGGAAAAGGTGCTTACTTTCATAATTTTAACGGTTAAATTAGCTTTAACTTAATGCTTGAGCAAAACAAAGAAAGGAAGGTTGTAATTAGATTTTTTAAAAATCCTATTGGTATTTTTTGTTGTGAGAAACACCTTGTACGTCACTAGTCATTCATTTAACCCCCCCCCCCCCCCCCCTCTATAATATGTTTTTCCTTCTTTTTTTTGTTGGCGTATTACAACCCTTTGTTTTTCAATAATTTGGACCTCTTATGTATAACTATTAGTCTTTCATTTTTTTGTGCTATTCTCTTTTTCTTGTTCAACAACAGAGAACCTGTTGTTAGTCTTCACCTTAGATTGACTGATGTGCTCTTTGTTAGTATTGATCTCTTTTGCTTTCTACCATTGGCAGTTATGTCTCTATTCTTTATTATATTTGGAGAATTAAAATAGAAGAGTGTAGGGTTCGAGATGACCTAATACTTGTATTAATTGACTTTTTGATTAATAGACTTTGGGTGAACTACCAAAATCTTCTTTTTCTGAGTGGTCTTGTAAACAATTATCTTTACGTTGTTTTAGCAAATAATCATACTTAATTAAACAATTATCTTTACGTTATTTTAGCAAATAATGATACTTAATGGCAATTCACTTTGATACTATTTTATCTATGTTGTATCCTCTTCACTTATTTATATTGTCATGACCCAAAGTATATACTAGGTGTAATATGACGTATAGAACCCCGAGAAGCGTTACACAATTTACTTACCATACATCATAAAATATAGTAGATACAAAGACTTTTAGATAAATTATTTCATACAAAAGAGTTTGACAAAAAAGGAAGTCTGAAAATAAGTTTCAAAGCCATCTAATACATCATAAGGAAAGTTATTAGAATGTAACTCGTATATACATCAGATACAAAGTTTGAAATGAAAAGATATAAAGCAATAAAGGAGTCTTAATCCTCGAAACACGAGGACTCACCAATTTTTAAAGTCTATGAAGGATCACTAGCCATGAGTTTGGAAGGGAGGAACGTCAGGAACGTCAGACCCTACATTAATGAAACAATGTATGTACAAGTAAGCATTAGAACATATAATGTTCTAAGTATGAGATAATATGCATAAACATAGGAATGATAATATAAGTTACTTAAAACGAGTAAACATGATAACATAAGTGACTTAAAATGAGTAGGCATGATCATAATGGTACATTAAAAAGCTAGGTGGAAAATGATGAGATATTGAGATTATGATAATGGTAAATGGATTGTGAGTCACCCATGAGTCTTTTTCTAGAAGCTAGTGCTCAGCAAGGTGTATACGACAATTTGTGTGACGACCTTGGTACCACCACCACATCATCTTATTATTTCATCTTCTCATTGCATCGCATTGGCCAATATTATTGTGTTGTACAATTTGTTTTTGTGCTGATTTAACTATTATATGCCCTTTTATGTGTTTACTTTATTTGTGCCTCTCCTTATAAATTGGAGGCACCAATCCCGAATTGGACTTTTCTACGTGAAGGTGAAAGCATTTCATAGTTTATTTCTTAAGTCTATTTAGTTACTTATACTCAATTCGATTAATCCACTAAGTACTTAAACATTGTACTTACCTCCTACTTTTTTTTATCCATTTCATGCATATCCTAGTTAGGGTGATTTTCGTATCAGTTGATTGGATCAATAGAGTTATCTCTTTTGGAGTTGTGGTGACTGCGTACTTTTCGGATCTCCATTAGCCTCCATATATCCTTTTAAAGTCTTTAACTTTTCTTTCAAAGACTTGAGATGTATTTCATAATTTAGAAATTAATTAAATGGTCTTTATTCTTATACTACCAAATTTCGGTATATTCATTATTTCTTTTACCATTTATGACTGGACTTTTCTTCGTAAGTCTCATATGTGTATTTCTTTTGGCTTACACACTTTTTTGGAGTTACAGGATGTGTGTCATCATGACCTCAATTTTTGGGTCGTGAAAAGTTATTTAAACTCTGTTGTAGCGATGTGATAGGGAGGGATAGAGATTGGATGAGTGCCTGACTCCGAATTCATGCAAAAATCAATATTCCACTCCGAATTTTATGGTTTTAATTAAATAAACCTATGAACCCATGTAATTGATGATCCCTAGTTTTTGACTACTTTATGGGTTAAGTGATATTGTCTTAATGCTTATGAATTCTAGTGTAGTTTTCTATGAGCTATTAAATGATTAAGAATTGTATGCAATTGATGTATAATTGGTATTAGATTGATAAATATATATTGAATTGGCTTAGTTTCATTGAGTATTGTGATTATTGTATTGAATTGATGTTCATGGTCATGGGTAAGGGTCTTATGGTATTGAATTGGATCATTTAGACATGGATTGAAGTGGTGAGAATGGATTAATGGTAAGCTGCCATAATTCTCTTTATTTTATGTTAATTAGACTTTAATTATGTTGAGATTGGTATGGTCCACTTATGGTGGCGGTGCTATGTGCTTTACTTGCAATTGATGTGGTGTTGTCGGCGTTACTTTATGTATTATGATGATCATGAACTTGTCGACACTACTTGAAGTATTAGGATGATTTGTGTATTTGATTATGTGAAGTATGATCATATATACCTACATGTTAGTAATGTGAAAGTATGTGTTCTTCTATTGATATTGTTAGGTGATCATGTTAGACTATGACTATGTCCTTATGTGTGTAGTCTTAGAGTTGATGCATGATTGATTATTTCTACTTGACTATATGAGTCTATGATGGTTATATTGATGATGTTATAGTAGTTTATAGGATGACCTAAATATGATGTTGGTTATGTCTATGTATTTCTAAAGTGATATGTTATATGTGAAGTATGTTGTGTCTTGATTTGGTAGACTTGTGTACCTTACTTGATACATGTATGAATGTCAATATGAGATGTCTTGACTTAAGATGCTAAATGACATGTGACCTTGAATGTATGAATGACATGTAACCTTTAATGATGTTAAGAAGGTTATTTATATGGAACCTTGAACCTAGTGGTAAGGTTGTTAACATGAAGTCGAAAGTCGTAATGGTATCCTTCATATAATGAATGATGGACTTAGGGTTGGTTGGATGGAACAACATCATATCATCCTTAGAAAATTCATGATGAGCTATCTTGTCGCCATTGTAAGGTAGCCCTAAAGGACCTCTTTGGTAAGGTGAATGTGATTGGGTTATGAACTTGATATGGAACCCCTTTAAGTTAAATGAACCTTTAATGTAAATTACTCGATGAGAACAAAGGCTAGCACCGAGTGATTATGGTAAGGAAAGTAGATCTAGTTAAAGGATGAGTCTAGAGTACAAAGTAAGCCCTTCATATTTCTTAACCATGTGCCTACATGGGATGTGTCCTAGTTCTACCCTTGACAAGTAGAACACCCTCATAGTAGTAGGTTACAACTCCAGATTCCATGTTTAGCTTTCATGGTCTATTTCGATTATTGGATATTCTCATCACATGGGATAACTATTAGCATTAGAGAAGTTTTATGAAGTTTAGATGGTGGTATGAGACGTTATCTAGACATTGCACAATAGGCTTTGAAGATGTTAGTGAGAGTCCCTAGGTCTTCTTCAATACCATTAATTGGATGTCCTTATGTGATGAATGTCTCTTAAATGTACTACTGAATGTAATGACTTAAGTTAAGAAAGTATGTTAAATGAATAAGTACTTATCTAGAGTAGTTAAGGGTTGTCTAGTTAAGGTGTGAAGAGGGCATAGAAATGGTGACTTCGTATCTTACCTAGATAAGTCTTAAGGATAACTCTAGCTAGAAAATATGATTGATTATGTAGACATGATCCAAACTTATGTAGTCTTAAGGTTTACTTAGGTAATCTTGAAAAGGTCAATGATGGACTTATCTTCTTGATTTACTTAAGTAAGTCTTTTAATAACCTTTGGAAGGGAGAATGTGATATTATATGTATGTTGTTGTATTAAATAAATAATCTTATCCTAGGCAATCTATAGGATCTCTTAAGTGTGTGTGTAAGGGATTTTATGGGCGGTCGCTTCACAACTCACTCAAGTGAACCTTACAATCACCTTTGGTAAAAGGATCTCATGTTGATGTGGTTGATGTATTGTAAGTGTGTGTATCTCATTATAGGTGGTCTTAAGGATTATTTAGGTGTGTCTAGAGAAGGTGTATGAGCGGTCTCTCTTTGTCTTACTTAAGTGAGTCTTAGGATAACTTTTAGTGAGATGATTGCATGCTAGAATGTATTCTTTGTGAAGTTGATATGCGTGAATTCATCCACTGTAACAGTGACATAGTTCACTGTAAGGTTTTATAAAAATGTACTAAATTGATTAAGTGAATTCTTATGTGTTTCTAAGGTGTTAAATGTTGTTCTTATGCTTATGATATGATATTTTAATCAAAAGATGCATATTCCAATAAATGTCCGTTTTCATGATTTTTATACATTATGTCATACTTAGAACATGTGTTTGTACTAATTTCATGCTTTTATCTATCTCTAAAGTGATTCATAGGTGAAGGTTATTTTTGGAGATAATCTTGGATTAGAAGATCTTTAAAGAAAGTTGAAGTATGTCCTCATTTGACTCGAGGGCATATATGTCTTTTACTTCTTTCATTGAAGTATTGTAATAGACTAAGTATTTCTATATTCGTATTGTATGAGACGTGTCCCAAAATTTATTGAGTTTGAGATTTGATGAAATGAGACTTAGTATTTCTTATGGATTTTATATGAAAAGATATTTTATGATATTCGTGTGAAAAGTTTTAATTCCTTATTACTTTTCATATGTTATATGCAATGAACGATACGAAAGGACTTGTACAAGACCTCCGAGAGGTCAAGTACGCCGGTCAATGATCTAAGGAATCCCTAACTTCTAAGGTATAGCTGCGGGCCGTGACACTCTCTAACCAGAGTACAAACATAGATATGAGAATCATGAATATCACATGTCAATTCAATGCTCAAAACAAACTCTGCTATACATTAGACTAGGCAGAATTTGGATGAAAAAAATGCAATAGTCATCCAGTCAGAGACAACAATAGTACATGTTATCATTGTGTCTAACACCTCATCCTATAGTCTTCTCAAGAAAGCATAAGAATAAGCTCTATCATCATTAGGGAAGACTCCACTGCCTTGTTGCGTCGCTCCTCAGTTTTTGGCTTTGCCATCTTTATGTATATATTTGTTTGTTAATGTGGCTTCTATGAAACTTGTGATATTAAGCGCCCTATTCGGTCAGCTCTGTTATATTTTTTGATTTTATATTATGACAACATAGTATTGTTTAGGCCTCATCAACCTCAATTTGTTGCAAGGATTGTTATTTAGTTAGTCTATGTTTATTGGCTCGACCTAAGTTATGTTATTAAGTTCCAGCTATACCCTTCGAATTTAAGGCGTGACACCACCCTATTTGAGCTTGATTCTTTTATTGACTCAAGTTCAATTAATGTTCTTCTTGTTGCAAGATTCATTTTGTGCCATTTTTTTACTAATTCTTTGTGGTTGAAGAATTTTTGTTTGGAACTTATTTTCTAAGTTAAATAAATGTTTTAGATGCTTTAAGGTAAGTTTCTACACCTACTTCGCTTAGAATCTCACGACTTACAGTTGAAAATTGATTCCTACAACGTAAACTTCTTTTTGGTGTGTTTCTTAGAATTATGACATCGAGATGATGTTGAACCTTTGAGGAAGTTTGTTTTGATTGATTAATAGAACCTTTTGTTGAATTTAAGTTTCCTCCAATAATCCATCCCCCTCATATGTTTACGTTTTTATGTTAGTTTTTTTACTTATGAGTGTCATAACTTGGGGAAACCTAGTCGTTATTTAGTTATGAGCTATTTTGATGTGTATATTAATGGTGTAAAAGAGATGGATGATAGTGAACCACTTTTAGGAGACACGTAAAGAGATTATTGATTGAAACAGTGTGAAGTATGCCTAGTTATACTATATTGGGGCTTGCCACTCTCATGAGATATCGATTGCTTTTTCATGTTGTTTTTAGCTACCGGTTTAGTAGATATTGTTATGTTATTCTATCAAAGTGGACTGGTCGTAATGATGACATTACTTTGTCATCAATAAAATATGAATCTTGTTTGTAGCCTTATTAACTTTTGGTGTTACGATTGTTTGGTCGAACTTTATAAAGACACCTTGAGGCTTATGTTTGAAAGGTATGTTAAGGCTTAAATTTTTCTTCTATGATAATTTTGATGACTTAAGTTTATTATGACATGTATATTGTCATTATTTTACTTGTAGTATTAGTCGATAAGTCGATCCAACTGGATCTAACTAATAGTAGCTTGTCAAGTTGTCAAAACTCAAATTTGTCCTTTTAACTTCAATATTTGTGAAATTAGGTCTTAGTCCTTACTCCACCCAGTGTTATGAATGGCGAGCGCCATTCACCAAAGGTGATATGGCGAGGCACGGCATTCTCGTCATTTTGCACAGAGGCGAGCTCATATAGGTGACCTGATGGCTACGTAAATGACGACGCCATTTTTATTTTATTTTTTTAAAAAGATTAATTTAATAATATGTCAAAATTACTTTTTTTTTCTATTTTCAAACTTTCATCAACAAAAGTCGCGTTTTCTCCTTACCATGACTTCACCTTCAGTTGCTACTCCTCTTAGTCTCTTCCTCTCGAGTGGTTGCTCCTCTTCGTCTCTTCCTCTCGGGTTTTTGTTTTTCTTCGTCTCTTCCTCTCGATTTTTTGCTCCTCTTCGTCTTTTCTTCTCGAGTTGCTGCCAGCCCTGAGGACCCAGGTTTACCTCTTTTTTTTCTTTTTCTTTTCAGTTTTTCTTCTTCTTTTTGAGTTCTCTACTTCTCTTCAACTTCAAGATTAATATGCATTTTGTGAAGATTGTTTGTTAGTTTGTAACTATGTATTGTTGATTGTTGAGAGGTTAAACTTGTTATACAATTCAATAATCTATTAATTGATATTTATATATGCAATATAATATTTTTAATTTTTGGTATTAATTAGCGGCTTAATTCAAAAAGGCAATAGCCTCACCGCGTGGAGAGGCAAACCCTTGTCGCCTCTTGCCGTTCAAAACACTGCTCACACCCCAAAAGTTAGCTCAATGAGAGAAACATTGTCCAAGCCTTATAAGGAGTCCACTCATCTCATTAATCACCAATGTGAGACTTTATCATTCTTTAACACCCCACCTCACGCCCAGTGCTTAACATTTGGTGCATGAACAATTTTGATTTTGGGGGTCCCAACATCGGGTGAGACAGACCTTGCTCTGATACCATGTTATATTAGGTCTTAGGCCTAACTCACACCCCAAAATCTAGCTTAAGGGGAGGATGATTTCTCAAGCCTTGTGAGGAGTCCACTTATCTCATTAAACACCGATGTAAGACTTTTGTCATTCTTTAACACTCCGCCTCACGCCAACTGTTTAGCATCTAGTGCTCTCATACCAATTTGTAGAAAATATAAAAGGAGAATACTATCTTTAGAGAAATATTCAAATTTTATGTAGGCTACTTAAGGACACTTAGAGATGATTACAATCATCAACTACATCTCTATTTATACTAGTAATAATATAAATCAACTGTCTTACACAAATAACTAGATACATGTATCACAATTTACTAGACACATGTATTACAAAATTCTTAAAAACTTCTTGAAAAACTAAGAGACAATTTCGGAAGACTAAACATTGATGCATTAATTCCAAGACTTCCCTTTAATGCATGTGCTTGACAATTCAATGCTTTCTTGAAGATAGCAAAATTTTTCTCTAGGAAGTGCTCTGGAGAATATGTTAGAAAGTTATTCTCCTGTCTGACAATAATGCAACTGAATTTCACCCTTTTCTTATGCTTCTCAAATTCTTAGCGATTGCAAATGGATTCTTGGAGATTATCACAATATAGAACGTCTGTCCCTCTATTTTGTTTTTCATTAATGTTTTCAAATATTCTCGTAAGCCAAATAACTTGAGAAGTAGCTTTAAATGCTTAGGCATATTCTGCTTCGGCAGTGGATTGAACAACAACACTTTGTTTTTTTGATAATCAAGAATAAATACTTGATCCGAATAAGAAAACATAACCAAAATACACTTGGCTTGATTCTTGCACGAATCTGGATAATAAACTAGCAGCAAACATAACGTCAGTTCTTGTTGAAGTAAGATGTAGAAAACTTTCAATCAAGCTCCTATAAAGTGAACTATTAACTTTCTTTTGTCCATTATCTTTTTTGAACTTCTCATTTGTTGTTAATGGTATGACCACAGATCTGCAATCCATAGTTTTGAATTTTTGAAGAATACCTTTAGTATACTTCTTTTGAGAAATAAAATTTCCTTCTTTCACTTGAGAAGTTTCGATGTCCAAGAAATAATTTAGCAACCGAAGATCACTTATTTCATAGGCTTACATCATATCTTACTTGAATTTTTGTATCATCTTCACATCATTTTCTATAAATAGCAGATCATCCACATAAAGACAAATAATGATAATTTTGTCATGTTCTTTCTTCACATACAAAGTGGCTTCACTTTTACTTCTCTAAAAATTATTTTTCAAAAAGTATACATCAATTTCATTGTACCAGGCTCTTCGAGCTTGCTTCTGCCCATAAAGAGAGTTTTTAGCCTGTACACCTTCTCCTCTCCCCTTGAACAAAAAGTCCTTGAGATTTCTCAACATAAATCTCTTTATCAATTTTTAATTAAGAAATTCCGATTGAATATCAAGTTGAAATATCTTCCATTTCTTTTGTGCAGCAACAACAATTACGGTTATAATTGTCTTAAGATGAGCAACTGGAGAGAAAGTTTCATTAAAATCAATACCTGATTTTTGCGTGAAGCCTCTAGAAACCAACCTTGCTTTGTGCTTTTGAATATCTCATTGAGTTTCATTTTGTGAATCCATTTTAGACTTACAACTTCTCTTTCTATGGGTATAGCCACAAGCTCCCAAGTATTATTCTTTTCAATCATCCAAATTTCTTCTTCCGTGGCTTTCTTCCAAACATCATGCTTTATTTTCTTCTAATAATTTTCGGACTCAACATCGGTTACATCTTTGATAAATGTCACTCAATATTTTTGTTCCTCTTGGAGGCGGTTTTTATTTGAAATTTCTCTTCCTTGAGGAACATCTTCCTCTTTCTCATCTTCTTCTTGATTTGACATATCTAAAGATATGATAGAAGTATTCTATGTCTTTTTATCCTTCCAATTTCATGTTTTTTTTCATCATAAATGACATATCTACTAACAATAAGTTTGTTAGTTTTGACAGCGAGAAGTCTATAGTCTTTTGTCACATCACTATAACCAAGAAATATACATTTTGATTTTTTTCAATCCAATTTTGTTCTTTTCTCAGTAGGTACATGATCATCACAAATAAAACTCAAAAATTTTAAAATGAATTATATAAAGTTTCATTCCACTCCAAACTTCAACTGGTGTCTGTCCTTCAATGCCTTTGTCGAGCATCTGTTAAGGATCTACACTGCTGTATGTATTGTTTGTGCCCAAAACTATTTTGGCAGCTCTTTCTCATTCATCATATTTTGGTCATTTCAACAATTATTCTATTTCTTCTTTCATATACACCTTTTTGTTGAGGAGTGTAACCTGATGTAAGTTGCTTTTGAATATCTTCATTTTTGAAATATTCTTCAAATTCTCGACTTGTGTATTCACCTCCTCTATCACTCCGAATGATTTTGATGTTGCAACCTTTTTGCTTCTCAATAAAGGCTTTAAATTTCTTGAATATAGCAAATGCTTCTGATTTTTCTTTCAAGAAATAAACCCAAGTCATTCTTGAAAAATCATAAATAAAGTTTAGAAAGTACCTCAGACTTCCAAGAGATGGAATATTCATTGGTCCGCTAATGTCGGTATTGATTAGTTCCAAAGATACACTTGCTCTCTAATACACCCCTTTTAGAATAAATTTTCTATATTACTTTACCATTATATACCTTTCACATGGAGCCACCTCAATCTGTATCTCGGAAGACCTTGCACCATGTATTTTTGCTTGATAAGTTTCAAACCATGATAATTTAAGTGACAAAATCTTTTGTAGCAAAGCCATGAATCATTTATAATTTCCTTTTCAATGCATTGTAATAAAATTGCAAAGGAAAGTTTCTTTTTTTATCATCTTTACTTCAATAATTAGTTGATTTGGCTCAATTTTATCATAAATTGTGCAATAATTATCGCTAAACACAAGAGAATAACCATTTTCCATGAGTTGACCAACTCTAAGCAAATTTTGTTTCAAGTCAGAAACATTAAGAACATCATAAATATTTTTACTGCTCTCTCTCATGTTGATGGATCTGGTACCTTTACATGTTGCATCAACTAAGGCTCCGTTCTTCATTCTCACTTTTGTAGTGACGCTATTATTAATCGAGAGAAAATTTTTTTCATCTCCAGTCATATGATTGCTACAACCACTATCAACATACCATTCATTGTTTTTGTTGAAGCATCAGATTAGAAGCAAAGAAAAGGTTTTCTTCCCTTTCTTCCTCTTTTTTTCACAAAAAATTGTTTGCTCCCGTTTCTTATGCCAACAATCCTTCTCAATGTGGCCAAACGTTTTACAGAACTTTACAGAAACGACTAGAACTTTTCTCAACTTTTCTTCAACCTTCTTAGAAGAACCATCATGATCCTGCTTCTTTTTTTGGATTGTAATTTTTCTTTTGTTGATCTTTTGAGAATTTTTGTGAATTCTCATTTGAACAGGATTGGAAAGTCGTCTTTTTGGGTTGACTTCACGAAAACATCTCGTTTCTCGTATGCACAAAAAGATCCAACTAGCTCTTTGATGGAAACCTATGAAAGATCTTTCGACTCCTTAGTGATAACAACAATGTACTCATATTTTTATGTCACACTAGTTAGAATCTTTTCCACAACTTATTGGTCAGAAATTGTATCACCATGATTTCTCATTTCATTAGCAATATTCATAACTCTCATGCAATATTCATTTATTTTTTTTCAAATTCTATAATCTTCGAATTTTGAAACTCTCTTTAAGAGCTTGAAGATTTATAGTGTGTACCTTTTCGTCACTATACACCTCAGTTTCAAGAGAATCTTAAGCTTGTCTCACAAGTAGAAACTTGAGACTCCCATTTGGATTTTGCTCAAGACTTTTGCATTTTGACGATACTTAGCCTCAAGATTTTTCATCTCAGCTACTGTAAGTTCACCATTGTTTTCTGGCTCTTCAAAGCCATTTGCAACAATAGTCCACAAACGTTCAGCTTTTCAAATGTTTTCTCATTCTTACTTTTCAATATTTAAAATCAGTTCCATAAAAAAAAGGAGTAAGAACATTGAAGAATCAACACCTTCATTTGTTTTGGATGCCATATTTTTTCTTCACCTAACCCCAAATTAAGAATGAAACCTGCTCTTGATACCATATGAAATTAGGTCTTAGGCCTAACTTACACCGCAAAAGTTAGCTCAATAATTCCACAAAATTTATAAGAAGTTCACTCATCTCATTAACCATCGATTTAAGACTTTTGTCATTCTTCAACAATATTAATTTTAGTCAAACTTTCAAAAGTCAAACCACCTAGAAATATATTTTTTTCCTTAAACTATATTATATCACCTCAGAAATAGTCGTGTCACTCATTCTTATAAGTTATAAACAACTAAAGAAAACTATAATAAGATTTAAACAGGGGAATAGAGACAAAAGAAAAAATGACAGGACAACTTCCACAAATTCACAACATTTTGTAAAAATATTTCAAAGATGAACAATTTGAAGTGTTGAAAGCAAGACTTCAAGGACTTTTAATTGACATATATGTCATATATAAATTCAAAATACACCGGGAGTTATGAGAATTTGGTAATTAGGTTATTAACGATCTTCTCTCAAATATTTATTTAACTTAAACATAATTGTTTTTAAGTATATATATAATGTAATTTTTTATTAAGAGAATTTGAATAAATCCCTTAACGACGTCTACTTTCGTTCCTGAATCCTATGTCCTTCGTATATTTTCTTTATGATTTTAATATATTTAATATGAATTTCTCTTTTCGGATATCAATTAAAAGATCTTTTTAGTTTATCATATCTATTGGTCAATGAATACCACATGTACATCTTTCTTTTTTTCACGAGAGACTTCCTTCAATCTCCTCAACACAAATATTACATCTGATGTAGATCTACCATGTGAATATTATTAGTGATGTTCAAGTTTCAAATTTCATATGATTGATCAAACAAAGTTTACAACTATTATTAATTATTTTATTTATCTATATATAATTGATAAAATATATTTAACCTCTTTATTCTTATGTGGAGGTATGTATGATTCATGAAAGAATTTTTTGACATACTAATCAAATATATGCAGAGTCAAAAGTATAATCATTTTAAACGAGTGAATGATGAGAGATGTACAGATGTATATTTTTTTTTATCTTAAATGAGTAATAGTAGTTGTTCAACTTATAGTAACATAAATTATCTAAATATATAACTTATTTTATTATATTTTTACATATTTTTTACTATTTAAATAATTTATAAATTTTTTTATTTTTTCCAAATCTCGAATGTATTACTAGATGTAATATATTGGGATGTAATTCTTTACTTTTCACGATATATCGATCAGATACATAACTATACAGGATGTATTGGTACATATACAATGTATAGAACACACATAATGTATCAAAATATTGAGTGATATATTCGAAATCGTATTGTATCGAGACGTTGAATGATATATTCATAATCAAAATGCGATATATCAAAATGTTTTGAGATGTATTCGAATTTCACCAAATTTGAGAAATTTATTTTATTTAAAAAGTATAAAAATATAATATATTTATCTCTTAACACCTCCTATAATTATTTCTTTTTCTGTTGTTTCTTCATTCGTGTTTACTATCTCACTAGGTAGTCCAGGGCATGTATGTCCTGTTCTTATAATTTCTTCTTCTAATACTAACTCTCTTGTTATATAATTTTCTTCTTGTCCTGTATTTATTAATATTTTATATTTTCTTTGGTCTATTATTCCTGTTATGAAATAATGATATGGTGTTATTTCTTCTTTATCTAATAGGCTTTGTGGAATTTCATATTTTCTTTTAGATGTACTCATCCTTGATGAGGTAGCTCTTGTCAATGTATTTGGTACGCTTGAAGTGCTTAATCTTTCTTTTACTATCTCTAAATCTTCTTCTATATCAATTTCTTTATAGCTATAGTCCTAAAAGAAATACATCTTATCGGGACAACAAAAAGGAAAAGTTCGAATTTGATACTTGAGAAGTATTAATTTACACTGTATGACAATTAAAAGTGAAGGAAGGTAATATTAGACATCCTATTCTTTTCGTCTAAATTTAATTGTCACATAATATTTTTTGAAAATTAATACATTAAATTAAATTATATTAATTTGATATTTCAAATAAATTTTTTAGATATTTAAAAATTATCTAAAAATTACTATAAACTCTATATCAGGATAAAAGAAAATTATGAAATGTTAATTAAAATTGTTATCATTTGAATCTAAAACTAAAATTATAATAATTAAAAGTAAATTAATGAAATATTAGATAACTAAAAATGAACGGAAGGAATAATCAATGGCATCATAGGAAAAGGAGAAGCAATGTGGTGAATAAACTTTTATGTGGGGGTTTGGGGAATGCGGGGGACAAAGGATTTATATAATTGTATTGGGATCGGAGAAATAAAGTGGAAAGTATGGTAGCAATGATGAGTTTTAAGTGCTCATTGTTTTTTATGTAAGAATTAAAAAAGTAGAAAGTAACATATGCTTTCTCTCTTTTCTTTCACACTCATCCTTTTTATTTTCTTCTACATTTATTTTTTGTTTTTAAAAAACTCTTCTTTATTGCTTTTTTAGTGAACTCACTTTTGACCAGTAATGTCTCACAGTGTTCAGTATAAAAGAAGGCTGTTTAATACGAAGCAGCAATGCTTATATATTTATATAATATAATAATATATAACTGATTTTTTAAAATTTATTTTATTTTAAAATGTTATAGTCAAATTAATTTCAGTTTCGAAATAATAGAAAATTAATTAATTGGACCTTTTAAATACATTTTTTTGGTCACATATTAGACGTGTACCTTATCATATCAAATTATTTGTCAATTTACATAGAATTAATTTTGAAAAATTCTATTTTACACTTTGATTTTTTGAATAATTACATTTCTTTATTATAATGTTTGTATTAGTAATATATGTATTAGTTATGCTTATATTAATTATATGTATAGACTATTTTTATGATTTGCGCGATTTGATGCATTAAACATAGCATGCATAAATAAATAAATAAATTTACAAACATACCTTCTACAATTGTGATGAAAAAGATGCAAAAGGGAATTTGAGGGGCAATGGGGCTCATAGTATAGCTAATGCATGCATTAATAAAATCATTGCATTGTAATTCCTATAAATTCATGGTAATGCACATCTTAATATATACTAGAATATATAACTAATGCAAGCATTAATTATACATATGTTAAACATGACTATCAAAGGTATTAATAATACAGAAGGCCAGTGCATAAACTATTTTTCCTAATGCACTCTACCAAATAATCTAATACAGGTATTAAGCTTGTGTCTTACTAGTACCTTGTTTGGTACTTTCTCCGTCCCATTTTATGTGACACCATTTCTTTTTTGAATAGTCCCAAAAAGAATTTCACATTTCCTTATATAATACTCTTTCCGTCCAGAATTGTTTGTCATGTTGCTCTTATCAAAAGTCAATTTAATTAATTTTCAAAGGTAAATTAGATTACATTAATTTGTTATTTTAAACAAAAAAAATTCGATATTCTAAAACTATATGAAAAGTACTATAAATTACAATTTTTTGCATATCAATATGATGAAAAAATACATCTTAAAATGTTGATCAAAGTTTTTATAGTTTGACTTTAAATATTGAAACCATGACAAACATTACCGGACGGAGGGAGTAAGTATTTAAAGGTACAATTCCTTTTTTACCTTTGTTGGTCCCACTTAATTTTAAAGTAGTACCTAATACATTTTTTAGGAGAAAGAAAATTAAGTTTATTTTTTTGAAGGACAATTTGATAAACATTTTTAAGTCTTCATTATTTCATAAAACTCGGTGTCCGATCAAATGTTGTTATATAAAATGAGACGAAGGAAGTACTATTTTTCAACCTATGTATAAGCGACACTTGTATAGTTATACACTCTATTGTGTACTAAGGTTTGCATTGCTAATACAAGGATTTTAATGCATGCATTAATATGATATAAAAACCAATTGTCCCTTAAAACCTTCTTTACATCCTTTCCACCATAAATAGTGGAGGGTAGCTTTGTAAATTTTTTTTTTGTGCAAATACACAATGCAATAAAATAATTTATGTAGAATTATGGAAGCATAACTAATACATGCATTGCTAATATAAGCATTAAAAATACACTCAATGGAGGACCCTTAATTTTTGTAGGACTTTGAATTATTTTGGGTTTAAAATCATACTTTTAGTATGCTTTTTAAAGTAAAAAAAAACCAACAAAAAAAAGATCTTGAAAATAACATTTTAAAACTTAAAAAAAAGAAAAGAAAAGACAAAATGCTTTCATAGGTAAAATAATATATATATATATATATATATATATATATATATATATATATATATATATATATATATATCGTGTAATTTTTTATCAAGGGGATTCGAATGAACCCCTGGAATCCACGTGAATCTGCCCCTAAATACACTCTATTTATTAATATTCTTAATACTCTTTACCAAACGACTTTTATAGTGCCATCTACCTAGAGACTAGTCAGCTATGATGGATCTAAGGGTATGCATTTCCTCTAACATTAGCGATTCGAGAGAGAAGTAGAATCTTGTAATAAAATTTCCAATTAGGAACAAATACTTTCCTTTTTATTTTATTTAATTATTTTGATGGCTCAATGCTCAAAATACATGTCTATTTTATTAATAATTCATTTAATTATGATAATATGATTAGTTTTTATTTGACATAAGTAAAAGTTCAGAAGCGAAAACTTAGGCTACATGTGCTAAACACATTTGAAAGCAGAAAGATACAACCTTTCAATAAAACCAGTTTACACAAACTTATTTTGAGTGAGCAATAGATGTGAAACTATTTTAAAATGATAGTTGATAATTAACAAATCATCAAAAACACCATGATCAATGACAAAATCACATTCATTAAAATGATTCCGGGTTCCATGTAGTAGAATATTATATGATATATACTAAAAATAGAGATAAATGTCAAAAACACACCTAAGTTATGCTTTTTTTTAAAGTTTCATGCCTAAACTATTGAGAGTTTGAGTTTCATACCTAAACTATCACTTTTTAGTTTGAGAAACACACCTCTCACTTTTATACCACTCCCATCATGATATGTGTAATGCACTCTCTCTTTTATTTTCTCTCTTTTATTTTAAAGAATTCCTCCTATTTCAATTCACTAGTGGTTGCACTTATTTGGTTTTACTACAAAAAAACAACTTTTAGTGGCATTAAATATTGACACTAATAAGAGTGCTAAAATCTTTACCGGCATTAGTTAAGTGTCATTAGAACCAATGTCACTAAAGGCTTTAGGGACATATACAAAGAGTGACAATTGCTGCTAAAAATACATATTTAGCGGCAATTAAAAATTAAATACCGCTAATGGTCATTTTTATTGTAGTGTTTGCAGAACTATGCTAAGAACCACTCAGAAGACTGTAACTGGTAGTGGTGGTTTCTTTGGGTGTGCCAAGTCAGGTCATAAATGGAGGGAATCTCCATTTTATTTTCAGAAGGTAAAGGATGTTTGCCAATAGTCTTAGACCAATCCTTTTACAACTCCAAAAGGTCACCTAAATCACCACGTTCCTCATGTAATGCAAGTATCATTCTGTGCCAAAAAAGGTCCTATGCTTAGTAGACTCGACATAATTATGATGATTCTCAAGATGTAATCTCTAGTATGTTTGATCTAAGAGCAACACTTTCCATTATGAATCTTTATATTGCAGTGAATTTTGAGGTAAGTCCGAAAATCTTATTAGAACCATTCTTAGTCTCTACTACTGTTGGTGAGTCAGTCTTAGCTAAATGGGTATACATGGATTGCCACTCTCAGATTTTCCGAAAGTCACCACAATTTTTCTAGTAGAGTTAGACATTCTTGATTTTGGTGTTATTCTTTGTATGGATTCGTTATACTCTAGTTAGTCCATAGTTAACTATAGGAGTAGAGTCCTTAAATCCTAGTTTCCAGTGAACTAGTCATAGAGTGCAAGGTTAGTACTTTAGCGTCTATAGGTCGGTTTACTTCTTACCTTAAGGCTAGGAAGATGATATATATAAATGTTGTATTCATAATATTCGGGCTGTGTATTCAAGGTCCAAAACCCTAACCCTTTTATATATTTCACTAGTGAATGAAAATCTAGATGTGTTTTTCAAAGATATTCTTAGAGTCCCTCCCAAAAGAGGGAATTGATTTTGGAGTAGAATCTTTTTCAAAATAACTAGATTATATCAATCCCCCTAAAATAATTTCTCAATTTGATCTTACAAAGTTAAAGTTGCAGTTAAAAAATCCTTTAGATAAAGGTTTCATCAGACTCAATATGTCTCCATAGGGTGCTCCAATTTTGTTCGTGTGTCATAAAGATGTATCTACCCCTTCGACTTCATTACGGGATTGCCTCATCGATATAGAGGTGTTGAAAACATTGGTTCATTCTTGATCAATTTACCAAGTCAGTACACTTCCTTCATGTTTACTATTTTTTAGTGACGAGAGGTTAGCTCATGTCTATATTTGGGAGATCGTCATCTTCAGAGATGCTTGTATCTATCATTTCATACTGGGGTTCTTATTTTACTTCTAGATTTTGGAGGAGTTAGCTATTCGTGTCGATTTTACCATATCTTTTCACCTGCAGAATGACGATAAATTAGGAGACACTATTCAAGTTTAAGAGAATATGTTGCGAGTCTCTATTTTTGATTTTCGGGGTAAGTGGGTCAATTTCTTGCCTTTGTAAGAGTTCGCTTGTGACAACATCTACCACTCAAGTATTGAAATGACCTCGATCGAGGCTTTTTATGGTAGACATTGTCACTCTCAAGGTTTGTTAGTTTGAATCTTCAAAGCCTATGTCACATAGGTTTGATCTGCTTCGGGAGGCCATAAATCTGGTGCAGGTGACTAAAAATAGGCTCTAGATATATCAGAGTAGGAACCATAGTTATGTTGATCCTAGGAATTACCGCTGAGATTTAGAGTTGTCCGGGTATTCGTTCGAGTATCACCCATGAATGGTGTAGTGAGATTTTGGAGGTGGAGCATGCTTTACCCCAAGTATATAATGTCATTCCAGATTCTATGTAGTGTTGGTAATGTACCTTGTGAGTTATTTCTACCAAATTTATTTTCATCTATCCACCAGGTTTTCCATGTTTCTAGTTGCACTGATAATATTCCTGATGAGTCTCATGTGCTCCAATATGATTCATTTGAGTTGGATGACCGTTTTGACCTTCATAGAGGAGCCGATTTCAAATCTAGCTAAGGATGTAAAAGGTTGTGTTCAAGAAATATTCCTATGGTTAAGGTCTATGGATGCATTGTCCAAAGAGGCTACATGAGAGACCAAACACGAGATGTGAGAGCAATTTCCCTACTTATTTGAGCCTTCATGAACTTCTTGGATGTGTAAATAAAAGTCCTTTTTAGTAATGGATGTGTCATGGCCCTCCAAGGAATTTCCTTTTTAATGCCTAATTTTTTTTTTAATTTAGAGCATTCTTAAAAAATCCCCAACTCATTTATGACTTGGTGGGACTGACAGTTTGGTTACTTGGTCATTCATTTAGATTCTATGCAAGTTCTTGTGTGTTTGGAGCTTTCTAAACATGAACACTTGACTTTGATTAAAAGGTTAGAAGGACAACCTTAAAGTACAATTTTTATATCTCCATCAGCAAAGGAACATTATATTCTGTCTAGTAGGACCTTTGATGCGGAGCTCTAGGCTTTTAGGATAATCTCAAGCCCCCCCCCATAGGAAATTGGCTTAAAATAGACTTTGGTATAAGACCCACTTTTTATCGAGATGACCTCATTTGGAAGTTCGACACTTACATTGAGTCTTCAATGCTAGAATATATCATTTGGGTGCATGAGGTTCCAAACCAATCTGGAGCATTCGAGTTGAGTCCATAGGGACTTCACTTGAAATTTCTAGTGCATCATGTTGGTGCAACTGCTTTTGCAACCTTTCTTTTGCTTAAGATCCTTCACCTTAGTATTCAGGGGTTTTCTTTAGTCGTCCATGACAGATAGAGGTCATTCATTTAAGCGATAAGCGCTTACCGCTTTAGCGGACATAGGCTCACAAAAGCTAAGGCGACTTTCATGGTCAATGGTCTTTTTGGGGTGCCACTTAAGTGGTGTTAGTGACCAACTTTATGGTACTTCCTGGAAGTTAAGACCATTCTGAGGTCTTTTCTCAATGTTTGAAAATCAATTTAGAGTCCTTGGAGCTCAAATTTCTTGGGAAATTAATTATTTTTTCCTGAAATCGGTAAAGTATCATGTAGGGAATCTCGAAAGGCACTGTAGCTTTATTTCTAAGGTAATTTATTAGTTTATTGACCTCCTCTTTACCTTTAATGGTGTTATTATTTTTTCTTGTATTAGTATGTTTTTCTACTTTCCAATCTTGACTTTTTCCCATTTTAGGAAACAAGTTCAATTATCTCAAATAGCCCGTTTGATGGTGTTAATTTGGGAATTCATACTGTGGGTCTTACATTTTTATATTCGACTCAGTTTTTGGTCTATCTCCAAATATTTTGTTTTTAATGTAACGGTTTGTAATGATGTTATGGTTGTGTTTTAGATAGCACAACATTATTCAAAGGTCGCTAAAAAGGGAAACTCAAGAATTGTGATTTTGGAGTTCCCATAGTCTCATTGAGGTAAGTTGTGACATCACGCCTTTAAAATTAGACAGAGAATGTAAATTTGTATTGATTAGTTGGAACTAGGGTTGGGTTAGTAGAAGGTTATTCTTAATTATTTGGAAATCATGTCTTAGACTTTATTTTGAGACTTTCCGAAAGTTAGCATGTTTGATTGGACTTTTGCAACCATCTTTACCTTTTGGCTTGTGTTGTACTTTCTTATGATTGTTGTTGGGAGCATGTTGTGCTTTAGTGTAGGTGTAGATTAGTTCTTGCCTTTGACTAGCATTTTGGATCAAACTCCGACGTCACTTCAGATAACCTAGCTTTATTTAGACTAATGTATCAAAATTGATTATGATAGTATGAGTCTTAACTTGGTGGTAAGTCAACTTCGATGACCTTTTATCCATAACTAATTTTTTTACTACAACCCTAATGATTCTCTATTGTAATTTAATATTTTGTTTGGCCATTTGGGATTCGATTTAGTTCGGGCTTGGAGTGCTTTATTGAGTACTTTGGTGTGGAAGTCATTACGCAATGATCTTATTGTGGTTATTTGAAATGAGATTCTTCAACAAAATCTCATTTTTTCCGCAAATTCAAAGTATGGTAATACTATCCAAATTATAGTAATAAATTCATGGTCTAGACACTTGATATTCAGTCGTAATACGTGATTCAATCACATTATCCTATATAAAGTTAGTATTGTTAGGATTGGTTCCATTTATTATTTTGGGAATCCTATGCATGGTTCGAGGTCCGGGCCATACGTTCTCCAGTTTTGGATTCACCAAGTTCTATTATCAGTAGTCATAGTTATTTTATGTACACATTGGGCTTATGGGGTCGGTCAGGGCTTTTACTTAACCTTAAGCATGAGTGTACTTTCTGGGCTTATGGGGTCTAATTTTATTATAGATAGTTGTTTCCATTGCCGCTCTTTTACCTACAATCGTGTGCATTCCTATTAGACTTTGCTCATTGACCTAAATAGTGTCTTATTCTTACTTTTCATATTGTCTTTTGTTTTCAGTTCAATTGACCTATGATGCCTACTGAGTACCTATCTTTTTGGTACTCATTCTATACTCTTTATATTTTTTTGTGATCCAGTTTAGAGTACAATTATCTGTATTGATTTCTAGCCAAGTGTAGTTGGATTTATTTACCTATTGGGCTTATGGCAACGGTCAGGGCTTTTACTTAAACTTAAGCATAAGTGAACTTTCTGGGCTGATGGGGTCTAGTTAGATTTTTGTTGTTTGTTTTCATTTCCGCTCTTTTGGACACTCGTTTGCATTTCCTATTAGATTTCGGTCATTGAACTAAACAATCTTTTATTCTTACTTTTTGTTACGGTCGAGGGGTACACCCTATATGAAACATGAAGTACTTGACCCTGAAGGAGTCTCATACAAACCCTTAGCATATCATAACATAAGATAATATAAAAGTATGGAATTAAAAACTTTATCCACAATCAAATTCTTTATGAAAACAAGCGGAAGTCTTTTCTAAACTATCTCAAACCATCTAAACTCAACTTGAATCAAAAGCCTTTGGACACATCCGATACAATAGTCTTATGACATGAAAATAAGAGACATAAGGGAAGAGGTAGGTTTGTCCCCAAAGCTCTGAGGACTCACCAAATCTTCAAATCCTTTGCTCGTTAGAACCTATACTTCAAGAATGAAATTTAATCTTCGAAACCCTATATTTAATTAGAATGTTGGTAAAGTATGCGTTAGTACAAAATGTACTAAATATGTTAGCTAGAATAACATAAGAGCATGAGATAAGGGTTAGTCAACATAATCCATAATCCAATACTTCATGAAACATCAATTATAAGCATAAGATACAATATCATAACAATAAGCAAAGTCTCCAACATAAGCATCATATACACATTATTCAACTCTTGGTCGTTTGTACCATAATTGGACTATTCTTAAGTAAACTCCAAAGCATAGCATCCCATAATGCTATCCAAGCTAAGAATCCATTTTAGGTCATCTTAATCATAGTCTATATGTATAGTCAAGATTTAGACTTCATTAGTAAGAGCACTATACTTCTAAGTAACCTCAAAGTACACTTGTGCAATGCACGAAAGGCATCCCATAATACCATTCACACTAAGAATAACTTTCAAGTCACCATATGCATACTTACCGCTCACTGTTCTCATTCTTAGCTTACTTCACAACCAAGGGAACCTCTCACCTTTAGTCAATACTAACAAGGAAGACAATTTTAACACAATCCTTTCTAAGATACATCATATAAGAAAGGGAAAATGCACAAGTACCCCCTCAACCTATGCCCGAAATCCCAGAGACACACTTATAGTATACTAAGGTCCTATTACCCCCCTGAACTTATTTTATAAGTAATTTTCTACCCCTTTTTAGCTTACGTGGCACTAGTTTGAAAAAAAAATCAACCATCATTGGGCCCACAAGATAGTGCCACGTAGGCTAAAAAGGGGTAAAAAATTATTAATAAAATAAGTTCAGGGGGGTAATAGGACCTTAGTATAATATAAGTGCGTCTCTGAGATTTCGGGCATAGGTTGAGGGGGTACTTGGACATTATCCCTATAAGAAAAATACTTCACGAGTCATCTTAACGAAAGATTGTGCCATGAATTAAAAAGACCCCATAATCTTAACCATGATAAGTTATACACATTAGGTTTATAATTTATGTTTATAAGCTATTAACATCATAAAGATAAGGGGAATAACCACTAATCATGCATGTATGGAAGGCCTCTAAAGCTACAATCCAAACTAATCATGCTCATGTTCATGAATATAAGGGGAAGTCACCTCAAGGCATGAATGTTTAGTTGATAAAGGACAAGGGTACTCACCTCTAGGCATATCTACTAATAAATTATAAAGACAAGTCACTTTTAGTATTACATACAAATGAATCATAGGAATTCTCCTCCATGTTCATTATTAATGAAATATAGGTATTCGCCTCCACATCATCACATAAGGATCATAAGTAATCGCCTCCATAATCAACCTAAAGGCTAATTGATAATCATCGCTTGTCGTAGGAGTCACACATATATATAGGGTAATAACCTCACACTCTCCATGTTTAACTAATTAGGAGTAACGGGACCCCTCATTACTATTATAAAAAGGTCTTTTAGGGGAATTTCTACAGGCCTCATCACGTATCATAGTCCTAGGACTTAGATTCATTTTCGGTGAGAATATAATTTCAACATAGAATCACTGTATGTGAGAGAACCTTCCATTTCATATACCATATTCATATATAATCACTGTATGTGAGAGAACCTTCCATTTCATATACCATATTCATACATAATACCATATATAGAATTCTACATTAGAAATATATATTATCATGACTCAAATGATTCTATTACTTCATATATTCAAGCATTCATAAGATAGATTGGGTAGGTAAAAGTCTTCCACTATAACTCTATCCATTAAGCTTCTATTTTAAATTGACTTTACTCTCAAAGCCTTAACATAGCTAATTCATCAAATTGGTTTTACTCTCAAAGCCCTAATGTTCAACATTCATACTACAAGCCCTACTCTCAAAGCTTTACTTCTACTATTATAATTCATAACTTGATTTCAAGGCATTCTAATCACATTCTTCATTATCAGGTGATTCTAGTCACAATTATCATAAAGGTTCAACTTCAACTTAACTAGTCAAGATCCATCATATTCACATTATTCTAATTCAGTTCATGTATATATGTTTGTATTCTTAATATATTACTACTCATATCACTAATTGTCACGACTCGAGTCTACACCCTAGACGTGTCATGACGTACAAGACTCTGAAGAGCCTCATACAAGCCTCATAACATTCATAACATTCAATTATAAGGAAATGGTATGCAATTATTTTTTATTTAAATCCATACATTGCAAAATACTCATTTAAAATGTACTGGAAGTTTACCATCTCACATGACCATCTAAGCAAGACATTGAAAAGTAAAGATAGGGTTATGACCCTTTAAAGTCGAAAGTCTTATCATGTCTAAACATAGTCTATATTATAAATGAAAGATAAGAATTGCAAAATACTCATTTAAAATGTACTAGAAGTTTACCATCTCACATGACCATCTAAGCAAGACATTGAAAAGTAAAGATAGGGTTATGACCCTTTACAGTCGAAAGTCTTATCATGTCTAAACATAGTCTATATTATAAATGAAAGATAAGAAACTTCTAAGCACGTATCTTCAAATCATGAGGACATACCACTGGTCTTGGAGAATCTAAAATCCAAGCTTCAACTAGAGTGAAAGCACTCAAAGGGCGGAACCTAAACCCCTTGTAATAAAAGAGAGAAAATATGGTTAGCACAATTAAGTACTAAGTATGATAGCTATGCAAAAACATGATAAAAACAATAATTTTATTTGAAAGCTATGCATATGCCATTTTGATAAAACTTCATAAACATGACCATAAGATGCATAATATCCAACATAACCAACATATAAATCATATATTCACACTTCAACATAATCAACATTTAAACCATTACCTTCACATTAAGCCTCTACCTCATGTGACCCCTCAACCTATATTTGTTCAATGTACTAATAGTGTCCGGTACCACCATCCACACTATGTACCACCTTAAGGCTACCAAAAGTTAACTTACCATTCATGTTTTTCACCTTTAGACAATACACATTCATAGGGAACATAAACATTACATAAGTCATAACTTCACATTAGAACATCATCTAAGGTAACCTTAAGTCATACTTATGCAATATATGTGTAGCATCTCATGCTACTACTCACACTAAGTACTCCTTTGAAGCCACCATGGACCAGCAACATTGATATTGATTAATTCAAGACAAGTAAGTAAATCATAATAAAACCTTAGTAAGACATGACTCATTACATTTAGTACATAAGTCAACATCTTCCATTAATTCATTAAGAGTACCTTCATTACTTAAGAGAACATTCATTCATTAGACCTTGAACCAATATTCTCATAACACATCATAATAAGAGCCCATTCATTTCATTGAACATATAAAGGACACACCATGACTACTCTCAAAGCCTAGTTTTGCAATGCATAGATGTAATCCCATCATACCACCCATACTAAGTAGTGTATTCTTAAGAAGTCATAGTTCATAAACATTCTTTTTTGGGATAAGCTTTAACTGACATAGACTATGTGAGAAATTCATGGAATACTGGTGTCACCCTCATCAGATAAGGGATTCCTACTTTCCAAAGTTAGGACCATTATTTTTAGCTTAGATGGATGGCACATAGTTATGTGATAAGGATATTGCTACAAGATACCCAACCTCAACTCATGTGAGAGAATCCATATCAAGAGATTACTACTTAAAACCCTGCCTCAACTCACGTGAGAGATTCCTTCTCATATCACTATCCACTCGGTGCTTAACATTATTCCCCACAGAGTATTTGAAATTCATTACATCATTCATCATTATGGGATAAGATATTGTTACTAGATACCCCGCCTTATCACACGTGAGGGCATCCATTTCAGGAGATTTCTACTAGAAACGCCGCCTCAACTCAGATAAGAGCTTACATCTATACCCATAAAATATTCATTAGAGAGCTCATAGATTCAAAGATGAGAATATACTTTCCACTAAGAATCCCAATATTGTGAGAAAGTCTTTTCACAACATAGAAAAAGGATATAGAGATTGTTACTAGACACTCTGCCTCAACTCACGGTTGAGCAACTATCTCAGACCCCACATTAATTCATTAGTGTACAATTGAGAATAACCTATCAATTAACACATCTTCAATAATATTAACCTTGGAAACCTCATTCATTCTTCATTCAATGAGTGTGTGTGTGTAAAAATAGCCTTTCACATAGAACCTCATTATTCTTAAGTGTTACTTAAGTATAAGACTTCAATCATAACAGTATTACAATCTTTACATGATCATAATTCATTCATAGAGATCACACACATAGAATTATCATCATAATCATACATTAATCATTCATGCATATAGAGGTAAAATAAAGGTATCCATCAATTCAATACCACAATGTACATACTAAGTTAATATCTACTCTTTTCAAGTGGATTAACATCTAAAGTACAATTCAACTTCAACATTTGTCTACTCATAATTTCACTTCAAGGCTCATGATCACAAGTCACCAACAAAACCCTAGGATATTTCAATTAGGAATAGTAAAGACATGATTCAATCAACTAGATCACTATAAGTCTTAATAAATTCAAGATACTTTATAAATCAATCAGTTCCCAACCATAACTCAAAATATAGAGATTTTAAAAAAATGGGTTCTAGGATAAATTAACCATAAATTCATCATTAGTTCCACAATTGATTGATAATTCAATGAAATAAAGCCATCAAAAATCACTTGGAAATGAACCCATGCCAAGACTGAAAAATAGGTTTTTGATCAACTTCAAAAACTTGAAAAACTTTGGAATTGGCTCCTTGAGTGGAAAATAAGACAAGTATCAAGACCACCATACCTCTACTAGAAGAATCCTACGAAAATCCCTGAAAAAACTTGAAGAATTGACCTTGGAAGCTTGAAGTCTTCACCTCCAATGGAGGTTTCTAGAGAGAGAATTTTTTAGGGTAAGGGAGTTTTGTATTTTGCGACTTGAAATACTGAATTAAAAATAGGGTTTAATAGTTTTATTAGTGTTAAAAACCTTAATTAACTTAAGATAACCTTCCAAACACTTAAAAGGTCGAAATAGGAATTTACCAATCCACCCTTGCCTTGGCCAAACCAAGAAAACAAACAAGGTGGGGACTCACGACTCCAAACCACAGACCATAGTCTGGGTCATGCCCCGTCTTGGTCACTCGTGGTTTGGGATAGAGGCTGGTCGTGGAGGCCTGTTGCTATCCTTGACCTATGGAGTAGTTCTACTACTCATGGTTCGACCTACAAGACTGTAACGACCCGTTTAGTCGTTTTGAGCAGCAGAATTTATTTCTGGAAAAACTGGCAGAAGCGACAGACCCCACGACGGACCGTCATGGGCACGACGGACCGTCGCAGGGTCTCGTTTCAAAACACTTAGAAAATCTGAAATTGGATACTAAAAATCGACTCTCTGAACTTTGTGACGGAATGGCAGGACGGACCGTCACAGGTGTGACGGACCGTCACAGACCCTTGGTGGAAATTTGGGTCTCTGAACTCTGCGACGACCTGCAGGACGGACCGTCGCAGGCACGACGGCCCGTCACAGGTTGCGCAAATCCCAGGCAGAATCGGATTTCCTTACACGTTTTAAGGGACGTTTGCGACTATTCTTTCCTTAATTATAGATTTCGTGGGTTTATATTAATAACTCAAATTCTTGGGGGTTAAAAGAGGTAACCCTAAGTTAATTAGTGGGGTATTATTGCCATCTTTTATTCTTAATTATATGTTAATTTGGGGTAAAAGAAAGAGGATTTTGAATAAGAAAAGAGAAAAGAAAAGCGAGAGATAGATTGATCGATTGAGAGAGAAAGAGTCGAACGAGGAAGAAGAATATCAAAGCTTGGGAGATTGCTTGTTGATTCCAATTCTTCGGTGGAGGTAGGTTATGGTTTTCATGCTTTCATAGTAAACTCTTAATAGAGAATGATATGTATTGGTAGTATTGTAAACCCTACTATATGCTTAATTGTATGTTTGCGTGAATATGATTATGTGATTGTGATAAGATAAGCATGATGAAAATATTGAATCCCAAATCTTGAAAGGAAACTTTAATATACATTATTAATGATGATGCCTTGGTATAGAAGAAGGCTTGATGAATTAAAGTAAAGGGATTGATGATGCCTTGGTATAGAGAAGGCCTGATGATTTACAGAATGATATTAGTGGATCGGAGTGTCACGAACCGACACGTAGAATTAGGGGATCGGGTGTCACGAACCGACACGTAGAATTAGGGGATCGAGTGTCACGAACCGACACGTAGAATTAGGGGATCGGGTGTCACGAACCGACACGTAGAATTAGGGGATCGGGTGTCACGAACCGACACGTAGAATTAGGGGATCGGGTGTCACGAACCGACACATAGGATATGAGGGATCAGAGTGTCACGTACCGACACCAGAGAATTAAAGATAATGAATCTTGAAAGATGTTAATATACTCAATCTAACGAACATAATTCCCAAATGAGTATGGTGTTGAGGCTTGAGCCCTCATGGATGAACTTGATGGTGCTTATTGATGATTATAATACTTGTTGTGGCTACCTGTTGAGTTTTATAGTTGATTTACGATAATATTGATATATACTGTTCCTTATTTTGAGTTGGCCGATGATATCTACTCAGTACCCATGTTTTGTACTGACCCCTACTTTTATGTTTTCTTCTTGTTTATTTGTGGAGTACAGCAAACGTGCCATCGTCTTCAACTCAACAGTAATTCAAGCCAGTCTTACTACATCGAAAATTCAAGGTGAGCTAATGCTTCTAGCTTGGACTGGATCTTCTTCTTCAAGTCTTGATGCCTTGAACTTCCGGCATGGACTAGCTTCTTATGTATTTTTAGCTTTTAGAATACTCTTAGTTTAGTCATTTGATTGTAGATGTTCTTGTGATAATGACTTCCAGATTTTGGGGATGATAATAATAGTTTTGAATTGTTTTTATTAATGAGTTTAAGTCTTCCGCATTACTTTCTGTTGATATACGTTGAAATGTTAAGGGTTAGATTGGTTGGTTCGCTCACATTGGAGGGTAAGTGTGGGTGCCAGTCGCGACTCGGATTTGGGTCGTGACAAACTTGGTATCAGAGCATTAGGTTCGTTGGTCTCATCACACAAGAACAGGTCTAGTAGAGTCTTAAGGAACGGTAGGGGGACGCCTTTACTTTTCCTTGAGAGGCTATAAGACTTTAGGAAAAATTTCACTCTTTCATTCTTTCTTTCGTGCTACTACTTGAGTCCAATTGGTATCTAGGCGATACGAATTGGTATCTGACCATCTTCACTCTCTTTCGCAGATGGTTAGAACTAGAGCAACGACTACGCCAACACCAACGTCGGCCAGACAAGAAACAACTGAGCCAGCCACTGGGGCTGTGGCTCGAGGAAGAACAGCGGCAAGGGGCCGTGGAAGAGGTCGTGGGAGGACGTCCTCTAGAGGGAGAGGACAAGCACCTAACCCATCTGATACTAGGGTAGTGACTCCTCCACCGACCGAGGAAGTAATAAGAGAAGGGGAGGATGGGGAAACTGAACAAGTGCAAAACGAGGAAATGCCACCCCAACCTACCCCAGAGATGATCAATCAGGTTCTGGCTTATCTTAGCGGGTTATCTGATCAAGGTCAGGCACCTCCAGTGTTTTCTGCGCCAACACCTCCGGTTTCAAAAGTACAACATGCGGCTACTATGGCTCCCCGCATGGATGTTCCATTGGACATAGGCACATTTTCACGTCTGACTACTGGGCCTATAATGACAAATGATCAGCATGAACTTTTCAGTAAGTTCTTGAAATTGAAACCTCTAGTCTTCAAGGGTGTGGAATCTGAGGATGCTTATGATTTTCTGGTTGACTGTCACGAGCTACTGCACAATATGGGTATAGTAGAACG
The DNA here is from genome assembly GCF_036512215.1 of Solanum lycopersicum. NCBI lineage: Eukaryota > Viridiplantae > Streptophyta > Magnoliopsida > Solanales > Solanaceae > Solanum > Solanum lycopersicum. The sequence continues at coordinate 11,412,524 of NC_090806.1, read as the reverse complement.
GTTTGGTGTGGAGTTTGTGACTTATCAGTTTCAGGGGAACGCCAAAATGTGGTGGCGGTCACATGTCGAGTGTCAACCAATAGAGGCACCACCTATGACTTGGGCCTCATTCTCTAGTTTGTTTATGGAGAAGTATATCCCCCGGACTTTGAGGGATCGGAAAAGGGATGAGTTCTTGAGCCTAGAGCAAGGTAGGATGTCGGTTAATGCTTATGAGGCTAAGTTTCGTGCACTATCCAGATATGCCACTCAACTCTGTTTCAGTCCTCAAGAGCGGATTCACCGTTTTGTGAAGGGGTTGAGGTCAGAATTACGGATTTCGGCCTTACAGATAGCGGCAACGGCAAAATCCTTCCAAGAGGTGGTAGACTTTGTGATAGAAGTGGAAGGAGTGAAGCCAGACGACTTCACCACAACATCGACATCAAAAAGGCTTCGAAAGGGAGGTGAGTTTAATGGTTCTTACACTAGAGGACAGGGTTCGGAAAGTTACTCAGTCCGACCAATTCAGTCTTCACTACAGACTGTAGTTGGGGGACCACCTTAGACCGGTCAACACTTCTCCGAGGGGCATATGACCGACTCCAAAGAATGTTATGGATGTGGGGAGATTGGACATATTAGGAGAAATTGTCCCAGACCAAGTTACAGACCCCCAATAGCTAGAGGTAGAGGTGGTCATGGTAGAGGCCGTTTTTCTGGAGGGCGTGGTGGTCGAGGTAATAGTGGTCACCAAAACGGCAGAGGTAATGGGCAAACTGGGGCCACTACATCACAACATGGTAGGGGCAACGGACAGATGAACGATAGGGCCCATTGTTACGTTTTCCCTGGGCGGTCTGAAGCGGTGGCATCTGATGCTGTCATCACAGGTAATCTTCTGGTTTGTGATTGCATGGCTTCTGTATTGTTTGATCCTGGATCCACGTTTTCTTATGTATCTTCCTCATTTGCTAATGGTCTAAATTTACATTGTGAATTACTTGATATGCCTATTCGTGTCTCTACTCCGGTGGGTGAGTCTGTGGTAGTTGAAAAGGTATATAGGTCTTGTTTGGTAAACTTTGTGGGGAGCAACACTTATGTAGATTTGGTTATCTTAGAAATGGATGATTTTGACGTGATTCTGGGTATGATTGGCTTTCTCCATAATTTGCAATCTTGGATTGTAATGCTAAAACGGTGACGTTAGCCAAGCCTGGGACAGACCCGTTAGTGTGGGAGGGTGACTACACTCCCAATCCGATCCGCATCGTCTCCTTTCTTTGTGCTAGGAAAATGATTAGTAAAGGGTGTTTAGCTTTCTTGGCACATCTCAAGGATGACACTACCCAAGTACCTACGATTGAGTCGGTTTCAGTAGTTCGTGAGTTTCTGGATGTGTTCCCTGCAGATCTTCCTGGTATGCCACCGGATAGGGATATTGACTTCTGTATTGATCTTGAACCCGGTACTCGCCCCATTTCTATACCCCCTTATAGAATGGCTCCCACGGAGTTAAGAGAGTTAAAAGCACAACTTCAAGAGTTATTGAACAAAGGCTTCATTAGACCAAGTGCATCTCCTTGGGGTGCTCCGGTTTTGTTTGTAAAGAAGAAGGATGGGAGTTTTCGAATGTGTATAGACTACAGACAACTAAACAAGGTAACTATAAAGAACAAGTATCCTCTTCCCCGCATTGATGATTTGTTCGATCAGTTACAAGGTGCTTGTGTCTTCTCTAAGATTGACTTGAGATCCAGTTATCATCAATTGAAAATACGGGCAACGGATGTGCCAAAGACTGCTTTTCAAATGAGGTATGGGCATTACGAATTTGTAGTGATGTCCTTTGGTCTTACTAATGCCCCTGCTGCGTTCATGAGCTTGATGAACGGGATTTTTAAGCCATATTTGGACCTCTTCGTGATCGTATTTATTGATGATATATTGGTATACTCAAAGAGCAAGAAGGAACATGAAGAGCATTTGAGAATGGTATTGGAAATGTTGAGGGAGAAAAAGCTTTATGCCAAGTTCTCTGAGTGTGAGTTTTGTCTAGATGCGGTGTCCTTCTTGGGGCACGTGGTTTCTAAGGATAGAGTGATGGTGGATCCTTCTAAGATTGAGACAGTGAAGAATTGGGTAAGACCCACTAATGTGTCAGAAATAAGGAGCTTTGTTGGGTTAGCTAGCTACTACCGCCGATTTGTCAAGGGATTCTCTTCTATTGCTTCCCAATTGACGAACTTGACTAAGCAGAATGTCCCATTTGTATGGTCGGATGAATGTGAGGAAAGCTTTCAGAAGCTCAAGACTTTGTTGACTACAGCACCTATCCTTACCTTGCCAGTAGAGGGTAAGAACTTCATTGTTTATTGTGATGCATCCTATTCTGGTTTGGGTGCAGTACTAATGCAAGAGAAGAGTGTGATTGCTTATGCTTCAAGACAATTAAAAGTGCATGAACATAACTATCCCACTCATGATTTGGAATTGGCCGCGGTAGTGTTTGCATTAAAACAATGGAGACACTATTTATATGGGGTTAAGTGTGAGATCTATACGGATCATCGTAGCCTACAGTATGTCTTTACTCAGAAAGATTTGAACTTAAGACAGAGGAGATGGATGGAGTTACTAAAGGACTACGATATCACTATCTTGTATCATCCGGGGAAGGCGAATGTTGTAGCGGATGCTTTAAGTAGGAAGACGGGAAGCATAGGAAGTCTAGCTCACTTGCAAGCTTCTAGACGCCCATTGGCTAGAGAGGTTCAAACTCTAGCTAATGACTTGATGAGATTAGAAGTAAATGAGAAGGGAGGATTATTGGCTTCGGTGGAGGCAAGATCTTCCTTTCTTGACAAAATTAAGGGAAGACAGTTCGATGATGAGAAACTGCGCAGAATCCAAGATAAGGTATTGCGAGGAGAGGCTAAGGAAGCACAAATCGATGAGGAAGGTGTTTTGAGAATCAAGGGAAGGGTATGTGTACCCCGCGTCGATAGTTTGATCAACACTATTCTGACAGAGGCTCATAGTTCAAGGTATTCTATACATCCGGGCGCAACCAAGATGTATCGTGACCTAAAGCAACACTTTTGGTGGAGTAGAATGAAGCGTGACATTGTGGATTTTATTGCCAAATGTCCAAACTGTCAACAAGTAAAGTATGAACACCAAAGGCCCGGAGGAACACTTCAGAGAATGCCCATTCCGGAATGGAAGTGGGAAAGAATTGCAATGGATTTTGTGGTTGGTCTTCCGAAGACAATGGGTAAGTATGACTCCATTTGGGTGATTGTTGATAGGTTAACTAAATCTGCTCATTTCATTCCGGTAAAGGTTACTTACAATGCAGAAAAGTTAGCCAAACTTTACATCTCGGAAGTGGTGCGATTGCATGGGGTTCCACTATCAATCATATCAGATAGAGGTACGCAGTTTACTTCTAAGTTTTGGAAAACATTGCATGCAGAATTGGGTACTAGGTTGGACCTTAGTACTGCGTTCCATCCCCAGACCGATGGTCAGTCTGAGCGAACGATTCAAGTGTTGGAGGATATGCTTCGTGCGTGTGTGATAGAGTTTGGTGGTCATTGGGATAGCTTCTTACCCTTAGCGGAGTTTTCATACAATAATAGCTATCACTCAAGCATTGATATGGCCCCATTTGAAGCATTGTATGGTAGGAGATGTAGGTCTCCCATTGGTTGGTTTGATGCGTTCGAGGTCAGACCTTGGGGTACTGATCTCTTGAGGGATTCGATGGAAAAAGTGAGGTCTATTCAAGAAAAGCTTCTAGCGGTGCAAAGTAGACAAAAAGAATATGCAGATCGAAAGGTTAGAGACTTAGAGTTCATGGAAGGTGAACAAGTCTTGTTGAAAGTTTCACCCATGAAAGGGGTGATGCGGTTTGGTAAAAGGGGTAAACTAAGTCCAAGGTACATTGGACCATTTGAAGTACTTAAGCGAGTAGGGGAGGTGGCTTATGAGTTAGCCTTGCCTCCAGGGCTGTCCGGAGTACATCCGGTATTCCATGTGTCGATGTTGAAAAGATACCATGGGGATGGAAACTACATTATCCGTTGGGATTCAGTTTTGCTTGATGAGAACTTGTCTTATGAGGAGGAGCCTGTTACTATTTTAGATAGAGAAGTTTGCAAGTTGAGGTCAAGAGAGATTGCATCCATCAAGGTGCAATGGAAGAATCGACCGGTTGAAGAAGCCACTTGGGAGAAGGAGGCGGATATGCGAGAAAGATACCCACATCTGTTTAAAGATTTAGGTACTCCTTTTTGCCCTTGTTTTCCTTCTTTTGATCGTTCGGGGATGAACGATGGGTAAATTGGTATCTAATGTAACAACCCGTTTAGTCGTTTTGAGCAGCAGACTTTATTTCTGGAAAAACTGGCAGAAGCGACAGACCCCACGACGGACCGTCATGGGCACGACGGACCGTCGCAGGGTCTCGTTTCAAAACACTTAGAAAATCTGAAATTGGATAATAAAAATTGACTCTCTGAACTTTGTGACGGAATGGCAGGACGGACCGTCACAGGTGTGACGGACCGTCACAGACCCTTGGTGGAAATTTGGGTCTCTGAACTCTGCGACGACCTGCATGACGGACCGTCGCAGGCACGACGGCTCGTCACAGGTTGCGCAAATCCCAGGCAGAATCGGATTTCCTTACACGTTTTAAGGGACGTTTGGGACTATTCTTTCCTTAATTATAGATTTCGTGGGTTTATATTAATAACTCAAATTCTTGGGGGTTAAAAGAGGTAACCCTAAGTTAATTAGTGGGGTATTATTGCCATCTTTTATTCTTAATTATATGTTAATTTGGGGTAAAAGAAAGAGGATTTTGAATAAGAAAAGAGAAAAGAAAAGCGAGAGATAGATTGATCGATTGAGAGAGAAAGAGTCGAACGAGGAAGAAGAATATCAAAGCTTGGGAGATTGCTTGTTGATTCCAATTCTTCGGTGGAGGTAGGTTATGGTTTTCATGCTTTCATAGTAAACTCTTAATAGAGAATGATATGTATTGGTAGTATTGTAAACCCTACTATATGCTTAATTGTATGTTTGCGTGAATATGATTATGTGATTGTGATAAGATTAGCATGATGAAAATATTGAATCCCAAATCTTGAAAGGAAACTTTAATATACATTATTAATGATGATGCCTCGGTATAGAAGAAGACTTGATGAATTAAAGTAATGGGATTGATGATGCCTTGGTATAGAGAAGGCCTGATGATTTACAGAATGATATTAGTGGATCGGAGTGTCACGAACCGACACGTAGAATTAGGGGATCGGGTGTCACGAACCGACACGTAGAATTAGGGGATCGAGTGTCACGAACCGACACGTAGAATTATGGGATCGGGTGTCACAAACCGACACATAGAATTAGGGGATCGGGTGTCACGAATCGACACGTAGAATTAGGGGATCGGGTGTCACGAACCGACACATAGGATATGAGGGATCGGAGTGTCACGTACCGACACCAGAGAATTAAAGATAATGAATCTTGAAAGATGTTAATATACTCAATCTAACGAACATAATTCCCAAATGAGTATGGTGTTGAGGCTTGAGCCCTCATGGATGAACTTGATGGTGCTTATTGATGATTATAATACTTGTTGTGGCTACCTGTTGAGTTTTATAGTTGATTTACGATAATATTGATATATACTGTTCCTTATTTTGAGTTGGCCGATGATATCTACCCAGTACCCGTGTTTTGTACTGACCCCTACTTTTATGTTTTCTTCTTGTTTATTTGTGGAGTACAGCAAACGTGCCATCGTCTTCAACTCAACAGTAATTCAAGTCAGTCTTACTACATCGGAAATTCAGGGTGAGCTAATGCTTCTAGCTTGGACTGGATCTTCTTCTTCAAGTCTTGATGCCTTGAACTTCCGGCATGGACTAGCTTCTTATGTATTTTTAGCTTTTAGAATACTCTTAGTTTAGTCATTTGATTGTAGATGTTCTTGTGATGATGACTTCCAGATTTTGGGGATGATAATAATAGTTTTGAATTATTTTTATTAATGAGTTTAAGTCTTCCGCATTACTTTCTGTTGATATACGTTGAAATGTTAAGGGTTAGATTGGTTGGTTCGCTCACATAGGAGGGTAAGTGTGGGTGCCAGTCGCGGCTCGGATTTGGGTCGTGACAAAGACATAGATCCTATTTGTAGGTCCAACGTTTTGGACGAAGTTTTGGTTTCTTAGGGTCTTCCAGGTTAGGATTTTAGGGTTCTTCTCAGGGACTCCTAGGGTGGTCCTTGGGAAGGGGTCATACCTTGATGTCTAACCCCTCAACCCCTCAACCATGTCATGAGACTACATTCTACACCCTCAAACCTCAAAACAACTCAAACGCACACTAGTAAGGCTTTAGTTTCACTAATTCATTTTATGGGTTATTACACTAATTCTAGAAGATCACCTAAGAATCAACAAGTTCACCTTTTATGTTATAAACCTACCAAATATCAAATTCATCAAATAGACTAGGTTCACCATGTAAATAACATAAATTCATCATAATATCACAATTTAATACCAATAAATCATAATTAAGTATTATCTACTTGATTGGAATCATACTTCAATACTACCCACGATGTATGAAAAAACCCTAGCTAGATTGGGCTTTCTTCACAATTGGGGGAAACCTATGGGTGGAAGAACACATACATGCATAAGCTTATATACCTTAGGTGAAGATTATCCACAAATTTGAGTAGAAAATACAACCCCTTCAACCCTATACTTCGCCTCCTCCTCCTCCTCCTCCTCCTTCTTCTTCTTCTTCCTCTTCTTCTTCTATGGTGTTTTAGAAATAGAATTATTTGGGGGAAAGTTAGTTATGATCTTGGGTTTGGGATTTTTAAGTGTAAAAGGTTAGTTTATAGCTTAAACTAACTCACCTTAGGCCTACTTTGGGCAGATTGCTGGACCCCATCCACGACACCCACCTATGGGGCATAGATGAACCCACAGAACGTACTGGTACTTCGTGTTGGGGTTTGCAGCTCTTTGACTTTGCCTTCGACCCACGAACCAATCCCGCGGAGCATTATCCACCCTATAAGGCACATGTCTCCATTTGTAGTTCATCATTTTGAGGCAATTTGGAGTTAGACTTTAGGGTCCTCTTCAAGGAACCTTTGTTGGTACTTAGGTGGTCGTACCTTGATGTTTTACCTCTAAAACCTTTATCCTAACTTGGGGAAGCTATTTTAAAACAATATCAAACATAATAAACTCTAAGAATATCATGTAAGACTCTAGCTTCACTTACTAGTTCTCCGTGTCGTTACAATATCTCTCGCTTGGGATCATTAATTCTTGAAAGACGATTCTAAACACTTCTTAAGGAAAAAACTCTAGACTAGCAGCCCATCATGCATGCAATACATTAAATGCACATGAACAAAGTAGGAAAACATCAATTCCAAATGAAACTTATTCAATGCAACACAAGGGAGCAGGAACTACATCTACCAATCCAAAATGCATGAAATTCTATATTTACTCATTGTCAAGGAGGAATTATCATCTCCAAACTCAAACATTCTCAACATACACTCTTAGAAAATTTACTCTCAAAATCATTTATTTTAGGAGGAATCTTTCAACTCCAAACTGAAGCGTGCTCATATATTTATCTCATGATGTCAAAATAGGAAAATCATACTCAATGCACCACAACATGAGGAAATAACCCTAAAAATTATTTTTTCTCAAATCATAAGCTTTCATGAAGAAGTCTCATATAAGGAAATTATGACAACACATAAACACAGAATAACCATGCTATCTAGGCACACTATCTCCCCCTTTGGAGTATGCCTATATAAACTCTACTAAACATCATCTATCATATCAAAGCAATAACAAATATCAACTAATGATAACATCAAAGTTTCAATGGAGGGGGGTGGAAGCGGATTTATGAATTGAGAGTAGAGAATAGAGAGAAGATTGTTAGATGAAGGATTGATGATCTTATTTATGAGGGAAAACCCTCCATTTATACACAAAATTTACAGACTTTTGACCAAAAATGGTCGACACATACTTTACACTTGGCCTCTTTATATTCGGCCGACACAAGAAAACAAAATACTTACTATTACTACTTTACATAATGGCCTCTTCTTTATTTATGGCCGACATACACACTATTTTCTTTATGACTTTTACAATTGGCTTTTTACAGCTGACACAACACGACAAAAATAAAAACTATTACTTTTTACATATGGCTGATATTCAGCCGACAAAAAATTTTACAAAATACTTTCTTTTTATTCGATTTGAACGTCTGGTATGACATTATCTTCTCCTTGACATTTTGAACATATATGGTCGGGGTATTTTTGTCCAATAATTTTGCAATATCTGGTCAATAATTCTTCCGAAATAAACCCTTTTCTTAATGCTCTTGTTGTTGGTTTTTGCTCTGGCTTGAGTAGACTAAGTATTCATTGGCGTATCTCTTCCATATCTTGTTCTCTGATTTCTTTAGAATTTGAATATATCATAACTTGCTCTCGTACATAATAGCTCCATACTGAATTTCCGTTTAAATAATTGTTAGTTAGTTCATTTGGGATAGTTGCTATTCCTATAACTCTTTTGTCGGCGTAGAATTCTTGTATCTCAATCTTTTGTATTTCTTGTTGTATTCCAATATCTTCTGGAATTATCATATCTCTGGTCAAACCAATTTTTATAACTTGTATAATTGGTTTTATCTCATCAAATAATATCTCTGCTGGTGCTGAATAAAACTTTATATAAAACAATGTTCCTTTAGTAATTCTTTTATAGTTCATAAAGGCTTTGTATAGCTCTGGTATGGTAGATATTTCATCTCCTGTTTGGGTATAAACTGTATTAAGTAATCCATAACTATAACATGTTTTTACTAGATTTGCATTGGTGCCTGGTTGCGCTATTAACTTATTATATCCTTGTAGCTTTTGGGTTATAAAATCAGTATTAGGGTCTTTGGCAGTTGGAGATCTAGGTGTTGAGTTTAAATAATTTTGGATTTTATAAAGGTTTTCAATATATGAGCGGGTTATGTGGTTGTAGGCTTTTTTATCTTGGTTTAAACTTTCTGAGTAAGTATGTATTTGTGGTGGTATAAATAATGAGTCTTTTTGGTTCTTTGGAATAAATGGTTTATCGAAGATTTTGTTCATATTTAAATTTGTATATCTTATTCCACTGGCTCCTTTTGTTGTAGATTTTCTTGCTGTAGCTGCATTTAAAAAAACATTGTCATGGGTTTTATGGAGTTTCCCAACGTCTCCTTCTAGTTCTGGCTTTTTACCGTCCGCCGAACGACGTAGTTCCGCATTTTTAGAGTCATGCTGCTGACTGTTAGCTTTCAGATTTTGTAACTCTTTTCCCATACTGTCCACCTTCGTAGAAAGTATAGTAATTGCTTTGAGTATTTCTTCTATTGTATCTTGTTCAGTTTGAGTTCTTTTTTCTTGATAGGTAGTCTGCAACAAGGTTCTTGTCAGTCTTAATTACTTCAATTGTAAATGTAAAATTTAATATATTCAATACTAATCTCCTTATTTCTTTTGTTGTAACTGAATCTTTTAATTTTTTTGTTATCCACCATTTTACCTGTGTGTTATCTGTTCTTACAATAAATTTATTGTAAACAATATATGGTTCAAATGCTAATAAACATTTATATAATGTGAATAATTCTTTTCTATTTATTTCCCATTTTATTTGTGCTTCTGTATAAGATCCTGAATAATATTTACAATGGTGTTCTATTTTTTCTTTTTCATATTTGTACTTTAAAACTCCTCCGTAACTATGATCACTCGAATCTGTTTCAACAATGTAAGTAAATGTTTTATTTTCATCAGGAAAATATAGTTTTGGTAATTTTTTACATAGATTCTTAATAATTTTTATATGTTTTTTATCTTTATTATCAAAATGATATTCTACATCTTTTTTAAGTTTTTTATGTAATGGTTTTAAATGTTCTGCTAATTTTGGTATATATTCTCTTACCTGGTTTACTAATCCTAGAAAGGATTGTAATTTCTTTTTTGTATCTATATTTTCATCAATATTAATTATTTTTTGTACTATATGAGTTTGCATTTTTATTCCATTTTTATCTATTTGTATTCCTAGAAATTCTATTTGTGATTTCATGATTTCTGCTTTTCTTTTACTCAAACTTATACCTGTATTTTTTACTATATGTATAAATTTTTCCAATAATCTTATATGTTCATCTTGTGTTCTAGAATATAACAATATGTCATCTATATATACGATACAGTTTTCTAGTTGGTTAAAACAGTTATCCATAAAATGTTGGAATCTACCTGGTGCATTTTTATATCCAAAAGGTAAAACATTCCATTCATAGAAACCTTGCGGTACTGTGAATGCTGTTAATTGTTTGGATTCTTCTTCTAGTTTTAGGTGGTAAAATCCTGATTTGCAGTCAAATTTGCTAAAATAATTATATCCTTGTATTTGTCTTATTTTTAGTATTTTGTTTGGTATCGGATAATTGTATGTTTTAGTTTTAGCATTTAGATTACGATAATCTATGACCATTCTACTTTTACCTCTTTTTTGTTCACTGTGTTTTATTACTATAAATGCTGGAGTTGTATGTTTACTATTGCTTTTTTGTATGTAATTATTTTCTAACAATTCATTTATATGTATTTTAAATTCTTCTAGATCATCAAAGTTATATTTTAATGGTTTCTGTGTTATTATACTATTTTCATCTATTAATTCAATTTTTACTTTTGTCTTATGTTTTTCCCATCCTTGTAATGGATCTTCACTATATAATTGTTCTAGTTGTTCATTAATTAATTTAACTTTGTCTATAGCAAATATAATAATTTCTAATTGCGTTATTTGTTTATCATTTTTATTTTCCATTTCTTGGTTTATCTTTTCACTTCCTTTTATCCATTCCATAGGTTTTCGTTGTTTATTATTTACTCTTTTTGCTCCTATCTTATTTCCGCATGGTGTAGTAAGCCACCAATGTGTTTTTGTTATTATGTGTGGATAATATCTGTCTAGAAATGGCATTCCTAATAACATATCTTTTGTAGTAAATTCAAAATTATACATTTCTTCTATTGTTAGTATTTTATCCCATATTTTTATTTTTATATTTTTTGCTTTGTATTTAATCATACTTCCTTCATTGTTAAATCTCGTTACTACCATAGGTGTCTTTAATTTTTCCCATTTATCTTCTGGTAAGCAATTATATTTACATATATTCGCTTCTGCTCCTGTATCTATCATAGGGGTATAATATCTGTTGTGATATCCTTCTACTATAATTTTTGCAAGTATAAATATTTTCATTAATCATTTTGTCCTTTTTATAATTATTTTCTTATTTTGACAAGTTATTGTTAATTGTTCATTTTCTATATTGTATGGTTTGACTTTTTCTAACCATTTTATTCCTAATGTAATATTATGATTTCCTTGGTATATTTTAAATTGTATTACTAAGGGTATTCCTCCTATAATTATTTCTTTTTTCTGTTGTTTCTTCATTCGTGTTCACTATCTCACTAGGTAGTCCAGGGCATGTATGTCCTGTTCTTATAATTTCTTCTTCTAATACTAACTCTCTTGTTATATAATTTTCTTCTTGTCCTGTATTTATTAATATTTTATATTTCTTTGGTCTATTATTCCTGTTATGAAATAATGATATGGTGTTATTTCTTCTTTATCTAATAAGCTTTGTGGAATTTCATATTTTCTTTTAGATGTACTCATCCTTGATGAGGTAGCTCTTGTCAATGTATTTGGTACGCTTGAAGTGCTTAATCTTTCTTTTACTATCTCTAAATCTTCTTCTATATCAATTTCTTTATAGCTATAGTCATTATTGTCTATTACAGTAATTATTTTTTCAAAAGGATTTTCTATTTTTATTTTATTAATTTTATTTCTTGCTGTTATTTTATGCTTTGTTGTTAATATATATAAATTTTTACTTCTTGCTGTAAATAATTTGCTCCCTGGTGCTAGTTCTATTCCAGACATTTTCCAATATAGAACTAATGATCTATCTATATTTTTATCTGTTAATGATACTGTATAATTAGCACTTATTGTAAACTTAAATTTTTGATATATTAAGTTTCCTTTTACTGCACTAATTATGCTTTTTTCTATAGGATATTTTATTCTATCATCTGCTAAATATATTTCAATAGGTGTATCTATTCCTTCTCTAAAGCAGGCTTTTATTAATATTTCTGTTCCTCCTAAATGTACATATTTTATTGGTGTTTTAGCTTTTATATCTTGTATTTCTTTGTTTATCATTCTTTTATTTATTATAGGTATATATGCTTTTTCTCTTGTGTATTTACAATCTATGATATGTTCTTTTTGACTAACTACATAGTATTCTTCTTTTTGTCTTTTAAACCAATTCCTTAAAATAGGTATTTCTAGTACTTTTTCAACACTTGAATCTAATTCTTTTCCTTTTATTTGTTCAAATATCGTATTATCAAATATAATTTTCTGTTCTGATGATTCTTCATCTTGATATTCTTCCTTAGATATTATTTTTATTTCATTTTTAGACATTATATTTCTTCATCTGTTTCGTTATTATCTATGTTAATATTTTCTTCTTCATTCTCAGTTTCTATGTCTGATACTTCATATATACTATCATTTTCACTTAATTCATAATCTATGTACTCTATTTGCATATATTTTTCATTGTCTATAATTAATTCTGCTATTTGTTTTCTTTTTGGATTTTTGGGTAATTTGCAATCTTTAGCTATGTGTCCTATCTTTCCACAATTATAACAGGTGCATTGGGATATCTTTCTTTTTGGTCTATATGGTCTTTTTATTTTATAGTTTTTTACATAATACCTTCGTCTTGGTTGTTTATATTTATACTTAGTTTTATTTTTTCTATAATTTTTGTATCTTCTAGATTTTTGTTTCTTATTTGTACACCCAAACTGTGGTGCCATTTTATTTTTACAACATGATAAATTTTTATTTAGTACTTTTTCCATTCTTAATTTTTCTTTTTGGTTTTCACATAATTGTGTAAACCATTGAGATAGAAATTTTATTCTAGCTCCTAAAGTATCTACCATTCCTTCATTATTCCAATCCTTTATTATTTTTGTGCTAAATGGTTCTGGTAATTTTGTAAAATATTGTTTTCTTATTTCTTTTGCTTCGTCTAAATTGTATTTAGCTTTGTAATAATATTCTTTAAATGCACAAGTATATTCTTCTATATAACACATTTTACATATAGCCAATTTTGTCATAAGTTGTCTATTTATTATTTTTTCTCTATTTTGTTCTCTTATATCCGTGGTCATACCTCCAAATTCATTTCTTATTGCTGATTCATATTTGTCTAGTATATCTATATTTGTTGCTGATGGGGATCCATCCATTTTCTTATCATTTCTAAGTACTTCTAAACTTTCTGGGGGTAGATTTTCTATCCATAAGTTTGTCGTTCCTACGAATGTTCTTTTTATATATCTTGGTGTTTTTGTTGTTTCTATTTTGTTATCTATTAACTGCTTGGATATATTTCCTGTCCATAGTAATATTGCTTTATTTATGTCTGTGACGCAATCTAATTCTAAGAAATTATATTGTTCACTTATTGGTTTCGGTATCCAATTCTTATTTAATCTACTGTTCCATATTGCATTATTTCTATCTGATTGTTGATAACTTTCTGTATAATAAGTTGGTGGTGTCCACCTAGGACTACTTCTAGGACTATTTCTGGGACTATTATCTGGGGTTTTTACTCTTGACGTACTAGGTCTATTCATATCTCCTGTGTTTATTTCTAATTTTTTTGTTTATTTGTCTGTTCTAAGATTTCTGTATATGTTTCACTTATGTCACTTATTTCTGATTTTTGGTCATTTTCATTTTCATCCATTTCATTTACTTCATTTACCTCAATATCTTCATTTAATTTTTGTTCCATTTCTTTTATTTCATTAGTTAATTCAAGCTCTTTATCTTTTTCCTTTTGTTTTTGCTTATTTTCATATAATAATTTTAACCTAGCTAATTCTTTTTCTAATTCACTTATTCTTGTATTTTTTATTTCTTCTAAATGTTGTACTTCTTGTTTTGCTTGTATTTTTATTTTTTCAATTTCTCTTGATTTGTCTATTTCTTCGTTTTCTTTTGTTATTCTTATCATAGCTGTTAAACTATCTTCTAATTTTGCCGTTTCTTTTTCTAACATTAAGTATAAATTATTTCCTATTTTTTTATATCTTCTTCCTAGATTTGAAAATATTATTTTTATTATCATTCCGTCTTGATTTTCGTATGTTTTTTCGTCTACTGCAAATTCTTCTTTATTCATTATAATCTATGCATTATATTATGCTGTAACTCATATTCAAGACAATTTAATTCTAATTTTAACATGGATATATCTTTTCTTTGTGCTAGTAGTGATTTATTACATACTCCTGCTAATATGTTTTCTTCTAATCTTCTTTTTCTATGTTGTAATTCTTGTTCTTTTTCAACCATTATTTCCATTATTTCTTCTATTAATTGTTGTTTATAGATTTCTCTGTTCATACTGTTTTTTCAAATAGCAGACATATTTATATTCTATTTTTGAAATTATGTTTATCAATTGATCTTTTCTATCATTATCTGTTTTGACTAGTTGTGATAGTTCATATTCTATATATAAAGATCTTAATTCTTTCCATATTTTTCTTACCTTTTTATCTATCTTAGTTCTTTTTATTTTAGTATTTTTATTTTTATTCATCATAACCTTTTATATAATATTTTAAAAAGCTTACTTAATTTATCTGGATATCTAATCTTTTTTGACCTGTAATTTCTACCATATCGCCTTAGCCAATATTCAGTCATATTTAATCTCCAATATCTAAATCATCATATAAATCATACATGTCATAATAAAGCTCATCTTGTATACTTTGTATGGTTAACTCAGTCCAACCTTGGGTTGTTATTTCTATTATCTCGTATGTTACCAATTTATCATAAATTTCTCTTTTTATATCACTATTCAAATTTTTTAGTATATAGAGTAGTAATATCTTATAATCAACATTATCGTCTAATAGGTATGTTTCCATTTTTTTTATTTTCATTTTTCACTAAAATTTTATTCCTTCCAACCTCTTAATAAATTATACTTGCTTATTATGCAAAAATAATGATTTAATAATCATCTCGTATGGTCACTACTACAGCTTTCTTCTTTGATTAGTTACCCTAACAGCGCCTCAACTTTGTTTACTCCCCTAAACGGCCTTCTCTGCCTACTGGTTTCAACCTTAGGATGGCATAGTCTGGGCATACTTATTCGAAGAATATTTCTGTAGCAAACTTTCTAAACATGATTATTATAACATTATTCAAACATGATAAACAATTATAATTAACAAGAGATTTTCAGGAATAAATTAATTTAGCTACTCATGAATATAAAATGGTATACCTGTTTTTGTAGATCTTCCGACATAGTTGATATGTTTTCCATAATTATTTAATTATCTAGCTCTGATACCAATGGAGGGGGGTGGAAGCGGATTTATGAATTGAGAGTAGAGAATAGAGAGAAGATTGTTAGATGAAGGATTGATGATCTTATTTATGAGGGAAAACCCTCTATTTATACACAAAATTTATAGACTTTTGGCCAAAAATGGCCGACACATACTTTACACTTGGCCTCTTTATATTCGGCCGACACAAGAAAACAAAATACTTACTATTACTACTTTACATAATGGCCTCTTCTTTATTTATGGCCGACATACACACTATTTTCTTTATGACTTTTACAATTGGCTTTTTACAGCCGACACAACACGACAAAAATAAAAACTATTACTTTTTACATATGGCTGATATTCAGCCGACACAAAATTTTACAAATATCAAATTTATCTAAATCGTGAAAGACAAGCAACGTCGGAATCTAGTTGAAGCATAAAGTGCACACTGGTAGCAACAAAAGGAGGTCACTCTTATACACCGCTATCTTGGAGTTTAAAACCTATTCTTCTTTGGAGCCTTCTCACCCAAACCAATTGGACCCAAGAAAGTATAGGGTTGGGACCTACGATGACTATCCTTTTCATTTCTAGAAACCTTAGTGCAATGACTTAACTTGTGGCCCAACTCACCACAACCAAAATAAA
This sequence comes from Solanum lycopersicum, assembly GCF_036512215.1. Taxonomy (NCBI): domain Eukaryota; kingdom Viridiplantae; phylum Streptophyta; class Magnoliopsida; order Solanales; family Solanaceae; genus Solanum; species Solanum lycopersicum. The sequence continues at coordinate 11,396,242 of NC_090806.1, read as the reverse complement.
CATTAGATACCGCTAAGCATTAAACCTCACACCTTCTATCACACTTACTACACCCCGGAAATAGAATATCATTACCATCTTCTTAAGATTTAGGTACACCCTCTTTGATTGACCTTAGAAGTACTTGAGGGACTTTGCCCGGGGAAATTTGTCTAAACCTAGGGAGACCATGTACATCAGAATCACAATCAAAATACTTATCATTATCCAATCTATACTTCTTTTTATCCCTAGATTTTTTATTGAGTTTTGACTCCTCAATTAGTTGGGAAAAAATTATAAGACATGAGATATCAATATCAGTAATAAGTATTGCCAGAACGCATCTATTTTCTACTAAGTCAAGACACTCCAAAAATGAAATGATTCATTTTAGCCCTTGAATTCTCCACTAAAGTTGAAGCATACTTGGAGAGTTGGGCAAACTTTAGAAAGTAATCTTGAACACTCGTACTACCTTGCTTAAGGTTAATTAAATCTTGCATCTTAGCCTCCATTAAATTAAACGGAAAGAACCTATCAAGGAATGGTTTTTCAAAAAGCTCCCACTCTATGGGACCCACTTCTTTCACCCTACTCCCCTTCTATTGACCATACCATATTTGAACTACCTCTTTCAATTGGTAAGAGGATAATTTAACTTTCTCTACCACTGCCACCCATAAAATATCAAAAATCTTATAAACATCATGTATAAAATCCCACTATGGAGACATAAAATTCTAGAGGTTTCATCTTAATAATCTTATTCACTCTTAAGGTTGTGGAATTCACATTAGGGTTCACAAAAGTTACGACCTCTTTATTGGCTTGAGCCACAACAGATTGAGCCATCAATTGGATAACAAACCTATATTATACATGAGTCACATTCTTCCCTATATGGTCGATTGGAGGTTGTAGAGGATCTTCGGGTGGAACTTGAAGAGGAACCTCTTGATCCACCTTTTCTTCCTCATTTGTCTCAGCATTAGCCCTTGTATTAGCCATACCCTGAAAACCATAAGGAACATATTATAAGAAGGACCTAGTAGACCCAAACTCTATGGAACGACTTAGAGAATGAAGAAGTTAAGTTTCCTAAACATCCAATAGCCTCATATTCATACATGTGGCGTGTTTCATATCTATGAACAAGATTTTACTAGATCTGGTTTGAGATAATCCTAGAATCATTATAAACCCTATTATCTGATTACCATGTTTGTTATAACACAGGAGTACACCAAAAATGTAACGTGGCTTACTTCAACCTAAAGGGGTCTCATACAATCCCTTAGCATATCATAACACTATATAATAGAAAAGTACAGAAAATTAAAAAAATTTAACCACAACATCAAAGTTATTCTAAAAATAAGCATAAGTCTTCTCTTAAATTTGTCTCAAACAATCTAATCTCAAACTGAATTAAAAGCTATGGGACACAACCCATATAATAGTTTGATGACATGAAAATAAAAGACATAAGGGAAATGGTAGGTTTGTCCTCGAAGCTATAAGGACTCACCAAATCCTTAACTCCTTTGCTCCTTAGAAACCAATCTTCCATGAATGGAACTCGATCTTCAAAATGTACATTTGATTAGAATGAGGGCAAAGTATGTGTTAGCGCAGAATGTACTATATATGTTAGCTAGAATAACATCATAAGAGCATTAGATAAGAGTTAGTCAGCATAAGACATAATCCAATACTTAATGAAACATCAACAATAAGCATAAGAGACAATATCATAATAATAAGTAAAGTCTCCAATATAAGAATAATATAAAAATTATTCAACTCTTGGTCATTTTTACCATAATAGGACTATTCTCAAGTAGCCTCCAAAGAATACTTGTGCAATGCATGAATAACATCCCATAATACCATCCAAGCTAGGTATCCATTTTAGGTCATCTTAAACATAGTCTATATGCATAGTTAAGACCTACACATTATGTACTAATATCACTATACTTCTATGTAACCTCAAATCACACTTGTTCAATGCATGAAAGACATCCCATAATACCATTCACACTAAGCATAACTTTAAAGTCACCATAAGCATACATACCACTCATCGGTCTAATTCTTAGATTACTTCAAAACCAAGGAAATCTATCACCTTTAATCAATACTAACAAGGAAATAAACTATATCACAATCCTATCTAAGTATACATCCTATAGGAGAAACACTTCATGAGCCACCTTAAGGTAGGCTTGTGCCATGCAGGAAGAAGACCCCATAATCATACCAATGCTAAGCTACACACTTTAGGTTCACCATTCCTGTTTATCATCTCTTAACATCCTAAAGATAAGGGGAATCATCACTAATCATGCATGTATAG